>NC_083362.1:39800459-41050459 GCF_030254825.1 Meriones unguiculatus | reverse complement strand
AGAAGCTCTAGTAGCATTTGCATGTAAACATAGAAATATGAACAGTCAAACAGCCTAATATAACACATCGTTAAACAAGTGAATTCTGATAAATAGTTGACTATGTTAGTAATGTTGAGAATTTCTCCCATTCCTGATCAAGCAAATGATGTAGGTCACAGGAGACCAAGAATAAGGATATGAACGTTCAGTTCACTGCAGTCACAGATTATTAATTGATGTTTTAAAGCGTTAAGTGTTTAGAGCATTACAACTTTCAGCACAATCCCAGTGCCAATATTCCAGCTGTATCTGTTTTCTAGACAGATTGGGGGTGTGTCCATGATGCTTAGCTTTCAGCTGTTCACCAGAACCCACTGCCAAGATGTAGGGCTATCAGATACATTCAAAGTCTCTGTACCATTTGCTGAAATTCATGGGAAATAACCAATACTGTGATTGTGTCCTAAGTTATAAAAAAATAAAAATATTTTACATTTCTTTTAATCAAAGTTTTGTGAGCTGTATTGGGTTTTCATATACAAACCTGAATTCAAGGAATAAAAGAAATAGATACCTTTAAATAATTACAATGAAATTGGACATTAGGTTAACATTTTGCTAAAATAAATTAGTATTCATGGTTATTGTCATTTATGTTAGGAATTTTAATGATTCTCAGTAGTTACTAGACTATTCATATGTAGAAAAATAAAATATAGATTTCTTTAGGACTGACTAATTTTTTCTTTGAATTTTGCTTCTAGGTTATGAAACTTTAATATTTACGTGTAGAACTGTTAAAAAATTTGAAAATAGGATATTCTTAGCATCTCTTAGGTAATTCATTTTGGCATTGTAATTCTAATCTTAGCAGAAATATTAACCTGTCCCACTCCTAAAAATGGCTCCATGGAATGGAACCTATTCCCACAGTAAGTTGTTAAACTTTAATTCCAGCTGCTGAAAGACACTATCTAATGACAAATTGTTTCAAGTGTTTAATGAATCTATTGTTGATACAGGTTTTAAATGGCTGAGTAGGAAGATATTCTTTTTTTCATTTGCTGTCAACATTTCAGGAAGATGTAAGTCAAACTTCTGCTTAATTTTCTTTCTCTGTAAACCTCACTTTCAAAATACACAATGAATTTCAGATGTTGGAAGAATGAATATACTTCTTTGAACTCAGAAAAACAAAAGAGTGAAACCAATTTTTAATATCTCACATAAATACATAAGGAAGAATAATCTCTAAAATATAGTTCTATAAAAGAGAAGACATCACTTTCCACTATTAAAATAAAAAATAAAAGGGGTTTCTTAGCACCAGAATTTCTCATTCATAGGGTATTCATAACCTTGTTGAAACAGAGACGCCTCTAAACAGATGCTGAGACTCATAGGCAAACATTGGCCAATGTATAGGGAGTCTTGTGGAAAAGCAGGAGGAAAGAGAAAAGGACCTGGAGATGACAGGAGCTCCACAAGACCAACAGAGCCACTAACCAAGGCTCAGAGGAGCTCACTGAAACTGAAGCATCGACCAAAGACCATGCATGCATGGACTGGACCTAGCCCCCCTACAAAGATGAAGCACAAGGGCAGCTTAGAACTTCATGTGGGTCCTCTAGTAAGGAAAGTGGGCACTGCATCTCTCTTGCCAGGACACAGGTTCTTTTGCCAGCATTCACTTCCCCCTGTTGGGACTGCCTCCCCAGGCCACAGGGGAAGAGGATAAATTCAGTCCTGATGCAACTTGATGAGCTGAGGTGGATAGGAAGGGAGTTCCACTCTTTTGAGGGATAGAGAAGGGAGAATCTGGGAGGCAAGGAGGGAGGGGGCTACAACTAGGTTGTAAGGTGAATTTAAAAAGTTATTAATTAGAAAAAAGAAAAAGAGACACTAAAAAGTTATGTCACACATTTAGAAACTAGAAGCTAACAGCACTCTGTAAATGAGGGCCAAGGAAGTGCACATGTAGAAGCAACTTGCAAGAGTCAGTTTTTCTCTTCCAGAATGTAGATTCTAGGAATTGAACTTGGGTCTGTTAAATCTATTGTGTCATCCCAACACTTGTCTTTTTCATTTCTTAACACACTTGGTTTATGATGCAATCTAATGTACTCTATTTCTGTCATCGGATGAGACCCTGCATTTATATAGTAAGATGGGAACAGTTTATGCTATATTCATGAAGCATACAATTCAGAAAAGAATTGCAGTAATTGTAGAAGTAATCTAAATTAATTTTTCAAAATCGTATTTCTTCATTTATGATTAATTCTTTTGTTCTTTAACAAATCCATACATGTATATTATGCATTCTAGTTACTCCTCCTCCCTCCCCATAGACTCCCTTATTCTCTTTCTTCTTTGGCCAGCCTCCTTTCTTGTCTATAAGTTTCTTCCCATAATCATGACTGTTGTTTTGTTTTGTGTTCCACACTTTAAGTAGGTCTGTCTGTGTGGCATTGGGTTTGGAACTGTTTATTAGAGCTTGGTTGACTCACTGGTGGGTTCACAGCTGTGTGCAATTCCTTCCCTTCACCTAGAATCTGTCAGTTGCCAATGGTTCAGCAGGAAGTGAGAGGGACGCATGACAGCCTTCTAACCCACTGCAAACTGTTGGGATGGCCTGAGATGGATGAGCACAGTGCCAGTAGGAGCAGCTGTTGTGGATGTATGAATGCCGTGGCCTTCCCATGGTTAGAGATGGCATTGGTCAGCCCTTTTCTCTATCTTCTCATTATTACACTCCTTTCTGCCCCTCTCTTTTCTCCAGTGCTACCTGAGTCTTGATGATGTCCGGAAGTACCCCATGTCTGTGCATTTAAACAGATATTCAGAAGGCAGTTTCAATGGTCCCAAACCCTGCAACCTAAGATCACCTCAGTCAGTTTTATGAGTAGGTTTAGAGTACTAAACATTGATTCCCTCTTGTAAAGCAGGCCTCACACCCAATCTGAGAGCAGCCTGTGACTCCTATAGTCATGTCATTATTAGTCTACATTGCATGGAGGCTGGTACTGCAGTCTATAGCGTTTACAGCTCGGTAATACCTTTGCTTCCCATTAACCAGCACAGCACCATTTGGTGCTACAAAATCTAGGCAGCAGGGAGCATGCTTTCACTCAGTCCTAACCTGACTTTTCTGTATCTTGTGCCCAATGTGTGTGTTATCTTCAGCAGTTAAGTACTGTCTACTAGTTCTAATGAAGAACGAAGAGGAATGACAACATCATGTTTTCTGTTTGTTCATTTGTTCTAATAACTCACTTTTTACATTTATTTATTTATTTTTCTGTTTCTGTGTTTGCTGTGTATGCCTGTGAGTGAGCTTGTGCCATATTACATGTTTGGAGAGCAGAGGACAACGTGTAAGAAAAACCTAGTGTGAATCCTGGGGATCAAATCTGAGTCATCAGACTTGGTATCAAGTGCTCTTACTTTCTGATACACCTTGATGGCCCACCATCTCTGTCTTTCAGATAAGCCAATCTTGTTTGTTTTTAGATAAGATGCTATTTCCCAAGAGATTTCAATGAGCCACTTGGATTTGCTAGCATCTCAAAACAAAAATGAATGAATGAATGAATAAATGAATGAGTAAGTAATAAATAAATCTATATTCGGGGATATCTTCTCATTTCTTGTTTCTGTTTCAGCCATGGTTTCTTGGCTGCAGGGGACATATAATTGAGTGTGTGGCTATTGGTTCACATACTGGCTTAGTGCTGTATATGTGATTCTTTCAGGATATTTGGATCGTGTATAATTTTTTTGTGATCAGACTCAAATTCATTGCTTTTAGGGTAGAATGCCTGGTTTGGGGCTTGTAGAGGAATATCATGGCTTTTGAAAAATCTTTGAAAACATTAGAACACAGAAAAGAATTTTGAAAGCCTGTGCACACAGCTACCGTTTTCTGTTTATGTTCTATAGGTCATTAAAAAGAAAGTATGCTACTGTTTGTGATATTTCAGAGAAATTCTTTTGATTTTAAATTGGTGAAAACATCTTTATTTTAGTTTGACCTTAGTTATACATTAACCTAGATCATTCTTTTGAAAACTATTTTTCCTGAAAGATACTTTTTTTGTTATTATGTTGTTTTGTTATTATGTTTTTTATTATGTTCCATGTTAAAAAAAAACATGCGTGCCACTTTTTCTTTAATTGTGTGTGCCCATGTAAGATGTATGTGTAAGTATTCAGTGTATTTCTTGTATGTTTATTGCAGAACCTGTCAGTTAACTAATGTCAGAATAAGCTAATCTCTCTTTTTTTTTATTTTATAGTGTATACTTTTGGCAAATTTCATTAAAATTTTTAATTTTTTTACTGCAATAAATATCTGATTTTTATGAAGTGCTCTACCCTTACTTTGGGTAAATCTTCCTTGTGATGTGCCTTGTTGGAGGAACTGATCTAAATATTTCTGACTTGATTGTTTTATCCTTGAGATGAGGCATATTTTATCAACCATAAAGTTTGTGTTGAAATCTCATTGTGTCGATGGTTTCCTGGGTTAAGTCATTTTTTTAGAGTAGTGAATAAACACAAGAGCTGGAGTTAATAGAGATCAATGGTCTATTACTATTTGCCTTTACACTTCCCTGGCAATTTCCTTTCTTTGATATATAGAACATATTTCGCCCTGGTTTGAAACTACTTGTGGAGGCTTGCTTCTCCTTCTCCCATCAAATGGTTGGATAAAATAGCTACAGTTCTATTCCTTTCCAAAAATTACCTGCCGGTTAGTGTGCATTTTCCATTCATCTTTGTTTACTTCTTAGCTTGCAGGTGATGACCAACAAAAGGCAAACGATCCTTTTTTCCCTTACTGCTTATTTCTCTCAGCACAAAGAAACCACAGCAGTGCAATGCCAAGAATTCTACATCATTCACATTCCCCTAAGTTATATGTTCTTCTTTATGTATGATGGTTTTCCTGCTATTTGCAGTTTAGGTTAAAATACTTCAATTTATTTTCTGTTGAAGTTTACAGGACTATAATCTGAAGTCAACACCCCTTTTGCTTTCACTATAAATCTCATATACCTTCAAATGCACATGGAAGAAGTGATTTTCCTGTAAAACTGATTAGAGCAAAGAACTGGTAATGGAGTTTCCTGGATTCCCCAGTCCCTGTGGAAGCTCGGTGGTCATTTAAATATTTAAATCATCTTAATTAGCCTATACTTTAACCTTTGCCTCTTTGGTTGTTCTGTAAATTTTTTCCGTCCTCTTCAATGCAATCCATAAGAGGATATGAGTATCCCCAAATCCAGCTACTTTATAATTTCAAGTACATATGACACCTCTGTGGTCTTGGAACCCAGACAGAGATAAAGCCAGGGAAGACTCAGAGATAACTACAAATATATAGAATACTGATATTAAGCAGACCTTTTTTCTATGATAAATTCATATTTTTGCTATGAAATCTTTTACTCTTTTATTGTTATGATTGGTTTAAAAAGGTTTAGTCAATCTTGACTCAGGTTATAATGAGGGTTTGACTTCAGTGTATGTGTGTGTGAGATAATTCTTAGCATTTTGTGTCTTAGCAATAGAGAAACTGCTGTAAAAAATAGTACTTGCTAGATTTTTTTCTTGTAGCTGAAATATACAATGCCATGGTGCTTTAGAGATTTATAATCATTATAACACTTTTTAATTTGCTATCAGTTTATCTAATGCTTAAATAATAAAATAAATATTTGATAGATTATTTCAGAACTCTTTATTCTGCACCCTGCACCACATTATCCTTTTTTTTTTTCTGAGTTGCTGATTTTCCCACTTCCACGTCTGAAGTGCTGAGACTATAGGCCAGTATCACCATCTCAGACCTTTCATTCTTTCTATTATTATTTTATTTTAATTTTCTTCCTATTTTGATTAGTTTTATTGTTAGCGGAAAAGAATGTCTGACAGAAACAACTTGAGGTAGAAATAATTGTCTTTGTTTACTTTCTTCTTTAGTCTTTTCCTTCCCTCTCCTTTAGACTTCTGTGTAAGAGGATTAATTCTGTGGAGTTGTTTGTTTGTTTTGATTTTGATTTAAAAAAAATTAATAGAATATATGGCCAAAGAAACATAAAAATTTTTAGTGATATTTTTCATTATGTGGAAAGGATTCATGACCAACATATCTAAATAGCCATCAGATTGAGAAGTCAATTGTTTTTGTGGAAGAAAATTTACAAAAGAAGGCCAACTATAAAACCTGCATGTAAGTTGCATTCATATCTTGTTTTTAATTTCTAAAGTTGTTACACTGAAATAACTGTGCTCAAATGTAAAGTGGCTACAGTGTTAAAACCTATCTCAGATTGCAAATAACAAACTGGTGAATAACTTCTAATTACAGTGATTACTATAGATTAAATGAAAAAGAATCGTAATTATGTCACGGGTACAGTGAAGGTTTTTACAGTGCTGTAGCATTCAAACATTTTTATTAGAATGCTTGCAGTAATCCTGCAGCTGTTTTATGAAAACACCTATGAAATGCAATGATTCTTCCCAAGACAAACTAATTAACCTGGGAGTTAAAATAATGTAAAAATTTTTAAATACAATATTATTATTGTTATTCATTGTTATACAGTGGGCTAGTCACAGTAAAGTACATTAAGAAACTTTGCCAAATTAATGTTTTTGGTCTGTCTATGAGGAATGTGTAAGCTAAGTACTTGCTGGTGTTACAAGAAGACATTTTGGAGAAGGCGGCTTTTGAGATGAAACAATAGGAAAGTGAAACTATGTTAGGTATACTGAATTAGGTCAAAAGCCGTATTTTCACTGACTATTGGGTGGGATGAAGTTCCTGCCACTTGTCTCCTCTATATTGATGGTTTCTCAGATGCAGATGACTGGAGTGAGGTACGATGTAAGCGTACATAAAAGGAGTGGGTTGTTATGAGGGAAAGAGCAGCGTTTTAACTACTGCACCCTGAATACTCATATATGTACGAGCTTGACGGCCAAAATAATTTGTGATAAAAGAACTAGAAAATGTTAGCTCCATCTCACTGACTTGATAAATTAGGAAAATGAGTAACAGAGCTTTATAGAACTTACTCAACTTGATAAATGATATCTTGCTCATTTCAAGTAGGGACCTGAGTATAAGATGAATTTTGTCTTAATTTTTCTATTCTTTAAAAACATGTTTAATAATTGGCCATATATTTAACATAAGTCAATTTTGTCAAGCATAGTTGTGTATACTTTTAATCCCAGCACCTGATGGGCAGAGGCTGGAGGGTCTCTGTGAGGTTGAAGGCAGCCTATAGTCTACATAGTGAGTCCAGGGGAGCTTGAGCTACATAGTAAGACCCTGCCTTGATCCCCTCTGCCCCTGATAAAAAAAGAAGAAAACAGAGAGAAAAATATAGAATAAGTTAATGTGTTTGGTGTTCTGCATTTTGTAAGTTTTTACTTTTCATCAGTGTAGCAGTCAGTCCCTTCTTTTCTTGCTTCTAATAGTGTTTCAGGAGGCCATTCATCGACATTTGCAAAAAAAAAAGCATATTGTCCAGTCTGAGTGACTTTAATTTGTGTCCTAAAATAGGTCTAATTTTCATTTCATGTTTATAGTGGTAATTTAAAAACAGATTAGGAACAATCTGTTTATTCTGGTTGAGATATATCTGTTGTACTAATTTTAAAAACTCTTCCTTTTTCTATGCACAGTATTTCATGATAGTTTTTTTTTTGTTAATTTACCCCTCACACTTATTTTTCAACAGATTGTGTTTAATACAATATCACATAGTTTATAATTATTCTTCCCAAATCTGAACACCTCATCTATCTTTCAATATTACTTAGGATGCACTAATGATGGGGGGAAAACAGACACGAAGTTGAGTGGGTAGAAAATGGAAGACAGATCTGGAAAATGTTGCAAGAATGGTGAATATGGTTAGAATAGGTTGCAGGAAATTCTCAGGTAAACTAATTTTAAAATTATCTAGTAGAAACCTGAAGTGTTATATTATCTGTAATTATTCCCAGAACAAAATCTTTTTGTAAAAAATAAGAAAATTTTGGAAATGGATGGTCTAAATCTAAGCCTAATTTACATGAACAAATACACGGATGGTATGTTGAAGAACAGATGTCCCATGGACAGCTATGGGCTGTGCTAATCTGTTTTTGCCAAAGGGAAGGGAGTGGAGGATGCTTGTACCCCAATCTCAAGCATAATAGGTTGGATTTAGTTGAATCTCCTAGAAAAGTGAGGCATTCCTGCACTGGAGCAAGGCAACAACTTGGTGTCTGCCTTGGATCAAAGGTTGACAATGAAGGTAGCCTGAATTCAATCCCTCCAGATTCAAGATGAGAACTGAAATAGGAGCTTCAAGGAAGGCTGTGGGGCTCTATGACACAGATGGTTTGTGGTCATGTTAAATTCTGATGGAGGAAACCTGAAAATTCAAAGACTCCCAGGAGCCTATCTAGACGGGGAGACCCCGCTTCCCAAGGAACAGCGAGACCAGCCTTCAGATCCAAGCCGCAAGAGGTTTATTTTGATACACGGGTACCCGGGGCGACCAAGCCTATCGGAGGACTTGCGTGCCTCTCGGTTGGGGTGACGGGTTTTTATAGGGCTCAGGAGCAGGAGGCGTGATTACAGAAGCGAGAAGCATAGTTACAGGGGTCTGATTGGGTGGTTTGAACAAAACCGTAGTTAAGTCACGTACCCAGAACAGGGAAGGCGGGAAGGCAGATTGTGAGCCAAGTCACGTACCCACCCGGAACCGGGAAGGCGGGAAGGCAGATTGTGAGCCGAGTCACGCATCCACCCGGAACCGGGAAAGAATGCAGCGAGGTAGCTCTTGCTATACCGCGCCTACTCTACATAGTGTTAACAATCGCTGCTTATCTTTTGGTCTTTCATTTCCCCCTTTCCTATGACCATTTGAAGACCCAATCTTGGGTCTTCCAGATATGACCCCTTGTATCTTATAGATTTATTTTTTATAATGGGATCTGGGGTTCCTTCAGGGTGAATATAGGGGTAGTAAGCCAAGGAGAACTATTACAGGATCTCTCTAGGCTTTTAGCCCAGTTGCTGCAATATTAGTGTCCATTTCAGCTAAGCAGATGTCCAAGACAATAGCTAATGCCAGGGAGCCCCTTTTGACTTAGCATTTCAGCCTGCTAGGGGGGATTTGGGCGTAGATCCGTCTTCTGGAGCTTCTTCGAGCTGACCGTTGGACTGTAGGCATCAGGGGCTAGGAAGGCTGAAATGCCAGTCAAAGGCTGGGCAATGGGGAAGTCCCAAGCATCTGGTTTGTTGATCCACCCGAAGAGGCAGGGAGCAATCATGTCAGTTTCCAGGAAGTCCAGATCTCAGCTTGCAGTCCACAGCTGATCCTGGACAGAGTTAAACAGGTGAAGATCTGCTGAGACAAATTCAGACTGGAGACAGGAGTTAAAATTTGTCTATTAAATGGGAAAGATCAGGGAAAATCTCATCTGCGATCCTTTTGAGCTATGCCAGATCCAGGTCACATCCCTGAAACTCATATGAAATTTTAGTACACAAAAGGAAATATACATAATTTTAAATACTCAGAAAAGTAACATATCAGCAAATCAAACATTTTGAGAGTAACAGGTAAAACTGCATCCCACTGAATGAGTATCAGTTAGCTGTTTGTTTTATAACCTTTATACACAACCTAAGTGTGTCCACAGTAACATTTTTTTTTTTTTTGTGGGCATAGCTATGTAATTGTAATTTGTAATTAGTCACGAATGAAGCTTGGCCATTTTTATACACTCAGCATATACTTTTAGTTTTCACTTTTACTTTTATGTTTACACTGGAAAGTTAGGCAGAAATACATTACTGGCTTTTAGTGCTAAACCCTGGATGCTTGGACTTTCCTTAACAAAGCAACTAGAAGGAATAGGTTTAGGAAATTTCTGTGTCAAAATCTACCCCAGAAATGGCAGATATTAAGAATACCATACTAAAAGCTATGACTTTTGGGTCAGATACACACATTAAACAGATGTTTTTAAAATAACGAGAAGCACCTTTAGTCTATCTTTAGAAGCCAACAAAGGAAATTAAAATCTTAACCTGGTGACTGAATAATAAGCAGTTATTGCTCCGTCAACTTATCAGAACTCTATTGATCAATGTCAACACTCTGAACTTTTAAAATTTTATAACATAAGCACAATAGTAGCAAAGAGGGGGGAGAAATTTAAAATATTTCCCATTTTTAATCTGCTTTAAAATATTTTATCTCTTTATAATTTATAATTATATACCTAAAAAAAACTACTTAGACTCTCCAATCTTTTGTATTTATCAACCCTGAAACATTTTTTTAAACTAAATAATAACACTCTAGATTTTTAAAACCTAAACTCCTATATTCTCAGACCCTATATAAGCTCCACTTATTTATCTTAAGACATGAGTCCTGTGAGCAAGGCAAACCTGTCTTTTTTTTTTTTTCTAAATAAGGTATCTAGTACTCTGTGGTTCTAGCTAATGAGCTGATCAATGAGCTAACAGTCGATCTAATTGTCTTTTCTCTAGCTGCAAAGCTACCGTAAGCTTAGCATAGCCGTCAAGGTGTTCAGAGACCTGAGAAGGATAAATTATAAGCTAAATAAATACCAATCCATGTGCCAATCAAAATGACAGGGATGACTAGTTAGCCCATTACCTAGGCAGTGTCCCTGGCTCCTGTGTTTCAGCATCCTGAACAGACGCAGTTCTGCCAGGCACATAAGATGAGAGACTGTTTCTGTGGAGAAAGAAACGAGAGAATGGCCTCACCTCGCCCTTAGCAACGTGAAACATTGACTCCAGGTGTCCACAGTTTTGGCTGGGCCCTAGCAGTGGGCCAGTTGAGGCAGTATTGCCCAGTGGTTAGCATACCACAATCCAGAGTAGCATTCATCTGTCGTTGTGCCCAAATCTTCTCGGAGACCTTGGGGGACCTACTGCCAGGATTGCGGGACTTCCTGTCACAATAAGCTTACACATGTTAAAATGCCTAATTCAGATTTCTGACAAGCTTGAGGGCCAGCATATCCGAGTTACTCTGTTTTTATCATCTGCTCTAAACTGTGTCCTATAAAACAGAATGCTATGATCTCTGATTCTAGCATATTTTCGAGATGCATGTCCTAGAAGTATATATTTTAAGACAAATAGACAAGAGACTAGGTAAGGCTCAACTGCAGTATTTAGCATGACTTTAAATCTGTTCTTTCTGAACTAAAATCAAAGCAAACCTTTTAATCGGATACAGTTTATAGAGAGGCTAGCTAATCTTGCTGCTCCTACCACTTGCATTAAAATTGAACATTAAAAAGCTTTGCATTTAGCACTAATGACTAAACATATCTCTGGACCAGCATGGCGGCTGGCCACGTGTAACCGAACTGAGCTGGAATCCTTAAACAAACATGGCAGCCAAAATACAGCTTCACGCACTCTCTATTGCTGAACCATCATGGCGGCTGGCCATGTGCTAGCATTAACACAGGCTGTGACTGACAATACCAAACATGGCCATTAGGTGCTGATGATACAGCAAACACTTCGGAGCTTCCATAATCCCCCACAACCAAAAGTTCCCAGTAATCGAGTAAGCTTTAGAACCAACTGCATAACGGAACAATTTTAAACTGTAATTATTTTAGCCATACCAAACCTATCAGCTAGAATTTTTTCCTTAAAAGAGCATAAAAAAACATTTTGTAATGAGGAATCACCAGCTTTTTAAATGAAGTATAACATTTTAAAATACAGTTTTTCTTTAAATCATATTAACTCTCTGGCTTTTTATAACACATCCACTAACCTTCTGCAACATGCTATATACATTCAGATTTCTAGCTTTTCTTTTCTGGCTTAACCAGACATGCTTACTTTTTTGCTCTCTTTCTTGCTTTTTCAGACAACATAAAAACTCTCACTAAAATCCTTTCCATTCTGACATGATCCTGCTGAAGCCCAGAGTCTACGTACGATTTGCTTTTTATAGGCAAAGCAAAAGCAAGTTACATTACTATAAAGAGGAGTTCTGAAACTGCCAATTTTTTCTTTTAAAATAACTTTCCTGCATCTGATAACATAAAGGTAACAACCAAACTCTAAGGAACTTAGAACAAGCTTTAAGGAACTTGGTGAAACTTCCCCTTTTCTTTGTCTCAAGATAAAGAACAGGGTGTAAACATGTTTTTTTTTTATAAACAAAGCAGCTTATCAAACAAACAGCTCTCCATAAGATACATTTCAAAAACTGCAATTTTCTCAGTCATAGTCATACCCAAATGTCTGATAAACTTTAAACAATTTTTTAAAACCCGTTTTTGCAATATTAAAACAAAGTACCCCTTTTGTAGAAGTCACAAGGCATAAACATAATCTTTAAAATTAAAACCAGATTTTAAAACCAGAATTTACCAGTGCAAGCAATTTAATTTTTAAAACCAATACCAATTTAAAATAAGCTATCCTTTTAACCTAGAAGGAAATGAGAATTATTTGACCAAGGTTTTTCTTTCTTTCTTTTTTTTTTTTTTTTACCCATACCAAGATGGCGGTTACATTATAAAATCACATGGTGAAGTCAAGATGGCGGCGAGACACTGAGACACTTTAGACCACGTGGCAGCCTATACAATATGTGCTTATGGATCTAATAAGACGCATAGGCACACATTTTAAGCAAATTTCGTGAGGCCTTTCAGAACAGAAAACAAAAGGTAGACAGACAAACAACACTCACTACACTTATGACAAAAATCAGGCAGACAGAAGACAACACAAACCGTGCGGTACGAGATTGACGCCAAAGCGAACACAAACATTCAGATGGAGACCTTGTCGGAGGTCCGGTTCCTCCGTCTCCCAGATGAAGCACGTAGCCTTCTCTCAGGGGCGTCGCCCCAAAGAGTCCCACTCGGCTCGTGTTTCCAGACAGGAGGGAACCCAAGAAGGGTTACCTTTCAGACGGGGAAGCAAGTGATTCCCCTACCAGGCACTCCTGAGACGTCTCCCAGGAGGCACGGAAAAGAAGTCCGAGCCCGTCGGCTCCTTCTAGTTTCCGTCTGATACAGATGACCTGGCCAAGTCCAGACCACAGGGGGACTCGAACCCCCTGGAAACGAACTCACACAAAGACAGACCGTTTAACACAACGATACACAAGACTCACAGAACAAAAAGCCGGCAGATCTTACCTCCCGACGGTGGGTCGGTGGTCCCTGGGCGGGAGTCTCAGATCTCGGTGGGACCTCCAAATGAAAGACTCCCAGGAGCCTATCTAGACGGGGAGACCCCGCTTCCCAAGGAACAGCGAGACCAGCCTTCAGATCCAAGCCGCAAGAGGTTTATTTTGATACACGGGTACCCGGGACGACCAAGCCTATCGGAGGACTTGCGCGCCTCTCGGTTGGGGTGACGGGTTTTTATAGGGCTCAGGAGCAGGAGGCGTGGTTACAGAAGCGAGAAGCAGTTACAGGGGTCTGATTGGGTGGTTTGAACAAAGCCGTAGTTAAGTCATGTACCCAGAACAGGGAAGGCGGGAAGGCAGATTGTGAGCCAAGTCACGTACCCACCCGGAACCGGGAAGGCGGGAAGGCAGATTGTGAGCCGAGTCACGCACCCACCTGGAACCGGGAAAGAATGCAGCGAGGTAGCTCTTGCTATACCGCGCCTACTCTACATAGTGTTAACAATCGCTGCTTATCTTTTGGTCTTTCAAAAATAAGGAGTTACTGTCAGAGAATCAGCATGTGTGGGCAGCAGGTGGGACATTCAAGAGGAAAAACAGCTCTTGCCTACTTAGCAAAGTGTTTATTAACAGGGCATGAGAACACACTGTCTGTGTGTACTGGTTCCTCTTTCTTCTCCAACTGTCATGCCAATGAAAAACCAGAGCCAAACTATTTCTTTCTAGAGTAACTGCCAGTTATCTCTGGCCATTGTTAGAGCACAGAATGTATTTTAATTAAATACAAATTGATTAATATCCTGGATGATTTTTCTTACTCTGCGGTTTGAGGTAGCTGTGGGAAGCTTGCATTATTTAAGAGTATGCAGTGATGTCATGGAGCTTGAAGAAGTTGCTTCAGAGTAAATGGTTTCCATAATGAACCAATTGCAAATACAACAGAAAGACTGTAGGGATGACCCACAAAAATTGTGTTTTCTGGCTATGAAAAGTGTGTTTTTAATTGTTATTTGGAGGCAGCAAAGCCTGGCTAGCAGGATATGTAAATGTCACTTCCTCACTTGCCTTTAAAAATAAGGCAAGCTGCTGTGGAGAGCTAACTAGTTGAATAAGGAATCCGGCTTTTTGCATAATAAAGAGCTTACAGTGAGGCTGGGACAGGACTTGGGGCAGACTAAAAGGCAGGGAGCCAAGGGGAGCCATGAGAAATGCAGAAGAAGAAGATAACTCAAAAGGAAAATGGAGGTGACTGAAGGAAGCAGAGAGGTTGTCAGTGAGAACCATGTGGAGAGACTGGAGTGCTGAAGAAGTCAGGATAAATCAGCAGCTAGCTGAAAGACTGCCCCAGCAAAAGCCAATAACCTCTGTGACATCTGTATAACCCCATTTCTGAAAAAGAAACTCTGTTTTAAGGGTAAATGACCTGGGCATAAACTCCAGTTTTAAAAAGGATTAAAACACACAAAATGTGCTTTGACCACCATCATCTCTGGTAATATTTAACCATCACCCCTAGCAATGGCTAATCAGTGAATACAATTATGGTTTGGCCCTCCTGGCTTACAATTTCCTCTGTACAAATAATCTGGATTGGCCCTACAGATACCTGATATTTGCTGAATGTCAATCAATCATAGAACTGCCAAGCTGCAATTTCCTGAACCTTGCTGTAACCTCAATAAAAACCCTCTCTTTCTGAGCTCAAGGCTCTACACTTAAGAACCACTGTGTCGGTGAGAGTGTGAGCCCAAGCTAGAGCTCGTAATAAAGACTCTACGGTGTTTGTATCAGAATCTGCTCCTTGGAGGTCTTTAGAGTCAGTGAGACTTGGGCATAATAACTCAAACTATACAGATATCTCTGTGTCTGCAATAGAGATAATAAAATTAGGTATTGCTGTGAGCTCAAACTTTATATATTGTTTCTTATGAGAGGTTTATTAATATTCTTAAAAATTAAAACGTATTAAATAATTTTCCATAAGAATAATATAAGTTTGTCAATGTACATACTTCTAATATGTTACAAATGTTGAAAACATTGGAAAAATTGGTAAGCCTAGAGTGTTATCAACAAAACCTACAAATGTCACTGTATAATTGTTGATTTCATCCTTTGCTTTCTGTTTTATCAATTTAGAGACTGTAACATTTATGTCTACTGTGGATGCCTAAACATTACATTTAAACTTTGCATTTCTTGATAGCAAAGCTGAGATCTCTTCTTCTGATGTTTTGTCTTCCTCTCCTCTCATTTGAATATATGCATAACTTATTAACTTGAAAAAGCCTACCTTGAAGTACTGAGTATTAACAACTAATGTGGAACTGGGCATGGTGGCACACGCCTGTATTCCCAGTACTCTGGGAGTCAAAGGTAGGCTGATCTCTGTGAGTTCAAAGTCAGCCTGGTCTACAAAGTGAGTCCATGACAGCCACAGCTTCACAGAAAAACCCTTTCTCAAAAAAAAAAAAAAAAAACTAGAAACAAAATACAAAAACCCTTGGCATGAGACCTAAAAGTGATCCATAAAGAAATATTTGGGGTACAGTTTTGCCCCTCAAACCAATTAATTTCTACTACAAATAGTGCTAGCTCCTCAAACAGAAACTCAGACCACATTGGTGTGGTCTTCTTCATTTACAAACAATGTGTATAAGCAATTTAATACTGTAAATATAAGTAATCCATGCATACAGTGGGAGGTGGGATAGAAAGAGGAAATAAAGATTCTATATTTAAAAAAAAACTCTTCAAAGTTACACTATTTTTAAAACATTAAAAGCACTTTAATTATGCATGTATGTGTGTGTATGAATGTGTACACAGGTATTATTGGTATACATATGGAGGTCAGAGGAAAATGGACTGTTCTCACCTTTACCATGTAGTTTCCTGGAATCAAACTCAAGTGTCAGGCTTGCTTTTAAAGCCCCTTGCCTGCTTAGCCTCCAAGAACACTTTTAGACACGTTAGTATTTTGTACCAGAGATAAAAATATTGATCACTGGAAAAAATAATGGAAAGGAAATATTTTCTAGTAATGTTTCTTGAACTTTTATAAAACTAATACTATTCTTCCAGATATGTTTTGAACTTTTGCTAAAGTACACTTCATATTAAGCTTCCAAACAAAGTAAAAAAAAAAAATGTTAATAAGATTAGTATAAAATCAGCTAAAATACTTGGTTTTTTAATCAGTTTTTATGAAATTGAGAGAAAATATCCTTTAAAAATAAAAACAATATTTACTATGTTTTAGACATACATCAATTCAGCAGTTTTATTTAATCTGCATAAATTTTGAAAACTTCATTGATAAATTTTTAACTTTTTTATCAAAATTTTAAAATTAACATTATAAGATCAATCTACTGAGTGAATGGAAAATTCAATAAACAAAAATAAAAATACAGTTCACCAAAGTTGTGTCTGTTGTCACTATTGTATCAACTGCTGTTAAAAAGTTAAAATGCAAGATATGCTATGTGAACTTAACCATACTCTATATGTTAGATTCAGCTGTCACCTTGGCACAAACCTTGACAGAGGGAAAGTCAGTTGATGAATTGCCTCCATCACACTGGCCTGGGGACATGTCTATGGGGCATTTTCTTGATTGCTAATTGAAGAAGGAGGGCTTAACCTATGGTGGGTATACCATCCCTAGGTAGGAGGGCCTGAGTTGTATAATAAGAAAGATGGCTTAACATGAAACTGAGAGTGAGTCAAGTACCAGAGTTCCTACATGATCTCTGCTTCAGTTTTGCCTAGAGATCCCTGCCTTGAACTTTTACCCTAGGGTCCTCCAATGACTGACTCTAACCAGTAAGAGGAAAAAAAACCTTTAAGCCATTTCTTTCTTCCCCAAGTTTCTTATGGTCATGGTGATTGTCACAGCAACAGAAAGAAAACTTGAATACACAGCTGAGTTCATTTTAAGTAGAAATTTCACTTAGTCATTTATTGTAATGTTTTGAGTACTTTGTCACAGCTCTGTTGATAATTCTAAAATTCTGTTTTAACAATATTACAAGATGCTTTGAATATACAGATATCTGTATTGTTCAAAATTACATTCTATGGAAGCTAAAATATTCCATATTTAAGGAGGATATTAAACTTGTGTATAAAATAAAATCACAGAAACCAGTAATAGATATGGAGAATGCTTTTTTCCATACTTTTATTTTCCTGCCTTCCTCTCCATATCCTGACATGTATACTGGGCCTTCAGTCAATGAGGCTTTGGAGGGATTTCTTAGATGAAAAAGAGATCTGCGCATTAGATTTAATTTTATCTCTAGTGTTCACTGATCCCCAGAACAAATATTAACTCCACTGGAAAAGCCAACCATATGAAAAGAAAGCCCTTCTAAATTATTTTATGTACTCACACAATTTTTAATAAGGCTGTATGAAAATTAGAAACCCATCATTTTATAGAGTGACAGACATATTTAGAATATTCTGCATAGGCAACATTCTCAGTTTAAATTTGTAGTGTTTGTTCAGATTTAGGTACTGCCTAAATCACAGGCGAAATTTACATTCAGTGTAAACATAAAATAGAGTACAGCATGGACTTAATGCAAGTGTTTCTGCCATAACTATTTCTTGGCAGCAAATAATAAGACAAGGTTAAACAAATTTTGAGATCTTCTACACAGTGTCTTTTGTGGGACACTCTATAGAGGCATAGTGAGATTATAAGAATGTATTGTTTGTATTCAACTTGAAACAAAATTTCTTATTATGTTATATTAAAATTAATATCAGCACACTTGATCTTTATGGAATGTGAACTTTGAAAGAGACATTTGAACTTTGTTATTTATTTATTTATTTATTTTTACAATATTACTGCTTGACCTCGTTTTACAGACCTCTGATAATGAAGAAGCCAGTATTAGACAGAATAAGATGTAAATGAAGGAGTTTTCAAGAGGTGTTTAGTTAGTGTAAAATTTCCAGGAGGCATGGAAAGCTTTGCATGTAAGTCAAAGTGGCAGGAATGGCCAGCTACTTTTACCATGGAAGTCATTTATTCATTACACCAGATGCAGCCTTCTGGCAAGAGAACTTCCTGAGACACAGTTGTGAGAAGTGGAACACAGTCTCTGCTTCGTGGACTAGGCAGCCAGCTTACATCTAGTAGCTACAGCCTTGTTTGTTACTGCCACCACAGGGAGATGTGCAGGCACAAGGGGGCTCTTTGATGGTAGGGGAGCCATCTGGAAGCTTCCCCACAATGTTCCCTTTGACTTTGCATGTTTTGACGTGATGTAGACACTTCTGCTCTGAATGTGCTCACAGCAGCTGTGCTTTCCTTACTGTACTCTCTAGAGAGTGCTCAACAGGATGCTCAGCTTTTTGGATTACTAGTTATCATTCCTATTTAGGTTTAATCAGTAACATCGTTTTCTAAAGTCATGTCCATACTCAACAGAGCTAATCTCGTAACCAATACCAACTGGAAGATTCCTATAAAGTCAGACAACAGTAGATAAAGTTTATTTTTGCTACAAAGGAAACACAATCTAATGAGTTTATTGAAGTGTAGTGTTGGGTTTCTAAGCAGTATTTCATGTATGTTAAATTAGAATTGAAGTATGTTATATGGTCATTGGGTAAGACAACATTTAGAAGAATACTTATTACATTATTTTTAAAACATTTCTACAATGTGATTTTATAATTGATTTAGAATACTATAAGGAATATGAAGTTGATATTAATACTGCAGTAATTAACTCTCACACTTAATGTATACTAGCCCCATGAAAGGTATTACTGTAAGTACCTCTGTTCATTCATTAACTCTACTAATCAAAGGTAATCCTGCTAAGGAAGAAACAAAACAAAACAAAACAAAACAAAACAAAACAAAACAAAAAACATTTCCACTTCAAAAAGTGACGACACAGAGGCCTAGCATACTGTTTTCACTGCCACAGAGATAGTGAATGATCAAAATCATCCTCACGTGCTGTGTTTTCTAAGGTTGTACTTTCTAACTGCGCTTTCTCTAATTTGCTTCCTGAAAACAATGACAGTTGTTAAATGTAGGACTTTGTGTTGGAATTCAATTTCAATTTATAAAAATATAAAAAAAACATTAAAGACTATTTTAGAACCCCCTCCCCAAAAAACTACTCTACCTCAAATCAAATGATAGATGAAAGTAGTAGAGAATAAAATTCCAGATCCACATATCTAACCAGCCAAGTGCTTACGAAGGGTCCTATTTGACTGTGTTTTCATAATAATAAAAACATTTAGTAAAGAATTTAATGTTGAAAGCATTTAGCAGGGTTAACCCAGGCATTATTTTCCAAAGCTCAAGTGGTACCATGTGAATGAATATTATAGAACCAAAAGTCATCTTTCTCTGGGTTGGCATATGTGCCTGTTTAGTATCAACAGATAGATTGTTATAATTCAGTTATTTTATAATCATTGTAATTCAATTGAAGTGTTTCACTGGATTTCTTCATATCATATACGGTTACTCATTTTATTTTAAATTAACTTTTATTTCAAGCATTGCTATTTGTAGTTGCTTCACAGTTCATATTACTAACAACTTAGGATTGTAGATATTCTTTTAGGTAAATATTTAAACTCTTGTCATGAAAACATTGCTTTTATTTCCTCAGGTGAGGGGAAGAACTGAGAGCTATACCCAAACTGTATAAATACATGTCTTGGTCTGTGCCCAGAGAGTTTCTTTCTCTGTTCTAGCTATTTCTACCCTAGGGCCTAGATGCTTCTAACTGCCATACTATCTAATTTTCTATGAACCTAAACCTTGAAGCCTTCAGCTTCCTGCCTCTCTCTGCTAGGCCTACAATGTTTCAGTTTTCGAGACTTACTGAAGAATGAAACTCACCCTTTCTATCCTTTTCTGAACTCTGACTAGCTGGTTCAACTGAGCTGTTCCGGCCCCAAACCTCTCCTTGCTGACTAATTCAATCAGGTTTCTCACACTGCTTCTGACTGAATTGCTCTGCTTAACTCAAACTAACCTGGCAATATGTTCTAATCTTCTGGATCCTTCTCATTCTCTGGCTCATTCTGTCTTCAAATGTGTTCTTTCTAAAACTTGTTTCTGTAAAACTGTCCCCGTAAAACTGTTGCACACATCTTTTTCTTTCTGTTCCTGGTCTGTTCTTAAGTAGTCTCTCCTCTCCTGTTCTCCTGAGAGTTGGGCGTATCCTATCTCTGACTCATTCTGCCAAATCTTTCTCTGATTCATCACTTTGTCTGCATCTCAATTAGGTGTTACTTGCAAACATCCATGCTTCCTTTTACAAACTAATCTCACATTCATTGAGATTAAAGGTGTGAACTAAGCGTGTATCTGTATTCCAGCCAGATCATACTGTAATCCAGGGCATGTCTGCATCCCATCTGGATCACACAGACCTACAACGTCTTAAATATGATCGCTTGCCAGAGGAGCTGTGTTTTTGGATTATAATTCCTCTACATTGTCATGTTCAAGTATAAGGCTGGTTTTCACAAGTAATTTCTAGAAATCCATTACTATGGTTCTTATAAACTGAGAATTATGTGGGACTAAATAAGCTAATGCCATTATACTAAAACTGGATCTTGTTTCTATGTCTCAGATATAAAGGCTCAGTTTTCTATATATTTTAAAGAAATCTGGATAAATGCTCACTTTCTCTTTATATATCCAAGGAACTTAAGTTTCAGAAATTTTCTAACAAAGAACAGTGTGATTTTCAGTTTCCCGTTAGGAAGCCAGTACCAAATTCATCTTTTGATTTCTAGTCTGTGAAAGGAATTTTCAACAGACATGCTTTCAAATACACTAGAAGAAACAGATAAGCCTAAAGGAAGTATATGAAGCAGAAGGCAGGAAACAGAGCTTCCTGCTGTTTCAAATTCAGTAGTAGGAGCATTTAATGCTCTCCACTTTTCATGGCTTAAGACCACAGACAGCTCATTCAATCATTCTTTGTAGACAATGCACACTTTCTTTACTCTATCTATTTATTTATTTTTCATTGGTGACCTTAAACTATGTAAAATTATGGATTTAGACTTTAGCTCTATTCTTTCACATGTTAGTAATCCCTTATTTTGAACCATGTTCAGTTTAGAGAAATGATCATAAATATAAGGCCAAATCTCTTCAGGTCTTTTTCCTACCAGCTTTATTCATCTTCTGAAAACTTTTTTAAAAACAGTCATACATTTGAAGAGTGAAGGACTGAAAGAAGATATGAGAAGTGGCCTAAGAAATTCATGCCCCAGAAAATTATCCTAATTAAGAGGTAAAATGTGACTGCTACATTTTACAATAGACAATATTTAATTAATAACATTTATTCTCATAAACTGTAACTCCTAGAAACCAAGAAAACTACAACCACGCTAAGAGACGCTTATCCTTAGGACATGTTTCCTGCCACTAGGGGGCGATAGTATATTAGACATTTTCCATATTTCAGTTTCAATGACCCTCCTACATGCCAGCCTGAAATCATTAGCAGAAAGGGAGAGTTTTGATGGAATAAACCTGTTGTCTGATATAAATGATGGCCTTAACTCTGTTTTCAGTAATGGTCGAGTCTTGAGAGTCAACACAGGAAGCAAATACAGAATTCTTTGGAATTTTCAAAAAAGGAATTGATTGCTTTCTTTAAGGGAGAAAGTAATATTTTTATAACTTTGTCATAAAAAGAAGGGTGTTTAATGGAACCATAGTATTTTGAAGGTGTCTCTGGATTACATACAGATGCGTTTTAATTCTAAAAGGAGTTATAAAAGCTTATAGGTGTACTTAAGGTATTTTTTTCTTATATAAAGCATAAAACTAGTTGATACACTTGTTTAGCCCTGAATTAAATGTTAATGAAACTGGTTTTAAACAGGAGTAATATCTGAATAATCTTTGTGCAATTGTACCAAAACAAGAGAAAGAGTTTCCCTATTTTAAACACATTTAGTTATTTCTTACAATTTATTCACTTTGTATCCTAGCTCTAGCTCTCTCCCTAATCTTCCCCCAATTCCTACCCTCCCCCTATGCCCCACCCCTAGTCCACTGAATAAGGGAGGTCCTCCTCCCCTGCTATCTAAACCTAGCCTATCAGGTCTCATCAGGCCTGGCTGCATTGTCTTCCTCTGTGGCCTGGCAAGGCTGCTCCACAACTCCACCCATTCCCCAAGGGGAGGTGATCAAAGAGCCAGCCACTGAGCCCATGCCAGAGACAGCCCATGCTCCCTTTCCTAGGGAACCCACATGGAGACTGAGCTGCCTATGGCTAACTCTGAGCAGGGGGTCTAGGTCCTCCAAATGCATAGTTTCTGCTTGCAGCATCAGTCTCTGCAGGCCCAACTGGGCCAAGAGATTTTTTTGGCTCTGAAGCTCCTGTCCCCTCCAGGTCTTTTGATCACCCTTTCTTCCGTAAGTTTCCCTGCTTATTTATCTGACATTTTAAACAATTCTGTGTGTGCTCAGTGTTATAAAACAGTATGTCTACAGTTACCAAAGGCCCAGCTCCACAGAATTATCATTTCTTTTGATGAAGCCTGAAAAACCCTCTGTCCTTAAGGACAGGACTTCACCAGTATTATCACCATATCCAGTGCCCTAATCCCTCCTTTTTGGCCACACAGCTTCCTTAATAAAGAATAGATAGTCTTTGCTCATAGTATAAATACAAAATAAGAAGCATATCCAAGCACCTTCTATGCACATGCACACACATAGGCACATAGTCAAAGGAAGAAAGGGTTCGTGTGTGTAAATCCTGTGTTATTGCTCTTGAAGCACCATACAATATTAGTTTCCATTACCTCCAGTGGAAATCTTAGTAAAAATTAATTCTCATTAATCACCTTTCTTTCAATAGAATCAGCTCACTTTTTATCTCTGTCAAAAATTTATTTTTAAAAAATTATCAGTGTGAAATTAGTATGATCTGCTGATTTTATATTTATACAATCAAGCAAAAATGGTTTTGAACTTTCAAGTAACTTATTTTTATATAAAAATTGTTGGTTGTCAAACACATATTGATAAACACATTTTGTCTTGACAGAATAATGTTCTTGCTCATTACAGTGAAGACTTAGAAGAATCATCATTAAACATTATTTTACTTGGTGTGTTTAGATAGAAAATTATACTGGAAACATCACTGTACTGGGAGAGAACTTTAAACCTCAAAAAGATTATCCTTTGTGGGCAAAACAATCTTCGGGAAAATTATCTTTCTCTTATCAGTTTATCTGCTGTGAATGGTTGGTGTTTGGAAAATCTGTCAAATACTTCTTTTCATCACAGTGTCACCTGGATATGAGTCTATTGCTTATCTGCCCACAGATGAGAAAGAAAGCATATATTGAATGCTGATTGTGAGTAAAGTATATGATCATTGTTTTAAAAGTTAAAAATAAGTGAAAACAAAAAGAAATGAGAATAATTAACTTAAAGACTATGAAACAGCACAGCTCAATTTTATTTATTACATGCATATATAATATCATTATTTTAAACAAATACAGAGGATACATGAAACTGTCAACAAAAATGTCTCATGTAGATAATTGAAATACTACTTTTATTCAAATGAACTGTAATTCATTCAACTATTACAGTTATTTTAAAATAGAAAAGGATTGTTTCAAAAATTATCAGGAAGATTACATAAAAATAAGTCATCTGAAATACTTATAAGCAACAGTGTTTTATAATCTCATTATAACCTCCTTGGTAAGGTTATTCACCAATATACACATATTGGTACAGGAACTGCCATAAAATACATATTCAGACAAAAATCACATTCATGAAGTGCCTATGCATGCTAGACGAAGTCCCTCAAACTAGAGTTAGAGACGTATGTAGGCTGTCATTTGGATGCGAGGAAGAATTCTGGGTCCTCTACAAGTGTAGCAAGTGCCATCTCTCAAAAGAGTACAATGTGGATTTTTCAAAATGGAGTTAAAATTTTGGAGTGAAAGTGAAAATACTTGAAAAGCAGATCTGAACACCGTGCCTTTCTACTGACATGAGTATAAGTCTAAAATCTGGTTTAACACCTTTCAGGAAAGACATTTTTACTGTTTCAGTATAGTTCAAAAATAGAAGTAAAGAACTTAGTGTTAATGATTTCCCAAGAAAATGGATACTCACAAATGCTGCCAAGTATTGATCTGTTGGATGGATAAAAGCATCATGAACTTTTGAAGAATCCGGCCACGCTACTGTCTCCTGAAATTCAGTGCTGTGCTTAGCTAGAGAGAACATTTGTACTCACCAAGGGTTACAGCTAGGAGAGCTTTTCAAACAGCTACTAAGACAAAACTATGTCAGTTAAACATATCTGAAAATCAGATGGAACAAAAGCAAGTTTGTTCCTTAGAAAAGATTAGTCATCAATTTCAACTTTAGGGGCTTTGAGCTCTGTATGTAGTGAAGTATATAAAGATGTAAACTTTGCGTACAGAACTGTCTGAAACGTCTTTAACCTAATCCCTTGGTGCTCAGGAAGGGTGCTTCAGTTTATTATAACTAGGACTTAGTAGCACTTCATGTTCACTGGGACTTTTGTATCAACCATGCCATGTCTCCCACCGTACCTTCTCCAATGAATAAGTGTGATGTATATCTTAGTTTTTGAATGATTTGATCTCGTGAATTTATCGAAGACTAGTCAGAACTCAACATCTGGGTCTACTATATTAGTTTGAAAAAGACTTATTTGGATTGTTATTCATGTGTGTACCTGTGAGGCTGCGTGAGTATTGTGTAACGTGTGTGTGTGATATCTCTCACACCTAGAGGATGACACAGGATCCACTGGAATTGGATATACGGGCAATTATAAGTCACCATGTTGTTGCTGGACATTGGACTTGGACCTTCCGCAATACCAGGAAATGCTCATAACTGTTGAGTCATCTCTTCAGCTTTATTATGTATTAATTTTAACAACTATTGTGGCATTATTGTGTTACACAGTTAACTGCTTTTCTTGTCTATATAATTTTTGTGAGATTTCTGTACAGTGTTCTTCTAAGATAACTACAAAGCTTGTTGTAAAACCAGATAATATTTCAAATTCATCAAGTCAAACAAAATGTTGATCATTTATTTTTGCTTTATAAATTGTTTGTGTTTTCAAAAACTTTTATTTTTATTTCTTTATTTTTGAATTTTGCTTGCATATATATCTGTGCACCATTTGCATGCTTGTGCTCACAGAGGTCAGAAGAGTGTAGGATTTTCAAAGTTAGAGTTACAAAAATTGTGAGTTACCATGTGAGTTTGGGAATAAAACCCAGATCTTCTGTAAGATCAGCGTTCTGTTTATCCATTTCTCTAGCCCCTTTTCCCATGTGACTTAAAAAAAAACAAGTAAGACAATTTTTATATTTAAAATAATCCACATTAACTTCTGGTATAGCTTTGAATGTAAAGATTGATTCAGATTAAGTACACTATGTAAATGAAAGCACTGAAAGGCTCATTCTACATTTACCCAAGATTATTGAAGATAATATTAGATACTGAGATATGAAAAAGAAAAAAAAAGACAACGTAATTGAGGAAGAACAAAGGTAAAATTTTTAAGGTCAAAGAATATCACAAAGATTAATAGAAAAAGCAAAGTTAGAGGGCAAAGAGTACTGAGATTAACACATAGGTTTCTTGGTAAATTAGAGAGCAAAATAGATACCTTCATATCTGAAGTATGAAGCAGGTCAAAAAGAGCCTTTTGTTCATCTCATTTGAGCTATCACTAAACATAGCATCCCTCGTGTTCCAATGTTAGAAAGATGATACAAGGAATTGAACTACAGTCGTTTAGAGGTCAGCACAAGTACGGATTATTTGACAGTTTAGAAATCCAGGTTTAGTGTTGGTGTGAGTCTGTCCTTAATGGTTGAGCCATGTCTTCAGCCTTAGAAGAGGAGGAGGAAGAATTATAGAAGCCCAGAACATTCAAGGACACACTGGAGATATGGCCCTATGCTGGGCTTGCAGAGACAGCAACCACGCAGCCTACATGGGACTATGTTAGGTCTCTGCATATATGTTATGTTGTTAGCTTGGTGTTTTAGTGTTGGGGTGTCTCTGACTCTCCTGCTCTTGGAGCCCATTTTCTTCTACTGGGTTGCCTTCCCCAGCCATGATATGAAGGTTTGTTCCTAGTTTTATTGTAACTTGTTATCTGTGGGAGGTCTGCTCTTTTCTGAAAGGAGATGGAGAAGGAGTGGATCTGGGGAAGTGGGGACAGGGGGAAGTGTGTAGAAGAGGGAAGGAGGAGGAACTGCAGTCCAGATGTTGTAAGAAGAAAACAGCAACAATAAACCCAGAAAACAAAACCAACCAAATAAACAAAAAATGAGGTCTAGCTTGAGTACAAAAGAACATTGAAGTAGTTTGAAAAAGGTATTCATGCCATTAGACTGAAATTTTCCCTTTTCCATATCTTTAACATTTGACAAGACCTATTGGAAGTGGACAGAAGCCCCAATCCCTAACTAAGAAGCAATCTCCAATTGACAACTGCTTGCAAAGGAAACACTGTTTTTCTCCAACGGAGTCTAACCTTGCAAACCACCCTTAAGGTCAGGCCCTGTTGTTCATAAGTGGATGGCCAACACAGAATGAACTATATGTTATTTTCGTAGATTTTTTTTCTTTTATCTTACTTTTCCTTTTTTTTCTTCCTTCTTTTTTATTTTTGGTCTTATTGATCTTTTGCTTATATGTCATGATTTCTGATTTTGAGTTTCTGCGGTTTTGTTAGTGTGTGCTTCTTATGCTTTTTCTTGTTTTGGTTTCTTTCTTTCTTTCTTTCTTTCTTTCTTTCTTTCTTTCTTTCTTTCTTTCTACTTTTTATTTGCCTGATTGTTTTCTAAAGAGAGAGAAGGGACTGAGGAGGAATGGCCAGGCGTTTGGGAAATAAAAGTCTGAACACCAAGTGAAAAAGTATCCATCCTTTTCTCAGATTTCATCTGCACATTGTGGCACAAGCATGTAGCCCCAACTCTAGGTCATCCTCAATTACCTCTTGAGTTTGAAGAAACTCTAGCATAGGTAAGACCCTACCTGAAAACTATAACAACAGGCTCCTTGATAGACTAATCAGACATATTGCTCTTCCTATAAAGCCACCCGAGATTTCATTTCCAATCATCCTGAAAGAACAATTCCAAGGAGAGGAGAATTTTTGGTTTCTTTCAGGGTGCATAATTTTTGTTAGGGTACCCTAAAGGTTCTTGAACCTCTTGAAATACTTACACGTGGAGCCGCAGAGACAGTTCTGTAGTGCAGAGCACTGGATGATCACACTTTCAGAAGACCCAGGTCCACTTACTCACACCAACATGGCGGGTCACAACTTTATGTGGCTCTAGATCCAACACCCTCTTCTGTCCATTGCAGCACCAGACACACAAGTGGTGCATAGACAGACCCACAGGCACGGACAGACTCACGGGAATAGATAGACTCACAGAAGCACAAACATACACACAAAAATCTTAAAATGATACTGTTAAAAAATAAATTCAACTATCTTACAAATGACTGCTTTGTTTTTCGAAGCTTCACTGTCAGAAGTAAGTTGATATTGTCAGGTTTTATGAGTTTTTATTGTTTTGGTGCCTTACTACAAAAGAAACAAAAACTACATGGAATAACAGCTATCTCCTTCTTCTTGAGCAAATTCCAGAAAAATGGATTAAAGTATTTCTAAACATAAGGCACCTTAGTGTGTGTGTGTGTGTGTGTGTGTGTGTGTGTGTGCGTGTGTGTGTGTGTGCAGGGAAGTTAGCAATGGAACTTTCAAAAGTGAATATTTATACTTGTGGATTAAATATCATGTTAAACTAAGGAATAATACTGAAGAAAACAAAATTAAACATTAACACACATAAGGCTGGAGGAGGGAGAAAGAGAAAAAAGGAGAAGAGACACTCCCCTGGTTTGGCTAAAGACTCAATGCACAGAATATAAGCACATCATTATTCACAGTTGCATATGGACACACGTTGTTTCTTTTGCTTTAGAACTGGTAAGATTCTAGTTTTCAATAAGAATATACATCTTTAGGGCAGGAGATGTTGTTTAGCCTTTTAAAGCATTTTTGTTATTTCAGAGGACCCATTTCTGGTTTAGAGCTCACATACTGTGTAAGAGGCTCACAGGCTCTCAGCCACCCATCCCTGCAGTCATGGGATCTGACACCCAGACAGGACTCCAGGCACCTGCGCTGATGGTTACAGAGTCCTGCACACAGACATGTACAAAGAAGTTTAGATTTTTAAATATTTAAGACTTACGTTAAGTTGAATACACTTAAAATTTTATGCTAAAATGAAGTTAACTTTGTAAAAGAATACATTTTTCATCTAGAACAAAGTATCAAAGCATGAATTTAAGAGCATATTGATGTCAATGGTATAAATGCTATATGTATGGGTGACTTAGATATCTATTGAAGAAGCTTAACTAAGGTTCTTGGAGGAACAGAGTTGAGAGGAACAGGGGTCCAGCAGGTGTTTCTGTAGGAGATGACAGGTTACATATCCATCCTGGGTTAGTTAATGTTGGTATAATTATCATTAAACTCTACATCAGCTAGTGAGGAAGGGAAAAACAGGTTTCTAGCATTTAAAAATTTAAAAATGAAAAGGTAAACAGACAGCATGAATAGCAAGAGAATAGCCATGGCTTTCCATAAAGAATTTTTGTTACTCTTCCATCTCTCAGCTCCATGACGAATCTTACAAGCACCCAGGTCTCCCACAACATAACACATGATCTTTATTTTAAGAGATATTTTCTCTCAAGGACCAAATTTCATGGAAGAAGAGCAAAGAATAAATTTTAGACATATATCTTAATGCTTATATCATCTCCTTATTGAAAAATCATGTTTATTTATTGTAATGCACCATTTTACTTTTTAAAACACCAATGCTTAGAGAAAATTTATGTTCATTTTACAAAGAAACATCAATTTAGTGACTATTTTAGTGCAAGTTTTAACGTCTTAGCTTACAAAAATGTTCTAGTTTAGCCAACAAATTATATCTTTACTATAGCCAGAGAAAATGAACTATAACATTTGAAGCCTTTGAAATAAAACAGCAGGAAATTTGAAGGCTGTGTACCAGGTAGATTTCTCAGTAAAATATGAAATATGTTTTTAAAATGACACCTGTTTTGTGAAATAATGATAAGAAAAACAACCTAGATTTCACAAAAGGCCAGTTGGTCTGGAGATGACCTCTTATCTCTGATGAAGAAAAGTTGGACCTCGGCCAAGGGGATTAAAGATGAGGCCCCACGATGTCCTATTCTTTAAGGTAGGGTTTTGTTTGATTTGGAATTTATTCACACAGTGTTTGAACAGTAACCTGCAAATCTAAATGAAATTATTATTGAAGATTACTAAAATACAATTTCTGTCTGGTGACACATTTAAGGTATAAAAACAGCTGATTTTATTAATTAGGAAACTTTAATATATGCATGTCAGTCAGCCAGAATATTGAAAGAATGACATAGAAACAGAATGTTGAAAGTCTCACTCCCATTCCTTAAAGAGGTGCTTTGATTAAGTGTTTATCATGATTCAAAGAACATGATCAAGGGACATGACATTAAGTTTCTAATAGAAGATACATAGATGTTTAGCAACTATGTAAATATTTGGTGATATTTAGGAATTCAGGCTTTAAAATAAAAGTTAATGAACCATCAGTTTTATAACGTTAATGAAACTTTTATGAAAATATATATCTGTTGTAACAATATTTCCTCTCACATCACTCCTAATGAAACCCAGAGATAAAATGGTTTTTCCTGTACTAGGACATTTTCCTTTTCAAAAATTATACCTGTTTCTATCAGTCTATTTACAAATGTTTATCATATGACTAGATTTAGATAATGCTAATACTTCAATACTGTCAGCTGAGTAATTAAGGAAATATTGATTAATTTAATGCTTTATATTTCAACTATACTTAATATATAATTATTAAAACTAAGCATATTGAAAGAACTGTACTATATAGTCTAGCTTAACATATTAAATGTAATGTGCTAACCTTTATCATCTGAACCACTTAAAATGCAAAATGTTTATTTCAAAATTTAAATGTTTAATTAAAATTTCTTAAAGTAAATTTTAGCTTTGAAACATCTTTTAGAATTTGAAATTTGATACTTCAAGCAAAACTTTAAAAACATGTTTGGTTAAAATTCTCTTTCAGTAGTTGTGTTCTACCTGGATGAATATTTCTTTTAGAGCAGTAGTTCTCAACTTTCCTAATGCTACAAATCTTTAATACAGTTTCTCATGTTGTTGTGACCCCCAACCATAAAATTATTTTGTTGCTACTTCATAACTGTAATTTTCATACTGTTATGACTTAGAATGTAAATGCCTGATATGCAGGATATCTGATACGGAACCCCTGTAGGGTTGCAAACCACAGGTTGAGAAACACTGGTTTAGCAAAAATCATTTTGTTTATAAAATTGTTTCAATATGCTAAGAAATGGGTAAAGGAAGATGTGATTTTTTTTTTTTTTTTTTTTTACTGTTCTGATTTTTGTCATTCACTTAAAATGGACACTAACACATGAAGAGTAACATCTACCTGGGTTACAATGTACATTTCATAGTCCCTCATAGGCTATAAAGTGAGCAAATACTTGAGAGACTGAACAAAAAACATTGCATGGTATCATTACAAAGTAACTGTTTTAGAAGAGTTCGAATATAATAAAAATTATCTTAATTAAACTAATGTTAACTCATTTTTATATATTACTAAAGTATTTCTTTAAAATGAAGCTATATTACAGCTTCCAATATTTATTACTATTTCTCCTGTTTATCATTTTTGAGCATATGCATTCTGTTTCCATTGTCTCCTTCCATTACTCCATGCATTACTTTAAAGCTTTGATCTCAAATGGAATTAGATATTCCAACAATTTATTCTTCCTTAAAATTCAGCAACATACCTTGAAAAACGACTTACTACTCTCAAATCTTAGAAGACAAATAACAGATTTTTATATTTAAAAACATTTTAAGACCACTCTGACATGCTATGAACTTGTAGAAAGAAGTAATTTGATATTGATATAGGTGTTTTTAAAGTAAAAATTTTTTTCTTTGATGCTTTTTTATGGATTCTAACTTAAATCTGAAAGGAAGAAAGGAAAGAAGGAAGGAAGAAGGGGAAAAGGGAAGGGAGAGAGAAGGAAAAGGAGAAATAAAATTATATGAAAGTGAATGATAATTATACGTTATGAAAAAGACCCAATATTAAGAGAGTAAATATTCAAAGAGGAATAGTATTTTAGATTTTAATGTTATGTATGTTGCTGCTTTATCTGCATAGATGTCTGTCTCTTCTGCAGACACTAGAAGAGTGTTAGATGACCTGGGACTAGAGTTACAGAATGTTATGAGCAGCCATGCAGATGCTGAGAATCATTCTAGGATCCTTTGGAAAAGAAACAAGTGTTTTAAAGTACTAATCCAACCTTGAATATTAATATTTTAACTAGTGCTGTCAGGAGAGACATATGTAAGAAGATAATTGCAATAGCTAATTTTCTTTGTCAACATGAGTTGATTAAGAAATACCCAGTATTGAGCACACCTTGGAATATTTGTGTAGGCATTTTCCATAAAGAATTACCTGGAAATGCCTAGCCTATGAGTCAGAAGCTTTATCTCATTACCTGAGGTCAAAGACTGAATAAAAATGAAGGAGAAATCTAGCTGAGAACCGGCATTCCCCTTCCTTTGCTTCTGTATCCACTAAGATGTGAGCAAGCAATATTGGAACTCCGATCACTTTGCCTTTGCAGATATGGTGGACACTACTTGCACTGAGGGCCTTCTCTTCTTTCATGTTGAGGAGAAAGGAACCAAGAGTATGATATATGGACTACTAATTCATCCATTATGAGTAACAGACCATGAGAAAATTCAAGACAAGAGGTTTATTTGTTTGTTTATCTGTCTGTTTCCATATGGAATTGGGGTCATGAAACCCTGGGAATATAATGTATGGGCATGACTGATAAATTTTAAGAGCAGAAAGTCAGCAAGTTCTACAGAAGAGGAGCTCAGATTCAAGGAGGAAGATGTTACAGAGGATTTTGGGTTTGCATTCAGAACAACACCTATTACAGACATGTTGTCAAGAATATTGGTGTCCTGAATATCGAATACCAGGCTAGAAAGGTAAGAAATTACTGGATATTGTCTTATAGATTGATTTCTTTAACACTTTTCAATTGCTCTTGGAAAATGAAGAAAGACAATCAATCATATCCTGGCAATGACTACCATAGGACATTATTTTTAGTGAAATAAGCCAAGCACACACACAGAAATTCATATGTTCTCATAGAGTGTAGAATCTGAAATGCTGAATTCCTCAAAATTGAGAGTAAAATAATTACCAGAAGGTGAGGATAGGGGAAAGAAGGAAAATATTGATCAATGTGTAACCATAGTTACATGTAATCTTTGGCATGTTATTGAACAACACAGTGACTATAAATAATGGATAAGCTATACACTTCATAATGTTAGGGGGAAAAAGTAGTTTAAAAGTTTCACCAGAAACAAATTAAGAAATTTTTGAGACTGATACATTTAACATTTATACATTACAAAATGTATATGTGAAAACATCATATAGTCCAGCGCAATCAAGCTTTAATCCCAACACTTCAGAGGCAGAGGCAAGATGTCTGTGAGTTTGAGGACAACGCAGTCAACATGACAAGTTCCAGGTCAGTTAGAGCTATTCAGTGAGTCCATGTCTCAAAAACAAAAACAAAAACAAAAAACAAAAAAAACAAAAAACAACAAACAATAACAGAAAAACCAAACATATGATACAATTTATACAGGAAATGGTTTGCATCAATTAAAATAAGTTTAACAGGGGTCACACATAAGGATTTTACCTGGCTTTTAGATGAATATTTGTACTTTTAAAGTTTCTTAAATTAATTTTCTCTTGATTGCCATTTTGTTGCTTCCCAGTTGTCTAAACATATAAGCAAATAGACACTTGTTCGCTGCATGTTGTGTTTTTTACTTTTAGACACAAAAATTCCTAGCCAAAAGTTACCCAGAAACCAACCTAAAAGGCAGTGCTTGTACATATGCAGGTTTAGTATAAAATACCACATTATTTTTTTTTTGTTTTTTAAAATTTATTTATTTTTTATTAATTACAGTTTATTCACTCTGTAGGAGGGCCAAGCAAATAGATTTGACCAGGTATATGCCTTGGGTTCCTGCTGTGATTGACTGTGATATGGAAATAGACATGAAATAAACCTTTTCCACTTCTTCCTTAAAACAAATAAACAAAAAAGAAGTGCAAAATCTGAAAGCCCAATAAGGATTAATCTTTAAAAAAATACTGTAAAATATCACACACTCTGAACACACATGGCATCTTTACTTTTTTAACTAAAAAATTAATGTATGTTTGGAAAGAAAATTTTGTATTTCTTCAGATTTTGTTTGCTCATTAGTGATTCATTTTATATAATTTTTTTCCTAGACCATTAACAAGACTTTGTTTTAGGTTCTTTTTCTCTTTTTGTTTGTGTGTATGTGTCTGTGTGTATCTCTCTGTGTGTATGTGGGTACGTGTGTGTTTGCATGTGTTCTTTGTAAATTGGGTATTTGAACCGTTATCTTTCATGCATTTTTCAGCACCCTTCCAATGATAATGTATTTTGATAAGTTTTAACTGATGTTGATTAAGTCAGTTTCCCTCTTTTATTGTTTTCATTAACAAAAACTATTCAATAAAAATCTGTTATAAAGATTGGATTCCAAGATGGTGGCAACCAGTATCTAAATGGGTGGCTGGATACAAAACATTGACTTTGGTGCTTCCTAGACTGGAGGGGTACATCTGAGGACTGTCAGATCCAGGCACCCTTTTGGCCATCTTCTAGGTCCAGGAGTCATAAACTGTAAGCCCTCTACCGTTTCCACATACTTGAAAGAGTGCAGGTACCCAGGTTCAGGGACTCTCCACTCCAGCAAGCAAAACTGGATCTCTCCTATTCCCTTAAGGGTAGAGTCCAGATTCCTGGGACAGCATCCTAACCTCTACACCATGATTCTACCAGTTTCCCTGTAGTGACAAGGTGAGACAATAAAATTATAAGGATTCTGGATCCAATATGGCAGAACCCAGATGAATCTGAGTCCCAGGTGTTCAATGTATGATAGGCCTGTAAACCATAGCTCAGCTGCTTTCTGAAACACTGAATGTCCAATAATTGCCACCTGAGGCAGACATCCCTCCCCCAACAACTTCCACCGGAGGTCCCAGTGCACTTTAGCTACTACCTAAGATGTCTATGTCCCCCCTTCAAGGCACTGACACCCGAGCCCATTGCCCTTCAAAAGCTCGTGGACTCTGCCTTCCAAAACACCCACCCCAGTGTGGCTGCATCTGAACCGCCAGTACCCATTTGTATCCCTGTCTCTTATTATCCTGAAGACTACTCCAGGCTCCGGAGATAGGCAGTCTTCAGTGTAGGTTCAAGGAAAAAACAGTCAAGGCTACAAACAACCAGATGGTTAACGGCCAGTGTAACAACACAATCAACCAAAACCAGGACAAAATGGGGCCACCAAAACCCCCCCAAAAAACAAATAAATATCCTAATGCAGTTAAAACACAGAAAAATGACTTTAAATTTATGCTTATCTATATAGAGGCATATAAAAAGGAAAAAACAAATCTCTCGAGGAAATATAGGAAAATACAAACAAACAAAGGCCATAAAGGACAGAAAAACAGATAGGAAACCACAATCAAACAAATGAAGGAAAAGAATAAAACTGTTCAAGATCTGAAAACAGAATTAGAGTCAGTAAAGAAAACACAAACCAAGAAAACCCTGAAGATGAAAAACTTAGAGAAGAGATCAGGAACCACAGAGGTAAGCATCACCAAGAGAAGAAGTCATACAAGAGATAGAAGTCAGAATATCAGGTGTTAAAGATACAATTGAATAAATAGATATATCTCTCGTGGAAAATATTAAAATGGAAAAGTTCCAGGCACAAAACATCCAAGAAATCAAGGACACCATGAAAAGACAAAACCTAAGAGTAATAGGAATAGACACAAAAGAAGATTACAGGCACCAACATCCAGAAAATATTTTCAAGAAAACCATAGAAGAATATTTCCCCAGCCTACAAAAAGAGATGCCATTAAACATACAAGAGGCTTAGAGAACATCAAATGGACTACCCTAGAAAAGAAATTCCTCCCTCCACATAATTATCAAAACACTAAATCTACAGGACAAAGAAAAAATGTTAAAAGTGACAAGGGAAAAAGCCAAATAACGTATGTAAAAGTAGCCCTATCAGAATCACACCTGACTTCTCAACAGAGACTATGAAAGTCAGAAGGGCCTGGGCAAATGTCATGCAAACAATAAGAGACTACAGACGCCAATCCAGACTACTATACCCAGCCAAACTTTCAATGACCATAGATGGAGAAACAAAATATTCCATGACAAACCCAAATTTAAAAAAATATCTATGCATCAACCCAGCTATTCAGAATATACAAAAAGAAAACTCCAACCCAATGAGATCAATTACATGCAAGAAAACATAAGTTATAGATAACTTCACAACAACAAAAAGAAAGAAAGAAAACAAAGTACACAAACACACAGTCACCACCAACTCCACAATAAAAGGAACTAACAATCACTGGTCACTAAAAGCTATCAACATCAATGGACTCAACTCTCCAATAAAAAGACAACAGGCTGATAGAATGGTTGCAGAAACAGGGTCCACTATTCTGCTGCATTAAAGAAACACACCACAGCAACAAAGATAGATACTACCTCAGAGTAAAGGGCTGGAAAAAGTTTTGCAAACAAAAGGACCCAAGAAGCAACCTGGAGTAGCTATCCTAACTAATAAGACAAGCCTTCAACCAAAATTAATTAAAAGATATGGGGAAAAATACTTGACTATCATCAAAGGAAAAAAAAAAACCACACCAAGAGGACATCACAATCTTGAACATCTATAACAAAAATGAAGGGCACCTGCATTTGTAAAAGAAACGTTATTAAAGCTTAAACCCCACCTTGATCGCAGCACAATAATAGTTGGAGATTTCAATACCCCACTTTCTCCAATGGACAGATCATCAAGACAGAAGATAAATAGGAGAAATAATGAAGCTAACAGTGATCATGAAACAAATGGACCTAATAGATATCTACAGAACTTTTCACCCAAACACAAAAGAATATACTTTTTTTCTCAGCACCATACAAAACCTTCTCCAAACTGACCATATAATATATCACAAAGCAAACCTCAACCTATACATAAAACTTGAATTAACCCATTGTTCTTTATCAGATCACCATGGATTAAAGCTAGAACTCAACAACAACAGAAACAATAAAAAGTCTACACAGTCACTGAAAATAAACAACTCCCTGTTCAGTGATCACTGGTGAGGGAAGAAATAAACAAATTAAAGACTTCCTAGAATTCAAAGAAAATGCAGGCACAACTGACCCAAACTTATGGGACATAATGAAAGCAGTGCTAAGAGGAAAGTTCATAGCACTACAAGCCTTCATGAAGAAATTGGAGGGATCACATATTAGCAACTTACCCGAAATCTTTAGGAAAAAAAAAAAGAAAGAAAGAAACATACCCAAGAGGAGTAAGTGGAAGGAAATAATCAACTTCAGGGCTGAAATCAATATGTGGGAAACAAAGAGAGCAATACAAAGAATCAACAAAACCAACAATTGTTCCTTTGAGAAAATCAACAAGATAGACAAACACTCAGCCAAACTAACTAAAAGATAGGAACCAGTACCCAAATTAACAAAATCAGCATAGAAAAGGGGGACATAAAAACAGACAATGAGAAAATCCAAAGAATCATTTGCTCTTACTTCAAATGCCTATATTCCACACAATTGGAAAATCAAAAGGAACTGGATGATTTTCTTGTTAGATTTCACCTAACAAAGTTAAATCAAGATGGAGATCCAAGATGGTGGTGCCGGGAGGCCACTGTGTCTGAGAAGCAGGACAGCAGTGTCAGCACAGCAACCAGGAGACTGAACTCTGGGACCTAAAACACCAGTGACTGTGATTCCCAGGTGAGAGGAAACCCCATGGTGTGGGAATCAATGAGAACCGACCTCAGGTCACCCATTCCATCCCTGGAAAAGGTCCTGAGGAGCAATGGGCACACAGCCCCAGCCCAGCACGGGGCGTACAGCCTCTGCCCCAGAGCAGGGCACTCAGACTCAGGCCCAGAATGGAGTACACAGCCTCCGGCTAGAGACAGGTACACAGCCTTCAGCCCAGAGTGGGGCACTTAACTGCCAGCCAAGAGACCTTCTGGGCACTGGACTCACTGGTCCAGACAGAACTGTGGACCACAGGGCACCAGAGACTGGGTTTCCCTGTCGGGGGGGAACCCCACAGCTATGGAATCAGCAGGTTCTTCAAGAGGGCTGTACCTAGAAAACTGTGACAACAGCAGTAGCTCACTAAATTCAGAACGAGAAACCCAGCAGCGGGGCAGCTGTCTTGAAGACTTCTATAGGTGAGAGGAGAGCTCCTCTGACTAACAAAGACCACAATTACTGCTCAGGTCTATATGCCAGAGGTGAGCAATGGCAATTCCTGAGAAACATCGGCCATTCAATGACTATACCCAAAAAGCTGAGGAGGCATCCTTCAGGAAATATCATCTTCCTGCCAAGGGGATTCTCCATACTCCAGGATTCCAGGAAGCACCAGAAACTAACAGCCAATACCTAAAATAGCCCAATTGTAGAGGCCAGTGTAAAAGCTCAACCAACAAAAGGCAGAGCAATATGGTATCTCCAGAATGTAGTCATCCATGGGCAAGCAGCCCTGGACACCCCAGCATAATTGAAATTCAAGAAGATGACCTTACATCTATGCTGATGAAGAGGCTAATAGAAGAAACAAGTAAAATACATAAAGAATTGAAAGAAGATAAAGTCAAACGGATTATGGCCATTCGTAAAGAAATGAAGGAAGTTAAAAACAAACAGAGTATGGTCATCCATAAAGAAAAACAGGAAGATAAAGGCAAACATATTATGGCCATCCATGAAGAAATACGGGGAGATGCAGTCAAATAGTTTGTGGCCTTCAGAGAAGAAATAATTAAATCACTGAAAGAAATAAAAGTAACAGAGGAATGTTCAAACAAATAGCTGAAGGAACTAAAGGAAAAACAGGAAAATACAATCAGAGAGGTGAAGAAAATCAACAAAACAACTCTAGATCTGAAGACAAAATTGGAAAAATTAAAGAAAACACAAACAGGAAATCATGGAGAGGAAGAACATAGGGAAGAAAACAGGAACTACAGAGGTAAGCATAATAATTAGACTACAAGAGATGGAAGAAAGAATATCAGGTGTGGAAGATACAATGGAAGAAATCAATGTATCCATCAAAGAAAATGTTAAAGCCAAAAAAATGCCTGACACAGACCAACTGAGAAATCCAAGACAACCTAAACCTCACAAAGACCCAAAAAAGAAAGAGAATTTCAGGCCAATCTCCCTTATCAACATTGATGCAAAAATATCCAACAAAATACTTGCAAAACGAATCCAAGAATACAGAAAAGATATCATCCACTATGACCAACTAGGCTTCATCCCCAGTATGCAGGGGTGGTTCAATGTATGGAAATTCATCAATGTGATCCACCATATAAACAAACTGAAAGAAAAAAAAACAACAACACAATAGTATGCTTAGATGCTAAAAAAGCATTTGACAATATCTAACATCCATTATGTTTAAAGTATTGGAGAGATCAGGGATACAAGGCACATACCTGAACATAGTAAAGGCAATATACTATAGTCAATATCAAACTAAATGGAGAGAAACTTAAACCAATCCCACTGAAATCAGGGACAAGGCAAGGCTGGCCACTCTCTCCATATCCCCTCAACATTGTTCTTGAAGTCCTAGCTAGAGCAATAAGACAATTAAAGGAGATGAACGGGATACAAATTGGAAAGGAAGAAGTCAAAGTATCACTATTTGCAGATGATATGATAGTAAATTCTACCAGGGAATGCCTACAGCTGATAAACACCTTTAGCAAAGTAGCTGGATACAAAATTAACTAAAAAAAAATCAGTAGCCTTCCTGTATACAAAGAACAAAAGTGGTGAGAAAGAAATTAGGGAAACAACACCCTTCACAACAGCCACAAAATACCTAAAATACCTTGGTGTGACCCTAGCCAAGAAACTCAAAGACTTGTATGAAAAAAATTTCAAGTCTCTGAAGAAAGAATTCGAAGAAGATATCAGAAGATGGAAAGATCTCCCATACTCATGGCTTGGCAAGATTAACATAGTAAAAATGGCCATCTTACCAAAATCAACCTACAGATTCAATGCAATTCCCATAAAAATACAAACATAGTTCTTTACAGACCTTGAAAGAAAAATTCAGAACTTCATATGGAATAACAAGAAAGACAGAATAGCTAACACAATCCTCTACATTAAAAGATCTTCTGGAGGTATCTCCATCCTTGATCTCAAGCTGTACTCTAGAGCAACAATACTAAAAATTGCATGGAACTGGCATAGAAACTGATTGGTGGATCAATGGAATTGAATAGAAGACCCTGAAATAAACCACACACTTTTGGACACCTAATCTTTGACAAAAATGCCAAAACCATATGATAGAAAAAAAGACAGCATCTTCAACAAATGGTGCTGGTCCAGATTAATGTCTACATGTAGAAAAATGTTAATAGATCCACACTTATCACCCTGCACAAAACTAAAGTCCAAGTGGATCAAAGACCTCAATATAAAACCAGACACAGTAAAAGTGTTAGAAGAAAAAGTGGGGAAGAGCCTGGAACTCATTGGCACAGGAGACAACTTCCTGAACATAAACCAACAGCACAGGCTCTAAGAACAACAATCAATAAATGGGATCTCATGAAACAGAAAAGCTTCTGTAAAGCAAAGGATACCATCATCAGAATAAAACAACTGCCTACAGATTGGGAAAGGATCTCCACCAACCCTATATCTGATAGAGGGCTACTATCTAGTATATATAAAGAACTAAAGAAATTAAACAGCAACAAATCAAGTAATCCAATTTAAAAAAAGGGGGTACAGAGCTAAATAGAGAATTCTCAATAGAGGAATATCGAATAGCCAAAAAACATAAGTGACAACACATGCTGGAGAGGATGTGGAGAAAGGAGAACCCTCCTCCACTGCTGGTGGGAATGTAAACTTGTACAACCACTGTGTAAATCATTCTGTCACTTACTCATACATTTAGGAATAGTGCTTCCTCAAGGTCCAGCAATACCACTCCTAGGCATATATCCAAAAGATGCTCAAGTATACAACAAGGACATCTGCTCAACCATGTTTGTTGCAGCTTTATTTGTAATAGCAAGAAGCTGGAAACAGCCTAGATGCCCCTCAACTGAGGAATGAATACATAAATTGTGGTACATCTACACAATGAAATATTACTCAGCAATAAAAAACAAGGAAATAATGAAATTTGCAGATAAATGGTGGAAACAGAAAAAGATCATACTGAGTGAGGTATCCCAGAGGCAAAAAGACACACAGGGCATATACTCACACATAAGTGGATATTAGACATATAATAAAGATAAATCTACTAAAATCTGTACATCTAAAGGAACTATCAAGAAGGAGGACTCTGGCTAAGATGCTCAATCCCCATTCAGAAAGGCAAAGAGGATGGACATAACAAGAAGGAGAAAACAAGGAACAGGACAGGAGCCTGCCACAGAGGGTCTCTGAAAGGCTCTACCCTGCAGCTTATTAAAGCAGATGCTGAGACTTATGGTCAACTTTTGTACAGAGTACAGAGAATCTTATGAACGAAGTGGGATGTAGTAAGACCTGGAGAGGACAATAGCTCCACAAGGAGAGCAACCGAACCAAAAATTCTGGGCACAGGTGTCTTTTCTGAGACTGATACTCCAACCAAAGGCTTTCATGGAGATAACCTAGAACCCCTGCACAGATGTAGCCTATGACAGTTCAGTGTCCAAGTGGGTTCCATAGTAATGGAAACAGGGACTGTCTCTGACATGAACTGATTGACCTGCTCTTTGATCACCTCTCCCTGAGTGGGGAGCAGCCTTACCAGGCCACAGAGGAAGACAATGAAGCCACTCTTAATGAGACCTGATAAATTAGGAACAGAAGGAAGGGGAGGAAGATCTCCCCTATCAGTGGTCTTGGGGAAGGTCATGCGTGGAGAAGGGGGAGGGAAAGTGGGATTGGAAGGGGAGGAGGGAGTAAGCTACAGGGGGGATACAAATTAATAAAGTGTAATGAATAAAAATTAAAATAAAAACATTCATAAAAATAGTTAAATAAAGAGCAGGTAAATGATTTAGACAGCCCTATAATGCCCAAGGAAATAGAATCAGCCAGGAAAAATAAATCCCAGGGCCAGATGGTTTTAGTGCAGAATTCTAGCAGACTTTCAACAAGGAGGTAGCACTAATACTCTAGCTATTCCACAAAATAGAAACAGAAGGAACATTACCAAACACATTCTGTGAAGACACAGTCATGGTGATACCTTAACCATAGAAAGACTCAACAAAGAAAACACATCAAACCATTCTCCCTTATGAACCCTGATGCAAAAATATTCAATAAGATACTTGCAAACCAAATTTAAAAATACAACAAATGCATCATCTACCATGAACAAGCAGGATTCACTCCAGGGTTGCAGGGATGTTTCAACATGTAAAAATACATCTATGTAATCCACTATATAAACAAACCAAGAGAAAAAAAGTCACATGAACATAAGATGCAGAAAAAAATTCTTTGACAAAATCCAATACCCCTTCATGATAGAAATCTTGAAGAGATCAGGGATACAAGGGCCAAACATAACTTAATAAAAGCTGTCTACAGCAAGCTGATAACCAACATCAAACTCAATGGAGAAAAACTCATAGCAGTCCCACTAAAATCAGAGACAAGGTTACCCACTTTCTCCATATCTATTCAATGTAGAAATTGAAGATCTAACTAGAGCAATAAGACAACTAAAGCAAATCAAAATTATACAGATTAGAAAGGAAGAAGTTAAAGTATTACTATTCACAGATGATATGATTGTATTCATAAGTGATCCCAAAATTTCACCAGAGAACTCCTTGGTTGGAAACAAAATTGATTTAAAAAAAAAATCAGTAGACAAACAGGCTGAGAAATAAATTAGGGAAACTCTTCACAATAGCCAAAGATAATATAAAGTATCTAGGAGTAACTCTAACCAAGGAAGTCAAGGATTCGTACAAGAACTTCAAGTATCTGAAGAATTATAGAAGATACCAGAAGATGGAAAGATCTCCCATGATCATGGATCAGTAGAATTAACATAATAAAAATGGCCATCTTACCAAATGCAATCTACAGATTCAATGCAATCCCCACCAAAATATCAACAGAATTTTTTACAACCTTGAAAGAACAATTCTAAACTTCATGTAGAAAAAACAAAAACCCAAAATAGCTAAAAACAATCCAATCCAATAATAGAATTTCTGCAACTATCTCTATACCTGATCTCAAGCTATACTACTGAGCAGTAGTAATAAAAACTGCATAGTACTGGCATAGAAATAGACTGGCTGATCAATGGAATCAAATTGAAGATCCAGAAATAAACCACACATATATGGACACTTGATTTTGTACAAAGGAGCCAAAAACCATATGATGGAAAAAAAGACAGCATCTTCAACAAATGGTGCTGTTCTAACTGGATATATGAATGTAGAAAATGCAAATAGATCCACATTTATCAGTCTTCACATAACTCAAGATCAAGTCAGTCAAAGACCGCAAATTTATCCAAATACACTAAATCTCCTAGAGGAGAAAGAAGGTAAGAACCTTCAACTCATTGGCAAAAGAGACAACTTCATGAACAGACCATCAATAGCTCAGGCTCTAGGATCTATAATTATTGTGACCTTCTGAAACTGAAAAGCTTCTGGAAAGTAAAGGATACGATCAATAGATGGGATACAGTGCTAAACAGAGAACTCTCAACAGAGAAATCTAGAATGGTGGAGAAGCCCCTGAAGGAAATGCTCAACATCCTTAGTCACAAGAGAAATGCAAATCAAAGCAACTCTAAAATTCCATCTTACACCTATCAGAATGGCTAAAACAAAAATCTGAAGTGACAACACATGCTGGCAAGGATGTAGAGAAAGGGGAACCCTCCTCCATTGCTGGGGGGGGGAGTGTAAACATGTACAGCTACTTTGGAAATCAAATTGGTGTTTTCTCAGAAAACTGGGAATAGATAACCATCAAGACCCAGCCACCAGTCCTGGGAATACACTTGAAAGATGCTACAGCATACAATAAGGACATTTTCTCAACTGCGTTAACATCAGCTTTATTTGTAATAGCCAGAAAATGGAAACAACCTAGGTGTCCCTCAACCAAAGAATGGATAAAGAAACTGTGGTACATTTACACAACAGAATACTACTCAGCCATTAAAAACAAGGAAATTGTGGAATTTGCAGGCAAATGGATGGAACTATAAAAGATCATCCTGAGTGAGATAACACAGACCCAGAAAGACACACATGGTATATACTCACTTATAAGTGGATTTAAGTCATATAGTACAGGATAGATATACTACAGTGCAGTGACCCCAAGAAAATAAGCTCAATGGGCATCTTAGGTTTCATGTGGGCCCACTAGATAAGGGAATGGGGGATATCTCTGATGTGAACTATATTTCCTGCTTTTTGATCACTTCCCCCTGATGGGACCTTCCCTACCAGGCCACACAGGAGGAATAGGTACTCAGTCCTCTTGTGCATAGATGAACTGGGGTGTCTGCATAGGGTGGCTCCCCTATTCTGAGGAATAGGGATGGAGGGGGGGCTGGAAGAAGAGGAAGGAAGGGCTTATGACCGAGTTGTATATTGAATTAAATAATAAAAAAGAAAATCAAATATTAAAATTTTTAAAATCTGGTATAAAACTGATGTGAATATTTGGTGAAATTTTGCATTTGCATGTCTATATAACCAATACCTGTAATATGAAAGGGAAACCTTCAGAACTCCAACATTTTTATTTATTTATTCAACCTTCCTTCTCATAGCATCAGAAATAATTCCTTCTAAATAAGACTCTGGATTCTATAGGCATAAATTTTTCAACCTGTTTGAGTTTCATGGAAATAGAATACTGTATTTGTTCTTTCCTTTGTATGAATTCTTTTATTCAAACACATCTGAGATATTTTTAATTTGTTCATTGTATTAGTATATTCATTCATTTTTACATTTTAGATAATGTTATAAATATAGGAACATTTATTCTTCTATTCTACTCTAATGAGATAATAGAATTATTTTTATTCTTTTTTTGTTATTTTAAATCTTTCAAAGTTTTTGTTCATGACTTTTAATGGACATAAATACTCAGTTACTATGTCCTATATTCAGGAATAAAATTGTTTTCTCAAAGAATATCTGTTTAACTCTAAGTCATACCTATCATCTCTTTAACACAGTGTATTTCAATTTATAACTTTATCAATAATGCAAGGACATTCTACTTGATGCATGTCTTTGCCAACATTTAATAATGCCTATCATTGGGTAAATATTGTAGCTATTTGGATAGATACACATTACAGTTTGTTTTAGTTCATGATTCTGTGATTATTGATGTTGTTAGTTATGTTTGAATTGGCTTTACCTTGCAAAGACCTCAGCTATTTTGAGCTGTTTTCATATTTGGTATTTTATCACAGTTACTCTCTATATAGAATACTGACATGAGTCATTTGTCATTCATTGTATTGCAGATACCTATGGCTTCCTTTTTTTTTATTTTCTAATGCTGCCTCTTGATGGATTACAACATTTAATTTACTATAGCACTCATCATTTTTTTTCTGTTATGGGAAGTGATATTTCTGCCTGATAAAATGTTTTGCCTTTATTTGAGAACATGAAATTAATTTCTCTATATTCTTCTGTTATGACATTGCTTTAATGCTAACATTAGGCATGTAATCCATTTTTACCTCATATATACTTAATGAAATATGAGGACTAAGGTGTTTTTGCTATTTTGAAATCAGGGAATTCATTGATTAACCACATTAATTGAAACAAACATACCTTTTCTATTGAATCACAGTGAGCTTTATTATGAATAACCAATAACATAATTGTGTTTGTGTGATTATATTTATGAACCAGTTCCTTGATTGTGTGAGTATAGTCCATGAACTAGTAGCTTTCCATAGACCCTTTCAAGGAACCTGTGATTAAAATTCAGGATGCACTCATTAATATCTGTAAGATAAAAATGTTGGACTACTAGAAGTAAAGAACAGAACAGGAACTATCAGAGGCTGGGGAATAAGACAAAATGCTCAACTTATATAGTGTTTCCATTGAATGGAAAGAATAAACTTTAGTTACTTGTATTTATCCAAAATAGTGAATATATTTTTCTTGTTGTGTTCAGTGACCTTGGATTTTTATTTATGTATTTTAGCTACTGTTATCCATTTGGGTTTTACACTAGAAGCCTGCTCTATATTTCTTATGGCGTTATTTAGGTTTATTTGTCTATCTGGTGCCAATGGGGTTTTACTTTTGCTGCAAAGGAAGAAGAGTTTTACCCAGACTGCCCCACTGGCTCTGCATGAGACTTATGCCCACTGAGTCAATGAGATTTCCTTGGGATATTTTCTTTATACTTATTTGGAGAGTTGGAAACTCTGGTGCCTTTAGTGTGGGAGAGATATTTCTTCTGTCCACTAATGCTGGGCAGGATTCACAAGTTATGAACCATTCCTGATAGCCCTGGGCCAAGGGAATGTTTTCAGAACCCCCTTTAAAAGTGGAACAAAGAACTGTGAGTCAGGCTGTCCACTTTTGCTAATATATGGCACCCAATGCTGGGTCTGGATCACAGTCTGGAAGGTATCTTGTGTTCAAAGCTCTAGTCTTTCAAGCTCTCTTTTCCATCCTTTGCACTTAGTTACATTTTATGTTGTTTTCAGAACTTACGACTGCAATTAACCTGAAAGGAACAAAGAGAAATCTGTTCCATCTCACCTGAACCAGAACCACAAAAACATTTTTGTGAACACAAATTATCATCTACTATTCAAAAGTGGACTAAACATCTTCACAAACCTGTTCTTGAGAAAATTGTTGATTTGTGACCCAACTGTAATGAAAAATTAATTCTATACTGAAATGGTTTTAAAGATTTTAAATATTTTGAACATTTAAACATTCTAATTGAGTTGTGTAGGCTGGTGTGTAAAGCAATTCCTTTCTACCTTGGAAAATTTGTTGAAATTGCAATTATACTACTTTGATAAAAATATTGCATTTAGGGCTGGGGAGATGTCTAAACAGCAAAAACACTTGCCGGCTAAGTGTGAGGACCTAACTTCAGGTCCTCTGCACTCACATAAATGCTTTTGCAGCAATGCACGATCCATCCCTCAGACTCAGCAGCTGATAGTGAGTGTCAGCTTCACAGACAAATGATCCATCTCACAACATAAGTTGAAGAATAACAGATGGAGATACTTGATGTTGACCTCTGGCTTCTACATCTACAATCACGGGTTTACATACACAAACTCACAACTATATACACACAAATACCTTTCCTCCCCCAATATAACAAGTTACATTAATATATAATTTAGAAACATTATTGTTTTTATAATCTGTATACAAAAAGCAAAGTATATTTTACTAGTATTGATATTAAAAAAATTGAAATTACAATACTTTAATGATTTCTTCCTTAGATTTCTTCTCTATAATCCCTTCCATTTACTCTCTATTCTCTCCTAAATTCATGGTCTTCTTTGCTTTGCTTATATATATATATATATATATATATATATATATATACATACATAAATGTGACCATCTGTATAATGTTATCTATCTATCTATATATGTATGTATGTATATGCTCTCAGGACTGACCAAGTGTATTATTCTCGTTTTGAAGAAATTATGTCCTAGAAAAATAATAGAAACTTATTTCTGTGACAATAATATGCTTGGAAAGAACAAGTATGAATTATCTAGTGCTTTATGTGAAGAACTAAAATTTTCAATAGTATCTCACCAATCGTCAAAGTAAGCATTCATGAGTCACCTTAGAAATTCTTTTTTGTAAGTACTGCTAACTAACACTGATGAAGACATGCATTTGAGTGCCAGACTGACACTGAGCTCATTAAGGACAGAATGCTAGGACACTTTTCCAACTTTTTTGACCTTTACACTAGTAGTGCAACATTATTTCATCTTTGTTTTATTTGAAGAGTTTCAAACACTTCATTTGCAAGTCCCCCTTTTTTCATGCCTATCTTTAAAGCTATCTTGGAGAATGAGGTGCTGTCCCTTTCTTCCCATCCTTCAGGTTGTGGAAAGGACAAAGGTCTAGAGTCTCTTTTAGGAATATCAGAGTATTTTTTTCACCATCACATACTTTGTAATTCTTATCCCCAAATTTCTTTCTCATCCTTGCCAGCACTTTAGAGCTCAGCAGATTCCCTTGATGAGAAGAGCTGATGACATCAGCTTTTTTTTCTGCTTTCAGCTGCTGTGTGCTATGTCAGAAAAACGAGCAAATGCCTGGCTACTTTCCTGGAGAGGAGTGAAATACAGAATCTTTCAAATTATTGCATCAATATGTCTTTTTGCCATCGTGACTAGAACATTAGATACAAACCCAATGTTTGAGTCAAATAATAAATATTACAAAATCCTGGGGTCTGGGTAAGAAATAATTCTTGACCTGGATAGAGTCGGAGTCAGTGCAATAGAAATGGGATTGAAGGAATCCATTTAACACGTGGCTGATGATATGAAGATAGCCTGGTGGCGATACAACCAATGTCTTCAGACTTAATGAGTACGATAAGGTAAAAGTAAACTATCTTTTGCTTTCTATTCATAAGCCTAAAAACTGTGATTTGTAATTTATAAGTCATAGAGCAGTAATGAGGACTGACAGTACAAAGTAATGGCAAAATAGTTATAACAATAATGATGTTGTTAATATATATATAAAAAAATGGAGTGAGATGAACTTTGCTCTCTCTACATTGGTCAATGTCACTGTTACTAGGTGTTGCAAGCAACCAAATAAGATAGTTACTTTCATGTTACAAATGCCATTAATGACCTTGATAATAATAAGCTTATTTCTTTGCTAGCAAACAAGTGGCAAAGATCACAGACAAAGAAAATAGTATGTGTGGCCCTTTAGGAAATATCAGTGGGTACATCTGTAAATGCTGTGGGCTTGGACAAATTGTGACAGTTGAGACATCAAGGTGATAATAAATATACCTATCTAAATGACAGGGTTTTTTTTTAAATAAGAAACTATAAAATTTATGTTAGCAAAGAAAGAAAGTATATTCTTTTACTTTAATATGATCCTAAGTAAAGATGTTTCTGTTACGTACAGGACATGCTGAGTTGTGTGATTGTGTGATTGTACCAGTTAGTTACATCTTATGGTCAGCATATGCAGAGTAGACTGAAAGAGTTCCCTGTGCAGACAAAATCAATGTACAACTAATCAAATGCCCTGAAAGAAATATGTTTATCTTGACAAATCCTATGTTAAATATGATTTTAGGTTCTTCATTTTCTAGGTCTGAATCACCTTTTTCTAAGCCAGATGTAAGACATTCTTTACCTCCTGTGTAAATGTCACAGCACCACAGGCATTTATTTTCTAACACTCACTTGGTATAGAAATACTCTAATTCTGTTTGTTGGAAATTGAGTTGCGTTCTGTGTGTTGCATGTTTGACAGTCTCCTGGAGTGGCTACAGATGCATGAGTCACAGTCCTGCCACCTGCCACTTACTACTTAAAACCCTCAAAGTCCTTACCCGCTCAACTACAGATCGCTAGTAAAAATAATGCACAGCTCATGGCTTTATATAAATAGGAGATACATAATTGTTATATGTGCTGCGAAATTAGTAGTGAAATAAGAGAAAAGGGTGTGTTGGAGAGAAAAAGGGAGTTTCTTAGCTCAGGTGTGCATAACCCAGGAATCCTCAAGACCAAACATTCATTGCATCAGATGCTCAGGTTTTTGTCTCAAGAATGAAATTCACTGAACACAAGAAGGATATGCTGACAAAGAAATTACTACAGAGAGAAAGCTTAGAGAAAAGGGTATTTAAAGATTATAGAAAGAAAGCAGAGCTGGGGCTGACAAGGTGTTCTGTGTGGAGCTTCAAGCCTGACAACTGCATTTCATTCCTGGGACTCACACTGTAAGATGTGCTCTGACATCTACAAGCCAGAATTCTTCACATGCCCGTGTGTGAAAGAGAGAGAGAGAGAGAGGAGGGAGAGAGAGAGAGAGAGAGAGAGAGAGAGAGAGAGAGAGAGAGAGAGCATGGAGTATGGTTTGTGTCAACCAACTACTGACCATGTGGCTTGCCCTGGAGTTTGTTTGATGTACCAGTTGCCAGTGACACTCAGTTGGAGGAAATTCTTTCTCAGCAGGTATCTATTGTAAATAGCTTGTGGGTCAGGTGTGGTATCTTGTGTTTATTTCCACTTCTCAATGCTCAGATTTCATCTGGTGTGAACCTGCACAGGTCTTGTGGGTGCTGTCACAGTCTCTGAACATACACATGGACTAGTCCCCTTGTTTCCAGAAGACACTGCATCCTTGAAGTCATCCACTGTTTCTGGCTTTTACAATCTTTCTGGCCCCTCTTCTGCATAGATTCCTAAGCCTTGAGATACTTCTTAATGCGTCTTTGGTTCTTATGTTTACATGATCAGCTTATAGTTAGACCAGGGTAGGAAGCTAACTGACATCATAGTTACAAAAATATAGCAGAGCTTTTCTTGATTATCTCATATCTATCTCTTTGTTTACAAGGCAGTCTGGGATGGTCTCTTCTCTGGACCAGGTAATGACATTTTTAGAAGCTGCCCTCACCTCTAACTTAATCAGTTTTTATTTGCTTCCTTAAACAAGAATACATGAAAGGCTGATAGTGTTTTTTGTTTTTAATTTTAATTTTTATTTATTCATTTACATCTCGGTTGTGGTCCCCTTCCTCATCTCCTTCAGGTCCCACCCTCTCTCCCTGTTACCAACACCCTATCCTATCTCCCCTACTCCTCAGAGAAGGAAGACCTCATCTATTCACCCACCCCAGAATATCAAATTGCATTAGGACTAAGCTCATCCTCTTCCCCTGTGGCCTGGTGACATAGCCCGACCAGGGGAAAGTGATCAAAAAGCAAGCAGCAGAGTCCATGTCAGTCAGTTAGTCCTCATTCCCCTAACTAGTGAATCCATATGAGAACTGAGCTGTCCATCAGCTATATCTGTGCAGGGGGCCTAGGCATGGTCCTTGGTTGATGCTTCAGTCTCCAATGGTCCCCCTGGATCCTGAGTAGTTGACTCCATTGGCCCTCTTGTGGAGCCCCTGTGCCCTCTGGGTCCTTCTATCCTCCCTCCCCATCATTCTTTCACAGGACTCCCAGCCCTCCAACCAATGTTTGTTTGTGGGATCTCTGCATCTGTTTACATCAGAGTGGTCACTCAGAGGACAGCTATTCTAGGCTACTGTCTGCAAGCATAGCAGAGTATCATTAATCCTGTCGGGGTAGGCTGTCTCTTATGGGGTAAGGTGATAGTGTCTTGTGCCAGCTCTTCAGTGGGCTTTCTGAAAGCCAGCCAGCTAGACTCCGTTGAAACTACCCTTCTGTCTTTTGCATACAAGAGGGCTAGTAACTTTTTTGAGTTAATTTCGTATCCAGCCACTTTGCTGATGGTGTTTATCAGCTGAGGGAGTTCTCTGGGAGAATTTTTGGCGTCAATCATGTATACTATCATATCATCTGCGAATAGTGACACTTTGACTTCTTCCTTTCCAATTTGTATTCTCTTGATTTCCTTTAGTTGTCTTATTGCTCTAGTTAGAAATTGTGGTACATTTAAACAATGGAATACTACTCAGCCATTTAAAACAGAGAAATCATGAAATTTGCAGGCAAATAGATGGAACTAGAAAAGATCATCTTGAGTGAGGTAACCCAGAAGCAGAAAGACAAACGTGGTCTATACTCATTTATAAGTGGATATTAGACATATAATAAAGGATAAACATACTAAAATCTATAGTCCTAAAGAAGCTAAACAACTAGGAAGACCCTAAGGATGATGCTCATTCGGAAGTGCAAATGTCATAGACTTCGGAAGTAGGAGAAGACAGGGAACAGGACAGGAGCCTACTATAGACAGCCTCTGAAAGACTGTACTGATGGAGGTATCAAAGCAGAGGCTGAGACTCATAGCCAAACTTTGGGGAGGGTGCATGCAATTTTATGAAAGAAGGAGGAGATAAAAAGACCTGGAAGGGATAGGAGCTCCACAAGGAGATCATCAGAGCCAAAAAACAAACCAACCAACTAAACAAACAAAAAAATAGATAAAAACAAAAACAGGGCCCTGCAGAGACTGATAACCCAAACAAGGACCATGCATGCTCATATGTAGCCCATAGACTCAGTCTCCAAGTGGGTTCTCTTGTAAGGGGAAGCAGAGGCTGTCTTTGGCATGAACTCAGAGGCAAGGCTCTCTGATCACCTTCCTTTGGGGTGTGCGTCCCTGCCAGGCCACAAAGGAAGATAAAGGAAACAGTCCTGATGAGACCTGATAAGCTATGGTCAGTCTGAAGGGGAGGAGAACCTCCCCTATCAGTGGACTAGGGGAGGGGCACAGGAGGAGAAGAGGGAGGGAGGGAGAGAGAAATTGGAGGAGAGGAGAGAGGGGGCCACAGCAGGGATACAAAGTGAATAAATTGCAATAAATAATTAATAAAAAATTAAAAATAACTGAAACAAAAATCTACCCTCGCCTTCAGAGACCCAGGTCTTTTGTCTTGTCTGGTCAGTTTGAATCATGTTTCATATCTTGATGCAAGCCCTCTTATTTGTCTCCTTCCTCATTCTGAACCTTGCTATTTGAACTCTAGCCTTCCTTTTCTTCCTTTTGCTCTAATGTCTGTTCTCACTGCAGTAGTGACAAGGGAGAAATTGTATTGTATGGTTTTATTACTATATTAGAAATTTCTGTAGTGTCCTGACACCTGAGGTGTCTGTACCTGCTTTCATCTTAACTCTTTACATTAAATATAGATGTCATTCTCTTAGACTGTGGTTAGTGTTGGTAAAATGTGTTATGATTGGTGTCCATTCAAGCCTCCTGGTGATCAAAGTATGTGAGGTAATGTTCAGCTTGAAAGTTAGCAGAAACTCATCAACCAGAGAGAGCGTTGACTGAATCAAATTGAACAACAAGCAAACATGAGGTGTAAGCAAGTTATATTTAGAAATACAAATTAGTATTTTGTTCTTCATGAATACTGCTGACAATTTTATAACCCTGGCAAATTTAGGAAAGTGGGCTGTACCTTAGGATAACCTCAGCGGAAAAACACAATAATGTCTGATTCCTATGGCAACAGTTCTAAGCCACTGCCTTCTCCAGGCGCTGACTGTTCACATGATTGACCTGCACGCATGCTGGCAATATATTCACACAATCAAAATCTTTTAAAAAATCTAAGAAAATGAAATAAACTCTGGCACTGGAGGCTTCACACTGTACACAGCTCACAGCCTTGTATGATAGTTAACCTTAAAACATCATTAGTCTTTGAATATATTTATTAAGCAAAGCATAATTTTAATAATGATAATGTGTATATATAGTATTTTTAATTCATAAAATATATGCATATCAACAGTAAGGTCATATTATGATTTCCGTAGGTGATTCTGTCCTCTACATGAGGTGACCTTTGTCTTCAGTTACTTACGAAAGGGACAGTACAGGTTTTCTGTCAACGATTTCTGTTCCATCTATTCCAAAGTTGTCAATTCCCCAGAAGAGATATTCATATTCCATACTGGAGTAACTGGTGCTTCTTAACTGCAAAGCCGAGTTGGTTAAATAAATATGCGGAGGCATAGAGTCATATTTAGCAGTATGAACAACTAACTGTAAGGCAGATGAAAATAGTAACAAGTAGAAAGTCTAAGAAAAATGAGAAAAGAGAAGCCAGGAAATTGCTAAAAAGCTGGACCTGGACAAGAATGAAGAAGACAATACTAAGGCTGGAGAAATAGTTCAGGGATTAAGAACACTTGTTGCCTTTGCATAGGGCACTTTGTTTTTATTTTATTTTATTTTTATTATTAGTTACATTTTATTAACTCTGTATCCCAGCTGTATCCTGCTCCCTCATTCCCTCCCAATCCATCCCTCCCTCATCTCCTCCCTGCCCCTTTCCAAGTCCACTGATTGGGGAGGACCTTCTCCCCTTTCATTTGACCCTGTTTTATCAGGTATCTTCAGGACTGGGTGCAAAGTCCTCCTCTGTGGCCTAGCAGGACTGCTCCTCCCTTGGGAGGTGGGGAGGTCAAAGAGCCAGCCATTGAGTTCCTGTCAGAAATAGTCCCTGTTCTCCTTACTATGGGAAACCAATTGGTTACTGAGCTACCACGGCTACATCTGAGCAGAGGTTCTAGGTTATATCTACACATGGTCCTTGGTGGAGTGTCAGTCTCAGAAAAGACCCCTGTGCCCAGATATATTTGGTCCTTGTGGAGCTCCTATCCTTTCCACGTCATACAAACTCCCCCTTCTTTCATATGATTCCCTGCACTCTGCTGAAGGTTTGATTATGAGTATTAGGATCTGCTTTGATACACTGCTAGGTAGAGTCTTTCAGGGGCTGCAGAGGGCAACTTTGATTCCCAGCAACTGCACTGTAGTTCGCAACCATCTGTAACTCTAGGACCAGGGGATCTGCTGTCTTCTAACTTTACAAGCTGTCCTCTGACCCCTGTTGGCACCAAGTATACTGCACAGACATACAATCTGGAAAAATATTCACACATACGATAAAATAAATAAAACCTTAAAATAGGATGTGAGAAGAAAATAACAGTATATTTTCATCATGGTTAGGATCAAGCTAAGCTAAAACGATAACTAAGCATAAGGCAGGAGCCAGAGTCTGGCATGATATACTATATCATACAGCTATAATAAATAAGAGATGCTTTAAGATAAAAGTGTAGCACGTTTTGTCTTTGGATTCAATTCTGTTTCAACAACTTAGTTGATTTGCTCCTTAGATATATTTTATAGGTGTCCCATATCATTTCTTTTATCACATAAGTATTTGGGTTTTTTTTACATAAATAACTTATCTGTTACAATGATACTTTACCCACCTACATCACAAAACCATCAACTTAAGATATCTAAATATATTTTACCACCAATTCTTTGCAGTCCTTTTTACTGATCTGGAAATTAGACTAGCTAGTTAATAGGACCTCAGGGACTCTCTCTAATGTACATTTTCATTTACTTATTTGATATCTTAAATGATCTCTGGCTGAGAAAGTATGAAGTTTCACAGTTGCTGTTTTTATAAAAAAACATAACCCTGAGCAGATCAATTAACTTTTGTGAGCCTTGGCTATAATTTAGAGGTCTAGTTCTGTCTACCGCACAATTAGATATTAGGACATACATGACAGCCAGCCCTGGTCTTTTCTCTAAAGGATATGAAGGCAGCAGTATTTCTAAAAAGAAAGTAATTTTAACAAAACCCAGAACAAACTCACAGATTCTAACAAACTAAAAGATTCTAAATTATATTAGAACAATTTATTATACTAGCCTCTTGAGATGAAAATTAACTTATCAGTTTTCAAAGTCAAGTGTTATTTAAAGAACAACAATTTTTATAAAATGCCCAAGGTATAATCAATGATTACCACACAAACTAAAATATAAGAAATTATAGAATATTATCAAAGGAGAAAATTATCAACACACTGATAATCAAAGACAAAATTTGTTGGCCTCAAAAAATAGGGAGTTTAAACTAACTATTGTAAACATGATTGAAAAAAACCAGTTTCATAAAGAAATGAGAAATTTCAAAAGTGCTATGGAAAAATTAAATACTCATATGTATGCCATGAGCAATTGATAAAAATATTTTTGGGCATTTGAAATTATAAAAAGTAGCAAAATGACATCAGATAAATAGGAATAAATTTAAAATTATCTAACAATTTCTGCATTTAATCTACTAAAGTGTTTTGAAGAAAAAATTTAAAGACTCAGGTGTTATGGGGGAAATGGGAAAAATAAGAGAAGTCCTTTAGAAAAGTGGAGAAAGGATGATAAGGAAGAGTAGTGGGAGGATTAAATAACACTAAGGATAGTTGAAGAAACCATATATAGTATACAAGGCATATTTAAGGTAATATCCATATATTTACACATGTAAATATATATATGTATGTGTGTGTGTATATATATGCATGTATTATGTAACAAATAACAGTCATTATAAAATGAGGCCATTAATGTATAAAGAGCAGGCTGGATGTGGTGGTGCATGCCTTTAATGCCAGCAGAAGCAGGCCAATCTTCACGAGTTTGAGGCTAACCTGGTCTACAAAGCAAGTCCAGGACATCCAGGGCTATTGCACACCCCCCCCCAAAAAAAAACTGTGTTGAAACAACAACAAACAAACAAAAAGTGTAAAGAGCAAAGACAGCTATATGAGAGAGTTCAGAGGAAAGAAAGGAAGGGGAAATGACATAATCATGTTGTATTTCAAAAAATAAAAGAAGCAATTAGAATTTCAATGTACTCACAGGAGTGGAGTGGCACCACTGTGGGTAAACTTGAATTTTGAGATATAATTACCTGAAGAGGAAACACATTCCCTGGAAGCAAATGGTGCCAACAGAATGAAGCGAAGAAAGAAGAAAGCTCCTTGGCTATCAGAGTGTGCAATTTAATTCCCTGCAGTACCTTTCTCACAATGACAGTCTGTACCCACGAAAATGTTGAGCGATAACAAACCATTTTTGCTTAAGTCATTTCTGATGGGCATTTTGATCACAGGAATGAAAAGTTTATAAAACAATCTATTATGTATGCTTCTTTTAGGAATTCTGTAAAATGCTATGTACAGCAAAAAATAATGTACTTCTTATAGAAGACTACAATGATCTAGAACTCCAGACATCTCAGCATTGGATATCTGAAGCATCCACAGACTCAGATTATATCATAGGATTGGCTCTTGCCAAGAATTTAATGAAGATAAATGAAAAAAATGTGTGAAAAAGAGAGAATGAAGATAAGCAGTGTGTCAAAGGCACTTCCAGGTCAAGATTTCTGGATTCGTGCACAAAGATCTGCTTTCTTCTGAGATTTTTGTAATGAGATTGAATTTGAGACAATTCAGTACAGACAGTATCTAGAAAATTACGTGTCAACTCAGACCTCTAACTTTCTCCTCCATCAACAACCTGAGTTCTGGGATTATAGGAGTTACAAGATTATAGGAATGTAAATATTTAGTTATTTTCCTCTGTTCTCATGGTCAAACTAGAACATCTAACAAGATCTTTCACTCAAAGGCGATTAATAGAGACCACAAAAGGTAAGGCATTGGCCAGTGCTTCACTGAGCAACAGTCGTGAGCTTAGTGAGCACAGAACCATGACAACACCAGCACACGGATACAAGTAATACTCAGGCTTCTCCAGACAGAAACAAAGAGTTATTCAAGCTTAATATAAATGGACTCCTTTATTAAATGTTATACAACCATAAGACAAGTAAGCCAAAAGAATGCACCAGGGAATCAAAGAACATACCCTTAAATGTATAAGGCTTCCAGTAAGGAGCCGACTAACTATATTGGCTAATGGTATTTAAAAACTCCAATTTAAAATTTATTTTTAATATTTGAACTTCATTGAATATTGCAAGAAAAGTTCAGATTTGTCTTTATATGTTGTGATACGATTTTCTGCTGTGGTAAGTATTACACAAAATGCAGGGTAGAAAGCATAAATACCACACCAACTTCCTGAGTCTGCGCCATTTATCCCACGTATATTTGTTTGATAAACACTTCCACATAGAACTAGTTCATTACTAAAATGATTTCTCAGTGTTACACCATTATAGCCGCCCTTCCCTTAAACCACCTCTAATCTCTGATAAGCACAACTCTATATCAATATTGCCATTTGGGTAATTTTATGTGAACGGAATAATGTGATATATGACAGTGGATACTGATATTGCCACTTCTTATCATTCAGCATAATCCACTTGAGATCTGTTCAAATTGTTATGTGCATCAGAAGTTTATTTCTGAGTTAGAAATGTAATTCAGTGGTGGAATGAATGACTAGCGTATATGAGACACTGGGTTTAAGTCTAAGCACAACAAAAAACTAAAAAAGATAACATTTAAATGCTGAGCAGTATTTCATTTTATATACATATATATATACCAGAATTGTTTTTAACCTTTCATTCTGTATAGGACATTTTGTTTTTCTCTAGCTTGCTAAGCAAATGTTTAAACAAAGATGTTGTACAGCATTTTTATTGTTTTTATTTCTCTGACAGAAGTACCTGGGGATGCATTACTGAGAGGCAGGTTAAGTGTGGTGTTCTGACTATAAATGCCCTCCCCCACCACAGGCTCATATACTTGAGTACTTAGTCACCAGGGAGCAGAATTGTTTGATAGGATTAAAATGATTAGGCCTTGTTGAAGGAAGTGTGCCACTGCCATTAGCCCATTCCAGACCATGTCTTGCCTATGGATCAGATTGCAGAACTCTGTGCTATTTCTCTAGACCCTGTCTGCCTGCATGACACTAGGATCCTCATCATGATGATAATGGGTTAACCTCCAAAACTGCAAGCAAGCCCTCAAATAAATGCTTTGTATTAAAATAGTTGCCTTGATCATGATGTCTACTGAACTCTGACTAAGACAGGAGTAGTCATTAGAAGTGGAGCATTGCTGTTGTAGGCCTTCTTTTCTATTTGTTCAAGGAATATGGCAGACTTTCAGACCTTGGACTACAAAAGTGGTTGGAGGCTTTAAGTGGAGGAAAGTCAATCCTAGTAGGAACATGAAAGATAGAGCTGAAAGTTCTGTGGGTTCCAAGTCCAAGAAGTTTCAGAGGGGAAGAATATTAATAAGTGGTCCAGAGACTATTTCTGTGATATTTTTGCAAAGAAAGTGGCTACTTTTTACTCTCACTCTACAAATCTGTCTGAAGCTAAATTAAAGAGTTTTGGATTTTTCTTCTTCTGTGGCCTGGTAAGGCTGCTCTCCCCTCAGGTGGAGGTGACCAAAGAGCAGGCCAATCAGTTACTGTCAGAGACAGTCCCTGTCCCCATTACTATAGAACCATTTGGATACTGAACTGCCATAGGCTACCTCTGTGCAGGGGTTCCAGGCCATCTCCATGGGCGGTCCTTGTTTGGAGTATCAGTCTCAGAAAAGACCCCTGTGCCCAGACTTTTTAGCTCTGTTGCAGCCACTCCTGATGAGACCTGATAGACTTGGAATAGAGGGAAGGGGAGGAGGACCTCCCTTATCAGTGGACAGGAGGAGGCATATGGTGGGGAAGAATAAGGGTAGGATTGGGAAGGGAGGAGGGAGGGAGGTACAGTGGGGATACAAAGTGAGTAATCTGTAATTAATAAAAATAAAAATAATTTAAAAAAGAGTTTTAGATTAAAGTATTACCAAAGAGACTCCACGGCAGCCTAAGATTGACTATACCATGTGGTTACTAGTAATCACTTTATGCAAATCTGTGATGGAAAGGAACAAGCTTGACAAAATGCATAGTAATAAGGAAAAAGGAGCATCAAGAAGTACAGTAGAGCTAAATCCATTGTTTAAGAAGATAAAATGTTTATGAAAAGACAGATGCTAAATGGAAAAAAGAGAGTGATAACTTCAGGGCAAGACCATACCCAACTAAAAGGAATTAAAGAAAAGCTTTAGTAGTGAAGGAAACCATCAACAACAGAAAGCTGATATAAATGTAATTTTACAACAAGGCTATCCAAGTTCTAGCCCTATCAAGCAGTAGATCTTGGCAGCTTGGCCATGTTTTTCTGGCTTTAAACTCAGGGATACAATTAAGTCTTTGTTGAACCACCCTCTATGGCTAAGGATAGCTTCTGAGGCCAGGTGTGTGTCACAAGTGTCCCTGAATGGAGGCTCAGAGAGGCTATTATATGAAACTATTTAATAGCTATTAAGTGAAGGTGAAGTAGTTTTTTTGTTTGTTTGTTTGTTTGTTCCAGTTGTTTTTAATTTTTTATTAATTATTTATTACGATTTATTCACTTTGTATCCCTGCTGTGGCCAAGGGAGCTGCAATCGGGTGGGTGTAGACTTCTGAAGAATATTTTTACATAAGATATGGAGATCTAGAATTTGCAGTTTGCCTTTCTGGGTTATGTCTTCCATTAGTGCAGTTTTTTTTTTTTTTTTCATTACATTCCCTTTCCACCATTTTGAAATAGTAACATATATTCTGTGCTATCGTATGTTCAAAGTGCATGATCTGCTTTTTTTACTTTATTTTCAAGGTGTTACAATTAAAAGATTGCCATGAGTTTCAGAAGAGACTTTCAGCTTTTAAACAATGTTGAGACTATGATAGACAATGGGGTTTTGAAGTTGGATTAAATGAATTTTTCACCACTGTAAGGCTATAAGCCTAAGGAAGTCTGGACATGAAATGTGGTGGTTTGAGTAAGAATAGTTCTCACAGTTCATATATTTGTATGTTTAGTCTCCAGGGAGAGGAACTGTTTGATGGGTTTATAAGGACTAAGAGGTGTGGTCTTGGAGGAAATGTTTCACTGGGGATGGGCCTTGAAGTTTCCAAGGCCCATTCCAGACTCAGTTTTGCTCTCTCTGCCTATGGATCCAGTGGTAGAACTCTCAGATAATTCTCCAGCACCATGACTGCCTGCATGTCTCCATGCTCCTTACCATGATGATGATGGACTAATATCTGAAACTGTAAGCAAAGTACCAACAAATGATTTCTTTTCTAACAATGGCCTTGGTCATAGTGTCTTTTCACAGGAATAGAACAGCAATTAAGACAGTTAAATATATGTTAAGTTTTTCAAGGACCTGTGAAAACATTTTTAGCCTGACTTCGCTTCCGTGTTTCATGAGGAGAATGTGAGAGGATGAGCATTGTCACAGCCTCCACGGACTTCTTTGTTGTCACCATTTAAAATGTAGCTGCTCTGATGAACATGTAGGGATTACTCATGACTTCTACATTTATAGTGACTGCTTAAGCCAAGCGTATGTGTGCAAGCTCACTCATAATCCGGAGCTTTAAATTAATGCAACAATATAAAGTATTCTTTTGTCTACTAGACTAATAAGAATAAAAAAATGAATGATAATTTCTCATTAAGTAAGTGTGTGAAAAAAGGCTCTTGGTTATCTCTAACAGGAATGCCACCTGGCAGAACTACAGAAAATTATGTGTCTAATGCCTTATACCATCTCTACACTTGTTACTCACATTTCTATCTAAAAACATACACATAAAATGAATTTATTTTCACTTTTCATCTGCAAACATGATCCTAATAGAACTTCTTGTGTTAAGATGTACTCCTATACCCAGTTACGGTGGTGCATGCATTTAATCTCAGCACTTGGGAGGCAGAGACATGCATTTGAGTTTTAGGCCAACTTGGTCTGTTTAGTGAATTCTCGGAAAGTCAGGGTTATTTAGAGAGACCCTGTCACAACAACAAAAATATACTGGTAACACAATAAAATGCTCATTCAGAAAAAAGGGCCTATCATGTTGTGAGAGGAAAATCAGGAACCAAAAACATGTAGGACCAAAACCATGTAGAAGCAATATTGCAAATACTTAACATAGTAATGTGCCCCACTTACACACAGCAGATTATCTGAATCCCTGCAGCAGAGTCCAAAAGAGCAAACTTGTAAACCAGTGGATTCAGGGGTCTATGATGCCCAGTCATCTGCGTGTATAACCACTTTACACACACTTAGTGTCACTGTCAATCATGTCTTTCTTCTGTTCTTTTGGCCCCTTACCCACTGCTTCACGTTAATCTCTTAAAAGTTAGGTTGCTGTGAGGAAACTGAGAAGAACTTGTAGGATTAGTGATTTTTCTCTTAAGAGCACGGAGGCTTGTTTCTTGGAGTCCCCTTTTCAAACATCACTTTGATGTAAGGTTGACTATTGTATCTTCTGCGTTCTTTCTCAGGTGAGCCAAGCACTTCAGGCTGGAAGTTTCCTTCTTAGATTCATAGTTATCACAGTTGGTTTGTTAATGAGATGCATGGCCTGCCTTCCTTTACTGTGGAACATAATTCTGTTATCAGCACAAACACATTCTGCCCAAGGTGATTTCTCCAATGGCTTTAATCCCCCATCCCCTTTTAATCTACAAAATAAAGAGTCATCCAAATGAAGGAATGAGTAGTCATTTGGCAAGAAAAAGGACTTAGGCTTTAGATTACAGATACTCTATCCCACTGTAAAAACTTGATAAAAAAATAACAAGGATGTTTAATTAATTGTTTACAAAATGTTTACATAATTTTATTGGGAGACATTCCTAATAATCCTTGCACATAGAATGATATGGATTTGTTTATAAGTATAAATGAATCAAAAGCTCTGGAACAAAAGACAGTAAAAAAAAAATTATCAAACCCTGTTGGCAACCTCACAATTAGTAAATGACTTACTTGAGAATCCTCTTTTATCTTTGCTGTCCAGTGTGTTTCTGGTAGTACAGGGAAAATAAAATTGTCAGCTAGAACTTCAGTAAGGGACTCTTGGAGAGACTCCATTATATGCATCCAACTAATCTTGATTAATTGGAAGATTTTACAGTTTCATGGAAAAAAAATCTCTCTTCCCCCTCTCTCTTTCTTTCTCTCTCTTTCTCTCTGTCTCTTTCTCTCTGACATTCACACCCACCCACCATACATGCATACATGCCCAAACACAAAGCACGTTATCTCAAAAATTTATTAGTCTTTCCAAATGATAAAAATAAATTCTTGTATGCTTTGAGGTGAATTTTGGTATTTGTGAAAAATAAACTGATAATTTTTATACTTCATATTTTATTTAGAATAATTGTATAACACTAGGATCAAACTTTTATTCATTGGTAAGTCTACGTTGTTACTGGCTGAACAAGATGTAGCTGCTCATAAAGATTACTCATACTCTAATATCACAGGCAAATCCACCTGTTTAGATACCTAAGTAACAGCCAGAGCTTTTGCATTAAATTCTTGAAATAAAAAATGTACTGCTGAGGTCTGTTTTCTCATTTCTCAAAATTACATGAAGAGAACAAGTAGGAACTCCTTATACATTTTTGTTCAGTACAACAATCGGTGTCTTTTTCTGAGAGCGGGCACCTGCCTGCCCTCTCCAGTCCTTCTCCACCTTCAATTATTGATTCATGAGATTAGGGAGAATGGTTACTTGCTGCTCCTGTTAATTAGCCAGCAAATCCTGGGAAATATTCTTCAGTAACTTTTTTTTTAGTACAGAGATTTAAATCTCACCTCATATACAAATACAGGGAATTCTGACTAAGTCATTCAGTTTATTTGAATGAAAATTATTCTATCCAACAAATGATTTTTTAACGTAAATTAACTTTATTTATCCTAGCTATAGAATGAGATCCCTTCTTTTGTAGGTAAACTGACGTTGCATGCCCATATATTTTTACCACTGGTCTTCATGCTTTCATAGGAAATTGGATTCCTGAGGCAAAAACTAAACCAAAACAAAAAAATAAAAAACAAACCTATTCAGTAAGGAACACCTAACTTTCATCAGATTTTTCTAACTCCAGCTGATATTTCCACCATGATTATATTTAGAAATGATTGTATAAAAATTATATGAAAAGCAAAATAAATAAACTAGTCTGCTTGATTGCATTTATTTATTTGAAAGAGAGAGAGAGAGAGTGTGTGTGTGTGTGTGTGAGAGAGAGAGAGAGAGAGAGAGAGAGAGAGAGAGAGAGAGAGAGAGAGAGATGCACCCTTGCCTGCCTACTTATGCACCATTTTACAGGATTCTGTGCATCCGAGCCAAAGCACACAAATGGAGGTCAAGGAGAGCTTGCAGGAATTCCTTCTCTGCTTTCACTGTGTGCCTTCTGCATATTGAACTCAGGTCCTCAGTTTTGGTGGCAATTTCCTTTGCTGGACAGCCATCTTGCCCACTCATGACACAATTTGATTTTTTGTTTTTTACGTTGAATTTTAGTTTTGAAATTTTACTTGTGTTTTGAGTCAGTGTGAGCTGACCTGGAGGTTAATTTGTTGCATAGCCTGGCTTTGAACTCATGGTAATTCTCCTGTCTCAATGTCCTGAGTTCTAAGACTACAGGATGAACCAGTCTTTCTGGCTACCTCACGTCTTACGTGACATTTGCATCTCTATGATTCTGTGCTTTTTAAAATCAACCTCACTTAGCAAAGTGTTTTAACAGACACTGATAAAAAAGAAAAAATAAGAATTTTCATTTAATTTTTGAAACAGAACATCTGATAGCCCATCAAACTCACTGACTCAAACTTTCCATACTCTGATATCACAAGGAAAGAATGACCTTGAACTTCAGCATTTCCTACCTCGGGGAGGGGAGTCTGGACACACAGGTGACTGCTTTATTTTCTTCAGGGCTGTCTACCAAACCCAGGGCTTCATTCGTGCTGGTGAAGCCCTCACTCAGCTGAACATATTCCCAACCTACTGGAATTTTCCAGTTTCTTTTAGAAGTTTATTTATTTACTCATTTTACATCCTGACCATAGCCTCCTTCCTCTTTCTTCTGGTCCCACCATCCCACTCTCATACCATCTTCCCTCTTTTCCCTTTTCCCTTTTTCTCAGAAAAGAGGATTCTCCCCTCCCCGTATCAACCCACCCCAGCATATCAATTCTCATTAAGACTGAGCACATCCTCTTTCACTGAGGCCAGGGAAGGTAGGCCACCAAAGAGAAATGATCCAGAAGCATGCAACAGAGTCCATGTCAGCAACAGTCCCTGCTCTACTTGGCTGGGTTCCCCCAAGAAGACCGAGCTGTCCACCAGTGACATATGTGTAGGGAGACTAGGTCCAGTCCATGTATGCTCCTTGGTTGATGCCACAGTCTCTGTAAGGTAAGTTAATTGACTCTCTTGGTCTTCTTGTGGCATTCTTGTGTCCTCCAGATCTTCCTATCTTTCCCCTCATATTACCATAAGGCTCCCAGAGCTCTGCCCCATGTTTGGCTGTGAGTCTCAGCATCTATTTCAATCCACCAATATTTTTCTAACAAAAGAAATTATTATTCCTGCGGAAAGTATTAAATATTATATATTTAAGGATATCTTCAGAGGCATATACAGTGACACTAGAAAATACACTTCCCTTGTATGTGCTTTCTTGAGAAACTTTGCCAGCCTGAATTCTTTGCATTGTCTCTGAAGGTCTTTGGGCAGTTTTTAAGATAGTTAGATTTGGTATGAAAGTTAGTTTTTATTATTTTTATTGTTTAAAAAGGTCAACTATTATATAACCTATTTTGGTTTTATTATTATTGAAAGATAACAATGATTATATCATATATTTTCTTATTTAGATAGGATCTCACTATCACAAGATTGCCTGAAACTCACGAGTTCCTGAAATAAGCCTTCCAAATATAGGTATATTCTAAGATACTTGGTTTCTTTTCCCATTTTGTAATGACTATGTAAAATGAGAACATGTAAGTTCTGTGTCTGGCATGTTGGAAAATCATACTGCAAATTGGAGGGCACTAGAGATATATATCAATGGTAGAGCTCTTGCTTATTATTTACAAGATTCTGGATTAGATCTCTATATGCCTGTATATACCAATATACATATTGTATTAAATATAATATGCAATTGATTATAAAAGTCACTATTACTTTATGAATTAACAAAAGGAATTAAAATGTAACTATATTTTATGACTTAAGATATGAACATTATAATTATTGAGACAATTATTCTGTACTTACCTCAAATTATATATCAGCTTTAAATATACTTTGAGTGTTTCATACATGTTTCAAGCATATTACCATTTCCTTTAACTCTTCCCAGATTCACTCTCACTCTCCTACCCAACCAACTTTCTGTCCTAATTTTTTCTAAAAAATCCTTCAAGACAAATTTGTGCTTTCCAGATATTCTTGGATGTGTCGTCGTCTGCTGGAGTCTTGTTAACTACCAGGAGATACAGTTTTAGAGACAACTGTCTTTTCTTCTCCCAGAGTCTAGCAATTGCCCGTACCTCCACAGTTAGGGGTGGGGTTCTGTGGCCAACTCACCTTCTCCATGCTTGGTTTGCTCGAAATTAGATCTGTGTAGATTCCGTGCATGTTGTGGTAATGACTGTTCAGAGTTCATATTTGCACCTGCCCTACTGAGTCCAGAAGATGTTTTTTCCTTACAATCATCTACCACCTCCTTTTTCACCTCTTCTGCAAAATCCCTGAGCCTTGGAAAGTAGGGTCTAATATAGACTTCACCTTTAAGGGTGAACAGATTGCATCATTCTAGTCTCTAAACCTTGGCTAATTTTATTTTACTCTGATTATCACTGTAACTAGAAGGATCTTAAGTCACTAAGAGTTGGTTTTCTATGTCCATTTAGCACAATAATAGAATCAGGTTCTTTTCTAAAGTCCATGACCTGTCTAGACATGGGTTCGTAGCCTGATAACGGTGCTATGTATGAGTCTTATATTGTGGAGTGAGACTTAAATCCATCCAGATAGTGCTTGGTTGCACTCATGATGGTGTGCCACTGCTGTGCTAGTGGGCAAGTCTTGCCAGGTCAGTCGTTATTATAGCGCCCAAGCTAGGTAACTAAGTAGAGTTGATCACTACGTTTCTTCTTCAGTAGCCTGCATCTCCCAGTACTATAAAAAATGGAAGGAAAAATATAGATAAGTCTGTACCAGATGCATTTTATCATATTTTATGGCTGAAATATTTATGTCTCTAGCAATAGAGTACTATTATTAACTCATATAAACATGAACGGAAAGAAGCAAGCAAAAGAGACTGGACAAGTCACTTAATACTTAGCGTCATCTCTTACATAACATGTCCTCACTACAATTTTCCTGCATGTCACTTCACATCTATCACATCCCTCCCATCTGGATCCATCCTTTTTCTATCTTTCATTAGAAAACTAAAAATTTTGGTCTACAAAGTGAATCCCAGGATAGCCAGGGCCACACAGGGAAACCCTGTCTTGAAAAATAAAAACAACAGCAACAACACCACAAAACCATCCAAACATCCAAGAAACAAAAACAAAAACAGACTTCTAAGGGATAATAATAAAACATAATAAAATGAAACAAAAGCTAACACATCAGAATAGGACAAAACAACAGAACAAGAGAGAGAAAAAAAAAACCCAAGAGAAAGCACAAGAAACAGAGACCCATCAGTTTGCACACTCAAGAATCCCATAAAAACTCTAAACTTTAAGCCATAATATATACGTTGAGGACTTGCAGGGTAAAAAGAGAGAAGAAAAACATATAAATGAAATATAATTGTAATAAAAATTAAAAGATTATAAGAAAAATAATTTAAAAAAAGAAGGAAAACCCATGATGTGACATTTTGAGACAAGGAACATTCAAAGATGTCCTTGAATTAGTTTTCTGCTTACTGTCTACAACTGAGCATGAGTTTACCAATAAGAGTAGTGTTTTCCAGTGAGATTCTCTTAGTGGAAACTAAATTTTTATTTTCAAATGGTTATCAATTGGGGATTGTTTCTGACTTAGGGATGGGGTATCTGTCCACTTCTCCTTTTATCTCTAGGATCCCCTCTGATGGTGATCCATGGATGTAGCCTCAGTCTTTGGGAGTTCCTACATGCATAGATCCTGTTGATTTAGAGGGTTTTGTATGTGCTCTCCTCCATCACCTCTGGCTCTTACACTTGTTCTGCCTTACTTTGTTTTCTAGGTTCTCTGAGCTTTGAGAGGAGGCATTTTTTGAAGGCATCCACTTAGAGCTAAGTGTTGCCAGGGCTCTCATTCTCTGCATCATGTCTGGCTGTGGTTCTCTGTATTTGTTCCCACCTGCTGATGATGGCTGAACATTGTTCTATGGGTATAGCAGAATATCATTAGGAGCCATTCTTTTTTTATATTAATTTTTATTTTTTATATTAGTCACAGGTTATTTACTTTGTATCCCAGCCATAGCCTCCTCCTTCATTTCCTCCAAAAACCCAACCTCCCTCTCTCATCATCTCCATGCCCCTTTCCAAGACCACTGCTAGGGGAGATCCTCCTCCCCTTACATCTGACCTTAGCTTATCAGGTATCTTCAGGACTGGCTGCCATGTCCTCCTCTGTGACCTAGCAAGGCTGCTCCTCACTCGGGGCAGGGGGCGAGTGGAGGTAAAGGAGCCAGTCGTTGAGTTCATGTCAGAAATAGTTCCTGTTCCCCTTACTAGGAGACTCACTTGGATACTGAGCTACAAGGGGCTACATCCAAGCAGATGTTCTAGGTTATATCGATACATGGTCCTTGATTGGAGAAACAGTCTCATAGAGGACCCTTGTGCCCAGATATATTTGGTCTCTGTAGAGTTCCTGTCCTCTCTCAGTCATATTACCTCCCCCTTTTATCATATGATTCCCTTCACTCTCCCAAAAGTTTGGTTATGAGTCTCAGCATCTGATTTGATACATTGCTAGGCCCTCTGTGGTAGGCTCATGTCCTGTTACTTGTTTTTCCCTTCTTCCCATGTCCATTCCATTTGTTTTTCTAAGTGAGGGTTGATCATCTTATCCTGGGTCCGCTTTCTTGTTTATCTTCTTTAGGTGAACATATTTTAGCATGTTTTTCCTATCTTATAAGTCTATATAAGTGAGTATATACCGTGTGTGTCTTTCTGCTCCTGGGATACCTCATTCAGGATGATCTTTTCTAGATCCCACCATTTGCCTGCAAATTTTCTGATTTCCTCATTTTTGATTGCTGAGTAGTATTACATTGTGTAAAACAATAACACAATTTCTGTATACATTCTTCCATTGATAGACATATGGGTTGTTTCCAGGTACTGGCTATTACGAATAAAGCTGCTACAAACATGATTGAGCAAATGTCCTTGTTGTGTACTTGAGCTTCTTCTGGATATATGCTTAGGAGTGGTATAGCTGGATCTTGAGGAAGCACTATTCCTAATTGTCTGAGAAAGTGCCAGATTGATTTCCAAAGTGGTTATACAAGTTTACATTCCTACCAGCTATGGAGGAGTGTTCCCAATTCTCCACAACCTCTCCAGCACATGTTGTCACTTGACTTTTTAACCATTGACATTCTGATGGGTGTAAGGTGAAATCTCAGGGTCCTTTTGATTTGCATCTCTCTGATGGCTAAGGACATTGAGCATCTCTTTAGGTGTTTCTCTGCCATTCTATATTCCTCTACAGAGAATTCTCTGTTTAGCTCCGTACCCCATTTTTTAATTGGATTTCTTAATTTATTGCTTTTTAATTTCTTTAGTTCTTTATATTTTCTGGATATCAGCCCTCTGTCAGATATAGGGTTGGTGAAGATTCTTTCCCAATCTGTAGGCTTTCCTTTTGTTTTGATGAAAATGCCTTTTGTTTTACAGAAGCTTCTCAGTTTCATAAGGTCCCATTTATTGATTGTTGCTCTTAAAGCCTGTGCTGTTGGTGTTCTGTTCAGGAAGTTGTCTCTGGTGCCAGTAAGTTACAGGCTCTTCCCCACTTTTTCTTCTAACTGATTTAGTGTATTTGGTTTTATGTTGAGGTCTTTGATATACTTGGACCTTAGTTTGTGTAGGGTGATAAATATAGATCTATTTCCATTTCATTAGAAGCGATTCTATTGTTAATTTTTAAAAAGGATGTCTATATTTGATTTTGCCCTATGTCTTTGGGCTTTCTAGTCCCAGGTTCTTTGTCCCCCAAGAAGTGTCAGATATGGGTTCCATCTTGTGGAGTATGCCTTAGTGTAAATCAGATCTTGGTTATTCCTACAAGATTTGTGCCACCACTGTACTTGCAAATCTTGCAGGACCCCATGTTTTATGCTTCTCTTTTGGTAGCATGCAGAGTACCTTCCTGTCTCAAAGACAGCAGCATGTAAAGACAAACGTTCTTTATAGGTACCAGCTTGACTTCTCCATTTTTAATGGAGTTGTATATATTGTCTTTAGCAATGGGGCCTTGCTGCCAGTTTGTGGAGAACAACCTTTTACCTTGGCAATAGCCTAGGAGATTGAAGATTGATTGGAGATTGTCATGGAGATTTCCTTTGGCCAGCAACTCAAATAGATGTAACCCATTCCCAGTACTGTGAGCTTCATTTGGTGACAATAGATGTTCCACTGGGTGTCTGCCTGCTCTATTCATTGGCTATTTTATATAGGTTGCCTTCTTATGTGCACATATTTTTGAAAACATATATTGTATTAGTTTTTTCTTTTTTTTTTTTATTCTTTATTAACTACACTTTATTTACTTTGTATCCCTCCCTCTGGTGGTTCCCTCCCTCCTCCAGTCCCAATCCCTCTCTTCCTCCACCCTCTGAATGCATGCCTCTTCCCAAGTCTACTGATAGGGGAGGACTTCTTTTCCTTCTTTCTGATCCTAGTCAATTAGGTCTCATCAGGAGTGGCTGCATTGTTATCTTCTGTGGCCTGGTAATGCTGCTTCCCCCTCAGGGGGAGGTAATTAAAGAGCAGGCCAATCAGTTCTTGTCAGAGACAGTCCCTGTTCCTATTACAATGGAACCCACTTGGATACTGAAATCATGAAATTTGCAGGTAAATTGTGGGATCTGTAAAAGATCATCCTGAGTGAGCTATCCCAGAGGCAGAAAGATACACACGGTATATACTCACTTATATAGACATATAATATAGGATACCTACGAAAATCTGTACACCTAAAGAAACTAATCAAGAGGGAGGACTCTTGCTAAAATGCTCAATTCCTATCCAGAAAGGCAAAGAGGATGGACATCAGAAGAAAGAGAAAAGAGGGAACAAGTCAGAAGCCTGTATTATGTTTTTTTACTGCCATACAAATGGCCCTGAAGTTTAGCCGTCTCTCCCCATATACACTTCCCACATACCCTCTGCACTGGATCATCCTGCACTACCCTACCCCCGTCCATTTATAAGTTAATATTCTATTTCTTTTTCCTAGGAAGATCTATCTGCACTGGCCATTTACTACCTTCCTCTATATTTAATCTCTGTGTTTCACACTTACTGAGGCTAGATTTTTATTAATAGTTTTCTCATTCTGTGACTTATGAAGATTTTAATAGCTGTTTTTTATCCCAATATGTGAGGGTAATATTAATTAAAAACATAAAATTAAATAAGCTTCATAGCTAACTACTTTGTGTTATGAAATTTCAATGTCTTTCCTGTAATGACTCTAACTTCCTGAAGAAGTCCAATATTCAGGTCATGGAAAAGTGAAATCAGAGCTACCATTTTGTTAAGGAAGTTGGTTGGGAGGTAAAAAATTAAAGGGGTAATGTTGCAATCATATAAAAAAATTAAAAGCATTTAAAGTTTTATTTCATGTTTAAATAGTAATGAATGGACAGGAAATAATTCATTTTCTGCAACGACTATAGTAAAACCCTCAGGGCTGTCTATAAAACAAATTCATAATAAAAAATTGCTATGATAGTAATATGAAATGATATATAGTGACATTATCTATTTCACTAAATTTTGTACATTTTACATGATTTAGACATTTAATAGAGGAATCATCAGAAGAATGGTTATTAGGAGATAATAAAAGTGCATGCTATATGGAATTATTTTTAAATTAGTAATAATGTCATGCATACATATTACTCAAAAAATTAAGAATAAGTCATTAAAGTTTTGAACTTAACAAGCATTAGTAAACCAATCTAATCCTTATTTTTGATCAATGTTATTGGTACAGGAAATTTTTTTGTCCATACAGGTTGAATTTCATAAGTATGAAAATACTTTGGCTCCCTCAGATTGCTTTGTACATGTACACAAGGATTTTGAAATCTTGGTGAGCTTCTAATTTTATATTAATATATTCGGCATCAGCATTATATCTTGTTTATTACATTTCTCTTTTACTATTTATTACAATTTATTCACTTTGTATCTCAGCTGTAACCCTCTCCCTCCCTCCCTTCCCTATGCCCCTCCCCCATAATCACTGATAGGGGAGGTCCCCCTCCCACTATCTGACCTTAGCCTATTAGGTCTCATCAGGACTGTCTGGATCCTCTTTCTTTGTGTTCTCTAAAGGCAATCTTGCCAGGGGGGAGATGATCATTTTTTTTTTAAGTATAGCAATCTTAGTTATTTTTTAATTTATTTTTATTTTTATTAATTACAGTTTATTCACTTTGTATCCTCACTGTAGTTCCCTCCATCCTCCCCTCCCAACCCCACTCTCCCTCCCTCTTTCCCACCTGTGCCCCTTCCCCAGTCCACTGATTGGGGAGGTCCTCCTCCCCTTCCCTTTGATCCTAGTATAACAGATCTCATCAGGAATGGCTGCATTGTCTTCCTCTGTTGGCCTGGTAAAGCTGCTCCCCTCTGAGGGGGAGGTGATCAAAGAGCAGGCCAATCAGTTCATGTCAGAGACAGTCCCTGTCCCCATTATTGTGGAACCCACTTGGACACTGAAGTGCCATGGGCTATATCTGTGTAGGAGTTCCAGGCCATCTCCGTGAGTGGTCCTTGGCTGGAGTATCAGTCTCAGAAAAGACTCCTGTGCCCAGACTTTTTGGATCTGTTGCTCTCTTTGTGGACCTCCTGTCCTCTCCAAGTCTTACTATCTCCCACTTCTTTCATAAGATTCCCCACACTCAGCCCAAAATTTGGCCATGAGTCTCAGCATCTGCCTCAATACCCTGCAAGGTAGAGCCTTTCAGAGGCCCTCTGTGGTAGGCTCCTGTCCTGTTCTCTGTTTTCTCCCTCCTCCAATGTCATCCTGAATGATATATCCCAGATGCAGAAAGACACACAGGGTATATACTCACTCATAAGTGGATATTATACATATAATATAGGATAAACATACTAAAATCTGTACACATAAGGAAGCAAAACAAGAAGGAGAACTCTGGCCAAGATGATCATTTCTTATGTTAAGATATTCAAAAGAAATTATAGCCTGTAGTTAATTTCAAGCACTAGAAAACATCATCAGTTTCTAAGAGCAACATAATTAACTTTCTTCTGAGCTAGAAGTCATGGTGAAATTATAAAGTTTTTGCTGGAATATATTAATATTACCTAGTAGATACTATTGTCTATGGTTTTGATATATTGAAGCAACTTTTGCTCTCAATCCCAAAACCTAGTGAACTGACATTTTTTTGAATTGTTTAATAATTGGGTCAATCTACTTTTAATTTTTATGTTATATCCAGGTTGATATCTTCTTTATGACCTAGCTGCATAATACGAAGAGCAATTTCAGTGGATTGTGAGATTCTCATAAAGAGAAGGATGGCTTTTGCTTTTAGCAAAAATAGATCTACATCAGAGAGAAACGAAATGATTAAAGTAGTAAAGTAGCTCTCTACTTATTCGTTTTGTTATTTTTCTAATTTCTCCATGTGTAGTTTCTACTGTCAACTGCTAAGCAAGTTTTATATTGGGTTTTTAAAGTGAATGATGAGCCAAAATATAGTACATGATAAAATATGGATGACTTCATACTTATTTGAAAACCGACATAAGTCAGGTCTTTGGAGAAATTTACTGGAAAATTTATGTTCTTGCTGATGTCAAAAGGGAAACATACATTAGGAATCAAACTGAACAACAAAAGAAAATAAATCATCATGAGATACTTACTAATTAACTACTTGGCAACTTAATACAAAAAGAGTTCAGTGTGTGTACACCCTTCCTAAAATCAAACAGAAATCTGAATTATTTATGAGTATCTTTGTACAAAATTTGATTGATCTAAAGGTAAGTATAGTTTCTGAAGAATGTATGATGGTTGTTCTACAGAATCCATTTTCTAACAATGTCAACCTCTTCGTGTTTTGATCTGAGGGTTTCATAAGTGGAGACCCTAAAATATTCCTGTACATAAACAAAATTCCTAAAGCAGTCCCATTTAGGAAAATAAATACAGTTTTAGTGGTTGGGGTGGGCATCATGTCTAACCATCACAAATAGTAAAGTTGTTTTTAACTTACTGATGTCTGTGATTATAAGCTAGACACAGTATATGTCATGAAAGTAGATCAGTGACAAAACATTATTTTTCTAAATGTAATTTATATACAGTCAAATAAAATAATTGTTAACCCTTAAGTGTTAGGTTAAGGTCTCAGTGTCCTCTGATGTATTTTACAAATACATCTTAAGAATATGAATGTTCTTATACACCTGGAGCCTCAATAATTTTAAGGTCACTTTAGAAGGGTAGGGGCTCAGGTGGTGTTTTGTGTGTCTGTATTTATGTAGGGGTTGACAGCAAGAGAAAGCATCTCTCTGAAAGGAGCACACAGTCCCACATAGTTTTAAACAATGTCACCTCTTCTCACATTATACATATCACTTTTTTGCAACTATGATTTTTGACAGTATTTGCATCTTCACCAATTATAATAAATGTCCAATGATATATATATATATATATAAAACAAACTTGGTTTACTTTACTTTTCAAAGATAATATATGAAAATTGTGTTTGTGAGTTTTCCATGATTTGGTCAGAAAGTTTTATCTAATCCAAATATCCCATTACCAAAGTTTACTAGCCAAACTAAATTATGTTATCTCTAAAGCCCAGACATTTCAGAACTCCATAGTTGATCATTTTGTTTCAGCCTAAACTTGATCAGACCTGTACGGCTTGCATAGGAAGAATTTTCTTTGTTCTTTTCTTTCTTTTTTTTTTTTTTATGGGAAGAATTTTCAAATTGTCTCGGGGTTAAATCCCTGTCTGTCATGGATGCATGACCAGCTTCAGCCAGAAAATGTCGCTAACAAATGCAACACACTCTAATTAGATTTCTGTGTCATCTAGGCTGGGACCTCTGGTAATAAAATATCTACACAAAGTGAACAACTGAAAATTAAAGGCTAATAAAGGAATTCAAATGCAAAAAAATTATGAACACTTTCAAATCGAGTGAAACTTCAAGCTGTTGGGCTCCATTCAATTTTATAGGCACAACATTTTCTTAGACTCCTGCTGCCTTTGTACAATTGGGGAAAGTTGTGTTATCACATAAAATGGCTCTGCTGATCAATGTCTAAAGTTTCTTTTAGGAAAAGAAGAAATATCTTTCCTTCCATGTTATTACAGTTCTTCCAATCTGTGCCCCATTAGAATTTCACTTGTTATTATGCTTGTTGTTTAATTAAAAAGAAAGCATTAAACCGATCAGGCCACAGTAAGTTAGTTTAGAGAAGCTCTAAGGAATCCTGTAGAGTCTTGGTTCATATTTGCCTGCCATTTTGTCAAAGTGTGAGTCATGTGGAGCACAAGTCTTTGACACCCTGAATGAAACGCCAGTGGACATCTTGAAATGCTTCAAAGCATGGCAGAGAAGAGTTCAGTAGGGAAGTCATGGATTATGACTTCCAAATGTCCAGAGAACTTCATGAACTAAGCAGTAAGCTACTGTGTATACTGATTTTTCATTTATGATTTATTGTGCCTTTGATGATGCTCTTCCACCTTCACATATTTCACATGTTCACTCTCGCATAATCATGTCCAAATTACTACCATCTTGCTCATGGCTCAAGAATGTTGAGGTAGAAAGTAGTTTCCCTTTTCTAACTACTGAGAATATTTGAAATAGGGATTTTATGTCTGCAACCTATAAGTGCATTTTTATAGTTTTGAAATATGCAAATAAAGTCTTACACAAATTCGCTAGTGAGAAACCTTTTTGTAGCGCTCTTTTTTAAAACTTTATTTGGGGTGTTTAGGCCTCTACCTCCCTTCCAACTTTCCAACCCTTACGTTGGAGAGAAAAGGTTAGTGGGAGAGGGCCCAGACCCCTTTACTTCTCCCAGCTATTTAGGGTCAAGGGTTCTTTTAGGATTCTATTCAAACCTCCATCAACTGCTGCAGAGGCAACAGTCTCCTCCGCGCCACTGAGCTCCAAAGGGTTTCTCCTGGTCTCTTCCAAACTGCCACACAATCTCTGGTCTCTCCAAAAGGCTTCAAACCACAGGCTAACACCTCAGGCCATCCCTTCTCTTTCAGGGCTCTCATATTCAGACTCTCAGAATCCTAAATCGCACCCCTCTCTATGGAGCACATGGAAGGCAGGAGGTAGGCATTACCAGCTGGCAAAAGCCACACACTTGCATGCTTGAGTTAACAGGTGTGGACAAACTACAGCCCAACAAAAATCCCACATTTGTTTGGGATTAAAAAAAAAAAACATATTTACATATCATAACTGAGTTTACAAAGAAACCAAAACTTCCATTACACCTTTTAGCTTTTAAGCTCTTCTACAATATTCTGATAGTTTTATTCATGACATCATTTTAGTTTTACCATCTTTTCATTTGTGTGTTTTTAAAACATCTTTTCAATGCTTCTGGGAACTCTGGCCTTTGCTTGAATGTTGAATGGTTAATTTTAAAATACTTTGACTATTTTCAGTTCATAATATATATGTAATGTATCACTTTTTGTAGTCTTAGATTTTTCTCTTTTTTTCTTATTTTTTTATTTTCACTTTATTCACTTTGTATCCCCCATAAACCCCTCCCTCCTCCCCTCCTAATCTCACCCTCCCTCCCCCTTCCTCATGCATGTCCCTCCCCAAGTCCACTGATAGGGGATGTCCTCCTCTCCTTCCTTGTGATCCTAGTCTATCAGATCACATCAGGAGTGGCTGCATTGTCATCATCTGTGGCCTGATAAGGCTGCTCTCCCCTCAGGGGGAGGTGATCAAAGAGCAGGCCAATCTGATTTTTCAACAAGCCTACTTTATTTAAGTTTCTTAGACACTTTATACACATACACCCACCTTAGCTAGGAAATTAGTAGGGAAAGGGCTATAGACCTCTTTCATCTACTTCTTTCTGATTAGGGTTGATGAGTCTTTATGAAATTACCAGACTCACTTGTCAGGATACCAGCAGTCCAGTCCAAAGGCCAACACCAAGCAACAACATGAAGTCAGAGAAAGCTGAAAGACTCATATGGTTTGCCTAGAGAAACTCTCTGGAATGTTTCTCTCTGTGAAGTCAAGTGTCAAAGCACAAAGCAGCAATGGACCTATATATCTCACTGCTCATGGGCCTATATATCTCCTATATATCTATATATCTCCTCTCCTCAGAGTCCACCCATGGATGTTCTCAGCCAGCCAAAGCCATGCCCTTTGAATGAGAGAGCTCACAGTAAAGCATCACGTGCCCTCTCACAAGCCAACCTGGGCAAAATATCTTGTGCCCAGCTTGCAGCAAAACATCACAGAAACCAGAAATTTCCACTTCAACTTATTTCATTAATAATTAATGAGAGATTCTATCAAATTCAGAATCTATGATAAAAAGTAATTCACTGAAAATATTTGTAATTATATGCTTTGTTTTGTATTTTATATTCATTTGGTTTCTTGATTTAAGAAAAATATTATCTCTAACAAATTGCTTCAGTCAAAGACTATATTAACAACTTCTGATTTTTAAATTATTTCATAATCTCAGAAAATCATTTTTCTGTCCATTGTCTTTGTCATGATTATTAATATATAGAAACTGAACAGAGACTTCACTCATTTACATATTTTTTGTAGAAACTTGATCTAGAATGGAAGGTAATGTGTGAACTCAGTGATTTTTCATGAGATAAAATGCTGTACTTCTTCATAAATATCACTTAATTGTAGAATTTCTCAACTGTGATGGAATACAAGAACGTCTGCACTATCGCAGATCTTTAAGTTATGTACAGCTTTGTCAATTTATGTTTTTATTTAACAAATGTTACTTCAAGTCTGTTAATGATGTTTGTCATGTGTTTGCCTTGATAATAATCAGAGAGTTCTTGATTTGATAATAATCTTGTTCTTGATTTCCAGCCTGTATACAGAAGTTGTTCTTTCATGTTGGCTCACTGTTTGCAGTTTCTTGGCCTGTAAAAGATCTGCATGTGGAGATTAGAGAACAAAAAAGGATGTGTGCACGTGTGGATGTGTCATGCATGTGGAGATTAGAGAAAAAAAACCTGGGAGTCAGTTCTCTCCTTTTGTGAAAGCTGAGAACCAAATTTAGGTCATCAGGCTTACATGACCATAAAATTGCCCACCATGCCAGTTCAGCAGTCTATCCACTGATTACTACATAAATACTCTGGTCCCAAACCTCAAACAGCACTTCTCCTGCCCACATATTTGCAGAGATAAATATATACTAGGAAAATTCTTCTGTAGGAAAGAACCACTTTTTTTCTTAAATTATTTAAAGGTCCATTATAAATTTTAATAAGTTCTTCTCAACTGGCAGGCTTTTGCCTCACAGCATGCATGCTATTTCTACTTTTATATGGTAAACTGATAAAGCATCTTTTTAATCATGGTGAAAAAAAATATCTTTTGAAAGGGCCAACCGAGGATGTGGACCAAGGGATAATTTCAAGGATTGAGTTTCTTCAGCTGGCTCTTTATATTCATCTTTGCAGATATGCTCCCTTATTTTCTGATGTCACCTGCATACACATAAGACTAATCTTTGCTCTATCAGAGTTAATCACTCCTAACCAAAGATGACAGGAGCTGTGTTGACCCTTACTAAATATTTACTGAAGATCTAAAGCTGTTTCTTAACAAGACATCAGATTGCTCTATTCTGCTTCCTTTATCTCTTGCATGAGAGTATTTTTCTCCCAAGCACTTTTCTTAGAGCAGATTTTGTGGCTTCAGCTAATAAGGATGCAGTTTTCTAAGCTTCCTGGAAATGTCATTCTTGTTGCATTTAGAGAGAAATCTAATGTGAAGTTATTAAATAAATGGTTTGTCTACTCTGTTTCCTGGTCACATGTGCTTTTAAGCCTATGAAGTTTCTGAACTCCCTGATGAAGGATTTACATTCTAAATTGAATTAAATTTTGAAACCACTAAAGACCACTTTGGGATGGAATACTGCCAACAATGTATTTACATTCATATGCTGAAACAACACATGTAGCAAGAAAAGAGAGAGAGAGAAGAAAGAACACTTCCTGATGAGACAGTGGCATTACAGTCCTATTGGTGGAGTATGGCTGCTTTCGGTGCTACAGCAGTCCCAGCATTAAATCACTTACAATGGGAGCCACAAGTAAGCAAAATAAAGCAAATATATCATAAAGTGAACCAAATTTTCACATTAGCAGTAATTTCTTGTAATAAAAATGTGGATTCTAGGACAGCAGAAGTAGAACCAGGCTTTCCAATATGGCCGTGACTTTGGGAAAGAGTCAGTGAGGCCTGTGCTTTTAAACAAACACCACTAAGAAATGACATCACATTATCAACATGCAGTGAATGAAATATCAGAGTCTCTGTTGTTATAATTCACAAATCCCTTTTCTCTGTTTCAGGCAGCCTTATTTTACTCATTGGTGTCAGGGATGGGTAAAGGAAACATGCTAATCAAAGGGTGTTGTAATCTGCTTAACCTGCCCCTCCCCCCCATCCCCGTTGGTGTTGGTTGAGACCTTCTGTAGTTCTTAGCATAACTGTAACTCTTTTGTTAACTCCCGCTGTCACCTTTGGCATATCAGAAGCCATTTTGCCTCTAAGTCTCCACTTAAATTATAAGATGAAATTACGTTAAAGTTCTCAAGTCTGACACCAGGATTCAATTTAATAGTTCAGCACTTCCTACTTAGAATAAAACAATAGCTGATAAAGGCATGTTCTGCTTGAATTAAAGATAAATGCCTGCTCTAATAGAGTTAGGACCAAAACATCCTTTTGTGTTCCTTTCTTCTGGAACAATGGGTAGCTAAAAAGTCCCAAAGTCTATATTCTAGCCAATCAGTTTAAAAATGTGTTGTCTGGCTACCTAAATATAACACACCTGCAACAAAATCAATTATGTTTAGCTAGTCAACAGGATGTAATGCTGCTTCCCCCTTGCTTCCTATACCAGGTTGTTACCTGGTTATGTTTTTTTGTTTGTTTCTTTGTTTGTTTTTCTTTTTTTAGATTAGAAAACAAAAACAAAAACAAAACTGCCTTAGAAACAAGCCAGTGTCATAGTCTGGCTCCCAAGTCTAGTTTATGTCCCTGACCAGTCAGTCTTTGTTCAGCATTTGTTGCTGTAAAGAAAATTGGTGTTGGGCTAAACAAGCCCTATAATTGTCTCGTTGGTGTTACTTAACCTGCTAGCACAATTAATAAGACACAGGAATCTGTTAAATTTTAAAACTGCCTTATTTACTATGAGCTGGACAGATATTTCACCTATGCTGTCTCAATAACCTCACCATCCCCCTCCCAGGCCCCATCCTTCCATTCACAATCTTATAAATACTTGCTTATCATTTTTATCTTGATTTTCTCCATCCATATCACCCTTGAAGTCCTTCCTCTGGGCCCATGTGGTTTCTTATCCATGTTAACCCTATTTGGTGTCTTCCTTCCTCCTCTCTTCTTGTGCATCAGTCTTCTTCCCATGACTCCCCGCTTTCCAAAACCTGGAAACTTTAGTCATCCCTACCCTGTTCCATCCCACCCACATTTTGAGACTTTTAATCAACCAATCAGGTGTAATGTCTTAGACAGGTTTATACAACAAGGATGAGTGTATCCAGGCAGTTACCAGATCTTGAGGGCCAGTAATTACCATCAAAATACAAGCATCAAACCAACCTGTAACAAGTGATCAACAAGCTTCCATCAGTCCAAGTCTGGTCTTCCAGTGTTCAGTGTGTCACTATTCCAGAACCCGTAACAGAAACACGTCAATTAAAGGGGATACAGAATGTCAAGGTAAATATTTTTAGTGATCTGTTGTACAATTGGTTTTAGCTAAGAGTGATGGAAGTTTCAAAATTGCTACAAGAGTAGAATTAGTGTTCCCACTATAAAACAATCAAGCAAACAAACTATAAACAAGATCAAAATATGTAATAGTAAGAAAGATGCTGGATAAATAACCTGAATGGCTCTTTTCACAATGAATGTGTATCTGATAGTATCTCAGTGTATCCCATACATATGTGCAGCAAAGCAAACTTTCATAGGTTTCATTATTATATTTACAGGCCTAGTGCATGGCACAAAATTGATGTTGAGTAATATTTGGCAATTATATATTAGTGAATATGTCAATTAACAAGAATTCATAGGTGAAAGTATACACTGATAAACTTAAAAATAAGCTGTTTCCTAAGCGAGTTCTTGAGGTTGTTAGAAAAAGAGACACTCTGCTGAGAAAGCTAGTGTTCTAACTAACAAGGAAGGGCATTAGAAACTGAGAACAGAGTCCACCTTCCTTCTGCCCACAGGCTAAAGCTCCTAAAAGGTTTAACTGAGACTCTCCTAGAAACCCAACAGTGTGAATCTCTCCAGAGGCTCCAGGAATGTGCTGTGTTCATAACAATGCTAGAACAGAGTTGCTATGATAGAAACTGTCAATCTGTCTAGTTAAATCTATATAAGTCCTTCAATATGTGAGTCTTACCTTGAATGTTCTCACCCACAGGAAAGGTCTTTCAAGCTTCTGAAATCTTATAGACAATTACTTTGCTTCTTATTGCTCAGGGCCATGTACCATATATCAGTCTGGGAGAAAAATCATCACTTTCCTAATGATATGTATTCATTTGCATAACAGTTTGTATGTGTTGGTATCAGCTCTAGTGTTTAATTTTCTTAAACGAAGAAAACAAACTGAATATTTACTTTCCATGTATGCCTTTGCTTGACAATGGGAATAAAAAAAAGAATAAAGAATAGAACTCATTACAGTTGCTGTTCAGTTTTAATGAAAATACAAAACCCTGGTAAAGCAAGATAGAAAAGATCATTGAACTGAGAGAGTAAGTAGAGTAAATAGCACCCAAATTCTGTAGCCTTAGAAGTCACAGGGTTTTCTGCTATTCTGTAAGAATAATAAACACAATGTGCTCTGGGAATATAATTAAATCAAATACCCTTATACAACATGATATATAATGAGGGGATTTTGTAGAAAACACTCTGAATCTTTATTTTGAGTAAGCTGTTGCCCACTAGTCTTAATTCCTTACACTGCTCATTGCTGCTCTTCAACTGCATAACTTTCAGTATTTATGAAAGAAGACAAACTTCACTTTAAATCATGATCATTTTATATATATATATATATATATATCAGAACCTAATTTTTATGCTGAAAGGAATTTAAATACTCAAAATGTTCTTTATGTTTTTTGCAGTCTTGTTTTCCACAGGGCTCTTTACAAAAGGAAAGACAATTTGTTACTTAGCAATAATGTTGACTCAAACCATAACAAGAAGGAACTGAGAGCTGAGAAAGCTTCCTGTATAATAGCAGAAAAATTAGCACATAAAACACTTATTTTTCTCAGATGCTGATTAAAGGATGCAAAGTCAATCAGTGATAATCTTCATCACTAATTTGTGGCTACTAATAAAAAGACAGATTGAAGAAAACACCAGCAGAATTTGATTTGCGTGCTTCTTGTACGGGATTGAGTGCATTGCCAAGAGGTTGTAGAAGCCCTTATATTTGTGCAGCTATAGAGTGGACAATTTGATGTTTAGACGTGTAAAGTTTAGCTTAAAGTAAGTGTGACACCAAATTGCACATCTATATGCTAACTGTTTTTGCAGCACTGGATAGCATGAGGAGAAAGAAGAGAATTCTGTGTCAATGCATGCAGCTCTAGTGGCTCTTCTTTTCCTGCTGTCTACATCTGTAGAATCTCTTTCAGGCATTTTCTTACATCTGCGTACTCCTACCATTTGAAAAAAATAAGGGTTTGTATAGTATAGCCTCCTCCACTTCACTATATGATATTTGAAGCAAACATTTTCCTATACTTCAAGTGTGTATTTTTGATGTAATGCATATAGTTGGTTTTTAAATCTAATTTGCTCCATAATGCTGAACATATGTGATCCATATATGTTCATAATGTAACCTGGTTCCTATAGATAATGATGATTATGTCTGAGTTTTATCTCTTGAGGGGGGTACATTTCAAAGTAAAAGATACTTTATCTACCAAAACAATTTGGTTTATATAACTAGAGCTTCATCCTTCCTCTCTCCAGCTCACTATGCTCACTGCCTCTGTAAAGTTATCCTCAATAGATCCTACTCCTCTTCAAGCAATCCACTAAGTTTATCATGTTCCCAGTCTTAGGAAGATGAAGGAACACCATGTCACCTTCACTAGAATTTTGAGTTTCTGGAAGATCACCTTAAAAATTTAGTAAAATCTCTAAGACTTTGGTTACTTATGGTCTGTATTTTAAGTGGTTACCGACTGTAGTGAGTTTTGATATTAAAATCTCATGGCCATTACCATCTGACACAACTCTCATATTTTCCCTCTGGGAAAAGGACACCAATCAATATCTTAGTTGTGGTTTCATGTATCATTTAAAGCACTAGGTTTGAATTTGAGGAATCCTTGTTTGGCATGGGATTCATGTTGTGTAAACAGTGGTTTACACAGTTGTTTTATATCTTAAGTTGCATGCATATGGTGGTAGAAAATAAATTATAAAAGGTATTTTAAAAGACAGGCAAGTAAATAGTCATTTATGTTCAATCACTGATGAGCTCAATCTTTAAATAGAACAGAGAGTTAGCCTTTTAAAATATTTTTCATTTCCATTTTTCAAATTTGAGATCTATTAAGTAGTAAGTGACTAAAGTTCATACACACAAGGTAATGCTAGGTCTCCATTCCACAATTTATGCTTGTATTCTCACTAGTATAGTTGTAAAATTTTACTTTTTTAAGGTTAAAAATAGTGTAAAAAGTATGTGTATTCTGCATTTTATTTTTGAAATTATGGCATATGCTGCCCCATAGAAGAGACAATTTTTCTGTGTGAATAATATGAATGAGACATGTCAAACACCTATCGTGCCTAGGTTTTGAGAAGTTAGTTTCTTCTTACTGCTCTACATATGTTTACAGTACATTGTGGTTCTGACAACTCTCCCCTTTTTCCTCTATCGTCCTCAAATCCCCATAAAGTTCTGCTCTTTTCCAGACCTATTTTCAGGTTTATACCTTTTGGGTTTGTTGAATGGCCCATTTAGTTTAATCAAGATCATCTGTGAACCCATCAGATTGGGACTATCTACTGAAAACTGATAATGTGAAGAATAGAATACTAGGGAAGGGGATCCCTCCATCTTCCCCTGAACCTATCATGAGAAAATAGGTCATCAGTCAGTGGTTGATGAGCCCATTTACGTTCAGGCCCAGCGAAATGAACCATACTTGTTGAGAATTTGTGACCATAATGGTTTTGTATTGCCCAGAGAATGGCATTTTGAAGCCCTTTTTACTACCTTCTGACTCTTAAAATCTTTCCACCCTATTGTCAATATTTTCTGTGTCTTGAAAATGGTGACATAAATATTTTGTTCATGGCTGAACACTCAACATTTATTCATTCTCAGTACCTTGTGTCTTCCTTCAAGGCTCTTCTTGGGAAAGAGGTTTCTCCTATTAAATATAAGTGATAACTGGCTGTTACATAAAAATGTACATGTATAAAATCATACATACCATACACACATACACACACACTTTAGCTTAACAGCAGAAGTTATGTTCATTTTTGTTGTTGTTGTTGTTGTTGTTATTGTTATTGTTGTTGCTGGGTTGTTTCTTTTGTTGTTGTTTTTTTTTTTTTACATATTTTTATAAGTAAAATCAGGTTGCTGCAAGTGTGAAGGTGTAATTTCTGGTTTTTTATTCCTCTAATCTACATGTCTTTTTATTTTTTTAATGACAAAAGAGTGTCATTTTTTATTTCAATTGCTGTGTGAATGTGATTTGAGTCTTGGTGGACTCTAATATTACTGTTTTTGCTTAGGATTGCTTTGGCTACATGCAGTCTTTTGTGTCTTCTTACACGTTTTTAAATTGTGTTCCTGTTTCTATGAATAATAACATGAGTATTTTGACTGCAAGTGAATTGGATCTGAATATTGCTTTTGGCTAGATGTTAACTTTTAAGTTTCTACCCATACATGAGCAAGGGAAGTCTTTTTACCTTTTAATATACTCTGAAATTTCTTTATTCACAGTTTTAATTTTTTATTGTAGAGTTTTTTCAACTATTTAGTTAGTTTTATTCCAGGGTATTGTATTTTATTGAGGCAGTTGAAAATGGAATTTTTTACTTCATTTTCTTTTTGGTGTATTTGTCACTATCTAATACAAAATCTACTAATAATACCACGTTTCTGAAAGTGTTGATAAATTTTATGAGGTTTTTTTTTGGTGGATGCTTGACGGATTCATATAAAGAGGCATATCATCTAATGCATATTATTTTATTACCCTCTCTTTCCTTATTTAACTAGCTATCACTTAAACAATATTGTAGCCTGGTGTGGTGGCGTATGTTTGTAATCTCAGCACTAGGGAGGCAGAGGCAGACAGATCTCTCTGAATTTGTAGCCAGCCTTGTTTACAAAGCCAGTCCAGGATAGCCAGTGCTACAAAGAGAAACCGTTGTCTGGACAAAACAAAGGAAAAAAAAATAGAAAGAAAGAAACTATACTAAGTACGATATGAAAATGGAGCTAGTTGATAGTTCTATTCCATTCTTTAAAAAAAAATGCTTTTAGTTTTTCTCTATTTAGTATAGTGTTGGTTGTGAGTTTGCTTCATACAGCCTTTATTTTAGTGAGATATATTTTCCCCAATATTATTTCTGTAGACTGTTTATTATAATGGGATGTTGGATTTTTTAAAAATCTTTTTAGACTTTATTGCTATGTTCATGTGACTTTTGCTTTTAAGTCTGTTTATTTGATTTATTACATTTATCATGTTTTTGTGTGTTGTAAATTCCTGTATCATTAGTATCAAACACTTGATCATGGTGGGTAACTTCTTTGACTTATGTTTTTATTCATTTTGTAGACATCTTGTTGAGAAGTTTCCTCTCTATATTCTTGAGTTATATGGTTTGGGTTCTCCTTTTGTGGTTGTTTTTGTGTATATGTGTGTGTTGTTCTTTTTTTTTATCTAGTTTGAGTGTTAGAGTAATATTGGTTTTTGTAGGAGTTTTGAATTTTTTTTTCCATATCTTTTCAATGGAATATCTTGAGAAGCTATATTTTAGCTATTCTGTAGTGCCTTAGGAGCATTTTGCTGTGGATTCTTCAATCCATGGGCTTTAAGAGAATAGAGAAAGGTTTTTATTTTCATCTCGTTGCTTGTTATTTTTGTTTGTTTGGTTGATTTTGTTTTTGTTTTTTTGAGACAGGGTTCTCTCTGTAGCTGTGGATGTCCTGGATGTACTTTGTGGAATAGACTTGCCTCAAACTTACAGAGCTCTCCCTGCCTCTACTTCCCTGAGTGCTGAAATTATAGGCATGCCATCTTTTTGTGTGTTATAGGTTGCTTAATCTCATCTTGTTTTAACTTTGATGGATCAGCTATATCTTGAAAGTCAGCTTGTTCTTTCTGGTTTCCTAAGTTAGTAGAATGTAGATTTTTGAAGTATGTCTTCATATTTTTTGAATTTCTATTTTTATACCTCTCTAGTCATCTTTAATGTTAATAACTTGTGTTTTCTTTTTCTTTTTTTTAAGTTAACTTGATTAGGAAACAGTTACTCTTTTTAATATTTTCAAATAATAAGCTTTTTGTACCATTCATTCTTTTTTGTTTTTCTATTTTGTCATTTCTAATTCTGGTTTCTGCCTTGGTTTTGACTTCTTCTCAAGTACTCCAATTTTTTTGTTTTGTTTTGTTTTGTTTTTTATAAAAAATTCCACTGAGTTTTGGCTTTGCTTTTGAATTAGACTTCTAGAACATTTCATTTCAAGCTTTATTTTACTTTGTGTTTTCTTTCTTAATTTCTCATATCCTGTATAGTCTTCAGTATTCAAGATTCTTTGGGTTTCCTTGACCTTTAACTAGTTTATTTCCATCTCTTTTGAGATCTTGTAGGTATTCTTTTGTGAACTCTTTGAATTCATTCATCTCTTTGGGCATACTTGTAACTGTTTTGAATCCTGTTTCCTCACTTCAGAATATAACTATGGAATTGATGGGGTTAAGGCAATGTGGCAGGCTTGACAGTTTGGAAAAGTATCAAATGGTTAGCACCAAGGATAGTGGTCTCTTACCAGAACCATAGTTACAATGTGGAACATAGAAAAGGGTAGCTGAGAAATTTCTAGAAAATGGACTAGACAGGAAAGAGCCAAAGCAGGGGAGCCATTTCTCTTCTCTGGTTCCAGAAACCATTTGGTTTGGGAAACTTGAGCAAGGTTTACGTGCTAGCATGGGCTTTACTGAAGGAAAGCAGGGATTCTAACCATAGCCCTGAGTTGAGGATTAAGAGAACATTAGTATTGACTGTTATTGTGATATTTTGTTCCAAAAATATACCTGCGGCTAAACTGAAGAGGTATAGATTGATAGCTTTGTCAGAGGAGGCAGTCAGAGAGCCTATTTTTGACTGTTTCGTGTGAGTAATTATTATTGGTCAATCCTATACAGGCTCATAATGAAAAAAATTAATCTGAGCAAAGAAAAAATGCAAATTGTAGAGTTTGAGGAGAAAAGAAACATCAGGCAGGATAAACGAGTTGAGTGCAGTGCTCAAGAAACGAAAATATCTAAAGAAAAACCTGATGCTAAATGGAATAAAGGGAGTTGTGGGTGACCTCAGGGCAATATACTGCCCAGCTAAGCTTCCCACTTGTGGAAAGGAACTAAAGAAAAGTTCGGGGCTGTGTTTGGTGACACAAGCCTTTAATCCTAGCCTTTGGAAGACAGGTAGAACTCTGAGTCCCAGTCCAACCTGTTCTACAGAGTGAGTCCCAGGACAGCCAACTTTAGACAGTGAAGGGAATCATCAAAAACAAAAGCTGGTGAAATGTATTGGAACAAGGGGCCATGTTTCAGCCCCAGCGAGCAGCAGAATTTGGCAAGTTCTGGTTTTAAAGGTAAGGATACAAGCAAAAGGTAATGTAATCTGCCTCTGTGACTGAGGAAAGCTGCTGAAGTTAGGCATGCAGGGTGGCCCTGCATGGAGGCCCAGAGAAGCCATTGTTGTGAAGCTGTTTTGTTTTTGTTTTTTTGTTTTGTTTTTAATTTAATCACTTTACAGCCTGATCCCATCCCCTTCTTCCCTCTCCTCCTAGTGCAGCCTTCATGCCCCTCACCCCCTCAAGTCTCTTCTTCTCAGACAAGAAGGTGCCCTAAGGGGTACCAACACAACCTCACCCCATCAAATTGCAACAGGACAAAGTTCATGGGAGAGGATGCAATTAGTTTTGCTGTGAAGCTGTGAAGGTGAAGCTTGGATTGCCTTGGCGATCCCCAGATGTTGGAAATGACAGAGTCATGGGATGCCTGCCCAGGAAAACTGCTAACACAGAGTGAAACCAGTCTGAGAGAGAAGTGTGTTGCAGACAATGGAGCTTTGGAGAGCTGAAGAGTGCTTTGACATCAGACATGGAGATGCAGAATTTTGAGTTTGCCCTCCTGGTTTTTCAGTCTTGCTTTAATTCAGAATTTCCCCATTATGTTCGCTTCCTCACTTTGAGAATGGCAATGTATACCCTGTGCCATTGTATGTTGGAAGGAGTGTATTGTCTCTTTGTTGTTGTTTTGTTAAGAGGCTACAGTTAGGAGATTGTATGAGTTTCAGAAGAGATTTTAAACTTTGGACTTTTAAACAATGCTGACACTGTGATGGAATATGAGGATTTTTGAAGTTGGACTGAATGTATTTTGAATTGTGATGTGTCTACAGGCTTATGGGAGGAGGGAGTAGAATGTGATTGTTTCAATAAAAATACACCCATAGGCTCATAGGGGGTGGCACTATTAGGTGTGGCCTTGTTGGAGGAAGTATATCACTGGGGGTAAGCTTTGAGGTTTCACAAACTCCAGCCAGGCTCAGTGGCTCTCTTCTTTCTGCTGCTTGCCAATCCAAATGTGGAAATCTTGACTCATCCAGCACCATATCTGCCTGTGTGACACCATGCTTCCTGCCATGACAGTAATGGAGTAAACCTCGGACCTATAATCCAGCCCCAATTAAATATTTTCCTTTATATTAGTTGACATGGTGCCATTCACTGCAATAGGACATTGATTTAGACAAATGAGCTTTTGTCAATGGCTATGTATCTCTAAGTCTTACACATAACACAATGTGGGGTTAAAAAAGGTCCACTTCAAACAGGGTCTACACAGAGTAGAAAGGGGTAGGTTTATGTATTTCATTGCTCAAAATCAAAGTTCTTACATCATGATTGATATAAGCTCACTGATTTTTTTTCTTAATCTGTAAAATGAATATGTGGAAGAAGAAAATAAATTTATTTCTTGGACCTTATGTGGCACATAGACATGGGATATTATATCTTTCTGTACTACCCCTACCTTATCTTTTGAGCCAGGTCTATCAAAAATTATTATTTTTTAAAATTAATACACTATACCACTATACACACACACACACACACACAGAGAAGATTTTAAATTCTGATTTCTCCTCATTTAAAACCTTTTCATGTTTCTTTACTCCGTATAACACTAAATCTAAAGTCTAGACTGCTTTAGTTACAGGTACGTCATCTGGCCATTGGTATATTGTAATGCAGTTTTAATTCTTAAAACCATATTGCTCTAAGAGAGACTAGAGATCCATATCTCTTTATCATGCCAACCCTTGTCCTACAGTTTCAGAGCCAAGCCACATCCTTCACATTGGTGCTGGGATCCAAACTTCAGTCTGAATGCAGGTCTTCGTGTTTGGACGGTAGATACTTTACTGGGTGAATTCCCTTCATAGCTCATACTTTTCCTTTTAAGTAGCCTGGGCTTATTGTTCCTGGATCATGAGACCCCCAAGAGACCACTAGTAGTCAAGTCCATTGCAAACACATGAGGATCATTTTAGTACAAGCTATAGCTTAGCCCCATACCCTCACCAACACAGAGGTTGAGAGTGCAGTGCCTCCTGCTCAGTTTAGGTAGCTGATTTAAAGATTCTGGTCACTCGCAGCTGGCCCAAAGCAGAAGAATTCCTGCCTGGCAAGCATCTATTAGTTGAAACACAAAAGGGGATGTTGTATTTTGAACTAATTGGCTATAGGAAGGACCCCAAACCATTAATGGTCTGGCTTCCCTTGTTTGCCTCTCCTATTGGAGAGAGGGGCTATCTGGGAGAGTTTCCCAGCAACTGTATTTCTAGTGGGCAGAAAAAGAATGCAGTAAGGCTGATTCCTCTCCTCAGGTGGCTGGACATGTCTCCACTTGTCTGGCCTTTGTTCAGGCTTGTGATTTAAACTTTAAACCAAACCCCCCCCCAAAAAAAATTAATTCTTTGGTCTCTCAGGCTTCCAACATATGAGGTATTAATATCTCATTTCTTAAGCTTGTATGTGAATCTACTTTTTAATTAAATTTTTATTTTTAAATTAATTACAGTTTATTTACTTTGTATCCAAGCTGTAGCCCCCTCCCTCATTCCCTCCCAATCTTACCCTCCCTCCCTCATCTCCTCCCTGCCCCTCTCTAAGTCCATTGATAGGGGAGGTTCTTCTCCCCTTCCATCTGACCCTAGCTTATCAGTTCTCATTAGGACTGACTGCAATGTCCTCCTCGTTGGCCTAGCGAGGCTGCTCCTCCCACAGTGGGTGGACAGGACAAAGAACCAGCCACTGATTTCATGTCAGAGACAGTCCCTGTTCCCCTTACTAGGGTACCCACTTGGATCCTGAGCTGCTAAACAAGAAGGAAGACCCAGGGTAAGATGATCAACCCTCACTTAGAAAGATAAATGGGATGGACATTGGAAGCACTTCTACTTCCAATGAAACAGGAGCCTATCACGAGGGCTTCTGAAAGTCTCTACCCAGCAGTGTATCCAAGCAGATGCTGAGACTCATAACCCAACTTTGGGCAGAGTACAGAGAATCATATGAAAGAAGGTGGAGATAGTAAGACTTGGAGAGGACAGGAGCTCCACAAGGACCAAATATATCTGGGCACAGAGGTGTTCTATGAGACTATTTCTCCAACCAAGGATCATGTATGGATATAACCTAGAACCCCTGCTTGGATGTAGCCCATGACAGCTCAGTATGTGAATCTATAACTAGCTCAAAACAAATAGTTTGATTTAATGTATGTGGGAGAGAATTCCAATAGATAAACCTATAAATGAGTCAAGGGCCAGATTGGGTAAATATACCTGAATAAATCTAAACATTTTAAACAAATAATTCATAATTTTAAAATATAGACTTTTCTGTATAATGCATTGTATTAAGTCTTACAGAATTAGTGTTATAACTTAAAGAGAAAATATATTGAATAGAAAGAGAAAGACATTTCCTAAAGTATTTCCCGAAGGCTTTTAGAATGGTTCTTAGAAGGAGAAACAGAAAATAAGGTAGTAGAATGATGCAGTTGACAGGTAGCAAAATATTAACTATTGCATTGTAAAAGAAAGCATTCCTTAGAGGCAGCAGAGACAGGGCTGAGGAGCATGGATGAACAGGAATCTGCCAACATATTTACAAAACACGCCTTCCTATTAGCTCTTAAAATGATTTTTTTCTGCAAGAAAGTTGGATATAAAAGCAATAGCCTCCTCAAAAGGTGGGAAGCTGGCTGCTGACATGAATTTTCACGGAAAGTGTCAGGGACAAGAGGAGCCAGCTTTTTATTGAAGACAGATACTTCTGCAGTTGTCTTGGAGATAATTCTACATTTCTGCACTTCAGATCATGAGAATTCCCCAAGTATTTTATGCAAGAAAAGTACACAACTTTTAGCTACAAAACGGCAGTTTCATAAAGTTTTTTTTTCATGTTTCTCAGTGAGATAATGTACATTTTCCAATTGGTAGTTTTTATAATTATTCAGTGGATAAAAGATTCTAAATACTTCCCGAAGTCTTAATTTGATGCCATTATAAATGCTGTCACATGCTTCTCAAATGTAAACATGTTTTTCAATGCACTGTCAAAATACTCATGAAGGAAAAACTGAGTTTTGGTGATGTTATGGTGAGAGATCTAATCATCTCTCTGGTAGTAGATGGTAAATTGCTACTTTCTCTGTTTCTTGCTTTCACTTTGTTCCCACTTTAAATTGTAAATAACTGTGGTGCCACTGCATTTCCTTGCCTACCTATTTGAAATTTAAATGTAAGTCAACCAGTCCCTAAAATAAAGTGAAAAATTTTGGTTTCTGTTTCCAACCACTTTATATGCAAGGCAGAAGCTCATACAGAAGAGCCCTACAGTACTTTGCAACAGGAAGACAGAATTCAGGGTGTCAGGAATGACAGAATGCTGTTCAGGCTGGGAACCCAGTGGGTAATTTCATTTTCATTTGCTAGTGAAGCAGAAAAATCAACATGTTGTGTGTCAGAATACAATGAGGAATTATTCTGACAGTTTGAATTTTAACCATGGGTAAGGGGAGAAAGAGCTGAAGTAGGCTGTCAAGGTGTAACTGCACAAAGATAAGCCTGGTTTAAAGTATGTGGGCAGTCTGCATTGTGATATGATCAGAAATAGAAAGGGCCCTTTAGCTTGAACCACAAGCCCCGGGGAACTGGAGCCTGTGAAATCCAAATTCTGATGGCTGATTTTCAAGTCTGAAAATAAAGAAAGACTTAAAGTTTTATAACCTTGCTTAGAATTTATAAAGATGGTAAAAAGAGACTGATGGGCAGGAAAAAAAAAATCGTACTTGGAGTTCACCCTGAGGTAGCCAAGGATTTTTTACTTAAAAAGGTACCTAGTTATAAGGTAATCCTAAACTTTAATAGGTTGACTCTGTTTTCATCTAGAGCAGTGCTTTACAATTTTTAACTTAATAAAAGGATAATTAATGTTAGTTAACATATATTTTTGCAAAGCTACAGACAAGTTATTTGTCTAAGATGTTTCAATGTATTTTTAAAATTTATACTCTTGCAGTTTTGGATTGCCCATTTCAGACTAATGTAACTAATTATAAATGAAACAGTTTTCCAGGGAACATAAGGTAAAATAAAAGCTTTTTTGTGATCATTTAAAGCTCAGCTTCCCAGATCACACTACAATAATAATGATGATGCCGTGTATGCTTCCAAATAACAACAATTGTAGATAGGTATATAGATTCACGTATATTTATGAAATACACTCTTGGCAAAAAGCCACATCAATCTATAGAAACTTGCTTATGAAATGCTGTTTAAATCTTGAAAGTGTACTCTATATTGACTTCTGTAAAATTACAATGGAGACAATTCTCCTAATTTAATAATAATAGTCAAATATCTTTATAAAATGTTTACATTGCATTAAGGATTATGAATTTCTATAAATAATATTACAATAAATGTGCAGCACTGTTTGATTTTTATTCCATTTCATTTAATCCTTCCCAATACATTTTTCTCTATCTATTTATAGTACTGCAGTCTTTGATTGATTACATAAAACAGAATGAGCTAATGGTAAGACGAAGTTATGTTATATAAATGCAGGCTTATTGGAAGCACTGAGGGTGGGGAGCAGGCCCTGAGGGGTAGAAGGGACAAGGAGGGGAGAACAGGAAAGGGGGAAAGCAGAAAAGGAGGGAAAGGGGCAGGGACATGAGATGTCTGGATTATATCATTAAGGACCATTGAGAGAGAAGTCCAGAGGCTAGGTAGAGGGCAGGTATAAGACCCACACACTGCAGCAGCTAGGGACTAGAACAGTCTTAAATTCTACTTTTTTAAAATTGAACTTGTTTTTTTTTCTCAATTTAAATATTTATTTTATTTTTAATTATGTGTGTGTGTGTGCACACATATGAGTTCAGATGCTCTTGGATGCCAGAACAGAAACTTGGTTGCCCTAGACTTGAAGTTACAAGCAAGTAGCAAGCTCTTTGACATGGGAGCTGGGAATCAAACTCAGGTCCTCTGCAAAAGCAGCCAGTGCTCTTACCTGATGAGCCATCTCCCCAGTCCCTAAAAATTGGGTAACCTTCATGTATTACAAAAAAAACCCAAGTTTTATTTCTTTAATTAGTGCAGTGAATGTATTATAATTAAATTTAATAATCCATACATTCTTGGGGCAATATGTTTTATATGTTAATGGATTACTATTTTAACTTAAATGATTTTGTAGTACTCTTATTTGTTTTGTATCAATATTTGCATATAGAAAATAGAGACCTTTTTTTGTTTTTGCTCATTAAGTTTCCCAGTTTATGGATTAACATATTGTTTCCTCAGCAGATAGAATAAGAAGGATCAAGGATTTCTTTTTGAAATTTGAAGAAAAAAATTGCATTGAACTGTAAGTGAACATTTTCCATTAGCTAATGAATCATGTGTATTTATTTAAGTAAATATTTGTAGAACTTATATAGTTTATTTTAGTATATCATGCCTCTCATTTTGCTTATGAAATTTTACCAATTTTAGGTATTTTATTAATCCACTATTCAATGTGCTTTATGTAGAAGGCATTTTATAGCATCTCTGTTTTCGGAGAGACTTTAGAAGGATACTAAATTTCTTTAATGTTATCAATATTTAAATCTTTTATACATACTGCCATTCGTTTCTCACATTTTATTTTGGTCTTTAGTGTTTAATTTAATAATTGTAGAGCCTAAACTCGGCGTTGACTAATTTATTCACTAAATGTCATTCATTTGAAGTCACATATAACGTCAAGACATGAGTCTTTGGTTGCATCATTAGAGGCTGTGACTTACTGGACTATGAGAGGCTTTCAAACACTGCCTGTGTCAAGTGGATGCCGAGAACACTGTGAGGGAGCATGAGGAGCACCTGGAACTAAATGTCTTAAGTTTAAAGTACTTGTATTTGCTCATGATTGCCACAGTAAGGAACTGTACATGCTTAACCCATTGAAGGGACATTGCTAGTTGTGTAATCAATAAAAAACATGATTGTTTTAACAAATTTCAAAACTGATATATGAGTGAATACAGCAGAAGACAGCTGACCTTTTTGACTGATAGTCAAAAGGAAAGACTGTGTCAATAAATGGTATCCACTTAAGAAATTGGATTGGCCATCATGATGGATGGTTTGGCGTTTGAGCAAATGACACTGAGAACGTCAGGGAACACAAGATAAGATCACCTACCATGTTTCCTGAGAAGTCAGTCAAGTAACTGGTTGGCATGGCTTCTGGCACACCTAATTCTAATTGCTTGGGTTAATGTTGTTTTCTGTTGTAACCCTCAACTGCTACTGGAAACTTCAACATATCTCTAGTTATGCCTTGCCACCCAAATGAGCGACATAACCAGCAGAAACCCTTTAAAAATCATTTGCATAGATAAGACTTTCTTTTTCCAGTCTTTTTCTATTGTTAGGCTATTTCAATAGTAAAATAAGTCTTTAAAAATTCTTTTAGGAAATACAAAATGGTTATGATATGCTCTTTTTTTGTGAATAAATTCAGTCATTTCAAGTTCAAAGAAAACACATTTTTGTTCTTTCATTTTTGAAGTCAGTTCTACCACACAAAACCTATCATTTTGTGACCATTAAATTACAAAACACAGTTACTTACTATTCTTCAAGTGGTTGAGAAAAACACAAAGGTTGAAGCATATAAAATGAATTTTCTGCTAAATGTTTATTTAATTGTGTTGAAAAATACGTTCTCCAATTATGTTATCTTGCTTCGTCACTTATTCACTCTATTGAGGTTTGCTATTATTTCATCTCCATTGGAGTAATTTGTCTAATTTTACACTGTGATTTCATCGGTACCACTCATATTTATACGTCGTTTAATCACTTAGCTTTGGAACTGGGGACGCCACTCAGTAGTAGCATGTGCTGTACAAGCATGAGAGACTTGTTTTAAATCTGAAGAATCTGTATAAACAGCCTGCTGCACTCACAGGGTCCCATAAGCCCAGGTTTGGGGGTGTGGCTTACACAGGAAGAATGCTGGGTCTTTCTCGCTGCCTGCTTCGTCCTGGATTCAGTGAGAGACTGTGTCTCTGGAGAATATGTGGGAGATTACTGGATCAGGCTATTGAATATTCTCCTTAGGCTTCTTCAGGTATGTACATGGATACACACACCCTCCTGTGTGTATAGACACCCATCTCCACGAATACTCCACAAGAATACATTTGCACATATTTGAGCATACATATGCATACCAATATGAAAAACAAATTATTAATTATAGAATATTACTAAGATATTTTTACTTTATCACATTACCAAATTCAAATAGATTCTTAACATTTTATTAACAGCTTTTATCATTTTACTAAGATTATTTTATTTTTAGTTCTCTCTCTTGTGTGTGTGTGCTTCTAGCTGTGTGTGTGTGTGTGCACCCTTGCAAAATATGCCCTTAACCAGTGACTATCTCCTAGCCCCAGCTTTTTTTCTTTTTAATATGCAAATTAGAACACTTTTCTACTCAAAGAAAATTTTCAAAACCATTGTATCACTTGATTTTATTGAAAAGTAGATTCAGTCAGATTTGATAAAGAGAATACTATATCTGTAAGAAACTGAAAAATTAAACAGTCCGTGCAACTACCTTTAACGTGACTGTTATTTTTGCTGCTACACAACTTGTAAAATTATTTCTTTTGATTAATTAAGAAAAGGAAGTAAAGATAGTCTCTGAACCCTGTTAAATTCCAATTGTGTTGTTCTTCTAGAATGAAGAATAACTAATGAAGACCTGTTTTTATGTCCATCTCCTTTGTGGGTGTTGGCACTTTGACCATTTTCTTGCTACAGATTCGGGAACACATTTTCCTTATTTCTCTGAAAAAAATTATTTAGAATAACACAAGTATCGATGTTTTTGCAGTTTCTAAAGAAATACATCCCTTTATAAGACAGCCTTGGAATCTGATGAGATGAATAGGTATAATAAAAACACCTTTTGTTTTCTTTTGGTGAAGAATATTCTTGGGGGGGTATTGAATTATGTTTTCTTTGTATTTTTCCCTTTCCTCATTTTAAGCATATAGTTTATCTTAGCACAGCTTTGTTTTGCAAAGCTCTGTAGACAGAAGAGCAAAAATGAGTTGGTCCTATACTCGATTTCCATGTTTTCTTTCTTCCTTCTTTCTGTCTCATTGTCTTCCCCTCGTCTCTCTTATCTGATTCCAATCATAAATAATTAAACAGCTAAGATTGGAATAGATGAATAAACGGCCAAAAATGTGGAGACAATTTTCCCAGTTCACCTAAGGACTATAAGATTCTGTTATTGTGTTTAGTCTCATACAGTACCAAAACCTCTACCCCTTGATTTAGTTCATAGTAACATGCCAGGATAAAATTTAATATACACACACCATTTGTGTGAAGAAGTTGATAGTCCTTAATGCGCAGAAATTTTGTAAAATGCATTAGTATCCTCAGTTTTTGGTCCAACACTATTGAGCAGAACTTTCTGCAATGATTAAAACAGTACTTCTTCGTGCTGTCCAGTACAGTAACTGCAAGAAATCCATTGCTTACTGGTACTCTATGTGTCCAATATACAAACAACCTGATTTTAGTGTTCCTTTTGCTAAATTACATACACTGGTCTAATAAGTGAGAAGAAATATTATTAGAATTGTTTCTTACTTAAATACTTAATACATCACCATTCCCTTATTTTTCATATATTACATTGTCAGTAGTATTCTTGATAGAAGAACTATGTACATTTTATTTAAGTCTTCAACAAATTATAGTCACATGTAGGCTTTCTTTTATTTCATTCCTTATTATTATAAAAGATTAAAGGGGGCAAAAAGATGTTCAGTGTATAAAGGCACTTGCCTTAAGCTACACTGCTGTGTTAAATCCTGTGACTCACACGGGAGAAGCAGAAAAACAAATCACACAAGTTGTTCTCTGACTTCTATGTGTATGCCCTTGTCACGTGTTTGTAGGAGTGGCCTTCATTCACATTGCATTAAGGTGTGTCTCTGAATATTTGATTATTTATCCATGAACCTGAAGTGAACTACATGCTAGCAAATTCTGGTACTAACTGTTATTACTACTGAGCAATCTCCTGTCTCAATGCTGTGTAAAAATTTCTTCCCAATTATCTCAGACTTGTTAATAAAGAAGCTGAAAAGCCCATGCCTGGGCAGAAGAGATAGGAGGCAAAACTTCTGGTCCCTGTGAGAGTGGGTGTTCCAGGTAGAGCTCCAACAGCTTTATTTTTTTCTTAGTGTTTATATAATCCACCCTGCAAAATCTTTCAAACAGTACAAAAATCATAATGTAATTACATTTTAATTTTTAATGGAATGATTATAATAAATATATACAATAAAAAACATATTCCCCAATACCTACACATGATCAAAGGTTTTACATATTAGGGGTAAAAACAAACTATTCTTAAGAATCCACATACATTTGTAGCTAAGCAGCTTGTTGTATGTTAACAAAGTGTAAGGAAACAAGGTAATTTTTTCAGCCAGTTTCTCTTCACTAACAGAATGGAATTGCAGTTACAAAGATTCAATTATCTTAAAAAGTAATCTTATAAAAATCTTTTAAAAATCACACTTCTAAATTTTATATAGAAAACCATCAACTATTTTTACCTTGAATCCTCAAGGTGCACATCTACATATTAACAATTTCTATTAAATCATATTAGAAAGCTCAGGGCAATACTAAGTACAAGAAATTAATAATTACCAACCCAGCTTCAGGGAGAGAGTCACATCAGCCAGTGCTAATTTGGGTTATTTTTGCTTGCTCACCTCAAAAAGTCCCTAGCTCAAATATTTAGTGTGTACCTTTCTGAACTTTAAATTGTTCCTCAAGCTTTTCTACAAGAGCCATTGCAAAAAAAAAAAAAAAAAAAAAAAAAAAAAAAAGAGCTTTTTTCTTTTTATTTATTAGTTACATTTTACTAACTCTGTATCCTAACTGTATCCCACTCCTTCATTCCCTCCCAATCCCTTCCTCCCTCCCTCCCTTCCTCCTGCCCTCCCTCCCTCCCTCCCTCCCTCCCTCATCTCCTCCCTGCCACTTTCTCCTTTTTCATCCGAGCCTGTTTTATCAGCTATCTTCAGGACTGGCTGCAAAGTCATCCTCTGTGGCCTAGCAGGACTGCTCCTCCTTTGGGGGGTGGGGAGGTCTAAAAGCCTGCCATTGAGTTTCTGTCAGAAAAAGTCCCTGTTCCCCTTACTATGGGAAACCAATTGGTTACTGAGCTACCATGGGCTTCATCAGAGCACAGGTTCTAGGTTATGTCTATACATGGTCCTTGGTGGAGTATCAGTCTCAGAAAAGACCCCTGTGCCCAGATATATTTGGTCCTTGTGGAGCTCCTATAATTTCCACCTCATACTGACTCCCCCTTCTTTCATATGATTCCCTGCACTCTGCTGAAGGTTTGGTTATGAGTCTTAGTATCTGCTTTGATACACTGTTAGGTAGAGTCTTTCAGAGGCCCTCTGCTGTAGGCTCCTGTCCTGTTACTTGTTTTCTCCTACGTCCAATGTACATCCTATTTGTCTTATAAGTGGGGATTGATCATCTCACCTCGGGTCCTCTTTCTTGTTTATCTTCTTTAGGTGTATAGATTTCATTATGTTTATCATATCTTATAGGTCTATATAAGCGAGTATATACCATGTGTGTCTTTCTCCTTCTGGGATACCTCAGTCAGAATGATCTTTTCTAGATCCCACCATTTACATGCAAGTTTCATGATTTCCTAGTTTTTGATTGCTGAGTAGTATTCCATTGTGTAAAAATACCACAATTTCTGTATCCATTCCTCCATTGATGGACATCTGGGTTGTTTCCAGGTTCTGGCTATTACAAATAAAGCTGCTACAAACACGGTTGAGCAAATGTCCTTGTGTACTTGAGAAAATTTTGGGTATATGCCTAGGAGTGATATAGCTGGGTCATGAGGAAGTACTATTCCTAATTGTCTGAGAACGTGCCAGATTGACTTCCAAAGTGGTTGGTTGTACAAGTTTACATTCCCACCAGCAATGGAGGAGGATTCCCCATTCTCCACAACCTCTCCAGCATGTGTTGTCATTTGAGTTTTTGATTTTAGCCATTTTGATGGGTGTAAAGTGAAATCTCAGGGTCATTTTGATTTGCATCTCCCTGATGGCTAAGGATGTTGAGCATTTCTTTAAGTGTTTCTCTGCCATTCTCTATTCCTCTACAGAGAATTCTCTGTTCAGCTCCGTATCCCATTTTTTAATTGGATTACTTGATTTATTGTTTGCAAAAACATCTTAACCTAACTTTCTAAAAACTATTTAAATCAAATAGGAATTCTGTGAAATCATTAATTAATCTAAATAATATTATCTTATGAAAGTTCACCTTCATATTGATCTGCAGAAAAATTGTCTAAATGAGTGGGCTGTCACCAGGAAACAATAACACCAGACTATACAGTCAGGGTCTGCCTATGCCCACTCACACCATTCCAGATATATGAGGAATAAAACAGCAGCAAACAAGAGAAGGCACAGCAGCAGCAAGAGTCAAACTTGAGAGGAAGCCCCTGGGGCCATGCCTCTCTAAGGTACACCCATCAGTACCATGCAAAATGGTGGGCTGTCTCCAGGATACTCACTTGCTCACTGCAGCTCCTCCTGCATGGTGCCCGCCAAGCTGGCGAAATCATGGCTGCAGGAGTTGCACACAGCCTCTGTGATAGGGAGCAGGGAGATAAATGCTTGTATCCAGCTCACTTTATTCTTTTATTCTGTCCAGGTCCCTAGCTCATGTGACAGTGTCCACCCGTTATTAAAAAGGGCCTCCCCAAATCAATTGCCCTGATCTGGATAATTTTTTACAAGCATGCCCAGAGGCATGTCTCCTATGCAATTCTAGGTCATGTCAAATTGACAAGCATTATTAACTATTATCGTATGTAATCTCAATTGCATCTTTAGTTTTGTTTGAAATGTAATACAAATGTTCACAGGATTTGGAATTAGATTATAGACACATTTTCTGTGTGATGTAAGTCTCATGATAATCTTTCTGACACATTACTTTTTCCCGTGTTTCATAGTAATGATGATAACATTCCAGTGTCCCCATGAACAAATTTTAACTTTTTCCTGAGGATCTTTAGGAAAACGGTCTTGCTGTACATCCTGCCACTTCCTCTTCAATACAGACTCCAACAATTTCACTATGATTTTCTTTTTCATTTCCTTTTTTTTTCTTTTTACGAACTCGTTAAGACTTAAAGACAAAAGTGAGAACAATTCTTTATCTTTCCTCAAAGATGCATTCAGTCTCTAATGGCAATGAATGCAAAGCATGAGGCCCAGTGATATGAGCAACAAACAAAATTACTATCTGTGAAGTACATATCAAACACATTATGAAGAAAGAAATGCTTTGTAAGAAAGACCCTTGTTTCAGAGTTTATTTCACTGACCTGACATTGTGTCCATCTTTACTCGATTATATAAATGTTCATCTGCCTTAGGGAGAAGAAAAAGTCTCAGAGAGCTTTAAGGTCCTGAGTATTCTATTACATTGAAACATAATTTAGTGTTCACAGAGATTAAAATATATATTTTAAGGTAAGTTTCCTTCCTCTGACCAATGGTCATTTTAATAATATATAGTTTAGTCAAAATTATGCCAGAAAATAATGCTATTATTAATGTACACAGATATAAGAGGGAAGAAACTTTGTGATTGAAAACAGGTCTGTGTTTTTTTTAATTAATTAATCTAATTTACATCTCAATTGTGGGCTCCTCCTTCCTCTTCTTCCAGTCTCACCCTCCACCTTGAATCCCCTCTCTTTTATTCTTCAGAATAGGGGAGACCCCTACCCAGATATCCTAGTTCAAGTACTCACAAGAGGACTGAGTTCCTCTTCCTCCCCAGTGGTCTTGTAGGGAAGTCCCATCAAGGAGAGGTGATCAAAAAGCAGGCAACATAGTCCATGTCAGAAATATTCCCCACTTCCCTAACTAGTGGGCCCACAGGAAGCCTAAGATGTCCATCAGACTTATCTTCTTAGGGTCTGTGCATTGTTGTATGTCTATCCTCTACTATATGACTAAAATCTACTTATAAGTGAGTATATACCATGTGTGTGTTTCTGGGTCTATGTTACCTCAGAACAGTCATTTCTAGTTCCACCCATTTGCCTGCAAATTTCATGATTTCTTTGTTTTTAATGGCTGAATAGTAGTATTCTATTGTGTTAACATACCAGTTTTATTTATTCATTCTTTGGTTGAGGGACATCTAGGTTGTTTCCAGACTGTGACTATTACAAGTAAAGCTTCCATAAATATGACTGAGCAAATACTCTTGTTGTTGTTGGAGCATCTTTTGGTGTATGCCTAGGACTGGTATAGCTGGGATATGAATATTCCAAGTGTTCCTTTTAAAAATCTGTTCTCTAAAAGTTACGTCTGCAAATTAACTGTAAGAGGATTCAGTAACATTATTCTGATTAGAGGAAAGTTTATTGTTCTTAGTACTGTCTGTTTCTAGAACGTTTATATTCGTAGTTCTACAAAGATATGTAGGTATTTTGGCAAAACACACATCTAAGAATGCATTTGTATTTTCAACACTTTGGACAATCACTGTTACAGTTTAGCATAGTCCACAGGCACAGAAATCATTAAAAGAGTAAGGAGAATGAGTTGCATGAATAAAGCTAAACTCAAATATGCAGGTTGTTTGGTTTTTTTCCCCACAGAGATACACAAAGCTCTCATGCTTGGTATGGATATACTTAATTTCTCAAAGATACTGAAGAAGGAGACAGTGATGAAGAGATGTGCAATCTGATTAGCATTCAGAAAAAGAGACAAATTCTTGACACTAACTGGTCAAAAGATATAAAGGTGATTTTAGAATACATTTGTCATTCTTAAGATGATCCTGTAGTTATACCTATCAAGGGGCACACGTTTGAGAATAAAAAAGGACAATTACAATTTATACTAGCATGTCATCCAGAAGCTAGAACAATACTGAAAAAAATCAGCATAACAAGAAAATATGAAATGATCATATATACACATTATATATATATATTTATTTGTGATGAAAATAAATAAATAAGGCAAAATAAATGAGAAATAAAAATAATCAATACTACCAAAAAGAAGTTAAGATTTTTTTTGTTAAAAGAGTGAAATAAAATGAAATAAGAAAGTATTGCAAAGAATTTCCATTAATAACTGCAAAAGTGAAATCTACACCACAGGTTGAAATCAAAAAACACCTCTGAGAGCTGAGACCTCCTAAAGGATGAGGCAGAAAATTAGATGATAATTTTTACTTAGAAAATTTTCATAACAGTACTTTTCCCACAGCCAATGCTGAGGATTAAATAACCTGGAACTTTACTATATCGAGAATACCCTTCATATGGCAAGAATGAAGACATCTTGTAGGGCAGCACTTGACGCTAAGATGAGGCTGGTTTTATGAGTTACTAGGACAGGAACTAAATTTACTATCAGCCTATCCTCACTGGTGATATCTGTTTACAATGACTCCTTTCTGGTGACTGTGATCCTGGTTCTGCAAAGCTTTATCAAATTGTCAGACTTTAACAACATAGTCTTAAATTTTAATCCTTCCATCGTCATTTGCTTGCTTTATAAATCATTTTTGGCAACTAAAATCTTGTTATGTCTCAAAGAATACATTGCACTGAAAATGAGACACTGTGAATGGTGAAAAAGTATCAAAGTCCTGCAGTTTTTGACTTTGCACGGGTGCATGGTTAAAGGAAGACAACCTTCAGTCATATTAAGAATAATTCTACTTAATTCTCAGAATGTCTGCATAGTAGAGTCTTATAATTTAATGTTAATATATTTTAGAATGAAATTTGGTTGAGTCAGATTTCTTTACTTTTCTCCTGCTTTTAAATCTGCCTATTTGTCTATAAATTAAAGTGGATGAATAGTTCACACATAAAGTATAATTGCAGTTATTAGTGGATTTCTATTGTACATTTTTTCTTTGTCATTTTAAATAGAAAAATATGTTCTTAGAAATATAAATACAATGAAGGAATGTTGTCAATTATTATTTTTTATTATTGATTTATCTTTTAGTTAAACAATGGTTATTCCTAAGTCAGCTGCATACCCAAATCATCACACAGAGACTAGGATTTATTTAATTAACCTAGAGCACAATGCTGGGCAATAGTTACTCCGTCCTAAACCTCCAAGCCTGCATAAGTTTCCTTCCATTCAAAATTTTCACCTTATACATGCTTTTAGTCTTATCTTAAGTCGGGTTCACCTCTCCTCATAGTTCCAAGTCCTGTCCTGCCAACTCTGCTCCCCTTTTCCTCCCACTCATTTCCTTCTCCTTCTCTCTGGACCAGGATGTCCCACTCTGTTCTCTCCATGGCTCAGCATTATGGTTGGTTGTTTTAGTGACAATACAGAAAACAAATGGCGGCATGTTTACACATACTTGAGACAGGTGATGCTTAGAATAAGCATCACAATGCAATGTCCAGATTGAATCCAGATAGTGGGGTAGAGAAATCAGCATTTGAATGAACAGGGTAAATTGTACACATTCCACAAGAACATTACACCAACATTACATTTCTCCCTTTAAGTCCAATAAAAGGCTCCTTTTCTTTTAATACACTAACAATTATAAAAGTTATAAAAACTATTCGGTAAGATTTACATGTGCAATGTGCAGTTCAAGTGCATTTGGCAATTTAGGAAAAAGTATTTGATTATCCTATCTTGACAAGTTTAGAGTCCTATTCCTAAATTAACCTTTATCCTTATTGATATTTCCTATATGAAACATTGTTGTTGTTTTTTTTAATTCTAAACAACTTAAGCTCAACTGTGAAACTGTAACTAACTATTTGGTCTTCAACCCCACTAGAGACTTGAGAAGGAATAAAATTAGTTATTAGACTAAATAGGAAGTACATGTTAGCAGCTTCCAAAAACTAAAAAATTGACAGAGACAGTTTGCTGTTGAACAGTCACCCATAACTCTCTGTAACTTTGTAGCATCATCTTCAGCCTTCTGGCTCAGAATATTTGATAGACATGTATGTGAAGCAGGAACTATCTAGGATTTGCTTACCCTGTTTTGGCAGAGTTTGGCAGTCGACTTGTCCTGCTTTTAAGCTTGCCCATTTTGGGCAGAATTCATCTGTCATGAAATGAGGGCATTTTCTTTTTGCCCAATTGACTCAATTGCCTCATTTGAAGCCACCTCCATATGGAGGTTCGTTGATGCTTATCATCTTCTTTGAGGTAGGCTGAGTGCTGCCAGGAGATGACCTGTCTCATTGTCAAAGAATCTTTAAAATAATGAAAACATTTTTAAATGCCATATTCTGTAGGTCTCTGAAGTTTTTGAAGATTTACCAATCATTATGTAATCTAGTTGTCTACAAAATCATATCTATCTGTTAACCTTAGGATGTATACTCCTGTGATAAATTAGACAGTGTCTGACATGACCATGACTTGATTAACAATTAACTAATATCTAAGACCCTAAATGTATTGTAATAGCAGTTTGAAAGTATTAGAAGTAACCTTGAATTTGTATCAATATACTAAAATTTACCAATGTATTAAAAATATTTATTTTTGCATCAATATACAAAATCCTATACCAGACTTAAAAATAACCTTATTTGAGAATAACAACTAAAACCTTAAGTTGAGTAGATTCAATAATCTACCTTTTGTCTTATTCCTATAAGTTATCCCTGTATTTCCCTTTCTTTCTTTTCAACTCCTTTTCTCCTTATCTAAGAAAGAAAGATTGATAAAAGAAAAAGGAAAGGAGAGAAATCCCTGAATCTAATCTTGTTTTCTCTCTGAATAAGACCATTAATAATTTATAACCATCTCCCAATGACAATAAACATTCATAGCCATAGAAAACAACCAAAAAACCTACCCAACCCCCTTTAAATGAAAGTAGACATTGTTCTCTTGATTTTTTTCTAGCTGACTTTTTGGACACACAGAAATCCTGTTAAGGAGCCCAAAGGAAATTGGGAAAAATGGTTAATTAGGCAAACATTATCATTTGTGCTCCAGTCTATAAATGTTGAGAAATTTCAGGCTTAATAGAAGTCCTGTTTGGAACAGTCTAAAATGCTGGACCAACTGAGATTAGTAGCTTTGTTCAAAGCTCTCTTGGGAGCAGACTTTGATGAGAAACAGCAGCAATTGAAGCAGTTGAGGTAGGAACAAGCAGGATGCTGGAACATGCAAGATGCTGGAACAGATGTGTCAACGTCTCAGCATGCTGGAAGGATGAATTCTGTCAGGTTTGACCCAGCATCTCTGGTCCTTTTGTTCTGCAAATATATAATTTCTCACAGGCATTATACAGTCCTAAAATTATAAATATATGAGATGTATAGGATGAAACTAAGCTGTAAACCAATTTACCTATGTCAATTAAAAGAATGGAATAACAAATTTTAAGGATATTGTAGCCAAGGATTTATAGGCCATGCATTGTTGAAGTTCTGGCTTGAGACTTTTTTTTTTTTGTCTCAGTCAGTTTCAGAGTTGTTCCCATGTGAAGAGATCAGCACTTTATGTTACCTGTTTTGTTTAGTCTTCTTGATTTCTCTCTTCTTGTGTGTGGCCAAGATCTGCTAGTGGTCTTCCTCTGTGATATATAATTTTTATTAGTTTTGATGGAACCTATAATTTCTCTTGTCCTGTATGAACATATACAAAACCTTTTCTCCAGCATAGCATATTTCTTATTCTCTATTTTGGAATTAGGACCTTTATATGCTACTCTAATTCAGCAGTTCTTTCTAAATTCCACTATTTCTTAGCAGGTATGCTACTTAACTCATCTAAACATTTTAAAATTGATAAATCATTATTTAATCTATTTTGGGGAAATATTGTATTTCCCTTCTGTTTTATAACCATCTTTTAAAATTACTGTTAGATATTTTCATAAGTGTTTGACCCGTAGGATTACAAGTTATATCTGTAACAGGTTTCATGTCATAATGTCTGAAATATTGTTGAATTCCAATGGAAATACATGCTGAAGCACCATCAGCCCCAACCTGCAAGGGCATCTCTAAAACATTCACCACCTCTAACAAATGTGTAACCTTGGGATTACACATTAAATTCTGCTCTCCAGAATTTAAGGCAAAAGTACACTGGTATTCTGAATATAACTCTATGAAATGGTGCATGTATTTCAGTTCTCCAAACTCTGTAAAATGGAGCACACCAGCCATTGTTTTCCAAGACAACACTAAACAGGATCTGCATTTTTACTTTAGCATATATACCTTCATCTATTAATTGAACCTTGACATTACACATATAATATCCAGTGTGACCAAGTTAGCCTATAGCTGAAGACTTTCTCTCCAGCATCTCAATGGGCTGCCATTTTGCAATATCTTCAAGCCTCTAAGGACTTTTTTAAATCCGGAACCACCTCTTTTCGTGTTATTTTAAATACCAGATTGGACTGTTCTGAAGGCTCTCTATTTTGATTCAAAGATATTCCCCACCTCTGTTCTATGTTCTTTAATTTAGCATCTATTTTCTTAGTCTCTTCTTTTTCCAAATCTGACTTATCCTGACTTTTCTCAAGGAGGATATATAAAACTGAAATCATCAGTGAAAAAATTATTTGTATGCAAAGAGAAACAAATTCAAATGGTACCCAGAAGCACTGTGTCCTGTCTTCCTCCATTTTCAACAACAAAAAAAAATTATTAATCTTTAATCTCAAAACCTTTTCCTAAGGACTTTACTTTCTTAGACCTAGCTTCCCTTTCAGACCTTACCAGTTTAGAAGCTTGAGGCTTCTCAGTCTGTCTCTGGCTCCTGCTTTTAGGAAGGGGTATTTTTTTTTTCTTTCCTCACTGGATCCTAGCCCCACCCTCACTCTGGGAAGTTTTTGGGTCTACAAATGTTTGCTTTTCAGACAGGCAAGAATCCCTTCTCAAAGGAATTTTGCTCTCTGCCTTGGCTAACAAAGGTGTTTTGAGAGCCATTTTTTTTTCTCTACCTAAAAAAACTGCCATTCTCTGGTTTGTATGTAATAATTTTTATTTTTCGGCAGCCTGCTGGAGGCCTTGCTGCTCTGCAGGGGGCCTGTCTGATCAGGAATCTGTAAGCTCGTAGTTTAGGAACTGCAGTTTCTTTGTTTTTCAGGAACAGAACTAAAAAACTGCTGTATAGTTTTACTTTCTATGTAAGTTCTTACTAGATTACAGTAAATTCTGCCACATGTTGGTACTCCATTTGTTGTCGATTGTTATTATTCTTATTATTGATTTATCTTTTAGTTAAGCAATGGTTATTCTTAAATTAGCTGTATGCCCAAATCACCACACAGAGACTAGGATTTATTTAATTAACATAGAGTACAATGCTGGGCTATTGCTCCATGCTAAACCTCCAAGCCCACAGAGTTTCCTCCCATTCAGATTTTTTCACATTATATTTACTTTTAGTCATATCTGTTAGTAATATCTTAAGTCCCATTCATCTCTCTTCATGGGTCCAAGTCCTGTCCTGCCCAACTCTGCTCTTCTCTTCCTCCCACGCACTTCCTTCTCCTCCCTTCCTTACCAGGATGCTTATTGCTCAGCATTATGGTTGGTTGTTTTATTGACAATACAGAAAACAAATGGTGGCATGTTTACATAAACTTGAGACAGGTGATGCTTAGAATAAGCATCACAATGCAATGTCCTGATTGAAACCAGATAGTGGGGTAAAGAAACCAGCATTTGAATGAACAAGGGTAAATTATATACATTCCACAAGATCATTACATCAACAAAGGAATAAAGCATCATACTTAACTGGATTTGTAGCTTACAGGTACAAGTATATTGCCTAGCACATGGTGTATGCCTTTGGTCCCAGGTTCTTGGGAGGTTGAGGCAGGGTAGACAACTTGATTCAGGAGTTCTGGGCTGTATTGTGCCGTGTCCACTGCTCTCCATTCAGCATCAATGTGATCTTCTGGAAGTGGGGATACACCAGGCTGTTTAGAAAGAGGTGAAGTAGCCCGAGTCAGATCAAAGTACAGACACTGATTAGTTTACTCATTAATAGAAAAATCAACTAAAAGTTACATTAAAATAAAGTCTTTGAGATTCACTAACAATAAAACTTTTGCTTTCTGCAAAGAATTAACTGACCCCAGTCTAAACAAATACACAGCATCAACCTCAACAACAGCACTATGGAAAACACTGATAAAGTCACTGTGGTCCTGCAACATTTATCATTGAGAGACTATTGCATGATCAATGAAAGGAAGAACTCAAAGGTGATGGACTCCATGAAATGAGTGTTTAGAACCACAGAAGACCAAAGCAGCTATAGTTCACCAAATGAGAGCCTTGCAAGGAAAAATGTTTTCAGATGTGAGAAAGTATTCCTGGATCATCTTTTTAACATGAAAAGACTTTCAGGAGTGGGAAAAAAAATAAACCCAGATGGTTGCAGGGTGACATATCTCCAACACGATTAAAAATAATGTTTATTTAAGAGGCATAATATCATGGGGCCTAGTGCCAAGAACCTAGGGCAGTCTCTTCTGAAGGGGTAGAGTGCTAATCTTTCCACCAGTTTTTCCTATTCTAGACAATTCTGAAGGGAACAATGCCAGTAAAAACTGTCACTAAATAATTATCAAAATCTCAGGGTAGACATGCCATGTTGAAACCTGAATGCTATCCACGAGGGAAAAGATATGGAGTTTGGAAATTTCTGACCGTGTCTGTGTGCAATGTTGAAGAATTATAATGTCCTGTCACTAGCAAGCCAAAACTCAAGATAGTTCACACTCAGTCAAAACATACCAGACGTGAGACGTAGCTGGGAAATAAATCATAGAACCAAAGTAAAACTGGATCAGAGGGAAATGGCTTAGAACTGTCATAAATATCAGACAAAACCACAGGTTGCTACCGTTCTTTGAAATATCCTCACATTTTCAAAATATTAGGTAGCTTTCTTGCTATCTACAGCACTAAAGATCTCAAATGACAAAAGGACCACACAGACACAACAGAAAAAAAGATGTCAAAAAAAGAAAAAAGAAAAGAAAAGATTGAAGATCAGTGTGAAAAATAAGTGAAACAGAAAAATAAAACAAAACAGATAATATGAAAGAATGCTTTGCTAAAAGATGATGAAATTGGTTATCTTTGATCAGAGTCATCAGAAAATAAGACTGGAGAGAGGGTTCAGAAGAGCACTGGCTGCCTCTCCAGAGGGCATAGTCTCAGTTCCTAGCACCTACATGGCAGCACGGAAATCAGGCTCTAACTCCAGTTCCAGGGAACTTGATGCCTGTTGGACTCTGCAGGTACCGGCGTTTAACTTGGTACACAGACATACCTGTATACAAATTCTGCACAAATAAAAACCAAAATTAAATGAAAAAAATCAGAAAAATTTCAGAAATACCCACAATTAATTCTATGGACAAAGCATACCATAGTTAGTTTACCTTTTAAAATTTATGAAAATAATAATATACCCTAGCAAACTAGATCACATATCATATCAAAGGTAGAAGAATATTGGAATTAAACAATTAAATTCAAATTAGTACAATAGAGGAGAATACAGATTAGAGAAAGGTCAACAAAGTAAAATAAAACAAAAATGTAAAGGTTTAGCTTGAAGCATATGCTGCCATTTTTTTTTTCTTAAAAAAAAAAAAAACAAAAACCAAGTGTAAGTGATTTCTTCTCAGGAGTAACCTTTTAAGTTTTTATATGTAAGAGAATGACTTTTGTTGTTAATTAGTTTTCTTAATAGCTAATTAACTACTGGGGAAAGTAGTTGAATTAGTAGCTAATTAACTAAAAATGGTAGAAGGAAGCAATTTATAGGAAACAAAAGTATGAACTACACTATGGCTAATTATCTCCCAAAAGGAGATTTTAGTCAAGAAGAAAACAGAAGAATAATTTGATGGCAGTTTAAGAATATAGAATTTTATCCATCAGTAACTCTCATTTTGGGGGATATAGAAAATAAATACAGCCCACAAAGGAAACGTTTCAAATAAAATAATTATTCAAATATATTTATCCAAATTGATATAAACCGTTGTTGCACAGTTATAACACAAAATTGCTACTATCTTATTTTAAAGCAGGAAATTCCCTTGTGTTGCCATGGATCGCTCTGATGAGATTGACTCCCTGAGTTACTTTTGCCAACCAGGTTGATTCCTTCTGGTTGTTGCAGAAATCATCTGATTCCTTCCTTTCCCCCATCGTGGAAGCTGTGGCCCCTCCATTACTCTTGAGATTCTTACGTGTCTTCTAATACTCTAACCTTTGCCCCATCCTCTCCTATTGCTCCCAGCTTCCCACTCTTACTTGAAGAACAGATTAGTGTCATTGTAGTCTTTGCATCACAAAATCCTCACATGGGAAAATCTGTTTTATGAAGTCACCAGGTTCACCCACTTTCCCACAGATTCAACCATCATTCTGGGAATCAGATTAGCAACTCTGAGTGACATCATTTTATATACCTAAATAAAAAAGACTAAGTCATAGATGCCCATATAAAAAGAATAGATTGGTTGAGCATGAAGACATTGAGGTGCTATGTTCCCTCAAACACAATAGTATTTATTAACAGATTCATAAGTTCAGTTTGTTAATAAAAAAGAATGCTAAAATGCCATGTGTTATGAAAACCAGTGACAAGCATGAAAGAATTTTTTAAATTAAGTAATGTAAATGGAAAGGATGACAAGAAAGCAAACAAAAGAGTCTCGGGAATTTATTTTTTAAATGGGATGCGTTGGAGAACTTATCAGTAATATAAATGTAAAATAAGAAAATTACCACTAAAATATTAGATACATTTAGGCATAGTTAAAAGCAGAATAACAAGCCAGGTGCTTGGGAGTTTGAGGCAGGAGAAGCTGAGGAGTCTATGAGGTTGAGTTCGGTTTCCTACAGGACACTCATTGTTTAAGAGGAAAAATCCAACTCTTGTGATATGAGAAAATTTATGGAATCTAAGTTCTAGAAATAAAACAACTATGTAATTAGATTACTAATTTCATTCAGAATTTATTTTGTAACGTTGAATTTTGTTTACTTGTCAAAATGTGAGATGGTCAAATTATTGTAGATTTATAATGAGCTTGAAAATATGGTAGGCTCATACATCCTATTTTTTTTTCTTTTCTACAACTAGTTTAGCTAAACAAGCATGATAAAAATCTGCTTTTATGAAGAACTGGGAACACACAGTTCACGAGGAAAGTCCACAGGCAACAGTTCTCTCTCCAAAGACGTGAAAGTGTGAAGGAGGTTTGGCAGAAGAGTATGTTTAGGGTTTGTTGGCAAGAGATTAAAAAAAGAATATGGATGGGGTAATGTGATCAAATACATTACATATGTGGATAGTTTGTGAAACTTGTTTTCCTCTATCACTCTCTTACTTGTGAGGCATGGTCTCCTTCTGAACCCAGTGCTCACTGTTTTGTTTGTTTGCCTACACTGGGAGCTCCAGTCGCTGCCTCTCTCCTCTTTGCCTCCACCCCACCCACCCCACACAGAGCGAACTAAGCATGACGCTTGGCTTTTCATGGGTCCATCTGACTAAGGGCTTCACACTCCTGCAACAAGCACTTTATCCAGTGAGCTGTCTCCCAGCTCTGGAGTTTTTTTTTGTTTTTTTTTTAATGTGATAAATCACATACATGAAACTGTTGTGTTCTATGCACCATGCAAACTCATTGCTCAATGTCTTCAGTGGCCACAACTGAAATGGGCAAGGAGCTTTTCTGCCATAGCTGTCACTTGTTTGTCAGTGTTGAGACATGGGCATGGAACAGTGGCAGATCCTTTAAAGTTATGTAGAAAACACAACAACATCTCTTTACGCTTATAGATTGTTGCTTATTTCATTCTGTGTGTTTTATTATGTATTTTTACATATTTAAAAATCCATGTTCCCAGCTTCTGGCTATTACAAATAAAGCTGTTACAAACATGGTTGAGCAAATGTCCTTATTGTGTACTTGAGAATCTTTTGGATATATGCCCAGGAGTGGTATAGCTGGATCTTGAGGAAGCACTATTCCTGATTGTCTGAGAAAGTGCCAGATTGATTTACAGAGTGGTTGTACAAGTTTACATTCCCACCAGCAGTGGAGGAGGGTTCCCCTTTCTCCACAACCTCTTCAGCATGTGTTGTCACTTGAGTTTTTCATCTTGGCCATTCTGATGGGTGTAAGGTGAAATCTCAGGGTTGTTTTGATTTGCATCTCCCTGATGGCTAATATCATTGAACATTTCTTTAAGTATTTCTCTGCCATTTGATATTCCTCTGTCTAGATGTCTATTCCACATCTACACAGTGGAATATTACTCAGCAATAAAAAACAAGGAAATCATGAAATTTGCAGGCAAATGGTGGGCTCTGGAAAAGATCATCCTGAGTGAACTATCCTAGAAGCAGAAAGACACAAACGGTATATATTCATTCATATAGACATATAATATGGGTTAAACCTACAAAAATCTGTACACCTAAAAAAACTAATCAAGAGGGAGGACTTTGGCTAAAATGCTCAATTCCCATTCTGAAAGGCAAAGAGGATGGACATCAGAAGAAGAAGAAAACAGGAAATAAGTTAGGAGCCTACCACAGTGGTACTCTGAAAGGTTCTGCCCTGCAGACTATCAAAGCAGATGCTGAGACTTATGGCCAACTGTTAAACAGAGTACATGAAGTCTTATGAAAGAAGTGGGAAATAGTAAGATCTGGAGAGGACAGGAGTTCCACAAGGAGAGCAACAGAACCAAAAAATTTGAGCACAGGGGTCTTTCCTGAGACTCATACTACAACCAAGTACCATGCATGGAGATAACCTAGAACCCCTGCACAGATGTAGCCCATGGCAGTTCAGTGTCCAAGTGGGTTCCATAGTAATGGGAACAGGGACTGTCTCTGACAGGAACTGATTGGCCTGCTCTTTGATCATCTCACCCTGATTGGGGAGCAGCCTTACCAGGCTACAGAGGAAGACGATGCAGCCACTCCTGATGAGACCTGATAGACTAGGATGAGAAGGAAGGAGAGGAAGACCTCCCCTATCAGTGGACTTGGGGAGGGACATGCGTGGAGAAGGGGGAGGAAAGGTGGGATTAGGAGGGGAGCAGAGGAGCTTATGGGGGGAAACAAAGTGAATAAAGTATAATTAATAAAAATTAAAATAAAAATGTTAAAAAAAATCCATGTTCCAATCAAGTTGTGTCTTGGAAGTCAGGCTTGACTGAAGCATCTGTGTGTTTCTCCCTTCTTAAACCACTCGGTAAAGACCTTGCTCTGTTCTTTTTGCATTGAAACAGGGGAAAACAATGGAGTAGTCTAGGCCAGCTGTGGACTTGGGCCCGAGTCTGTATTAATACTTCCAAATATCGAGAAATACGAAAAGGGGCTGAGTGCTCTCAGAGTTCACGGTTCTCTTGTACCCTTGGTGGTACCCTTTCCAATTTTTCAACTTTAACATTTGCCGTGTAGCGGTGGGCCTGATGGAAGGCTCCTGAGTTATTTACTACAGTCTGAATATTCTTTTTTTTTTTTTTTGACAGGTTATCTTCTGCTGAATCTTAGTATTAAAGGCTTCAAACAGGTAGGCAAACATATTTCAAAATTTGGGCAGCTCTCTTCCTGAATTCCCAAACTCTGAGTCAAAAATGACGCAAGTTAATGAAATACCAGGCAATGTTTTACTCATGTGCATTCCTGCCGGGCATGGGATCAGGCTTTTAGTCAATTTACTGAACAATCAACTTTACAAGACTCCACATTTCTGTCACCTAAGCATGTGGTGTCTTGAGATTCCTTTCCATTTGCTTGAAGATATTCACTTTCAACACTGAGTCAGTTCATTATCATTTCCTCCAGTCTGAGTGTAAGGCCTGCTATCTGGTAGATATATTGGTATGCTCAGTGCCAAGGGAATGCCGGATAGAATTTAGAGCCCACCGCATGGTGCTTATGCCTTCCATTTCTGCGAAGAGCTGAAGAGGGAGAGGGTGGAGAGTAGGATGTTAGCAGCCAAGAGAGGAGAGATAGAGGGCAAGTGCTTTGGGAATAAATTTAAAAGCACTCCTGCCTGGATTAAGGACGCTCTAAAGACACAGCCAAATTTGCTCATGAAGGCAGTTACTGTGGGAGCTGCTGCATTTTGCCAAATGTCAGAATCCTGAATGAAGGTTATAAAAAGCAAAGAATGAAATTAGGAGTTTCTAGAACAGAGGGGGAAATGCATTTCCTTTTCATGCATTTTACATACTAGAAGTGAATTACATGAATATTCTTGGATTTTTTATTGAGATACAGTGTATAGGGCTACTTGTGACCTTATACAGTATTGTGAAGAGGTCTGAGAGTGAACGAACATGGAACCGCAGGAGCTTCAGTGTCACAGATATTCCTGGCGGAGCTCCGTACCAGGAAGCTTATCCAAGCTGAACAGTCAGGTCTCCTTTAGATATTGCTGCACACAGATGACTTACATAACTATTTCGTAGGCGACGTGTCTTATGAAGAACCCAATTACAAATATTTCCTCATATCAAAATTGGAAGTGGTCCTCACTAATTGTCCCATCATTTTATTGATATCTGGGTAAGTATTGCTTCCTTGTGCTTAATTCTGTTAAGAAAAAAAACAAACATGAAGGCAAGTATCAGCAGTGTAATGTGAGAACTGTTTTCAAGAAAAGCTGCACGCTGCTGCGAAGACTTCCTCCACTGTGTTATATGCTGAGCATAATTGGTTATACACATGTGTATATATGTACATACATCTAAGTGGTGATGTAATATGTATATGCACATATACATATATACATATATATATATTATATTGTTGAAAACTATTCCAATAAGAGAGAGTGTGAAAATGGACCAATTGGCCAGACTATATATTAAAACAGAAACCGCTTGCAGCAACCTGTGCAGGTATCAGTCTCCTACCTACAACATCCAGAGTGAGGGGCTACCCTGCCTTCTCAGACCTGCAGAGAATCACACAGTTTTTGTATCAACTGTCCAGGAGGCCAAACAATAACACTACCAACAAGTCCGCCCCAAACGGTTACTGTTTGATTGACAACTGACAGCTTGCCTAATTTTTCATGCTTACTTCCAACCCCAGACTACCTAAAGGAGACCAAAGGTATTCTCGCTGAAGAGAATGCGTTACTCATGCATGGCCTCCTTACAGTTCTCCATGCTAGCTCCTGTGTTGAGGGCATAGCGGAGGCCTCCTCATCTCCGGTATAAAGCTGTGGTGTCCACTGTTCCTGCCGTTGGGTTATCTGTGAAAATACAAAGTCTGGCAGCTGACACCCTTGCTGTAACGAGCGCTGATAAATGGCTGCTACTTGCTCTCACGGGGTTGAGCTTCACTGCCTTCCGCACTGCTGTTCCATAGGGCCACTTTATCACATTCTGCAAAATGAACATGTGAGCTCTTCCAGGCAGTAGCAAACCTTGAGCTTTTTCTCCGTTTCTTTTGACATTGACAGGCTTGCCTTCAGTCCAACTTAGGAAACCTTTCTGTGCTTGTGTTGCTACATTTATTAACCCCACTTAACATGACACCCATATATTTGAGAAACAAGAACATTTGACCAACTTGTCATTTTACTTTATTCTATTATTTTATTTTTTAAAATTTATTTTACATCCTTATCACAGCCCACTCCTTCCTGTCCTCCTAGTCCTGCCCTCCAACCCTCTTCCCTGCTTCTCCTTCCATTTCTCCTCAAAAAAGGGGAGCCACCCCCCATTCACCAATCTGCCCCAGCCCAGGAAGTCTCTTCAGGACTAAGAGCATCCTCTTTCACTGAGGCACTGAGCTGCCCAGAAAGAGGAAAGTGATTCAAAAGCAGGCAACAGATATCATTTAATTCTAACTGGTTTAAAAAGCTGAGTTTCAACTGGCATTTCCTTGATGGCTGTTGGTTTCTTGGTATATTTACTTGTTAGTAATTTCCCCTTCTAATATTCTTTTCATTCTAATTTTCTTTTTCATGTTTTCTTTTTCCCCTATGGTTCTTTTGTTTTGCTTTGTGGTTCTATAGTCTTTGCTGTTAGAATCAAGATGAAAACTTGAACTGACGTAGTTCCCTACATTATTCATCTGTGTAATAATCCTCAAAATCTTAGACATTTCCAGCATATATCCAGTGCACAGTTCTCTGCCATACCACCATCAAAAAACTCATATCTGTAATTGATGTCTGGTCAATATTCATTGATTAGAGGATAATAGGATTTTAATGATTGTCTTTAGATAAAGAAATTTATCTCAGTGCATCAGGTAACTGTTGTCACATGAACATAAAATATTATGCCCTCCGCTTGTTTTGGTGCTCCAAATTTTTCGCCAACAAATCGATCATATGTTTGATTACTAAAATCTAAGGTTTTTTAAATTCTATTTATTTTCCAGAGGGGTTTCTTTTCTTTTGAGTCAGAGGGTATTTATATTTTAGAATTGCATATTAATAGTCTTCTTCTAATTGGTGGCATAGATATAGGCTGTATGAGTACAGTGGTAGTTTTCAGCTCTGTTGCCGAGTTAAAACCATTTAGGATGATTTTTAGTAAAATCTATCACAGACTTATTTATTTGGACGAAAAGTTATGTTAGTTTTATACATCAATTATTATTAAATGTATTTACTCATTGTCTTTATCTGTCCAACTATCTGTTGCAAAGTGCAGTTTGGTTGAGATAAAAATTATCTATGGTTTAGTTTTGGTTGTCACTTTATAATGATCTGACTTCTTTAATTAGACTTTTATTTTAGTAAATAATTAGACTTTTACCAATCTTCAGTTATCTTATGTATAAAGTATGGATGGAATTCTTGTTTATTTTAGGGTATATAAAGATTCACAACATATAATATATGTTAACATGCAATACAGATATTTATGCATATTAAAACTCAATACCTCCATTTTTTTAACATTTTCTATTTATTGGTTATCTTTAAAACAAAAATTAAATACCTCCATTCCACATTTTCCATAGATAATTACACTAAAATCTTACTAGAGTTTTCTTTTGTATTTTTTGATTATTGGTTTAATAATTTTTACTGTATTATAAAGTCTGTATATTGAAAACTCACTTCATATGTCAACATTTGTTTTTATTTTCAGGGCAGGACAAAAACAGCTAATAAGTTAGTACACAGATTAGTATTCATATGTTAAATGTTATGAATAAAGTCATTCCTGATGTTTTGATTTTACCTACTTTGAGGAGCAAATAGATGACATACATAATTAATAAAAATAAATAATATTCTAGGGATAAAGAGACACAGCAGCCTAGATTTAAAGGTCATTTTACAATATTAAATCTCCAACAGAGAATTATAACTTTGCAAGAATACTTTGTTTGCTATTTAAATGCTGCATAGTTATTGCAAGGCTGGTACTTGCACACTGATAGTATTATAAAAATAATGCTTAAGTGTCATAACTGAATAAATAACAAATTTTCTGACTTGTGGCTCACATTGTATCCTATCATAGGAGTGTTTCATCCAGGTGTTTTTTACTCTTAAAAAAGCACTGTGAAAAGAAATGCAAACGTAAAGACTTAACTCCACTCTTTAGGTTTTTTTTTTCAAACATTTTACATCAGATTAGCATTTGAAAGAAGTTCAGGTAGCATTATTATATATTTTTTTCATTCAGCAACAATAAGTATTTGTCAAATTTTTTGTCTTATACTGAATTGGGTATGTGTTTCTTGAAAACAGAAAATAATATACCCTTACATATTTTATGTAAAAGAAAAGTATAGAATATAGAGTTTGCATTTAGATTGACAAAGGTACGTTTTGAAATGTATGTCTGCTGAACTCTTAAGTTATAATTCTGTGTGCTTGTGGCTACATGAAAACTTCATTTTAATACTGTGCCTTTTCTACAGTAAGACACTTTACATCAAATTAATCTCAGCTTTGTGAAGCAATGACCTTTGAGTTTACAGACAACATCTGGAGGAAACAGCTGGGTAACTGATCAGGTGTTTTTTCAAGTAGAAGTGCAATGTGGTGTTCCTGTGGTACTGTTTAGAGATTTTCAATTCTCACATCATGTAGCACACAGTGGTGCTATTAATTAGAAACTGATGGAAAGCCAGAAATAAATCCTTATGGCAGGCACCGTGTCTCACATGGAGGAGACTCAAAGTCATGCAACTTTTGAAATTGAAATGTTCAGGGTAGCAGCACGGATAACAGACTCCCTGCTACCAAGTCAATATTTTCCAACTGCTAGATGTTAATTTCATTAATACCCAGTTTGTTCCTTAAATTTATAACATTAAAGTGGCCCTTCTCATCCCTTAAATATTACTAATAAAAAGTTATTGGATTGTTGAGATTTCGTTGTATTGGCTATGGTTACAGATTTAATACAGAGTTAATTCCCCCACCCCACCCCTGCCACCCCTCCAGTGCATTTCTCTCTTCCTTGACCTCTGATAATGAAAATAGGCTTGGAGTATGGACTAAGGATTTGATGTTTTCCAAAGCCACAGTGAATGTTTTCCAGAATGTCAACTGGCTCTGTGGTCTTAGTCTCTGCCTCCATGCACCAGATAACTCTATGGCACTCCCTTCGTATCTGTATCAAGACAAATAAGAATTGTTATCCAGAGAGCCTAAACCTATAAGGTAGTTCATCAGAAAAGCAAGACAGAAGATCCAACCTCAGACCTACTACGTCAGAATCTGCCATGTCATAATTTCTCAATGCTATTGGACTAAATCTTCCATTTTGAGAGAATGTGTCTTACAATAGAAGTTCTTGAACATCACTATACACTAACAGGACTGTACAACTTGGACCACCCTGGTTGCATTCCTCTGAGACTAAATGGAGGATAAAGGTCAGACTAGGTGACTACATCATCTAACAAATTTCAAGGTAATTTGGATGAAGAAAATTAACAAAACCCTGTCAGAACCGTCCATTCTGCCATGAAAATGAATGTTCTCATATCTTGCTGAAAAGATGCTCATTCCTGATCATAGAATAGTTGATTGCAAGTTATCAGACTCTCAGTTCAGCGTCCACTAATGAACTACTGCTTTATTAAAGCAAATAACACACACACACACACACACACACACACACACACACACACACGCACACACATACCCAAAACACATAACTCTTAAGACTTTCAAGGTGTTAACTTTATATAATGTTTTCTATGTGGAAGAAAATAATCTGAGTAGTCAGAAAAGATTTAGGGAATAATTGTACTAGGTTGAATGACCACCCCCTTCTCCAACACCAAAATCTCCATTTTACCTCCTCTAAGCAATGAGTCTTCTTAGGTAGAAAAATGCCTACAACTCCAAAAGGGCTTTCTCCATTTTCTTATTCTACCTGCTGTAACAAAAGGATTCTCTCTTTCTTTTCAAATTCAGAAGATGAGGTCAATCTCTAAGAAGATCTCAGAAAACATATTTTTCAAGCTGGCTTTAAACCAGTCCCTGTAACCAAGTTCTTCACTGAGTGACTGAAGCCTCCTGGAGAGTTCAAGGACTGTGACAACAAAAGAAAAGCAACGTTTACTGAAGGAGAACCAGTGTTCCTGTGAAAGAGGAAAGGAAATTGATTAGCAGAGGCAAAAATCAGCAGGTATCAATTTCAGGGTTGCTTCCTTCAGTGTTCTTCCTGGAATTAGACTGAGTAACTAGTTGTAACTTTATACAACTAGACAGAATTTTAGACTCAATATAAAGTCAAAATAATGTGGAAACCTGTGCATTGTAGAAAAATACAAATACAGGGGCTCTTTGATATGTATGTATTTTTTGTTTTTTGTTTTTCGTTTTACAAATAAAATGTTTTCCTGAAAAAACTTACTTTTTCTCTAAATAAGGGATGGAGTTAACAAAAGATAATCGTTCTTCAAAGTTTTGCTCATTTGCATCTGAAGCAAATGACTTTGCTTCTTTTTGCTCATATTTAAATTCTAGTCAGAAACTGTTTCAGCGTAAGAAATTTTGTGATACGAATTGCATGTTACATTGAAGATAATCAATCATGCTTCAGTGTAACCCACGCTGCATAGGAGACGTTTATTAGGAGCATTATCGTTGTCATATAGTAAAGTGCATTGTTAATGAAGCATGGGAAAGGAATAATTTCAACTAATAGGCATATATGTCAAATTTCAATTAGGGCCAAGTTGGAATCCAAAAGAAAGAAGAGCGTATAAATTTAAACCTTTGACCTTCAACATAAAGTACAAGGTCTGAAGGAAAAATTAAATTATTTTATGGTGCCATGTAAATTTGAATAAATGAATGGCTTATGAAACTCTTTGCCATGGTCTACTACTGAATATGTTTTTTAAAAAATGATGCACTTTCAATTCACAGTTTGACATGATTACTCTTATTTCTCATATTGGAATGATAATGAATGAAAAAAAAAATGGGAGTTTATTGTATCCTGACTCTGTTAAGTAATTTACCAAGAAATAAGTGAATGGTCCCTGATCCATACACGATGAAACAGATCAGGCTGAGGTTGTTTCTCTGAGTAAAGAGCTTTTGTATTGTTATGTGTATAGCTAATGTATTGTTTCTGTTGGATTGGTGTGCATATAAATTCAGTTCATGTAAATGAGTGAGAACCCAGAGGGTTAACTTTTTTCAGTCTTCTTTGTCCTCTGGTTGTTGTTGTTTTTCTCCCTTGAGATTATTTTCAAGATTTGACTTAACTTATTCCATGAACACATAAACCACAGTTTATTATGTAGCAAATATACATGAAAATCAACTGTTAATTAGCATCTGATGATGTGGCTGCTTAATAAGGTTCTGATATTTTTAAAAAAGTCTCTCTGGCTCATCCATTATTATTATTGTTTATAATGTTAAGAATAGGCATCCCATTCTAACTTCATTCTGGCAATTTTCTTAGGTATATCTCATAGGGAGCACAAAATTAGTCAAGGATTTAAAGATTAACATTTTATCTAGCACCTAAAAGTGAAGAGGTTGCTAGGACATTAGAAAGCACACCAAGAGTGAAACACATCAGTGTACCTGTGTTATAGCCACTGGTTTTATTTCTTGTCTGACTCTATGACTGATTTTGGTGTCTACTTTTCAAAAGAAGAAAGGATTTCTTTGTAGTCTTTCCTGTTTTTTTTTATAACTCATCTTTTTCAGACCTTTAAGTCTGAAAACTAAAATGTAATTTCTCACTAAGATGTGAGGTAAAGGGCACAGAACTCAGGTGCTGAGATCAATGGCTCGCTGCATACTCCTGGCAGAGGTTACCAAGGTCACCCAGTGGGAAGATTGAACACTTATGCCATGGATTCTTAAGGCCTTTTCTAAAATCATGTTGTCACACATGGAGAAATTTTAATTCAAATGTCAACCAAGACTTAGCAATTCATCAAAAATACCCAGTTTCAAAAAGTCGCCAACTATATTAAAATAAAGCAGCATGCTATAGGAACTTAACAGAATTATCTCATTCCCAGTGCTTCTTTGGAATTAATTGTGAGGGTTTGTACCTGCTAAGTAGGAATTTAAACAGTGTTTTATTTATATATGTTAGCTATAAGTGTGCCTGACACACAGCAGGATTTAAAAAGTTTTTAAACCAGGACAAACAAAAGCTATTGTGCATTAATGATTTGGAGTCACTCTTTTTTTTCTTTAATGAAAGCATTTTAATTTTTTTTGATATTACATGTTAAATGACTGTACCTACAACTTAGCAGTGAGATTCATTATTAAATATAAAGCTTTTGTTATTCTGAAGTGATTTTGGGATCCTTGCACTAGATACTTTAATTGTATAACAAAAACCAAACCAAAACAAAAACAGAAGAAAACAAAAAATCAAAGAGTGTTGCAGATCCTGTGATCTGACTGAGGTGAGACTGTGTGGTAATAATGGAAGCCTCTGGAACTCCCGTCTCTCAAGGCTTGGTTTGCTTTGTTTTAATACCACTTCAGAAATGTATTTTATTTATGTTTTATGGACAATTTTAAAATTATTCAAATACTTCTATTAGTTAAGCTTTTAGTGCAAAAATAGGTTTCTAATATGCATAAACAGTAAATAAAAGAACAATTTTGCATTTCTCAATTTTAAATAATAAGTTTTTTTGTATAAGTAAAAGTTATATGTTGTTTTACCTTTATACTATAAGCTTTGTAAATAATAGTTGCAGAAGACTGGGATAACACAAAAACTACAATGAGAAAAGATCATTCATCCACTTGTATAAATTTACTTTAATATTTTATCCTTAATATTTCATAAATACTAATTTGTGAATCAGTACAACCCATCTTTGTGGCTACTACAGCCGTGATCTTTTCCCTGTTAATTTTTTTTTATTAAAAGTTTGAGAATATATACAGAAGTATTAAAATATTGTTATTGGTCTAGAAATGATCTTAAGTTTTCTATTTTGTGACTTTCTGTGACTTCACACTTACAAATTCCTACATTCTCTAGTTTCTTCTGAAAGATTACAGGAGGTAGTAGTGAGGACTACATTTATGATTCTTTGGATTTTCAGTTGAAGAAAATGTTCACATATTTCAAAGCTTTACTTATAGCTAATTTTAAACCATTCATGCTTAGGTTGAATTTGCCTTTGGTGGGGAGAGAAAGAGCAGACCTAGGGGGTAGCTTGTAGTAACTACTATTAGGTTTTTATTTAATTCAAATCCGTAAATCTGTGCTTCTTTTTTTTTTTTTTTACCAAGAGGCATTTATTATTTCTTTTTTTTATTTTTTTATTAATTCACTTTACTCACTGTGTATCCCCCCATGGTTCCCTCCTTCCTCCGGTCCCAATCCCTCCCTTCCTCCACGCTCTGCATGCATGCCCCTCCCCAAGTCCACTGATAGGGGAAGACTTCTTTTCCTTCCTTATGATCCTACTCAATTATGTCTCATCAGGAGTGGCTGCCTTGTCCTCTTCTGTGGCCTGGTAATGCTGCTTCCCCCTCACGGGGAGGTAATTAAAGAGCAGGCCAATCATTTCATGTCAGAGACAGTCCCTGTTCTTATCACAATGGAACCCACTTGGATACTGAACTGCTATGGGCTACATCTGTGCTGGGGTCTTAGGTTATCTCCATGCATAGTCCTTGGTTGGAATAGTAGTCTCAGGAAAGACCCCTGTGCTCAGAATTTTTGGTCCTGTTGCTCTCCAGTTCCTGTCCTCTCCAGATCTTACTGTTTCCCACTTCTTTCCTAAGATTCCCTGCACTCTGCCCAAAGATTGCCCATAAGTCTCAGTATCTACATTGATAGTCTACAGGACAGAGCTTTTCAGAGGTCCTCTGTGTCAGGCTCCTGACTTGTTCCCTCTTTTCTCCTTCTTCTGATGTCCATACTCTTTGCCTTTCTGGATAGGAATTGAGCATTTTAGCAAGAGTCCTCACTCCTGATTAGTTTCTTTAGGTGTACAGATTTTAGTAGGTTTATCCTATATGTCTATATGAGTGAGTATATACTGTGTGCATCCCTCTGCTTCTGGGATAGCTCACTAAGGATGATCTTTTCCAGATCCCACCATTTTCCTGCAAATTTCATTATTTCCTTGTTTTTTTTATTGCTGAGTAATATTCCATTGTGTAGATATACCACAATTTGCGCATCCATTCCTCCACTGAGGGGCATCTGGGCTGTTTCCAGCTTCTGGCTATTACAAATAAGGCTGCTACAAACATGTTTGAGCAAATGTCCTTATTGTGTACTTGAGAATCTTTTGGATATATGCCTAGGAGTGGTATAGCTGGATCTTGAGGAAGTGCTATTCCTAGTTGTCTGAGAAAGCGCCAGATTGCTTTCCAGAGTGGTTGTACAAGTTTACATTCCCACCAGCAGTGGAGGAGGGTTTCCCTTTCTCCGCAACCTCTCCTGATGGCTAATGAGGTTGAGCATTTCTTTAAGTTTTTCTCTGCCATTCGATATTCTTCCATTGAGAATTCTCTGTTTAGATCTGTACCCCATTTTTTAATTGGATTACTTGATTTTTTGCTGTTTGACTTCTTTAGTTCTTTATATATACTGGATATTAGTCCTCTGTCAGATATAGGGTTGGTGAAGATCTTTTCCCAATCTGTAGACTGTCGTTTTGTTCTGAGGACAGTATCCTTTGCTTTACAGAAGCTTTTCAGTTTCATGATGTCCCATTTATTGATTGTTGCTCTTAGAGCCTGTGCTGTTGGAGTTCTGTTCAAGAAGTTGTCTCCTGTGCCAATGAGTTCAAGGGTATTCCCCACTTTTTCTTCTAAGCAGTTTAGTGTGTCTAGTTTTATGTTGAGGTCTTTGATCCACTTGGGCTTTAGTTTTGTGCAGGGTGATAAGTATGGATCTATTTGCATTTTTCTACATGTAGACTTCCAGTTAGACCAGCACCATTTGTTGAAGATGCTATCTTTTTTCCATTGAATGGATTTGGCATCTTTGTAAAAAATCAGGTGTCCATAAGTATGTGGATTTATGTCAGATTCTTCTATTCGATTCCATTGATCCACCAGTCTGTTTCTATGTCAGTACCATGCAGTTTTTAGTATTGTTGCTCTATAGTACAGCTTGAAATGAGGGATGGAGATACCTCCTGAAGATCTTTTACTGTAGAGAATTGTTTTTAGCAATTCTGGGTTTCTTGTTGTTCCATATGAAGTTGAGAACTTTTCTTTCAAGATCTGTAAAGAATTGTGTTGGTAATTTGATGGGAATTGCATTGAATCTGTAGATTGCTTTTGGTAAGATGGCCATTTTTACTATGTTAATCCTGTCAAGCCATGAGCATGGGAGATCTTTCCATCTTCTGATATCTTCTTCTTATTCTTTCTTCAGAGACTGGAATTTTTTTTTTCATACAAGTCTTTGACTTGCTTGGTTAGGTTCATACCAAGGTACTTTATGTCCTTTGTGGCTATTTTGAAGGGTGTTGTTTCCCTAATTTCTTTCTCGGCCCTTTTGTCCTTTGTATACAGGAAGGCTACTGATTTTTTTGAGTTAATTTTGTATCCAGCCACATTGCTGAAGGTGTTAATCAGCTGTAGGAGTTCCCTGGTGGTGTGCTTCTATTTTTAAATATTTACTTTCAATATTTTTAATTGTGTGTATGTATGTTTCTGTGTTTGTGTGAGCACATGGAGGTGAAAAAATTAGAATCAAACTCGCATCCTCTATAAGACCAGTAAGTACTCGTAATGACTGAGCCATTTGTTGAGCTGGATCCTTTAAGTTTAGACTATGAGAACTGTTTTCACTAATGATTTTCAGTGACTGAAAGTGCATATCATATATTCAAAGTTGTCAGTGGTACCTATAGAACTGATATTAGTGATTGGTCACACCTTTGTTATAAGTCTTTGACCTTTATGTTGTGACTTACAAAGGAATTAAATATCTGTATCATGTAACTCTTTCTTTAATCTTACATCATTAAGTCTTGTTTGCAGAAATTTATGTCCAATAATGAGTGTTATTTAAAGTTCAAAACCAAAATTGTTGCAAAAAAAGGATTCAATTTTGTAAGAAAAATTCATTGGTATAAAAAAGAAATATCATATTCCATTATTCAGATGATTATACTTATTAGTGCAAAAATCACTTGATGTGTATGATAAGAAGGCTTCTCGCAGATGCCTCTTTGATGTAAGATATAAAACAGCACATACCTCATTAAACAACACATCAAAAGTATTAAAATGCAACCATTAATCTATATTTCATAATTTCTCCATAATAAGTAAAACTCATTGAACACAAATGAAAGAGCTGTAGGAGAAGGTGATATTAGAATTCACATATGGCTCAGGCCTTCTTCTTTGAATTCTATCAAACATCTGTTGGTTCAAATTGAGTGTCAGAACAGAAAACAGATTAACATATGAATGGGAATTTAGCAGTATTTCCAACAGGAAAGGTGACCACTTTGACTAGTTCTTCAAAATATGTTATCAAAGACAACTAACATAAATGAGATGCTAATCATCCTGTAACCAGTTCCTGTATTTCTCAGATGAGTAAATTGAGGTTCATAGGTAATAATTAAGTTAATTTATCCCACACAACCCATATCTTTGAACTCCTGATTAGAATGGTATTTTCAGTTCAACATAGCAATCTATTATTCTGTCATGCTATTTCATAAATATTCTTTCTCTTACAAAATTCTTGTGATTCATTGTGTCAGAAATGATGGGTGCTCTTTAACAGCATACACAAAGGAAAAAGATGCAATACATATAATATAAAAGGAAGGCTCGTGAGCATCATTAATTCTGGACCTACTGATTCAGAAAAATACACATGCCATGATCAGGTACTGTCAGTATATTCACACATGTTGCTTCCATGATTGTGTGTGTGTGTGTTACCTTCAATGCATCACTACTTCTTGCAAATGGTCTTAGACCTAGTATCCACATCTCACCCATACATGCATTGCCCTGACTCTGGAGATTTAATGGGTCACAGAGGAGGAATAGGGAACACAATGCAACGGTTTGTCCAAATGGAAGTAAGATGAATTCCAAAGTGTTTCTAAGAGGCCAGTTAATTTTAAACAGGTTGAATGTATATTATGTAAGCAGATGGCTACACAGGTCTAAAACATCTCGAAGCACATTATTGACTTGGTTGTCCTGGGTGAAATCTAGATCTATAAAGGCAAACTTTAAGCAGTATGTCCCAGAATATCCATCCCCACACTGTCATTTGGTCCTTTTTCTTAGCAATTAAGTCAGGTGTCCTTCAGCCTTCACTCTTCCTAGGCAGGTTTACAAGAACACTCACATCTCAAAGCAATGTTTTATCCCCCATGGCATACTGATTTTGTGGCCGCAACCACTGTCCCTTTTGACATGTAGATACTACTTAACTCCTGTCTTTTGTCTTCTGAACAATTTTGTCTTTTTCCAACAAAATCTTTACTCTGGCTTCCTGAGAACATGTTTGTTCCCCTTCACAGCACTTCCCATGTCATTTGTGCAGTAGTTAGCCTCATGTCACGAGCAGGCTCAGTGCCCTTCAGCCTCATATGACATGCCTGTGTTCACAGCAGGAGTTATGTTCAGCTCATTGTCCTGAGGCCTGCATCCAGCATTGTGCCTGGCGTGCTGGGAGAAGACAGACAAACATAGTACTTTGTGACTAAGCACAATGAGTAAGCGGCTTTTCAGGAAGAAATCTCTGATTATTTATTCTTTTTTGCAGTTTGCAGTTTCCTCTAAAATATGCCTGTCGTCTTCTGTAGAGAAATAACAAGTCCAAGATTTTAATAGGGTTTAGTCTACTTACTGTGTTCCATTTGAATGGATTACTTTTACATACTATTGAGATGAGCTTACTCTCTAGGCAACTCTAATGGAATATGAATTTTTTTCCATTTTTTTCTACAAATAAGAATGTGGTGTTTTTTGTTTGTTTGTTTTGTTTTTGTCCTGGAATGGATGTTTAGAATATATCTATGGCAGCTGTCAGTGCAAAACAAACAAATACACAATCATTTACTTGTTGATAGAATACAAGTATCTTTATTCATTTAAAAACTTCAAACTTTAGTTACCTTCCATGTATAAATACATTCCTGTCATTTAAATATTTATGTAATACCAAGATATGAGTAAAAATGTTAGGATAATAAATAAATTCTTTTTCTTTTTTTGTTTTTATTTGTTTATTTATTTTTTAATTTTATTTTTTCTTATCAGTTACATTTTATTAACTCTGTATTCCAGCTGTATCCCGCTCCCTCATTCCCTCCCAATCCCACCTTCCCTCCCTCATCTCCATCGTGCCCCTTTCCAAGTCCACTGATGGGGGTGACCTCCTCCCCATTCATCTGATCCTGTTTTATCAGGTATCTTCAGGACTGGCTGCAAAGTCCTCCTCTGTGGCCTAACAGGACTGCTCCTCCCTTGGGGGGTGGGGAGGTCAATGAGCCAGCCATTGAGTTCCTGTTATAAATAGTCCTTGCTCCCCTCACTTTGGGAAATCAATTGGTTACTGAGCTACAACGGGCTACATCTGAGTTCTAGGTTATATCCATACATGGTCTTTGGTTGAATGTCAGTCTTAGAAAAGACCCTGTGCCCAGATATATTTGGTCCTTGTGGAGCTCCTATCCTTTCCCCATCATACTAATTCCCCTTCATTCATATGATTCCCTGTACTCTGCTAAAGGTTTGTTTATGAGTCTTTATATCTGCTTTGAAAACACTGCTAGTTAAGAGTCTTTTAGAAGCCTTCGGTAGACTCCTGTCATGCGTTCAATGCACATGCCAACTGTCTTTCTAAATGAGGATTGATCATCTTACCCCATGTCTGCTCTCTTGATTATCTTTTTTAGGTGTATAGTTTTCATTATGTTTATCATATCTTATAGGTCTATATAAGCAAGTATATACCGTATTTGTCTTCCTCCTTCTGGGGTATTTCACTCAGAATGATCTTTTCTAGATCCCACCATTTGCCTGCAAATTTCATGATTTCCTCCTTTTTGATTGCTGAGTAGTATTCCATTGTGTAAAAATACCACAATTTCTGTATCCATTCCTCCATTGATGGACATCTGGGCTGTTTCCAGGTTCTAGATATTACAAATAAAGCTGCTATAAACATGGTTGAGCAAGTATCCCTTTTGTGTACTTGAGCAAAGTTTGGGTATATACCTAGCAGTGGTATAGCTGGGTCTTGAGGAAGCACTATTCCTAATTGTCTGAGAAAGCGCCAGATAGATTTCCAAAGTGGTTGTACCAGTTTATATTCCCACCAGCAGTGGAGGAGGGTTCCCCTTTCTCCACAACCTCTCCAGCATGTGGTGTCACTTGAGTTTTTCATCTTGGCCATTCTGATAGGTGTGAGGTGAAATTTCAGGGTCATTTTGATTTGCATTTCCCTGATGGCTAATGAGGTTAAGCATTTCTTTAAGTGTTTCTCTGCCATTTGATATTCCTTTGTTGAGAATTCTCTGTTTAGCTCTTTTCCCCATTTTTTAATTGGATTACTTGGTTTACTGCTTTTCAGCTTCTTTAGTTCTTTGTATATACTGGATATTAGTCCTCTGTCAGATAAAGGGTTAGTGAAGATTCTTTCCCAATATGTAGGCGGTCGTTTTGTTTTGATGATGGTGTCCTTTGCTTTACAGAAGCTTTTCAGTTTCATGAGGTCCCATTTATTGATTGTTGCTCTTAGAGCCTGTGCTGTTGGTGTTCTGGTCAGGAAGTTGTCTCCTGTGCCAATGAGTTCTAGGCTGTTCCCCACTTTTTCTTCTAACAGATTTAGGGTATCTGGTTTTATGTTGATGTCTTTGATCCACTTGGACTTTAGTTTTGTGCAGGGTGATAAATATGGATCTATTTTCATTTTTCTGCATGTAGACATCCAGTTGGACCAGCACCATTTGTTGAAGATGCTGTCTTTTTTCCATTGAATGGTTTTGGCTTCTTGGTCAAAAATCGAGTATTCATAGGTGTGTGGGTTTATTTCTGGGTCTTCTATTTGGTTCCATTGATCCTCTTTCTGTTTTTATGCCAATACCGTGCAGTTTTTTTTATCACTATTGCTCTGTAGTACAGCTTGAGATCAGGGATGGAGATACCTCCAGATGATTTGTTGTTGTATAGGATTGTTTTTGGAGATTATGGGATTTTTCTTTCTCCATATGAAGCTGAGAATCTTTTTTTCAAGGTCTGTAAAGAATTGTCTTGATAGGAATTGCATTGAATCTGTAGATTGCTTTTGGCAGTATGACCATTTTCACAATGTTAATCCTACCAATCCATGAGCACAGGAGATCTTTCCATCTTCTGATATCTTCTTCAATTTCTTTCTTCAGAGACTTGAAGTTTTTCTCAAACAGGTCTTTCACTTGCTTGGTTAGTGTCACCCCAAGGTACTTTATGTTATTAGTGGTTATCGTGAAGGGTGTTGTTTCCCTAATTTCTTTCTCGGCCCTTTTGTCTTTGGTGTACAGGAGGGCTTCTGATTTTTTTGAGTTGATTTTGTATCCTGCCACTTTGCTGAAGGTGTTTATCAGCTGGCAGAGTTCTCTCGTTGAATTTTTGGGGTCGCTAGTATATACTATCATATCATCTGCGAATAGTGACACTTTGACCTCTTCCTTTCCAATTTTTATCCCCTTGATCTCCTTTAGATCTGGCTAGGACTTCAAGTACTATGTTGAAGATGTATGGAGAGAGTGGGCAGCCTTGTCTTGTCCCTGATTTCAGTGGGATTGATTTAAGTTTCTCTCCATTGAGTTTGATGTTGGCTATAGGCTTGCTGTATATTGCCTTTACTATGTTTAGATATGTGCCTTGTATCACTGATCTCAGCAAGCCTTTAAACATGAATGGATGTTGGACTTTGTCAAATGCTTTTTCAGCTTCTAAGGAGATGATCATGTGGTTTTTCTCCTTCAGTTTGTTTATGTAGTGGATTACATTGATGGATTTCTGTATGTTGAACCACCCTTGCATGCCTGGGATGAAGCCTACTTGGTCATGGTGGATGATATCTTTGATGTGTTCTTGGATTCAGTTTGCAAGTATTTTATTGAGCATTTTTTTCATCAATGTTCATAAGAGAGATAGGTCTGAAGTTCTCTTTTTTTGTTGGGTCTTTGTGAGGTTTTAGTATCAGGGTGACTGTCGCTTCATAGAATGAGTTTGGTAATGTACCTTCTGTTTCTATTTTGTGGAATAGTTTGAGGAGTATTGGTGTTAGCACTTCTTTGAAGGTCTGGTAGAATTCTGTGCTGAAACCATTTGGCTCAGGGATTTTTTTGGAGGGGAGACTGTTAATGACTGCTTCAATTTTCTTGGGTGATATAGGGCTATTCAGTCTTTCTACCTGATCTTGACTTAATGTTGGAAGATGGAATCTATCAAGAAAATTGTCCATTTCATTTAGGTTTTCAAATTTTGTGGCATATATGCTTTTGTAGTATGACCTAATGATTGTTTGAATTTCCTCAGTGTCTGTAGTTATGTCACCCTTTTCATTTCTGATTTTGCTGATCTGGATAGTTTCTCTCTGCTTTTTAGTTAGTTTGGCTAAGGGTTTGTCTATCTTGTTGATTTTTCTCAACCAGCTTTTTGTTTCATTGATTCTTTGAATAGTTTTATTTGTTTCTAATTCATTTATTTCAGCCCTGAGTTTGATTATTTCCAGCTCTCTGCTCCTCTTGGGTGTATCTGCTTCTTTTTTTTCTAGTGTTTTCAGTTAGACCATTAAGGTGCTTGTATGTGATGTTACAAATTTCTTCTTGAAGGCACTTAGTGCTATAAATTTCCTCTGAGCACTGCTTTTAATGTGTGCCATAAATTTGGGTATGCTGTGCCTTCATTTTCATTGAATTCTAGCGAGTCTTTAATTTCTTTCTTTATTTCTTCCTTAACCCAGCTGTCATTGAGTAACAAGTTGTTCAGTTTCCATGTGCGTGTTGGCTTTTTGTTATTTCTGTTGTTGTTGAGGTCCAGCTTTAGTCCATGGTGGTCAGATAGTATACAAGGGATTATTTCAATCTTTTTGTATCTGTTTAGGCTTGCTTTATGACCAACTATATGGTCTATTTTGGAGAAGGTTCCATGTGGTGCTGAAAAGAAGGTATACTCTTTTGAGTTTGGATGAAAAGATCTGTAGACGTCTATTAGGTCCATTTGATTTAGGGACTCTGTAAGTGTTTTTATTTCCCTATTTGTTTTTTTGTCTAGTTGATCTGTCCCTTGGTGAGAGTGGAGTGTTGAAGTCTCCCACTATTAAGGTATTAGGATCACTGTGTGATTAAGCTTTAATATTATTTCATTTATGAATGTAGGTGCTCTTGTATTTGGGGCATAAATATTCAAAACTGTGATGTCCTTTTTTTGGATTTTTCCTTTGATGAGAATATAGTGGCCATCTTTATCTTTTTTTATTAACTTGGGTTGAAAGTCTATTTTATTAGATATTAGGATGGCTACTCCAGCTTGTTTTCTGGAACCATTTGCTTGAAAGACATTTTTCCAGCCCTTTACTCTGAGGTAGTGTTTATCTTTGTTGCATAGGTATGTTTCTTGGATGCAACAGAATGTTGGATCCTGTTTCTGCAACCATTCTGTTAGTCTGTGTCTTTTTATTGGGGAGTTGAGTCCCTTGATATTGATAGATACTAGTGACCAACAATTGTTACTTACTTTTGATGTGGGGTTGGTGGTGTCACTGAGTTTCATTGCTTGTATTCTTTTGGTTGTTTTGTTGTGTAGTTATCTATTTCCTCTGTTTCCTTAGATGTAGTTGTTATCTTTGGTTTGGAGTTTCCCTTCTAGTAACTTCTGTAGAGATGGCTTACTATGTAGATATTGTTTAAATTTGGTTTTGTCTTGGAATATTTTGAATTCTCCGTCTATGTTGATTGAAAGTTTTGCTGGGTATAGTAGTCTGGGCTGGAATCTGTGGTCCCTTAAGGACTGTATGATTTCTGTCCAGGCCCTTCTGGCTTTCAGAGTTTCTGTTGAAAAATCTGGTGTGATTCTGATAGGTCTACTTTCATATGTTACTTGGCCGTTTTCCCTTTCTGCTTTTAGAATTTTTTCTTTGTTCTGTAGGTTCATTGTTTTGACTATGATGTGACCTGGAGAATTTCTTTTCTGGTCTAGTCTACTTGGTGTTCTGTAGGCCTCTTGTATGTTTATGGACATCTCCTTCTTTAAGTTGGGAAAATTTTCTTCTATAATTTTCTTGAAAGTATCCCGGACCTTTGAGCCTGATGTCTTCTTATTCTTCTACTCCTATTATTCTTAGATTTTGTCTTTTCATGGTGTCCTTGATTTCTTGGATGTTTTGTGTTTGGAACTGTTCTGATTTTATCTTTTCTTTGAAAGATGTGTCAATTTCCGCAAGTGTATATTAGGCTCCTGAGATCCTTTCTTCCATCTCTTGTATTTTGTTGGTGATGCTTACCCTTGTAGTTCCTGATCTTTTCTCTATGTTCTCCAGCTCCAGGTTTTTCTCTATTTGTGTTTTCTTTATTGATTCTAATTCTTTTTTCATGTCTTGCACCATTTCCTTCATCCGTTTGAATGTGGAGTCCTGCTTTTCAATGACAGCTTCTATTTTTTTGTCTGTTTCCTCTCTATATATCACTAATTGTGCCTCTACTTCTTTGTTTATAATTGCCTGTATTTCTATGAGAGCTTTGTTTATTTCTTCTTTATTTGCCTTCAATTGTGTGGACATTCCTTTGAGAGCTTTGTTCATTTCTTCTTTGTTTACCTCAATTTTCATGGTCATTTCTCTGAGAGCTCTATTTGTTTCCTCTTTGTTCATCTTTATTTCTTTGGCTATTTCTCTGAGGGCTTTGTTCATTTCATCTTTATGGGCCTCTAATAGCTGGAGAAACATAGTTTTGAGGACGTTTTCTTGTATATCTATTGAATTGAAGTGTCCATTGTTTTGTGGGGTTGCTGGTGAGGTCATTATGTCCTGTTTTTTGTTGGGTGTGTTCTTACGTTTGCCTCTAGCCATCTGGTTATTTATAACCCTCACTGTTTGTTCCTCGAGTTTGTAGTTCGGGCTATGATAGTCTCTTTCTGTTTTCTGGACTCTTTTTCAGGAAGATGAGAGAGGTTCAGTGGTTTGGGAGTGTGCGTTGTGGTTTCAGTTTTGCCTAAGTAAAGAATGTGACACTGGCGCTATTCGCATGCGCTTTTAGTGGGCGCAGTGTGCATGCGTGGATTCTCTGACTATTGCTGTGGTCTGCAGGCCACTATTATGCAGTTCTTTCTGAGATCCAGGGATTGCTTGCCTGGAATACATTGGTGGACCCACAAGGCAGAGGCTTCAACGTTGGGATCGCTATCCCAAGAATCCCTATGATGCCCACACTAGGGGTGTGGTTGGCAGGGATCTCGTCTGGTTGCTTCTGTGGAGAGGCCCTGGGTCTGAGGAAAACTCTCCCTAGAAGGTTCACTCACTCTCTTGCAGGTCCAGTTGGAATGCACAGGGGTTCCCCTTGCTCTCTACTCTCTGATTTGGTCCTACTGTGGTAAATGCATGGGTAGGCTAACAGTCAGTTCTGTGGCACTGTGGCTGCAGGACTCGGTGTCTACCTTTCCTATGTGCTGCCTCTCTGTCCTTTCCCGGGGTAGCGTGGGAAAGAGTTAGGGTGAGTGATCTCAATCCCAGATCCCTGGCCCAGATCTCTCTGCCAGAAGCAGCTTGCGGTAGAACCTATGTTTGCTGATTCCGAGAGAGTACCAGGTAGGGTTGAGTGTCCTCAGATCCAGAGCTTGGGTTTCTCTGCCAGGGGCCGCTGGGTGAGCTGGAGAGGGGACGCTCTGTCCTGTCGCAGGTTGCCTCTCTGTCCTTCCCCTCTGACCTTCCCCTCCATTAGGGTAAGCTTATGGCTGCACTCTCAGGGGAGTGCCAGAAGGGGTTGGGGCTTCTCAGTCCAGATCCTGAGCCGGGGTTTCTCTGCCAGGGGTCGGGGGGTGGGGGCTGGGGAGGGGGTGGGGGGTGGGGAGGGGGCGGCGCCGGTGTTAGGACTTGGTGCTAGACCTTATTGTGCTGGACCTGAGAGAGTCTCAGGACGTGTTGAATGACCACAGTCCTAGATCACGAGCTGAAGTTTGTTTGCTAGGAGCAGCCGGCAGCCGGGCACTGTGAAGCCGCTGTTCGCCTCTTTATTCTTCCGCTCGCTGTGGCAGGGTTATGGCGGCGTTCTGGTTCTCAGGGGAGTGCCTGAAAGGATTGCATTTTCTCAGCCCCATCCTTGGTTTTTTTTTTTTTTTTTTTTTGGTGGGAGCTGCAGCTCTCGCTGGGGCTGGGGTAAAGACAGTGTGGTCTGTGGCAGATTCTGCTGGACGCCTCCTGCCTCCTCTGAAGAGGGAGTAGGGTTTTGGGTGCCAGGAAGTGCCTGGGGATCACCTCTCGGGATGTCTCCTCCCAGAGGAGTCTGCCGTGACCTGATTCTAGAAGGACTCAGATCATGGTTAGTCTCTTTCTTCTTGGAAGTCTAGATAACTCTGTTCTGGGTTGATCAGCCCCTTCACTCACCAATTTCCGCCTAGGGGGTCCTCGCTCCTTCAGCTAAGCTGCACACTAGCTGCAGCCATCTTGGAATTAATTTTTTATTAATTACAGTTTATTCACTTTGTATCCCAGCTGTAGGCCTCTCTCTCCTTCCCTCCCAACTCCACCCTCCCTCCTTCATCTCCTCCCATGCCCCTCCCCAAGTCCACTGATAGGGAAGATTCTTCTCCCCTTCCCTCTGACCACAGCCTATCAGGTCTCATCAGGACTGGCTGCATTGTCTTCCTCTGTGGCCTGGCAAGTCTGCTCCCCCATCAGGGGAAGGTGATCAAAGAGTCAGCCACTGAGTTCATATCAAAGACAGTCCCTGTTCTCATTACTACGGAACCCACTTGGAGACTGAGCTGCCATGGGCTGCATCTATGCAGGGGTTCTAGGTGTTAAGACCAATTAATGAATGATGTGGCACACAGCAGATTTTATATGAAAAAGGTTTTTTAGGTGGAGATGAAGAGAGAGGGAGAAGGAGAGAGGGAGACATGATAGGGGGAACGGAAGGGGTATGCCCCAACAGGGAAAAGGGGGAGGGCAAGGGAGGATAAGAGAGGCCAAGAGAGAGACAAAGAAATGGGTTGATCCTTTTAAGGAGCATTCAAGGAGCATCCTAACCATGCCTGCCAGGTGTGACCACCTTGCCAGTGACACATGATGACATAATAGGTTGCTAGGCAACCAGAAGCAGGTGCCTAAATACTAACACTAGGTTATCTCCAGGCATGGTCCTTGGTTGGAGTATCAGTCTCAGAATAGACCCCTGTGCCCAGATTTTTTTGGTTCTGTTGCTCTCCTTGTGGAGCTCCTGTACACTCCAGGTCCTTCATCTCCCCCTTCTTTCAGAAGACTCCCTGTATTCTGCCTAAAGTTTGGCCATGAGTCTCAGAATCTGCTTTGATACCAAATTCTTTATCTTTAGCACTGAATATAAGAGATTTGAAGCCACATAAAAAGCATTAACTATGACTTCCAACATAAGTCACACAACTAATATATATTCGCACATATATACCTTATTTCAGATAATGTAAATAGCAATTGTCTTATTGCTAACATTTTGATATGTGTTCATCTATGGAGTGTATATATTGTGTAGTGTGTCCATAGTCTCCTTATAAAGTTTATTTCCCTGATGAGGAACAATAATTTGCACTTTACCAGTTTATGTACCGTCCTTCTTTACTCTGCTACCAGACTCTTACCCACTGCTGGCTCTCTCCATCCAGGCAAGATGATTAAGGGTTGTATTTAACACTTACTTGTGGAAATCTAGAGCTTAAAATGTTTTCTATATGTTCATTTGTATATAAGAATTTGAATATAATGTAACTGTATTATTTGAAAGATTAACATTATTATAAAAATTAATCCTTAAAAAAATCTCTATTTGCTTTTCTCACTAGAGCCATCTCATTTTTTTTTTTCAGTTGGTTTCACTGTCACTTTTTAAATCATAGGTGAAAAATTTAAAGACACAGAAACGTTTATAGACATCAGCTTTAAGCCCTAAACTATTAGTACTCAATCTCCATGTTTTGAAAATTGACAGCACATAACAATTATTTCATAATGACACGTGTCTGCACTAGTCTTATTAGCTTCATTTTTGAGACAAAGAAAAGAAACAGAAACAGAAAAATTATATATCAAGTGGATTGTAGCCTAAAGTGTAACAGATTACCCAGGTGATCGGACCCATCCTTTTAACTATCTCACCATCTGTCTCTCCGGAAACAGCTTATTTCACTCTCTGCTCAACAGAATTCTTCCCACACTGAAATAATTTCATCAGTGCTTAAAGTGTATATCACTCTTTTAAATCATGCTAAAATATTGATCTTATTTTTTATTTAATGCACTCAGAGTTAGGCTTATAATCCTCAGCTTTTAAGTATACAACAGCATAACCACCAAGCAAATCTACACATTCCAAAACACAAAAAAAAACAACAAAACTTTTAAACTTTTGAGTTCAATTGAGCACTTTTCGTTTCTGAAGCTTCACTTGATTGAAAATTATAAATTCCTTCTTCGGTTAAAGTAAAACAAAATACAATTTATCTCCGGATTTATGAAGAGAGTGTGGTTGGAAATGCATTATAGTGTGTACGTTTGTGACTTGTGGTGTGTGTTTCGTTTGTGTATGTGGTGTGTGCATGTGTGTGCTTGTATATGTGTGCATATGCATGTGCATTTCTGTGTGTGTGTGGTTTGTATGTGTGTGTGTGTGGTATATGTGTAAGTGGTGTGTGTGAGTGATGTATATGTGGGGGTGTCTGTGTGTGTGTGTGTGTTTGCCTGTGAGGTGTTAGTATGTAGGTGTGTGTGTGTGTGTGTGTGTGTGTGTGCATGTGCAAGAGAGAATCACACTGTGACAGCTCTCCATATAGTTCAAAGAAGGCAATGTACCTGCATCTGTGAGAAAAGCTCTTTATGTTCAAATCTCAGTGACTATTGCACATATTTTAACCTGTCAGTGAACCAGTCACATGCGTGTTCTCACTAAATCTAGCCACAAGAACATGGGCTTTCCTTATTCAGCGGCTCCAAATGGAAAACTGAAGGAAGCTGGTGAAGGATCAGAGTGGCTGTCTCTGTGTGTAAATCCTAAAGGAAGGACTCGGGTGGATTGTTAAATACAGAAAAGTGGACATAATGAGAATGAATAAGTGAACATTGTATTTCAAAGTAGAGCTCTCAAATATTGAATAATCACTTACTGTTAACAATATTAACATTTATTTCCTAAAACTAGTGTACATTGTAAAACTCTTTAGGGAAAAGTTAATTACTTACTACAGTGACTGAAGGAATGTTGGCCTGCTTAAATGGCACTGGCAGGCCTTGCCCTTTTCTCCATTTCCTCCTGCCTTGCTTAAAACCATTAGATTACATTCCTAAAACAAGCCACCAAGGTCTCTTCTCTTATCTGGCCACTTCCTCCTCCTGAGGCTGATCACCAAGGCCCAGGTATCAAGGTATTGAAGTTGAGAAATCAAAAGCCCACTTTGGCTAACCTAATTAACTTGCCCAATTAAAAGTAAACCCATCATCCTAGCATGGGGTTTCCCCTTGTCCCTTTATAAAGGTACATTTCCTTCATGCCACATCTCTCTCTTCTCTATCCAGAGGCAGTCTTTCATCTCTCTCCAAAACAAATACCTCTCTTCTCTCTTCCTTGCTTTCTTCCCCTTCTCTCTTGTCCTCTATCTCCTATATTTGTCTTTTATTTCCTCTTCTCTGTCCCTTTGGGGCAAATAAATCTCCTTTGTGCTGAAAACTTGGTCTTTGGGGTCCTGAGCCCCCAAAGTGCTTTTCCAAACAGTGAGTGTCATCTTCTAATTAAAACCTTCCATCATCATATACAATAAAGTGTAAATAGCGGTTATGGGCACAGACTGTTTGGAAAAGCACTTTACCTGCTCCTTATAATGTACAGATGAGGAATGTGCCATTCAGTTAGATCTGAAAAGGAAACAGTCATGGCAACAACACATTTAAACCTTACTGTATGTGTGATAATAGACTGGTGTCCAGTGCAAATACATAATTGAGAGAAGTGAAGACCCTCTCTTTCAGGAGGTGACTAGGTCTCACAGAAGTGACAGTGAAGATAGTGGAATAAAGTTTTAAGATAAAAATAGTTTTCTAAGCACACATAAGAGAGAGGACAAAATGCTTCATGAGCTCCTATAATCATGCCTCACAATATGTTGTATGAAGTTTGTGTTCCCACATAGCTTTTCTTACCGCAGGTAATTAGAAAGAGTTCTTTCAGTAATGGTGAACATTTAAACATAGACCTAATATTGTTAAAAAATAAACAAAAACAACTTGAAAAAACTTTCTGTTAAGTAAAACATGTTGTTTTGATAAGACACTGGCATTTTTATTTTCATATTGAAAAAATTTTCATACAGTATTCCAATCATGGTTTCCCATTCCACAACTCCTCCCAGATTCTATATAGCCTGTCTAGACCTGCTCACATACCTTTTCTTTCTCTCTTTAGAAAATAAACAAATGAGCAAACCAAACAAACAGATCATAACAAAACAAAAGAAAAAAACACACATATGTCATAAAAACACAAATAAACAAAAGAGATTAGTAGATAAAAAATGATAAAACAAAGTAATATGACACAAAGAAAGTCTATGGAATTATCAGTGAGTTCATTTTAGGTTGGCCATCTACATGTGGCCATGGGGCCTGTCTTAAGTGTGGTTAATCCAGTGAGACTCACATCCCCCTACAGAGAGTTTTGCTTACCCATGTTCATCCCTATTCAATTCATAATAGCCAGATATCAGAAAGAGCCTACATGCCCACCTAATGACACTGACATTTTAAAATCTATAAGCAAACCTTTGAACAAAGTTGTCTTTAGGTGCTGGTCTTGCTTGTTTTTAATCATCTTCACATCCATAATATAAAGCTTGCCCAATGACTTTCTAGGCCTATCTAGACCTCCCTAATGCTTTGTTGTTGTTGTTTTTCTTTGCATTATGGATACTGTCTCTTCCTTGATATTGATGTCATTTGTTTCAATGGAAGAATTCCTTTTCCAGACATCCAGCCCTGAAGAATAGATAATTAGATAGTAGATACTTTATTTCATGAATAGCAGTTGCACAGAAATTAATTGAACACAATTGGGTCAAAAAAGGATTACTAATTAATTGTGTGAACAATTTGTATTGGGAACTAGCAAGCTGACTCATAAGTGAAATCTCTGGTTGCACAAATCTAAGGTCACAAGTTTAATCTCTGGAACTCACATAAGGATAGAAAAAGAGAACCAGCTTATAAACTTGTTCTCTGACCTCTGCAGGTGTGCTCAGGCAAGTATGTACCAAAATAAACAGATGTGCACACAAAACTTTACTAAATAAAATACTTTTAGGACAAAATATTTTTATTGTAGTTATATATAACAATATCTCAATTGTGATTTGATATTCCCCTTGGAATAACGCTATCACTTAATACAAGGTCCACGTGACTTTTAAGGGTATATTTCACTGCTTTATGTCTGTTGTTTTATTAATATGTTTGCATTCTAGAAGAAGATGATTAAAGATTTTATTTTATTAAAAATAAATTCTCCCATCCTTATCCTAGGGATCATCTCAGACCCTCAAAAACTTAGAAAGATAATGTCTCTCTAGAAGGGGGGATCTCCATCAGAATAAAAGACAATATTATTTTTCAAGTATAGATGTTGACTTTAACAAAGTTAAGAAATAGGTTGACAGTTGTAGGACATGTTCTTCTTGTAATTAACCACTCATAGCTTCAATTTCCTGGGTAAAAATAAATAAAACATATTTCAAACATCATGGCAAGTATAACATCACAACTGTAAGCAGGTGGCTGATTTTGCGACCACAAGTTAAAGAACATGTTTTATTCCTGCACATTTATGCGTCCAAAGAAGCACCAAGTAGAGTGACTGATGCTCAGCCACACTTTGAAAGTTTTAGTTTAAATAGTAACTCGAGATTTCGTTGCCCTGTTTTGGTAAGAATTAGGACTGTAATTTTGTATTTGAGTGTTTTGCCAGCAGGAAGCCTGGAGCAAAGAGCCGTTAATTACGTGTGTTTCTGGCAGTGCTCAGCAGAGATAAGTGTTTGCTGAAGTCACAGTTCCTACACTAAATGGACATTCTGTTGGACAGGGTAGTGTTAAGAGAAAAAAAGAGAGAGAAGAATGCACTAACTTGTGCAACAGGACAGAGAAGAGAGCCTTAACGCAGTGCAGTTGCAGAGGAGAGTGTTAGAGTAGTAGTCTTTAGATCTTAAAGAAAACAATAATTACAATTTTAGTCAGAGGAGGACAAATAAAATGAAAAAGTACAAAAGAAGGGGACACACAATTTCCTGAGTATTTGAGGAAATTACTGTGACATAGAAAGGTTGCTTTGAGATTAAAGAAGGATGTGGAAAAACTTAGGCTTACAGACATCAGATTTGTAGAAAACAAAAATTAAAAAACTAGGAAAAATTTTTATTCACATTTATAATTCTAACCAAGTAAAAGGTATGAGATATCATAACATCATTGCTTCTTTTTTCTCTTGGTTCAAGCATAAATAACACATATAAGCAAAATTATTTATTTTTAGCACAACCTTTCAACTTTCAAATATCAATTCTGATATTTTAGTTGAGACTCACAGCCCATGTATCTTATATTTTTATTCCTCCTACTCAAAACCAGTCAACATACTTTTGACTGACATATCCAAACATGTGCAGAATATCAATCCACAAAGCATTTAAGAGTGGCAGAGCTGGCCAGGCGTGGTGCAACTGTAGTTCTTTCTACTTGGGAGGCTCAAGTGAAACATTACTTGAGAACAGTCAGGATGATATCAGAAGACACAATTTCAAAAGAGACCCTAAAACAAAACACAAAACCAGCACAGCCATGACTCTTCAGTGTATTTTAGCCCTACGGTTTTCTTAATGAGATAATGCTTTTTTTTTTTTTCATTAAGGTGTATAAAATTAAACATTTTTGTTCCAGGTCACATTTTAAACCTCTGATGTAGTGGAAAATTTAGTTTGTGAATATGTGTAAGAATTTTTCTGAGGCTATGAATGTACTTTAAAAAGTTTAATACTAGATAGAAGAAGAGCCATATACAGAATAAGTTCATCTATTTAAATCAAAAGCTACACCAGGTGACAAGAGTCAAGTGATGTATAGGTGACAATAATAGGTCTTGTGGAAAGCAATTCCATGGTAAATTTTTTTCTCAAAATAAAGCCATATATAAACCCCCAAACAAGATGTACAATGCCTACAGCGAACAATTTGCTACACACTAAACCAAACATTATTGCTTCACTAATCTTAATTTTCTTTTTACCCAAGAATTCATGGCCCTTATGGAAAACTATTTTGTTTTCTATATCAAAATGTTCTGTGTAGTTCTAAGGCCAACTTTGAAAATATAGCAGACAAAATGATTTTACCTCCTCTTACCAAGAACATATCAACCAAACCTAAGTACTCATTTTATCCACATAATTAGAAAGACTGCCATTAAAAAAAGAGTCAGTACTATAGAATTCATTGCTTAAAAGGACAAGGCAATAATAACAAGCTCTACTGTGTTTCAGTCCATGGCCATGGCACATCCATGATGAAGAGAGTGAACACTGGACTTCTCACAGCCCTCTGCTAATGAGCTTATCCTGGGCTTTTATAAAATTATGTATATGTGCATGTATTCATCCATTTATTTCAATTTCTTTTCTTTCTTTAAGAATACATTTAATGTAATATTTTTCCATGTTAAGTCCTCTTACTTTATAGCTTTATTTCCTCCTTTTTGAATACCAGATCCGAATGCCTTGACTGGTCCCTGCTGTGTACATCATAGATTCCATATTTACACGGATTAAAATATTCACCCCACTCCTCTTTTCTTGATCTTATGCCCCTGTAGACAGAGAGATTGGAATACAAAACTGTGAGGCATCTACTTCTCCCGTCCTACCTACAAGGTATGTGCCTTGGGGTAGCCCTGTGTCTGTCCCTTCTAATCAAACTTATTAAAAATCTAACAACTATACATTGCAATGAAAAAGAGAATCTCAATGAATATACACTTGAATCTAGCCAGCCATGTGTTTATGTTTTATTTACAATCTTATGCCTTTCTTTCCTTTGTTCTGAGCTGGAAAGATTTTTCTCTAATTGAGAAAGGGTAAGAAGGCCCAGTTAGGTTAATCTAATAATTGGCAAGTGATTTTAGATGAGTGCTGTTTTCCAGTGTATGTTGATAAGTCATTTGAAAGAGGGATGCTGATTTGTGATGAGCAGTAGACAAGGCAGAGCCACATGAGGTGATGTAGAGAAGAGAAGGCCACATGTGGGTGTGGTATCCAGCAAAGAGCAAAACAACTGGACCACTCTTTGTAGGGAGAAATGACAAGGTGGGGAGCCAGCAAAAGCAATTAGTACAGCCACTGTGGGAGGAAAAGGGCGGCTTTTGTTGTCGTTCTATGCTTTTTCTTAAGCAGCAGGCTTTGATTTTCTTAACTTTGAATCTGCAGCCTATTTCACAAGCCAAGAGAGGACATAGCGAAGTGTGAATTGTGATTAATCCATTGACTTGTTTTAGCTTCAGCACCTCCTGTGGTTCTTTAGTGGGGTAAGAGGCCATGTTACCTTTCAACAGAAACAACACAATGACCAGCCTCAAAGTAAAAATAGCAAAACCAGAGGTCACTAAATAGGGAGGAAAATTGTGTCATTCAATAAACATGTTTCCTGTCTTTAACAACACCATCAAGTGGCAAGGTCTTTTGTTCTGTTTCTGTTTTTAACCCATGTAAACATCTACCTGAAAATTGAGGAAAATTAATATCAAATTATGTGCTCTGTGTTACATAAATTGAAAAGATGTAGGTGGGGTTCAAACTCTGGTTGCTAGGAAAATAAAATATTTTCATCCCACTCTACCCCAAAATTGTAGTCAATGATTTTCCCAGAATAGTCCTATGTACACAGAACAAAAATAACAGATACATATCAAGTATCTACTTTATCTACTTATACAAGGAAATGGTCTCAGTGCTGCAAACAGAAAGCCAGGGCAAAAAAAAAAAAAAAAAAAAAAAAGAAAGAAAGAAAGCCAGGGCAGCAGCCTTCTTCAGGCTCAGGAGAGTTTGCAATGTTTATCCAACTGAAAAGCCTTCTGATGGATCCCGTTCCTCTCCACCCTTCTCCACATTTATTTCTTCTGCATTGCTGATTCAATCTGAATGGAATAAAAATAATTTTGAATATAAATAATCTCATATGAGTAGGTATTTGAGGGCAAAACATGATGATAATTGTTTACATGTCATCTCATGGACAAGTTTCCTTCTCTAAAAGTCCTTGTATTAGACTTCTTTGTTCAAGTCTTGATTCTTCTTAGGAAGGCTGTTTTTTGTTTGTTTGTTTGTTTTTTCTTTGTTTCTCCTTCCTAGTCATTCATTAAAAAAATATTGAGGTTTTGGTGTATTTTGCTTAGTCTCTTTCTAACTGCCAATTCAGGTCACTCTATAATTAACCAGTGCTTTAGAGTGAAACTAGCTGAGGGGTAGCCTTCAAAGAGAGAACTTTTCTTTTATTTGCAAATATTTCACATTGAAGGAATTGTACAAACTGGTTTTAAAAGTAGCCAGAGTTGGAAATGCCCCAAATAAATGAATATCCTAGTCAGGTGAGGAGCTGAATCACATTCCTTTAGGACAAGTGGTTTTTAACCTTCGTAATGCTGCAACCCTTTAATACAGTTTTTCAGGTTGTGGTGGCCCAAAACATAAAACTATTTTTGTTGCTACTTCATAACTGTAATTTTGCTACTGCTGTGAATCATAAGGTAAACATCTGTGTTTTCTGATGGTCCATGAGAGGGTTGTTTGATGCCCTTCAAAGGGTCACAACACACAGTTTGAGATCCACTGCTGTAGGAACTAGGTAACAGGGTTTTGTTTCTTTTGTTAACATGTATTTATTTAAATCATTTGCTCAGTTTTCTGTGGGCATGCTCCCTGCACTTCTGGAGGAAGCTTGCAGCTCTCCAAGGCTGCCTTGACTTGCTAACTCATCTTGCCAACCCTGGTTTTCTTTTTTGAACTTTAATTTTCAAGTATTAGTTTCATGCCACAGAAGACTTAAAAAAAAAGTGAGTGAAGAAAAAGGTGTGTCAGAATTCACTATCTTGATACTTTGCTCAAATAAATAAATCAGCATGAATGGAACCTAGATGTTCTAAAATGATCGCACGATGATTCCTTAATTGTAATTTTGGAAAATGTTATTAAAATATGCTTAGTTATTATTGCTATACTTTCCTTTAAAAGATATGTATTCTTCCCTCAGTAACTAGGAGTGCTTTATTCTAAGACTCCTGTAAACTGAAAATATGTAGATATTTAAATACTTTATGAAAAGTGTCAAAGTTGAAAATAGCATATAATCCTCATTTACATGAATTTTAAATGATATCGAGAATACTTATGGTAACTAATACAATATTGAAGCTGTGTAAACAATTGCTCTGAATTATTTAGCAAAAACCAGCAAGAAAAATCACCCATATACTTTTGGTTCAGAAATACATTTTACCATTTCAGTAATTAGTTATTTGCCTCTGTGGATGTAGAATATATTGGCATCAGTAGTGAAGTATGTAATTTCAACTTGCTTTCTCAGCGAAACCCTTAGGGTAAGGACAGTGAGATAACTTGTGGGTGAAGAGCCTAATGGCTTTATTTCTTTAGATTTATATAATGGAAGGAGGGAACCACGGGGAAATTTTTCTCTGACTTCCCTATTCATGCTGTGGCATATATATCCATACATACAGAAAATAAATAATGTAATAACAATAAAAATGTAATATGGTTAAAATAATTTTTTAAACATTTAGGTTATGAATGGTTTTACTTTTTCATTTATACATTAGACACATATTAGATACATATTTCATTAGATACACATTTTTTGACAGAAAATAATGTGTTTTTAACAGAAAAGAGAGATAATTATTAAACTTCATATAATCTTATACTTACTTTGTAGATGAGGCTGGCCTCGAACTCACAGAGATCTACCTGCTTCTGCCTCTCTGAGGGCTGGAAATACAGGTGTGTTCTACCATAACCGGCACACATGTGATTATTTATTATTAGTAGTAATATTATTTAAACCTTTGTATCCTGGCTGTAGGCCCCCTCCCTTATCTCCTTCCAGTCCTATCTTCTCTTCTTTACCCCCTATGTCCCTTCCCTAGTCCACTGATAGGGGTGGTCCTCTTCCCATACTATCTGACCCTAGTCTATCAGGTCTCATAGACTGTCTGGATCCTCTTTCCCTGTGGCCTAGTAAGGCTACCTTGCCAGTGGTGGCCTTGATCAAAGAACGGGAAACCCAGGTCATGCCAGAGACTGCCCCTTCTCTCGTTACTAAGGAACCCCATGGACATTGGGGGTTCCATCAACTGAGGAACTGAGGTGCTCATCAGCTATATCTGACCAGAGGGTCTAGGAATTCTCCACGTGTTGTCCTTGGTTGATTCATCAGTTGCTGCAGGGGCCCCTGGACCCAGATCTTTTTGGCTTTGTTGTTCTCCTTGTGGAGCTCCTGTGTCCTCCAGGTCTTTCTATCTCCCCCTTCTTCCATAAGATTCACTGCACTCTGCCCAAAGTTTGACTATGATTCTAAGCATCTGCCTAGATACCCTGCTGGGTAGTCTTTCAGTGGTCCTTTGTAGTAGGCTCCTGTCCTGTTCTCTGTCTTCTTCTTCTGATGTCTGTCTATCCTGTTTGCCCTTCTAAATAAGAATTAAGCCTCTTCCCTAGGGTCCTCTTTGTTTAGCTTCTTTAGGACTATAGATTTTAGTCTGTTTATCCTACATTATATGGCTAATATCCACTTATAAGTGAGTATATACCTCACTCAGGATGATCTTTTATAGATCCTACCATTTGCCTGCAAATGTCATGATTTCTTTGTTTTTAATTGCTGAGTAGTATTCCATTGTGTAAATGTACCAAAATTTCTCTATCCATTCCTCCATTGAGGGACATCTGGGTTGTTTCCAGATTTGGGAGATTATGAATAAAGCTGCTACAAACATGTTGAGCAAATGTTCTTGTTGTGTACTTGAGCATAATTTGGATATATGCCTAGGAGTGGTATATCTGGATCTTGAGGTAGCACTATTCCAGTGCCAGATTGATTTTCAAGGTGGTTGTACTAGTTCCCATTCCCACCAGCAATGGAGGAGGGTTCCCTTTTTTCTACATACTCTCTGCATGTATTGTCACTTGAGTTGTTGCTCTTAGCCATTCTGATGTGCATGAGTGGAATATCGGAGTCTTTGATTTCTGTTTCCCTGATGACTAACGACGTTGAACATTTCTTTAAGTGTTTCTCCACCATTCCTCTGTTGAGGATTCTCTGTTTAGCTCTGTAGCCCATTTTTACATTGGATTACTTGGTTTGTTGGTGTTTAACTTCTTGAGTTTTTTATATGTTCTGGATATAAGCCCTCTGTCTGATGTAGGATTGTAAAGATCTTTTCCCAGTCTGTAGTCTGTCATTTTGTTCTGTTGACAGTGTCCTTTGCTTTACAGAAGCTTTTCAGTTTCATGAGGTCCCATTTAAGATTGTTGATCTTAGAGCCTGTGCTGTTGGTGTTCAGTTTAGGAAGTTATCTCCTGTGCCAATGCATTCAAGGCTCTTCCCCACTTTTTCTTATCACAGATGTAGTGTGTCTGGTTTTATGTTGAGGTCTTTGATCCACTTGGATTTTAGTTTTGTGCAGGGTGATAAGTAAGGATCAATTTGTATTTTTCTACATTTAGATATCCAGTTAGACCAGCACCATTTGTTGAAGATGATCTTATACTCAAGTATTTTAACAAATATTTTTCTGTTTTCTTCTTTTGTTCATCTTTAAAGTGATATGTAAATTAAAGTTTTAGCATTTAATATAGCTTACATCATCATGCAAATTTGTACTGTGTGTGGAAGATATGAGCCTGAAACTCTCATATATTGAGTTTTGCATGCAAAATCCAGTCAAGGAAATTCTAAGTTTTTCTTTCTTGACATATTTGGTATATACTGCTATCTGGCAAAGTAAGCAAATGAGCAGACAAGAACTTCCTTCCTTTAGGTGTGCTGTCTTAGCAAATCAAACATATTTTTAAATAAATAACAAGTGAGATTTCTTTCTGACATAAAATTTATGAGGTATCCTATATGACTATGAGACAGAAACACACATGTGCATGCATATATGTACACACATACAGACACACACACACATTGCTTTGACCATTAACTAGTTTTGTAAATTGGATTAGCATACTCCAATTTAATTTAAGAAGAAGAATTATTTACATGAATGTTGGAATGTTTCATACATCACTAAAGTAATATTAGTTTGTAACTTGCAAATATTTTAATATGTCATTAGTTTAAATATAACCTCATTAGAAGTGAGAAATACTGTATATTTGCAGCAAGTGAATCTGTAAGATATTTGCATACAGCTACAGTTTTATAGATTGTTCAAAGCCAAAGGGCACTAACTTCTAATAAAAGTATGTTATTTCTGCTTACCCATTGCTTGTGGCAAATTTCAGTTATATAACTCTATTGAAAAATTTCATACATAAAAATGTCCAATAAATTTCCTTTTGCATTCTATTTAATTTTTTATTTTAATTTTTATTAATTACACTTTATTCACTTTGTATGCCCCCATAAATCCCTCCCTCTTCTCCTCCTAATCCCACCTTCCCTCCCCCTTTTCCACGAATGCCCCTCCCCAAGTCCGCTGATAGGGGAGGTCTTCCTCTTCTTCCTTCTGATCCTAGTCTATCAGATCTCATCAGGAGTGGCTGCATTGTCATTTTCTGTGGCCTGGTGAGGTTTTTCCCCCCTCAGGGAGAGGTGATCAAAGAACAGGATAATCAGTTCATGTTAGAGGCAGTCCCTCTTCCCATTACTATGGAACCCACTTGGACACTGAACTGCCATGAGCTACATCTGTGCAGGGGTTCTAGGTTATCTCCATGCATGGTACTTGGTTGGAGTATGAGTGTCTGGAAAGACCCCTGTATTCAAATTTTTTGGTTCTGTTGCTCTCCTTGTGGAGCTCCTGTCCTCTCCAGATCTTACTATTTCCCACTTCTTTCATAAGATTCCCTGCATGCTGCCCAACAGTTGGGCATAAGTCTCAGCATCTGCTTTGATAGTTTGCAGGGCAGAGCCTTTCAGAGGCCCTCTGTTGCTGTACACCTAAAGAAACTAATCAAGAGGATGGACTCTGGCTAAAATGCTTAATCCCCATCCCAAAAGGCAAAGAGAATGGACATCAGAAGAAGAAAAAAACAGAAAACAAGTTAGGATCCTTTTGCATTTTAAATGTTGTGATTTTTAAAATAAGCTGATCCCTATCAAAGACTCTACTCAATGACCTAAAGAATAGTTCGGTAAAACAGAACATTTGTCAAAAACTGATTTGGGCAATTTAATTTTTCCAATAAAATATTGAAATATTTTTGAATTCTACCCAGTTGAGTAATTTGTATTTTTATTGTAAACACCTTTCCAAAACACTAACTGAACTTCAATAGTACAAATATTACTGACAGTCAGTTCAACTAGTATTTTATATTCCCAAATAATATTTAATTATTTTTCTATGTTCCATTATAAATACTGTATTTTATGATGAAGGAATGGATAACTGTTTCAAGTTAATGAAATATGAAGGTATTTAGATGCATAACAGATACTCTGATTCCCACGGGCCTTTCACAGAGTTTTGCCTATGGGGTATTTTGACTTGAAAGCATTTATGAAGAGAGGAATTGCATTTGTCACTGCAGCCCTGAGAAAGATGCAATTGTTTTTTGCCTTCCCATGAACTTATTAAAATGGGTTGAAGAAAGAAGAGAATAAACATAAAAGGAAACAAAGCATTTCTCAGCAGTGATCAGATTTTCCTACATTATCAATGTCCTTCTCTAATTATTTCCCAGTATTAGAAGACCATGCGGGAATGGGTGTGCACTCACACATACTAACTGAGTGAATTCTTCAACCAAAGAGCTATATTGTTCAAAGCAATTTTTATCTTCATGTTGGAATGTGACTTTTGAAATGTGAAATTTTATGTAGCTCCCTATGTCTTAAAGAAATGCTATATCTAAACCTTTTTTTTTAGTCATTTCTTGTATCACAATCTTGTGTTTGCCTCCTTCCTTCCTTCTTTTCTTTCTTTCTTTTTTATTTTTAAAATTTATTTATTTATAATTATTTATTACAGTTCATTCAATTTGTATCCCCACTGTGTCGCTCTCCTTGTCTCCTGTGAATCCCTCCCTCCTTTCCTCATCTCCTCCTATGACCCTCCCCTAGTCCACTGATAGAGGAGGACCTACTCCCCTTCTATTTGACTTTAGCCTATCAGGTCTCATCAGGACTGGTTGCATCATCTTTCTCTATGGCTTGGCAAGGCTGTACCTCCCCCCCACACTCCCCAAGGAGAGGTGATCAAAGTGCCAGCCAATGAGTTCATGTCAGAGACAGCCCCTGATCCCCTTACTAGGCAACTTACTTAGAAACTGAGCAGCCTATGGGCCTCATGTGGGCAGGGAAGTCTATGTCTTCTCCATGCATGGTCCTTGGTTGGAGTATTGGTCTCTGCAGGTACTCCATTCCTAGTACATAATATTCATGTCACTGAAAAAATTTTTCTTATTATGGACCCCTAGTGATCTTTAGACTTCTGAGAATTATCTCAAGTATTTTGTAGCGCATCCACCAATTAAGATTTATCTGGTACATCTATTTCATATTTAGAAAGGTTTGGGGAGGGCCACATGTGTAAATGATCATGGTCATCACAGACCACCAAGAACACAAGATAATGACTTTTTATTGCCTTTGATCACCTGACTGAGGTAGATTTTTCTCTACCATAACGTTATTAATTTTTATTGGCAATGCATTAAGTAAAGGAAGTTCAGTAAGCACTACGTCCTCTTAGTTAAGATATTTGCTGGTTGGTGTCTTGTGCATGTGAATGCAGTGCCAACAAGGGCCAGAAGAGAGTATAAAATTCAGTGCAATTGCAGTTATAAGCAGGTGTTCAACACCTTACATGGATTCTATGCAAGAACAGTATGAGCTCTTAACCACTGAGCCAGTTCTCTAGCCCAAATTATATTTTAATACATTTTATCAAGAAAGAAGATACACTTACAGAATAGCTCATCCTGTTTATATGTTTTCTAGGAAAGCAGGCATTTCTCCTCACTGCAGGAACAACCACATACAGCATTGATACACTGACACAAAAACTGTCTCCCTTGTAAGTGCTCTGTGAGAATGACCCAGTGTGATTGTCATGGTGTTGGGGAGAATTGCCAGAGATAAGGGGACATTTCATACTTTTGAAAAGTGACAAAATTTCCAAAAAGTTTTGGTCTGTTAATCAGATGTGTGTAATAAATATCTGGGAATGTGGCTTTAATATTAATAAACAATATTTACTACATCATCATCCATCCCCTTGTGTAATGGGCCCATAACTGGAGGAGACTTGGTGAAAAAGGTGACACATGTTGCTCCTTTGTGCTTGTTATTTTTTGTAAACTTGCTACAAAGTAGAGTTCTTCCGGAAGAGGAAACATCATTTGATGAATTGGCCTTTGTTAGTTAGCAAGCCTGTGGGACATTCTGTCAATTACTGATTGACGTGGGAAGGGCAAGTCCACTATGGTTGCTGTGCCCCTGGTAGTCATCCTTGGTGGAATAAGAAAGGTAGCTAAAAATGCCATGGGAAGCAAACTTCCTAGGTCTCTGCTTCAGTTCCTGCCTCCAGGTTCCTGCTTGATTTTCAGCCCTGACTTTCTCTCTTGATGACTTTGATCAAGACATGTAAGACTAATAATCCCTTTCCACCTGTAGTTGATTTTGGTCAAGTTGTCAAGTTGTTGTTGTTGTTTTCATAGCAATAATAATTAATTGAGTACCTCCTCATCAATACTGGCTCATGTATTATATTTACTCAATGCATAACTGACACCACACTCTGTATATTATCACCCAGTGGAAAGTGTGCAAGTTTTTATTGTATAAGGAGGAAAATGATTTGTTATTCTGAAAAATTGATTTTATGTTAGATACAGTTTGTTATTCCTACAACTTCAATGTTTTTTTTTCTGTCTGTCATCTAAAGTTAAAACTTTCTGATTTATTGTGACAGATTTCCTAAAACTTTGTATCAGAGACGCATTTGAATCAGATACTAACTAGAATTGTCTCGTAACAGAAGTCACAAAATTATTTAGCATACTGCATCATTAAGTATCCTCTCTCATGAAAGAAGAACAAACTAAAACCTTAAAAGCATAAGGCAATCAATAACTTGGTGTTGCTATTATACAAAGTCTGTGAACTGTTATTTATGCTATTTGTGGTGTGATATATTTTGATCCAATGAACATTAGGTAGTGATATGCCCCTATTAAGTATATCACACCAGCCTGGGAAATTTAATATATAAAGAGGAGACCTCTCTGTGTCTAGACAAATGCCCTGTTTGAGGACTATGCAATTTCCTTTCCCAGAATTTTGAGCTGAAAAGAATTAGACTTCCTGTCCTGCAGGAAACAAACCTTCTTTAGAGCTTCAATAAGATACCAATGACCAAGAAGCTGCAACTTCATTTTGGGGATCATTGTACCAATAAGTGAGCAAGAAGGACTTGCTGTGATGGTGTGGGAATAATTGAAAAATGATACTGAGAAGGACAGCACATCAGATATGAGAACATCAGTGCAGGGTAGGTCTGGAACTCTGGAAATTATTAGAGAACTGTCTTGGAGCTTCTATCTGTGAGATTAAAGGTGATATGCTGTTATGTCAGGAGCAATGGAACACAATTTGCCCCTCATTTATAACGTTTTGATGGTACCTCCTAGAAAAAGCATAACTGTATAACAGTTAGGATGAAAAGATTCTAGCAAGATTACTAGGAAAAAATACTCCAGTTCTGTAGTATTGAGACTATCAGTTTTATACTATCTTTTGTCTTAAGGGGGTTGTTTGTTTTCAAAGACTATGAATATTCATCGCTCTCCTGTGGCAGGAGCGGAGCACTATGGTTCATGTAAAACAATGGATTGTATTAGACAGCGATAATGCACTATTCATGATATTGGGGAAGGAGCTATCCACAACACACATTTCTTTTCCAAGAATTCAATCATATTCTTTAGGTCTGGTTAATACCCAATACTAAATAGGATACAAAGAAATAGTATAAAATATTATTAAAAATGGGTCACCTATTGGCTAATATTAGAGTCATATTGTTCATGCAGTTTATCTCAAACTCATAAATGTGACCTCTGTGATTTTAAATTAGAAAATATTGTAAATCAATATTCTAGAAATACGAGGTAGAACATTTACTCAAAGTCCTTTTGTATACATTTTTAGAAGTATTTTATGATGAGCTAAGCAAATAGTAGGTAAGTAGAGAATGGAAGGCAACCCAAAAGGGATGATTCATGGCTGAAACCAGCAAATGATTTTTAGCTTGAAAGTGAGGGACTCTGTTAAAATGAACACAGTAAGTTCCTGCTGCACAGGATATTTAACTAGTGAAAAGGCCTAAGTCTGAGTAGGGCTTATGATTTGCTTGACTTGCTTTTAATCTATTAATTAAACATTGTCTAATCTCTGAAATATAGGATGCTTTTGTAGCAATGCCCTATAGGATTAAATTTCTAAAGTGACTACATTTTGATCAGCCATCCATCCAGTTAATTGTGTTTCTGCCATAATCAGATGCTTTGCAGACTTCTTTGGTTTCCATCCTATATTGCCAGATACAAAGATTGCAGCAGCCTTTATATTTAGGAGCAGAAGCTCAGAACCGAGTCTCTGCAATTTCTGATCAAGTGAGAAATAAAAATAAGCCAAAATGTTTGAAAGTTTCAGAAGGATTTATTTTCAATTCCTTGTATTTTCAAACTTTGATTCACCTTAAGAGTGTTACTGTCTATGGCTGCATGAATCTTTCACAAGTACGACCTTTTCAAGTATTTTCATCCTCCTTATTTGATATATGGCATCTGACTAAGGACCTTGATGTGAAGGCATATATTAAATATTCACAAAGCTTCATTGTCTCAATTTTTACATCAATACATATAAAGAGATATTTCAATATTTAAAATCCTCATCCTAACAGTTTCTCTAGTAATCTGGAAAAAGGTTTACAGAGCTCTATAATAAATATGTATTAGTTACTTAAAAACGCTGGCTAACTGTACTATTATATATAAACTCTAAAATTGATAAACATGCATGCTATTGTTAATTTTGAAATACATTTACTATTAAATCAGTCAATACAGAAAATTGATCTAATACACTGAGAGAGTATGTATGTGTTTGTGTGTGTGTGAGAGAGAGAGTGTGTGTGTGTGTGCGTGCACATGCTTATATGATGTTTACTATTTAACAAAGTTCTTGGATGCACAATTTAATTTAATTTTGTTGATTTTCATCTTTTTTTTTTCCTGACAATATTTGTACTGACTGATAAACTGTCCTGAAAATGACAGTAGTATATTAAGAAATGGTTTGGAAATAATGAGGAAAACTTCTAGCATCTGAGGGTATTTATATAACTTGCATTTGTGATGGGAACACACTTATATAAGGTTAATTGCCTTAAATTACAAAATATTTATTGCTAGAAACTAAAAATACAAGTGTGAATGTTTTTGAATTATCTATAGTCAGCACCAAGCGGAGTGGGCGCTGTTGGAATATCTCTCAAGGGCCATGAATTAGAAATAAAGCAAAACAGGCTTCTGGTTTTGACCTTTTCTTTATATCAAGATGATTTCCACACTAGTAGTTGGAGCACCCATGTGTTTTGGGTTAGAAATGGTAAGTCTAGTGAATCATGTGAATTGATTCTATTTGGTCCTGGAAGTATCTAGTTTAAACAGGGGAAGATGCAGGGTACCGTGCTATAGATAGTGGGAAGTGACAAGAAAACTAAATGGTTATCATCAAAACTTCACTTCCCATGAAGTGATAGATTCCCATAGCATCTATCTCCATCATCAGCCTTAACACATTGTACTTGGGCATTTACCACTTACTTGACAATTGAGGTGTATGCATACATATATTTGTGTACACACACATCTCAGTGTATTTATTCTCTGGAATAAATCAAGGTCAGGCTGACCACTGAGAACTTTCTTTTTGAGATCATGGTTTCTAGAGTTTCAGCTTTATATGTGCTTCTCTCATGTTTTAAAGTGGACACTTATGTGTCTGTTTTCATTTTGTCCAGATTTGTTTGTTTGTGGACAGTATACTTTGCAAATGACAGAGGTACCATTATCAAAAGCAAAAATCCAAGCACCAGGGTTTTATAATTATTTATTTACATATTTAGAATTTAGTGTATGAGTCATTTTTAAGAAAATTCAGGAATCCATAAAAAGGAAATGAAAATCAAGAAGAAAGAGATGAAAATTAAAGAAAAGGAAAGGAAAAGAAGAAAGAAAGGCCACCATGGAGCTGAGTATAGGAAGAAGGTTTCTGGAACCATGGTGAGATTGTAAGAGTTCCTGCAGATTTGAAAACATTGTACTCATTTGATAAGTATCACAACCTAAAACTCCCACAGATGTGAGCTTCTCATGCTAAATTTAAGCTAACATATTTTCTGTAAGACTTAGGTTCATTTTATATCTACAACTTGATTTTGTTATGTGGGTTATTTATTTCTCATTCTTTAGCCTGATCACAACAGCATGAATTTTCCAGGCCTGTGTTTACCTTATAACTTATCTTAAAATAGACTAGATGGACATCACACTATCTGTTTAAATCTTAGCGTGATTTCTTATGAATATTAGACATATTTCTAAAAACCACATTTCTCAAACTTTAATATTATTTACTTAAAAATTGGAAATCATAATATAAAAGAACCTGCAGATATTTGTTCCTGTTACTATTGAAATTAAGAATGGAAGAAAAACAGCAAGAACTTCTCATTTGTATATTATGAATCTATAATTTTTAATGTCGTCTAAAAAACATATTTCTTTGTTTATAAGTTTTGTTTAACTTTATTAGCCATTAAAAAATAATGAAACCAATAGAAGGAAATTATTTACTTAAAATTCCCCAAGGCTTTGATCTTCTTGAAGTTCACTTAGGCCTTTGATGAGATCCTACTGCATATCCATTTACCCAATGTGAATTGTAAGGAAGTGAGCTTTAATGAGAGTGCTGTTGCACATACAAGATTTGTAAATCAAGCATTCCTAAGATGTGTTAAAGACAAGACTGCTAGACCTCATGAATCACACATAGGCTAAGTCACAGTGAATTCTAATTCAAAAGGCCATAGTTGAACCACTCATCAAAAGCACACAGGATAAAACAACACACAGTTTATGGATTAAAAAAAAAAATTAGGCTTGAGAAAAAGTAGAGCCATTTCACAAATAATATCCAATTTGGAAACAAGAGAGAGAAAGCCCAGGTGAGTATTTTAACTGCCGGAGGTAAGGGGTATTACAGGAGAAACTGCATTGCTGTGCACCCTCTGTGCTGTGTTACCTAGGTTGATTACACGGCACTGACAGGTAAGGACGATGAAGGAAGAAGATGAGTTTTTCATTTCAAGCTCCAATGACACATTTTTCACCGGCAGGGTGAACTTCTTTAGACAGGCAGTTATCCCACTTACGTTCAATCCAGAATATCTGGTGTAGGTAATGCTTGAGAGGAAGTGACAGGCATCAGGGTGATGCCAACAAAAACAATTGTTAATGATTCACTTTTACCTGCTGGTTAGCAGCAATAATTATTCTATTTCACTTCTAATGCCAATAAAGAGTAATTCACAACAGAGAATCAAATTGGAATGTGCCCTTTGAAGAGCATAATCTATATCTCATTTTAATATAAGATAGAGCAATTTTAAACTATGCACATTATTAGACATTTCAAACCCAGCCTTCTCGCTCTGTAAAACAATACATGACATTTCAGGGAGGTATTTTGAAATGTCTCAGTTACTCAACATATGCATAGAAAGCTTTAAATAAACATTTCTAAAAATACATGTCTTGGAATTGATGTGGTAAAATTGAAATATGATTCACATTCTTTTGTTTATCTGTCTTATTTTCTTATATTATTATTTCATTATATATCCCCAAATTCAAGACAAAACAGTAAAGCTAATTAGGAGCTTTTTTTTTGTCATTTACCAGAGTTAAAGCTACCATTCCATGGTACAAAATAACCTTTCTGGGCTACCAAAAGCTACTTAACCCTACCCCCCTATTTGTCGTTAATGCCACCAGCGAAGCCGAGGGCACTGAAGATAGTTCTGCAGATAACTGAGATTTTCACTTTTCAACTAATTTTACCACTAAATTTGGGTCGTATCTTGTTTTAATGAGAAAAAAATTTACAAATCTCCTTTCGTTTAGCATGTTAGCATGCAATCTTAGAATTCTTGTGTTAAATAGCACCTACAAGAAACACACAAAGATTTGCCAAGCCCTTTCTGCTATTGTTTATACAGCAATATATTTAAAATGTAACTGTGTAGGCACTTATAAACAAAAGAATATAAACAGCTATAACATTAAATGCATTAAAGACTTTCAGGTAAAATGATTTTAATGGCACACAAAGATCCAAAATTTGAGCATTGAATAATTCATGATATGAAATACTTCAAACTAGATACTCTGAAAGTAAGGCTCCTGGCACTGCTGCATTTAATCACTGAGTCTGGAATGGCAGCTCTCTCTCCTCGGTGAGTCATTTGGAATAAGCCAGTACAAACAGGGTGAGACAATATTTTAAGATACGAAAGATTAAAGCAGGAAGTAGGAGACACGGATGCATTTTTAAGTCACTGTGGAGAAGAAGAAAAGTGCAGGGAGACTTTGATCAATGAGTGCATGAAAAATGAGTAACTTCAATCAAGACCACCATAAGCTCGGAAAATAATTTACTGAAGTCTGGGCAATTCATATCAGAGGCGTACAAACACTAATAGAAATGAAAAAGTACAACCCATCTATTTTCTGATGATTCACACATTTTGTTTTCACTCTTCATCTCAAATGGTGATCAAACATTTCTTAATAAATATTAATGAAAAAGTAGAACTGGAAAATTTAGTTATTTTATGTTTTCTATGTTTATATCAATTTTACCCTCTAAAATGATAAATAAAATACATCAAGAATTGGGCTAATTTTGCTGACAGGCTTGTTTATAAGTCTGTCTCTTTAAACTTGCATTTTTTTTTAAAAGGCAGTCATGTAAATTTCAGAATTTCTGTTACAACAATGATGAGTTACTTCGTAAACAATAATGCAATGCATTGTTTATACTACTAAGGAGATAAAAATATGCAAAGAGACTCATGGATTTTTTTTTTTTAGTTTTGCACACTTTCTATGGAATATACTAATTTCACTATTTTATTCGTAGATCGTAATATAGGATCTGTTGTAATTACATAGCTTTTAGGAACATAGCTTTCTCAGATAGAAAATGATTTGTCCAAATCTGTCCAACTGTTAGGAATGCAGACTTAGTTAATCCAGAACAAGGCCCAAGCTCTGCATAATTTCATCAACTGAGCCATCAATTGATGTGACATCTATTTCTTTCTTTCTGTAAGAATCAATTTGACCAAAAAGAGTGGAATATGTATTTACTGAAATTAATGACTCAAATAAAAAAATATACATTTTAGGGTATCTATTACTGACCAGGAGAGAAACAATGGTTAACTTTTAATTGAATTATTGTCGTTTGAAATCTATAGAACATAAATGACCTGAGTTTTACAATCTTATATAATGTGGGAACAAATGAAGAAAACAGAATTATAAACAGTAATAGATTAAAAGAGAGAAAAAATACTTTAAATTTTAAAGTTATTTTATTGGAGCCATATTGACTAATACAGATACTGAGAGAGGAGGTGTGAGGTGATTTAAGTTCTGGTCTGGGTTACAGAATGAGACTCTCAAACAAAACAAAATTAAAAAATAAATTCCCAAATAGAACAAAGCGCCTACCTAAACCTCAAATTAATTGTGATTACTGTGGTTTTAATAGCCATTGCATGAGACCCTCTAGGCCTGGATTTCTCAACTGCAGACCAATCATAGTTTGAGCCAGATGATCCTGGGAGGAAAAAAAAAAAAGGGGGGGGGTGGATGTGTCTGTCTTGTGCTGTGTATGTAGCTTCCCCTTTCGTTCCTCCACTAGGTGCAAAGAGCACTCTATCCCAGTGTGACAAGCCAAAACAATTTATGCATACTATGTAATGCTCATACAGGTAAGTTAACAGTAGGGTGACTGCAGGAGAAAAAAAAAGCCCTAGAAAACATTTTTCAATGATTTATTCACAAAGCAAAAAGATAAGTGGTGGAAAAGATGAATTTATTAGCATGAAGCTGATACAAAATGGCCATTTACAGTGTTTATGTTAAAGTTGAAAGAATGTTTGTATTCATCTAACTAATTATTACTTGTGGAGGAAAATATGGATGCAAATCAATAATTTGTAGCACTCATGTCTGTCAGCATATTAGATAAATTTTCTAAGATTTCGGAGATTTATAATTTCTCAGCCTTTTGACAAAATTGGACGTAATCATCCCTTTTCCAAATGGCTACATGTAGTGATAATTATGTAGTTCATTTTTAGTGACACAATTTGTTTTGCCTTCATAATTGAGAGCAAACTGGCTGTGGTAATTAGTCCAATTGGATACAGTATTTTCTCAGAAAAAAAAAAAAAAAAGAAGTACTTTCATGTCTATGAAAATTCCCTCTGCATGTGGGAGTGATGAATAATACATGCAAGATAAAACATGTTCTGACTCTGGATCACAGACCTCAGGTCCACAGAGAGATACAGCCCTATTACCGACTTGCTAATCATCAAACCCCAATCATTTAAGCTTTAGGCCTCAAATAGACCAAAACATTAACCGTTAGGCATTAATGACATAAAATTTAACATGCTGGAAGCCAGGTTGAGATGACACAAAGTTCATTAAATAAGTGTGAAAATGATAAGTAAAGTATTTTCGTTCTAAATTATTTTCTAAAACCAATTTTATTGTATGGTTAATTATATCCTTAGAAATAGTTTTTGCAACAAGTCTTAAGTGTCACGATATCATATGACTATGAGAGTCCAGAGCACTAATTACTGTGGTTCCTGATCTAGTAGACCTTTTGCTGATGCATGTTGGCTCAGTTTTTAAATTTATATTATGTTAGAATAGCATGTATGCATACAAGCAATGTTATACTAAACAATCTTGTAAAAGTAAGAAAGGAAAAATTTGTTATTTCCATAAAATCATGCCAAGAAACAATGTATGGTTTGACCTGAGTTGCCTTTTTTAACTGTGAAGCACCGAGCAGAAGACGAATCTGGAGCCTTTATTTTAGGTGAATTGGAATGACTCAACTAACGCTCTTCTGTAAACTGAGAAAAATAATATATTCCTTTTGTATTTCGTTAAGCTACTTTGAAAAGAATACTAAATATAAAGGAATCTGTATTCTGTATCGTCTACTATACAAGCAATCTTCTTCCAGTATCCCTCTAGAATAATTCATTTGTAACATTAAAACACCTGAGTTAACCTGCAATACTAATTCATTCACTAATTCTTTCAGGGCAGTGTTTTGGAATGAATTTCAGGAAGATTTCCACTCTTGCGAGAATGCTGTTGGGCTACTGGGCTGTTATGAAAAACAAACAAACAAACAACATTTCTGTGATACATTTACATTTGGGACTGGCACAAAGTTTTCCTATCAGCATTTGTCCCCAAAGATAATGCTTCTCTTCTGTAATAAGAAGGACAGAATTTTATGTAAGAAGTGGGAAATAGCAAGAGCTGGAGAGGACAGGAACTCCACAAGAAGAGCAACAGAACAAGAAAATTTGAACACAGGGAACTTCCCAGAGATTCATACTCCAACCAAGGACTTTTCATGGAAATAACCTAGAACTCCTGCACAGATGTAGCCCATGGCAGTTCAGTGTCCAAGTGGGTTACATAGTAATGGGAAGAGGGACTGCCTCTGACATAGTCTGATTGGCCTGCTCTTTGATCACCTCCCCCTGAGGGGGGAGCAGCCTTACCAGGCCACAGAAGCTGACAGTGCAGTCACTTCTGATGAGAACTGATAGACTAACTTCAGAAAGAAGGAGAAGAGGACCTCCCCTATCATTGGACTTGGGGAGGGGCATGCATGCAGAAAGGGGAGGGAGGGTGGGATCGGGAGGGGAGGAGGGAGGGGCTTATGGGGGGATACAAAATGAATAAAGTGTAATTAATAAAAGTTAAATAAACAATTTAAAAAAGAAAAAAAAGGACAGAAAACAAAACAGAATAAAGTTACCACTAGTGTAATAACCAGGGAGATTTTTGTTTAGGGTTTGTGTTTGACTATAGATATTTCCAAAAATATTATGATATGAGAAGGTTAAAGTAGGTTTGGGGCTTGGAAGCAGAGATTAAGAAACAAAGTACTACTTATATGTGCTTCATATGTATTATGTAGATTTGTGCAAATATTTACATACATATGCACATATTATATATGTATATATGAGACTATAACCATGATTTTACATGCAGCTGTATTTTAAAAGTATTTTATTTTGTATTTTAGCATGGGTTTTATTTTGCATATTACATGTGATTATACATTTTATATACTACAATTCAATATAATTATATTTTATATAAATTGTATACAAAACACTTTTTTTTCTTTTTTATTTATTTTCTTCTAGTCCCAATTTATTTTATTCAAGGAGCTCTGGTTTTTGGATGTGAGACAATTGCATTGTGCTTAAAGGCTAAGATTTCTGACAAAGTTTCACTTTGCCATTTTGAACAAGCCCCCTCCCGCTCCCCCTGCCTTTTGCAGAGTCTCCCACCGCCAACAGTTGTTGATGTCTCTAGGAACAGATGGTTTGTGGAGGAGGATTGTTGACTGGGATATTCTGCATCTTAGTCCCAAGACTGCACCGTTGCTGTTGGAAAGGTTACAGAAATGACAACTGGTATTTGAGGAGCTGCAAACCAGGGAGTGGGAATAGCCAGACAACTGTGTGGAGGCCGTCCAGATAAGAAGACGGCTTGACGAAAGCCTGACATCTGAGGAAAGAAGACGAAGTGAGCGTGTGAAGCGTTCATGGCATGAAGGTGCCTGACATATTGGCAACAGTTCTCATATCTGTACTTTAGCAAGTTTCACAATTCAGCTTTGAGGTGAAAGAATCCGTGGATGTTTCTTTAGTCAGCTAGGGTAGCTTGTGTCACCTGCAAGTGAGACGCAGTGGATTTACTTTTGCCTGTTTGCGTGACAAACATTTTCATTTTGCTTCTTCCATTCAAAAATACAGTGTGGCTAAATTATCTTTTGTCATTTAATTGACTGACATTCCATTAGAGAAAACATTAAATTTTAAGAAAAAATGTTTTGTGTGACATTTTGGTTCAATCAGCTTTCCTAATATAAGGAGATATTAGTTGGGGGCATACTTAGGATTCACTCATAGTAGATTTCAGTATCGTTATTCATGAAATATTGTCATAAGTCTTCGAAGCCCATGCTACATTAACCTAGCATAAGTAGTCCTGGTTTTGTATTATAAGACTTCTTCCTTGTTGCCTTCTCTTCTTCCATTAATCACTGTTATTTGATGAATTTTCTAGAATTAGCTGAGTATACAAAAATTGAAGAAGGTAACAGTGCATTGTATTTTAGTGAAATTATCACATGAATTATTTATATTGTATGTTTTTAATGTCTATGTGTAGTAAAAGATTCCTGTGGGATATTTTCAGTAAGTCTCTTTAAGGACAATAAATTAGATGGTGGCTTATCCACAGGCTATCAACAGCTAATCTATTTACCTAGCCTTGGGAAGAATTAAGCCATGACTCCCAACTGAACAATCATCTCTACTTTTCTCATTATCTCTTTGTCATATCTCTCTCCTTTCCAATAAACTGAAAACATGTGGCAATGTGATGATGTTTATTCTGATTTCTGACACATAGAATTCTCTCTTTTTTTTTCTAATGTAAATAAAGTAGACAAGGTCATAGCAAACAAACCTAAGCACAAAGAAAGCATAAGATCTTAGTCCAATCTAGCCTGTGGACATGAGAAAACAGTAGTCTGTGTACATCAACGGTTTGAGACAAAAGCGACAAAAAGCTCTTAAATAAATGTCCATTTGATCCTCAATTTGTTGATTTCCTTCAGGGAAGTATAAATATGAATTTCAGTACCATCATCCTCACTGCACTTGAAATACGCAAAAATGGTGATATCAACCATTGTGTGTTGTGTATTTGTTCTGCTTGAAGTTTTACTTAGCATTTGAGTTCCATCCATGTACATAGTAGAAAACATTAAAAATTTCCTCTTCTATTTATCTCAACACTAGTTTTCTGTACTGATTAAGACATTGTAGTGAAAGCTGAATGACACAAATTATTTTTGTTGGTATTTAAATGAATTTCTTGGTGGGCAATTGTAGGCATGTAGAATGACTGAGCATGAAGTATAGTGAGTTTCTCTTTGCTTTCTCTTTACTAGAATACACTTGGCCATGTTTTTTTTCTATTAATATTGTTCATTGAGGTGGTGTATTGGTAGAGTTGGCACACTATTATCAATATACTATTATTAACTGAAGTTCATCCTTTCCATTAGATATTGGCCTTGTGTTTAAAGATCTGAAATACAGACAAATAAATGATGGCTTACATAAACCACTGTAAGCTGATAAAGAATAGTTTTGGTAGCCTAGATATGCCTTAAACTCCATTTTTCAGCCTATCTATCTTTATAGATAGATATAGGTGCAAATAATCACTAAACTTTTCATTGTTCCAATAGTGTAGAGAAGAATAATGTCAAGTCTAACATCTATATTTCTCAAAATAAATTTTACACAAAGGGCACTTCAATTCTGAATTGAAATGAACAAATGTTTTGAAAATCTATGTTGAGCGAATTTGGGAGGAACAGCTGTGGAAACAAATTTTTTAAGGACATGAATATGAGAATTTCCATGGCTAATTCATTTTTTAAAAGAGGAATATAGGATAATGATGATAATAGAGATCTAGAATGAAAGATAGAAGTTTAAAAATCCATGCTTTTGAAAAATGGTTTTATTTTGTTGGTTACTTTCACTGACTTTTTAATAATTTGCAAAATTAACAGTGTTATATGGTTCATTTGTGCACTAATATATCTTAACTCTTTACTTGCTTTTTCAGTATATGAGCTGTTTGGGACACTTTTGTTTTTTACTGGACGATTTGCTGAATGGCCAAACATTACTATTATAAGACAAACTTAAAGACAGTAGGATGAAGACAGAACTCAGCAATTTCCTGAACTATTCACATTTGAATAGACTGGTGAATATACTTAGCTCAGTTCATCAGTTTTGTTAAGGTCATCCCAATATTGGGACAAAAACTTCAAGTGATTTGCCTGCATCAAATGCCCTGTTTTGGAATAATATGGTATTGAAACTTTAACTTTGGTTTAAGGTTTGGCATTTCCTATGTGTAAACAAAGAAAAAAGTATATGTGTAGAAAAAGTAAATGAAAACCATGTTTTATACTTTTGTTCAATTTCTTTGATGCCGTTTTAATTTATAGGAGTTTCCATATGTATAATATAAAGTATTCATGTAATTCTCAGAAAGCATGAGATGGCCTTAAGAAGATGTTTCTTAGAATACATGCTTGCTTTTGTTTTAAATATACAGAGTATGTATTTAAAAACCTATCAGAAAGTGTGATTATTCATAATGCTGAAAGCTGTGTTGCTTTTTCAAATTGTGGCATGCATCAATTAATTACTCTTAATCTTTATGCCTGCATACCAAGTAGTTATAAATGGTTAAAAATACAAAACATAATTCATGACGATTTGTTTTTTTCAAAAATATACTAAAGAATTTAAAGATATTAAAATATTTTATATTTACAGCAACAACATGGGAAGGTGGAGACTGTTACTATTCCCTTTTACTAATGAGAAGAGACTGGGGCTTGGAAGAGATGCTGTTGGTTATACATCAACTCCTGGGGAATAGGTCTGTGAAACTGTGCTGTTTGATGATAAATTCTATATATATTTCCCTAAGTATAACAAGATAGGCTGAACATAGATAGGGATGATTGTGAAAAAGGAATGGCTTTTGAGGGATATGAAGAGCAATAAATCAAAGTTAGAAAATGAAAACTTTTCAAGATCACAACGTCAAGACAAGGCCTGCTATGTTGGCACACGCCTTTAATCTTTTCTTTTTTATTGATTATTTATTTATTTCACATCCCAATTACAGTCCCCCCACCCCCCATCTCCTCCCTCTGACATCATGTTCTCTCCGATCAACCTCTCCTCTCCTTTTCCTCAGAAAAAGGGAGGCCTCCCATGGATATCAGCCAGCCTTGGTGTATCAGGTTGCAGTAAGACTAGGTGCATTTTCTTCTAATGACGCTAGACAAGGCAGCCCAGTTAGCAGAAAGGGATCCAAAGGCAGGCAGTGTAGTCAGGGACAGCCTGTGCTCCCATTGTTAGGAGTCCCGCATGAAGACCCAGCTGCACACCTGTAACATATGTGCAGAGGGCCTAGGTCCATTCTGTGCAGGCTCCCTTGTTAGCAGTTCAGTCTCTTCAAACCCTCTTGGGCCCACGTCAGTTAATTTTGCAGGTTTTCTTGGGGTGTTCCTGACCCCTCTGGCTCCTTCCATACAGGGCTGAGTTTCACAGGGTTCCTCAAGCTGCACTTAATGTTTGGCTGTGAGTCTCTGCATCAGTTTCATCAGTTGCTGAGTGAAACCTCTCTGATGGCATTTATGTCAGGTTCCTGTCTTCAAGTTTAGAGGAATATTATCAGTAGTTTAAGGGTGAGCTCCCTTTCATGGCATGGGTCTCAAGCTGGGCCAGTCATTGGTTGGCCCTCTCCTCAAATTCTGCTTCGTCTTTTAGTGCTGCACATCTGCTAGGAACGGCAAATGGTGGGTGGAAGGTTTCATGGCTGGGTTGGTGTCCCAGTCCCTCGATTGGAAGACTTTCCTGACTCTGATTTCATAATCTCCATTGCTAGGAGTAATTTATGTTTGTATGCATGTGTGATCTATCTCTATCTATATGTCTACCCACCTACTTAGCATTTATTATCAGGCTAGCTTAACATCCTTTATAGATATAGGTTATGTCAATTTTCCTTTGAAGAGGTTTTATGTTTTTTATTTTGAAATACTAATTTCACATTGGACTCAAATACACATATGTGAACTTTGACAGGCATGCATTTCTCTTAGGTAAAATTCACAAACTTGCATGTCTGAAGCAATTTGCCTTCATATCCACATTTGTATTTTTGTGTGTATGTGTGTGTATAGTGTATGTTGGTGTGTGCATAGTGTGTGTGTATATAGTGTATGTGTGCTTGTGTGTGTATGGTGCGTGTATGTGTGCATGTGTATGTTAGTGTGTGGCATATAGATGTGTCTGTGTGCGTTGAGTTTGTGTATGTCTATAGTATGTGTGTGCATGTATGTGTGTGTGTGGTGAGAGGGGCTTCCACGAATGTCTTCTCTGAGTCTCCTATCTGAATGGTGTGTAACCAAGGATTTGGTCGTATTACAGCTTCATTCCAAGGTCCTTGTATTTTTCTAAGGCAATGGCTGCTATTAAATTTATGTCCTCACTGCTTTAAATCTCAGTTATTCATTGTTGGCTTCTGTTTCATGGGAATAAAACCAAGGAAAACCAGGGTTTTATGACAACTCAATACTCATGTCACTGTCTCCTTTAATAATAAAAGTGCAAGAAGTGATCGACTAATGCAGACGTGACTGTACCAGGTTATCAGTCAAGGGTCACCTATAATGATTTTGGCCTCAAACATAGCAAGATTTTGGACTACTAAAGATATCAGATTTTTCCATGTTTGCTGCTTCAGTCTCTGGGAGCTGATATGTGCCTTGCTTAGTTGCTCAGAAGGCCTTGGTTCTTTTGGTGTTTTCAGTGCTGCTGTTAGTCATGACAGACCTATTTTCTGAACTGTTACCACAATCCATAGTCCACACATTTGTTTTTCTTTTTGAAAAGATTATTATTATTTACAATTTATTCACTTTGTATCCCAGTTGTAGCTCCTTTCCTCATCTCCTCCAAGCCTCTCCCTCAACCTCTCTTCCATCCCTCTTACCTAGTTCACTGATAGGGGAAGACCTCCTTCCCTACTGTCTGACCATAGCCTATCAAGTCCCATCAACTGCCTGTATTCTCTTCCTCTGTGGGCTGGCTAGATCACCCCACCAGGGAGAAGTGACCAAAAAGCAGGCAACGGATTTCATGTCAAAGACTGTCTTTTCTCCCCTTACTAGGGTGACTGAGATGTCTATAGGCTGGATCTGAACAAGGAGTCTAGGTCCTTTCTATGCATAGTTTTTGCTTGATGCATCAGTCTTTGCAGATCCCTGGGCCCAGTTTTGTTGTTGTTGTTGTTTTGGTTTTTTTTGGCTTTGTTGATCTCCTTGTGGAGGTAACAGATGACTATGAAAATATTAACTGTGGTGATTTTTCTTCACTTGTGACTCAGAAAAGATGCTCAGACAAACAAAGGAATGGAGTCACACCCACTACTTGCTATTTTACTGAATTCTTTGAGGGCAATTTCTTATTTAGCAAGGGCATTATGAAGCAACATTGCAGGTATACCACTAGGTACAGTTATTTTTAATTATGACCTTTATTCCAGTCAAAGACACAAGGTAAACATTTGTGTCCATTTTGAGGTTATTATTGACCTCTCAGTGAAAGTTTTATGTAACTGTTTAAATTATCTAATCTTCATACCAATAAAGACACAGGAGGGGTAAACTGAAGTAAAAACCCGCTAGCTCAGAGATATAACTTTATTTTCTAAACTATGTATAGAATACCTGTTTACAAGCCTGATGCTACAGCTAAACTACTAGGTCTTGAGAGATCTCTTCCTATCTATGTCATTCTATCTAGCTGGTCTCCTTAGCTCTCTTTCCTAGAATTCTGTTCTACCTGTGTCCTGCCAGCTGCTTCTCTGTTGTTCCTGCAAACCAGAGAGAGGATCCTTATTTCTTACCTGGAGCACCTCAAAAAATGTTCTTCTATGGAAAGAGAGAGGGAGCAAGCACTATCAAAGGTCCAACTGCTTATAAAAGAAATCTCTAGCACCTCCCCTACATTCTTGGTAGACTGTACCATCCTGTGTGTGTGTGTGTGTGTGTGTGTGTGTGTGTGTGTGTATGTGTGCTCGAGGCCAAGTCACTAGGGGCTGAACCCTTTCACATTTACAGTGGGTAGCTAGAGGCCATGCAGCTGACTCTGCCTTAGGTCAAAGGGCAAAGATTGCTTCCAAGCAGTCTCTCTTAAAATAGGCAGGGACTTCCATTCTTTAGAATTCTTTTCTATGGAGGCTTTTAGAGGCGCACCCAAACTACTACATCTCTTAGGACACACCTAACTGCATCTGACAAATGTAACATCTGTTTTAGCTTTTATATTTTGCTAACAATTGGATTTTCCGTGTACAGTAATCAAATAAACTGTGACACTTTGCCCAGCGATTGGAACAAGCATTAGGATTATTATTAAAACTATAAAGCTCCAGCACTGTTGGCTAATTTGGAGTCTCATAAAGCAGAAACTCTGTTCTGACAATTTTAGCATATTATAGCTCAAGCAATTAATTTGAATTAAGAAATCTGATAGGAAAATTAAAAAACAAATGTGCCTATAAAAATACTTCAAGGTCTTATTTAAATCAATTTCAGCATTCAGGCATTTAACCAACACATTTAGTATTACTCATGAGATGCTCTAGGATTTCCTTGTAAGCTTCTAGACATTAGAAAATCTAAGAAACTTGTATTCCTTTCATAGTCACTGTTAGGATTGTGCTGTAAAATTACACGGTGGGTTTACAAATCATACCACGGGACTGGTTCCACATGGGAGGTTTATTAAGGGAAGGGGGAAGGGGTCACTTGGATACTGAGCTACCATGGGCTATATCTGAACAGGGGTTCTAGGTTGTCTCCATGAATGGTCCTTGTTTAGAGTATCAGTCTCAGAAAAGACCCCTGTGCCCAGATATATTTGGTCCTTGTGGAGCTCCTGTCCTCTCCAGGTCATACTAACTCCCCCTTATTTCATATTATTCCCTGTACTCTACTGAAGGTTTGGTTATGAGTCTCAGTATCTGCTTTGATAAACTGCCAGGTAGAGACTTTCAGAGGCCCTCAGAGGTAGGCCCTCCTATGTCCAATGTCTATCCCATTTGTCTTTCTAGGTGAGGGTTGCATCTTAACTAGGGTCCTCTTTCTTGTTTATCTTCTTTAAGGGTATAGATTTCAGTGTGTTTATACTATCTTATAGGTCTAGTACCCACTTAGAAGTGAGTATATACCGTGTGTGTCTTTCTCCTTCTGGGATACCTCAGTCAGAATGTTGTGATCAATGTGTGATTTAAGCTTTAATAATGTTTCTTTGACAAATTTAGGAGCCCTTTTGTTTGGTGCATAGATGTTCAGGATTGTGATGTCTTCCTGGTCTATTTTTCCTTTGATGAGAATGAAGTGTCCTTCTCCATCTCTTTTGATTAATTTTGGTTGAAAATGTATTTTATTAGATATTAGGATGGATACGCTACCTTGCTTCTTGTTCTTTTGCTTGGAAACTTTTTCCAACCCTTTACTCTGAGGTAGTGTCTATCTTTGTTGTAAAGTTGTGTTTCTTGAATGCAGCAGAATGTTGGATCCTGTTCCGGCAACCAATCTGTAAGTCTGTGTCTTTTATTGGAGAGTTGGGACCATTGATGAAAATAGATATTAGTCACAAGTGATTATTAGTTCCTTTTGTGGAGTTGGTGGTGATCATGTGCTTGTCTGTTTTCTGTTGCTTTTTTGATGTGATGGTATCTTTATCCTGTGTTTTCTTAGGTATAGTTGATCTCGTTTGGGTTGAAGTTTTCCTTTTAGTATCTTCTGTATGGCTGGTTGCTGTGTATATATTGTTTAAATTTAGTTATGTCATGGAATATTTGTTTCCTCCATTTATATTGATTGGAAGTTTTGCTGGATATAGTAGTCTGGCTTGACATCTGTGATTTCTAAGCTTCTGCATGATATCCACCCAGGCCCTTCTGGCTTTCATAGTCTCTGTTGAGAAGTCTGGTGTGACTCTGAGAGATTTGCTTTTATATGTTACTTGGCCTTTTTCCCTTGCTGATTTTAAAATTTTTGTTCTGTAGATTTAAGTGGTTTGACTATTACATGGCAGGAAGAATTTCTTTTCTGGTCTAGTCTATTTGGTGTTCTGTAGGCCTCTTAATATGTTTATGGACATCTCTTTCTTAAGGTTGGGGAAATTTTCTTCTATGATTTTCTTGAAAATATTTCCTGGGCCTTGGAGCTTATAGTTTTCTCTTTTGTCTATTTGTATTATTCTTAGGTTTCATCCTTTCATGGTGTCCTTGATTTCTTGGATGTTTTGTATTTGTAACTTTTCCAATTTTATTTTTTCTTTGAGAGATATACCAATTTCTGCAGTTCTATCTTCAGCACCTGAGATTCTCTCTTCTATCTCTTTTATTCTGTTGGTGATTCTTATCTTTGTGGTTCCTGATCTTTTCTCTATGTTCTCCAGCTCCAGGATTTTCTCTGTTTGTGTTTTCTTTATTGATTCTCATTCTGTTTTTATATCTTGCACCACTTCCTTTATCTGTTTGAATGTGGACTCCTGTCTGTCCAAGATGGCCTCTATTTTTTTGTTCATTTCTTCTTTATGTACCTTGAATAACTGCATAATTATAGATTTAAGATCATTTTTCTGTGTTTCAGCTGCAGTAGAATATCTGCTATTTTCTGGAGATTCTGATGAAGCCATTATGTCTTGGTATTTGTTGCCTGTATTGTTATGACAACCTCTAGCCATCTGGTTTTTGTAGCCTTGACTGATTATTCTTGGAGCTTGTACTGCAGCCAGGATCTACCTTTCTCTGGAATCTTGAGTAGTCTCCCCTGCATTCACTATCTCTGCTGGCTCACTGTTTGTGACCCAGGTAGCTGGGGGACAGGCGGAAGGATCTCTGGGTCTAGAGCTGCTCCAGTGTTCCACAGCTTTCTTAAGAAGGTGGAGGGTTTCCCTGAACAGATGTAGCTCATGGCAGTGCAGCTTCAAGTGGGTTCCATAGTAATGGGAACAGGGACTGCCTCTGACATGACTGATTGGTCTGCTCTTTGATCACCTCACCCTGAGGGGGAAGCAGCCTTACCAGGCCACAGAGGAAGACATTTCAGCCAGTCCTGATGAGAATTGATAGACTAGGATCAGAAGGAAGTAGAGGAGGACTTCCCGTATCAGTGGACTTGGGGAGGGAGAGTGGGATTGGGAGGAGAGGAGGGAAGGAGCTACGGAGGAAAGGGGGATACAAAGTGAATAAACTGTAATTAATAAAAATAGAAAAAAACTCAAGTGACAATAACAACAACAACCACAAAGAAGGTGTAGGGGGAGATTTGGGTCCCAGCCCTGGATCAGGTTTCTGACCCAGGTGGGCTAGGATGCTGGTGAGCAGGCAAAAAGATCTCCAAGCCTAGAGCTGCTCCAGTGCCCCTTTCGGTAGGACAATGGACCTTAGGTCAGGTGCCTAGCTCAGCTCCACTGGGTTCTCTGTCTGTGCTGGGCTCGCTGACTCTGGCCTGTGTGAGGCAGGCTGCTTGAGCACTGGCTCCCATAGATCTGTTTGCCAACAGCTGCTCCAGTGCCCACTGGCTTCCCTTAGATGGTGGGAATGGAACCTGGCTAGCTCAGGAACCCAAGCCTAGCTCAGCTCTGCTGCCTTCACTGTGCTGTGCTATGCTGGCTGATTCTGTCCTGAGTGAACCAAGCGGGAGGGGAGTAGGCAGAATGGAGCCATGCCTCCCCCATAGTACCAGAATGTATCCCTTTCTCTGGGTGGTAAAAATGAGAGCCACTAGTCACTGTGACCAGGAAGGTGTCCATAGAATGTTGAGAGTGGTCTCCCAGGTTTGTAAACAGGAACCTCTAGCACCAAGAAGGTGTCCTGAGAACTGTGAGAGTGAGTACCCACTCTCACCCAGGTCTGGAGTCTCACCTACAGTAGAGGAAGGTATTCATTCCTCAGGTCATGGGAGTGAGTACCCAAGGTCAGAGCTGCTGGTCTCTGCTTCCAGGAAGATATCCATAGAAAGTGGGCTTGGGCAGTGGGTGGCATAAGGCTGCAGGTTCAGAACCTCACATGCCCTGTCACTGCCTGTCCAGAAAGGTATCCACAGATCATTGTTTGGGCGTGTGGGTGGCCTAAGGCTATATGGTAGAAGCCCTGTGCACACTGCCTGTTCTAGGAAAGTATCCATTGATGGTGGGACCTGGCGGGTGGCCCAGGGCAGTGGGGTCACAGCTGAGCACGTTGCCAGTTCCTCCGGTCTTGGTGTCTTCAGGTGGGTGGTCTAAGGCTGCAGAGTCTTAGGAGTCCCCTTCCCATTGCCTGAGTGTGCCACAGCTTCAGGTCCCAGGAAGATATCCACAGATGGTGAGGTTGGGCAAGTGGCTTAGGGCTGCAGGGTCAGAGGTCTGAGAGCTGCCACCAGTCTCAGAAAGGTATCAATAGGTTGCGCAGGGAGTTTAGGGCTGAGGCAGAGCTTGGTGGGAGCATGGAAATTTTTCCTGGTTTTAGCTGGGTGGCCTGAAGATGGACCTTCAAGTGACACCATAGATTCTCCCCTCAATTGAGAAACACAGATATCAGGGTTTGGGGGTCCACAGTACAGCCTGCCAGTCAGTCACCCTGCTCTCACTGCTGAGCTGCTGTTCGGATACCCTGCATGGTCAAGGATGCCATCTTGGATCTCCAAAGGGCCAGTCTTGAGATAAAATTTTTCCACACTTCTGTGGTTATCTCTTCGCTTCCCTCTCTTCTATAGGCTGCCTTTCTTTTTTTTTTTTTTTTGTCCGTTTTTTTTTTTTACCTTTTATTTATTTTTTTTTATCAGTTACATTTTATTAACTCCGTATCCCAGCCGTGTCCCGATCCCTCATTCCCTCCCAGTCCCTCCCTCCCTCCCTCCCTCATCTCCACCATGCCCCTTTCCAAGTCCACTGATAGGGGGGACCTCCTCCCCATTCATCTGATCCTGTTTTATCAGGTATCTTCAGGACTGGCTGCAAAGCCCTCCTCTGTGGCCTAACAGGACTGCTCCTCCCTTCGGGGGTGGGGAGACCAAAGAGCCAGTCATTGAGTTCCTGTTAGAAATAGTCCCTGTTCCCCTCACTTTGGGAAACCAATTGGTTACTGAGCTACCACAGGCTACATCTTATAGGCTGCCTTTCAAGTGGGGGATTTTTTTTTTTTGTCTGTTCCTGGCACTGCCACCATCTTGGGGTCAGGCCTACATCAGGCCTGGTCCTATAATGGAGAACATGCACAAAATGGAGTTAGTGTTCTCCTTTCATTCTATAATTAAATTCGGTATGAAATGTCTCTGCTTAAAACCAGACCTATTTAATGAAATCATAATTTAAATGTCCTTTGTAGACCTGTTAGTCTCTTAAACTTCAGTGACCTCTGGTTACGCTTCTGTGACTTATTGGGCAAGACTTGCTAATCTCTTAACATCCCATCAGTCCATTTGATAGGGTATTTGCCTGTTAAGTGTATATTCAAGGTTAACATAAGAATGAATATACCCTCCCTCCCAGTTTCTATTTAACAGCCATGTTTCCTAAACTCTGTGAATCTTCATGTCTCCTTATAATAAAGCATGAAGGGAGGTCAAGGCAAGGGCATAAATCAGAATTATTCCCTTCATGGAGAAAGTTACTTGTTAAGAATTAATACTTAACTTTGCCTACTGTTCTCTTGTTTAACTAAAATCATGGTTGATTTTCAATCAATTTGTTTCAAAGCTACTGAGGTCAACATAAATTAAATTAAATTGTTCCCAAGGCTTTATTTTTACCATTTCAAGTAAATATTTTTATTTGGTTATTATAGAAGTGCACTGTTAGGCATTGTCAACCTTCTTTGAAAGCCTGTCTTCCAAGGAATGTTTTCTCCCATACCCTACCCTCTCTGAAGGATTTATTTGGGATTATTTCTCAAGAAAGATATAAGTCTATCAATATCACTTCTAGAAAGCATGACCACAGGTATATATTATCAAGAAGCATGTCCTGTAATTTTTTTATTAAATTTTTATTTTTTATATTAATTATATTTTATTCACTTTGTAGCTCAGCTGTAGCCCTCTCCCTCACTCACTCCCAATACAATCCCCCTCTCTGATCTCTTCCCATGCCTCTCTCTAAGTCCACTGATAGGGAAGGTCCTCCTCCCCTTCCCTCTGACCCTAGCTTATCAGGTCTCATCAGGACTGGTTGCAATGTCCTCCTCTGTGGAAAGGCTGTTCCTCTCTCAGGGGTGGGGGGGTGGTAAAAGAGCCAGCCACTGAGTTCATGTCATAGATTTTTCCTGTTCCCCTTACTAGGGAAAACCCACTTGGAGACTGAGCTGCCATGGGCAACATCAGAGCAAGGGTTCTGGGTTATATCCACGAATGGACCTTGATTGGAATACCAGTCTCAGAAAAGACCCCTGTGCCCAGATATTTTTGTTCTGTTGCTTTCCTTGTGGAGGTCCTGTCCTCTCCAGGTCTTACTAACTCCCCCTTCTTTCATATGATTCACTACCTTCTGCCCAAAGTTTGGTTATGTGTCTCAGGAACTGCTTTGGTAGACTCTTTCAGAGGCCCTTTGTGGTAGCCTCCTGTCTGGTTTCTTGTTTTTTCCTTCTTCCAATGTCCATCACATTTGTCTTTTTAAGTGAGGCTTTGTCTTCTTACCTTGGGTCCTCCTTCCAAGTGGATCAAAGATTTCTTCTCTTTTGTGATACATTGAAGAAGAAAGAGTCTTCATTACCCATGGGCTCAGTGTTTATGAATTGGTCTTCCTGCTGAAATTTCCAGGTGTCCTCACATATCATTTCTGGTACTACTCTGGTCAATGCAGACAAATGAGGAAAGTGGGAAAAACACAACTTTGAGCTGCACAGTGTGTTTCCAGCTAAGAAAGGACCAACTCTGCTCACTGATACAGCTCTCAAATTGGTATTTCTATGGACCTTTTCTTATCACACACTTTGTATCTTGTGTGTCTTTTATGTAGTGATGAATGCTTTAGAATGCTACTGCAGTGCAATGCTAAGATTCTCCCTGATGATGAAGACTGCAAGGAGCTGCAGTGACTACAAAGTCAGCTCATTGCAGAGGAGCTTTGCTCCACCTGTGCTTTTGCACAATTGAGTACAAATACGTGTATAGAAGTTCCTGTAAAAGAAAATTTTGCATTGAGTGGTGAAACCTCATGAGCAGAAGTTTCCAACGCCTAACTCTTTATTTCCCCTAACAGCAAAGTTCATAATTTTCTAATTCTATGCTCAGAAGTGCCTAACTGATATTAATTATGAGAATCAGCTAGTAGCGAGAAAAGGAAAAGGAAAATACATTCCTATAAATATGGATTAACATGTATAGATTAGAAGTAGTGATGAGTAGTTCTCTTTGTTATAAAATTTTAAGTAACCCATTAAGACTTTAAAAAAGCAAAAGCAAATTTCAGTTACTAGATTACATTCTTTTACTAGATTACATTCTACATGCAAAGTAGTATGGTTATCTCCCCATTAACTGACATGTGTATATACCACCAAATTAGGAGATGGTTGCAGCCACAGTGTATTTTATTCCTCGTTTTAACTAGTGGCATTGCAATAGCTCATTTAAAATGTTTGCAACATGTTCATTCATTGACTCAAGTACTCACTGGAACCTATTTACTATTGTCTGCTCACACAGAAAATCATCTTGTGGCTTGTGTAATAGCAAATAAAAGGATAAATTTCAGGGTCTGAATTCAAGGATCATTTGTCAATAAAATAAAAGGGATGAGGTTATACATAATGAAAAGTACATTTCAGTAATATTCAATGTACACCATAAACTTGAACCTACTTGAAAGCAGGGGCACCACAGTAGGAACAGGGAGCATCCCGCTTAGTGTGACATCCATTGGTGATCACAGAGTGATATGAAAGTAAGAAGTCATTTTAAAGTGGAGAATGTAGCTGGAGAATCACAGCTCTAGAATTTACAGTGTTTCATAAATTTGTGAAATTGTTCATTGGAAAAGAAATAGCTAAAGCAATAAAACTACCATTCGAAGAGCTTCTGAAGGGAAAAATCTTACTTTGAAGATTGAACTTATATCATTTTGAGACATTCAGAATCATATTTTTTGTTTATTATTATATCACCCCCAGTCAATGGAAGTAACCTATTTCACAGGAGTGAGAATAAACATGTACAGGACATAGCATCAGATTAGATCTGGTCACCTTAAAACAGAAGTAGTAGATTTGGCAAGATCAAGAAATATTTTGATGATATGTGTTATAGTTGTCAACATGCAGATATATTTGTAGCTAATATCACATTTGTTCTGTAATGATAAGTGAATATTCTGAGGCAGGAATTTTGTTTAGAATGACCAAATAATTATTTTTTTCAGCTTGTAGAGCATCTAAGATTTTTTTTTGTATTTTAAACTTTACTTAAATGTGATTACATTTTACAATTCTTTTTATTTTTGACTCTTTATCTAGACACACTAATGCCTATCTGCTCACTTGCCAGTGACATGACCTGGTTGAGTAGAATTTTTTCCTTTATGTTAATACTCTTTGACTTAAAAGCATTGATTTTCTAAGGTCTCCTTGACATTGCCACATGAATGCTTCAAATACCCAACAAAAATGAGAAATAAAATGGCTTTTTTTTTAAATTACAGATTTTCTCCTGCTCAGTGAATGATCCTCTCATTTACATAGTTACAGAAGAAAAAAAAAACACCTTCTCTCTTCACATCCATTCAAGGTGTACTCACATTGATTATGTGTCTTGTGTTTTACTGTAACCACTGGTAATGCCATGATTCATTTTGCTGTAGAAGAGTACAGTCTGCACTCTATAAATCCACTCTCTTAATTATGAAGGATTCTCTTAGCCACCTCTAAAAATATTCTGAGTATTTAACTCATAATAATTGTTTTTCTCCCTTTTTTATTATGATTACATTTTATTTATTATATCAAGTAATGGATCTTATAGTAACATTTTCAACAAAAGTATCATTATACTTTTATTATACATCATTCTATGTTTTTAGACTTTATATCTTACTAAAGAAACATTTGTGCACCTGTGTTCACTGTTGCTCTATTTAAAATAGATAGGAAATCAAGTCAACCTATATCCCCGAGAACTGGTGAACAGATGCTGAAATGTAGTCTATGCACACAATGGAATATTACTGAGCTCTAAAAAATAAAATCTTCTTTTTTTCCAGTTAAATGGATGAAATTTGAAAACTTTATACTGGCTATTTTTCACCAGGGCTATCCAAAGCAAACTCAATAGTTTCTCTTTCATTCATGGTTACTAGCTTTAAATATTTAATTTTGTGTGTTTGACAAAGAATGATGCAAGAAGGGAATCAAGAGCCAAGCTATTGGCAGGGGACCTATTTAGGAGAGAATAGTGTATTATAGATTAAATGAAAGTAGAAAAAGGAGAATAATAGGGGCAGAAAAGTTCATCCTCATTAGTGGATTGGTGGGAGGGGAGCATTAAGAGAAGAATGATTAACCAAAATGAACTGTGTGCAGAAAAACTATAAGAACACCTATGCTCTTAAAATGCAAATAAAAATGTACTGAATAGTAGAACAGATGCATTATGGAAGAACAGGGAGCAGATACTGTGTTAACTGTTTAAGTGACTTATGGGGTTAGGAGGTGTCGTGGTCAACACTAAATACATATCTGAATGACTGATAACAACCTATTAATGTATAGGCTAATATAAAAAAACAGAATAAAAATGAACAAACATAGGTACCATTCTCAGATACAATGCTATTCCCAGGAAGCACAGGTTATTTAAGGAAAATCTCAGTGCTGGGAATGGGTTAACTCCCCATGCTACTGTTCAAGTAGACCCGGAGGCACTCAGAGTAATCCATGCTATTGCCTTTTTTTTGTTGTCCTCTATAGCTAGATGACATGATAGTATTGATGAAGATGCCACAGGCTTTGGTTTTAGAATAGGAAATTTTCACCATGTTAACGAGATTTTTATAATGTTAGAGCGGGTATGTGGGGTTCTGGAGGAGAAAAGACCTAATGTCCTTACTTAGTATCATGGCTCCTCCATGAGACAGTACTTTCACTCTCTTGATTGGATTTGAGGACTATTCCATAGCAGGGAACTGATGCCTTCTCACAGGTCAAAGCAAAAAAACGGTTGATGTTTTGGTAAGTTGTCCTGGTGTAAAGCTGTCTTCTTAATGTTTATTTTTATAATCACATTTTTGGTTGTTCTTTACCTTAGTCATGGAAGTTTCTTCTTGCAGTAGGTACTAGTTAATGCAAGATTCATAACTGTGCAACATAAGGAGAAAAGTGATTGTTCAGCTGTCAACATTTTATAGCAACCATGATGATCCCAAACACCACAAGAAGCAAGGAATACTGTGGAAGAGGAATGAAAGAATATCAGAAGTAGGGCCTGGGGAAGAATGTTGTGAAATACCAATGAATATGACTTGGCTATTGTACACAGGAACTCATTGCGACTCTGCTTACCTACACAAAACAGATGTAAGATCAAGCCTGTAAAAAGTAATAGCTGGTGTGAGAGATGAATAATCAAAAGCTGGAACACTTTGATTTAATTTTCTTATAATTTACACTTAATGCTAATAATGAATTATATAATAGTTCTACCTTGATGGCCAAGATCCAAAATGGCAGCGCTGGGAGGACACTGTGTCTGAGGAGGACAGTGGTTTTGGCACAGTGACCAAGAAACTGAACTCTGGGCCCTAAAACACAGCGATTGTGATTCCCAGGTTAGAGGCAACTCCAAGGTGTGGGAAGCAATTGGGATCCATTCTCAGGTCACCCAGCTAAAACCCAGAAGAGTTCTCAGGTCCCAGCTGGCACTTGGTCATCTGCCCAGAACCACATGTCTAGAACCACATACCTGCGTGTCTTGATCACTTTCTCAGACTGAACTGTGGGCACCAAAACACCAGAGATTGGGATTTCCAGTTGCGAGAAAACCACACAGTGAAGGAAGCAAACGGGACCAACCCCAAATCACACAGTCAATCCCTAGAAATGGTCCCAGGGACTGGTGGACACACAGCTGCCAACCCAGAGACCTGCAGCATGCATGACTCCCCTTCACAGACAGAACTTTGTACCCAAGGGCACCAGAGACTGGGTTTTCCTGTCTGGAGAAAACCCCATAGAGAGGGAAACAGCAGGTCTGAGTTTAGAGCACTCAACCAATTTCTCCCTCCCCCACATGGAAAATTTCTCAAGAAAAGTTCCTGGGTTCCTGCAGGCTTTCAGTGCTCAGCTTGGAGCTACCACTTGCCTGTGCCTCTACACTCTACGTGCCACCACAGATGGAACTATGTACCCCAAAACACTACAGACTGGGTCTCCATGTTGAGAGAAAACTCATGGTGTGGTATGGGAACATCTGGTCCCATCTCAGAACACCCAGCTCTGGAAAAGTTTCTGAGTCCCCTAAGGCTCCAGGCTCTAGATTCCTGCTGCACGCATGAGAGCTGTGCTTATCTGTCACTGATTACTGCTTGGGTACTGGGGAACAGAGCTCCAACCTCAGACCTACAGAAGCTGGGATCCCCAAGATTAGTCCCCAGATACTGCTCCACGGGGCAACTAGTTATTCCTAAATAAACTTACCAAACCGCAGGCACCCAGGTACTTAAAGAGGGCTGTCCCTAGAAAACACTGTAAGAACAACAGCATCAGTTCACTAAATTCAGAGCAAGAGACCCAGCAGCAGGGCAGCTGTTTCCAGGACTTCTCCAGGTGAGGGAAGAGCATTCTATCTAATAAAGACCACAGTTACCACTCAGGTCTATATGCCTGAGGTGAGCTGTGGGAATTCCTGAGAAACACCTGCCATTCAGTGACCACACCCAAAAAGGCCTCTTGAGGAGGCCTCCTTCAAGAAAAACCATCTTCTTGCCAAGCAGATTCTTCCCACTCCAGGATTCCAGGAAGCACCAGAAACTAACACCCAACACTTAAGATAACCCAATGGGTAGAGGTCAACCAACAAAAGACAGAACAATAAGGCATCTCCAAAACCCAGTTATCCAGGGGCAAGCAGCCCTGGACACCCCAGCATAAATGAAATTCAAGAACATGACTTTACCTCTATGGTTATGAAGAAAATAATAGAGGAAACAAATAAAATAAGTAAAGGATTAGAGGAAGATAGAGTTAAACAGATTATGGCCATTTATAAAGAAATAGAGGAAGATGAAGAAAAACAGATTATGACCATCTGTAAAGACATACAGGAAGATGCAGCCAAACATTTTATGGCCTATAGAGAGGAAATAATTGATCACTGAAAGAAATAAAAGAAACAGAGGAATGTTCACACAAACAGCTGAAGGACTTGAAAGAAAATATAGTCAGATAGATGAAGGAAATCAACAAAACGACTCAAGATCTGAAGATAGAATTGGAAAAATTAAAGAAAACACAAATGGAGGAAATCATGGAGAGGAAGAACTTAGGGAAGAAAACAGGAACTACAGAGGTAAGCATAACCATTAGACTTCAAGAGATGGAAGAAAGAATCTCAAGTGTGGAAGATAAAATGGAAGAAATCAATATATCCCTCAAAGAAAACATTAAAATCTAAAAAATTCCTGACACGTACCATCCAACATCTAACACAACATGAAAAGACAAAACCAAAGAATAATATAAATAGAGGAAAAAGAAGATTCCTTCCTCCAAGGCCTGGAAAATATTTTCAACAAAATCATAGAAAACTTAAAGGAGAGGCCTGTAAGAATACAAGAGGCCTACAGAATATCTAATAAATTAGACTAGAAAAGGAAATCCTCCCTCGACATAATAATCAAAACAGTAAGTATATAGAACAAAGAAAAAATACTAAAAGTTGCAAAGGAAAAAGGTCAAGTAACATATCATGTCAAACTCATCAGAATCACATCTGACTTCTCAACAGAGACTATGAAAGTGAGAAGGGCCTGGACAGATACCATGCAGACCCTAAGAGAACACAGATATCAGCTCAGGCCACTATACCCAGCAAAACTCTCAGTCATCATAGATGGAGAAAACAAGATATTCAACAACCAAAAAAATTTAAACAATACCTACCCACGAATTCAGCCTTACAGAAGATACTAGAAGGAAAAATACAACCCAGGAAAGCTAATTACTTTCAGGAAAACACAGGAAATAATTAAACTCACTACAACAAAACTAAAATTAGCCAAGCACACAAACACATACCACAGTCAACATCAATATCAAAGGATGTAACAGCCACTGGTCATTAATTTCCCTCCAAATCAATGAACTCAATTCTCCAATAAAAAGACACAGACTAACAGAATGGATTTGTAAACAAAAACTAACAATCTGTTGCATACAAGAAACACACCTAAGTCACAAAGATAGACATTGCCTGAGAGTAAAGGGCTAGAAGGCAGATTTACAAGTAAATGGACCCAAGAAGCAAGCAGGAGTAGTCATTCTAATATCTGATAAAATAGATTGTCAACCAAAATTAATCAAAAGATATGGGGAAGGTCATTTCATACTCATCAAAATAAATTCCACCAAGAAGACATCAAAATTCTGAACATCTATGCCCCAAATACAAGAGCACCCACATTTGTAAAAAAAAAAAAAAATTAATAAAACTGAAACCACACATAGATCCCCACACATGAATAGTGGGAGACTTCAACACCCCACTCTCAACAAAGGACAGGTCAACCAACAAACATAAATTAAACAAAGAAACAATGACACTGACAGAGGTCTTGAATCAAATGGACCTAACACAAATCTACAGAAACTTTCAGTCAAACTCAAAGGAATTTACCTTCTCAGCACCTCATGGAACCTTCTCCAAAATAGACCAAATAGTTGGTCACAAAGCAAGCTTAAGCAGATACAAGAAGATTGAAATAATCCCTTGTATTCTATCTGACCACCATACACTAAAGTTGGACCTCAACAACAACAGAAATAGCAAAAAGCCTATACACACATGGAAACTGACCAACTTGCTACTCAATGACAGTTGGGTCAGGGTAGAAAAAAAGAGAGAAATCAAAGACTTCCTAGAATTCAATGAAAATGAAGGCAGAACATATCCAAACTTATGAGACACAATGAAAGCAGTGCTAAAAGGAAAGTTCATAACACTAAGTGCCTTCCAGAAGAAATTTGAGACATCTCATACAAGCAAATTAATGGCCCACCTGAAAGCCCTAGAGGAAATAAAAAAGAAGTAGACATACTCAAGATGAGTAGATGCATGGAAATAGTCAAACTCAGGGCTGAAATCAATCAATTAGAAACAAATAAAACAATTCAAAGAATCAATGAAACCAAGAGCTGGTTCTTTGAGAAAATCAACAAGATAGACAATACCTTTAGCTAAACTAACAAAAGCCAGAGAGACACTATCCAAATCAACAAAATCAGAAAAGAAAAGGAGGACATAACTACAGACAATAAGGAAATACAAACTATCATTACGTCTTACTTCAAAAGCATATATGCCACAAAATTTGAAAATCTAAACGAAATGGAAAATTTTCTTGATATATTCCACTTGCCAAAGCTGACTCAAGAAGACATAAGTCAATTAAATAATCTTATATCACCTAAGAAAATAGAAGCTGTCATCAAAAGTCTCCCCTTCAAAATAGCCAAGGGTCAGATGGTTTCAGCCCAGAATTCTAGCAGAATTTCAAAGCAGAGCTAACTCCAATTCTCTTCCAACTATTCCACAAAATATAAACAGAGGGAACATTACCAAACTCATTCTATGAAGCCACAGTCACCTTGATACCTAAACCTCACAAAAACCCAACAAAGAAAGTGAATTTCAGGCCAATCTCCCTTATGAACACTGATGCAAAAATACTCCATAAAATACTCACAAACCGAATAGAAGAACACATCAAAGATATCATCCACTATGGCCAAGTAGGCTTCATTCCAGGCATACAGGGTGGTTAAATATACAGGAATCCATCAGTGTATTTTACCATATAAACAAACTGAAAGAAAAAGACCACATAATAATTTCCTTAGATGTTGAAAAAAAATTTGACAAAATTCATTCATGTTTAAAGTCCTGGAGAGATCAGTGATACAAGGCATGTACCTAAACATAGTAAAGGCAACATACAACAAGACTATAGCTTCCATTAAACTAAATGGAGCGAAACTTAAACAATTCCCACTGAAATCAGGGACAAGGCAAGGTTGTCCACTCGCTTCATATATTTTCAAAATAGTTTTGAAGTCCTGGAAAAGCCTTGAACTCATTGGCACACGAGACAACTTACTGAACAGAACAGCAACAGCACAGGCTCTAATTTTAACAATCAATAAATGTGATCTCATGAAACTGAAAAGCTTCTCTAAAGCAATGGACAGGGTCAGCAGAACAAAATGACACCTACAGATGGGGAAAGTTTCTTCACCAAACCTATATCTGACAGAGGGCTAATATCCAGAATATATAAAGAACTAAAGAAGTTATACAGCAACAAATCAAGTTATCCAATTAAAAAATGGGTATAAAGACTTAAACAGAGAATTCTCAATAGATGAATATCCAATGGCCGAAAAACACTTAAAGAAATCTTCAATGTCCTTAGTCTTTTGGGAAATGCAAATTAATATGACCTTGAGATTTCACCTTGCAACCATCAGGATGGCTAAGATCAAAAACTCAAGTGACAACACATGCTGGAGAGGTTGTGGAGAAAGGGGAACCCTGCTCCATTGCTGGAAGGAATGTCAACTTGTACAACCACTTTGGAAATCAATCTAGCGCTGTCTCAATTACGAATAGTGCTTCCTCAAATCCAGCTATATCACTTTTAGGCATATATGCAAAAGATGCTCAAGTACACAAGGACATTTACTCAACCATGTTTGTAGCAGCTTTATTTGTAATAGCCAGAACCAGGAAACAACCCATATGTCACTCAACTGAGGAATAGATATAGAAATTGTGGTTCATTTACCCAATGGAATTTACTAAACAATTAAAAGCAAAGAAATTATGACATTACTGGCAAATGGTGGGAACTGGAAAAGATCATCCTGAGTGAGGTATTGCAGAAACAGAAGGACACACATGGTATATATTCACTTATAAGTGGATATTAGACATATAGGGTAATATAGGGTAATTATATCAAAATCTGTACTCCTAATGAAGCTTATCAAGAAGGACAACCCTGGGTAAGATGTTCAAGCTTCATTCAGAAAGGCAAATGAAACTGACCCCAGAAGAGGGAGCAAACAGGGAACAGGACAGGAGACTATCATAGAGGGCCTCTGAAAGACTCTACCCAGCAGGGTATGAAAACATATGTTGAGAGTCTTAGCCAAAGTTTGGGCAGAGGGCAGGAAATCTTATGCTAGAAGGGGGAGATAGAAAGCCCTGGAAGCAACAGGAGCTTTACAAGGAGAGCAACAGAACAAAAAAATCTGGGTACAGGGGTCTTTTCTGAGATTGATACTCCAACCAAGGATTGTGCAAGGAGATAACTTAGAACCTCCACGTAGAAGCAGCCCATAGCAGCTCAGTGTCCAAGAGGATGTCTCAGTGATAGGAACAGGGACTGTCTCTGATATGAACTCATGGGCTGGCTTATTGGCCACCTCCACCTAAGGGGGGAGCAGTCTTACCAGTCCACAGAGGAAGACAAAGAAGCCAGTTCTGATGAGACCTAATAGACTAGGGTCAGATGGAAGGGGAAGAGGACCTCTCATATCATTGGACTGGGGGTAGGGCATAGAAGAAGAAGAGGGAGGGAAATAGGATTGGGAGGGAACAGTTGAGGGGGCTACAGCTGTGATACAAAGTGAATAAAGTGTAATTAATAAAAATTTAAAAAAGAAAACAACAGCAACAACAAAAACAAAATAAACACTGTCTCAAATAAATCAGGGACAGTCCTTGTCCGCATTACTATGGAGGCCACTTAGACACTGAACTGCCATAAGCTACCTCTGTGTAGGGGTTCCAGGCCATTTTCATGAGTGGGGTTCTTGGCTGAAGTATCAGTTTCAGAAAAGACTGCCTACAGATTGGAAAAGGATCATCACCAAACCTATATTTCACAGAGCGCTAATATCCAGAACTAATAAAGAACTCAAGAAGTTAAACAGCAACAAATCAAATAATTCAAATTAAAAAATGGGGTACAGAGCTAAACAGATAATTCTCAATAGAAGAATGTCAAATGGTAGAGAAACACAAAGAAATGTTCAACACATGCTGTAGAGGATGTGGAGAAAGGGGAACCCTCCTCCACTGCTGGTGGGAATGTAAACATATACAACCACTTTTTGATCTTAGAGTCTGTGATGTTGGTGTTCTATTCAAGAGGTTGTCTCCTGTGCCAATGAGTTCCAGGCTCTTCCCCACTTTTTATTCTAATAGGTTTAGTGTGTCTGTTTTTATATTGGACTTTAGTATTGTGCATGGTGATAAGTATGGATGCTATTTGTATTTTTCTACATGTAGACATCCAGTTAGACCAGCACCATTTGTTGAAGATGCTATCTTTTTTCCCTTGAATGGTTTTGGCATCTTTGTCAAAGATCAGGTGTCCATAAGTGTGTGGGTTTATTTCTGGGTCTTCTATTCGGTCCCACTGATTCACCATTCTGTTTCTATGCCAGTACCATGCAGTTTTTATAACTGTTGCTCTATAGTACAGCTTGAGATCAGGGATGGAGATACTCCAGAAGATCTTTTATTGTAGAGGATTGTTTTAGCAATTCTGGCTTTCTTGTTATTCCATATGAAGTTGAGAATTTTTCTTTCAAAGTCTGTAAAGAATTGTGTTGGTAATTTGATGTGAATTACGTTGAATCTGTAGATTGCTTTTGGTAAGCTAGCCACATTTTTACTATGTTAATCTTGCCAAGCCATGAGCATGAGAGATCTTTCCATCTTCTGATATCTTCTAATTCTTTCTTCAGAGACTTGAATTTTTTTTTCATACAAGTCTTTGACTTGCTTGATTAAGGTCACACAAGGTACTTTACGTCCTTTGTGGGTATTGTGAAGGGTGTTGTTTCCCTAATTTCTTTCTTAGCCCTTTTGTCTTTTGTATACAGGAAGGCTACTGATTTTTTTTTAGTTAATTTTGTATCCAGCCACTTTGCTGAAGTTGTTTATCAGCTGTAGGAGTTCCCTGGTAGAATTTTTGGAGTCATTCAAATATCATATCATCTGCAAATAATGATACTTTGACTTCTTCTTTTCCAATTTGTATCCACTTGATCTCCCTTAATTGACTTACTGCTCTAGCAAGGACTTTAAGAAGTATGTTGAAGAGATATGGAGAGAGTGGGCAGCCTTGCCTTGTCCCTGATTTTAGCAGGACTGATTTCAATTTCTCTCAGTTTAGTTTGATATTGGCCATTGGCTTGCTGCATATTGCCTTTACTATCTTTAGATATGTGCTTTGTATCCTTAATCTCTCCAAGACTTTAAACATGAATGGATGTTGGATTTTGTCAAATGGTTTTTCAGTAGTAATGGGGACAGGAGCTTTCTCTGACATGAACTCAGTTGCTTGCTCTTTGATCACCTCCCCCTGAGCGGGGAGCAGCCTTACCAGGCTACAGAAGAAGACAATGCAGCCGCTCCTGATGAGACCTGATAGACTAGGATCAGAGGGACGGGAGGAGGACCTCCCCATCAGTGGACTGGGGGAGGGGTGCAGGTAGTATCAGGAGGGAGTTACAGGGGGAATACAAAGTGAATAAACTGTAATTAATAAAATAATATAAAAACAAATCAGAAACAAGTAAAAAAATAGTTCTACTTTGAATTTTTTGGAGTAATCTGTGTATTGCCTCATATTATAACTGTTGATTTCTAATACTACCTTAATGTACATGGTTCCCTTTCCCTTTCATCTTTATGATAAGATTTTTATAATTATAACACAAGAAAAGATCTGTTTGTTTAATTTGAACTTCTTTGTGATATAAGATGATGAACATTTTTTGTACCTCTTAACATTCATTTGTCATTTTTTTTAAAAAAAGCTATATTCAGTTCATTTTTCTACCTTCATATCCTTTTTTTTTAAGTCAAGGTCTTGAACTATATAATTTCTTGTAGCAAAAAAAATGGTAATTTATATTGAGAGAAAATAACAGGGAAAAAGTGCCCCGACCTGCTGGGCTTCAACGGGGTTCCTGAGGAAGAGATTGGAAGGAATGGGGGAGGGGAGGAACAAGAGACACAGGAATGAAAGCCAAGTCTGTTCATCTGATCAAGGCTTCCGTTTATTAGAAATTTTTATCCAACTTATATAGGGAGAAGGCAGGAAAAGGGGAAGGTTAATTTACCGCTGCAGGAAATAGGAAGAGTGCTTTCATGGGTTAAATATTGTACCTGCAAGATACCATAAGGATGGTTTCTAAAGATATCTTACGAATGCTCTAACAAATGGATGTCCTCACAATCTATCACCCATGATTTAGGGTCTTAGATAACTCTTTCACTAAATAGCTTTAGGTCTCCACTAAATGACCTTTGCTCTCTCCTTGGCTTTGGCTTCAGTAACTACCTTTGTCTCCACTAGATAGCTTTGGCTCACTAATTGACTTTGGCTTCCGTAGATACCTTTGTCTCCACTAGATAGCTTTGACTTTGGCTTCCATAGATAGCTTTGGCTCCCGGCATCTCCTCCATTCTTAAACAATTTAAGAGGCTAGCAGGTAGATTTTGAACATGAGGTCTTTTGCAGAAGGTGGTCATTAACTAGAGGGGGTAAGTAGTGACATGATCCTCCCAAGGCTTTTTGCAGCCTTTTTGGGGTGCCTTTTTGGGGAGGAGAGGAAAACCCTATCAACACCTGATGGCATCCCCAGCAGGTTGTGGTTAGGGGTAATCAGACACCAACCTCTATGCAATCAGGTTTGCTTCTCAGGGGACTCAGAAGCAGGCAATTGGGCCCTCCCCTTGCAATGTCATCTTGCACCCCATTACAGGTACCCAGGAAAGCATTTATCTGAGTTTCATGCTGTTCTCATGAGAGCCAAACACAAGCAGTCAAGACCCATGTGATGGACTGTCAGCAGTCTTCCTCTGGCTCAGCTAAGTCTCTGTCAGCCAAATCAAGTCTGTGATAATGAACTTGTATGGGTTTAGATGCCAGGGAGTCAATTTGCTGTTTTACAAAGCCAGTAAGTCTTTTAATGGCCCATGGGCCGAAAGATACGAGGAGAAAGAAACCCACCATGGGTCCCACAATTGAAGGAAGGAGGGTGGTGAGCCAGGGAGAGGTTGAAAACCAATTATGAAACCAACTTTCCTCTTGCTCTCTCTGTCTCTTTCTCTCTTCTAAGCCCTCTCTAATTTTAGCCAAGCTGTTCCTTACAATCCCAGTATAATCTGTGTAAAAGCAGCACTCTTCCTTAAGGGCAGCACTTAAGCAGTCATCTTGACTGGAGGGGTCTTTTTTGACATCATTATCATTGTCAGGAGAAAACTCCTCATCTACTTGTTGCACCAGGCATCCCAGTAGCCATCAAGCTGCATCCTTTTCCTGTGAAAGAAACACAGACAGCTCCTCATCCCCATATGAGTACATGGTCAGTTCTATGCCATTGATTTGTTAAAGGATTTCTCCATTTTACTTTAGCAAAAGTTTTTTGGCTTTTGTATGCCAAAATCTATCTGTTGCAGATTTACCATGCTTATCCAAATTTTTTAGAAAATTTAGGTGTCCAGGGGAGTGGCTCCCCCTTCTTTGTTTTTTTTGCAAGTAAATCTTAATTGTTTAGTGGGTACGTTCTAGCGTGCCTTGTCCTTGAAGATAGCAAGGTATTCCACTTAGGTGAGAAACTTGAGACTGTTGACAATTCTTTTAAAAGATTTGTTAGTATATCCTGCTCTATTGTCAGTTTTAAATTGCTTAGGAACTCGTAGAACATTGAAAGCCTGTAGACAATGAGCAATAACATTTTTTGCAGTTTCTCCTGGTTGAGGAATGGCAAAAATAAATCAAGAATAGGTATCAATGCAAACATGTACTTATTTTAATTTTTCAAATTTAGGAATTATGAGTAATATCCTTTTGCCAAATCTGATTTGAAACCAATCTTTTAGGACTGACTCCCAAATGAGAAACAGGCTGAAACTGAGGACAAATTCTGCAAGCCTTGACTATACTACGTGCCTGTTTCTTAGTCAACCCATATTTAAGTCTCAAGGTTTGACTATTAAGATGATGCATGTTATGAGCATCTTGGACTCCTTAACTGTAAACAATAAACTTTGGTGGCTTAATCTGCCAGTGCATTTCCTTTTAGACAGGGGTCCTGGCAAATAAGAATGAGCCCTCAAATGTCATATAAAAAAGGAAAAGTTTATTTTTTGTATCAAGTTTTGAATTTGTAAAAATAAAATTCTAGCAGGAGAAAATATCTGGATTTGACCTGCAGTCTCTAATCTAGAAAAAGACACAGCTACATATGCACTGTCTGTAAAAAAAAAAAAAATGTTCAAAGACTACTTATTAAAACTTTCAAACACAGCCAATACTGTAGATAACTCTGTTATTTGTCCAGATGTGCTAGACACTTGAAAAGACATTGTTTTTGGTTTTGGTTTTTATAAGCACAGGCAGCAACACCAGATCTCACTATAGATGGTTCTGAGCCACCATGTGGTTGCTGGGGATTGAACTCAGGACCTTTGGACGAGCAGCCAATGCTCTTAACTGCTGAGCCATCACCAGCTCTCTCTGTTTGTGACTCTTTTATAATAAGGTTACATATGTTAAAATGCCATATTTATTAGATCTTTTACAAGTCTGAGAGCCAGCATATTTGAATTACTCTCTGTCTACTTTTATTATCTGCTCTAAACTGCATCTTATAAAACAGGATGTTATAATCTCTAATTTTAGCATATATACATATATATATATTAATGTATGTTTTAGAACCAAATTTTAGGTAGATCTACATAGACAAACTTTATGGTTATCCATTTTAAATTTAACCTTAAAAAAAAAAAACCTAAACAAAGACTAGGTAAAACTCAATCTTGTACTCAACTATAATCTTTAGCATAACTTTAAATCTGCTCTTTTTAAATTAAAATCAAAGCAAAATTTTTAATTAAACATAATTTGGAAAGGGCCTAGCAAATCTTATCAATCTTATAATATTGTATTAAAACTTAACGGCAAAAAATTAAAGGACAAAAATTTTATTTAGCATTAAACAGAGAAGTAATCTTAGCCTGTAGCCTTTAGCAAAAATGGACTATTCTGGACATACCGGATCTATAGGCCGGAAAGAAATAGCATTAAATCATTTATTTAAGTACTGTCAGCCAGGCATACTTTTGACCTCCCCCAAAGGGTTGAGAAACTGTTTTTAAGTTTTTTGTTAAACTGTCCAAGGGTTATTATTTTAAAATACCTGATAAATTTTAAAATGTTTTATAGAATTTAACTCTGATGGTCCAAGACCAAACTTAGAGGTGTTGATTTAAACTGTCTCATGTTCAAAAATATTAATATCGTCAGTAAGATTTTAAAATATATCAACTGAAGTCCAGAGATAAACATATACACACATAGAAACACAGCTAAGGAACACAGAAATCAGACATTGTCCCCTTGGAGTAACCAGAATACCCAGATACCAGGATTTGACTGGCCTGGAAGGAGTACCCTCCCTCATGGTCCCTCTCCACAGCTTCCAGATAGAGAGAAGGATCTAGCAGCCTTCTTTCTACACAGAATAGGGTCCCAGATTAGGGGAGCAATTAAGGGCTCTTTTTCCGGGAACTGGGGCTTCCCCCAAATTTACTTGATCAGATTGGAAACTCTCCAAGTTTTCCAGACCTCGTGAGTAAACCAAAACAAGAAGCCAAAACAGACAGCCGGCACACAAAAACAAAACACAGAGACAAAGACAAAAAACAACCAAGGTACCTGCTTTTTAAACATTTAAATATACAGAGCATAACCATGATTTTAAAAGTCAGTACTCGAAAAACTCAGAATTTATCAGTGAACACAATTTAATCTTTAAAACTAGAAGTGGCTCCATCTCTATGGTTTCTGTTCGAGAGCTGGCTGAGGCTGACACTGGCTGAAGCTGGTGGGAGAGGGCAGTGTAAACTGCTGCTCTGCTGAGCAGTCCTGAATCCTGCTCAGCTCTGTAGCTGGCAGAGGCAGGTCTTGGGCCGATTCTGAGGGTTTGAGAGAATGAGCATTCTCATCCACCCATTTCTTCACAAGCCATCCAAGCCTGGCCCGCGATAGAGGAGTGGGAAGGAGACAAGTAGTGTTCCCGTTCCTCCTGCTCATGGCGCTAAGACTCTGCTTCGCGCCTTCTGCCCCGGCCCACCCATGGGCCTTTTTCTTTGTTTTGGGTGGAAGTGAAGCAGTGCAAGGGAAACAGCCTATGAGACTTAGCAGTTTCTTCCTCCGACTCTGTTTCATCCTCACTATCTAGCTCCTAAATAATTTTTTGCTCTCAAATTACAGAAATCCGTTTGAGCTCCTTTATGAACACTTAAAATAACTTTAAAAGTGCCTCTTTTTTTTTTTTTTTTTTTGACTGACTGCTCTAATTTCTCAAGTAACTTTTTAGCTTTTGAGATTCCTTTTTGTTTACCCTTACTCCTTGCGCCTTGAGGGACTCCTTGAGTCTGTGTAAGAATAAGACATGCTTATTCAAATCTTGTCCCATAATTTGTCGTTCTGACTTACCTCCCAGATCAAGCTCACAGACGGGCGGTTCTGTGGAGATCTCTTATGCAGTTTTAGTTCCCGGTGAAAACTCTGAATCCTTTTGTATTTTAGTGGCCACTTGAAGAACGACATTCGATCCAGATCTCCGTACCTTTAGGTCATGTTGGGCACCAGATATGCCCCGACCTGTGGGGCTTCAACGGGGTTCCTGAGGAAGAGATTGGAAGGAATGGGGGAGGGGAGGAACAAGAGACACAGGAATGAAAGCCAAGTCTGTTCATCTGATCAAGGCTTCCGTTTATTAGAAATTTTTATCCAACTTATATAGGGAGAAGGCAGGAAAAGGGGAAGGTTAATTTACCGCTGCAGGAAATAGGAAGAGTGCTTTCATGGGTTAAATATTGTACCTGCAAGATACCATAAGGATGGTTTCTAAAGATATCTTACGAATGCTCTAACAAATGGATGTCCTCACAATCTATCACCCATGATTTAGGGTCTTAGATAACTCTTTCACTAAATAGCTTTAGGTCTCCACTAAATGACCTTTGCTCTCTCCTTGGCTTTGGCTTCAGTAACTACCTTTGTCTCCACTAGATAGCTTTGGCTCACTAATTGACTTTGGCTTCCGTAGATACCTTTGTCTCCACTAGATAGCTTTGACTTTGGCTTCCATAGATAGCTTTGGCTCCCGGCATCTCCTCCATTCTTAAACAATTTAAGAGGCTAGCAGGTAGATTTTGAACATGAGGTCTTTTGCAGAAGGTGGTCATTAACTAGAGGGGGTAAGTAGTGACATGATCCTCCCAAGGCTTTTTGCAGCCTTTTTGGGGTGCCTTTTTGGGGAGGAGAGGAAAACCCTATCAACACCTGAGTAAAGTATCTCAGAAGGAGAAAGACACACATGGTATATACTCACTTATATGTGGATTTTATACATATAATATAGCATAAACATACTAAAATCTGTACACCTAAATAAGCTAAGCAAGAAGGAGGACTCTGGGTAAGATGAGCAATCCTCACTCAGAAAGGCAAATGGGATGGACATTGGAAGAGGGTGAAAACAGGCAACAGGACAGGAGCCTACCACAGAGGGCCACTGAATGACTCTACCCAGCAGGGTATCAAAGCAAATGCTGAGACTCATAGACAATCTTTAGGTAGAGTACAGGGAAACTTAGGAAAGAAGGTAGAGATAGAAAGACCTGGATGGGACAGGAGATCCACAAGGAGAGCAACAGAACCGAGCAATCTGGGCCCAGGGGTCTTTTCTGAGACTGATATTCCAACCCAGGATCATGCATGGAGGTAACCTAGAACCGCTGCTCAGATGTAGCCCACGGCAGCTCAGTATCCAAGTGGGTACCCTAGTAAAGGGAACAGAGATTGTCTCTGAAATGAAGTCAGTGTCAGGCTCTCTGATCACCTCCCCTGGAAGTTGCAGCCTTAGCAGGCCACAGAGGAAGACAATGCATCCAGTCCTAATGAGACGTGATTGACTACAGTCAGATGGAAGGGGAGGAGGACCTGCTCTATTAAACTTAAAATTCTAAAAGAAGAGACTCTTAGAAAATATTAATGTTTCTGACAATTATATGATGGAATTTGACAAGTAGCATAAAAACAAGCCAGGGTTTCAGAGTTTACTCCCCATGATGCAGAAATCCTAGAGAGGAATAATCCTACTGAAACTTACAAACATTGCACAAATTTCACAGCAGGATTCCTAAGAAATGATTCATTTCCCTCTTGCATGACAGTAAATTTGCTACCACAAATGCACGGAATTGTTTTTATGTTGGGATTACAACAAACCATTTTGACTTTCTTCTAGGAATTCTGTATACTTACTGTATATGAAGTGAATGACAGCCAAGATTTATGGTAAAAATGATTCACAGATGTTTGTTCATTTGTACTTGTATACATGTGGGAATGTCGTCCAGACAATTCTACACAAAATAACATATACAAGCATAAATGACATATTTTGGATGAGCCTGGTGGATGCTATTGAGTATCATCATTATAAGCACTTATTTGATATTTGACAATGTTGTAATGGTTTCAAGAGACAAACAAAAGCTTTTGATGATCTTTTTAAAAGTAAGCTTATAACTTATTTAAAAGACACCGTAGCATACTACTGCCCAGCATTGAGCTTAACATGTATGTCTCAGAAAACAACTGTTTGGAGCTTGAAAGGCAGTTACAGTTATACAAAATGGAAAGAAGAAGTTTGTGAGAAAGAGCTAACCTGAAGCAAGGTACATGATTTATTCCTGAAGAAACAAGAAACCAAAGACAACTCTTATCTTTAGTGACAGTTCAACAAAGACCAGGAAAGGAGACAGAAAAACAGTTTTTTTTGTTCAATTAGTTTTTATAAAAGGAAAGGCAATCAGCAATTTCAACAAAACATTGATATTAAACATTAGAGATAACTTTTGTAGATTTGTCATTGAAGAGAGGAATGTTTTGTTTTGTTGTATTGTGTTTTCTTAAATGGATGAACGTGTCATAAAGTAGCATGGTTCATTCTTAGAACATCTGAGTGAGGGAAATGAGATGAACTGTCCAAGTAAGTTTTTTTTTTAAATCCATATATAAGTTAACTAAGATCAATTAATAAAAAAAGACCATGAATTTGAAGAAAGCATGGAGAAATATATGGGACAGTTTAAAAGGAGATAAGGAAGGAGGAAGGGGATGATGCAATTATATTACAATTTCAAAAAAAAGATAAAAGGAAAAGAATAAGAAAACATAGCTATAATATAGTATATTGTAAAAGAAGTAAATGAGCTGTTAAGATGACATGGAGGAGGGAGAAAACAGGGAACAAGACAGGAGCCTACCACAGAGGGCCTCTGAAAGACTTTACTTAGCAGGGTATCAAAACATATGCTGAGACTCATAACCAAACTTTGAGCAGTTTGCCGGGAATCTTATGAAAGAAGTGGGAGAGAAAAAGACCTGGAAAGGAGAGGAACTCCACAAGGAGAACAACAGAACCAAAAAATCTGGACCCAAGGGTCTTTTCTGAGACTGATACTCCAAACAAGGACCATGCATGGAGATAACCTAAAACCCCTGCATAGATGTAGCCCATGGCAGCTCAGTGTCCAAGAAGGTGTCCCAGTAATAGCAACAGGTACTGTCTCTGATATGAACTCATGGGCTGGCTCTTTGATCACCTCCCTCTGAGGAGGAGCAGGCTTACCAGTCCACAGAGGAAGACAAAGAAGCTTGTCCTGATGAGACCTAATAGACTAGGGTCAGATGGAAGGGGAGGAGAACATCCCCTATTATTGGACTGAGGGAGGGGCATAGGAGAAGAAGAGGGAAGTAGGGAGGGCTTGGGAGGGAATGGGTGATGGAGCTATAGCTGTGATACAAAGTGAATAAACTTTAATAAAAATAAAAACAAAGAATACTTGCAGCTCTTCCAGAGGACCCCAGTTCAGTTCCCAACAACTATGGTTCACACTGACTGTAATTCCAGCATCTGAAGTCCTGGTGAATTCTTTTGACCTCTGAGGGTACTCACATACACACATATAGGAGAGCACAGAAACAAGTACACATGGATAAATAACAAAAGATTCCTTTTAAAAATAAAGTGTTAATGTGTATAATTTTCAGTGAGCAAGATGACAGAATTAATTTATCATAAGACCTACAAATGATCCAGCTATGGATACCATTTTGAATCATTAATGTAATACTCATTGTTTTAGCAACAGAGGTTGAGAAATGTAAAATTACTATCAAGCTTTTTACTTTATTGGTAAAGTGACTAAGTTAAATATTAACAATATCCAGATTTTTCTGGAAGGGTATATTTTATGACATGTGCATCTTACTCTTTTTAGCCACCTATAAACTTTTATGGGTATAAATGACATATGAAAATATACAATAACACTTCACCCAAAGAATCACCTAGTCCTTTGTCAACCATGATTGGTGAATGTCCCTAATGAAACATGCAAATTTATAGATTATTTTTTTCTGTAGAATCTACTTATATATTTTGAATGTTTATTCAGTTCTGGTAATAATACATTAAAGTTCAAAACTGTCAAGACACTTCTACTTGAGCTATAGAAAATTGTAATATTTTTTATAAAGTATAAAATTGATTTTAAGCTGAAGATAAAACACAAAAGAAATGTTTTATGAGCAGAGGTGAAATAATATGGGAAGATGAATTACAAAATGCTGAAAACTGACTTTAAATGTTCACAACAGTTGGAAAAAGAGAGTTTAATATATTTTCTCAGTAACAATTTTATTGCTTAGATAAGAATCATCCTGAAAGCTTGTGAAAATCCTAGAATTATTTGAATAACCAAAATTAATGTGTTTACTTATTGAGGAATGTGATAGCTTGGCTGATCACACAAAGCAAACTATGTGATTGGTTTTAATGTTAGGAAATGAATGCTGTATGAATATAATGATTTCATATTGTCTAGTAAATTGATGGATCTTGCTCATAAACTTGTAGTTAGGTATGTTATTGCATATATGGATTGTTTTAAGCACGGAATTGAATTATATCCCCATTTCTCTAATTGTGTTTTCAAAATGAAGGCCCGCTGGGTAAACGAGAATGGGATTCAGCACCTGCAGTAGTTTGTAAATTGCTGTTAAATAAGTAGGAAGGTTATTCTCTAAAAAAACTTAGGCAGAAATTCACGTTAGAACTAAAACATATATTTTCTGAGCCCTTTCTTCTTTTTTGATGCCCTCATGTTTTATTTGTTTATGACTTTTATTTTTATCCATCTGTGTAATGCCAACAATTATCTGTTCCAAAGAACAAGCTCATTAATGAGGTTCTGAAGTAAACAAAGCTTGGTTTAATTCATGCTACCCTCTTTTTTCAAACTTTTGTCAGAACTCTGAATATTGTTCTTGAACAGAAGTTGCTATGTCCCTTGAACGTTGGTGTGAGCTGCAGAGTTCTCCGTCTAGAGATGACTAGTACAGGGCAATGGTCCACAGGATTTTTTGCTCTGCTTAGAAGAGTGCTTACTTAGTGGTTAGAAGTACAGTTTAAGTCAATGTTAAACACCCAGATTCCTCTGAAACATTGACTGTGGAAAAAGTAGACCCTGGGCATATTGGTGGGGCTGAGTTTCCTACACCATCATACGCTCCTCAGCATTCTTCAAGTCTGCTAAACTGTTTTCATGCTCCATAAGCAGAATCATGATCACAAATGGAAAGATATAACTTTCTGTATTCCCAATCACTAGATGTTGGGATGTTGCTGTGAGGAAATCCATGGACATTCTCCTCAAGAAAACCACCTTTTTTTTCTGGAAATCCTTTTGTTTTTAATTATTTGTACATGTACACGTGCATGTTTGTTATGTTTGTGTGAGCATGTGTGTAGATATCCCATGTGAGTCCAGGTGCCTCAGCAGTTCTGGAGTTAGTGTTCCAATCTGAATCCAAGGCCTTAGAGTTACTATTCAGATGTAAATTGTCAGACACTGGAGCTGAGAAATGGGCTTGGAATCTCTCCCAAAGTTGTACCTGCGTTTAACCACTTGGCCATCTAAGTTTTCCCTAAGAGAGACTATCCTCATTTGAAACAGATTATGAGGAAGTTTATACCTAAGGTTTCTTTTGAGGAAAATGAGCATCTTAATGTACTTATTTGCATATAGTTAGGGCAGCCTATACATCATTGAGTGGGCTACTTTTTGCTGTAAGATGTTTTAAATTCGCAAGATCATTATGATAAAGTCTTAATTAAAAAAGACAAGGAACAAAGGCATACATACATGAACAGTTGATGTTAATAGGCTCATGTTTCTAGTAAGAGGAGAAACATCTAAGGAGACATTTAGCAGAGTGAACCTGGGTAATCAATAACTCAGTACTCTCTGGAGTTAGAGCTGTCCTTGGGGACTGCCAACACTGAGCATCTACAAAAGGTGAATCAACGGAGCCACTGATATTCCAAAGCATTTCCAGAAAGAATAGCAACCCAAAAGTTTGCTGGCAGAGGCTATCAGATAGATGGGTTTAGTAAAATAGTAAAACAGAACACAATCTAGAAATGCAATCAGGAAAGAGAGAGTCAGGGAGGATCTGGATAACATTATGCATGCATCCCAGTGGATCAAGGAGACTGCTCACACACAGGACTTTTTGAGGAGATACATTGGAGCTTTCATATAGAAGGTGTATAGACTTCGCTGCGAGTCCACAGAATCAAATTAAACAAAGAGTCATTTAAAATACATTTAAAAAAATGACTTAATGCCTGTTTTACTAAATTCTTGGAAATTAAGCTACAGTGACCTTTGGATGTAAAACTTGATGTCATATACACTGGTAGGCTATGTCAAGCCAATTGTAAAGTTTCTATCACAAGCACATTTTTTAACTTTTATTTTATTAATTACACTTTATTCACTTTGTATCCCCCCATAAGCCCCTCCCTCCTCCTCTCCTGATCCCACCCTTCCTCCCCCTTTTTCACGCATGCCCCTCCCCAAGTCCACTGATAGGGGAGGTCCTCTTCACCTTCCTTCTGATCTTAGTCTATCAGATCACATCAAGAGTGGCTGCATTGTCATCTTCTGTGGCCTGGTAAGTCTGCTCCCCACCTCAGGGGGAGGTGATCAAAGAGCAGGCCAATCAGATTATGTCAGAGGCAGTCCCTCTTCCCATTACTAGGTAACCCACTTGGACACTTAACTGTCATGTGCTACATGTGTGCAGGGGTTTTAGGTTATCTCCATGAATAGTCCTTGGATAGAGTATGAGTCTCTGGAAAGTTCCCTGTGTTCAAATTTTCTGGTTCTGTTGCTCTCCTTGTGTGGTTCCCGTCCTCTCCAGCTCTTACTATTTCCCACTTCTTATATAAGAATCCATGCACTCTGCCCAACAGTTGGCCATAAGTCTCAGCATCTGCTTTGATAGTCTGCATTGAAGAGCCTTTCAGAGGCCCTCTATGGCAGGTTCCTAGGTTGTTTCCTGCTTTCTTCTTCTTCTGATGTCCAACCTCTTTGACTTTCAGGATGGGGATTGAGCGTTTTAGTCAGGGTCCTCTCTCTTGATTAGTTTCTTTAGATGTACAGATTTTAGTAGGTTTATCCTATGTTATATGTCTATATGAGTGTATATACCGTATGTGTCTTTCTGCTTCTGGGACAGTTCACTTGGGGTGATCCTTTCCCAGTCCTAACATTTACCTGCAAATTTCATGATTTCCTTATTTTTCATTGCTGAGTAATATTCCATTGTGTAGATATACCACAATTTCTGCATCCGTTCTTCAGTTGAGGAGCATCTGGGCTGTTTCCAGCTTCTGGCTATTACAAATAAAGCTGCCATAAACATGGTTGAGCAAATGTCCTTATAGTGTACTTGAGCCTCTTTTGGATATATGCCTAGGAGTGGTATGGCTAGATCTTAAGGAAGCGCTATTCCTATTGTCTTAGAAAGCACCACGTTGATTTCCAGAGTGGTTGTACAAGTTTACATTTCCACCAGCAGTGGAGGAGGGTTCCCCTTTCTCCACAACCTTTCCAGCTTGTGTTATCACTTGAGTTTTGATCTTGGCCATTCTGATGGGTGTTAGGTGAAATCTCAGGGTCATTTTGATTTGCATTTTCCTAATGGCTAATGACATTTGAGCATTCCTTTAAGTATTTCTCTGCCACTCTATATTCATCTACAAAGAGTTCTCTGTTTAGCTCTGTTCCATTTTTAAATTGGATTACTTTGTTTGCTGCTGTTCAGTTTCTTTAGTTCTTTATATATACTGGATATTAGACGTCTGCCAGAAAAAGGGTTGGTGAAGATTTTCCAATCTGTAGGCAGTCGTTTTGTTTTGTTTTGATGATGGTGTCCTTTGCTTTACAGAAGCTTTTCATTTTCATGAGGTCCCATTTATTGATTGTTGCTCTTAGAGCCTGTGTTGTTGGTGTTCTGTTCAGGAAGTTGTCTCCTGTACCAAAAATTCTAGGGTTTTCCCCACTTTTTCTTCTAACTGATTTAAAGTGTCTGGTGTTATGTTGAAGTATTGGATCCACTTAGACTTTAGTTTTGTGCAGGGTGATAAGTATGGATCTATTTGCATTTTTCTACATGTAGACTTCCAGTTAGACCAGCACCATTTGTTGAAGATGCTATCTTTTTTCAATTGTATGGTTTTAGCATCTTTGTTAAAGATTAGGTGTCCATAAGTGTGTGGGTTTATTTCTGGGTCTTCTGTTCGGTTCCATTGATTCACCATTCTGTTTATATGCCAGGACCATGAAGTTTTTATAACTGTTGCTCTATAGTACAGTTTAAGATCAGGGATGGAGAAACCTCCAGAAGATCTTTCATTTTAGAAGGTTGTTTTAGCAATTCTGGGATTCTTGTTATTCCATATGAAGTTGAGAAGTTTTCTTTCCAGGTCTGTAAAGAATTGTGTTGGTAATTTGATGTGAATTGCATTGAATCTGTAGACTGCTTTTAGTAAGATGGTCATTTTTACTATGTTAATCTTGCCAAGCCATGAGTATGGGAAATCTTTCCATTTTCTGATATCTTCTTCTAATTCTTTCTTCAGAGACTTGAAATTTTTTTTCATACAAGTCTTTGACTTGCTTTGTTAGGGTTACACCAAGGTACTTTATATCATTTATGGCTATTGTGAAAGTTGTAGTTTCCCTAATTTCTTTTTTTCTTTAATTATACTTAATTTACTTTGTATCCCCCTCTAGTTCCCTCCCTCCTCCCCTCCCAATCTTTCCCTTCCTCCCCCTTTTCCACACACTCCCCTCCCTAAGTCCACTGGTAGGGGAGGGTTTCTTTTTCTTCCTTCTGATCCTAGTCTGTTAGGTCTCATCAGGAGTGGCTGCATTGTCTTCCTCTGTGGCCTGGTAAGGCTGCTCCCCCCTCAGGGGGAGGTGATCAAAGAGCAGGCCAATCAGTTCATGTCAGAGGCAGTCCCTGTTTCCATTACTATGGAACCCACTTGGACACTGAACTGCCATGGGCTACATCTGTGCAGGGGTTCTAGGTTATCTCCATGCATGGTACTTGGTTGGAGTATGAGTCTATGGGAAGACCCCTGTGTTCAAATTTTCTGGTTCTGTTGCTCTCCTTGTGGACCTCCTGTCCTCTCCAGATCTAACTATTATTTCCCACTTCTTTCATAACATACCCTGCATTCTGCCCAAAGTTTGGCCATAAGTCTCAACATCTGCTTTGATAGTGTGCAGGAAAGAGCCTTTCAGAGGCCTTCTGTGGGAGGCTTTTAACTTGTTTCCTGTTTTCTTTATCTTCTGGTGTTCATACTCTTTGCCTTTTGGAGTGGAGATTGAGCATTTTAACCAGAGTCCTCCCTCTTGATTAGTTTCTTTAGGTGTACTGATTTTAGTAGGTTTATCCTATATTATATGTCTACATGGGTGAGTATATACTGTGTGTGTCTTTTTTTCTGGGATAGCTCACTCAAAATGATCCTTTCCAGATCCCAACATTTACCTGCAAATTTCATGATTTCCTTGTTTTTCATTGCTGAGCAATCCCTAATTTCTTTCTCAACCCTTTTGTCTTTTGTATACAGGAGTGCTACTGATTTTTTTTTTTTTGAGTTAATTTTGTATCCGGCCACTTTGCTGGAGATATTTATCAGCTGTAGGAGTTCCCTGGTAGAGTTTTTGGGGTCACTCAGGAATACTGTCATATCATCTGCAAATAGTGATAATTTGACTTCTTCCTTTCCAATTTGTATCCCCTTGATCTCCTTCAACTGTCTTATTGCTATAGCAAGGATTTCCAGAACTATGTTGGAGAGATGTGGAGAGAGTGGGCAACCTTGCCTTGTCCCTGATTTCAGTGGGATTTATTTAAGTTTCTTTCCATTCAGTTTGATGTTGGCTATAGGCTTGCTGTATATTGCCTTTACCATGTTCAGGTATGTGCCTTGTATCCCTGATCTCTCCAATACTTTAAATAGGAATGGATGTTGGATTTTGTCAAAAGCTTTTTCAGCATCTAGGGAGATTATCATGTTTTTTTTTTTTTTTTTTTGTCTGTTTGTTTCAGTTTGTTAATATGGTGGATCATATTGTTGGATTTCTGTATATTGAACCACCCCTGCATACCTGGGATGAAGCCTCCTTGGTCATAGTGGATGATATCTTTGATATGATCTTGTATTTGGTTTGCAAGTATTTTGTTGAGTATTTTTGCATCAATGTTCATACGGGAGATTGGCCTGAAATTCTCTTTCTTTGTTGGGTCTTTGTGAGGTTTAGGTACCAAGGTGACTGTGGCTTCATAGAATGAGTTTGGTAATGTTCCTTCTGTTTCTATTTTGTGGAATAGTCTGAAGAGAACTAGAGTTAGCTCTTCTTTGAAGGTCTGGTAGAATTCTGTGCTGAAAACCATCTGGTCTTGGGCTTTTTTTAGATGGGAGATTTTCGATGACTGCTTCTATTTTTTTGAGGGATATAGGACAATTTAATTGAGTTACCTGGTCCTGAGTCAGCTTTGGTAAGTCGAATCAATCTAGAAAATTGTCCTTTTCATTTAGATTTTCAAATTTTGTGGCATATAGACTTTGGAAGTAAGACAAAATTATTGTTTGGATTTCCTCAGTGTTTGTAGTTTCCTGCACCTTTTCATTTTTGATTTTGTTGATTTGGATGGTGTCTCTCTGCCTTTTAGTTGGCTTGGCTAAGGGTTTGTCTATCTTGTTGATTTTCTCAAAGAAATAGCTCTTGGTTTCATTGATTCTTTGAATTGTTTTATTTGTTTCTAATTGATTGATTTCAGCCCTGAGTTTGATTATTTCCAGCCATCTACTCCTTTTTGGTGTGTCTGCTTCTTCTTTTTCTAGGGTTTTTAAGTGAGCCATTAAGTTGCTTGAATGAGCTGTCTCAAATTTCTTCTTGAAGGCACCTAGTACTATGAACCTTCCTCTTAGCACTGCTTTCATTGTGTCCCACAAGTTTGGGTATGTTGTGTCTTCATTTTCATTGATTTCTAGGAAGACTTTAATTTCTTTCTTTATTTCTTTGCTGACCCAGCTGTCATTTAGTAGCCAGTTGTTCAGTTTCCATGTGTGTGTAGGCTTTTTGCTATTTATGTTGTTGTTGAGATCCAGCTTTATTCCATGGTGATCAGACAGGATACAAGGGATTATTTCAATCTTCTTGTATCTGTTGAGGCTTGCTTTGTGACCAACTATGTGGTCTATTTTGGAGAAGGTTCCATGAGGTGCTGAGAAGAAGGTACATTCTTTTGTGTTTGGGTGTAAGGTTCTGTAAATGTCTGTTAGGTCCATTTGATTCATGACCTCTGTCAGAGACATTGTTTCTTTGTTTAATTTCTGTTTTGTTGACCTGTTCTTTGTTGAGATTGGGGTGTTGAAGTCTCCCACTATTAATGAGTGGATCTATGTGTGGTTTAAGTTTTATAAATGTTTCTTTTACAAATATGGGTTACCTTGTATTTAGGTCATAGATGTTCAGGATTGTGATGTCTTCCTGGTGGAATTTTCCCTTGATGAGTATGATGTGTGCTTCCCCATCTCTTTCGATTAATTTTGGTTGAAAGTCTATTTTATCTGATCTTAGAATGGCTATTCCTGTTTGCTTCTTGGGTGCATTTTCTTGGAAAACTGCCTTCTAGCCCTTTGCTCTCAGGTAATGTCTATTGTGGAATCATCTGAAGAGAACTAGAGTTAGCTCTTCTTTGAAGGTCTGGTAGAATTCTGTGCTTGAAAAACTGTCTTCCAACCCTTTACCCTTAGGTAATGTCTATCTTTGTGACTTAGGTGTGTTTCTTCTATGCAGCAGATTGCTGGGTTTTGTTTACGCATCCATTCTGTTAGTCTGTGTCTTGGAGAATTGAGTCCATTGATGTTGAGAGAGATTAATGACCAGTGGCTGTTAAATCCTTTGATTTTGATATTGGCTGTGGTCATAAGGTTATGTGCTTGGTTGCTTCTTGTTTTACTGTAATAAGGCTAATTATTTCCTGTTTTCTTGAAAGTAGCTAGTTTTCTTGGGTTGTATTTTCCCTTCTAGTGTCTTTTTTAATGCTGGATTTGTGTGTAGGTATTGTTGAAATTTGTTTTAGTCATTGAATATCTTTTTTTCTCCGTGTATGAGGACTGAGAGTTTTGCAGGGTATAGTAGCCTGGGCTGACATCTGTTTTCTCTTAGGGTCTGCATGGTATCGTCCAGGCCTTTCTGGCTTTCATAGTCTCTGTTGAAAAGTCAGGTGTGATTCCAATAGGTTTGCCATTATATGTTACTTGGCCTTTTTCCCTTGCAGCTTTTAGTATTTTTTCTTTGTTCTTTATACTTACTGTTTTGATTATTATGTGCCAGGAGGATTTTCTTTTCTCCTCTAATTTATTGGGTGTTCTGTAGGCCTCTTGTATTCTTATTTGCCTCTCCTTTTAGTTGGAGAAATTTTTTTTCAATGATTTTGTTGAAAATATTTTCTTTGCCTTGAAGCAGGGAATCTTCTTTTTCCTCTATTCCTATTATTCTAGGTTTTGTCTTTTTATGTTGTCTCGAATTTCTTGGACAGTCTTTGTCAGGAAGTTGTTCGATTTAACATTTTCTTTGACAGATAAGTTCCATTGTATCTTCCACACCTGAGAGTCTTTCTTTCATCTCTTGTAGTCTATTGGTTATGCTAATCTCTGTAGTTCGTGTTTTCTTCCCTAAGTTTTTTCTCTCCACGATTTTCTCCATTTGTGTTTTCTTTAATTTTTTTCAATTCTATCTTTAGATCTTGAGCCATTTTGTTGATTTCCTTCTCTTGTCTGACTGTATTTTCCTGTTTTCCCTTCAATTCCTTCAGCTGTTTGTTTGAACAATCCTGTTTCTTTTATTTCTTTCAGTGATTTAAGCATTTCCTCTCTAAAGGCCACAAACTGTTTGGCTGCAACTTCCTGTATTTCTTTACAGAGGGCCATAATCTGTTTGTTTTTATCTTCCTCTATTTCTTTACGCATTTTAATTTTTCCCTGTTATCCTCTTCATGATTATAGATGTTAGGTCGTCTTCTTGAATTTCAATTATGCTGGGGTGTCCAGGGCTACTTGCCCCTGAATAATAGGGTTCTGGAGATGCCATATTGCTCTGTCTTTTGTTGGTTGAGCTTTTACACTGGTCTCTACCCATTTGGCTATCTTAGGTGTTTGGAGTTAGTTTCTGTTGGTTCCTGGAATCCTGTGGTGGAGAGAATCCCCTTGGCAGGAAGATGGTTTTTCCTGAAGGAAGCAGTCCCAGCTTTTTGGGTATGGTCACTGGATGGCCAATGTTTTTTTTTTTTTTTTTTTTTTTTTTTTTTTTTTTTTTTCAGGAGTTGCTGCTGCTTACCTCAGGCATAGAGACCTGAGTGGTAACTGGTCCTTGTTAGTCGAGAGGGCTCTCCTCTCACCTGGGGAAGTCCTGGAGACAGCTGCCCTGCTTCTTCTTCTTCTTCTTTTTTTTTTTTTTTCTGTAAATTTAGTGATCTGCTGCTGTAACCTGTGTGTCCTGTGGTTTGGTCAGTTTTGTTAGGAATAACTGGTTGCCTCTTGAAGCAGTATCTGTAGGTTGATCTCGGGGATTCCGGGCTTTTGTAGGTCTGAGGTTGGAGTTCTGTGCCCTAGTACCCAAGTGGTAATCTGTGGTGGGTGGGTACCACTCTCCTGGTAATAGCAGGCTGTCTGGTGCACAGCAGGTCACTGGGTTGGGTTGGTCTGTGGGACCTTTTCCAGAGATATACTGGGTGGCTTAAGTCCATCCACTTTGCTTTGTTCCCTGTGAGGATTTCTCCAGAGAGTGACTCCCAGTCTCTGGTGCCCCAGGGTGCACAGTTCTGTCTGTGCTGGAGAGCTGGTTGCACAGCAAGTGTCTGTGTCTGCAGCTGGAGCCCAGTTCAGGAATGTCGGCTCATACCCACAGGTCTGTGAGACTTTTTCCAGGGAAAGACTGGGTGACCCAAGTCAGTACCGTTTCCATCCTTCCATGTGGGGTTTTCTCACAACTGGGACTCCCACCAATCAGCCTGGGAAGGTGGTCAGGACAAGCAGGCATGTAGTTCTGCTCTGGGGACCTAGTACCTCTGTGACCAGGGATCTCTTCCAGGTTCTGGCTGGGTGGCCTTAGAGTGGACCCGACATATTCCCACACTGTGGGGGTTTCCTCTCAGCTGGGAAACACGATTGCTGTTGTTTTAGGATCCAGAGTTCAGTCTCTTGGTCGCTATATGGGAAATGTTGTCCTGATCCTCAGATGCAGTGTTTTTCTGGCGCAGCCATCTTGTCTCACCCCTATCACAAGCATATTAAGAGATATAGTAAATACCTGAGACTGTGCCAAAACATTTATGATTTATTTACTATCTATTTATTTACTCATTTCTGCATGTGTGTGTTTGTGTGTGTGCATAGTCCATGACATATGACAGTCAGAGGACAAGTCAGAGTCAGTTTTCTCCTTCTATGGTATGGATTATGGAGACTGAACTCATGTCTTCAGGCTTGGCAGCAGGAGCCTTTGCTCACTGAGCCAACTCACCAACGCACAAACAGTTTGTTTTTGAGGGTTGCTCATTCAGAAAAAATAATTAAAAAAAAAAACAAACAAAAAACAAACATGCTATAGCCCCAACACTTTAAAAGTTGATAAAAGAATTAACATTTTGCAGTAGTCTGCAATTTGGCTCTGTTAATCTCACAAAATTACAGAAAAAATACATAAAACAGTAGGATACAGTCAGAGTCAGACCCCAAACAGACATCTATGAGTGCTAAAAGGCTGAACAATCTGTAGAAGCAGATGTATTTGTATATTTGTCCTGCGTTTTATTTCACACATATGGCTCTGTATTACATCTGAGCATGTGTGCCGGGCTTTGCTCCTGACGCCGCAGTCAAGGCAGAAATGCCTTCTACACACATGGACCCACCCCGGTACTCCGAATATATCTGACTTTATATCTTCTTCTGTGTCATTTTGTTATAACTTTAAGTCACCAGAGGCATTAAATAACAGAAGATTTTCATTCATTCTCTATGACAGATTGACTCTCGTAGGATATATGGAATCATGCACATTCTTTATTCAATGTGTTATTATTCAGGGTTGGTGAAGATCCTTTCCCATTCTATAGGCTGTTGTTTTGTTCGGATGACGGTGTCTTTTGCTTTAAAGAAGCTTTTCAGTATCATGAGGTTCCATTTATTGATTGTTGTTCTTAGAGCCTGTGCTTTTAGTGTTCTGTTCAAGAAGTTGTCTCCTGTGCCAATGAGTTCTAGGCTCATCCCCCATTTTTCTTTTTTTTTCTTTCTCTTTTTTTTTTCAATGCAGTTTATTCAGGAACCTTGAACAATCCTCGGACCCTGGGGAAAGCCAGCCCACAGCTTAAATAGCCTCTGGGTAGCCAACCCAGGCGTGCCACGTGGGCAATGCAGATAGGTCCACATACATGGAAGCAAGCCAGATCCTCAGCCTTAGCCAAATGTGGAGTTGTTTGTGACAGAGAGCACTCACCATCGGGAAGGTGGAAGGTGGAAACCAGCTCCATCTTTAAGGCGCGGCATTTTGCAGCTCTCTACAGTTCCCCCTTTTTGTTTTAGATGCATCAGGTAAGAGTAGAGGTCTGATCTCTGATATTAGAAATAAATTGGGACTTTGTACCAATGTTCATTTAGGTGTTATCCACCCACCCCCATTTTTCTTAAAGCACGTTTAGTGTGTCTGGTTTTATGTTGAGGTCTTTGATCCACTTGGACTTTAGTTTTGTGTAGTGTGATAAATATGTCTCTGTTTGCATTTTTCTACATTTAGACATCCAATTAGACCATCACCATTTGTTGAAGATGCTGGTTTTTTTTTGTTTCATTTTTTTTCCCCCCAGTTGTATGTTTTTCACTTCTTCATCAAAGATCAGGTGTCCATAAGTGTGTGGGTTTATTTCTGGGTCATCTATTTGATTCCATTGATCCACCAGTCTGTTTCTATCCTAGTACCATGGAGTGTTTATTACTGTTGCTCTGTTGTCCAGCTTGAGATCAGGTATGGAAATATCTCCAGAAGCTCTTTTATTGTACAGGATTGTCTATATCTGACAGAGGGCTAATATCCAGAATATATAAAGAATTAAAAAAGCAGCAAATCACGCAATCTAATTAAAAAATAGGGTACAGAACTAAATAGAGAATTCTCAGTAGAGGAATATCAAATGGCAGAGAAACACTTAAAGAAATGCTTATTATTCTTAGTCATCAGGGAAATGCAAATCAAAAGGACCCTGAGATTTCACCTTACACCCACCAGAATGGCTAAGATCAAAAATTCACATGACAATACATGCTGGAGAGGTTGTGGAGATGTGGAGAAAGGGGAACCCTCCTCCATTGGTGGTGGGAATGTAAACTTGTACAACTACTTTGGAAATCAATCAGGCTCTTTCTCAGACAATGTAGGAGTAGTGCTACCTCCAGCTCTACCACACCCTAGGTATATATCCAAAAAATGCTCAAATATATAACAGGGACATTTCCTTAACCATTTTGGTAGCAGCTTTATTCATAATAACCAGAATCTAGAAACAACCCAGATGTCCCTCAGTCAAGGAATGGATCCAGAAATTATGGTCCATTTACACAATGGAATACTACTCAGCATTCATAAACAAGGAAATCATGAAATTTGCAAGCAAATGGTGGGAACTAGAAAAGATCATCTTTTAGTGAGATAACTCCAAAGTAGAAAGACACACAGGTATATACCCACTTATAAGTGGTTATTAGTCATATAATATAGGATAAACATACTAAAATATATACTCTAAAAGAAGCTAAACAAGAAGGAGGACCCTGGGTAAGATGATCAATCTTCACTTAGAAGGCAAATTGGATAGACAAAGGAAGCTGTAGAAAACAGGTTATAGAACAGAAGCCTACCACTTCAGTGACAGAGGGCCACTGAAAGATTCCACCCAGCTGGGTATCAAAGCAGAAGCTAAGACACATAATCAAACTTTGGGCAGAGTGCAGGGAATTTTATTAAAAAAATGGGGATATAGGAAGACCTGGATGGGACAATTGCTCCACGAGGAGAGCAACAGAACCAAAAAAGTCTGGGCACAGGGGTCTTTGCAAAGAACGGTACTCCAAGAGCACCATGCATGGAGATATCCTAGACCACTTGCTTAGATGTAGCCCATGGCCAATCAGTGTCCAAGCGGGTTCCCTAGTAATGAGTACAGGGGCTTTCTCTGACATGAACTCAGTGGCTGGTTCTTTGATCACCTCCCCTTGGGAGGAGTGCAGCTGTACCAGACCACAGAGGAAGACAATGCATCCAGTCCTGATGAGACCTGATAGGCTAGAGTCAGATGGAAGTGGAGGAGTGCCTCCCCATCAGTGGACTTGAGGGGGGCGTGGCAGCAGAAAAGGGAAGGAGGGTGGGATTGGGGGGGACGAGGGAGGTGGCTACCATTGGGATATAAAGTGAATCAATTGTAACAATCAAAAAATAAAAAATAATATTTCAGAATAGAAGAAATTCTTAGATACCCATACAGTTGGCTACATCCTCTAGAATTACTCCTTCCTGTAAACCTAGTTTGGTTCCACTCTCTGCTCTCATCTTGTTCTTGGTTTCCACATTTTACTTGGACAGAAAAATGAAAACAAAATCTAAGGCCAGCAATCATGTGTTTGTCATCAATAGATGTTAGCCATTGAATTCAGGAAGTAGGAACAATTTGTTCTGTGTCAACAATTTAAATTATAAGGGAATAAATATTGTCAAAATCCATTTCCTAAGTCAATATAATGCAAATTACCATCCTCTACAATATAATGGATTTATGTAATCGTCCAGTCTTGTTTGGAAGATTCTAGTTAAAACATCACGGCTGTGTAACCATATCTCCTTGCCCTATTGTGACTTGAAATCACATCCCATTCTCTTGTTAAGTCAGAATCTTTGGTTAGATAAGTCCTGAAAACGCCCTCTGTGAACTTATTCTTCTGCCAATGAACTAACTTGCTGCAAGGGAACACAAACAAATGAGAACACTGGCTCTTACCTTTCCTTCCTCATCACAGTGAGGGGCTAAAATATTTTAGACTTCATTATATGTAAAAATTACATCAGCCACACTAATGATAACATTTAATGTTGAAAAGTCTGAGTCTAAGATCTGATACTCTAAAAATAAATGGGATAAATACAAAGAACTTTGCAAATGGCTCACCTGTTTTCCCTCTTACCCTGTCCTCTCCTACTCATGATCAATAGTACACTAAAGATGCATCCACTTGAGCTAACCAAATTATGTCATATTCCTCAGTGACAGATTTTAAATTTTCTCTGTTAAATGCTAGAATTAGTGCTATAAGGGGTTCTAGATATTACTGTGGTAGAAATATTGTATACACAAATGGGAAGCCAATTATAATATCATTTTATAAAATATCTCTTGTACCTCAAGATTTTAGAATAATATGTGCTAAATTACATTGCTCTGGTGGTTAAAGTAGCTTATAATTGTTTCAAAATTCAAGAAATATAATTTTATGTGTAACTATTCCTGCTCATGTATCATGAGTCATTTAAAAACCAAATTTACAAGAAGTAATAAAGACAGAAAATTGTCTGTAATTGCCACAGTTTTAAAAATATTTATGATACATTTACTTAGTATTATATCACACATTTTTTTATCTGAGACACAAATTGTTTTGTTTAACAATTAAATGTTATACAAATGCATCAGGCTTTTTTATTGTTTTTGGAAATGCTCATAAATAACAATGACATAAAATAAAATCTTTGGTCATAGACAATTCAAGACTAATTATTTTGTATGATGATTAGACAATAAAAATACATATAGACACTAAGTAATATTGTTCATGCACATTATTTTCATGCAACTGTACCCACAAATTCGTGGAAAATGTATTTAACTTAAAATTTTAAAACTGTCAGAAAAAATATGTAGAAAATATTGTAGCAGCAAAATAATATAACACTAGAAAATGTTAATATAAAATAACACTTGGAAATTCAGTCTGATGTTCTTATGTTTATTTTGTATTTGTTTTTGTATTTAATTTAAAGCATAGCATGAAATAATAATGGTATCTAAGAAGTTTAGGGAAGTGACTATTAAGTTTGAAAAATGAACTAGACAATCAAATTGAAATGTCCATAACATTTAATGAGCTTAATAACATAAATAACATGTAAAATGTAAAAGAACCTCTTTAAAAGTTGTATTTTGTAAGATAGGAAAGACATTGAGTCATATGTAAGTTTTTATGAATAACATGTACAGACACAGTAAGTATAGTTGTATTTTGAATTATATGCATTATAATGCATATAATTATATTCTATGAATTATATTATATGCATAATATCTTCCTTGAATTTAAAAACATCAACTGGGGTGAGCATATGGTACATGGTTCTCTGCTAGATTACACTATCTGTGGTCTAAGTAGTATAGACTCTACCTGTTCTCTTATAATGTATTTTTTACTGTAATCAGTTATTGATTTTCTTAAGTCCAGTTATTTATGAAGTATGCTATCTTCCTGACAATAAGATATTTGGACTCTTTCTAGGTTTTGTAGCTTTATAACTGTTTCTAAACATATATATTTTTTTAATTTTTACTTTTCTTTTTAGTTACATTTTGTTAACTCTGTGTCCCAGCTGTATCCCACTCCCTCATTCCCTCCCCAACCCCACACTCCCTCCCTGGTCTCCTCCCTGCCCCTTTCCAGTACACTGATAGGGGAGGACCTCCTCCCCTTTCATTTTTTAATAAACATGTTTGATTTCAAGAAATTTTTCAAAGAATTGAACAAATTTTTCAATAAAAGGAATCATTTTTATTTCTCTCTCTCTCTCTCTCTCTCTCTCTCTCTCTCTGTGTGTGTGTGTGTGTGTGTGTGTGTGTGTGTGTGTGTATGGGGTGTCTCCTGGGCTGTCATATCACCTGAAGCTTCAGCCATAGCAAGTTGTGAACAGCATCCACTATGTTTGGTGGGAATCAAATCTGTGTCTTCCTGAGTGGCATGAAGCTCTGTAATCACTGAGTCATCTTCTCAAGTCCTGAAAACATACCTCTTTTGTCAGTCTGTCTCTCTGTCTATGTATCTATGAGTCTATGTATCTATGAGTCTATGTATCTATGAGTCTATCTATCTATCTATCTATCTATCACCTATCTATCTATCTATCTATCTATCTATCTATCTATCTATCTATCTATCTAATCACTTTACAGCCTGATTTCAGCTCCCTACCTCCTCTCAGTCCCACCATCAGACCCTTCCCTTATTCCCCACTCTTTCTTCTCAGAGTGGTGGAGGCCCCCTAATGTATTATATGTCTCAAATCTCAGGAGAGCTAAAGGCAGCCATACTAGAGAAAAGGGATCCAAAGGCAAGGAATGGAGTTATATACAGCCTCTTATTCCCATTGTTTGGGAACCTATATGTTTACCAGGCTGCATGTCTGCCACATTTTTTTAAGGGGTATAGGTCTAGCTCTATACACACCCTTTATTTGGTGATTCAGGCTTTGTGATCCCCCATGGGCCCAGGTTAATTTACCTTGAGTTGTTCTTGTGGTGTCCTTCACCTCACCAGTTCCCTCTATCCTTCCCCCAACTCTTCCACAAGACTTCCTAAGCTTGGCCTATTTGGCTGTGGGTCTCTGCATCTGTTTCTATCAGTTGCTGGATGAAACCTCTCAGAAGACAGTTATGCTAGGGTCCTGTTTGAAAGCATAGCAGAGTATTAGTAATAGTGACAGGTGTGGGATTCCTCCCATGGGCTGAGTCCTGAGTTGGGCTAGTCATAGGTTTGCCATTCCCTCAATCTCTGAACCATCTTTATCCCTACACTTCTTGTAGGCAAGGCAAATTTGGGGTCCAAGGTTTTATGGACCAGTTGGTGTTCACCTTCCTCCACTGGAAGTCTCACCTGATTACAGGAGTTTGTGACTTCAGGTTCCTTAACCCCTGCTGCTAGGAGTTTTAGCTGGGGCCAACTGTTAGACAACCAGGATCATTTGCTGTTCTTGAGGTGCCCTCCACAGATTTCCATTCTCTCAGTCCTCCCTGTCACCCTCCTGAGCCCTGCAGCTGCCGTACATACTTCTTTATTTACTTAAGCTTATGAGTTCAATTCTTTGACATTTTAAGTTATTTTTTCACTCTGAGTATTACCGTTTGAGTAAAGCATCCAATAGATGTGCTACTTTTGTAAGACGTGTGAATTTATCACTTGTTATCCATAAGATAAGTACAGTTTGAAGTGGATTGCTTTACATTTTATTCCATGATCCTGATACTGGCATTGTACTCAGCGAAACCCTTAGTGGCTTGTATTGAGATAGCTCATTGTGCTTGAGAATCAACAGTGTTAGGCATAGTGAAGCCAATAGTCCATAGGTCAATAATCAACACTTCTACCCTGGTAACTTTATAGTAGTGTGTATAACTTTAGCAAAGACCCCTTTAGTTGTTTTGGTGCTGATGCTGGCAATCAGCTTACCATCTTAGAGCCACCTAGGAAGAGTGTGTTAAGGATAAATCATTTAGATTCGGTTGGACAGTGTGCATGTCCCTCAGGGCCTTGTTTTCGAATTTAACTGATGGTAGAAGACCCATCCTATTGGTGAAGAAAGCATCCCCCAATCAGGAGTTCCTAAAGAATCTGAGAGAGAGGGAGAGAGAAAGAAGGAGAGAGAGCTGAAAGCAAACAAACTACTAAGGATATGTGCAGTCTTCTGTGTGCACATTCAGAAGTGCATATGTATGTGTTTGTGTCATACCCATGTGGGTGTGTTAGTGTGTATGTGAGTTTGCATGTGCAGATGTATGTGCTCTCTGTGTGTGCTGTGTGCATGTTTGTCTTTGTTTTTGATGGAAGATGTTAAGAGATTAGCTGCTTAAGTGTCTGCTTGAATTTCCTAGGAAAGATGAGCTGTAAGCTGGAATTGGAGTACAAATAAAACTTTTCTTCCTTTAAGATCCTTTTTCCTCAAATATATGTCTCCATAAAGCAAATTATGATTCCATAATTATCTATTTAGACTTCAAAGAAATAAGTAGACAAGAATATAATGGTAACTATAATCTCAGACATTACTAATGAAAATGGCTAGTGAAAGGAAAGTTGCGTGCATGGGAATAATAAAATAATAGCACTAAGATATTTTCCCCCAATTAGCAAATTTAAATCGCTTGTTACAATGATTGTGAATTGCAAAAAAGTAGTAAAAATAAGTACATTTAAATCAATCAACATAGAAAAGTTAGGAAATTACCAAACAGAAATATTTAAAAATGAACAAAAAAGATTAAAAGCTGTTTCTTAAAAAGTCTAATCTATTAGTTACAATTTGAGCAATATTAGGAATATGATAAAAATTAAGGGGCAGGCAGAGAAATCAAAGGATAATTCCATATAATAATTAAACAGCTACCAAAAATAGATACAGATATATTTAAATCTAGAGCTCTGTCATCTGCAATCATCAGCACTTAGTGGACCTAATGCAGTAAACACCACTGTACAGAAGTTGTGAATGATGGCCACGATCATTCTGCCCTTGTTCTTGGTATTAAAGAAATGGTCTTGACATTTTACTCTACTGAGAAATTTTATAGTTGCCTTTTACTCAAGGTTAATGAAATTCCCTTCAGTTTCTAGTTTGCTAAGAATGATTTGGCTTTTCCCAGTTCTGTACTGCTTCAATTGAGACAAGTGGTTATCTGTATTTTTAAATAGTTAGTGCAACAGATTTTGTGGTGGTTTGCTAATCCCAAAATCTATCATTCATTATTGTAATAAACTATATATTTTCTTCAAAATTTTGTTCCTTTTTGATATAGCAGAAATAGCTTTCTAAGAACCATTTTGAGTTTTGGAATATTTAAGGCTTTCAGGCTCTGATTTAATAAATACCCGGAGGAGTTGACTATCCCACTAAGAACAAGGCTCTGAAAAGCTAATTTTTATTGCAGCTTTGGAAAGTTTATAATGTAATAGAGACTATGCTAATTCAAATGAGAAAACCCAGCAGAATAATTTTTTACAATTATGTGTATAAGCGAGGTTTTCAATCATTGTTATTTTTCCTCCTGGCCTTTTGATGTAAAAATACATTAGTCTTACAACTGTTAGTATGAAGCATTTCTTTTTTCAAATGCATCAGAATAGTCTGTGTTTGCATATGTCTTTCTTTTAATTTTTAAATTTTAGTAGACCTAATAAGTCCATCAGATTCTGGAAAATTTTGGGACTTTTAATTATCTTTAATATACATTTTAAGTTAATCTAGGATGTTATATTTCTTCTATAACAAAATTGCTGGTTTGATTCTTCTTGAGTCTGTCTTCAAGTATGGTGACGTAGTATTATTAAAAAGCCAGTGTTATCTCATGGTCTTGGGTATACACCTAAGTCGACAGTACTTAATGCTGACCAGTATGAACATACTGCCTTTTTTGAAAACCTTTCACGGAATCATCACTTTTAAAGTCCTATCAAAACCTATTTCTGTCACTGCTGATCATCTCTGTACTGTTTTCTCTATTGTATTGTTCTCTTTTAATTTTAACACTTATACAACTTTTGTTTGGGTTTCTTTTCTGTTTTTTTTTTTAATTTTCCTTTTGTTGAAAATAGATTCATTTTAAATACAATATATCACGATTATAGTTTCTCCTCCCTCTACTTCCAGTTTCTTCCAACCTCCCCTTCTCTCTGAATCTAGTATCTTCCTGTCTTTTATTAGAGATGAACAGGTTTCTAAGAGATAACAAACAAACATGACAAAATAAAATATAGTAAGATGAAGCAAAAACCGTCTTATCGAATTAGACGAGGCAACCCAACAGGAGGAAAAGAGTTCTAAGAACAGGCACAAGAATCAGATACCCATCCTTTCTCACAGTAAGGTGTACCAAATACTAAAATAATAGCTGTAATATATAGAAAAGACCTTCTGCTCACTCATTCAGGCCCTGTGCTTGATGATGTTATATCTGTGAACTCATAGGCACTTTGCTCAGTTGATTCAGAGAGCCTTGTTCGCTTAGAGTCTTTTTTTACCTCTTGCTTTTACATGCTGTCTCCTGAGCTCCAAAGAAAGGGATTGATGGAGACCTTCCATTATGATTTTCTTTCCTTGTACTATCTGGTTGTGGTGGTCTCTGAATAAGCCTCTGTGATGACAGCTAGGTAAGACACTGATCTATGAGTATAACAGAATATCATTAGGAGCCATTTTATTATATAATATAATATATAATTAATATATATTAATAATATATTAGGTTTTACCCTCGATCCCTGATATACAGTATTTGGTTCTTGGTTACCAAGCAGTGTTGGATATAGGTTCCTTATTATGGAGTGGGCCTTAAGTAAAATAAGACAATGTTCGGGTTTCTTTGCCCATTTGATTTCCATCTTTCTGGGGTAGGTTACTAGTCTTTTAAGGATATGCATGGAGAGCACCTAGACCCCCTGCCCAGATGTAGGCAATAGACAGCCCAGTATCTATGTGGGTTCCCAAGTAAGGGGAGCAGGAACAGCCTCTGTCATGAACTTGGTTGCCTGCTCTTTGATCACTTTCCTTTGACAGTGAGGCATTGCAGGCCACAGAGGAAGAGGATTCAGGCAGTCCTGATGAGACTTGATAAGCTAGGGTCAGAGGACAGGGGAGGAGAACTCCCCCTTTCAGTGGACTAGGGATAGGAGAAAGAGGGGAAGAAGGAGGGAAAGTGGAACTGGGATGAAATGAGGGAGAGAGCTACAATCGGGATATAAAATTAATAATTTGTAAAAATAAGTAAGTAAGTAAATAAATAGATAGATAGATAAATAGATAAGAGAGAAAGAAATGTGTTTTAAGTGAGTCAAAACAGACCCAGAAGCAACCACCACACAATCATGAGATATGTGATCTATAGGATCCCATTTTTATCTCCTTGGAGCTGAGTCAAGAATGTTGGCTACCAATGTTATTCAAGAAGTGTGACTGGAAGAATGAATAAAGAAAGAGAAATGACCTAATTCTAAGTTGTAAGTATAAGAAGCCATGAATGCAATTTTATGGTGGTTGACAACAAATAATAATAAAGACATATATATATATATATATATATATATATATATAAATCAATGAAAAAAAATTCCTTGTTTAAAGAAAATGATAAATTTTTGGGATGGCGGATATTTTTACCTTTTTTGTTTTTATTTTTTCAGAACAAGAAAAGAAATGAGAGTCATAAAAAAGCTGTAGGAATACATGGCTTAGGCTGAGCCTAAAGAGTTTTTTTTTCACCATTCTAGTTATCCATAGGCCTAGGCCAGGAAGCTTCTAGCCTCCATACAATCTAATCTCCATGTCTGGACCTTGAAGGTTTTAGCTTCTAATCTCTGTCTGCTAACCTAGGCCTAGAATATTTTTAGTCTCCAAGACATACCGACGAATAAACTCACACTTTCTAGTTCTTTCTTTACTCTGGCTGGCTCATTCAACTCAACTGTTCTGGCTCAAACTCCTTTCCCAGCTGACTGAGTCAAATTGGATTCTCTTTACTCCTGACTAAATTCTAGTCAGATTTGGGCATTTCCTATATCTAACTCATTCTGTCAAATCTTTTTCTGATTCATCACTTTTTCAACCCCTTTTAGCATTACTTTCAAACATGCCTGCTTCCTTCTATAAAGGAATCTTACCTTTATGGTTTGGAATTAAAGGTGTATACTAAGGGAGTGTTGGCATGCCAGCTGGATCACATAGACCTGGTGATGTGATCCCTTTCCAGAGCAGCCATATTACTGGATTAAAGCTTCCCTACATTTTTCTTTTGTTTTGTTTTGTTCAAGGTAAGGTTTTTCTCTGTAACACTGAGTGTCTTAAACTTCACTCTCTAGACCAGGCTGGTCTCAGAGATCTGCCTGCCTCTGTTTCTAGACTGCTGGGATTAAAAGAGTGAGCCACCATCATCTGGCAGAGATGGTGAATATTTTAAAACTGATAAAAATTTCATCACATATACAGGTGTTAAAATATCACATTACCCCGTGATAATACATAAGGTTATGCTTTCATATTTCAGTAAAAATATTTTACATAACTTTGAAGCATTTATTTATACATATATAATTATGATCTTATAATTTCTTTCACTTGAAAATAGGGTTTTTCACAATAGGTATATACCCAAAATTTGCTCAAGTACACAATAAGGACATTTGCTCAACCATGTTTGTAGCAGCTTTATTTGTAATAGCCAGAACCTGGAAACAACCCAGATGTCCATCAACGGAGGAATGGATACAGAAATTGTGGTATTTCTACACAATGGAATACTACTCAGCAATCAAAAAGGAGGAAATCATGAAATTTGCAGGCAAATGGTGGGAGCTAGAAAAGATCATTCTGAGCGAAGTATCCCAGAAGGAGAAAGACAAACATGGAATATACTCGCTTATATAGACCTAAAAGATAGGATAAACAAAATGAAATCTATACACCTAAAGAAGATAATCAAGAAAGCAGACATGGGGTATGAGGATCTATCCTCATTTAGAAAGACAAATGGGATGTGCATTGAACGTATGACAGGAGTCTACCGCAGAAAGCATCTGAAAGACTCTACCTAGCAGTGCTCCAAAATAGATACTAAGACTCACAACCAAACCTTCGGCAGAGTGCAGGGAATCATATGAAAGAAGGGGAGTTTGAAGTGGAAAGGATAGGAGGAGCTCCACAAGGACCAAACGTATCTGGGCACAGGGTCTTTTCTGAGATGGACACTCAACCAAAGTCCATGAGAGGATAAAACCTAGAACCTCTGCTCGGATGTGACCCGTGATAGCTCAGTAATCAATTGGTTTCCCATAGTAAGGGGAACAAGGACTATTTCTAACAGGAACTCAATGACTGGCTCTTTGACCTCCCCACCTCCCAAGGGAGGAGCAGTACTGTTAGCCCACAGAGGAGGACTTTGCAGCCAGTCCCGAAAATACTTGACAAAAGCGAGTCATATGAAAGGGGAGGAGGTCCTCCCCTATTAGTGGACTTGGAAAGGGGCAGGGAGGAGATGAGGGAGGGAGGGTGGGATTGGGGAGGGAATGAGGGATACAGCTGGGATACAGAATTAACAAAATGTAACTAATGAGAAAAATAAAATTATGGAAAAAAAAGAAAATAGGGTTTTTCTCAAAAAAAAAAAAAAAAACACAAACTACTACAACAACAACAAAAACGCTTGAGCATGGAAGATCTTTCCATTGTCTGATATCTTCTTCAAATTCTTTCTTCAAAGATTTGAATTTTTTTTTTCATACAGGTCTTTGACTTGCTTGTTTAGAGTCACACAAAGGTACATTATGTTATTTGTGGCTATTGTGAAAGGTATTGTTTCCCTAATTTCTTTCTCAGCCTGCTTGTCTTTTGTATACAATAGAGCCTTAGATTTTTTTTTTGAGTTAATTTTGTATCCAGCGAGTTTGCTGAAAGTGTTTATCAGCTGTAGAAGTTCTCTGGTAGAATTTTTGGGATCACTCATGTACACTATCATACACATCATATCATCTGCAAATAATGATACTTTGACTTCTTCCTTTCCCACTTGTTTCCCCTTGTCTCCTTTAGTTGTCTCATTGCTCTATCTGGGACTTCAAGTACTATGTTGAAGATATTGGGAGAGAGTGGGCAGCCTTGCCTTTCCCTGATTTCAGTGGGATTGATTTACGTTTCTTTCTGTTTAGTTTGATGTTGGCTATGGGCTCGCTGCATATTGCTTTTACTGTGTTTAGGTATGTGCCTTGTATCCCTGATCTCTCCAAACTTTAAACATGAATGAAAGGGTGTTGAATTTTGTCAAATGCTATTTTTTGGCCTCTACGGAGATGATCATGTGTTTTTCTTTTTCTTTCAGTTTATTTATATGGTGGATTACATTGATAGATTTCCACATATTGAACCACCCTTGGATGCCTGGGACGTAGCCTACTTGATCATGGTGGATGATATCTTTGATAAGTTCTTGGATTTGGTTTGTGAGGGTTTTTTTTTTTTGTTTGTTTTGGTTTTTTTTTTTTTTTTTACATTAGCAGGCTTTAATGAATGCAAGGCTGGGATGCACAACTGACTAGAACACTCTCCAGAAGACCAATTTTTAGCCTATTCAGCTCTGTGCTTAGAGCGTCTCCATCAATATCTTTGGTGGTCATGATCAAAGACTTCCGATGAGCACTGGCCATTTCTAGGAGATACAATGAATTGGACAGTATAAATTTTCTCTTCACATAATGGAAGATAGGTATCTTACAACTCATATTTTGACCTTTTTTTTAGAGTATTACTTTTTAAAAAATTTTAGTTATACTCTATTTACTTTGTATCCCTCCTCTAGTTCCCTCCCTCCTCCTCTCCCAAACTCTCCCTTCCTCCCCCTTCTCCACACACTCCCCTTCCCAAGTCCACTGGTAGGGGAGGGTTTCTTTTTCTTTCTTCTGATCCTAGTGTGTTAGGTCTCATCAGGAGTGGCTGCATTGTCTTCCTCTGTGGCCTGGTAAGGCTGCTCTCCCCTCAGGGGGAGGTGTTCAAAGAGCAGGCCAATCGGTTCATGTCAGAGACAGTCCCTGTTCCCATTTGTGAGTATTTTATTAAGCACTTTTGCATCAATTTTCATAAGAGAGATTGGCCTGAAGTTCTCTGCCTTTTTTGGATCTTTGGGCAGTTTAGGTATCATCATGACTATGGCCTCATAGAATGAGGTTGGTAATGTTCCTTGTTTCTGTTTTGTGGACTTATTTGAAGAGTATTAGTGTTAGCTTTTCTCTGAAGGTCTGGCAGAATTCTGCGCTGAAACCATCTAGTCCTGGGCTTCTTTTGCAAGGGAGACTTTGGATGACAGCTTCCATTTCCTTAGGAGATATAGGACTATTTAATTTATTTACCTGACCTAGATTCAGCTTTGGTAAATGGAATCTAGCAAGAAAATTGTCATTCCATTTACCTGCTCAAATTTTGTTGCATATAGGCTTTTGAAGTAGGACCTAATAAGTGTTTAGATTCTGTCAGTGTCTGTTGTTATGTCTGCTTTTTCATTACTGATTTTGTTGATTTGGACACGGTCCCTCTGCATTTTAGTTAAATTGCCTAAGGATTTGTCTATCTTGTTGATTTTCTCAAAGAAACAGTTCTTGGTTTTGTTGATTTTCTGAATTGGTCTCTTTGTTTCTAGTTTATTGATTTCAGCCCTGAGTTTGATTATTTCCAGCTGACTACTACTTTTGCTTCTTTTTTTTCTAGTGCTTTCAGATATTCCATTAAGTTACTTGTATGAGATGCCTCAGATATCTTTATAAAAGCATGCGGTGCTATGAGCTTTCCTCTTAGCACTGCTTTCATTGTGTCCCATAAGTTAGGGTAAGTTTTACCTTTTGAATTTTTTACCATTGAATTCTAGGAAGTCTATAATTTTTTTCTTTACTTCCTCCCTAACATAGTTGTCATTGAGTGGAGAGTTGTTCAGTATCCATGTGTGTGTAGGCTTTTTGTTATTTCTGTTATTGATGAACCCTTCCATATAATAGAAACAGTAGGAAAATTACCAATCTTATTCTATAAGGCCACAGTCACTTTGATACCTAAACTGCAAAAAGACCCAACAAAGAAAGAGCACTTCAGACCAATCTTGCTTATGAAGATTGACACAAAAATAATAAAATACTCACAAACTGAATCCAAGAACACATCAAAGATATCATCCATCACAACCAAATAGGCTTCATCCCAGACATCCAGGGGAGGTACAATATATAGAAATCCATCAATGTAATCCACTATATAAATAAAATGAAAGAAAAAAATATGATCATCTACTTAAATGCTGAAAAAAACATTTGATAAAATTCAACACTCATTCGTGCTTAAAGTCTTAGATCAGGGATAGAAGGTACATACATAAACATAGTAAAGACAATATACAGCAAGCCTATAGCCAACATTATACTAAACAGAGAGAAACTTAAATCAATCCCACTGAAATCGGAAACAAGACAAGGCTGCCCACTCTCTCCTTATATCTTCAATATAGTACTGGAAGTCCTAGGTAGAGCAATAAGACAACTAAAGGAGATCAAAGGTATACAAATTGTGAAGGAAAAAGTCAAAGTATCAGTATTTGCAGACGATATGATGGTACACTTGAGTGACCCCAAAAATTCTATCAGTGAACTTCTACAGCTGATAAACACCTTCAGCAAAGTGGCTAGGTACAAAATTAACTAAAAAAAAATTTGAAGCCCTCCTGTATACAAAAGAAAATTGGGCTGAGAAAGAAATTAGGAAAAATATGCTTCACAATAGCCATAAAAGACATAAAGTACTTGGGTGTAACTCTAACTAAGCAAGTGAAAGACTTGTATGAAAACAATTTCAGGACTCTGGAAAAAATTTTGAAGAAATATCAGATGGAAAGATCTCCCATGTTCATGGTCAGTATTATTACCAGTAAAAATGGCCATCCTTCCAAAGCAAAGTATGGATTCAATGCAATTACCATCAAAATGCCAACACAATTCTTTGCAGACCTTGAAAGAACAAGTCTAAACTTTTTTATGGAAAAACAAAAAACCCAGAATAACAAAAGGCATTCCATAGAATAAAATATCTTATGGAGGTATCTCCACCCCTGATCTCAAGTTGTACTGTAAAGCAACAGTAATAAAAATGATATACTGGCATAGAAACAGACTGGTGGATCAATGGAATCAAATCTAAGATTCCGAAATAAACCCATACACCTATGGATGAAGATTTTGGCAAAGAAGCCAAGACCATACAATGGAAAAAGACAGTCTTCAACAAATGGTGCTGGTTTTACTGGATGTCTATATATAGAAAAATATACATAGATCCATATTTATCACCCTGAACCAAAGTAAAATCCATGTGGATCAAAGACCTCAACATAAAACCAGACACACTAAACCTGTTAGAAAAAAAAATGGGGAAGAGCCTTGGATGCATTGGCACAGAACACTAACAACTCCAGCTCTAATATTAATGATCAATAAATGGGACCCCCTGAAACTGAAAAGCTTCTGTAAAGCAAAGGACAGAGTCAACAGAACAAAACAATAGCCTACAGAGTGAGAAAAGATCTTCACCAACCTTACATCTGTCAGATGTAATATCCAGAATATATAAAGAACTCAAGAAATTAAACATCAACAAACCAAAAAATCCAATTTAAAAATGGGGTATAGAGCTAAACAGAGAATTCTCAACAGAGGAATATCAAATGGTCGAGAAACACTAAAAGAAATGTGCAATGTCCTTAGACACCAGGGAAATGCAAACCAAAATGACTCTGATATCCACCTCAAACCCATCAGAATGGCTAAGATCAAAAACTCAAGTGACAACACATGCTGGAGAGGATGTAGACAGAGGGTAAAAGACAATAGCACAAACAATACCCCCCCAAATAAAAATGAAACAAGAAATGCGCAAACATACCATTAACTTCATTTTGTGTTGCCCAATTACTTCAGGGCATGAGATATGCCCAGAAGCACAGTTGATACACTCAGTGAGACTGCCAAATTTTTCTTTGGCTAGTGGGTATCCAAATGAATATACCTTCTTGATTAGGGGTGGGACTCTGTCCATTTCCCCACTCTCTATGCTAGGTTCCTGTCTGGCTTGGACCTGTGCAGATCTTGATGCATTCTGCCACAGTGTCTTTGAGTTCACATAGATATAAGTCCTTCTGCACTTGGAAAATACTTTCTTTGAAGTTATCCACATGGATCTTACACTCTTTCTGACTGTCCTTCCTCACAGATCCCTGAGCATTTAGGGAAGAACATTGATGAAGACATTCCATTTAATACAGAATGCTGCAAATTCTCTCACTGTGCACATTGTCAAGTTGCAGATCTCTGTGTTAATTCCTATCTACTGCAAGGAGAAGCTTCTCTCTAATGTAGGTTAATCAAGGAACTGATGCTTATGTCATCAAGAGTCATTTTAATGAAACTTTTCTTTAACAAAATAATAATATCAAGTTTTCTTCTAGGCCCATAACTTATCTAGTTCAGGTGTTTGGCAATTTTAATAGTGTCAGCTCTCAACTCCATCTCATGCTGTTACCCCCAAAAGAAGTGAAAAGATGGTTGGTTACTCCCTATAACATCTGTGCCACTATTGCACCAGTATATCCTATAGGCAGGTCAATAGTGTAGGTTGCAGAATTTGTAGTTGGGTGGCGTTATTTGCCCTGTCGAGTGAAGAGTACTTTTCAACACCACAAACCTTAGTCAATAGAGGTGTAAAACTTCTATTTAGGTACCAGTTTGACATCTTCATGCTAGAGACTTCACGCGAGATAATGTGTTGTTTTCAGTAATAAGGCTTTAACATCAAGTTGAGGAGAATAATCAATATTTTTGGCAACACCCTGTTATGTTTGGAAGTTTCCACGAAGCCTCTTTAACTTATGATTCAATACGATGCAACTAATTCCTGGCACCGAATGTTTTATTTAGTGACAAAAGATGTTTATTTGATCTCTTTCTCTCTCTCTTTCCCTCTTTCTCTCCATCTCCATCCAATAAACTTCATTGGATTAAAAAATAAAAGATGTTTAGTTGAGGCATTGTCTCCCTTATTATTTAGTAACTTTTTTCATATATGTATATGTTTATGAAGTTTCATTTGTACTAGTTTAAAATAGCCTTTAGTGTAAGTTGTTCCTCCCTTTATTTGATCCTTTATCCACCTCTCTCCAGATTTAATCTCTCTATTGTAGTGTTCCCTTTGTATCTCCATAACACTCTATTACATTTTTCCCTTCACTGAGAGATCACACCGCTATTCCTGGTTCCTTGCTAGGTAGCTTATCTCTGTTGCATTTTAGGTAATAGGATACATTTTGAAGTGAACTGATCGAAGTTTTTAGATTTTGTGCATTTATGGATTGTCTTTAAGTAACTGTCTTTGTCTGTCTTTCTCTGTTTTTTTTTTTACTTGTGCTTTTAATTTTTATTATGTTTTTCTCTCTTACCTAATTTATTTTCTAAACAGAGAGATGAAAAGCATGTGGAGTTCAGTGGGTGGAGAGGTGGACCTGGGAAGAGATGGAGAAGGGTAAACTGTAATCAAAATGTACTGTATAAATTTTCAATTCAAATGTCAAAAGCTAGCAACCATATAGAAGGGGAAACAGTATATTTCTTTTGGATTCCAGATTACCTCACCCTGGATGATATTTTCTCTAGCTCCACCCATTTACCTGCAAATTTCATAATTTCATTTTTATTAACAGCCAAACAATATTACATTGTGTGAATATACCATATTTTTGTTATCTATTTATCAGCTGATGGTCATTTAGGCTGTTTCCAATTTCCTCATATTATGAACTAAGCATCAGTTAACACAGAATTACAGTACCTCTGCAGGATAATGTAGAGATTATATAATATCTTTAGGGTAGATCAATTCCCAACCTCCTGGAGAATGGCTGCTCTGAATTCCATAATTAAGTGGTTCTGTGTTGAGAAGCAGAGAAGGAGATGCTGTGATGGTGGGCATCTTTGTACACCTCAAAGCTAACCTTCAGTGACACACCTCCTACAGTGACTACACTCCTTAATTGTTCCCCAAAAGCTCCACCAACTGGAGACAAGCATTTAAACGCATGAAAATATGAAGACCATTGTCACCGAAACCACCACAAGCTAATTTTAAGAAAAAAATGAGAACATAGACAAAATATGAAAAGACAAAATGTCTATCAATAGTTAAAAGGCAGTAGATAATAAGTCTTAATACTCTCAGTCATGTTTTCATTTAATATTCCTATCTCTCTGTCGTGACCGCCTCGACCAGCAAGGAAGACGCAACACTGGACTCTTCTCAATGCAGTTTATTCAGGAACCTTGAACAATCTTCTGACTTCTGACTCTCGGGAAGCCCAGCCAGCCAATTAAATAGCCTATGGCCAGCCAATCCTGACAAGCTACATGGCGCCTGCAGATTAGTCCACAACTGCGGAAGCGAGCCCGATGCACATACACAACCAATTAAGGAGTTGATTACCGAGAACTTTTACCTACCAGAGGCAGAAGCCAGCGCCATCTTTAGGGTGCGGCAGAGCTTGGCTCTCCACATCTCTCACTTCCATTTTGCCTTATAATAGATCTATAGTTTATTTCTTTTCTTGGAAATCCACTCTCAATATGCATTATTTAGTTGACTTCCATTGTCATACTTTGTGGATTTCATTTACATTGTCACCATATATTCCTTAACTACATTGATACTTGAAATTTTACACACATACATACATACATACATACATGCATACATATATATTTATGCCAAATAATATTGGAATGCTTTCTTTTAAATCTGCATTTTGCACTTCCAAGTTAGGAGAAGGGTACTTAGAAACAACAGTGATTAGAAAATTGAATGCCAATGCATGCTTATTGTAATCTGCATGCAAGAAATTTGATAAAATAAAATCTTAGACTTCAAATTGACCCCAATTCATATTTTATAGTTTTACTCAATGTCAATATTCATATTCAACATTTTGATAGATAATTTGGGCCTTGGTCAGGGTCCTTTAGTAGTTCAAATAATCATTTTCAATATTTAAATCAGCTACAGTTGATGAAATGCATCACTTTCTGTTTAGCTGGAATCAGCATCCTAGAAGTAATCTACTGTGTGTTTGGGGCACTGACTGGAAGATCCTGAAACTGCTTGGTATGCTCAACTGAATTAAGAGTCGAACTATTTAGAGACATATCAATTTCCCAATAAGTTTCTTTTCAAAATCCTGCAACTTTCTAATATTTCATTGTTTGCCTCTTTCCTCTTCCTGATAGAGTTTTGGTTTTGTTTTTGTTTTTTTGGAGGAGGTGTGCTTCAGTTTATGTATACAAAATTACAAAATGTGCAGGTAGATGCCAATACTTAAAGACTGACTGTGACAGCAAAGTATTTCTATGATTTTTTTGGCAGAAATATAGTTTTCCTTTTGCCCTTGGGAAAATTTCTCAGCAAATAACATTAACACAATAAAAATATATTCAATAGAAATTGTCCTCAAATGACTCTGCAAGTTGCCTGTGGTTTTAACCCCTTATGTTCACATAAATCTGTGTAATTTTGGCTTTGGTTATAGGTCATTAAACACATTTTTCTGTTTCTTTGACAATTCAACAAGAATGAAACTTTCTTCAATAAGAGTTTATAATGCCCTACATTCACTTCAAAATTCCAGAGAATGTTGTAATAGTACTTAGTTTTTTACTTAGTTTTCTGTACCTATACTATCCTCTTTTGTCTCAATATTTTTCTTTGTATTCATCTTTCCATATGTATGTGGTATAATTAATTTTCTCTGAAGTTACTAATTATTTGTCAATGTATCCATGCCTCATTAATGATATGATTTATCTATATAATCTTGGTAGTGATTATGTTTTTGGAAGGCTATATTAGCCATGGACACATAGAATCTAGGATGGCAGAGGGGAAAATGAACTATTCAGTAGAGTCTGCTACTTTGCAAAATGATTTCAAACATAGATGTTATAAGGTTGAATGAACTAAACAGTAGTAACATAATTTGTCTCTCTGTTCTTGATTTTGAAGAATGTTTCTACCATGATGTTTTCAGAAATAAGTTATACTAAAAATAAATGGATCTATTATTAATTTAATTCAATAATATCATTTAAATATTTTATTTGCACCAATTATATGCACCTATAAGTATTTCTGGTTTTTGTTATGATTACAGTTTATTAAATTTTACATTTCCCAATTAGTCACAAAATTCAGAGATTATTTTTTTCCAGTTATACCAATTTTTGAAATGTTGCTTAACTATTAAGTGTTGGTGGAATGTAAGAGAAAGAGGATACCTGATATGCATGGAATCTGGAAGGAGAATTATGTTCTCTTTTGCATTCAAGGTTTTTGAGATAAATTTATCCCCTCTTGCTGCAGAGTATGTAGTAGTTTGGTAATGGTTAATGTCATGGACTATAAACAGTGACATAGTTTCCAGTTTTGGAGAGTTGTTCATGAATCCTTGGTTGAATTTTAGTAATAGTAGTAGAGGGTGCATTGAATGGTGGAATTAAGGACACACATCTCTCCCTGATATCTGTGAGGATTTGATATGCAGATGCAATCCTGAAGGAGTCTCTGGAATTTGTTTGCCACAAAGTGGTTTATAAATGAAATACAGTACAAATTTGTATTCTCCGATAAGGACTTGCTAAAACTTCTTTACTCTTTTGCAAGTTTCAAAGGGAACTCTCACTATATACTTATGAAATGTCAAATAATGATCCCTATGATCCCCTCAGAAGCAGTTTTGTACATTTTTTTTTATTGGAGCATCAAGCCAAAGGCAAATAATAAGAATTTTAATCAAAATATGCTAAACTCTTTAAAATGCAATTGTGTATTTTTGTTGATATTTCAACTTGTTAAGCTTGGACGTCCCCAAAGTTAAAATAATCAATTACTCATTTCTTCTGTCTCCATGTACACACTTGAACCAAATAATAACCTTTGTGTTGGAATGAAAGATTAAGCACTCATTTACTTTAGCTTTGGTTTTGTTTATTTTCAATTAAGAAGGGAAAATCTTTTCAAGCACTATAGGTTACTTATATTTATTTTGTTCCAGTTTTAAAACCAAATAAAGCATTTTTGTTTATGGCCATTGCTGTTTTGAAAGGAAATTGCATTAGTTGAAGTAAAAATGAAATAAATTAAAAAGTAATAAATTAAATTAGATGATTTATTTGTTCTCTAATTGTAACCTTACATTGGTTGCAGTAAAATTGCGAGTTTTTGAAACATTACAGGAGATTAGATATTGTTTAATTTATGTATTAAATAAATACATCAATTTCCACATTTACCTCCAACTTGGAAAGAATTAATAACTTTAGAGCTACAATGACTGCATTTGTTATATATAAAACCATTCATCATGCAACATTTTCCAATTTCATAAAGAATGATGTCATTTTGAACATGTATGAATGACAAAATATTATTTCCTAAAGATGTTAGCAAATTAATCCCCAATACCTGCCCAGTATGTTATTTTACATGACATAAGGAAATGTATGTGTGGATGAGCTTCAGAAGTCCTAAAACTAGGGCTGACCTAGATTTTTCCATGCAGACTCATTCTGTTCACATGACTCTTAGACAGCATAGGAAGCATTCTAGCTGAGCTGACAAAAAAGAAGATATGACTAAGTGGTGTCAAAAGACAATTCAACTTTATAACTTTTAGAGACAAGATGGAAGAAAAGGAGAAAGCAGCTGGAAGTGCAAAGCAAGAGGAGGAGGTGGAGAGGTGTATTCCAAGAGCACACATCCACCTGAATTCTAAGTGTGTCATCTCTATGAGGCTTCTGATCACCATAAATGTAAATTTTTATACATGTATGTGTGTATATATGAATAGATATGTGTTTTGTATAAATAGATGTATTCATATGTGTGTGTGTGTGTGTGTGTGTGTTTCAATTTGCTGGTCATATGATTTTTAGACTGCAGTATTCTAACTGAATTGACCGAAACTGAGATGTGACTTAGAGGTGTCAAGAAAAGAAATTAAGGCTATTAGAGACTAGATGGAAGGAAAAACCTAATAGATATAGTTTCAACTTGCTGTAATTTCTTCAATTTTTAATTTGTTATAGTAGTGATAGAGAACTCATGCAATGCATCATATTTTTCAAAGAAATACTATCTTAAGTCCCTATGTTTGGTACAGAAAATCATTATATTGGGTAACGAAAGCTGAATTCTATTGTGTTTTTCACATTATAAATACTGCTATGTTTCCTTAGGAAAAGACGCACATCCAGAGTCTAATATGCCCAAATTCCTCCTATGGAGATATTTCCACTGTTTGTGGCAGAAACTTCTGAAGTTGAGAAGTGCATGCACATAACTTGTGGGGTGAAAATGTCCATTGAGAGTTCATGGTCAGAACCACTACTTCTCCAGAACAAACATAGTAAATTTTGCCAGGTGGCAAATTAAAAGAAGTTATATATGTATATTACCTGTCATGTTTAGAGAATTCATGGGAAAATGGCACTTTTATTTAAAACATTGTCTTTCTCTACATTTAGAATATGGGACTATGAATAGAATCATGTTTCTGAATAATCTTTGCAGATTGCAACTTTCATAAACTTGGCCCTTAAAATTGTTGCAGGTCACACTCATAAGGAAAATGCTAGTAGAACAAGGATAAAGTTTTGATTTGTCTTATTTTTTAAATCTACTGATAAGTGAATTATGACAAAATATTATTTATAGAACAAAGATTATTGTTTTAGTGTAAACATGTACATGAGACTGTAAGATTCATAAATCCCTCCTCAAAATTTCCTGATGACTCCGTGTGCTCTGCCCAAAGTTTGACTGTGAGTCTCAGCATCTGCTTCAATCCTCTGTTGGGTGGAGCATTTCAAGGACCCTCAATAGTAGGCTTCCATCCTGTTCCCTCTCGTCCACGGATTCTGGAATCTAGACCGTTTGCTATTTATTCTGAATGAGATTTAAGAATCCTCCTTAGGGTCCAACTTGCTGTTTAACTTCTTTAGGTCTGTAGATTCTAGTATGGCTCTCCTATATTATACTGCTAATATCCACTTATAAATGAGTGTATACTGCTTTTGGTATGCCTCACTCAGGAAAATCTTTTCTAGTTCCATCCATTTGCCTGCATATTTCCTGATTTTCTTGTTTTTAATAGCTGAGTACTATTTCATTGTGTAAATGTACCACAATTTCTATATCCATTTCTTGTTTGAGAGACATCTCGACTGTTTCCAGATTCTGATTATTACAAGTAAAGCTGCTACAAACATAGTTGAGAAAAAGTCCTCATCGAATGGTGGAGCATTTTAGGTTATACCCCCAGGAGTGGTATAGCTGGATCCTGAGGAAGCAATATTCCCAATTGTTTTGAGAAAGTAACAGATTGATTTCCAAAGTGGTTATACAAATTTTCACACCTACCAATAATGGTGAAGGTTTCTCTTTCTCCACATCCTCTCCAACATGTATTGTCACTTGAGTTTTTAATCTTAGCTATTTTGATGGGTGTAAGATAGAATCTCAGGGTCTTTTTGATTGGAATTTTTCTTTTCTTATAATTTTTTTATATTAATCACAGGTTACTTACTTTGTATCCCAGCTGAAGCCCCCTCCCTCATTCCTTCCCAATCCCACTTTCCCTCCCTCATCTCCTCCCTGCCCCTTTCCAAGTCCACTAATAGGGGAGGTCCTCCGCCCTTTCCATCTGACCCAACTTATCAGGTATCTTCAGGACTGCTTCAATATTCTCCTCTGTGGCCTAGCAAGGCTGTTCCTTCCTTGGGGGGAATGAGAGGTCAAAGAGCCAGCCATTGAGTTCATGTGGATGTTGAACATTTCTTTTAGTGTTTTTATGCCATTTGATATTCCTCTGTTAAGAATTCTCTGCTTAGCTCTGTTGAGAATTCTCTACTTAGCTCTGGTTTGTTGGTGTCTAATTTCTTAAGTTCTTTATATATTCTGGATATTAGCCCTGTGTCAGGTGTAGGGTTGGTGAAGATCTTTTTCCAGTCCACAGGAAGAAGGGGGAATAGAAGGACAGGGAGGGAACAGGAATTAAAATAAACATTAAAAGAAGAAGAAAAAAGTTCCGATGTAATGTTCAGGATTAGAAGTTGGCCGTCCCAGTCCAAATGAATTAATTAAGAAAAAACAATCCTTCACTGGTGCCCAGTCACTTTTAATTTCCAGATGTAGTTAAATTGAAAAACAAGAATAGCCATCAAAGATGGCAAAGTCATGAAAATACTTTCTTAAAATTTTTGTTGCTGTTGAAAACTATTTTGATACTGATACATTCAATTAGATTTGCTCATTATTTTAATTAAAGAGAAAAACAATAAATGGGTTTTTTTAAGCCATGTTTGTTGTCCCAACTTCTTACTTTGTTCATTTGGAGCTCTGGTAAGAGAAGAATGGCAGATTTCTTAGAGGCAGAAGCAATTGCCATGGCTCTATGATGATTTTAGCCACACACAGGTGTTGATCAGACTGGACTGTGTTCAGACTCATTCTTTAGGGATTTATAGTCTCTTATCTTTTCTACAATAAAAATCAATATCATTCTGAGAAAATTCATCATTGCTGCCACATTTGGACACTTCCCCAGTTCCCACCTTAAATATAAAAGAATAGGTGCAATTCTTATGCCTTGAGAAAGAAATGATTATATTCCTAGAGAAAAATTAATATTTTGGGTTTTTTGAGAGTTTCATATACAATTATTCTGTATTTTTTTCTACATCTAACTCTTCATGATGACCCTATATCCAGGATTTTTATAAATATTTGCCATATAATGACTTTTGTTCTTTACTGTAATTTGAGACATGTAGACACTAAATATTTTATGTAATTAATTATATAATTATTTCTGTAAACAGTAAATGTTGGCACAATTAAGGTTATTTTCTATAATGTTTTCTGGGGAAGTAGGAGATAATTTCTTCAGTGATGCAGCCACTGCTATGTTGCCCATGATCATGGAGTAACCACACACCTCTGCTCCTATAAATCTATTTAATCAGTGAGATTAGTCAGTGAGTTTCTCACCAAACCAACCATCCAACCAACCATCCAACCAACCAACCAACCAACCAACCAAATAAAACAAATAACAAAATACAAGCCTATTCTCTTCCCTCTGGTTATAAACAAATTCGTAGTATAGTCTCTATATGTTTCATGACACAAAAGCATTTTATTACACTGTAGTTCTTTATGAAGCTTACAGATTTATAAATTATTGCCTGGAATGCAGTCATTCTTATTTTTTTTTTTGTAGTTTAAGTCTTTCCTTCATATTTCTTTCTACTTCTTAAGTCCTTCTTTTAAGAATACTAAGAGCTCCAGATTGATTTCCAAAGTGGTTGTACAAGTTTGCACCCCCACCAGCAATGGAGGAGGGTTCCCCTTTCTCCACATCCTTATCAGCATGCACTGTCAATTGAATTTTTGATCTTAACCATTCTGATGGGTATAAGGTGAAATCTCAAGGTTGTTTTGATTTGCATTTTCCTCATGACTAAGGATTGTATTTCTTTAAGTGTTTCTCTACCATTCGATATTCCTCTGTTGAGAATTCTTTAGCTCTGTATGCCATTTTTAAATTGGATTACTTGATTTATTGCTTTTTAACTTCTTGAGTTCTTTATATATTCAGGAAATTAGCCCTCTGTCAGATATAGGGTTTGTGAAGACTCCTTCCCAGTGTGCAGGCTGTTGTTTTGTTCTGATGATAGTGTCCTTTGCTTTACAGAAGGTTTTCAGTGTCATGAGTTCCCATTTGTTGATTGTTGACCTTAAAGCTTGTGCTGTTGGTGTTCTGTTCAGGAAGTTATCTCCTGTGACAGTGAGTTCAAGGATCTTCCCCACTTTTTCTTCTAACAGATTTAGTATTTTATGTTGAGGTCTTTGATCCACTTGGACTTTAGTTTTGTGCAGGGTGATAAATATTGATCTATTTGCATTTTATACAATGTAGACATCCTTAGTGCTTCCTCAAGATCCAGCTATACCACTCCTATGCCTATATCCAAAAAATGCTCAAGTATACAGCAATTACATTTGCTCAACCATGTTCACAGAAGCTTTATTCTTAATAGCCAGAATCTGGAAACAACCCAGATGTCCCTCAACAGAGGAATGGACACAGAAATTGTAGTACATTTACACAGTGGAATACTACTTAGTAATTAAAAACAAGGAAATTTTGGAATTTGTAGGCAAATGGTAGGAACTAGAAAACATCATCTCGAGTGAGGTATCCAAAAGGCAGAAAGACACATATGGTATAAACTCATTTATAAGTGGATATTAGACCTATAAGATAGGATAAACATTCTAAAATCTGTACACCTGAAGAAGCTAAGCAAGGAGGACCCCGGGGTAAGATGCTCATTCCTTACTAAGAAAGGCAAATAGGGTTAACATTGGAAGAAGGAGAAAACAGGGAACAGGACAGGAGCCTACCACAGAGGGCCTCTGAAAGACCACCCAGCAGGGCATCAAAGCAGATGCTGAGACTCATAGCCAAACTTTGGGCAAAGTGCAGGGAATCTTATGAAAGAAGGTGGAGATAAAAAGACCTGGAGGGGACAGGAACTCCATGAGGAGATCAACAGAACCAAAAAAAAAAAAAAAAAATCTGGGCCCATGGGCCTTTTCTGAGACTGATTATCTAACTAAGGACCATGCATGGAGATAACCTAGAACCCCTGCACAGATGTAGCCCATGGCAGCTCAGTGTCCAAGTGGGTTTCCTAGTAATGGGAACAGAGGCTGTCTCTGACATGAACTCAGTGGCTGGCTCTTTGATGACTTCCCCCTGTGTGTGTGGGGTGCAACCTTACCAGGCCTGAGAGGAAGACAATTCATTCAGTCCTGATGGAACCTGATAGCCTAAGAGTGAGAGGGAAACGGAGGAGGACCTTCCCTATCAGTGGACTTGGGGAAGGGCATGGAAGGAAATGAAGGAGGTAGGGTGGGATGAGGAGGAGATGAAGGAGAGAGCTACAGCTGGGATATAAAATGAATGCAGTGTAATTTTAAGAAATAAATGAATTTAAAAAATATTAAAAAAGAATACTAAGAGCATATCTACTAATTGACTAGAATATGAAACTAAAATTGTGATTAAGCTTTCTAGTCCATAAAGTCCTGAATTTTATATCAGACAATGAAAATGTTTGGTATAAAAGAACAGGAAAATATTTTTCACAAAGATGGTTAGTCTTCATTTTAAACTTGATTGAATTTAGAATCAGACAGAAACAGAAGTTGTGGAGTATGTATGAAAACGTTTGAGTATGGATTTTAGTGAAGAGGACAAGCCTGTTCTGAAGGTGGGCAGCACCACACCATCGGCCGTACTTGTAAACTAAAGAAGAAAAAGCAAGCAGAGCAGCTCTGCTCCTCACTCTGCTTCCTGCCTGTGGAGGGATCCTGTGTGTGAGCAGCTGCCTGCTGATCCTGTTGCGTGAATTACCCACCACGATGTACAGGATCTTCACACTGTGACTGACAATAAATCATTTTTTTTTCTAAAGTTGCATTTACCAGGTAGTCTATCACCAAAATGATTAAAGTAAATAATATGGTTTCTTCAAAATTATATGGAAAGTAGAAAAATCTGACTTGTCTATTGAGTTAATCATATCTGGAGGCTCTTTGGAAAAAATTGGAGAGAAACACATGTGATAAATTTACATTCATAATTTTGATAAAATTATTAAATATACCCACATTAAAATATTCTTAATCAGAGTTAGCAGAGCTTCTACTGTCTTTGTAAGTATAATGTGGCCCATATCAGTTTTATTTTTGTCTTTAGAACAAAACACATGATAAAGAAAGATAAACAAACACATAAGCCTTTTGACTGAGGCAAGAATATCTAAGGAAAAAGCTTTTAAAGTTCACATAGTACAAACAGACTGAGTCTTAGAGAAGGGGCAAGGGCCAGTTTGAGTAAATAACTCTTTTCTCTGGTAGAAGAGACATTTAAAAATCTGATTGCTTTTAGAGGACATCTGTGGTAGGCTCCCATCCTGTTTCCTCACTTCTAAACTTCTGGTGTCTATACTGTTTTCTCTTCTAAATGAGCATTAAGCATCTTCCCTAGGGCCCTCCTTATTGTTTAGCTTCTTTAGGTCTGTAGATTTTAGTATGTTTATTCTATATTAAATGGCAAATACCATATAACATGCATGCCTTTCTGCTTCTTGGGTACCTCACTCAGAATAATCTTTTCTAGTTCTACCCATGTGCCTACAATTTTCATGATTTCTTTGTTATTAATAGTTGAGTAGTATTCCATTGTGTGAATGTACCACAATTTCTGTGTCCATTCTTCGGTTGAGGGACATCAAAGTTGTTTCCAGATTCTGGCTATTATGAATAAAGCTGCTATGAACATAGATGAGCAAATGCCCTTGTATGGTTGAGCATGTTTTTGATATATGCCCAGGAGGGGTATAGCTGGGTCTTGAGGTATCACTATTTCCAGTTTTCAGAGAAAGTGCCAGATTGATTTTCAAAGTGGTTGTACAAGTTTACATTCCGACTAGCACTGGAGGAGGGTTCTCCTTTCCCCACATCCTCTACAGCATGTATTGTCTCTTGAGTTTTTGATCCTAGCCATTCTCATGGGTGTGAGGTGGAATCTCAGAGTCATTTTGATTTACAATTCCCTGATGACTAAGAATGTTGACCATTTTTTTAAGTGTTTCTCCCACCATTCGATATTCTTCTATTGAGAATTCTCTATTTAGCTCTGTATGCTATTTTTAAATTGGATTATTTGTTTAGTTGGTGTTTAATTTTTTGAGTTATTTACATATTCAGGATATTAGCTCTCTGTCCAATGTAGGGTTGGTGAAGATAGTTTCCCAGTCTATAGGCTGTTGCTTTGTTCTGTTGACAGTATCCTTTGCACTACAGAAGGTTTGTGCTTTCATGAGGTCCCATTTATTGATTGTTGATCTTAGAGCCTGAGCTGTTGCTGTTCTTACAGGAAGTTGTCCCCTATAACAATGCATTCAAGGCTCTTCCCCATTCTTTCTTCTAACAGATTTAGTGTGTCTGGTTTTATGTCAAGGTCTTTGATCCTCTTGTCCTTTAGTTTTGTGTAGGTTGATTAGTATGGATATATTTGTATTTTTCTACATGTAGGATCGTAGCAGATACAGTGACACACAGCCAAACTATGGACAAGTGAAGGGAGTCTTATGGAAGAAGGGGGATTTAAAAGGATCCTGAGGGGGACAAGAGCCACACAAGGAGACCAACATAACCAAAAAAGCTCAGCCAAGGGGGACTGCAGAGACTGATGCATAAACCAAAGACCATGGTTAGAGAGGACCTAGACCCCCTGCTCAGATGTAACCTATAGACAGCTCAGCCTCCATGTGGGTCCCCTACTAAAGGGAGAAGAGACAGTCTCTGACATGAACTCCTGGTCTTTGGTCACTCCCCTCTGGTAGGGAGACCTAGCCATGTCACAGAGAAAGCTGATCCAGGCAGTTCTGATGGGACGTGATAGAACAGGGTCACACAGTAAAAGAGAAGGACTCCCTCTATCAGTGCACTAGGGAAGAGGGATAGGTGAGGAAGAAGAAGGGTGGGTTGGACTGAGAGGAGATGAACGAGGAGGTTCCAACTCTGATACAAAATGAATATATTATAAATAGTAATAATAATAAGAAAAAAAGAAAAAATAGAATAAAAAACATCGTTGCTATTTCTACCATTAAAAAAAACAACAACACTCAATACAAATATCAGGAGTTTAAAAGTTATCTCAAAATTTCAGAAAGAACGAAGCATGCACTATAAAAAAGAAAAATAAGCAGAAAGAGATATATGATAAATGTACACTTCCAAGTGAGTATAAGTTTATCCATATCATATAGAATAAACATACTAAAATCTATAGCCCTACAGAAGCTAAACAAGAAGGAGGACCCTATGGAAGAGGCTTAATCTTAATTCAGATGGGCAAATGGGCAAATCTTCATTCAGAAGTAGGAAAAGACAAGGAACATGATAGTAGCCTTTCACAGAGTACCTCTGCAAGACTCTCCCCACTAGGGTATCGAAGGAGATACTGAGATTTATAGCCAAACTTAGGGCAGACTTCTGAAATCCTTATGGAAGAAAAGAGAGGTAGAAAGACCTTGCGGGGACAGGAACTCCACAAGAAGAACAATACAGTCAAAAAACGTGGGCCAAGGGGAGACTGCAAATACCTGTACTCCAACTGAGATCCATGCATGGAGAGGACCCAGACTTCCTGTTCAAAGGAAGCCCATTGGCTACTCAGTTTCCAAGTGGGTTCTGTAGTAAGGGGTGTAGGGGCTGTTTCTGACATGAATTCAGTGTCTGGCTTTTTGATCACGTCCTCCTGTAGGGTACAGCCTTGCCAGGCCGAAAGGAAGATGATACAGGCAGCCTTGATGAGACCTGATAAGCTAGGGTCAGATAGAAGGGAAGGGGGTCCTCCCTTATCAGGGGACTATGGAAAGAGGATAAGAGTAAAAGAAGGAGGATGGGTAGGACTGGGAGAAGACAAGAGAGAGTGCAACAGCAGAGATACAAAGTGAATAACTTGTAATAAATAAATATTTAAATAATATAAAATTAAAAAATAATAATTTAGTAGTTAAGCAGGAAGAAAGCTACTAGAAAACACCCTGTCATATAGGTAGTTTAAAAACTTAATACATTGGAGAATTTATCATTTTCAGTTAAAGTTATTTACAGATGATCACATTGAGATGTGAGAAACTCAGAAACTTCAGGATGCCTACAAAGTCAATAGAAACTGCAGCTTTATTCCACACTCAGCCCATTTATTCTTACAGCTTCTCCACCCTCAATGTTGTCTTTGTTTTCTTCCAGATGTGCTTACAATGGGACTGCAGCAGCAAGCACACAGAAGAACTTGAATAAAGAGAAAATGAATGTGAATGGCATGAGAATGGGCTACCACACATACATGATTAATGAGGATGGGTGAAGTGTTGGAAGGTATGGACTTGAATATATAAAATTCTTCAAAAATGATAAAAGAAGAAGTGATGAATCAGGAGAGAAATAAAGTTTGAGAAAGAATTTTTAAATAGATACCATACATTTGGCTTTACTTTTGTGGAGAATAGATGGCAACAGCCTTCTAGATCACAACAAATGACTGATGAACTTCAGAGAAAATCCAGATGATGTTTGAATATCCTCTGTAAATTGAAGTTTTGGTTACCACAAGTTCTCTGATCAGGAATACAAAGAAATATGACAGAGATATGGCATATGTCCGAATTCTTTAGAAGAGCTCAAAGAAACAATGAATAATTTTCTAGTCACTGCATACATTCTTTCCTCTCCTGGATTCTGGAGGAGCCAGTGTTCTGAACTTAGGTTAATTGCAGAGATTCTATAAATAGCATTGAATATATCCGTTCGAAATGTGTTTTGCTTACTCAAGCACATTTGTTCAGTTGATACTTTGTCCTCTCATGGAATTCAATGACATTTTAAAACAGATGCAGTCCTCAAAGCAAATAATGTTATCTCTGACAACTCACTGAATGTTCTTATGCAAATTATTGTCTGTATTACCCACACCACTGGGAAACTAACTGCTAAAGCACCTCTGAGTTCACCATACTTTTTATACTCCCCCACTGAAAGTAGTACTTGGAGTTTCTACTTCCATCTTTGCGTTCTTGGCTAGTTTATACTTCTCTGCCATGTGGATCTGATGTGTATTTTATCATGCAGTATTCATTTATAATATATTCACTTAATCTGGAAAGGTTACTATTTTATATTCAGTCATCTAGAAAATGTAATTATTCTGGCTGTGTGCCCCTCTGACAAGAAAATTGCAAGTTAGCATGATAAACTGTAGAATGATCATGGGAAAGAGAGAAGATAAAATTAAAAAAAAAACATTTGCATAGCAACATCTCAAGAATAACGTTTGATGTCAAATAAAGCATAAAAATTTTTGTCATATAGATGGGTTTTCCCCTGTAACTTATTTGGCTTGGCATCTTTCCTTTGAAATAGTAGATGATGTATTTTATTTTGCAAATGATTATTTTCTAGTAAAAATATATGATCCTCAAGGTCTTTCTCCATCTTATAAACACAAAGAATCTGAATATGCAAAACACTGTAACTGAAAAATGGCATAGAGGTAAATCAGTGTGACAGTGTATTCTGAGATACTTCCAAGAAATGACAGAATGCCATGTATGTGCATTACTGTGAGATTCTAACCTATAACTACACTCTCCAGACATTGATACATGGGTGGTTATGGTTACTGCTTTGGTACTAGATGAAACTAAATTATGTGAATTGCTTGCTTTTCTAAAATACCATCGTCAGTGTTTGCTGTTAATTCTACTGTCCTGAGAAAGTTCTCCTTGAAGTCTCTTTTACAAGCTGTTTCTGAATACAATTGTTCTAGTTTTGATCAAAAATTATATCTAAAATATCTTATTGTATTAAATTATATATTATTAAATCTTACATAAAAATCAACACATCTCCATCAAAATTTCAACACAGTAATTACAAAACTTGAAGAAAAAAACACTCTCAACCATGTTTATAGCAGCTTTATTTGTAATAGCCAGAACCTGGAAACATCCCAGATGTCCATCAACTGAGGAATGGGTACAGAAATTGTGGTATTTTTACACAATGGAATACTACTCAGCAATCAAAAAGGAGGAAATCATGAAATTTGCAAGCAAATGGTGGGATCTAGAAAAGATCATTCTGAGTGAAATATCCCAGAAGGAGAAAGACAAACATGGGATATACTCACTTATATAGACCTATAAGATATGATAAACATAATGAAATCTATACACCTAAAAAAGATAATCAATTGAGCAGACATGGGGTAAGATGATCAATCCTCATTTAGAAAGACAGATGGGATGTGCATTGAATGTATGACAGGAGTCTACTGAGCGCATCTGAAAGACTCTAACTAGCAGTGTTTTCAAAGCAAAGACTCATGACCAAACCTTTGGCAGAGTACAGGGAATCATAAGAAAGAAGGGGAGTTAGTCTGATGGGGAAAGGATAGGAGCTCCACAAGGACCAAATATATCTGGGCACAGGGTCTTTTCTGAGACTGACATTCAACCAAGGACCATGTATGGATATAACCTAGAACCTCCACTCAGATGTAGCCTGTGGTAGCTCAGTAACCAATTGGTTTCCCAAAGTGAGGGGAACAAGGACTATTTCTAACAGGAACTCAATGACTGGCTCTTTGGTCTCCCCACCCCCGAAGGGAGGAGCAGTCCTGTTAGGCCACAGAGGAGGGCTTTGCAGCCAGTCCTGAAGATACCTGATAAAACAGGATCATATGAATGGGGAGGAGGTCCCCCCTATCAGTGGACTTGGAAAGGGGCACGGTGGAGATGAGGGAGGGAGAGAGGGACTGGGAGGGAATGAGGGATCGGGACACGGCTGGGATACAGAGTTAATAAAATGTAACTGATAAAAAAATAATAATAAAATAAAAAAAAGAAAAAACACTCAACTTCATATGAAAAAATAAAAGCACAGGATAATTAGAATAGTTATGAACAACAACAAAAACCTCCAGAGGTTTTACCATCACTGATTTCAAGCTGTATACAGAGTATAGTAATAAAAAAACCGCATGATATTGACATAAAACTTGCCACAATGACCAATGGAACTGAATCAAAGACCCAGAAATGAAACAAATGCACATACTGATAGACAGCTGAATTTTTATAAACAAGCTAGAAAGACACAATGAAACAAACAAACAAACAAGACAGCATCTTTAATGGAGCTGGTCAAGCTGGATTTCTGCATGCAGAAGAATGCAAATAGATACATATATATGTTTGTCACCATGTTAAAAAAACTCAAGTCCAAGTGTATGAAAGCCCCAAATACATTGAACCTGATAGAAGAGAAAGTGGGGAAAAACTTTGAATTTATTGGCAACAGGAGACAGCTTTCTGAACAGAACACTAATTTTTCAGGCACTAAGCTCAACACTTAATCAATGGAAGCTGATGAAACTGAAAAGCTTCTGTAATACAAAATACATCTTTAGTAGGACAAAACAGCAGCCTACAAAATAGGAAAATATTTTGACCAATTCCACATCTGATAGAAGGTTAATAATCAAAATATATAAAGAACTCAAGAAACTAAACCTCAACAAACCAAATGATCTAATTTAAAAAATGAAATACAGAATAAATAGAGGAGTTTCAAATGGCTGAAAAAAAAAAACCAATAAAAAAGTTCAACATCCTTCACCACTGAAAAATGCAAATCAAAACTACTTTGGATTTCATCTTTTTCCCATATTTATTGCTTAATCACTGTATAAAGCTAGAAAATGTTAAAAAAGCGAAAGGAGAGGGAACAGTGGAACATCATGATGTCACAATGGAGTATTGTGGTGGGACAATTCTGCAATGTGATGTCAAAATTCAGCATCATGTTGTCACAAGTCTACATTGTGATGGCACAGTGAAACATTCTGATGAAACAGTAGGCCATTGTGAAGGTACAGTCCAGCACTATGATGTCATAGTATAGCATTTATTAACACACTGGAATGTTGTAATGGTGTAATATACTATTGTGATGCCACTTTGGAGCACAATAGTGACAAAGTGGGTCAAGGTGATGACACAATGCAGAACAGCGATAAAATTAAGGTGTATTGTAGCAAAGCTACAGAGCATTGTGATTTGATAATTCAGCAATGTGGTGGCACAATGGAATATTATCTTATTGCAATTGCATGTGTGATGGTATAATGGATCACTGTGACACAGTAGAAGATTTTGCTGTTACAGTGCAATTTGTACTGTTGAAAGGAAGCATTTTGAAGGCATAATGCAACACTGTGATGATACAGTCACACATTATATTGTCCTGTTTTTTTATGATGTCAAACGCTACACTACAGAGGCATAACAAAGCACTCTGATGGAATGATAACCATTGAGTTGAAGCACAGTGGAGCATTATGATGCTGCAATGCACTACTGTGATGTCAATAGCATGTGATGACACACTGCAGCATGTGCTGATATTTTGGAGCAATATGATGGCACAATGGAGCATTATGAAGTCATAATTCAACATCCACTACTGTAATGACACAAATGCAGCATTGTGAGGACAAAATTAAAGATTGTGCTGTTACAATGAGCATTATGAAGACACAATGGAGTATTGTGACGTGGTCATTACACTATTATGGTAGCACAATGGAAAACTGTAATAGCAATATTCAAAATTGTGATGTCCCAATACAGTACTGTGACAGTAATATTGAGCAGTGTGATGGTGCACACAATAGAGTATTGTGATGACACAATGTAGCCAATAAGTGCTGTGATGTCATAATTCAGATAAGTTATGTCATGATCCTACATTGTGGTGACATAATTTACTACTGTGGTGGAAAATATAGAGCAGTGTAATGTCACAATGCAGAACTATGATGATAGAAGTGTTGTGATGTCACAATTCAGCATAGTAATGTCATGATGCTACATTGTGGTTTCATAAGGTGGAAAAGATGGAGAATTGTGACGTCACAGTTTCATACTGTGGTGGCACAATATAGTATTGTCATGATAGAATGGGACATTGTAATATTACAGTGAAGCATGGTGCTGTCATAATCCAGCATTGTGTTGGCACAGTCAACTCCATAATGAAACAATATAGCATTGTGCTGGCACAATATGGAGTTGTGATGTCACATAAGAGCTTGTGATGTTAAAATAGAGAATTGTGACATCATGGTGCAATATTATTATGGCACAATAAGGCATTGAAATATCACAATACAGCATTGTGATGACACTGTAGAGCAATCTGATGTCACTGTATAGCTTGCTATAGTACATCAGAGCATTCTGATGGCACAGTGCAATATTGTGATATAACAGAGCACAGTGATGTCATAGTTGAGCACTGTGGTGGCACAGTGGAGCACGTGATGACCACGTATACTATGGTGCTGGCATAATGGAGAACTGTGACACCATAGTGTGCTATTGTGATATGAAAATGCAGCATTGTGAGAGTACTGTGGAGTGCTTTGATGGCAAAAATGGAGAATTATGATGATATCATACATTACTATAGTAGTTCAGTGGAGAATTTTGATGAAACAGAGGGTCATCATGATGTCACAGTAGAGATTGTGATGGTGAAAGGGAACCTTGTGATGACACAATGCAGCCTTGTGATGAAATAGCAACATTTCAACCTCACAGATTAGCATATAAAAACTGCAATGGCACATTGTATCTCTGTGACATCCAAATGGTGCTCATTGACCTATCTTAGGCTTCTAGTGTCTCCTGAAATGGAGCTGGATCAGAGAGAAAGAACATGGCATCCATGGGCTTTGAAGAGTTCTCAGTGCTCACAGGCTCAGAGCTGGCTCTGCCTGCCCCGTTTGGTGTTCACATCCTGAAAAGTGAGCTACAGACAGAAGTAAAGCTTGTGGTTTAGTGCTCTCACTGGTTCAGGACTTCAAGAGGACGATGAAGAGAAAGAGGCAGCCTGGGGTCACAGGTGTTGCCAACAAGAACTAAATCAATGAGACATGCTGAAAATCAATACTAAGAATGAGCCTCCAAAGAAAGAGGGACTTTCCCTGTCCAAAAGGCACCTGCCTGAAGCCCTAGACCCCAGCAGCCCAGCCCCTAGCAAAAGACTCAGTAGACAAAAGAGGCAGCTGGACCCACAGGTTGGGGCTTTGTTGACACCAGCACTGGTCCCAGTGCAATGGAAACTTGGGGCTGGGGCCAAGGCATGATTATGAATGAGGAAGACTTTTGCTTTGAGGTAGATGAGGCCTTGGATTCAAGTTGGCTTTCTCAAACTACTATCTTACCCTGCCCTAGTCAGCCCACCCTTTGACTAACCCTCTTTCCTCAATAAGCAGACTTCCCTTGTACCTGATTATGGTAAAATAGAGCATTGTTTTGATAGTTCAAAATTATTTTGGCACAATGAAGCAGTGATGACCTAGTTCAGCATTTGGGGCACAATAGAGTGCTGGATGGTACCATAGATTATCATGATGCAATACTGCATTATGTGACACTAGAGCACTGTCATAGCACAATAGAGCACTGTGATGAGACAATGGTACATCATGATGCTACAATGTATAGCTGATGTCAAAATGGAGCATTGTTATGTCAATGCAGCATTGTGAAGTTATAGTTCATCATTGTGATACAACAGTATATCCTGTTATATACAGGATAGAACATTGTGATATTAGTAAAATATCAGTTATTGTTACACAATGAAGCATTCTGATATCATAGGACAGCACTGTGATAAGGCAATATACTATTGTAATGAAACAATGAAACACTTCAATGAAACAATAGAGTACTGTGAGGCAAAATTCAAGATATGGATGTCACAATAAGCCATTATGAAGAAATAATGTCCTATTTTGATGTCACAATTCAGTAGTGTGATGGTACAATGGAGCATTATGTTGACACAATATAGCATTGTAATGGCAGTGTATGCCTGTGTGTGTGTGTATGCGCTAAAATGAAACATTTTGTGGCACAATAGAGCCCTATGATATCACAGTTCAGCATTTTTATGACACAATGTATCATCATCATGATGGCACCATGATGCAGCATTGTGGTGACAATAAAGCATTTGGTGGCAAAATGAAGCATTGTTATAATCTACTATTTTGACAGCACAATGAAGCACTCTGATCACATATCAGGGTATTGTGATGTACAAGGGCCTTCTAAGGACACAATATAGCATTATGATGTCACAATTCAGCATCATGATGGCATAATGTCATATGGTGATGTCATAACTCACCATTATAGTGGAAGGATGGACAAGGTGACGCCATAATGGAACACTGTAATGGCACAAAGGACCCATGTGAGGTCACAGTGTGGCACTGTATTGCCAAAACATAGCTTTTGGTGGTCAAATGGAGCCTCGAGATGGCTCAGGCTAATATTATTATATTAAAACATTGTAATGTCACAGTAAAACATTGTGCTGACACAAAAGAACTCACAATTCATCAATGTGATATCACAATGTATATTGTGTTATATAAATTATGGAATAATGAACACTGTGAGGACAAAATTCAAGATTGTCACATTACAATATGGCACTGTAAGAAAGCTGTAAGAAAGCATTGTAAGGAAATAAAAAAGCATTGTAATGTCACAAGGCACTATTAGGATGGGAAAATGGAGCATTGTAGTTACACCGGGTGGCATTTTGATGTCATAGTAGAACATAATGACATTACAATGCAGCCTATGATGGTGAAATTGAAAATTGTGATGACACAAAGCATTATTATGACTCAGTGAAGCATTCTGATGCAACAGTTTCGCATTGTGACAACACGGTGAACTATTGTGATGACTCAATTGAACACGGTGATGGAATAACTGAGAATTGTTTTAGAAAAATATAAGATTGTGATAGCACAATACAACACTGTGGTGTCACAGTGCAGCATTGTGATGTTACAATGCAGCATAGTGAAGTCTGTGATGGCACAATGGAGAACTATGAAGTAACAATTCAGCATTGTGATGGAACAATGGAACACTGTGATGTCACAATATACTCTTGTGGTGGCTCAATAAATCATTGTGATCAAACAGTGCAGCACTGTGGTAGGGTAACACAATTATGATGTTATAGTAGAACATTATGATGGCACAAAGTACTATTGTAGTGGCACAATAAAACACTCTAATAAAGCAGTGCCACATTGTGGTGGCACAATTCTTCATTGTGAGGAAAATGCAGCATTGTGAAGGACTGATACAACATTACAATGGCAAAATAGAACCATGTAACTTTAAAGTTTAACAGTGTAACGTTGTAATTCATGGCTGCGTTCTCACAATTCACTATTTGATAATACGATACAGCATCGGGATGTACGTTGGAGTACAGTGATGGCACAATGAAGCATTTGTGTGTTATAGTGGGTCACTGTGGTCTCCCAACAAACTACGTGACGACACAATAAAACATCGCAATGAAACAATGTGGTACTATGATGGTGGCTTGCAGGATTTGTGAATCCTAATGGAATGCTGAGTGTCACAATGAAGAACTTTGATGGCAGAATGGTTCCTGGTAGTTACAATATTACAATGGCAGAGCAGTGTGATGGCTCACTGAAGTACTGTGATGCTGCAGATGAGTATTATGGTAACATACTGACTTGAGGGGTCATAACTCAGCACTGTGAGGAAAGAATGAAGCATTGAGGGGTCACAGTGGAGAAGGTTAAGAAAGGAGTCTCACCCCCAAGCCTGCTGCAGACCACTTACAGGGACCTGTCCCCCTCTCTGTTTTTATTTCCTGGGGACTTTAACAAACCTCTCAGCAAACCCAGCTTTCCTCCTTCCTGTGGACCCTCTCAGCTTCCCCACTTCTAGCCCACTCCCATTCCAACACCCAATACCTACAAATACATTCTACCTGAGACCTCAAGTAGTCACAGCTGGCAGGAACTCAGATGCACTTCCTACTAGGCATCCCACAGCTGCTGTACTGCCCTAAGACCAGAGAAGCCAACAGAAACCAAAGACTGTGACACCCACTGAAACAAAGACAAGGTCAGGTAGCTACAGCTAGAATTACAATTGTCCCAAACACAGATGCATACACACCAGTGCAAATCACAATCATTAACACCCAAGACAATATGTTCCCACACCAGTGACCCACTACAACACACCCACAAGAAATACAAAAGAGCTGAAGCACAAGACAAGGACTTCAAAATAGCTATAATAAATATGTTCAAGGACCTTACCCCTGTTAGAATGACTAAGATCAAAAATCAAGTGACAGCTCATGCTGACAAGGATGTGGAGCAAGTGTAACGTTTCTTCATTGGTTGTGTAAGTGCAAACTTGGATAGCCAGTATGGAAATTAACATGGCGGTTCTACAGAAAAATTAGGATTGGTCTATCTCAAGACCCAGCTATTCCATTCTTTGGCATAGGCCCAAAGGACACTCTATCCTATCACAAAGACACTTGGTCAGTTATGTTCATAGGTTCTTTATTCACAATAGCCAGAAAATAGAAAAAACCTACATGTCCCTCAGCTGAAAAATAAAGAAAATGTGGTACATTTATACAATGGAGTATTAGCCAGCTGATACAAACAATAACATCGTGAAATTTAAGAGCAAATGGATGCAATTAGAAAAACAAAATCATACTGAGTGAGGTAACCCAGACTGACATCTCACTCCTCAAATAAATAGCATGTAAACAACATTGTGGTAAGCTAAGAGTCCCTCGAGAGTGCTCCTTATATTTGCATATCATATAATAATTCTTTTCATTGTTCAAGGTTTCTCTTTAGTGATGTCCGTAGTGCCTGCAGAAGCTTGCACAACTCAGATAATTCACCAGCAGATAAGAAGAACTGTTCTTTTGTCACAGGTACTTGTTACTTGTTTTCTTTCTTTTAATATATGTATTGTATTAAATAAAATTATATCAGTGTATTCCCCGAGCCTCTACCTCTTCAAGTTTGTTAGTCTCTTTTTGTTATTGTTACTCCCACACAAATACACAGATACTTATATATGTGTGTATCTATGTGTATATAACATTATATGCCCACAAGTATATGTAAATACAACCTGTTGAGTCTGTTTGGTTATTTGTGTGTATATGGTATGTGTATATGGATTCATGTCTGACCGTTCTTCACTGGACACCAACAAAAGTGCCTCATCCATAGATGAATGCTAATTTTTCTCCCATTAGTAGGTTGTTGTCTAGTTCTTTGTCCCGGGGTATACAGAAAAGAATGAAAACCGTAGACCATGTCTCCTGATTAACATAAATACAAGGGCACACCAACTGAGTATCCAGAATTATTCAGATTGGACAGGTTATAGTTAGAAATATATATGGATATACATATGCTCATATGCATTTAACATCAATGAAAAAAGAGGCCATGAATTTGAAAGAGAACAAGGGCGTTTGGATGTACAAAAGAGAAGGGAAAATGATTGTAGTATATTATAGTATAAACTCTCAAAACAAAAAGTGAGATGCTGAAACATAATTACCAGTATGATGCTTTTGGAAGAATATACTTACTTGTTAGTAGGGCCAAGCCTTTATGAATATGCTAGGTGCCTGCATAGGAGAGGTTCCAGAGAAATTACTTTCCCTCTGCACATGCAAAAACATAAAGTATGTTAGAATCAGAAACTGGCCTTTCTCCAGAAACCAAATCTGTCAGTAACTTACTACTTATTCCTTTACTTTTGCTTTTTGCATACTCAATAATCACACTTATTCAAAACAAAAAGGCCCCGCAGACATAATTCCAGGACTCCTTAAGATACATTACAACCAAATTGGTTTCCTTCTAAGGTTAGAGCACATGAAATTAAAAACTGTAATATGCAGAATAAGTACACTTAAGGACAGAAATTACATGATAATCTTAATAGGTGAAAAAGGCATTTGACAAAATTCAACATGATCATGATAAAGACACTGAAGAAAGTAGCCATAAAGGAACATATCTCAAAACAATAAAGGCTATATATGACAAACTTATATATGACAAACTGAAAGCATTTTCATATAATATATGAGATAATATAAGAGTTCTTAATCCATCTACTCTTATTCAGTGTGGTACTGTAACGTAAAGAAATTAAAGGATGCTAATAAAAAAAGAAGTCGTGAAATTACCCCTACTTACATTTGATGTGATATGCTATTTAGAGTATCCAGCAGACCCTAGCAGAAAACATGCTGAACTGATTAATACTTTCTGCAAAAGAGTGGGCTATTTAGTGAGTTTCTATGAAAGACTATTTCAGAAACTTTGGATTTATTAGTGAAAGAAACAATCAAAAAGACTCCTGTCACATAATGTGTCTTGCTACATAATGTCAGATCTTCAGGGCCAGCTTTGAAGATTTGAGTAAACATCTGTTTCTTTGCAGTAATTTTTCACTGATGAAATATCTTCACTCTTGTTCTATTGCGAAAGGTAATCTGTTCCGAGAAACCTTCTGTGACATTGTTCTCCAACTCTGCCCAAGATTCAACATCTACAGACTGGTATTCACTATATCTCTGGTACTTTCTGTGTTTCTGAGCTCTGGTCAGAACAGTTGCCTTTTTTTTTTTTTTATCTTATTTTATGGTGCAGTTAGTATTTTATTTTCTAATGAAGTAATGCCTGAGGCAATTAGAGCCTAAATATTTTATATCCTTATTACCTTATTATATGTTATTACCTGTAACAATATGTGACAAAATTCATTGTTAAGTACTTTGGTATGAAATTTTACCTATTTTTATCAGCTCATATTTTAATAACTACATCTAAAGCTATAGTTAGGCAGTGTTGCCACTTTGAGTCAGAGTCTGTAAAAATGATGAAACAATTTGGATCAGTAACTATTTTTTACCTCTAAAAGTATATAATTATATTCCACTAGGATGAAATGAAATCTAACTACTAGAAAATTACTTCTCATTTGATTTTAATAAGCCTATTCTTTAAAAATAGATAAAATATATTGTACTGAGTGTTTACATCAGGACATTTTTCCAGAAATCTGAAAAAATAATGATTAATTTCCTAATGGAAATATCTTTATTTGCATCTCATATAATTCGTTTGCATTCAGTGTATTTTAAACTCTTGTTTTAACATTAATCATTGGAAAATGGAGGTTATAGCTAGGCCAGTCATACCAGAGTCTATCAATTGACTTGAAAAATTACCACCAAAGGTATATCCTCTTATGTATGTCTAGATTGTCTTCCTCTAAAATCTGTAATTAATGGTCTTACTGTGTAACAAAACGTTAATGTCATAAAATAAATTTTATGAGATTAATGCCATTAGACCCCTCCAAACTTTGCAGTAATACTTAATATTAAGTTAAAATTCTTATCAGTATCATCAACAGAAAAAGTAGCACCCACTTTCTGAAACTTTTAGATAATTTTGAACTTAGCATTAATTACTTTATTAGGACTAAATTAATTATTTTTAAAGAATGGTCTTACGTTTACACATAGCTCTTGGTCTCAAATCATATGAATACAAAACTCTATACGTCTTTTTGTCTTGTAATCATATTGATGACTTGAAACCCAAATTAAGTTCAGATGAGTCAGAGGAAAGAAGACAGGAATGCATTTGTTTATGCTGATTTGATTTTGACATTGTCCTTTGTGTTACTCTTGGCCTTGCAAAATGACATAATTTATTTTTACTAACATTTAGCACTTTGAGCAACATACTTAATGTTTTTATGAAGGCAGATTTTCACTGGTTATATTTGTATTACATCTGTTTTTTCCCATGTGAAAGGAGATCAAGAGATTTAGCAGACATGTCACACTATTTATAGAGGGTTTATAGAGGGTTTTTTTTTGAAAATAATAAAAAAGTATCCACTTAGTTTTCCCTTTATATTCCAATTATAGACTCGAGTTTAATCAAATGTTTGTATTACATGTAATTCATAATATATTATCTAGAATAAATTCCTTAATATTAGTAGTCAAACATCCAAATTATGTCAAGCTTGTTTGTATTTTTTAATTCTTAACTATCGATGTTTGAAAAAAATGTGTGATTGACACTGACAGAGTAATAGAAGCATAATAAATAAATTCCTCCTTCAATTTACAATAAATAAGGACAAAGACACAAGTCTAATAACGGTAGACCCTCAATGAGGTAAACATTAATCTATATTTTGTTTTAACATCCCAAATGTATTACACAGCAACCATCAGTCATTTTAAATTACAGCAGCCCACATTGTATGCATTTTAAAGCATTTTCAATCACATAAGCTCAGTTGTGAATAGTAGTATAGGCTTTCAACCCTACCATTCAGGTAAATGCAAGAAGATGGGAAGTTCAAGCTCAACCACACAGTGAAGCTGAGCTGAGCTAGGCATGCAAGAAAAAGTTGCCAAAATAAAACCAACCAAACAAACAAACAAAACAAAACTGTGTATGTGGGGAACACTAGTTTGTCATTAATTCCTGATGTGCCTAATTTAGCAAATTTGCCTTGATCAAACATTGTATTTTTCTAGTGTGTACTTCTAATAGACTATACTTTCAGTTACATTCCCTACAGATCTACTGATATAAACATCTTACAAGTATTTTTTGCAAAACTAATATCAATGTAAAAGTTGATGCAAATGCGTATAGGTAGATATGTTTGTATAGTGTATTTGTATATCACATATACATAGGCATATGTGTGCATTTATAAATGATGAAATTCATGTAATGTGTAAGCCATTTTCTTCTAGGTGTCAAATTAATAACTGGTAATGGAAATAAGGCTAACTTTACAATAGGAATGGTCTAGTGGCAACAAAGTATGGTTGGTAGCTCTGGAGAAAGGGAGCCTCTGCAAGCCACCTGTGCCAGGGACTTAGAATAGCTAAGTCAGATCTTCAGGCTCAGAAATGCAAACTATTTGCACTAGTAATGGAAACCCAGACTGAGTTTGGTTTTCAAGCGATTTAGCTGTACTTGGATCTAAACAGATTCAAAAGTTTTAGAATCACATCCTTTCCCATTTATTAGCCTAACATTTTTATAAGAGGCCCAGCATGACTCTGAGTTAACCCACTCAATTTAATTTTCCATTTCATTTTTCCTATCATCGACCCATGGCTTGGGGAAAATAAACAAAACAAGAAGAAAGTAAAATAAATTATTTCGAGTCTGTTATAAAAAGTCCTTGGTTATAAGATCAAAATTTGGGCTGAGCTGAGTGTTAAACTGTCTGAACTTATTATTGTGTCTCTGTGTGCTCAGTGTGCTGAGCCATGTCCACTGAAGTTCCAGGTCTCTTTATTGCTGTTACAGTCAAAGTTCAACAGTCAGGTTGTGTTTGAGGAAGATGATCCAGCAGGCATTTCTTTATTTCCTTAAAGTTAACTGACCTATACCAGTGCATGCCACCAGCATCAGCGTCCTACATTTCAGTTACAGAAAGCTTAATTAGCATTGTACTCTAGCTGAGGGACAAGCCACAGACATCTACTAGGTGATTCCTGATGACAATTCTTTGCTGATTGAGCCTTAATCTGGGTGACATTATACACTAATTTGAAAAAGAAAATTATAAAGAAAATAACTTCAAACTCTAGAATTGCATAACAATTCAATAACTCAAGATGGAGGGAAGCAGTGCTAACAAAACTGAAGCAGGGTAAGAGAGAAGATCTCATATTTGGAAAAATGTGCTTTATTTTTCATACCCATTTGTGGGGAGTATGACTATAGTCCAGTAAAGGGTGTAGTAAGGTCAAGATGACTCCTCATCATACATTTGCCAAGGCTGAAGCCAACTTTAACTGTATAGATAAACTTTTGGGAAATTAACCACTGGATACTTTTCTGATTCCATAGAAGGGTAGCTCAAAAGCCTATCCAAACCGATATGGCATTCTATATCAAGCCCTCAGGACAGTGGCAGGAGCTACTGGAAAATAATTTTCAGAGTTGCCATGGAAACTTGCTGGGAAGTGAGAATCACAAATGTTGCATGTCTCGCTGGCCACTTCATATATCACAGGAGCTTAAAGGAGAGCATATTGCCCCTAGGAAGGGAAGACCCTTTGTCCTGGTGTGTGTTTCCTGCAACCACTATTGGTTATGCTTAAGCCTAACACTGCCTGCTGACATGAAGAAATTTTTACAGGGTCCACATCTAATATCATAGATGAGAGGAAAGAGAGTTGAATGGATTATCTGAGAAGCAATTATTTAATTAAAGGTAATTCTCTAAATTACCTCAACCAACCTGAGGGCCTAGATTAATACAATGGAAACATGGAACTGTCAAGTGGAGAAATAAGTTATAAATACCACTATGACATCACTTCTAGCTACAGAAATATGGGCTTTTACAATTCTTAGTATCTTAGTTCTTGGCATCTAGTGTGCATGATAATTTACATGTGTACATTTATATGAATCAGTTATTATTCTGTGTCCACAGCATTATATATATATATATATATATTTTGAAGGTTAAAATTATACTAATATAGTTTTTTGTCCAGTGTGTTGTGGTTAGACTGTGACTAAATTCAAGGAGTACTTAAGGATAATATCAAAATTAATAAGTATTTTCCAGAGACTGAAACACTTCAGGCAAGTATTACAAAACTTTTTTTTGAAAAGTAGGAGACTGACTTTTTTGCACAAAAGCAGTTTATATCTTGCTAAGCAGTAACAAGCATTTCTGATGATTTTCAGAAATGTAAAACATGCAAAAAATATGTATGTATAAGGTTAACGATGTTGAGTAGCCAAAAGTGTAGCCTGTCAGTTAGGAAGGTAGCATTTCTCCCAAGCCAGTCAGTCTTCTAATCTGTTTTCTTCTGCAAATTTATGAATTGTTAGTTGGCTTTCTAGGCTCTGGAGAAAAAAAAAAAGCTGGCCCAGAAAGCAGTTATTTCTTTCTGTTTGTTTATTCTGGGCTTCCTGTTTCTTCTTCACTCTTCCAGAGTTTCCATTTTTCCACAGTGACCCTGTAGTTCAGTTTTCAGATTTTTAGTACCTGGAGAAAACCCACATCATGTGCCTCTCACAGCCCAGGACCAACCTCTGGCCCCTGGTTTTCAGATGTCTGCTGCTCCACAGATTTCCCCCTCTGGGTTTCTTGACAGATGTGTTCCTCTTTCTTTTCAGAGCTTTTTGCAGTTGCAGTCAAAGGTGACTTCAATAACTGAGGCCTTCCCCATGATCTCCTTGGCTTCAGTCCAGAGAGAAATTTTGACAAGATTTTAATGTGATGAAACTAAAAAAGTAAAAGCAAACACAGCTGAGTCTCCCAACCACCAGCCCTTGAGTTGATGGCTTAGCCTTAATTACTTCTGTCATGTGAATGTACTTGAGTATGGGATGTAGCCCCAAACATTAGAAAGATGATCTGGCGGCATCAAAGAGCAAAGGCTATGTTATGATCTTCAAATGTATATGAGTGGTCACAAATAAAGACATAATTCTACTAGCAGCCTGAATGGACTTAAAAGTGTTCTCCAATTTAAAGCCACTTACCATTGCTCATTGCCCCCCTGAGACCAGACTGGTAAGATGCTGAGCAGAGAGTCCAGTTAAACTTATACTTGATTTCTAGAACTGTGTAATCTTAAAAGGGCAATGTTCCAATTTACTAAGTTTCTAAATATTTCTTATGTGATCATGGAAGCAAATACACATACATTGGTTTAGGAACTGCATTGGTAGTAGTTACATTTAAATCTCTCCACTGATATTTTAATATGTCATTTATGCTTCTATCATATTAGTAGTATAGTTAAGTGTTCACTATATAAAATTGTATTTTTTATTTATGGTTATTATTTCTGTTTTCTGACTGCAGTTATAACAATTCTTATTTGTATTGCTTTTATTTGTTTGTTTATTTTTAATCACTTCACAGCCTGATCCTAACTACCTCCTTCCCTCTAACTCTCACCATCATTCCCATCTCCTTCTCAGAGGGAGTAGAGGCTGATTTTGACTCTGTTGCCTGCCTTTGAATCCATTTCCACTATAACATAATTCTTTACTATTGTCAGCACAGTTCTACCATGTAAAAAAAAATAGTATAAATGGACCCTATTATAAAAACTACTGTGCCTGAGGCTCTGCTGAGTGGAAAAGGGGGAGAGGGTTAGTATCAGGCTATAAAGTGATTGAATAAAAAAGTGAAATAAAATAACAGTCAGTGTGCTATTGAAAAGTACTATTTGTAACTTTTACAGAGCTAGAGTAGTACAAACATGTGTTTATGCTATCGATTGAGCCTATACACACTAACACATTAACTGCCTATAATTAATCTAGAAAACATTATATACAAAACAATATAATTCTTTCAGAAATGTATTACTTATATCATTTTAAGAACTAAAATACCATTTTTTGTGAGTGCCCAACTGATTACTTGACATATAACATGGCTGATAAAATAGCATAATTATGTGACTTATTGGTAACTAATTAAGCATAAATAGGAATAGCATGTTATGTCACATCAGGCAATAATCTGATTCATAATATTTCTGAAAAAATTTAGTTTAAAAGTTATTTTTAACTTTTGTTTGACAAATAATAATTATATTTTTGGTACAATATCTTAGGGTATTTTAATACCATTTAAATACCATCCCTGATTTAAAAAAAATAACTTCTTAAGTTCTTTATATATTCTGGATATCAGCCCTCTGTCACATATAGGGTTGGTGAAGATCCTTTCTCATTCTGTAGGCTGTCATTTTGTTCTGATGACAGTGTCCTTTGCTTTACAAAGGGTTTTCAGTTTCATGAGGTCCCAGTTATTGAATGGTGATCTTAGAGCCTGTGCTGTTGGTGTTCTGTTCAGAAAGTTGTCTCCTGTGCCAATGAGTTCTAGGTTTTCCCCAATTTTCTTATAACCGATTTAATGTGTCTGGTTTTATGTTGAGGTCTTTGATCCACTTGGACTAACAAAGACCACAGTTACCACTCAGGTCTCTATCCCTGAGGTGAGCAGCAGCAACTCCTGAAAAAATCGCCAGCCATCCGGGACTATACCCAAAAGGCTGAGAAGACTTCCTTTAAGAAAAACCAGCTTTCTGCCAAGGGGATTCTCTCCACCACAGGATCCCCAGAAACCACCAGAAAATAACCCCAAACACCTAAGATAGCCCAATGGGTAGAGGCCAGCGTAAAAGCTCAAGCAACAAAAGACAGAGCAATATGGCATTTCCAGAACCCAGTTACCCAGGGGCAAGTAGCCCTGGACACCCCAGCATAACTGAAATCCAAGAAGATGACCTAACTATGCTCATGAAGATGATAACAGAGGAAACAAATAAGATATGTAAAAACATAGAGGAAGATAAACTCAAACAGAATATTGCCATCCATAAAGAAATAGAGGAAGTTGCAGACAAACAGTTTGTGGCCTTTAGAAAGGAAATGCTTATAGCACTGAAAAAAAAAAAAAAAAAACAGAGGTTGGTTCAAACAAACAGCTGAAAGAAGTGATGGAAAACAGGAAATACAGTCAGACAGGTGAAGGAAATAAAAAAAATGGCTCAAGATCTGAAGATAGAATTGGAAAAATTAAAGAAAACACAAAAGGAGGAAATTGCAGAGAGAAAGAACTTAGGAAAGAAAACAGGAACTACAGAGGTTAGCATAACCAATAGAGTACAAAAGATGGAAGAAAGAATCTCAGGTGTGGAAGATACAATGGAAATAATACATATCTCTGTCAAAGAAAATGTTAAATCTAAAAAAATTCCTGAAACAGACCGTCCAAGAAATTCAAGACAACATAAAAAGACAAAACCTAAGAATAGTAGAAATAGAGGAAAAAGAAGACTCCCTTCTCCAAGGCCCAGAAAATATTTTTAACAAAATCATTGAAGAAAATTTCCCCAAGTTAAAAGAGAGGCATATAGACTTTTGAAGTAAGTCCTAATGATTGTATAGATTTTCTCAGTGTCTGTAGTTATGACACCCTTTTCATTTCTGATTTTGTTGATTTGGATGGTGTCTCTCTGCCTTTAGTTAGCTTGATTAACTGTTTGTCTGTCTTGTTGATTTTCTTAAAGAACCAGCTCTTGGTTTCATTGATTCTCTGAATTGTTTTATTTGTTTCCAATTGATTGATTTCAGCCCTGAATTTGATTATTTCCAGCTGTCTGCTCCTTTTTGGTGTGTCTGCTTCTTCTTTTTCTAGGGTTTTTAAGTGAGCCATTAAGTTGCTTGAATGAGCTGTCTCGAATTTCTTCTTGAAGGCACTTAGTGCTATGAACTTTCCTCTTAGCACTGCTTTCATTGTGTCCCACAAGTTTGGGTATGTTGTGTCTTCATTTTCATTGATTTCTAGAAAGACTTTAATTTCTTTCTTTATTTCTTCCTGACCCAGCTGTCATTTAGTAACAAGTTGTTCAGTTTCCATGTGTGTGTAGGCTTTTTGCTATTTCTGTTGTTGTTGAGGTCCAGCTTCATTCCATGGTGATCAGAAAAGATACAAGGGATTATTTCAATCTTCTTGTATCTGTTGAGGCTTGCTTTGTGACCAACTATATGGTCTATTTTGGAAAAGGTTCCATGAGGTGCTGAGAAGAAGGTACATTCTTTTGTGTTTGGGTGTAAGGTTCTGTAAATGTCTGTTAGGTCCATTTGATCCATGACCTCTATTAGAGACATTGTTTCTTTGTTTAATTTCTGTTTTGTTGAACTGTCCTTTGTTGGTAGTGGGGTGTTGAAGTCTCTCTCCCACCATTAATGTGTGGGGATCTATATGTGGTTTAAGTATTATCAATGTTTGTTTTACAAATATGTGTGCCCCTGTATTTGGCACATAGATGTTCAGGATTGTGATGTCTTCCTGGTGGACTTTTCCTTTGATGAGTATGAAGTGTCCTTCCCCATCTCTTTTTGTTAATTTTGGTTGAAAATCTATTTTATCAGATATCAGAATGGCTACTCTTGCTTGCTTCTTGGGTCCATTTGCTCAGAAAGTCATCTTCCAACCCTTTACCCTCAGGTAATGTCTATCTTTGTGACTTAAGGCGTGTTTCTTGTATGCAACAGAATGCTGGGTCTTGTTTATGCATCCATTCTGTTAGTCTGTGTCTTTTTATTGGAGAATGGAGTCCAATGATGTTGAGAGAGTTTAAAGACCAGTGGCTGCTAGATCCTTTGATTTTGATGTTGGCCATGGTCATAAGGTTGTGTGCTTGGTTGCTTTTTGTTTTACTGTAATGAGGTTAATTATTTCCTGTGTTTCCTTGAAAGTAGCTAGTTTTCTTGGGTTGTCTTTTCCCTTCTAGCATCTTCTGTAATGCTGGATTTGTGTGTAGGTATTGTTGAAATTTGTTTTTGTCATTGAATATCTTGTTTTCTCCATCTATGAGGACTGAGAGTTTTGCAGGGGATAGTAGCCTGGGCTGACATCTGTGTTCTCTTAGGGTCTGCATGATATCCATCCAGGCCCTTCTGGCTTTCGTAGTCTCTGTTGAAAAGTCAGGTGTGATTCCAATGGGTTTGCCATTATATGTTACTTGGCCTTTTTCCCTTGCAGCTTTTAGTATTTTTTCTTTGTTCTGTATACTTACTGTTTTGATTATTATGTGGCAGGAGGATTTTCTTTTCTGGTCTAATTTATTGGGTATTCTGTAGGCCTCTTGTATTCTTACTGGCCTCCCCTTTCTTTTAAGTTGGAGAAATTTTCTTCAATGATTTTGTTGATAATATTTTCTGTGCCTTGGAGCAGGAAATCTTCTTTTTCCTCTATTCCTATTGTTCTTAGGTTTTGTCTTTTTTTTTTTTTATCAGTTACATTTTATTAACTCTGTATCCCAGCCGTGTCCTGATCCCTCATTCCCTCCCAGTCCCTCCCTCCCTCCCTCATCTCCACCGTGCCCCTTTCCAAGTCCATTGATAGGGGGGACCTCCTCCCCATTCATCTGATCCTGTCTTTTTATGTTGTCTTGAATTTCTTGGATGGTCTGTGTCAGGAATTTTTTAGGTTTTATATTTTCTTTGACAGATAGATCTATTTCTTCCATTGCATCTTCCACACCTGAGATTCTTTCTTCCATCTCTTGTAGTCTATTGGTTATGCTAAACTCTGTATTTCCTGTTTTCTTCCCTATTTTTTTTTCTTTCCACAATTTCCTCCATTTGTGTTTTCTTTAATTTTTCCAATTTTATCTTCAGGTCTTGTGCCGTTTTGTTGATTTCCTTCACCTGTCTGACTGTATTTTCCTGTTTTTCCTTCAATTCCTTCAGCTGTTTGTTTGAACAATCCTCTATTTCTTTTATTTCTTTCAGTGATTTAATTATTTCTTCTCTAAAGGCCACAAACTGTTTGTCTGCAACTTACTGTATTTCTTCATAGATGGCAATATTCTGTTTAAGTTTATCTTCTTCTATTTCTTTACAGAATGCCATAATCTCTGTTTTTATCTTCCTCTATTTCTTTATGGATGGCCATAATCTGGTTAAATTTATCTTCCTCTATGTCTCTATGCATTTTATTTGTTTCCTCTTCATGAGCATAGATGTTAGGTCATCTTCTTGAATTTCAATTATGCTGGGTTGTCCAGGGCTACTTACCCCTGAATAACTGTGTTCTATAGATGCCATATTACTCTGTCTTTTGTTGGTTGAGATTTTACGTTGGTCTCTACCCATTGGGCTATCTTAGGTGTTTGGTGTTAGTTTCTGGTGGCTCCTGGGATCCTGTGGTAGAGAGAATCTCCTTGGCAGGAAGATGGTTTTTCCTGAAGGAAGCCTCCTCAGCTCTTTGGGTATAGTCACTATATGGCTGGTATTTTTCAGGAGTTGCCACATCTCACCTCAGGCATAGAGACCTGAGTGGTAACTGTGCTCGTTTTTAGTTGAGAGGGCTCTCCTCTCACCAGAGAAGTCCTGGAGACAGTTGCCCTGCTTCTGAGTTTCTTGCTGTAAATTTAGTGATCTGCTGCTGTAATCTGTGTGTCCCGTGGTTTGGTCAGTTTTGTTGAGGATAACTGGTTGCCCGTTGGAGCAGTATCTGGGGGTTGATATTGGGGATCCTGGGCTTTTGTAGGTCTGACGTTGGGTCTCTATGACCCACTACCCAAACAGTAATCTGTGGCTGTGAGTATTGCTCTCTTGGTAACAGCAGGCTATCTGGTGCACAGCAGGTCCCTGGTTTGGGCCAGTCTGTGGGACCTTTTCTGGGGATATACTGGGTGGCCTAAGTCACCTTTGCTTCATTCCCTGTGAGCATATCTCCTGACAGTGACTCCAAGTCTCTGGTGTCTTAGGGCACACAGTTCTGTCTGTGAGGAATAGTTGGTACAAAGCAGGTCTCTGGGCATACCCACCCACTAGTATGTGCGAACTTTCCCAGGGATATACTGGATGACCTAATTGGGGTCCCTGTTTCCTTCCCTATGGTGTTTACTTCTGACAGGGACTCCCAGTCTCTGTTGCACTGGGGCTCACAGCTCCATCTGTGCTTGAGAGCTGGATGTGCAGCAACTCTCTGCACTGATGGCTTGAGCCCAGTTCAGTGATGGTGGAGCCTACCCTCCACTCCTGGAGACCTTTCCTAGTCAAAGCCTGGGTGACCCAAGTCAGCACTGTTTCCTTCCTTCCCTGTGGGGCCCTCTCCTGACAGGGACTCCCAGTCTCTGTTGCCCTGGGGTGTACAGCTCCATCTGTGCCAGAGAGCTGGGCATACAGCATCTCTCCATGCTGGTTGCTTGAGCCCACTTTAGTGATGGCAGTGGGTACAAGTGGTCTGCGAGACCTTTTCCAGGTAAAGACTGGGTGACCTGGGGCCAGTCTCACTGCCTTCCTTCTCCATGGGTTTTTCTCTCGACTGGGACTCTCAGTTTCTGGAGTTTTTGTGCCCACCTTTCAGCTTGGGAAGGTGATCAGGACACACAGGTGTGTGGCTTTGTTCTGGGGACCTAGTGTCTGTGGGATCGGGATTTCTTCTGGGTTCTGGCTGGGTGGCCCAAGAGTGGACCCGACTGATTCCCATGCCGTGGGGATTTCCTCTCACCTAGGAAACATGATCGCTGTTGTTTTAGGGCCCAGAGTTCAGTTTCTTGGTAGCTGTATGGAAAATGTTGTCCTGCTCCTCAGACGCAGTGTTCTCCTGGTGCCGCCATTTTGTCCCCTCCTGTGATATTCTATTTCAGTTAAATGACTAAATTAACTAAAATAAAATATTAATTTAATAAAAGAAACATGTCTTGATTTTTTAAAAAATAATTGGATAAAATTATTAAAGATAGGAGAATTATTCAAGTAGGTTTTGTTGTGCTTGATTCATGAGACATGAAAAGATTGCCAGGAGCCAAGTGCATTGCAAAACACATGAGGATCTTTTTGTTAGAAGCTGGAACTAGGGTCCATACCCTCACTGACACAGCAGCTGAGAACAGAGCCTGGAACTCAGGGTTGGAGTGTCATTTAAAGTTCCCAGTCCCTCCCAGCATGCCTAAAGCAGGGGAATTCCAGCCTGGCAATGGTCTATTCATTGAAACACAAAAGGGGATATTGCATTTTGAACTGATTGGCTGTGGGAAGGAGCCCAGACCATTAAAGGTCTGTCTTCCTTTGTTTGGCTATTGCTAGGAGAAAGGGGGCATCCTGGGCCAGTTTCCTAGCAACTTTAGTGGGCAGGAAAGAATGCAATAAGGCTGGTTCCTCCCTATAGGTGGCTGGACATGTCTCTACCAGTCTGGCTTTTTTTCTGGTTTGTGCTTTAAACTTTAATCCAATAACCCCCCAAAAAACCTAATTTTTAATTCTTTGGTCTCTCACTTTCTCTGTATTGTCTAATGATTCTATGTTGTTTCAGAAATATTTCTTAATGAACATTTCAACACATTTACTCTTCAGTGTTGTACTGACATACAACACAAGCAGAAGTAGAATTTGGTTAAAGCATCATTCTTCTATCAGTGGCACTAAAAATTAATTATTAGAGTCCTCCTGGCAAACATGGTTTACTTTTCTAAAAGCAGGGTTCAGTTATACTTAATCTAATATTTACTAATTTCACAGCGTCTTACCTCAAATTTTCATGTTTTGAAGATGAAGAGAGGCATTCTGAAAAGTGACCACACCATTATGGAAATAGAAATATCTGTAAATTTGTGCCTCTGGTCCACATTTCTCTAACTTGACTATTTGTGTTTTTGTGTGCTGTTTCTGAGCTGAGAAACCACATGGAAGTTATTTATGATAAAAACAAATATTTAAGTTAGGGGCTTTATGGAAAAAGTTTATTTTTTCATTCAGTCATAAAAGGAGATAGTAATTATTGTGTTATATACTAAGCCTGAAGCTGGCACTTAATTAGAACTTCTAAGGACAAAGGTTGTAGCATGAGAGCACAGCAAAGATAGAAGCCAGAGAGTGACTGTGACATCAGAAGTCCAAGAAGGAACTCAGAGAGGCTTGTAAATTCTTCTAATTAATGGTGAAAACTGTCCTCTTTCTCAAAAGTTTTATTCCTATCAACCCCAATGTCACAAAGCATGCATACCTGAGTGTAGCCATGACCTTAACTTTTTTTCACTTTTGATACCAGGATGTATCTACAAAAGAATGTGTGTAGTTTGGGTCAATTTATTGTCATTGATACCTCACCTTCTATTTCTACTTTAATTTACTTAGATAGTATAATGTGCCCTTTATATACAGGGTTACATTAAAGCATAAGTCAATGACCAAGAAGTATTATTAAGTATTTACTTCTGAAGATATCCTCAGAATAAGACAAAACAGTAGTGAAAAACTCTCCTTGAATCTGCTTCTGCAAGTGATAGCAAAGCAATCTGCAGCATCTGCAATTTCCCAGGTGGTGTTTAGTTCTTTCTTGAATCTATTTCTGCATTTCATTTATGTTCTGAATTAAGTTGTTTCTCTATAGAGAAAGGGACCATTCTATAATCACAAGGTCTATGGATTCCAGATAGAGTTTTTCCAGTTTGAATTCTAGAACTCATTTTGCAATTTGAGTGACCTGGACTGTTGTCAACAATTTTGCTTCTTGGTGTTCTTATCTGCAAAGAAATTTACATCAGGTATGTAAGCAGTATAGTTAAGAACACTCGTGCATATAATGCACTTACTTTGATACTGTACATTTCTTGTCCTGGAATCAACTCTGTCTTAAAATTTTGCTTATACAATGAAGATTTCCTTAATTTTACTGGGCACATAAAATGTTTAAAATATTTCATTCTTCATATAGCAACCATTGGGGTGACTTGGTTTTACAATCTTTTTTCCAAAGACATAATTTTAGTACATATTTCTTTAAGATGACACGAGTTACTAAGAGTTCCCAGGTAAAGTACTGCTTTACCTGTAGAGAGTGCAATGAGAACACACAAAAGAAATCAGACTGATGCTTCCACATGTCATGAAATGATATTGTCTGTCAAAAACTGAAAACTGGGATTCCTGGCCCTCATTTTATAGGGTCCACACATCCCTTGCTATAGTTCTTTTGGTCTACAGATAATAAATATTCAGGTTATGAGCTAGTTACTGCGATTTAGTTACACCAGCCATAGAGAAGAAATATTTTTTAAATTAATTTATATATATTTTATTTTAATCACAGGTCATTCACTTGTATCCCAGCTGTAGCCCCCTCCCTCTTTCTCTCCCAATCCTCTGCTCCCTCCCTCATCTCCTTCCCAGCCTCCTTCTGAGTCCACTTATAGGGGAGGTCCTCTTCTCCTTCCATCTGACCTAAGCTTATCAGGTATCTTCAGGACTGGCTGCAGTGTCCTTATCTGTGGCCAAGTAAGGCTGCTCCTCCCTCGGAGCGGGGGAGGGGAAGCTCAATGAGCCAGTCATTGAGTTCATGTCAGAAATAATTCTTGACCCCCTTACTAGGGAACCCACTTGGATACTGAGTTACCATGGGCTATGTCTGAGCAAGGGTTATAGGTTATATGCATGCATGGTCCTTGTTTGGAAAAACAGTCTCACAAGACACCTGTGCACTGATATATTTGGACCTTGTGGGGCTTCTGTCCCCTCTAGGTCATACTAAATCCCCCTTCTTTCATATGATTCCCTGTACTCTGCCGAAGCTTTGGTTATGAGTCTCCTCATCTGCTTTGATACAATGCTAGGTAGAGTCTTTCAGGTGCCCTCTGTGGTAGGCTCCTATCCTGTTACTTGTTTTCTCCTACTTCCAATGTCGATCCCCTTTGTCTTTCTAGGTGAGTATTGATCATCTTACCCTGGGTCCTCTTTCTTGTTTAGGTATACAGATTATAGTATGTTTATCCTGTCTTATAGGTCTACTACCCATTTATAAGTGAGTATATACTGTGTGTGTCTATCTGCTCCTGGGATATCTCATTCAGGATGACTTTTTCTAGACCCCACCATTTGCCTGTAAAATTCATTATTTTCTTGTTTTTAATTGCTGAGTAGTATTCCATTGTCTAAAAGTACCACAATTTCTGTATCCATTCCTCTATTGAGGGACAGCTGGATTGTTTCCAGGTTCTGACTATTATGAATAAAGCTGCTACAATCATGGTTGAGCAAATGTCCTTGTTGTGTACTTGAGCTTCTTTTGGATATATGCCTAGGAGTGGTATTGCTGGATCTTAAGGAAGCAGTATACCTGATCGTGTGAGAAAGCGCCAGATTGATTTTCAAAGTCATTGTACAAGTTTTCATTCCCACCAGTAATGGAGGAAGGTTCCCCTTTCTCAGCAACCTCTCCAGCATGTGTTGTCTCCTGAGTTTTTGATCTTAGCCATTCTGATGGGTATAATGTGAAATCACTGTATATACTCACTTCTAAGTGGATATTAGACATATAATTTAGGATAAACCTACAAAAATCTGTACACGTAAAGAAGGTGATCTAGAGGGAGGACCCTGGGTAAGATGATCAATCCTTACTCAGAAAGGCAAATGGGACAGACATTGGAAGAAGGGTAAAACAGGAAACAGGGCAGGAGTCTACAACAGAGGACCTCTGAAAAATTCTCTCCAGCAGTGAATCAAAGCAGATACTGAGACTCAAAAATAAACTTTGGGCAGAGTTCAGGAAATCTTAGGAGAGAAAGGGAAGATAGTAAGACCTGGACAGGAGAGGAGTAGCTCCCCAAGGAGAGCAACAGAATCACAATATCTGGGCACAAGGCTCTTGTCTGAGACTGATACCCCAACCAAGGACCTTTCATGGACATAACCCAGAACACCTGTTCAGGTATAGACCATGGCTGCTCATTATGCAAGTGGGTACCCTAGTAAGGGGAACAGGGACTGTCTCTGAAATAAACTCAGTAGCTAGCTCTTTGACCACCTCCCTTGGATTGGGGAGTAGCCTTGCCAAACCACCAAAGAGGACAGTGCATGACCTGATAAGCTAGGGTCAGAAGGAAGGGGAGGAGGATCTCCCTACATGTGGACTTGGAGAGGGGCATAGAAGGAGACCAGGGAGAGAGGGTGGGATTGGGAGGGGAGGAAGGAAGGGGTTACAGCTGGGATACAAGGTGAATAAGCTGTAATTAATATAAAAATGAAAATATAATTAAAAATATTTTCTGGGTCTTTAAGCTGGGATTCTTCTCCTTTTATAACATTCTTAGCTTTTGTTATTTTATGCTGTGCCAGATTTTCTGAATATTTTGTGTCAGGAATTTTTTCTTTTAAATTTAATATTTTTTTTGACTTGAAAGGGTTAGGCTAACTTTGTAACCTATATATCTTCTAAAGCCTATAGTTTTGAGTTTTAGGTCCAGGTTAAGCTAAAGCCTCTTAGTACCTTTCCAGAGAATGGAGAAATGTAACCCTATCTGTGAGGAAAGATAGAAAAAAAAAGCAAGCAAGTAATGACCTTCAGTCAGCAAAAAGAACGACCAGACCCTTGCCTTCAAGATAGTGTTTCTTAGCATCGAACCCAGACTTCTTCTGAGTAGCTTTTGACCTCCAGCCAAAAGTCCGCAGCCCCTCATCTTCAAGAATGAGCTAACCACCCCCACCTTAAATTGCAGCTGCATCCACACTTGGCAGGACTGGCCAAGCTTGAGCACTTAAGACTAACCAATTATCTTACTTTATAGCTTCCTCATCTACTCCTAAATTGCCAAAACTACAACTTCAAATTTCCCGCAATTTTTCTTTTAAAGACCTAAAGGCCTTTGTCTCCCGCGGGCCACTCTTTGCTGACCGGCAGGGGTGATCCCATTGCACAATGGTTAATAAACCTCTTGCTTTTGCAATGAGCCGTGGTCTGGGGGAGTTTCTGGGAAGGGCGCGATCTTGAACTCCAGAGCTCTGAGACCCAAGGTCTTACAGACTGATGTAATAATTGCTTCTGTTGCATCTTCTATACCTGAGAATCACTCATGCATTCTCTTGGTGATATTGTGTCTGTTCATGGTCACTTACTGGGTTTTCTGATCTTCAGAATTCCCTCAGGTTGTGTTGTCTTTTTTTGCTTCTTTTTCCATTTTCAGGTCTTGAATAGTTTTATTAATTTCCTTTACCTGTTTTTTCCTTGACTTTCTTTCTTTTTTTTTTTTTTTTCAATTCGAGAGGACTGCCAGTAAAAACTATCACAATGGTTTATTCCACAATTCCTTTTCATAGTCAGAGGAAAGCACCTCCATACAATGAAGGCTTTCATCAAGAGGTCAAACTTGTTTACCTCGACCTCTTGTCTGTGTGATCCTCATACAAACAAAAGGAAATGAGCTTGGCAAAACATCCTGCTTATACCTGTCTCCAGGTGAAGGCCAGAGTGAAAACAAGCATCTCTCCACAGTAATGGTACCCAAAGTCCAAATGTCATCACTTACTAAATATCAATGAGAAGTAAAACCTTGCAGGTTTTCTTTTTTTTCTTATTTTTTTATTTTATTTTTCTTTATTAATTATACTTTACTCACTTTGTATCCCACCCTGTGATTCCCTCCCTCCTCTCATCCCAATCCCTCCTTTCTTCCACCTGCTGCATGCATGCCCCTCCCTAAGTCCACTGATAGGGGAGGACTTCTTTTCCTTCTTTCTGATCCTAGTCAATTAAGTCTCATCAGGAGTGGCTGCCTTGTCCTCTTCTGTGGCCTGGTAATGCTGCTTCCCACCTCAGGGGGAGGTAATTAAAGAGCAATCCAATCAGTTCATGTCAGAGACAGTCCCTGTTCCTATCACAATGGAACCCACTTGGATATTGAACTACCATGGGCTACATCTGTGCAGGGGTCTTAGGTTATCTCCATGCATAGTCCTTTGTTGGAATAGCAGTCTCAGGAAAGACCCCTGTGCTCAGATTTTTTGGTTCTGTTGCTCTCCTTATGGAGTTCCTGTCCTCTCCAGATCTTACTGTTTCCCACTTCTACTCATCTCACATTTTTTGTGTTTTCCTAGATTTTTTTATAAGTTATTTTGTTCTCTTTTATCATTTACATAATAATTGGTATTTTCAGATATATGGCCAAAGTAATGAAAAAAGTAACAAAATATAGTTTGTTTTCATTAAACAGTTGAAAGCAGTTTTGTTTGATATTAATTTAACAAGAAGCACCATTATTATAAAGAAAGGATTTATAACATCATATATATAGTTTTGACACAAAATTTTGATCAGAAAGGAACAGGTAAAATAAAATAAAGAGAAATAAAATGAAGATGACAGAAGAAATGAAACAAACATACAGTGGACATATAAAGTGGGTGTAACTCATGTATAGAAAACAAATAGAGAAAATTTCTTCTGGTGTTTTTAAAATTTAAGGGAAATTTTATTATAAAACTGAAAGTAGAATAAACTTAATATTAGTATTTGAGAACATAAAATTGTGAGTTATTAATATTGGTTACATGGTTTTTATTTTTATAAAGATCAATAATTTTATGGGAATAGTGCAGATCACATAGAAGAAATATTTTATACAAATTAGGGTTTATGATAGTTAATGGAAAAAACCCATGCATACAAATATCTAGATATTTTTTATAAATTTTACTGAATAAAGTTGACATATTTGTTGCATGATGTTTTCCTCTGAATTGCACATTTCTTCCAAATTGAAACGTTTTCTCCAAAAAGAAACAGTAGGTTCAAGGGCATTAGAAGACAAAGAAAAGGTCACATATCTGATAGAATAAAAACTTGAATGATTTTTTTAAGAACCCCAGGCAGCAGTATAACAGCAGTAAACAATTTCTGGGTATGGAGACTAAAAAGCCATCCAAGTAAAGAGTGAGAGCTGCTTTCAAGATGCATAGAAGATTTCAGTTTTTGGGTCCTGGTTTCAGGTTTTTAGGACTCTTCATCCACATTGTGTCTCCCCAGGAGAAGTCCATTCCACCACACAAATACACTTATACAATTTAAAAATAATAAAATATACAATATTCTTCATTGTATATTATGTGTGGCCACTGTATCCGCAAAATATTTTAGTTTTGCTTAAGTTTTATATAACTGGTGAACATGACCATAGTTGCCTTTGTAATTGGCAAAAGAATGTGTTTCTAGCATACATGTTAGTTGATCTATTTATGTTAATTAGTAAGATTAATTGAATTGTTAAGGAATATATCAGAACTTTATGTTTGTTAATGATAAAAGCAACTTCTTGATTTGAGTTTGCACTGCTGGGGATAAGAAGGTTATTTTTCCACCTTTACTGGAATGATCAATGTAGTCACATACAAGCTAAAGACATGAGGTGTTTCTGAGTTTATCATAAAATATAAACACTTTTTCACTATTAGATATAGATAATGATATAAAATTATGGAAATCATTGATTTGCCATGTGTGTTGACCAACCAAAAAACATTTCCATCAAAGCCATATTTCAGTTACAGACATGTTGTTAATGAGGTCATTCTAGAAGAGGTGTCATAGTAATCTAAAAATAAGTAATATCTAATAACATCAAAATCTGGCATACTATCAAATTGTCAGAAACTAAGAAATTGTGGATTTAAAACGTTTGTTTTCATTTGACTTATCTATAGTTTTAAACATTGACAATGTCTGACTTTACAATGTTGTAATGTTTTTGAAACTATCCTAAATGACTATTGTTATAAAGTAAAAGAAGTTCAAAAAGTCTTTGTTATTCACATGTCTCTAGAGAAACAGAACTGAGATAATGAATATATAAAAGGGGGTAGTTAGCAGGTTGCTTAACATGGTATGATCTGGGTTGTCCAACAGTGCCTCACACTGCACAAACCATGAGGCTGAGTGTCTGAGCAGTAGCAATCTCACACTGAAGCCCTAGAAGGTTCCTGGAGAGACAATGGTCTTCAAGCTACATCAGAAATATGAATAAACCTCATTTTTCTATCAGTCATTGAAGCAATGAAAGAGCAACAGGGTATACGAACTTGCAGTAAGAGTGAAGGTTAGATGATTGGTATTGCCAGTGTTCTAGTCTTGTGTATGCAACCATTTCTAACACAGAGTTTCACAGATGATTTCCTGGCATTCTTGGTCTCACAAATCCTCCTGCTCCTTTTCTGCAATGTCTGCTGAGTCATAGATTCAGTAGCTGTGAGACAGATGTGTCAGTTGAGACTACATTCCTTATGATTTGTTGATATTTATAATATATCGAATTGTGGACTATAATACTCTCCATTTGTTGTAAATAGATGCTTCTTTGTTGAAGAGGCTGGATTACCCTTATCTGTGGTTCTAAGGATAAGATTTAGAATGCAGTAAGGAATTATGCTAATTTAGGAAAGGGCTGCAAAAAGATGCATGATTTTACCAATCCTGGGAAGCTGGTTAGATTTTCAGTACCAGACATGTTTCCCCTTCTGTGAGTGGTCCTTAAGTAAAATTAGATATCTTTTAGTGTACTGAGACACTTGACTGCCGTGTATTGCACCGTTATGTATATCTTGCTGTGATAGTAACAGCTGTCCTTTATTGGTATTGCAGCTAAGTAGACTTTATTGATTTCCTCCTTTGTCAAAATTTTCTGGAACTATGGAAGTAGAAGAAAAAAATCATGGGATGCTATCCCTAGACAAAGAACTACAGGCAAATTACCCTTTTATAGGAATGAGCACCTTTATGGTTGACCAATACAGAGTGGTCAGTCTAGAAACCATGCACACACAAACAACAATAATAGACCCAGCATATTGTACATTTGCACGCACACACATACACACACACAACAATGTAGTCAAAGAAAAAGACTATCAACTTAAGAGTGGGGGCACTCTTGTGGTACCCCCATTCTTGTGAGTGAGAGAGAGAATATCTGGGAGGGGTTAGAGAAAGAGAAAATGGGTAATGTAATGCTATTTATACCCCCGCTTTCTGTTTCTTTGCTGGGTGCTTCTTCAAGTAGTCTGATCACGACAATTTCAACAAGCATGCTCAGAGGCTTTTGTTTTCTTTGACTCCAGATCTGTCAGTTTGTCAGCTGAGATTAACTACAGAAAATACCAATGAACTCACAGCATGAGATTAGATATATGTATTAGATAGTTATATTAATATTCTTAATTTAAGTCATACAATTTGTTATTCTACATATTGTTGAGAGTTCAGAATATCATTTTGTGTCTAACACATATGCATTTTTCAGGGAATTAGATTAGGGTATGAGTTTACCTTGAAGAAAACTGTATCTCCCATTTAATACATCCCTGGAAATGGATTTAAAGTTTGTTCTGTTCTCGTTTTATTTTAGTGATTTTAAAAGACTATAAGCACACTGCTCATTTCCTTCCTAAGCCAGTATGATATGGTTAGATGTGATCTCAAAAGTGCTTGAAATCTTAGCTTTTGCTTATGCTCAATAAAATTTGTGGTGTAAATCATCCTTTCTTACATATCTTTGGGGTGAAATCAAGAAAATCTGAAATTCACAACTCACTGAGCTAAAGCAATATGACAAATGACCAGTGATTTTTTAAAATTAAAAACATCTAATTATGTGAAGCAAAAATAAAAGCATTCAAAACTTCTTTTATTTTCTATTTTTTTGTGTCTTTAAAGAAAATTCTTCCATTTTGTGATTAACATTAAGCAACTGAGTAGGCTTCATCCTGTCATGATCTTTGTCTCAGTTTGTGCCTCGAAATTCCTACTCTGCCATTCTTGAATAGTAAATTGTGACTTGTAAGAGTAAATAAATCCTTTCTGCCTTAAGTTCTTTTGGTTATAGAGTTAATCAAGAAAAACAAAGCTAAGGCAAATGTAAAGAGTATTTGAAGATGTTAATGCTGTAATACTTTATAAAGAACATCAGAATGCTGAAGACAAATCTCACATTATTTCTTAAGATCATATACTTGTATTATAACTTCCATTGATATATTATAACTAATGTTTAGTGTTCAAAATAGCACAATAAGATGCTTTTCTTAATAATTTTTGTTTGTTTTGATTTGTATCTCCCTGATGACTAAGGACGTTGAACATTTCTTTAAGTGTTTATCTGCCATTTGATATTCCTCTATTGAGAATTTTCTGTTTAGTTCTGTACCCAACTTTTTTAAATTAAAGTTTTATTTTTTACATTAATTACAGTTTATTAACTTTGTATCCCAGACTTTGCACCCTTCCTCATTCCCTCCCAATCCTACCCTCCTTCTCTCATCTTCTCCCATGCCCCTCTCCTAGTCCACTGATAGTAGAGGTCCTACTCCCATTCCATTTGATCCTAGCTTATCAGGTCACACCAGAACTGGCTGCATTGTCCTTCTCTGTGGCCTGGCAAGGCTGCTCACCCATCAGGGGGAGGTACTCAGAGAGCCAGCCATTGAGTTCATGTCACAGACAGTCCCTGTTCCCCTTACTATGGTACCCACTTGGATGCTGAGCTGCTATGGGCTACATCTGACCAGTGGTTATAGGTTATATCTATGAAAGGTCCGTGGTTGGAGTATCAATCTCAGAAAAGACCCCTGTGCCCAGAGTTTTTGGTTGTATTGTTCTCCTTGTGAAGTTTCTGTCCTCTCTAGGTCTTACTATCTCCCCCTTCTTTCCTAAGGTTCCTTGCACTCTGCCCAGAGTTTGTTTATGAGTCTCAGCATATGCTTTGATACACTGCTGGGTAGAATCTTTCAGCGTCCCGGTGTGAGGTGTCCCAGAAGCAGAAAGACAAATATGGTATATGCTCACTTATAAGTGTATGTTAGACATATAATAAACATACCAAAATCTGTACACCTAAAGGAGCTAAGCAAGAAGGAGGATCCTGGGTAAGATGATCAATCCTCACTCAGAAAGACAAACAGAATGGACGTTATACCCAAGTTAAAATTGGATTACTTGTTTTGTTGGTGTTTAACTTCTTTTTTATGTTAATTTTTAATAACTACACTTTATTCACTTTGTATAACTTCTTCTTTATATATTCTGGATATTAACCCTCTGTCAGATATAGGGTTGGTGAAGATCCTTTCCCTATGTGTATGCTGTCGTTTTGTTCTGATGACAGTATCATTTGCTTTACAGAAGCTTTTCGTTTTCATGAGGTGCCATTTATTGACTGTTGATCTTAGAGCCTGTGCTATTGTGCTCTGTTCAGGAAGTTGTCTCCTGTGCCAATGAGTTCAAGGCTCTTCCCCAGTTTATTTTCTAACAGATTTAATGTGTCTAGTTTTACGTTGAGGTCTTTGATCCACTTGGACTTTAGTTTTGTTCAGGGTGATAAATATGGATCTATTTGTGTTTTCTACATGTAGACATCCATTTATACAAGCACCATTTGTTGAAGATGCTGTCTTTTAATCCATTGTATGGTTTTGGCTTCTTTGTCAAAAATCAAGTATTTGTATGTGTATTTGTTTATTTCTGGGTTTTCTATTTGATTCATTTATCCATCATTCTTTTTTTATGCATCATTCTGTACCATGCAGATTATATTACTGTGGCTCTGTAGTACAGCATGAGATCAGGGATGGAGAGTTACCTTACACCCATCAGAATGGCTCCAATCAAAAACTCAAGTGAGAACACATGCTGGAGAGGATGTAGAGAAAGGGAAACCATCCTCCATTGCTGGTGGGAATGTAAACTTGTACAAACCCTGTGGAAATCTGGTGCTTTCTCAGAAAATTAGGAATATTGCTACCTCAAGATATAGATATACCTTTCATTTATATATATATTCAATATATGCTCAACTATAACAAGGACATTTGCTCAACCATGTTCATAGAAGTTCTATGCATAATAGACAAAATCAGGAAAGAACCTAGAGGTTCCTCAGTGAAGGAATGGATACAGAAACTGTGGTACATTTACACAATTAAATACTACTCAGATATTAAAAGAAGGAAATCATGAAATTTGCAGGCAAATTATGGAAACTAGAAAATATCATCTTGTGTGAGTTAACCAAGAAATAGAAAGACACATATATTTTGTACTCATAAGCGGTTATTAGACATATAATATAGCATAAAGATGCTATAATCTATAGTTCCAAAGAAGTGAAACAAGGAAGACCCAAGGGATGATGCTCATTCTTTATTTAAAAGGGCAAATGTGATAGACATTGGATGCAGGAGAAGAGTGGGAACAGGACATGAGCTTACCACAGACTGACTCTGAAAGGCTCTACTGATTAAGGTATAGAAGCAGAGGCTGAGCCTCATAGTAAAACCTTGGACAGAGTACATGGAATTTTATGAATAAAGGGCGAGATAGAAAGAGGTAGAGTGTACTGGAGCTCTAAAAGGAGACCAACAGTTAAAACAAAACAAACAAAAACAAAACAAACAAACAAAAACTTGGCCCTGGGGGCCCTGCAGAGACTGATACCCCAACCAAGGTCCATGCATGGAGAGATACTAAAACCCCTGCTCAGATGTAGCCCATATACTCAGTCTCCAAGTGGGTTCCCTAGTAAGGGAAGCAGAAGCTGTCTCTGGCATGAACTTAGTGGGAGGCTCTCTGATCACCTCCCCCTGGGGTTGCCGCCTTGCCAGGTGGCAGTGGAAGACAGTGCAGCCAGTCCTGATGAGACCTGATAGGCTAGGGTCAGACAGAATGGGAGGATGACCTCCCTTATTAGTGGACTAGGGGAGGGGTATAGAAGGAAAAGAGGGAAGGAGGGAAGGATTACGAGGAGATGAGGGAGGGGGCCACAGCAGGGATACACAGTGAATAAATTATAATAAACAATTAATAAAAAATTTTTAAAAAGAAAAGGAAAAAATAGTAAGAGCATAAGAAATTGTTGACTGGTTAATTTTTATATTTACCTTTACATTTTTAAATACTGCAATGGTGTGAGTTTCCTAAGTTTTGTATTAATAAATGTTAAGTTCATAACAAACCAAACAATAAAATAATGTTTTTTTTTGTCCTCATTTTACTCTGTACAAGTCAACTCTACATTTTTTTTCTATTTCATTTTAGTATGGTAACATTATCCAAAATCATGAGTTTGTGAGTCTCCGTAAAGTGAGTTGACTCCCAAATCTATGTCTAGAATAAAATGCTGTCTCCGATTTCATTTTCTTCAGTACAATAACATGAAATAGATTATTAAAATTCAACAAGATGATGAAAAGTTTCAATATATATTCTTTTAAATACTTAGACTTAGCTTTATTGCTTTTAATTAATTAATTTGTATGTATCTGTGAATGAAAGTGGTCATAAAGGCCAAAGTTGTCAGATCCTTGGATACGGAAACAAAGGTGGTTCTGATCAAATTACATGAGTGATGATATCTGAACTAAAATTTGCAAGAATATTTCATGGTCTTGATTGCTGAGCCATCTCTCCAGCATCTATTTTTATTATTTAAAGAGTACAGGGCTTACTGAATTCTAAAACCAGGACCTTCTCAGAAATGTACTAAAATTGGTTTGATACCTGGGTACAAATAGGTTTCTACTTTTTTTTCAGTTAACGTTCTGCCAACAGAACTAGTTCAGCGAAGGTTTCTTTTCATTTCTATAAATACTTACCTCATTTGAAAACAACATGTAAACTCCCATATTAATTAACACTTAACAGTAAATATCCATGTCGTTCACATTGTCTTTGGTGAACTTTATTTTGACATTTATGTATCTGGCAGGACAGCTGAGAGGGTAAAGACCATGCTGCTCACACCCAATGACATGAGTTTGATCCCTGAGAGCTAAAGAAAGGTGGAAGAGGGTAATTCGCTCCATACAGTTGTCCTCTGACCTCCACACTAGAGCCATGGCATGCACATGTCCACATAGACCTCTCTCTTTCTCTCTCATGTACACACACACAAACCACAGAATCACAAATCACAAACACATATGCTTAATCACAAACACATAATCAAACACACACATTAACACATACACACACAAATTCATACACATATAGACATACACACAATAACTATAAATACAATTTTTATAAAAGAAATTTTATAATTACTTTTTAAAAGTGACACTTTACTTTTAATCCATTTTATTCTCATAAGACTGTAATAGCAGTCAAAGTTAAAATCAATGTTTAAAATTCAGATACCTGTGGCTATAGATAGTAAAAAGCATATAATTGAGATACATACTATTAGTTTTAAATATACTTGATAACTATTTTGGACAGGTTGTAATTAGAATAAAATATAAAGTTTCCATAGACAACAAATTCAACATTAATATTCTTTCAGGAAAAACTAATTGTTATAATTAAATTTTAAAACAGATGTGATACCTCATCAAAGTTTTAATGTTATTAATTAGCATAAAATGATGCAATAATTTTAATTTTAAATGGTAATAATAATACTCTAAAATATGATTCTGTAAATTTGAGTATTTTATGAAGTTTCTTTCAAAATTGAAAATATATTAGAAAACACATTTAGAGATGATATCAAGGAATACAGAGTGACTGTATATGATTCTTTGGTTAGTCTTTTTTTTAATTAATTTTTTATTTTTTATAATACTTAGAGTTTATTCAATTTGTATCCCAGCGGTAGCCTCTTCCTTCATCATTCACAATCACACCCTCCCTTCCTCATCTCCTCCTATGCTCCTCTCCAACTCCACTGAGAGGGAAGGTCCTCCTCCCCTCTATCTAACCTTAGCTTATCAGATCTCATCAGAACTGGCTGCATTGTCATACTCTGTGGCCTGGCAATGCTGCTCCCCCATCAGGGAGAGGTGATCAAAGGGCTAGCCATTGAACTCATGTCAGAGACAGTCCCTGTTCCCCTTACTAGGGTACCCACTTGGATACTGAGCTGCCATGGGCTACATCTGAGCAGGGGTTCTAGGTTATATCCATGAATGGTCCTTGGTTGGAGAATCAGTCAACCCCTGGGCCTAGATATTTTGGTTCTGTTGCTCTCCTTGTGGAGCTCCTATCCTCTCCAGGTTTTACAATCTCTCCCGTATTTCCTGAGATTCCCTGAACTCTACCCAAAGTTTATTTGTGAGTCTCTGTATCTGCTTTGATACACAGATGGGTAGAGTATTTTAGAGGTCCGCTCTGGTAGGCTTCTGTCCTATTTCCTGTTTTCTCCTTCTACCAATGTCTGTCCCTTTTGCCTTTCTGAGTGAAGATTGATAATCTTACACAGGGTCCTCCTTCTAGCTCACCTTCTTTAGGTGTACAAATATTTGTAGGTTTATACTATATGAAATGTCCAATATCCACTTAGAAGTGAGTATATACCGTTTGTGTTTTTCTGTTTCTGGGATACCTCACTCAGGATGATCTTTTCTAGTTCCCACCATTTGCCTGCAAATTTTATAATTTCCTTGTTTTTAATTGCTGAGTGTTCTATTGTGTAAATGTACCACAATTTCTGCATCCATTCCTCCATTGAGGGAAATCTGGGTTGTTTCTAGGTTCTGGCCATTATGAATAAAACTGCTACGAACATGGTTGAACAAATGTCTTTTTGTGTACTTGAGCCTCTTTTGGATATATGCCTAGGAGAGGTATAGCTGAATCTTGAGGAAGCACTATTCCTAATTGTCTGAGAAAGTGCCAAATTGATTTCCAAAGTGCTTGTACAAGTTTACATTCCTACCAGCAATGGAGAAGGGTTCCCCTTTCTTCACAACCCCTCCAGCATGTGTTGTCACTTAAGTTCTTGATCTTAGCCATTTTGATGGGTGTAAGGTGAAATCTCAGGGTTGTTTCCATTTTCATCTCGCTGATGACTAAATACGTTGACCATGTCTTTAACTGTTTCTCTGCCATTTGCTATTCCTCCACAGAGAATTCTTTGTATAGCTCCATACCTCATTTTTTAATTGGATTACTTGGTTTGTTGCTTTTTAACTTCTTTAGTTCTTTACCTATTCTGGTTATTAGACCTCTGTCAGATATGGGGTTGTTGAAGATCCTTTCCCAGTCTGTTGGCTGTCATTTTGTTCTGATGACAGTGTCCTTTGCTTTACAGAAGCTTTTCAGTTTCATGAGGTTACATTTATTGATTGTTGATCTTAGAGCCTGTGTCGTTGGTCTTCTGCTCATGAAGTTGTCTCCTGTGCCAATGAGTTTTAGGCTATCCTCACTTTTTTTTTTAACCAATTTACTGTGTCTAGTTTTATGTTGAGGTCTTTGATCCACTTGGACTTTAATTTTGTGCAGGGTGATAAGTATGGATCTATTTGCATTTTTCTACATGAGGACATTCAGTTGGACCAACACCATTTTTTGAAGATGTTGTCTTTTTTCCATTGTATGGTTTTGGCTTCTTTGTCAAAAATCAAGTATCCATAGGTTTGTGGGTTTATTTATGGGTCTTCAATTCGATTCCACTGATACATTATTTTGTTTCTATGCTGGTACCATGCCATTTTTATTACTATTGCTCTGTAGTACATACAGCTTGAGATCAGGGGTGGATATACCTCCAGATGATCTGTTGTTGCATAGGATTGTTTTGGCAATTCTGAGTTTTTTATTTATCCATACCAACTTGAGAATTTTTCTATCAAGGTCTGTAAAGAACTTTGTTGGTATTTTGATGGGAATTGCATTGAATCTGTGGATCACTTTTGGCAGGATGGCCTTTTTCACTATGTTAATCCTACTGATCCATGAACAAGGACGATCTTTCCATCTTCCTATATCTTCTTCAATTTCTTTCTTCAGAGACTTGAAGATTTTTGTTTGTTTGTTTGTTTGTTTGTTTGTTTGTTTTTGCAGGTCTTTCACTTGCTTGGTTAGAGTCACACCAAGGTACTTTATGTTATTAGTGGCTATTGTGAAGGGTGTTATATACCTTATTTCTTTCTTTGCCCTTTTATTTTTGCTATACAGGAGGGCCTCTGATTTTTTATGACTTAATTTTATATTCATCCACTTTGCTGAAGGTGTTTATCAGCTGAAGGAATTCTCTGCTTGAATTTTTAGGGTCACTCATGTATAGTGTCATATAATCTGCAAATAGTGATACTTTGACTTCTTCCTTTCTGATTTATATCCCTTTGATCTCCATTAGTTATCTTATTGCTCTAGCTAGAACTTCAAACACTATGTTGAAGAGATATGGATAGAGTGTACAGCCTTTCCTTGTCCCTGATTTCAGTGGAATTGATTTAAGTTTCTCTGTGTTTAGTTTAATGTTGGCTATAGGCATGCTGTATATTGCCATTACTATGTTTAGGTATGTGCCTTATATCCCTGATCTCTCCAAGACTTTAAACATGAATGAATGTTGGATTTTGTCAAATGCTTTTTTTGGCATCTAAAGAGATGGTCATGTTTGTTTATGTGGTGGATTACATTGATGGATTTCCGTATGTTGAACCATCCTTGCATGCCTGGGATGAAGCCTACTTGGTCATGGTGGATGATATCTTTGATGTGTTCTTGGATTCGGTTTGCAAGTATTTTATTGAGTATTTTTGCATCAATGTTCATAAGAGAGTTAGATCTGAAGTTCTCTTTTTTTGGTTGGGTATTTGTGTGGTTTATGTATAAAGGTGACTATGGATTCATAGAATGAGTTTGGTAATGTTCCTTCTGTTTATATTTAGTTGAATAGTTTGAAAAGAATTGGATTTAGCACTTCTTTGAAAGTCTGGTAGAATTCTGTGCTGAAACCATTTGTCTTTGTGCTTTTTTTGAAGGGAGACCTTTGAAGACTGTTTCTATTTCTTTGGGGGATATAGGACTATTCAATCTTTCTAACTGATCTTGATTTAACTTTGGAAATGGAATCCTTCAGATTTTCAAATTTTGTGGCATATAGGCTTTTGTACTAAGACCTAGTGATTGTTTGGATTTCCTAACTGTCTATTGTTATGTCCCCCTTTTCATTTCCGATTTTGCTGATTTGGATAGTTTCTCCCTTCCTTTTAGTTTGACTAAGAGTTTGTATATCTTGTTGATTTTCTCAAATAACCAGCTCTAGATTTCATTGATTCTTTGAGCAGTTTATTTTATTCTAATTTATTGATTTCAACCCTGCATTTGATTAATTCCAGCTGTCTACTCCTCTTGGGTTTGTCAGCTTCTTCTTTTTTTCCTAAGGCTTTCAGGTGGGCCATTGTGTTGCTTATATGAGATGTTTCAAATTTCTTCTTGAAGGCACTTAGTGCTATGAATTTTCCTGTGATCACTGCTTTCATTGTGTCCCATAAGTTTGGGTATGTTGTGCCTTCATCTTCATTGAATTCTAGGAAGTCATTGATTTCTTTCTTTTTTCTTCCCTAATCTAGATGTCATTGAGTAGCGAGTTGTTCAGTTTCCATGTGTGTGTAGGCTTTTTGCTATTTCTGTTGTTGTTGAGGTCTAGCTTTAGTCTATGGTGGTCGATTGAATACAAGGGATTATTTCGATTTTCTTGCATCTACTGAGGCTTGCTTTGTGACCAACTCTATGGTCTATTTTGTAGAAGGTTCCATGAGGTACTGAAAAGAAGGTATTCTCTTTTGAATTTGGGTGAAAAGTTCTGTAGACATTTGTTTGGTCCATTTGATTTAGGACCTCTGTAATTGCTTTTATTTCACCAGTTAGCTTTGTCTAGATGATCTGTCCCTTGGTGAGAGTGGAGTGTTGATGTCTCCCCCTTATTAAGGTGTTGGGATTGATGTGTGATTTAAGCTTTAATAATGTTTCATTTACAAATGTAGATGTTCTTGTATTTGGGACATAGATGTTCAGAATTACAATGTCCTCGTGGAGGATTTGTCCTTTGATGAGAATGAAGTGGCCTTCCTCACCTCTTTTGATTAATTTTTGTTGAAAATTTATTTTATTGGATATTATGATAACTACCCCAGCTTGTTTTCTGGGTCCATTTGCTTGAAAAACATTTTTCCAGTCCTTTACTCTGAGGTAGTTTTTATCTTTGTTGCAGGGGTGTGTTTCTTGGATGCAGTAGAATGTTGGATCCCATTTCTACAAACATTTAGTTAGTCTGTGTCTTTTTTTTGGAGAGTTGAGTCCATTGATGTTGATAGATAATAGTGACCAATGAATGTTAATTGCTTTTATTGTGGAGTTGATGTTACTGTGATTCATTGATTGTTTTCTTTTAATTTTTGATTTGAAAGTTATCTGTATCCTATGTTTTCATGGGTGTAGTTGTTTTCATTGGATTGGTATTTTCCTTCTAGTATCTTCTGTAGGGCTGGGTTGCTATGTAGATATTATTTAAATTTAGTTTTGTCATGGAATATTTTGCTTTCTCCATCTATGTTGATTGAAATCTTTGCTGGGTATAGTAGTCTGTGTTGGCATCTGTGGTCCTTTAAAGTCTGTCCAGGCTTTCATAGTTTCTGTTGAGATGTCTGGTGTGATTCTGATAGTACCTTTATATGTTACTTAGCCTTTTTCTCTTACTGACTTTAATATGTTTTCTTTGTTCTGCAGGTTTAGTGTTTTGACTATGATGTGAAGTGAAGAGTTTCTTTTCTGGTCTAGTTTATTTGGTGTTCTGTAGGCCTCTTGTTTGTTTATGGATATCTCTTTGTTTAAGTTGGGAAAATTTTCTTCTATGATTTTTTTTCTTTTCTTTTTTTTTGAAAAAAATCAAAGAAAGTTTTTTATTTTTACTGTTGGTTTTTAAGAAATATTCTGAATCTCTAATAATAAGGATAGCAACTCAAACACAGTGGAACTGAGTGATGGTTATAAAACAAAGACCTGAGTTGTGACAAAAACTAAACTGCTGTTTACAGGGGGAAAGGGTGTTCTTTGCAATAAAAGGTCACCTGATCCATGCTTCAAATCACACACAGTGAAGTATAGAAGAATATTAGAAGAATATCTGTTTTTTTTTTTTTTTTGGTTGTTGTTGTTTTGGCTTTGTTTTTTTGTTTTTTGTTTTTGTTTTTTTTTTTGCTTTTAAGCCACACATTTTATGGCACTTAAAAAATTCTTTATTAATTACACTTTATTCACTTTGTATCCCCCCTGTGGTTCCCTCCCTCCTCCCGTCCCAATCCCTCCCTTCCTACCCCCTCTGCATGCATGCCCCTCCCCAAGTCCCTGATAGGGGCAGTCTTCTTTTCCTTCCTTCTAATCCTAGTCAATAAGGTCACATCAGGAGTGGCTGCATTGTCTTCTTCTGTGGCCTGGTAAGGCTGCTCTGCCCTCAGGGGGAGATAAATTAAAGAGCGGGTTAATCAGTTCATGTCAGAGACAGTCCCTGTTCCTATTACTATGGAACCCACTTGCATACTGAAATGCCATGGGCTGCATCTGTGCAAGGGTCTTAGATTATCTCCATGCATGGTCCTTGGTTGGAGTATCAATCTCAGGAAAGACCCCTGTGCTCAGACTTTTTGGTTCTGTTGCTCTCCTTGTAGAGGTCCTGTCCTCTCCAGATCTTACTGTTTCCCTCTTCTTTCCTAAGATTCCCTGCACTCTGCCCAAAGTTTGGCCATAAGTCTCAGCATCTGCATTGATAGTCTGCAAGGCAGAGCCTTTCAGAGGTCCTTTGTGTCAGGCTCCTGAATTGTTCCCTCTTTTCTCCTTCTTCTGATGTCCAGCCTCTTTGCCTTTCTGGATAGGAATTGAGCATTTTAGCAAAAGTCCTCCCTCTTGATTAGTTTCTTTAGGTGTACAGATTTTAGTAGGTTTATCCTATATTATATATCTACATGAGTGAGTATATACCGTATGCAACTTTCTGCTTCTGGGATAGCTCATTCAGGATGTTCTTTTCCAGATCCCATTATTTTCCTGCAAATTTCATGATTTTCTTTTTTTTTTTTTATTGCTGAGTAATAGTCCACTGTGTAGATATACCACAATTTCTGTATCCATTCCTCCACTGAAGGACATCTGGTCTGTTTCTAGCTTCAGTGTTTACGTGAAAGTGTGTCTAGAAGGACAGATAGCCAGAGAGTGTGGATGCTTGGAATGTGTGTGTTGGGGGGGGGGGGGTGCACACGCATGAGGGGGTATGGATGCTAGCATTGTTTGCGGGTGCAGTTTGCAGGTGCAGTTTTTGGGCGCAGTTTAAGGGTATAATGTGTCTTTGCAGATATCCTGAATATCTCACTGGTCTACAGTCCTGTCATGCTGTTGTTCTGGTATTCAGATCTGGACTCCAGGAGTTGTTTACCATGACCTCACTGGCAGACCCCCAGAGCAGGACCTTCAGTGTTGATAATGCTGTCCCAAATAACCTTATGTTGCCACAGAACTTGGAGGCTGGTGTTGCGGTCCACTGAGAGTCCAGCCACCGCGGTAGAATTAGGAGGCCAATGGCAGAGATGCCTTCTGGAAGGCCCTGGGGAACTGTGGACCTGGTTGGCCTGGTGGAGCTGCCAGCATTGTGCTCTATGCTTGGAACTGTAGACACTGCTGACGAGGCACTGTGCTCTGTGGTGGCCCCTGTGGGCCACCTCTGCAGTCTCCGCCTCTGCCAAGGAGGGAGAAGGTAGGCCTGTCGAGGTGAAGACCTGGGGGATTGAGCATTCTAAGCCTCAAATCTCAAGCAGGGGGTTCTATGTTCGGAGAAGCCAGCACTGTGCTCTGTGCTAGGAGCTGTGTGAGCACTGAGGGCTGCCTCTGCTGCCTCCGCTGCTTCTGCCATTGAGTAGGGAGGCCCGTTAAAGGAGAAGTGCCTGGGAATTGGGTCGCCAGGAGAAGTCCATGCAGAAGTCCTTGTCTGAATTCTAATGGTCTCAGCTCAGGGTTTGTCCCCTTTCTCCCCGGGAGCCTCAATGTCGATGTTCTGGGTTCAACTTCTCCTCCACTCAACAATTTCAGAGTTTCAGTTCCTCTGCCCCTCAGATATGGTGTATGCTGGTCGTAGCCATCTTGGATCTCCCTGGTTAGTCTTTCATGTTTTGGATTAGTTACATATTTCCTTACTTAAAACTGTTTTACAACTGGTGTGAATTGTGTTTTTTCCTTTACCAGAAGTAGCTATTTGTATAAGTAGAAAGAATATATCACATGATGATACAAATGAAAAATGTTTAATAAAAATTTAAGCGCTAGTAAAATCTAACAATTCACAGGACAAAGAACTCTACAGGAAAAATAGCTGCAAGAAATCTACCTCCTGCAGCTCTGATATAGGACATCAAATAATAAAACATGGCCCCACCTGCCCAGATCACTCTGATGAAAGAACTATGTCACAAGTGTTTTGGGATATTAGAAGTTCTGTAGATGTTCCAAAAGCCACTACAGCAAGTGGGGTCCCATACTGAACAACTCACTGGGAAGCCACCCACTGCATCCTCTGGAAGACTTGAAATATCTTTACAAAAGCTACTTACTGTGGTTCCATAGAACCTACTTCTTTAAGAAGTCTTCTTTTGGATTTAGGTCCCACTCAAGATCTCTGGTAATCCTATAACCATGTGCTTATAGTATCTATAAGAGCAAATGTGTGAGAAGACATTCAAGTGGTACAGAAGTTATCTAGAATAGGTACTAAGGCAAAGAGCCTATGTGAAAATAACAAGTTGCTCATACATGGTACAGTAGGAACGTATGTTAGAATTAAAGGACATTGCTTAAAACAGTGAAGTTATGGACTTGAAGAATGGGAAGATATGGAGTTAGCAGCTGGGTATGAGGTAGCAAAATTAAATGGATAACAAACAAATAGACGTGGAGATGCAAGCATAGCAAACAGTCTGGCTGGCTAACTTCTACAGATTCCTGGGGTGATGGATCTAAACTTCATTGTTCATTCATTTATCTTTGTTTCTACTGTAGGTAAATATAATAAACCTAGTTGTTAGAAATGAGGCTGCTACAAAGAAGCTTTACCAGATAGTGACTAACAGATGGCAGAATGTCAAGGTCAATTACTAATAAAACTGATTTCAAAGATGGACAGAGGTGGGGTTCCACTGTCACTGACTAGTGAATGGTATATGACTGTGCATAATCTCCTGGGCAGGACTAAGAGGACCTAAATTGATCATGTGAGTACTTTATTAACAATGATCATAATATCCACCCAAGCTAACCAATCATTAAATAAAAGTTACCTCAGCCTTCCTCCAGTTTCTGCCACAATTTGTAAAAATCCATGGACAAATGATTAAGATAGCCTTTTCCAAGTCTGAAAACCCATGATTCTCTCAAAAACAGCTTTTATTTAATCTCCCACTTTTCTGTAATTCTTAACAGAGCTTGCTTCTGCTTTGCATATTTCCATATAAGTCTGTGTCTTTCATTTCCTTTGATGTGGAAAAAAGAACTTGGAATTATTCTTCGTTGACTGCCTTTGACTGTCATCTTAGTTCCTTGGGTCAGACAATAACTACATGGCTAAATGTCATGCTGTTCCTAAACCCTGCATCTCAAGGTTCAGTGAGGCCAGTGCTACAGAATACCCCCTGAGTTTGCTTAGGCCTACACAGTAGCCTAGTGCACATATAGCCTATTTGAAAACTGAGCAGATGACAAAGAGAAGAAATAGCATTCTGTCATCTGTGAGTCAAGACCAGAAGGCTAAAAGAAGAAACTGTTAAAATATAAATTCAAATGTCTTGATGTGAATTTGTTGCTGGAAGATCATTGTGTTACATTCCTCAGAAGTAATAGAATATTGGCAATTACAAAAAAATATTTTCCTTAAATAACTAAAAGTACTGAAAAAATAATATATAAGGTCAGGTGCATATAATGTAATCTTCCTTTAGATTATTGTGAAATTGCCTGAACAAAGATGTCAATTACATTTATATAATCTGCTCAAATTTGTCTGTAAGAATCTAATCATTATGGAGACAATAAAACAAATTTTCAGATAGTCTCTCAAGGTGTGTGTGTGTGTGTGTCTGAGAGAGAGAGAGAGACAGAGAGAGAATGTAGAGGGGGTTGGATTTTTGAAGGAATTGTACATCAAAACATCTTAGATCTTGATTATGTAGACATACTCACAAATACTTCATTAGAATTAATATCACAAGATAGTTTGAAATCTACATTATATTCTGAATGTATTTAAGAGATAATATAACACATTGGAAATAAATTCAAATTATCAGGCTAAGAACCTATAGTTAGATAGGCCCAAGGCCCTATGATGGCCCTACTTCTATTATTCTGCAATGGATATAATGTTAAATGAACTGTTAACGACTTAGTATACACATACATTAAGACACCTCTCAGTCTTTACCAGGGAGCCTTCTGCTTGTAATATATGGTATAGAGGCCCACGAATGGCCAAGGTGAAGAGAAAAAGAGATTACAGAAAATTCAATCCTAATTTTACTATATATACTACCCCCCCTGCCAGTGAAAAAGACCAGGAGTCATACTGGAAAGTGCAAGAGTCAGATGATGTAGATAACTACAAGAAAATGTCTTCTGGGTTATATCCATACCTGGTCCTTGGTTGGAGATACAGTCTCACAAAAGACCCCAGATATATTTCATCCTTGTGGAGCTCCTGTCCTCCCCAGGTCATACTAACTCCCCCTTCTTTCATATGATTTCCTGCCCATGGTTGCTCAGTATCCAAGTGGGATCCCTAGTAAGGGGAACAGGGACTATTTCTGACATGAACTCAATGGCTCTTTGACCTCCCCCTGCCCCCCCCCCCCCACTGAGGGAGGAGTAGCTCTTCTAGGCCACAGAGGAGGACTTTGCAGCCAGGCCTGAAGATAACTGATAAGCTAGAGTCAGATGAAAGGGGAGGAGGTCCTTCCCTATCAGTGGACTTGGAAAGGGGGGCAGGGAGAAGATGAGGGAGGGAGGGAAGGTGGGACTGGGAGGGAATAAAGAGCGAAATACAGCTGAAATACAAAGTTAATATACTGTAACTAATATTAAAAAAAATGTCTTTTAGACTTGGCGGGACAGCTGCACATTTGAACGAGCAGCACCTGTTTTATTCTGCGTAAGAGCTGTGCAAGCCCAAGCCAGACCAAATCCCAGCATAGAAAAGAAAATTGGGCACTAATTTTCACCTGCAGTTGACAACTTACTGACAACTACTAGCAGCTTGGGAAAGAAAAGAAGAGTCAGTTTAAGTCGGTAGCCCATGAGAAGGTGACCTACCACATTCCAGTGGAAGGCCATCCCATGCAGAATATTTACAACATACTATATAGGAAGTAAAAGAGACAAACTTGCATGGGAAAGGATATAAGTACATCTAGGAATAATGAGGGAGAAAGGATGAACAAATTCTCAAAAAAATAAGAATAATTGAATGAATATTATGAATGTACTTCTGCTGAATTTTACTACATATTTGATATTTTTCTTTGGTTATGTTTTATTTTTTCACTTTAATTTTCAAAGCAAGGTCTCAGTGTGACTCAGATTGACTGTGAAACTGTCATGCTTTTGCTTCAACCTCCTAAATGGTGTAACTAGAGATGTGTGCCATCACTCCTGGACACACTTATTCTCTTTACTTTCTCATATTTCTTTATTATTTATCATCGCTGTCCTCAAGTGTAGATGTGTGTGAGAGTGTGTGGAAAGGGCTTATGTACATGTGTGTATGGGGAGCATGCACTCTTGTGACATAGCTAGACAGCAAGAAATACTGGCTTTGCAGGTACTGACCTTGCAGTGTAGACTATGGCCATCAGAGGGAGAAATAGAGATGACTGAACTGAATCTGAGTGCTGTAATTCTAAACTCTGAACAGGAGGCAAGCCATAATAAACACATGAATAAGGAATTGAATTTGTTTTAACAGGGTATTTGTGGCAGTTTTGGAGTGGCAAAGCTGTATTCTGTAAATGTTGATGATAGTTAGATGGAGGAGGAGAGTAGACAGGGGAATCTGTGATAGTAATGTATTGAAAACAAACAATAAAAGACTATAATGTAAAAATGCCCTGTTTTTTTCTTTTTTAATATTAATTTTTAATTTTTTAATATTAATTACAGGTTATTTTTTTCATCCCTGTTGTAGCCCCCTCTCTCATTCCCTCCCAATCCCACCGCCCCTCACTCATCTCCTCCGTGTCCCTGTCCAAGTCTACTGCTAGGGGAGGACCTCCTCCCCTTCCATCTAATCCTAGCTTATCAGGTATCTTCAGGACTGGCTGCAATGTTCTTCTCTGTGGCCTGAAAAGACTGTTCCTCCCTCGGTGGGTGGGATGGGGAGGTAAAGGAGCCAGTCATTGAGTTCATGTCAGAAGTAGTTCCTGTTCCCCTTACTAGGGTACACACTTGGATACTGAGCTACAGTGGGCTACATCTGAGCAGGGGTTCTAGGTTATAACCATACATGGTCCTTCGTTGAAGAAGCAATCTCATAGAGGATCCCATGTCCTGATATATTTTGTTCTTGTGGAGCTCCTGTTCTCTCCCATTCATAAAACCAGATACACTAAATCTGTTAGAAGAAAAAGTGGGGAAGACCTTGGAACTCATTGGCACAGGAGACAACTTCCTGAACAGAACACCAACAACACAGGCTCTTAAAGCAACAACTGATAAATGGGACCTCATGAAACTGAAAAGCTTCTGTAGAGCAAAAGATATTGTCATCAGAACAAAACGAGAGCCTACAGACTGGGAAAGGATCTTTACCAACCCTATATCTGACAGAGGGCTGATATCCAGAATATATACAGAATGAAAGAATTAAAAAGCAATAAACCAAGCAATCCAATTAAAAAAATAGGGTACAGAGCTAAACAGAGAATCCTCTGTAGAGGAATATGGAAAGGCAGGAATAAGGAATATGGAAACACCTGAAGAGATACTCGACGTTCTTAGCCATCAAAGAGATGCAAATTCAAATGACCCTAAGATTTCACCTTACACCCATCAGAATGGCAAGGGTTAAAAGTGACAGCACATGGTAGAGAAGTTGTAGAGAAAGGAGAACCCTCCTCCATTGCTGTTGGGAATGTAAACTCCTACAACCATTTTGGAAAATAATCTTGTGCTTTCTCAGACAATTAGGAATAGCGCTTCACAGGGAAAATTCTCATGTTGTATGCTAGTGACTCAAAGTCCAGCATACTTTCATTGACAGCCAAGTTGAGCAATTTGCCATAGGGTATCAATTTGCTCCTGCACGAGGTCAATCCTCTGATTGAACACCATCAAGCCTCCTTTTAGTTGAGCATTAATTCCTTTTTGTACATCTAAGGCATGAGCTAAAAGATTATTCAGGGTCTGAGCAGTCTGCATAGTATGATTCCTGGCTAATGCTGTGGTGGTAGCTCCAACAGCCGCCAATGAGACGGCAGTAACAATGGCGGCTGTTATTCCAAGATTCCTTTTCTGTCTGAAGAGAGTCATAGTGTGAGGGGCATCAATGGGCACAGGCACCCAGCGAGGCATATGAGTAACCAGCTAGTAAATTTACTAGCATTCCAGCATTGGGCAAAAAAGCAAGTATTGTTACCACAATTACTTGGCTCTATCTGGCTAATAATGAATAAAACATTGTCTAGCTATATTTTAGGTAATTGGACTGGAGAATTCGATACTATGATGGAGCAGCTGAGAATGGCCATTGTCACGGTAAATTCTACCAGAGTGGACACAGGACTAGCCACAGGATTATCATCATGGATTGCTGCAGCCATGAATCATCTGAAGGAATGGGCAGGCATGGGAGCATTAGCAGGCCTTCTGGTGTTGGTCTCCTTGGTTTGTCTGTGGTATATATGCAAGATTAGAGTCTCACAACAGTGTAATGCAGCCATGACCATTCAGGCCTTTACAGCCATTGAAGCAGGACAGTCTCCCCAAGCACAATTGGCTACCATAAAAAGCTAAAATGTTACGCTCAGGATGCGAAGCTAAGCACTGCACTCAGGGTCAGCTGCCTTCGACCCAGAGAAGAGCATGTCTGATTGCATGCGGGTTGATGCCCCAGGTCCTGCCTCTGAGAAAAAGGTATCTGACGGGTCTGATGCTCTTTGAGTGGATGACACCTAAATGAACATCAGTACAAAGTCCCAATTTATTTCTAATATCAGAGATCAGACCTCTACTCTTGCCTGATGCGTCTAAAACAAAAAGGGAGAACTGTAGAGAGCTGCGGAATGTTATGCCTTAAAGATGGAGCTGGTTTCCACCTTCCATCTTCCCGATGGTGAGTGCTCTCTGTCACGAACAACTCCACATTTGGCTAAGGCTGAGGATCTGGCTTGCTTCCATGTATGTGGACCTATCTGCATTGCCCATGTGGCACGCTGGGGTTGGCTACCCAGAGGCTATTTAAGCTGTGGGCTGGCTTTCCCCAGGGTCAGATGATTGTTCAAGGTTCCTGAATAAAATGCATTGGAAAAAAGAAAGAAAGAAAGAAAGAAAGAAAGAAAGAAAGAAAGAAAGAAAGAAAGAAAGAAAGAAAGTGCATGGAGCTGGATGGAGCAGCAAGAGTGGGAAACTGGCTTTCAGTTACCTTTTTGTTTTTCCTTTACCAGTGGTGCTATTTGCTGTTCAAATACTTCAACCTCTACCTGCAAACTGTCTTATTGCACAGCTAACTTTGTAATTATTTATAAAATGAGAAAATTGAAAATAAAATAAAATAAAATAAAAACCATTTGTAAGAAAAAAAAAAAAAAAAGAGGAATAGCACTTCCTCGGGATCCAGCTATACCACTCCTAGATGCTCAAGTACACAATAAGGAGATTTGCTCAACCATGTTTGTAGCAGCTTTATTCATAATAGCCAGAACCTGAAAACAACCTAGATATCCATCAACGAAGGAATGGATACAGAAATTGTGGTACATTTACACAATGGAATACTACTCAGAAAATAAAAACAAGGAAATCATGAAATTTGCAGTCAAATGGTGGGATCTAGAACAGATCACCCTGAATGAGTTATCACGGGAGCAGAAAGACACACATGGTATATACTCACTTATAAAGTCCTATAAGATAGGATAAATATACTAAAATATGTGTACCTAAAGAAGATAACCAAGAAAGAGGACTCGGATAAGATGATCAATCCTTACTTAGAAGACAAATGGGATGGACATGGGAAGTAGGAGAAAACAAGAAACAAGCAAGCCCCATTTTCTCACATGCAAAGTTTACAACTAGAAATGTCTGTGGTTTACTGAGCTGAAATAAAATATCATGAAAGAGGGATCTACAGCTGGGATACAAAGTAAATAAACTATAATTAATATTAAAAATAAAAATTTAGATTAAAAAAACATCATCATGGGAAAAACTGACGGTAGTGATTCAGTCAAAAACATTAATATGTTAGATGGTCCATTAGTCCATCGAGTGGTGAATGCACCATAACGTGGAGACCCAGATTGGTAGACACAGCTATTCATAAAGACAAGAGCTGCTAAAAGACGTATGAAAATCTAATGACTAACTCAGGCTACTGACGGCGCAGGAACCATCAGGAATTGCAAGAGGGGATTAGAAACACCATGGTCAGCGAGAATCCCAAATAGGCTAAGTTTTGGGTCGAAAGCTTGAAGACTAACAAAAATTATTTCACTGACTTTTCAAGAAATGAAGATCAAGTATGAAAAGCCACTGGAAAGACAATGCTTATTGTAAAGGAGACCCTCAAGAATATCCCAGGGGGTATATTTTCCAGGTTTTCTATGAATAATTGCATTATGTTTGGCTTTCATATTTGAGCCCTAAGGAAGTAAAGTTTTTGGAAGTGAAAATTAAGAATTTGTGTCACCTTTTCCAGGGATATACAGAATGACCTAATTGGGTCCCCATTTGCTTTCTTCCCTGTGGGGTTTTCTCCCTGACAGGACTCACAGTCTCTGTTGCCCTGGGACGCACAGCTCTGTCTGTGGTGGAGAGCTGGGCATGCAGTAGTCTCTGTGCTTGCTGCTGGAGCCCAGTTCAGTGATGGCAGCTCTCACCTGTCATTCTGTGAGACCTTTTCCAGGGAAAGACTGGTGACCCAAGGCCAATCCCATTGCCTTCCTTCCCTGTGGGTTTTTCTCCCGACTGGGACTCCCAGTCTCTCGTGGTTTTGTGGCCACCATTCAGCCTGGGAAGGTGATCAGGACATGCAGGCGTGCCGCTCTCGTCTGGCGACCTAGTGCCTGCTCAACCCGGGATCTCTTCTGGGTTCTGGCTGGGTGGCCTGAGCTTGGACCGGACTGGTTCCCACCCCGTGGGGGTTTCCCCTCATCTGGAAAATACGCTTGCTGTTGTTTTAGGGCCCAGAGTTCAGTCTCTTCGTCGCTGTACAGAAAATGTTGTCCTGCTCCTCAGATGCAGTGTTCTCCTGGCGCTGCCATCTTGCCCACTCATAGACATATAATTTTGAATAAACCTACTAAAATCTGTACATCTAAAGAAACTAATCAAGAGGGAGGCCTCTTGCTAAAATGCTTAATCCCCAACCAGAAAGGCAAAGAGGATGGACATCAGAAGAAGAAGAGAACAGAAAACAAGTTAGGAACCTGCCACAGAGGGCCTCTGAAAGGCTCTGCCTTGCAGACTATAAAAGCAGATGCTGAGACTTATGGCCAACTGTTGGGCAGAGTGCATGGAAGCTTATGAAAGAAGTGGGAAATAGTAAGATATGGAGAGGACAGGAACTCCACAAGGAGAGCAACAGAACAGAAAATTTGAACACAGGGGTCTTCCCAGAGACTCATACTCCAATCAAGTACCATGCATGGAGATAACCTAGAACAGATGTAGCCCATGGCAGTTTGGTGTCCAGTGGGTTCCATAGTAATGGGAAGAGGGACTGCCTCTGACATAAAGTGATTGGCCTGCTCTTTGATCACCTCCCCCTGAGGGGGGAGCAACCTTACCAGGCCACAGAAGATGAAAATGCAGCCACTCCTGATGAGATTTGATAGACTAAGATTAGAAGGAAGGAGAGGGGGACCTCCCCTATCAGTGGACTTGGGGAGGGGCATGCATGAAGAAGGGAGAGGGAAGGTGGGATTAGGAGGGGAGGTAGGAGGGGTTTGTGGGGGGATACAAAGTGAATAAAGCATAACTAATAAAAGTTTTAAAAAAAGAATTCGTTCCACTAAAACTCAATTAATGACTTCATAAGAGCACTAATTTGGGTCATTTGCATAGTAATACTACATAAAGTGAAAATACTTCTGTGCAATAAGAAATCTGGGGCTTTTAATACCAGAAGTGGTTCCAAGTCCATGGTCAGAAAGTTAATCAGTGAGGAACTGATGAAAGACAAATGCTAAATTAAATTGCAATGTTGTTGGATGGAATTCACAATGCATCTGCTTTATGATCATTTAATGGTAGTCTCTTGAGTCATATTGAAGAATGAGGTTGATGGAAATTGAAGGCTACCATGTTTTACCTGAAATAAAATATCATGATACATTAATTATCAGTTAAATAAAATTTCAAATATACCTGTAGGATTAGTTGGATCACATAACCTCAGGTTACATAATTTAAAATGTGTAATTTCTTATATATATTACTTTGGCTGCTCTGTTAATTTTATCTATTTAGCACTTAGTGATCACCTATGTATCATCTATCTTTCTATCTATATCTGTATCTATAACTATTGATAACTATCTATTTTTACATCTTTCTATCATCTATGTATTTACGCATCTACGTATCTATCTATAATCTATTATCATCATCTATTTATCTACCAATGATATATTCCTCTGGAATGCTCAATTATACAAGGCTTAAATAATAAGATTGATTTATTTTTTTCTATTTAGTAAATCTTGGAGGTTAGACACTTATCTTGACTTACAGAATCTTCTCAAGGATGTAGTTGATAGTTGACATCTCAGAAATTCTTATATGTGTCTTCATGTTTAAAATATATTATTCTATAATGGTGTCCCCAGTTTATGCTTCAGTTAGGAAATAACATTAAGCAACTTCAAAGAAGATTGAAAATTTTTATTTGTTAATGAGTAAACCACATTCTCAAATATAACTGGCTGTTATCAGAGTATCCTGTAATATTTCAATCTTGAAGAAGCCTCATATTAAACCATACAGTAGAGATTAGTAGACATTTTCAGAAATAAATGTATTTTGATTTAATATTTGAAGAATAGATATTTGAAAGTCAAGATGAAGAAATAACAGATTTAACATCTGCCATAGAATCTATTGGAGAAAAATGAGAAATTAGACTATAAGAATAGTCATATTTCTTATAATTCTCGTAGATTGTATATTTGCCATGTCCTAATTTATCTTTTTATAATTACAACAGAGTTCAATCCTAAATCCCTATGCTCTACTCAGACAAACATTCTTTATCCTTACTCACATTCATGAACAAGGCAAAGGACAGTCATTTACTAGGACCCTCTGGGTGCTCTCAGCTGTGTTTCTATATTTTGCCTGGGCTTCTCTGTGATCTACTTGGGCATATTAGTGTCATGCTAGTGTGGATTTTATTGCCTAGCCTGTGGAGACTTGATCATTTTCCCCCGAATATTTAACCCTCCATTAGCAGTTTCCTCAAGCGTGTTCAGGTGCATCTAGATTCTGAGAAATTCAGCTTTGGTTTCTGATGAGCCTCAAAGCTGTCATCTTTGGTGAGTATGAGAAAATATTGCTTATAATTAAGAATGAGGCAGATGGTCCTCAAGTTGACATTTTCAGTCATGTCCTAATTATCGCAAATGTGTCTTACAATTACATAGTCTTCAGTGATCTGATACACAAAGGAGGGTGCCCTCTGCCCTCAATGGAGATAGTCTCCCCTACTTCTTTTACTCACATTTCATAGACCAGTATTCATCATCACCTTACTTCTTCATATCCTAACATAGCAAATCACTACTACTCTCCTGATTCATTTGCTTTTGGTTTTGATGTTCCAATGTCTCCTAAGGAATCAAAGAACATTTATCACTCATATTTAATGTGTGATTTGATTTGCTCAAAAGTCTCACATGGGTCTTACTTTGGTGTTTCCAGATATCCTCTGATCTTCATGTTGGATCTCTAAAGATTTGTGTTTGTGTGTGTGTGTGTGTGTGTGTGTGTGTGTGCTGTTGTTTTTTGCTGATATGTATTACAAGAAACATACATTTCCACACTGCCAGTAAATATTGTAAGTGGTTCTTCCACAGTGTTGTAATTAGTTTTTGGAGAATGCCCACATTTTTGAAGGACAATAATTACTTTATGTTTGAAATATTTGTTGTCATGGCTCAGATGGTCTGTTGGTCAATTTGCCAGTGTGTCTTGTCTGACTCCAAGATTTTTCTTAGAATAGCAGGTGGTGGTCTCTGCCTGGCTTACACTCATTTCACTCGTACTGTTGGTAAAACTGTAGAGCCAGTTATTAAAATAATCTCCAACATTTGTATTAAATTTCAAATGAATGGGACTTTATGTTAGGGATATAGCAGGATGATCCATATTTTAGAAGCCATCTATAATACAAACACACTGAAAACAATAGGGTCAGTACAGTTCTATTACATTTTCCCCTTGATTAGATTGACTAAACATAAGAGAGTTCTATATGTTGCCACATAACATGAGTGCCTTTTTAAGACTACTTTAATCTATGGATTCACACTCTCCCACACTTCATTTGAATCCATTGCAGATTTAGCTTCCTTGCTCTTCTTTGCTCTTTTTTTTTTTCTTAAATTCTTGCTGACATGGAATATTTTCCTTCTTAATTATGATGCTGTTTAAAAGTATTTTGAATGTTTGAACAGAATATGTTCAAGTGAAATTAGACTTGAAGATGAAGACATCATTTAATAACCTCTGAGCTACAGAAAAATGAAAACTCAAAAATGCTCTCGTGAAACCCACACAAAGTTTGTAACAACATGCAGATTTTAATATGTGGTAATTTACTTTACAGAGTTGGTGTGTTTAATAACATTTTGCCATGATATTCCTCTAGGAAACTGCATTTTTGAAAATTATCTTACATGGGAGATAATTTTATATAAATAGAACATTTGTTAAAATAGTAAACAGTTCCTCAACCTTTTTCACTTTACCTTTTCCAGTACTAGTAACCAGAAATCATTTCTGGGTAGCTACTGACAATAAATAATGAATATTGGTTCAAAACTACTAAACTAAGCATATATTCTATCAGCCTGTATTAAATCATTATTATTGTAGGAATCTTAGATGTCCCTTTAGTCATAAAAATAAAGATACCAAGAACTCTTAATATTATAAACATTAGGCTTTAGTTGGGCAGACTGTCAAAAAGCTTAACTAAGTTAACCTGACATCTAGCCCCATCCAGACACATGGCTAGCTGTACCTTCCAGGCCTGTCATCATATCTGTCTCCTCTCATGTCTCCTGTTGGAAAGGGGCTATCCTCTTTGTTTTTCCCAGAGTTCCTTTCTCCCTACAAGGAAGTCTTGCCTTCTGCTTCTTGCCCAGTTACTGGCTATCAGCAACTTTTATTATCTGGTCAGAGTAACCTGGGAGGCAAGGTTTAAATAACATTTTATGAGCAATTTCTCACATATCCAAATTGACAGGGTTGAAGACAGTGGTGACTACAGGTCTAGAAAGTATAGCTAGCCACATGGCTAGATGGGGCTAAGTGGTCAGGTTAACTTATTTGAGCGAGTTGAGACTCTGCCCATCTAAGGCCTAACCTTTGAGATATTAAAAGGTCTTGATATTTTTATTTCTATGGCTGAAGGGCCATTCAGGTTCCTACAACAAAATGACATCTCACATTGGGTGCCAAAATGTTAAGGTTATTTTTATTAAATTGTGTTTGTTCTTAGTTTCTTTCTTATCTCAGCTATCACCCAAATAATTGAGACTGTACTAAATAAGTGGTTTATCAAGCTTTACAACTCAATCATGAGCATTTATTACTCTATTCTTAATGTTTGATACTAATCTGGCATGATCAGAAAAAGTCTCCAAGATATTAACACCTTAAGGCTTTCTCTGTTCAGCTCCTCTCTGCTGATGCCTCCTTGACCTCTGCCCATGGAAGAATGTTGTAGACATAAATTTTATCTATTTTTTTGGGAGGGGGTTCTAATACCTTTACCTCCATTTTAACTCTCCAACACTATGTAGGAGAAAAAGAGGGTTAGAAGAAAAAGGGGGCATAGAACTCTTTAGACTTAGTTCCTTTAGGCAGGTCCAATCTTCGTAGTAAGGATATCCAGCAGTCCAGAAATAAGAAATGCAGCAACAGCATGAATCATCAGCAGTGGTGGGAAGTAACAGGGAGAATGTCGGCTCCTTTCTCCTCTCTGGGACTTCTTTTCCTCTCAGTGGTTTGGCATTTATACCCTTTCTAAGTCTTCAGAATTAAACTATCTGCAGTTGGCAAGGATCATGCCCCTCTCTGAGCCCATACGAGGCCATCATAGTTAACAGCTGTGTACAAAGTAAAAGCTGCTCCATATCCCACACCTGGGATTAAAACAAAGATACATTTATATAACATAACTGAGCTTTTAAAGAAACTAAAACTTTCACCACATGTCCCCATTTTTGTATAAAAAAAATGATCATTTCTCTAACATGAATATACTATATTCTGTTAGAATAATTTTGAGGCTGTGCCCCAAGCCAAATGGGGTCTGGAAGCTGGCAGGCAATGTATACCTTCCTAAATACAGTGGAAGGGACACAAACTTTCAAGGGAAATATTACAGATACATTTCTGCATATATGGAATATGCAAGGTGCACAATTACGCTAAAGATAATTTTCTGCTATATGTTTGAGCAGGTGAAAGGCATCAACTCTGTAAGTTCATTTAGACTGTAATATAAATCTCCATTCATACTGTATGAAAGGATGGCATGTCATGAGGACAAGGAAGTCAATAAGATTCTTTTGCCATGTAAAGACATTTATGTCTCAGCTAGTAGGAGGTCTTCCCTGATCAAATCTAATATTTATAAGTTATTTTCATAACCATATTTTTTCATTCCTTTTAGATACATTAGCAAAACCATACCCCCATCTCAAAACTATTACAGGTTTCCTTTCTGATGTCAACACATCCTTATATTATACAGGTTGATACAAATCCACACATTTTTAAAAATAACACAGTGTCTCCCAGCTGCTATTGTTCCTTTTTTATTAACATTAAGAAAAATTAGAGTTAACAGAGCATTATTTAGTCTGTCACTGAGGATCATTACTTTTCTTTTTTTTTTAGTATGTTTTGTCTTTATTCATATTTCATGGTCCAAACCAAACTCTTAATGTAATTTTTAAAATATCAGTTACAGTTTATTAACTTTGTATACAAGCTGTATCCAGCTCCTCATTCACTCCCAACCCCACCCTCCCTCCCTCACTTCCTCCCTGCCCCTTTCCAAGTCCACTGATAGGGGAGGACCTTCTCCCCTTTCGTCTGACCCTGGTTTATCAGGTATCTTCAGGACTGGCTGCAAAGTCCTCCTGTGTGGCCTAGCAGGGCTGCTCCTTCCTTGGGGGGTTGGGGGAGGTCAAAGAGCCAGCCATTGAGTTCATGTCATAAATAGTTTCTGTTCCCCTTACTAGGGTACCCACTTGGATACTGAGCTACCATGGGCTACATCCAAGCAGAGGTTCTGGGTTATATCCGTACATGGTCCTTGGTTGGAGAAACAGTCTCATAAAAGACCCCTGTGCCCAGATATATTTGGTCCTTGTGGAGCTCCTGTCCTCTCCAGGTCCTATTAACTCTCCCTTCTTTCAAATGATTCTCTGAACTCTGTCAAAAGTTTGATTATGAGTTTCAGTATCTGCATTGATACAGTGCTAGGTAGAGTCTTTCAGAGGTCCTCACTGTTAGGCTCCTTTCCTGTTACTCATTTTTGTTTACTAAGCATCTCTTTTAAAATATGATTAGCTCTTTCTACAACTGCTTGTCCTGTAGGATTGTGTGGTATAACAGTAATATGATTTATATTAAAACATGCAAAGAATTGCTTCATCTTACTGGATACAAATGCAAGGACATTATCAGTCTTAATTTGTGCAGGTATCTAGCAGTGTATTTTTTGTTATATACTGGCAAAAAAAATTGTGCAGGTATCTCCAAAATTACCATCTTTTCTAATAAATGTATAATTATACAGAACTCATAGCAATTGCCCACTAAAACCTCAAATATATATCAGTGGTATTGGGTAATTACCTTAGTTTTCCAAATTCTGCAAAATGAAATATATCTATCTGCCAAATTTTATTTCTTTTGGTAGCCCTAGGGTTACTGCCAGCAGGTAATGGAGTATGGTTATACAGAGAATACATAGAACATTTTAAAATTTTTATTTTTGACTTATTTGTATTTCTGATAACCTGTTTCAATTGCAAAACTAGCAAAGTTAATTCTGAGTTGTCAGGAATAAATTCAGTAGTTTCCATATGCAAAATGAATTTTTCTGCATATTTCTAAATGTTGTTGCACAATGTATTGACATAAAGTTGGACTATTCAGCATTCCCTGTGGAAATAACTTCTCCAGGGGTATGTCTTTACTGGACCACTATTGTTAGAAGTAGATACCAAGAAAGCAAACCTTTCCCTATCCTATGCAAGTGTACTCTGAGAAAAAAAATCTTTTAAATCAATTATTATTATAGGCCATCTGTAACAAAGAAGACCTAGTTAACAAAGAAGGTAAAGGGAGCCCGGGCTGTAAAGGACCCAGTTTTAAATTACTCTATTCACTGCTCTCAAATCCATTAACATCCTCCATTTTCCTGATTTTCTTTTTACAGCACAGGGGAACTCCATGGGCTGGTAGACTCTATATGTTGAGTCTCCAGCTGTTCTTGTGGCAGCCGTTCAAGTGAATGTAATTTTTCCTTTGTTGTGGGCCACGGCACAAGCCACACAGGTATGTTTGACACACATTTTAGGGGTAAAGCTGTTGGCATTTCAGTAGCGGCCCCTCTTATAAATTTGGAAGCTCAATCCCTGTGATGTCCTGTGTTTGGACAGTTTTGATGACACGTATCAACACCTTCCCCAGGAGCATCTATGATTTCATTGTTGTCTGTGTCTGGGATTGCAGGTATATTAATTTGAGTACCCCATTGCTGTGAAGGCTCACTCTTACCCATAAATTTATGAATATGCCAGCCACATGGGGTTTCAACATCCCTGTTTGCCCTTCTGGTCCCACACATTTAATCCATCACATACTTTGTCCTACTTGAGATAACTTACAAATTTCTATAAACTTTGTATAAACCTTCTGAAGTAGCCATTTTGGATTCTAAGACTTTTGGAAAAGGATAGTGATATCAGCTCTATCTATCACATCAGCTGTGTCTACAAAATCTTCTGTTTCAATACCATTCACTTGCAATATTAATTTCGGTCTCTGATCGTTACCTGCTCTTGGCAGAGCAAACATTTTCCAGTACTCCCAAATGCCCCTATTTTCTCTACTGGAGCGGTTTTGCCCTTGGTGTAGGGAAAAAAACAGTAACAGGTGTGTAGCTCTATCCCCTGCATTAACTCCCACCTCCTTTTTCATATATGCCATGCTTTTAGTTTCTTCCTTGCAATCCCCATCTATAAGCGCTAGAGGCACAATAAATCTTTATGAAGTTAATCCACTTCTTCTCAAGAGCGTCCTTACTTTCCCTGAGGGCAAAGAACTGTTAAAACCAGTGGTTATATTGTAACACTCAACTTTTAGGGATAGGGTCATAGGTTTATCTATGGACAGATCAGCAACACTTAATTGTGGTTTCTCTGCAGCCTTAGCTGACAGGCCCCTCAGTTCATTTCCCGATGGCAAGAGGTTACCTTGTATGTTCCTCCTAGATCTGCACTTAATAATCCAGTGCTTTCTTTTAACACAGCACCTACAAATCCCAGTTAACCTGGACATTCCATTTTAGCCAGAAACTGCTTGATCCGCTTCTACAAGCAAAAGTACCGTATTCCCCAGAGTTAATGCACCTTTATTTTGCGGGAAGTTCTCAGTATCAGACACCAGGCCTGAACCATTTTGTTCTCCCTTTATCAGCTGCGCTATTTGCTTCCCAAGTGATTCCATCTCTGCCTGCAGTCTCTCTAGTTTCACAGCCAACTCTGCAATCCTTTCAAAAACAAAAGGACTGAGTGACACTTCTGGTTTTTCAGCTATTCTCCCAACCTTTTTTTAAAAAGCCGAAATGCAGAAAGAAGACAAAAAGAAGTAGAAAATCCACTCTGGCAGCGGAGTGGGAGAGAACGCAGCAGCATCTGCGCTGGAATCCTAAAGCAGCATTTTAATTCCATAGTACCCTGATGTCTCCTCCACTACGTTAGAAACCAAGCTTCCCATTACGCCTAGCCACATCAGGGAGACACTTATAGGAAACTTTTTAATCTATTTTACTTGGGTTTTCTTATCCCTCTACCTCCCTTCCAACCTCCCAACACTAAGTAGGAGAAAAAGAAGGTTAGAACGAAAGGACATAGACCTCTTTAGACTTAGTTCCATTGGGTAAGTCCAGTCTTTGCAGTCAGGATATCAAACAGTCTAGCAAACTAACAATAGCAAGTGCAGCAAAGCTGCATGAATCAGCAGCAGTGGTGGCAGCAGCAGGGAGAGCAGCAGCTGCCTTCTCTCTCCTCGGACTCCTTGTTCTCTCAATGCTCTAGCATTTATACTCTCTCAGTTCTTCAGACTTAAACTGTCTGCAGCTGGCAAAGATCACACCCCTCTCTGAGCTTGCATGAGGCAATCATAGTTAACAGCTGTGTACAAACTTAAAGTCACCCCATATCCCACACTTGGGATTAAAACAAAAATATACTTACATAATACATCTGAGCTTTTAAAGAAACCAAAACTTCCACTACAAAATGTAAATAAGTATAAATGGGGAATTTTAAGTTATGAGCTAGTCAGAGAAGAGCCTAACCACATTGCCTGGGTATTTGTATATTTAATGAATTTCTGGAGCTAAGGGATGGAAGGAAGAAACACCTACTACACATTATAAATACTTTGACCCTCTAATCTGTGGCAGTTTTTCAGGTTTTCCTCTTATGATCTTAGGGTTTTGACGATTACAGTTCAGATATTTGTATACCATTTTCTTACATTGAGCTTTCCTGGTATATTATGACTATATGTCGATAAAGGAAGAATACGAAAGACATGAATCTTCTCATTGCTTTTTATTGCACGGCACATGGTAACAACATGCCATCACTACAAAGAAATATGGACCATAATAATTTGGTTTTTGAAATTGAGTTCCTGTGTTTGAAGAAGGAAGATTATGTTCTGATCTCTAGAATGGATCTTTGTCTTCCTTCCTTTCTTCCATCTACCTTTTGAATTCAACTAAAATATAATTTTTAAACTTAAAATATAATCACACAATTTCTTCCCTTTCCTTCTCTCCAATCACTAGCACGTCTTGCCTCCTCTCACTTAATATATATATGTATATATATGTGTGTGTATATATATATGTGTGTGTGTGTGTGTGTGTGTGTGAGTGTGTAAGTTTGCAACTATTTTTTGAGCATTTCTGTTCAGCATCTATTTTCTTTAGGGATATTTGACAGTAATTTTATTTTTCTGGTTATGACTTTGTCAGATATTTTATTATAGTGTAATACTGGATTTGTAGGAGTTTTAAAGTTTTCTTCTGTTTTTCTCTTCTCTCTTTTTATATTTTTTCTTGTCTTTTTTTTTTTAAAGCAATTTAAGAAGTATTGATTGTAGATCATGGCAATGTGACAGATTTCAGGTGGGTGTTAGCCTTTGCAAGTCCTGGGGCTTTTTATCACTGTTTCATTTTCTGTATTTGTATGTGTCTATTATGTTTGTTTATCTCTTCTTGTTTTAATTTTTGTGGTTTGGATGAATCTAAAATTTATAAAACCTAAAAATTCATCAATTCCTTTTTAGATTTTTCAAATTAATTGTGTGCAGGTTCTCAAAGTGTACAATATTCTAAATTTTTGGTCTTTGTTGTAAAGTTTCTGTGTGTCCAGTCCTGTTAACACAGATCATCTCTTTCTTTGGGTTAGTTGGATGAAGGATTGGTTGATTTTGGTTTTATTGTAAAAAACAATATCTTATTTGCAGGCAAATGGTTGGAACTAGAAAAGATAATTTGAGTGAGGTAACCCAGAAGCAGAAAGACACACATGGTATATGTCATGAGTGGTTATTAGACAAATAATATAGGATAAACATACTAAAATATATAGTCCCAAAGAAGCTAAACAACAAGGAGGACCCTAGGAAAGATAGTCAGTCCTCTTTCAGAAGGGCAAATGTGCTAGACATCGGAAGCAGGGGAAGACAGGGACCAGGACAGGAGACTACCATTAACGGCCTCGAAAAGACTCTACTGATGGAGGATTGAAGCAAAGGCTGAGACTCATAGCCAAACTTTGGGCAGAATACATGCAATTTTATGAAAGAAGAGGGAGAAAGACCTAGAGGGGACAGGAGCTCGAAAAGGAGACCAACAGAGCCAAAAAAGAAAAAAAGTGAATGCTGGGACCCTGAAGAGACTGATACCCCAACCAAGGACCATGCTTGGAGAGGACCTAAAACCCCTGCTCAGATGTGACCCATATACTCAGTATCCAAGTGGGTGCCTTAGTAAGGGGAGCAAGAGCTGGTTTCTTTCAGCTTCTAACTAAATTACTCTGCTTGGAAAAACTGCCTCTGAAGTCCAAAACTAAGCTAAATGAACTCAGTCACAGTTAGCTGAACTCCACTTAATTGCACAGAACTAAACTGTGCTCCCAAACTGTCTACTTGAATTCCCTTGCTCTGACTCTCTCTCTGAACAGCTCTTAAGTAGATTCTTTTTCTTATATTTTCTGTGACAGTTGGACATATCGCTGACACATTCTGTAAAATCTTTCTCTGATTTGTCACCTTGTCTCCCACTCAACTCGAAGTAATTATTTTGGATTAAAGATATGTACCAAATTCAAGCCAGAGGAATTGTGTTCTGTCTTATTTCCAGCCAGGTGGATTAAAGGTGTGTATTCCTGGTAGAGGGATTAGTGGTGTCTCCTGAGGGCATATCTGCTTTCCCCTCAGATCAAACAGACCTAGGACTTTAGATGTGATCCCTTGCCAGAGCAGCCATGTTGCTGGATTCAAATTTCTCTACAGAACTGTATAACAAATTGATACACTCTTTATTGGATAAAACTATTTTTCATGTTCTCAGCATTCTTTAGTTGTTTTCTGTTCTTTATTTTCAAATGTTCATTCTCATAAGCCATTGACTATTAACATATATATGTTAACCCTGAATTTGAAAATATCAAACATCTCTCATTTACAATGCATTTATCCTTGTTTTTGAGCATTTATTTACTTATTCAGTACTACATTTATATTTGCTCTCCTGTGCAAATATATTTACATATTTAAACATCATTGTCAAATTATAGATAGAGACATATTTGTAATATGGTTAGAATTCATTTGTCGTAGTCTTTATTTCACCTTCTACCTCCATTTATGCTAGATTTCCTTTCCTTCTTTTTTATTTCTTTGTTTCTGTCTTTCTTTTTTCTGTATTTCTTTTTTCCTTAACTGAAAGTAGATTCTTCTCTCATACGTCCTGACCAGAGTTTCCCTCCCTGCACTCCTCCCAGCAATCCCTTACTTCTCATCTCCCACAGATGTGCTGTTCTCACTCTTCCTTTCCCTCTTCAGAAAAGAGCAGGCCTCCAATAGATGACAACCAAATCGAATAAAACAAGAGGCAAAAAACTCCCTGTATAAAGGCTGCACAAGGTAACTTAATATTAGGAAAGGAGTCCCTAAAGCAGGTAAAAGAGTGGGAGATACAGCCATTGTCACCGTTAGGAGTCCCACAAAAACAGCAAGCAAACATCCATAGCATAGATGGAGAGGACCTGGTATAGACCCACACAGGCTCTGTGCTTAAGGTTCAGCCTCTATGAGCCCACGTGAGCCCTGCTAAGTTGATTCAGTGGACCATGTTCTCCTGGGGATCTACATCTCCTAGGACTCCTACAGGCTCCTCCCCCATTAATGGGATTCCCAAAGCTCCAAGGAGAGGGACCAGATCAAAACCTATAATTTAAACTCTGTCTTTGCATAATCCTGGATGTATGTATGTGCACTTGCTCCCATCATCTGGTGAACAAAGGCTTTCTGATGAGGACTGGAAAGGGCACCAATTTATGAATATAACAGAATATCATTAGGGATCATTTAATTGATTTTATGCATTTATTTATTTTACCACTGGTGTTAGGTTCTACCCCAGGTCTGTGTGTTATTCAGTTTCACGTTCCTGGAAACTTGGGCAGTGTAGGGCTTAGACTCCCTCTCATGGTGTGGGCCTCATGTTAAGTCAGACATTAGTTGGCCGGGCCACAAGTTCCGCATCACCATTGCCTCAGAGCATCTTGTTGTAGCTGCAGGGTTTTGTGACTGGTTGGTGTTTATGTTTCTCCTTCTGTAGCCTGTAACTTCTCATGACAAAGAGGTTAGAGCATAGGGATGAATGCTTCAAGATCTCACCAGCTCACCCTCTCTATGTTTAATGAGCTGTGTGGGTGTTTTCATTGGCAATGGGGCCCTGCTGTAAGTTTCTGGAGAGGAACCCTCTGTTCTAGCATCATGCGAATGACTTCATTATTCCCAGAACCATTCCTGTTTGATATTTTTGTGGCACTGATAGAAATCAAATATGCTAGAGAACTAAGAATACAATTATATCACTATTTTATGATAATCAAATCATGCACAACATATTTTTTATTCGTATCTTCACCTCAGAGGGTGAAATTATTTAAAATATACTAATTTTATAATACTCTATTTTATTATGTCATGGATATTAGTAAAAGCTGAACTATTGACCTGGAAAATGAAGAAAAATCAGTTATCAATAATCAAAAATCAGCCATTAATGATTCATCAGGAATGCTGTCTCACTTTATTTTAAGTTGTGATTGGATCACATTATGGGCTTTGATTTTGTAAAACTTCCTTTATTCAGGGTTCTTATATGGCTCTGCTTCCTTTCAAATCTTAGGTAAGACAGAAAGAAGGGGAGTAGGGATAGAGGATGTTGACCTTTTTCAAATTAATTCCTTGAGGCAATTTCAATCTTCCTCGGATTCTCACAGTCCAGCAAACAGCAAACAGGAACCAACAGCAAATAGCAACACTATTCAGCAGAAGTGGCACTAAGAGTTTTTCAGAGCTTTTCTCTCTAGGAGTGAAGGGAAGCTTAGCATTCTCTCCTGTCTGTGGGCTCCTATTTATACCTTCTTAAAATCCGCACAAGGATGTTTTTCAGCTGGCCAAAATCATGCCCTCTGCAAGAGGCAGTTTCCTGCTGACAAAGGTCAGTCTTCCTCTCATGAAGCTGCTATAAGCTAGGGACAAAGCATTCTGGGATCCCACAGTTGAGACTAAGCAAAAACATATCTATACAACACAACCCAAACTACCACTACATCAAAGTACAAGTGAATCCTTTTCACAATACATTTTATTTTATTTATATTTTATATTAATTATAGTTTATTCACTTTGTATCCCAACTGTAGCCGCCCCCCTCCATCTCCTCCTATTCCCATCTCCAAGTCCACTGATAAGGGTGGTCCTCCTCCCCTTCCATCTGACCATAGCTTATCAGTTCTCATCAGGACTAGGGGCATTGTCTTCCTCTGTGGCTTGGCAAGGCTTCTCCCCTCTGGGGGGGGGGTTGTCAAAGAGTCAGCCACTGAGTTCATGTCAGCGTCTCAGTGACAGTCCCTGTTCCCCTTACTAGGGCACCCACTTGGATACTGAGCTGCCATGGGCTATCTTTGAGCATGGATTCTAGGTTATATCCATAATAGTCCTTGGTTGGAGTATCAGTCTCAAAAAAGACCCCTGTGCCCAGATATTTTGGTGCTGTTGCTCTGCTTGTGGAGTTCCTGACCTCCCCCTTTTTTCATAGGATTCCCTGCACTGTGCCCAAAGTTTGGTAAAGAGTCACAGCATCTTCTTTCATACCTTGCTGGGTGGAGTCTTTCAGAGGCTCTCTGTGGTAGGCTTCTGGTCCTGTTTCCTGTTTGCTCCACAATACATTTTAATAGAAATATCCACCATATTAGTAAAACATTCTGGAATTTGTCACCTTGAAAGTAAGGATAAAACTTCTCTCTCCATGAAATTTGTAGGCAAATGGTGGGGTCTAGAAAAGATCATTCTGAGTGAGGTATCCCAGAAGGAGAAAGACACACATGGTATATACTCACTTATATAGACCTATAAGATATGATAAACATAATGAAATCTATACACCTAAAGAAGATAAACAAGAAAGAGGACGTGGGGTAAGATAATCAATCATCACTTAGAAAGACAAATGGGAGGTGCATTGGACATAGGAGAAAACAAGTAACAGTACAGGAGCCTACTGCAGAGGACCTCTGAAAGACTCTACCTAACAGTGTATCAAAACAGATACTAAGACTCATAACCAAACCTTCGGCAGAGTACAGGGAATCATATGAAAGAAAGGGGAGTTTGTATGATGTGGAGAGGATAGGAGCTCCACAAGGACCAAATATATCTGGGCACAGGCATCTTTTCTGAGACTGACACTATCCCAAGGACCATGTATGGATATAACCTAGGAACCTTTGCTCAATGTAGCCCGTGGTAGCTCAGTAACCAATTGGTTTCCCATAGTAAGGGGACAGGAACTCAATGGCAGGCTCTTTGACCTCCCCACCTCCCAAGGGAGGAGCAGTCCTGCTAGGCCACAGAGGTGGAATTTGCAGCCAGTCCTGAAGATACCTGATAAAACAGGGTCAGATGAAAGGGGAGGAGGTCCTCCCCAATCAGTGGACTTGAAAAGGGGCAGGGAGGAGATGAGGAAGGGAGGGAGGGTTTGTGAGGGAATGAGGGAGCAGGATACAGCTGGGATACAGAGTTAATAAAATGTAACTAATAATAAAAAAATAAAATATAAAAATAAATCAAAAAAAGCTTCTCTCTCTTTTATTTTTTTTCTAATATGATATTTATTGAGGCTAAAACACAGCAGAATAACAAATGCTGCATTAGTGGCTCTCACGGTTTCTTACTGGAAATGTCACTTGGCTCTCATGCCATTTGAATGGCTTCAACAGTCAGTTGGTTACTTACACCAAGCTTTTAAACATACAGAGTATTATTTCAGGGAGTAATGATTTACAGGATTAACTGTAGAATTCTTTTGATAATAGTACATCAATTATGTCATGCTTCAAATATGTACTATGACTATTAAGTATGCCAAGGATGGACTGCCTTCTGAATGAATATTAGCTTGGTGGTACTTGTTTTGAAGTGGTGAAATGTCAACTCCATTTTTGGTCCTTTGGCAAAAAAAATTAAAACTAAACTGAAATTTCTAATGACCAAGGCAACTTTGATACTCATTTTAACTTGTCTTTTAGTTGATTTATTAATTAATAACTGCATTATTTTGTCTCATGATACCTCCATGTGATTGTATATTGAGGAAAAATCTATAAAGGTAAGAGAGAAAAGCCAATAGACCTCAGATGGATGTACCTAATTACATCCTACGAATAAAGTTTCAATTTCATAGAAATAAACCATTCATACTTAATAGCTTATGCACAATACTACCTATTAATTCTTTACATCTACATGCTTTTCTGTTTTCTTACTAATTTGTAAGATTAGATATCTATGAAAGCATTTATATAAGAATTATTATTTCAATCATATATCAGATATATACTTAAGAGTATCTTCTGTCTATATAGTTTCTTTACAATATTAATAGACAGATGAAAACTGTTTAACATAGCTCATTATATATGATATATATATGTATAATTATATATAATATACAATAAGATTATAAGACTTTTTTTAATTTTTATTTTTTTAATATTAGTTAAAGTTTGTTAACTTTGTATCCCTGCTGTATCCCACTCCCTCTTTCCCTCCCAATCCCACCTTCCCACACTCATCTCCTCCCTACCCCTTTCCAAGTCCACTGATAAGGGAGAACCTCCTCCCTTTACATCTGATACTGGTTTATCAGGTGTCTTCAGGACTGGCTGCAAAGTCCTCCTCTGTGGTCTAGCAAGACTACTCCTCCCTGGTCGGGGGGGGGTGTCAAAAAGCCCACCATCGAGTTCATGTCATGTCCCTGTTCCCCTTATTAGGGTACCCTCTTGGATACTGAGCTACCAAGGGCTACACCTTAGCAGGGGCTTTAGGTTGCATCCATACATGGTCCTTGTTTGGAAAAACAGTCTCATAAAAGACCACTGTGCCCAGATATATTTGTTCCTTGTGGAACTCCTGTCCTCTCCAGGTCATATTAACTCCCCCCCTCCTTTTTTTTTTTTTTTTTTTTTTTTGATTCCCTGCATTCTGCCAGAGGTTTGGTTATGAGTCTTAATATCTGCTTTGATACACTGCTAGGTAGAGTCTTTCAGAGGCACTCTGTGGTAAGCTCTTGTCCTGTTACTTGTTTGCTCCTACATCTAATTTCCATCCCATATTTATCACCCTGCACAAAACTATAGTCCAAGTGGATAAAAGATATCAACATAAAACCAGATACACTGAATTGGTTAGAAGAAAAAGTGGGTAAGACATTGGAACTCATTGTCACAGGAGACAACTTCCTGAACAGAACACCAACAGCATAGGCTCTAAGAGCAACAATCAATAAATAGGACCTCATGAAGCTGAAAAGCTTCTGTAAAGCAAAGGACATAGTCACCAAAACAAAATGACAGCCTACGGACTGGGAAAGGATCTTCACCAACCCTATATCTGACAGACGGCTGATATCCAGAATATATAAAGAACTAAAGAAGTTAAAAAGCAGCAAATCAAACAATGTGATTAAAAAATGGAGTACAGAGCTAAACAGAGAATTCTCAGTAGAGGAATACAGAATGGCAGAGAAACACTTAAAGAAATGCTCAATGTCCTTAGCCATCCGAGAGATGCAAATCAAAACGACTCTGAGATTTCACCTGACACCCATCAGAATGGCTAAGATCAAAAACTCAAGTGACAACACATGCTGGAAAGGTTGTGGAGAAAGGGGAACCCTCCTCCATTGCTGGCAGAAATGCAAACTTGTACAACCACTTTGGAAATCAATCTGGCTCTTTCTCAAACAATTAGGAATAGTGCTTCCTCAAGATCCAGCTATACCACTCCTAGGCAAATATCCAAAAGAGGCTCAAGTACACAAGATTTGCTCAACCATGTTTGTAGCAGCTTTATTTGTAATAGCTAGAACCTGGAAACAACCCAGAAGTCCCTCAGTTGAGGAATGGATACAGAAATTGTGGTCCTTTTACACAGTGGAATACTACTCAGCAATTAAAAACAAGGAACTCATGAAATTTGCAGGCAAATGGTGGGATCTAGAAGAGATCATCCTGAGTGAGGTATCCCAAAAGCAGAAAGACACACATGGTATATACTCACTTATATAGACCTTTAAGATAAGATAAATATACTGAAATCTATCCACCTAAAGAGGATAAACAAGAAAGAGGACCCAGGGTACGATGATCAATCCTCACTTAGACTTTTCTTTATACTGTGCTTTTGTTTAGTTCTTCTTTACTGTCTGGAGAAGTGTCTCAACACATGTACAGTAGCTCTTAATTTCTTTCCTATTAAAACTTCACATAGTTGTTTAGTTTCTGTGCATGCTGGAGCAGGAGCTGTCTCTGATATAAAGACAGTGGCCAGTACTTTGACCACATTCCCCTGGGGGACAGAGCCTTGCCAGGCCATAGGGGTAGACAATGCACCTAGTCCTGATGAGACCTGATAGGGGAGGGTCAGATGGAAGAGGAGGAGGACCTCCCCTATCAGTGGACTGAAGGAGGGGCATGGGAGGAGAATAGTGAGGGGTGGTGGGGGCTACAGCAGGGATACAAAGTTAATAAATTGTAATAAATAGTAACTTAAAAAGAAGAAAATCTTCACATAGTAAGAGAGATAAACCAGAGAATAGGATAACCTGTTTTAAATGCGTTTAAAAACAAGTCAGTTGGATTACTGTTCTCTGCACGGCCCACCAGGTCCAGGTATTTTAGCTCTGTTGTTCTCCTTGTGGAGTTCTTGTCACCTCCAGGTCTTTCTATGTCCCTTTTTTTCCATAAGGTTTCTACCACTCTGCCTAAAGTTTGGCTATGAGTCTCAGCATCTCCTTCAATACCCTGGTGGTTAGAGTCTTTCAGGGGTTCTCTGAGGAAGGCTCCTGTCCTGTTCCTTTTCTTCTCCATCTTTGGATGTCTGTCCTGTTTGCTCTTCTGAATGAGGATTAAGCATTTTCCCTAAGGGTCCTCGTTGTTGTTTCACTTCTTTAGGGCTATAGATTTTAGTATGTTTATCGTATATTATATGGCTAATATCCACTTATAAGTGGGTGTGTCACCCTCCCCGCTCTGGAGGTTGCAGCCTTGCTAGGCCACAGAGGAAGATGATGCAGCTATCCCTAATGATACCTGATAGGTTAGGGTCAGATAGAAAGGGAGAACCTTCCTTATCAGGGGACTAAGGAAAGGGCATAAGGGGAGAATAGGGAGCTTGGGTGAGATTGGGAGGAAACAAGGGAGTGAGCTACAGTGGGGATACAAAGTGAATAAATTACAATAAATAAACATATAAATAAAAAATTTAAAAAACATGTTGCTGAAGTGAACATTTCCTTATCTCTGTGTATAAGGACAAATGTTTAGATTGTTGTCAGGTAATGTGATGGTTTGATAAATTCATGGTGGTAATTTCTATGCCAATATCCATGACTTCACTAGCACTGAGCAGTGAGGGAGCTTTTCATCACCACATGTGTTTTCTCTCTTGTTAAATGAGTTTTAACAAGAGAGAAAGTGAGAGAGTGAGAGTGAGAGAGCTGTGTGTTATTGACAGGGTATGCATATTCCTTCTGCAACCATAGGATACGCTGGTTAATTATGCAATTTATAGATGTCATAGCTAGGTAAGACAGTTGGTTGCCTCCCTCTTTTGGAAATTTGCATGGACCCTTTTAGTATTATAAATATTGATCACTCGTGAACCCAAAGCCTGAGGAACATTGCTGAAGGGGAAGGGAGAAGATTGTAAAAGCCAAAGTATCAGGGAGTTTTGTGTGAGACTTGTGTCTCCTAAAGCTGCCAGAAGCAACGCCCATAAAGTCAATAAAGTCGCATCGAAATGGCTGTACACACGTGACCTGCACAAGGCTGTCACCAATAGGCATGCCAACGTGGCTGAGGAAGAGCCCACAAGGCCTTAACCCTACACAAAGAACTACGTCTATCAAACATTCTACTAGTCGGAAAAATAGTGTTCCTCAGGAAAGAATCAATTGATTATCAAATAAGAAATAATTAGCAAAAAAAAAAAAAAAGGAAATAATTAGCCGTAAAAGTAACTATCCAAACTAGCAGTTTAAATTTAGGATATGTAATATCAATTAATTAAGCAGAGGCCATGTATTAGAAAAAAAGAAAGGATAGGTAAATGAGAGGGTTTGAAGGGAAGAATATGGAAGAGAGGAATATTACAATTATAACCTCAAAAATAAAACAAAATAAAAATCCTTTGCCCTTAGGATATATTAAACATATTAATTGATTAGTAGGAAAGGTGACAGATGCTGAGGGTGTGGTCCAGCAGTAGAGCTCTTCTGAAATGTATGATACCCATGTTTTGAGCCCTAACACTGCAAACAATCAAATACAGAACCCCATAAACAGACAGATGTCTAACAATGTAAAAAGTCACTTCGCAGGATAGGAAACGCAAACGCTGTAAAAGATAAAAGTGTTCTCACCTTGTCAGTAATAAATTAAAAGCAAATTACCACACATTGGGATATTGTCACAATCTCAAGGTATTTTAAGATATTATACAACATGAATGTTGAGAAAATGTAGAGCAATGTTAGGGGAATATGAAAATATCTTATGTCAGACACATAAGTAGAAAAAACACAGGAAAAAGATTAGGAAGTGTTCAGTAAAGAAGATATGCATAAGGTACAACTCAGCATTTCAATAACTGGATCTATACTGCACAGGGATGATATGTATGCTTCCATAAATATGCACAGAGTTGGTAACAGCATTGCTTACATACATCAAGACTGAAAACAGGGTAAATATTCCTAGTGTTTAGATGAACTATAGCATATGGATATGGTTATCTTACAATGCATAGATGAGCTGCAGCATATGGAAAACATCAGACCCATAAAAACACAACTTTGAATAAATAGGCAAAACTTGGAAGAAAGAACTTAAAGAACATACGACTGAGAAAAATTAGGAAGAGCAGAATATATGCAGATCATAAACAAAGTCCAAAGTGTGTTTAGATTTTAGAATTTAGATTTTAGATTTAGAAAAGTAAATGTCATAAATGCCACACTAACAGTTTATACTAGGATGAAAGGTGTGATAACAAAAGACACAGAAAACCCTAGTAAATTCTTGTAACATTTTAACTAAATGAGAAGAACTTAATGATTTTGGATTCTATGCAGATTTTGTTAACTTTCATACTAAAATTGTTTAAAGTTCATTTAAAAGTTTCTTTTTATATTTAACTTTATCATTTAAATAACATAAATGTGAATGTCATCCACTAGTTGAAATCTGTTCACGACTATTATATCTCATCCCTTCATTATTACTTTATCTAATGAGATATGCACTATAGTATTTGCTATGTAATATTTACTGAACTATACTAATATGCTAAACATTTAAAATATCGCTATAAAAGGGATGAAAAAGTTCATCATTCCTTGACTTTGGTTTTAATTAACTTTTTTCTGCTGACAAAGAATTTTTAAAGTGTCTTACATAAATCTACGTAAAATATTTGAATATTGCTAAATCCAGCTGAATAAATTATCCATCACCAGATACCACTGAGTAGATTTGCTCTTCCCCAAACAGACTTCTACTGCCCCATGTTCCAGCTTGCTGACACCTGGCTGTCTTCAATTGTCTTCAGAACATCTCTAAACTCAGAACAAAGTTTTAACTATAATGTAATTTTTTTTTATGCTGACACTATCAACTGTAGGGATTAAGCTATATCTGAGGATATCTAAGAGATCAGTTGGGTGTCTTACCAAGACTGTTAGGATGAGAAAGTGAGCATTGCATCAGTAACTAATATATTCTCATGTGAGTACAGGACCAGCACAGTGGCAGAGGAGCAGGAAAAATTAATGATTAGTTATTCAAGTCCTAACTCAGGAGCATGGTAGTTTAGGCTTTCTCCTCTGTAGAGACATGAGTTTGGTCATAATATTGACCATTTGGTCATATTTTTCTCATGTGTAAACTGGTACATTAATAATATTGAATAAAATCATTGTATTAAGAAGCACTGTTATTATATGGAATAGCTGAAGGTGTTTTAAATTGTGAACTACTAGTAACTGTCAATCTGTTTAAAATCTTTAGGAGCTAGGAAGTGTTTAGGGAGATGACTCCCCTGAAGATGGCAGAACTTGTCTGGAGTTCACTGATCAGAGCAGGCTTTCACCTACACACAGGGTGAGGTTGAAAGTTAGCTCTACAGGACGTTTCAAACAGCAGTGACCTTTCAGAATATGAAGAATATAACAGACGAGGAAAGAATGAATGTTAGACAATACTTGGTAACAGGAGAACTTAAACATAGCCATAGAGTGAAATTATCTAGGTAATGGTGACCTACATTGTCAGGAGTTAGATACAAGAAATGTTCAAACCTTGTGTGACCTTCTGTGACAAGATTTATCAGAAGTCAAAAAATGGAAAATATTGGAAGAAACATGCTAGTATGCTTAATCCAAAGAAATTTAAAATTTCTGAATTAGTATAATATTTCTATTTTAAACTAATACAGGCTAGACTACCCTGTAGGAAATGATCAATGCACAGATCCTGTGATGAATTTAATGAAGACATCATCTGAAAGTCTATGACTAACATGATACTAGGCTACTACATAGTCATTAATTACCTTCCAAAATATTAATCTCCCTTGAATTCTTAATTAATTCCAATATTATACAATAGTAAAACTTTCACAGTGGAGCTTCTTAGAACTTACAGAAAAAAAGAAAAATTTGAATAGAATACTACTCATTATTTTTAAATGAAGAATTTTGTGGTAAATTTAGTATTTATAAAATAATAAATTTGAAAGCAGCTAGGTTTTACAGAAATATTAAATAGGTGGAAACATCAGAGGTTTTTGAACACATAAAATCTCACTTACATGCATGATTTCTCACTGTCAGTTAAAATTCTCATGCATATTATCTTCTGTCTAAGATGGATAGTAGAGAGAAATGGGTGCATATGAAAACTTGTGTACATAGATATGATAAAATCTTAAGGTTTGTGCCACTGTAAAATTAATATGATTATCAAATATCTTCCAAAGTCTATCTATCAAAAACATTTCTGTCACCACATTGGCTCCATTTAAAAGTTTAAGGGATAAGATATAACTGAAGAAACTTAGGTCTCCAGAAATAAAAGATAAGATATTGACATCAGGGTTTCTTTCTCTCTTTTCCCTCTCTTTTTTCTCTTTGTCCCTTTGTTTCCCCTTGCTTCCTACAAGGTGAATCAGTTTACCCCAGAGAATGCTTCTGTAATGTGTCCCCAAACAAGATGGCACAGGAACCATGGATGGACTTGTCTACATCTGTAAGACACAAATCTTTCTCATCAGCAGATTATGTCAGTGTTTTAAATTTTCTTTCACAATAAGGAAAGCTAACGTAAGGATATGGGTGATCTCAGACACATGAGTAAACAACTAGAAACTATGAAACAGAAACCCTATCAGACTTTCTGTCTGCTGGTATGTGATGCTATATTGCCACTGATAGCTTAATAGGATTTGGAAACATTGTGGAAGCAAAGACCTGTGTGTGTGTGATTGGGAGTGTTTGGAAAGAACCAATTGTATGTGAGTGGCACCATCATGTGGGTTTGTGTCCTAGCCTGAAGGAGAAAGAGAGCTGAGCTATCTCTTTGATTCCTCACAGTAAAAGCAATGTGACCTACTTTTTTTCTCATGATGCTATGAATTCCCTGTCGCGATGAATTGTATTTTCAAACTGGGATCCAAGATAAACATTTTTTTTTTAATTTTTTAAGGTACTTTTATTGATGTCTTGTCACAGTGACAAGAAAAGTACTGAACACATGTTTTACCTAAATCTTAGAATTTTAAGTCTTGGAGATGTAATGAAAATAGCTGTTTGTTCTTGTAAATTAACCTTTGCAAGGTATTTTCTGAAGCAATTACAAACATACTATAGGAATATGCAGTGTTGCATCTCTTAATTTCAGAGCTGTATCTTAGGAGAAGACTCACAGGATATTTTTTTCTTATAAATATAATGTATAGCTACACCACATTTGATGGTTATGGCATCACTAGGTTATATCTTGTGAGATATCACAGCACAATATTATATTATCTATTATTATATGTTATATTATAGCAATATAAGTTTCATTAAATATAATATTCTTAGATGACAAATAACTATATATAAACCTGAGAAAATATTTCATTTTAGGTTAAGTGCATATTTGTGTTTTAGTAATTATTTTTATTTTCTAAAGAATAATAGGATATGCCAAAGATTATTACACATGCCATAGTAGAGGTACACCAATTATTATCATACTTTTCTCCTACTCTGCTCAGAATTATTATATAGGATATTGATATCCTGGTTTTTACGGTTACATGTTTCCATGCTTTTCTTATGTCTGAAGTAATTGGAGACCTCTAACCCAATTAGTCCACTTTAGTCTTTGGATTTGAAAAAAGAAATCATTGCTGTTCTTTTATACAACCAATATTAATGCTGGACAGGCATAATGGGAAGTGATGACAGAAAAGTCTAAGTAAAAAGCCTTGCTTTACACAGTTCTTTAGAGTAGGAGGTAAGCACCGTGTGAGCTAACTATTTGAACAGGGATTTTACTTGGAGCCCATTGAAACATTTCATGTTCCATTTATTAGAACAATGTGGAAAGCATCATTCTGTGGAAGGAACAGGCACTTCCTGTGAGCTACTTGGTAAGTAATGGTCAAGCATCACAATTTACTTTTGTCTTTGTTCTTTCCTCCAGAGAAAAAGAAAATCTTTAGATGCACAGTGCGGGGATTTCAGGACTATGAACAAATCTGAGCAAAGACTTTGTGAAGTAACTATCTAATCCCTTTATTTTTAATTTACTTTCACGGAATTAGTTACTGGCACCTTTAGTAGCAAATGGATTTGTGCAAAATGGTCAGTGTTTTGATGCTGATGGCTTCAATCAGCCTGTTTATTATGGCATTTCTGGGGTTTAATGGCAAATATGTGAGTGGGGAAAGTGTGGGTTGTTTATCATTCTTAAACACTAGAAAGAAAGCGCCTTTCATACACCTGAAGAACAGTGATTCAATCAAATAAGACACTAAAAAATATTTTTTTGCCTTAATTCCCAGAAATCAGTTTGCAAATAGTTTCTCATTTCCCACCATGATTTCCATGATCTAAAAATAGGTATAATAAATTCAAACTCTCAAACCATAAATGTGGGAAAATTTGAACTGTGAAGAGCAGAGAACGAACACATAAACTTTATGGTGACCTGTGAATTAAGCAGCATTGTATAAAAGTGAAAACAAGACATCCACAGTTTTCAATAAAACTTCCGATGTGAATCAATCCTACTAACTAAAATAAAAACACATAAAATTTGCTTTTCTCTAAACTCTAATTTAACATTTTAATAATCTTAAATTTTTATACATAAAGAAAATAAAATATAAGTAAAAATAATCATGCTTATACTAGACATATCTCTGTATCTTTTATGATTATTTTGCCACCTGATCCAGAGGATAAATAATAAGATGGTTTTATGAAATCATGGAGAAATTATGTCAGTTTCTCTGAGCTCAAATAACAGAATCCAAGAACTATCTGTCTAGCCTGTCTCCCTATTCAAGGACAATGATAGACACTGTATATAAAAATAAATATAAATATTGGTTAGAAGAAAAAGTGGGGAAGAGCCTAGGACTCACTGGCATAGGAGACAATTTCCTGAACTGTACACCAACAGCACAGGCTCTAAGAGCAACAATCAATAAATAGGACCTCATGAAACTGAAAAGCTTCTGTAAAGTAAAAGACACTGTTGTCAGAACAAAACAACAACCAACAGATTGGGAACAGATCTTCACCAACCCTACATCTGACGGAGGGCTGATCTCCAGAATATATAAAGAAGTAAAGAAGTTAAAAAACAATAAATCAAGCAATCCAATTAAAAGTGAGTTACGAAGCTAAACAGAATTCTCTGTAGAGGAATATAGAATGGCAGAGAAACACTTAAAGAGATTCTCAACGTCCTTAGCCATCAGAGAGCTACAAATCAAAACGACCCTGAGATTTCACCTTATACCCACCAGAATGGCTAAGATAAAAAACTCAAGTGACAACATATTCTGGAGAAGTTGTAGAGAAAAGGGAACCCTCCTCCATCGCTGGTGGGACTGTAAACTTGTACAACCACTTTGGAAATCAATCTGGTGCTTTCTCAGACAATTAGGAATACTGCATCCTCAAGATTCAGTTATACCACTCCTAGGCATATATCCAAAAGATGCTCAAGTACACAACAAGGACATTTGCTCTACCATGTTTGTAGCAGCTTTATTCATAATATCCAGAACCTGGAAACAACCCAGATGTCCCTCAATGGAGGCATGGATACAGAAATTGTGGTACTTTTATATTAAATGTAATCCACCACAAAACAAATGGAAAGAAAAAACTTACATGATCAACTCATTGAATGGAGAAAAAGTCTTTGACAAAATACAACACCCATTATGATAATAATTTCTTTAAATCAAATTTTTATTAACTTTTATTAATTACACTTTATTCATTTTGTATCTCCCCATAACTCCCTCCCTCCCTCCCTTTCTCCTAATCCCACCTTCTCTCTCCCTTCTTTATGCATGCCCCTCCCCAAATCCACTGATAGGGGTGGTCCTCCTCTCCTTCCTTCTGAGCTTAGTCTATCAGATCTCATCAGGAGTGGCTGCATTGTCATCTTTTGTGGCCTGGTGAGGCTGCTTCCCCTCAGGGGAAGGTGATCAAAGAGCAGGCCAATCAGTTTGTGTCAGAGGCAGTCCCTCTTCCCATTACTATGGAACCTACTTGGACAGTGAACTGCCATGGGCTACATCTGTGCAGGGGTTGTAGTTATCTCCATGCATGGTACTTGGTTGGAGTATGAGTCTCTGGAATGACCCATGTGTTCAAATTTTCTGGTTCTGTTGCTCTCCTTGTGGAGTTCCTGTCCTCTCCAGATCTTACTATTTCCCACTTCTTTCATAAGATTTCATGCACTCTGCATAACAGTTAGCTATCAAAATTTAATGAAGTTTAAATTTGGAGTTACATATAATTCCCTACACTCTACCAAAGATTTGGTTAGAAGTCTCAGCATCTGCTTTGATAAACTGTTAGGTAGAGTCTTTTAGAGGCCCTCTGCAGTAGGCTCCTGTCCTGTTTTTTGTCTTCTCCTACTTCCCATGCCCATCCCATTTGTCTTTCTAAGTGAGGATTGATCATCTTACCCTGGGTCCTCTTTCTTGGTTATCTTCTTTAGGTGTACATATTTTAGTATATTTATCCTCTCAGGACTATATAAATGAGTATATACCATATGTGTCTTTCTGCTCCTGGGATGCCTCACTCAGGATGATCTTTTCTAGATCCCACTATTTGCCTGCAAATTTCATGATTTCCTTGTTTTTATTTTCTGAGTAGTATTCAATTGTGTAAATGTACCACAATTTCTGTATCCATTCCTCTGTTGAGGGACATCCGATTTGTTTCCAGGTTCTGGTTATTACGAATAAAGCTGCTAAAACATGGTTGAGCAAATGTCCTTGTTGTGTTGAGCCTCTTTTGGATACATGCCTAGGAGTGGTATAGCTGGATCCCTAGTAAGCGCTATTCCTAATTGTCTGAGAAAGCACCAGATTGATTTCCAAAATGGTTGTATGATTTTACATTCCCACCATCGATGGAGGAGGGTTCCCCTTTCTCACAACCTTTCCAGAATGTGCTGTCACTTGAGTTTTTAACCTTTGCCTTTCTGATGGGTGTAAGGTGAAAATCTTAGGGTCCTTTTGATTTGCATCTCTCTGATGGCTAAGGACGTCGAGCATCTCTTCAGGTGTTTCTCTGCCATTCGATATTCCTCTACAGAGAATTCTCTGTTTAGCTCTGTATCCCATTTTTTTTAATTGGATTGTTTGGTTTATTGCTTTTTAACTTCTTTAGTTCTTTATATATGCTGGATATCAGCCATCTGTCAGATATAGGGTTGGTAAAGATCCTTTCCCAGTTTGTAGGCTGTCATTTTGTTTTATGACAATATCTTTTGCTTTACAGAAGCTTTTCGGTTTCATGAGGTCCCATTTACCAGTTGTTGCTCTAAGAGCCTGTGTTGGTGGTGTTCTGTTCAGGAAGTTGTCTTCTGTGCCAATGAGTTCTAAGGTCTTCCCCAGTTTTTCTTCTAACTGATTTAATATATCTGGTTTCATGAATGGGAAAGGACAGGAGCTCCAGAAGGACAAAATTTATCAGGGCACCCTCCCAAATCCACTGATAAGGGTGGTCCTCCTCTCCTTCCTTCTGATCTTAATCTTTCAGATCTCATCAGGAGTGGCTGCATTGTCATCTTCTGTGGCCTGGTAAGGCTGCTTCCCCTCAGGGGAAGGTGATCAAAGAGCAGGGTCCTCTATGAGACTATATCTCCAATGAAGGAGCATGTATGGATATAACCTAGAACCCCTGCTCGGATGTAGCCCATGGTAGCTCATTATTCAAGTGGGTTTTCCTAGTAAGGGAACAGAAACGATTTCTGACATGAGCTCAATGACTGGCTCCTCCCCTCCTCCCCCCCCCCCCCGGAGGAACAGCCTTGCTATGCCACAGAGGAGGACATTGCAGCCAGTCCTAAAGATACCTGATAAGCTAGGGTCAGATGGAAGGGGAGGAGGACCTCCCCTCTCAGTGGACTTGTAAAGGGACAGGGAGGAGATGAGGAAGGGAGGGAGGGAGGATGGGAATGAGAGGGAGGGAGGGAGGGAGGGAGGAGTCTATGGCTGGGATACAAAGTAAGTAACCTGTGATTAATAGTAAAAAAATAAAAATTAAAAAAATGGAGTTACAGACAAGTAAATAGTATTGTTTAGAATGATCAGTGTCATAGGCCATATATATATATATCAGTAAAAACACAGTTGAGCGTAACATAGATGTGTTATGAATAGCTTAAAGATATGTTCCTAATATGGATTTATATACACATGATACCTCTCTGTTGTTTTTAAAAAAAAAAGGAAAAGAAAAATAATACTCAAAAACAGCATCAACACTGTGAGAAAGAGCACATCCAGAATGCTGAATTTGTTGTCAATATTGTAGAATGTTTTGAATCATTCTACAATTAAAGGACCTGATCTATTAAGATTGATAGGTGACCCAGGATCAGAGCAGGCAATAAACTGGTACATACACTCCATCCCCATTCCCCATCTTCTCTCAGATTCTTTCCTATTTCTAAAAACACCTTGCTTTTTCTTTCTCCCTCCAACCCCCTCCTCATGTTTATAAACTTGGAATACAGTTCATGCTGACTAACTACTCCAGAGTGTGGAGTCAAGTATGGTCCATATGCCTAAAAACAATCTGTTGAAAAACACAAAAACAAAAACAAAAATCAACTTTGTTGACTCAGAAGCAATCAAATTCCCATAGCTCCTTGACCTTTCTGCCTTCTTTACCTCCTCCATGCTGACATTTTGTCTGACTTGAGCTTGAACAAGTTTTGTGCATGTGATCAGTTTCTTTTTTCTTTTTTCCTTAACATGCTGTGTTCCTGAAGTCACAAACTATCTTTGGTTTGTACAATCTTTCTGTCTCTTCTTACATTGTATCAGGATACAGGTGTCCCATTGATAAGTGAACATTCTGAAGTCCATTACTCTGCATGTTAGTGAGCTGTGGGTTTCTCTGCTAATTGCTGTCTACTCCAAGAAGGATCTCATCTGCTGGGAGGTGAGTGTTGTGTTGATATCTGGACAAAGTGATGTTTTACTAGAAACTGTTTGTTGCCATGTACACTTACCAGAATAAAAATAATGGTTTTTCATTAGGGACCATGACATATCTAGACTCAGGTTCTTAGCCTCATTAACAATATCAGATATGGGACATGCTGTGGAAGTGGCCTAATTCCAATTAATAAATGGTTGGTTACTCTCATAATATTTGTGTCACTTTTGCATCAATGGGAAAACCTTGCCAGGAATATAGTTATTGTAGCTTTCATGCTTCACAGCTTATGAGATTTATAATTCTTTTTCTTTGGTAGTGTCTTATAGCACTATGATGCTGAAGCAATAAAACTTTCAGAAATACCATCCACATTTTCTACTTCTTTCTTTTATTTCATCCTATTTATAATGTTCTACTCTTCTTTATAGTTTTTAATACTATTAAAGACTAATTTGTAATACAAATGTAATTGTTGTCACCGACAATTTAAGAAGTGCAATGAAGTTTGGCTATGAATCTCAGCATGTTTTTATACCCTCCAGGATGGAGTCTTTCAGAGGCCCTCTGTGATAGGCTCCTGTACTGTTCCCTGTTTTCTCCCTCTTCTGATGTCCATCTCATTTGCCTTTGTTAATGAAGACTGAGCATCTTTTAGAGTGCCAGGAATCTTATGGAAGAAGGTAAAGATAGAAAGACCTGGAGGGAACAGGAGGTCCACAGGGAGAGCAACAGTACCAAAAAATCTGGGTACAGGGGTCTTTTCTGAGACTGATGCTCCAAACAAGGACCTTTCATGGAGATAACTTAGAACCAGTGCACAGATGTAGCCCATGGCAGCTCCTTGTTCAGATAATTTTCCAGTAATAGGAACAGGGACTGTCTCTGATATGAACTCATGGGCTGGCTCTTTGATTACCTCCACCTGAGAAGACAGCAGCCTTACCAGACCACAGAGGAAGACAATGCAGCCAGTTCTGATAAGACCTGATATACTAGGGTCAGATGGAAGGGGAGGAGGACCTCCCCTGTCAGTGGACTGGGGGAGGGGCATGGGAGGAGAAGAGGGAGGGCAGGTGAGATTGGGAGGGGGAGGGAAGAGGGGGCTACAGCTGGGATACAAAGTGAATAAAGTGTAATTAATAAAAACAAAATAAAAATGTTTTTAAAAAAAGAGGTGTAATGAAGCACCACTCAGTACTAAAATCCCTAAAGCCTTTGTTATTATGTTACTGCTAAGAGATCTTTTTCTGCCATGGATACATGAACAAAAGTGCTGTCACACTTTGTGATGAAAGGAGAAAGTTATTTACGTATTTAAGATATATACTTAAAGTACTCCAAGCTGCCACATCCAATAAAATGCTTCTGCTTCTTTTCAGTATGGTTCCAGCAGATAAATACTTGGTAATTTTTCATTCTGTTCCAAACAAACTTTGGTGAGGCTATGCAGGCTGGGTGTGGTTGGAGGAGGGATTCTGCCCTTCCCCTGTGAAGGAAAGTCCTCTGTTACTTGGAAATTGTTCATTGAGAACACTTGGGATCTAGGCATGTTGCCATATCTTGTGTACCAAGGAAGTCCTTCAGAAAATATCCAGGAAAAAAAAAAAACACATCATCCCAGGAAAACCCCTAAAACAGAAGTCACAGGATCTTTTGTATTAAGAAATATCAGATTTGTAAGCTATTCTCAGTATGAGACTATGCCAATAAAATCAATATTTCCTTCATTTTTTGTGTATTCAATACATTTTAATTACTAAAACTAATGTATAGAAATATAAATAAAAGGAACTAGGGAGATGACACAGTGTGTAACACTTCTGGCTATATAAACATTGGTAACTGTGTCTGGGATTCATGAAAAGCCTAGCTTGGTCACCATCAAATATAATACCAGCATTATTTGTGAAAGAGACAGGGAATCCTAAGGGCTTCCTGGCTTCCAGTCTAGTTCTAGATTTAGTAAAAGACCCTGTTTCACACAAATAAGGCAGATGTTTGACTTAACTGGACACCACATATTCTCTTGACCTCTAAATACAAGCACGAACACACTTGAGCATATACACATACACCACACAAATAAACCCCTCTCCCCCACCACACACATGAAGCAATATCCATGGAATTTGTTCTTGTAATGAATCCTCCTTTGGTGAATAAAGAAAACAGTTGAGTTACTTTTTATTATATATGGGATTAGGTACAGGTACAGGTTAAGTACTTAAATACTTAAATATTCATGGATATATTATGATATAAGAAAATGTATAACCGAATGTACTATGCCAGCATTTAGTCTGCATCCTCTTTAACAAATTGTTTTATTAAGTATTTAGAAAATGCACTCCTTTCAATCATGCTGCCTTTTCTCTTTTATTTTCTTTCCAGATAATGATTCTAACACAATGGGATTAAAACTCCTGAGTGTCCTGAGTAACCTGAGGAAATATAGGTGTGGTGGAAAATATGAATAAATTGAATAATTAAATTGTAAATTAATCATGATATTAGTACATAAAATTTAAAGTTACAGAGATATTTTAAAATGCTTTCATAATAATGCAGCTATAAAATACAAACATTTAACTTTGTGGCTTATCAGAAGTAAGCAAGATTAATTCTGTGCACTGGTCCAAAGAGGCAAATAAATCATTCTAAATGTTTGAGAAACAAGTCTAGTATAAAAAATACAAGACGGTTTTATTTTTGGAAATTTTGTTAGTAGAGCATCAGAACTGAAGTACAGAGAATGGGCTTTCTGCTCTATATCCTTCTCTTGGGATTTAGCTTTGCAAATATTTCAGAACCTTTCTCTATGTAAGTATAATATGAAGTCATTTTCTCACAGAGAAAGAAGAGGAGTTTTATAAAGTGGCAGTACTGTTAGCTTTAGATAAGCATATTGAAAACCTCTTCCAACAAAGACATTTATATTTATTATATAAACAGATTTAAACCATTGGAGTGAAACCTCAAAGTGATTTGCATAATATTTGCTCATTAGAATTAATGCTTTTTAAAATCCACATACAATTTAGAACTTACAACACATATTTGAGTATATAGAATTCATTTGAGCTGGAACATCAGGAGCGCAACAGGCAGTTTATATTACTTGAGAAGCATAAAACAAACCCACTAAAATACATTTTCCTAGTAATTATGACTTAGGAAAAGTAAGCTTTTACTTTTGAATTTCTTCCCCATCCACTGTAATTACTATAACTTTGGGCAATTTTAGTTTTTAATTTGACGTACTTGAAAAGAGGGAATCACAATCGAAGAATTGCTTCCTTCAGCTGGCCTGTGGCCACATCTATGGATAATTTCTGGATTCTTGGTTGATATAGAATATTCCATGGCACTCTGGGCTGAATTGCTTCTTAGGCGGGTGGTGCTCAAGTTTCTGCCCTGAATTTCTTTAATGATGGGTCCAATGAGGAAGTATAAGTCAAATAAATGTTTGTCTAAAAACAAACAAGCAAGCAAACACCAGACCACTACCCAGACTGCGTTTAGTTGTGTTATTTATCACAGCAATGGAAAGTGAATTAAAACGAACATTAATACTAGAAGTGGGGTTGTTGCAGTAATGCACCTGAGAATGTTGCTTTGGGTAGGATTTTTGGAGGTTTTAGAAGTTTGACATGGAAAAACAACTGATGGCTAATGGCTTACTTGGGTGTTCTGTGAAAGCTTGTATTGAGGGCCTATGGAGATTGTTTAATGATTAAAGGTATTTCTGGTTCTTGCACAGAACTCAGTTATGATTTCTAGGACAGATACGATGTCTCATAATTGCATGTAATTCAAGACATTGTATTTCCTATTCAGGACTCCAAGAACACTAGCATGCACTTGGCTGGCAGACATGTGAGCAAAATATTCATACTCATAAAATAAAGTTTAAATAAAATTGAAAAGCAGAAATAAATACAGATAACTCTTCCTGGCTTGTGATATTTCAGAGGCAAACCAACAAATACTCTATTAGGGCTGTTAAAAAAGTGATGCACTTGCAAGTTAAATAGCCAAGCAGTGCAATCATGGCTGCTAAGCTTGGCTTATCAGTTTGCCATATCTGGGGAAAGGGGAATTTCAATTGAAGAACCATCTCCTTTACACTAACCTGTAGCCACACTGATAGGGAATTATCTTGATTATTGCCTGATATATTAGGGTCTAACCAAACACAGCTGAAACTATTTCATGGGCAAGTGTCAGGAGCTGTGACTCAGCGGCCTGCTTTGATATTTAAATCTCGGCAGAGAGATGGCTTTTGGAGGCCTTTTACTAATGGCAGAGGAGAACTTGCAAGTCCATCTCCTTTTGTTTGTGACAACAGGTGGGATAGCTTGTGAGGGTTACATCTCTTCCTCAGGCTCCTTGTGCAAATTAACCTATTGTTCTGAGATGTTTTACTGGCTAAAGTAACTCCTCAAAGAATAAAGTGGTCAGAAGGCTGGAGGCAGAGGAGGCAGGCAGCACTTGAGACTTGCTGCTTGCTGCAGCAGTCTGCCTTTTGCTATGACTGTCGAGTCTGGACCTTTAAAAAGTTTTCTGTGTGCTGTGTGTTTATTTTATTAATTTTAATCCTCACACCCAACTCAAGAACTGTTCGACTCTGCCTGGCGGGCCCTGGCAGGCAAGTGGTCCTAGGCTGTACAAAAATGCTAGCTAGAAGCAAGCCAGTAAGAAGCTTTACTTCATGGTTCCTTTTGCTGCTTCTGCTTGAGCTTCTGAGCTGAGTTCTTTTCTTTCTTGTTTAAAAATATGTTAACACTGCCATTCAATGTACGGTCATCTTCCCTGCCAACTACTCTTCAATTTTTATGAAATCAACTTTTCTTTAGTATGTTTTGTTATTTATTACAATTTATCCACTTTGTATCCAGGCTGTAGCCTCTCCCCTCCTCTCCTCCCCAGCCCTACCCTCCCTCCCTCTTCTCCCTCTATGCCCCTCCCCTTGTCCACTGATTAGGAAGGTCCTCCTCCCCTACTAATTGACCCTAGCCTATCAGATCTCATCCGGACAGGCTGCATCTCTCTGGCCTGGCAAGGCCGAATCAGATGCTGAGACTTTTCACCAAACTTTGGGCAGAGTGCTGGGAATCTTATGGAAGAAAGGGGAGCTAGAAAGACCTGGAGGGGACAGTAGCCTCTGAAGGAGACCAACAGAGCTGAAAAAAAAATCTGGGCCCAGGGGAGCCTGTAGAGACCAATGTTCCAACAAAGGATCATTCATGTTGACGACCTAGACGCCCGGCTCAGATGTACCCCAGTCTCAGTCTCAGTCTGTCTCAAAGTGGGTGCCCTAGGAAGGAGAGCCGTGGCTGTCTCTGTGCTGAGTTCTTTAAATAATGAATTGTGAACTGGAAGTACAAGCCAACCAAACACTTTCACAACAAGTTGTTTTCAGTCAGGTTGTTTATCAAAGTAACAGAAGGTAACAATAATATTGCTCCATAGCTGAAAGGCATTTTATCAAAAGCAAAGCTTGCATAAGATTCATGTTACTAACAATGTTATTTACAAAGTATACATATCTTAATATGTATTTATAAATATGAGATAAATGAAACAATGGATACTTGACATAAGTTTTAAAGAAAAATAGTTAAGTGTCAACTAGAAATTCACTGTTTAAAAATTATAGTAACATTTTTATCCCTTACTATTCTAAATTAATACTCATACAATAATGTTGCTGTGTCTTGTAGATATCCTTCCTCTATTCTTTGTCTATTTGGATATATCAGTGTATTTTGGTTTACATCAGTGTGTGTGTGTGTTGCTACATAAATAAACTTACTTAAAATGCTAAATTTTTTCTAATGCTTGGAAATTAATTAATGTTATGCTTTCTCTACCATTGGTTCTACCAAAATAATCACTCACCTACTCACTCACTCACTCAATCAATCAATCAATCAAACCAACCATTTTGATGGCAAAAGCTGTATCTTCTTTTTTTTCATCACAAAAGCTGTATCTTTCTCTTTTTTCTTCAGGATAATTAACTTCATGGACCAGTAGAAACTCCTATTTCAGAAAACATTTTTGATCTTTCTGAAGTCTATAAAAGAAGCTACGAATACTCTAAAATTATCATGATTTTTATTGGGCAAGCATGATAACTTGAGTTTGAATCCTGGAATGGTAGAAAGGTAGAAAGAGAGAACAGACTCCACAAACGTAAGCCCTGATTTACACACAAATGTATTGGTGCGTATGTGCTTACACAGGTCATATGCACACAGTAAGGGTAAATGTGCCTTTAAAATATAATTTTGTTTCTAAGCAGAAAAATAATATGCTTTGATGCAAATAACACCAACCACAGTTGGTTTAAATGTTTTTACATTCACTTATTTTATAAGTACAAGTGTTTTACTTTCATGTATGTATGTGTAGAAAATGCATGCCTGTTCCTTGTGGAGATCAGAAAAGAGTATCAGCTCCTCTGGCACTGAAGTTCTAGATAGTTGTGAGCCACCATATACGATGTTGGCAACCAAATCCAGGCCCTCTGAAAGAATAACAAATGCTATTAACTATTGAATCATCTTCCCTGCTGTGCAAAATTTAACTTTACCTAAGAATGCCTTGAGAAACATAGAAACAGGCTCAGGAATTATGAGTGCTTCTTGTTCTTTGAGATTACTGGGGTTCAACTCCTAGCACCCACATCAAACACCTCACAACCACCTGTAACTCCAGCTTCCGGGGATTCTATATCCTCTTCTGATCTGTTTAGACACTTGTGCTCATGTATCTGTACTCATGTGCAGATGCACCATACACATAGAGAAATAATTATAAATCAAATAAAAGCCATTGTGTTTACCACAGATATAACCAAAGCTATAAATCATTACTACATATAATCTGTGAATTTTCATTAAAACTATTGACTTTAGAAGAAATGGGACAAGTCTGACTGTGCATCCAATGATGTGGACCAAAAATATTTGTCCAAAGCTTATGCAATACAAGGAGAGGGAAGCATAATTATGACCATGGGTAGTTTTAAATAAATGTCCTCAGGATTTCAATAAAACATTCAAACTATATTTTTTATGAGCAATATTCTTTATAAGCTATAATAGCTGTGTTGGGACCAGAATTTCCTAAATGCTGTCTGAAAACTCATTGTCTAGTGCCTTCCAAAGGTATGTTCTTATTAAGTATGTATACTATAATCACATAAAACAATGTCTACTCCATAAACTAAGTATCAACACATTTCAAGGAATACCTTCATGAAAAAAAATGTCAAATGAGAATATTCAAACTCAGGTTGGCTTCCCAAGGGACTTTAACATATGAAAGAAATTATCTTTGAGTTTACCAAATAAGCTCCAAATTATACAAAAGTGAAGAACAGTTTAACTTCATAAGCATAGAATCATTTCAATAAAGTATTCTAATATTAAATAACACAATTAAGTGAATATCTGTTCTTATTACAGATGCAAATTCAAAATCATATGCCAACCAATCTATGTGTATAGATTGAACTCACCAAATCTACTCTTATTATATATTTTATCTTATATAAATTCACCCAATTTTGAAAATGCATGCATCATTAAAGTGAGATTTTGGCAGTTCCTCTCTATATCAGAAACAAAGCCGTGACTCCTGAAGTCTCACAGAATAGACAGGTCCTGATGAGGGTGGTTAGAACACACAGGTCTAATGGGAAAAGAAAACTCAGGCCCTGCCCTTTGCAACTGCAGGATAAATTTATAACCTTACCCTGTGACTGCCTCCTTAGTATCTAAACTAGGTCACACTAAAACATGTGTATGGAACTTTTTTTCCATCCTCTGAAAAATCTATGAAAGTTAGAAAGCCCCTATATTCAGGGTGGTTTTCTAAAGGGATTTAAATGCCTCTCTCCCTATTTGTTTTTTAGATGGAGGCTCTCTGTCTTAATCTAGGCCCCTCTGAAGGACTGAATATTATATCCCAGATTCTAACTGCTTTGCTCTCTCTCCAGATATGAGGCAACTGCCTGGAGCTGATGTGAAGGTTAAAGTACGCAGGTGTCAGTGGAAAAAGTAAATCCAGCCTCTCCCACTGTAACATGCAAAATAAACTAGGGGCTTACTTAATACTCCTCCATATTACTTACCACATAGTCTAAATTGCAATGTGGAGAACTTCCTGCTAACTTCTAAAAGATAAAATAAAATCAACAAACTTGTAAATTCACTTTGTTGGGGGATTTATCTAAACCTCCATTTTTCAGTCCCCCTATCATCCTTACGTGAGGGTGTTTTTGTTTGTTTGTTTGTTTGTTTTTCCTGCTCGTGAACGTTAAGATATCTCACTCGACAAATCTCATTTCCAGTTTATAAGGGAAAGTCTCTTTGTCACCTTAAGGCCTTTGGTGTAATATGCTGTACCTCCTAGCATTCCCTTTCTCTAGGCCCAATAAAACTCCCATGGTCATGAGACTCTCTTGCTTAATAAAGTTCAGTCTGAAGGGCTGTTGCTCTCAGCTTCTCCAACCGCATGCATTTTTTTAAAAAAATAAAACAAACAGTCTTGATTCCCCCCCATCAAAGTTTTATTTCTCCTAATGTAGCTAGTTCCTGGCTTTTATTAAAAAATAAAAGTGCTCTCTCATTCCTCAAGACTCCATCTTACTGATCTAGGATGATACTCTATCTCTGTCAGTTGTTCTCCTACTTTAAGGACCATTCCTGGGGTTCTCCGGGGTCCTAAGGTTTTCTTTTCCAGTAGAAATCAATTTGAAGTATAATTTGAAGTATAATCCCAGCTAGTTTCTTTCCATACCTTGCAGTCCTTGCCAGCACTTTTGTCCTAAGAATGTTTTAATATAGCTTACAAATAAAGCCAATGACAGCAATTGACTTTTAAAAGGTTAAGAAAATGGAAAATCATCACAATATTAAATATTCTCAGCAATATTTATTGTTCTAAAAACTTTCAAACATGATTTCATAGAGGAAGCTGAATAGTCTCTGTGAAAACTGAAGTGAAACTAATCAGCTGTTTCCATTTGGAGTTGTATGTCTTCTCTCGCATGAGTCTCTGGGGTAAAAAAACCTGGCAGTCAACAATGAAAGAGATTATAGTTTGTAAGGAGATAATGATAACTCATCATAATCAAGTATGATAAATGTAGGAATATAAAATGCAGACTATGTAGTAACTCATCACTATTTTAATTGATATTAAATGTATATTATATATATAGTGTTTAATTGTGCTGTATTAACTAGGAGACAGCAACAAACATTACTTCTCCATGGAGGGCACCAGTGGCTTATGAACATATTGATTCCACTAAACTGCAACTTTAAAACTAATGAATCTGCTGACTTTGCTTACAGAATATGAAATAGGAGTTACTTTCCAGAGCAGGGGTGAACACAAAGCAACTTCAGTGTCTCAAAGCTTCATCATCGTGACCCCCTTCCATTCAACCTTCCAGCTGCTACATCTTTTAACATCTCCCCAAATCACTTGCTCTCAGGATAAGATATCAGGGAATGCTAGCAGCAATCACAGGTGAATGTCTTGTAACTATCCTTTCCCTTATTTTACTACAGAATATCAACTGCTCTGTTATTATGACCACAGTCCTAGCCACTTCGGTAAGATTCTTCTGACATACTTGGTTTCCAGATTACCAGATCCAAGCACTCTCTACTCTAAAATGGAACTCATTTTAGAGTAATACTAGAAATGGAATATACTAGAAATTATAAATTGCAATTTACATTATTAAGTACATTATCAACTGGTAATATAAAATAAATATAACATTTACAAACAACCATATGTAGAGGATGTAAAAAAATACCAAAATTAAAAAATCCAAAGATTTCTAGAATGAATAGTTAGAACACAAGGAAAATAAATAAATCAGGAGAAGTAAAAGAAAACCACTACAGACAGACACGCAAAAATAAGTAATTTATGAAAAGATGAGGTGCAGTGACATTTCATGGGTGTAGGGTGGCCTTTTGAACACTTAAGTCGTATAGAGCTACATAAAAAGGAACTGCTCCTTTTCAAATACATACAACAATAACTCTAGATAAAGAATAAGATGCATGTATGGATAAAGAAACACATATTTTAAAGAAAACATTATACTATCTTCATTAAAACAAAATAGAAAACATTTATTTGAGATACATTAGAGATTATAACAAAATATTGACAAATTGTACTTTATTAACATTTTCCTTCTACAAACTCTTCAGAAAGTTGTAAAAGTTAAATCCCAACATTTAATATCCACAGAGAAATTCTAAATAATCCAGGATAAGTACACCAAAATTTGGCACAATGTGTCATAAAAGAAGATATTTAAATATCTTTAGCTATTCAGATATAGTTAGCATTAGTGACAAGAAGAAAATTCAAATAAAATTCACAATAAGTCGGTTTTATATTTGTATATACATTACACATATAAATGTACTTTTATGAACATACCAGCTAGGAGCCATAAATTAACATAATTGTAAATAAGTTTAAAAGACTTGTGCTCTGTAGCCACTCTCTGTATACTATGTGTAGCAGCAGTATTTGCATTTGAAATACATATAGCCACACACACATATACATACTGAAAGATATGTGACTTCTGCTAAATTTTACAGATTTATATCATCATCCCTGTTTCATAAAGTTGTCAAAAGCCAGGTTCTTCAAAATGATGACTTGACTTGCTGAGTTACCACTTGTTATCTAAGGTTTCTAAGAACAATCTGATAGTCTGAACAATAATTATGAAATTCAATTTTAGTAAACCAGTTCATTGCGTTTGTTTGCTGTTCATGGGATCAAGAATGAGAATGGGAATGAGGATTCTTATGCAATTTTTTTGCTAAGTACTAATAATACAAACTGCACAGAAAAGAAGTAAAAGCTCTAAGAAGACAATGTTAATGCAAGTGAGCCAAGATTTATTCCAAGACTTTGGCAATTAAAATAGTTTGCATCTGAAAGCCTTTAGAATATTTGCTGTCATTATTGTGTGCCGCACATGCATCAGTGTTCATTTTCTAAACTGAAGAGAAGAAACAAACAAATGAAAGAACTTCACTGTTTGCTACAGATGTTCAGAGATGCTTAGACTATGTGTTCTATTTTCCCAATCCAGCTGCTTAGGGATAAGATATGCCTGGGTGCTTTAGTTCTTATCAAGATGTTTCACAGGCAGTTTGAATTTCCTAAAATTGTGACATGAGGAAATATGGAGTTATGTGGTTATGTACAAAAATATAACCAAGAAAGAAAAATGCATGAAAAGATAAGGACACATCTTTTCAGTGTAACAAACACAGAACAATGTAAACAATAACATTTTAATAAAACAACGAAATGAAAGAAATATTTTCAAACCAGTAGTGTTCAGTTTCATCTACACTTCCATATTAAGTTCTTGAACAAAGTTACAAAGGTTTATTTATTTTGTTTGTTTTTCCTCAACTTTGTGTCCTGCATGCTGCAGTACACAACTTTAATGCAAAGTGAGACCACTGTCACACACATGGCAAAACTACGCACGATGGTAATCAACTACTCTTATTCTTGGATTTGGGGCCTTTTCTATAGAGCGAAATTCACATCTGATAATGAAAATATAGTCAAAATCCAGAGCTTGGGAAGACATAAGCTTGGGACAGAACTTTTTTTAATATAATTTTTACTTTTTATATTAATCACAGGTTATTTACTTTGTATCCCAGCTGGAGCCTCCTCCCACATTCCCTCCCAATCCCACACTTCCTCCCTCATCTCCTCCATGCCCCTTTCCAAGTCCACTGATAGGGGAGGTCCTCCTCCCCTCCCATCTGAACCTAGCTTATAAGGTATCTTCAGGATTGGTTGCAATGCCCTCCTCTGTGGCCTAGCAAGGCTGAACAGAACTTATTAATGTTATTTTACTAAAAGTTCAAGCTGATAAATTGTCATTGAAACAGTTATGTGTGCTGTTTTCAGTACTGGTCAGAAACGTCTCTCACTGAAGTGAGTATTTATTAATATAGATTCTCATAATTGCTCAAATTTCTGAGAAGTGACTGAGTACTCAAGTATAGTTAAGAAAATCTAGGCCAATGCTCCCTCTCCAAAGGCTCAGGGCACACTGGAGAAGACTGACAGGAAGATTGTAAGGAGAGGTTGGTGTTTCCCTTCACTGGGACTCCTGTCTAGTTAGAGGGTGTCCTCTTCAGTATCCATGACTGCTGCTACTAGGAGTCTCAGCTAGAGTCATCCCCATATCCTCCCAGAAACCTACCCTGTCTTAGGTCTCCAGTTTGTCACAGAGATGCCTCTACGTACAATTTCTCTTCTCTCCGCAAGCCCTCTGTCGTCTACCCTCACTTTCCCCATGTCTGATCTCTACCTTCATTTTTCTCCATGTGCCCTCCCCTGTCTTATTTCCTCTTTTCAACCATTTCCCTGCCTACTAGATATGAAGGTATAAAGATGGGCAGAAATTGAAGGGAAGGCCAACCATCCTGACCCAACCTGAGACACATCCCATAGGAGACATCCAACCCCTGCCACTAAATGGTGTTCTGCTATGCTTGAAGACAGCCTCGCATAGCTGTTCTCTGAGAGGCTCCACCCAGCAGTGGGTTGAAACACATCCTGAGACTCACAGCCAAACATTAGGCAAAGCTTAGGAAGTCTGGTGGAAAAGTTGAGGGAAAGATAGAAGGACCTGCAGGTGACAGGAGCTCCCTGAGAAGACAAACAGAGCCAACTAACCAGGACCCAAATGGTCTTGTGAAGACTGAAGCACCAAGTAAGTACTATGCATAGAATGGACCTAGACCCCCTTATACAGATGTAGCCTATGGGCAGCTCCAGCTTTATGTGGGTTCTATAGTAAGGGGAACAGGTGTTGTCTCTGAAATGGACTCTGTTGCCTGCTTTTTTATCACTGCTCCCTGGTGGGGATGCCTCATCAGCCCACAGGAGAAGAGGATGTACTCATTCCTCATGTGACTTGATGAGCTAGGGTGAGAAGTGGGTGGGGCTCCCCTTCTCTGAGGAACAGGGGAGGTGGGGAGAAGAGGAAGAGAGAGTGGGATCAGGAGGAAAGGGAGAAGGAGGGGGTTATGGTTGGGATGTAAAGTGAATAAATAAATTAACCAATTAAATGTAATAAGGAGGACTGTGAAATGCTGTCCTATGGAAATGCTATGGGTAGCGCACATGGATTGATAGTACCTGTGTGGTTACCAACAGTAGACCTGCATACTATAAAGCTAAATATTATTACTAGGAAGCAAATCTTTGTCAGCTGTACATCTCATAGAGGATTACTATCCAAAATATATAAAGACATTGAAAAACAAGCAAACCCCAAAACTCAACCGATTAAAAAAAAAATGACCCTGGTAAATTGAACCGAATTTTGAAAATAGAAGAATAACTAGCAATATCATAGAATTTTCCATTTTTCCTAGCAATTAGGGTCATGAAAATAATAAAGAAAACTTTTCAGATTTTCCTTTTATCTCAGTCAGAATATCAGAGGCAAAAGAAACATTCAACAATAGTCTGTGTGTGTGTGTGTATGTGTGTGTGTGTGTGTGTTGTGTTTGTTACTACAGAACTCATCCAGTAACTCTAGAAATCAGTAAATACACAATATCACTCAAATACACCTAATCTAAAAACAGATGCCTCCTCTAAAAGTAAACATTTTAATTTCATATAGGCAATACAAGCTTGGACAATACCAGAATGAGCCATGCGGAAAACCACATACTATTACAACAAACAATAGAAGGAGGAGGAGGAAAAGGAGGAGAAGAAAAAGAACAACAACAAGGAAGATTGTTTGCTATGTTCAGGTTTGCTCTGTCCATGAGAGTTTATCATAGATTGAAAATGGTCTGTGTATTCTCCAAAGTAAGCTTTACTGAGAGACATATAAATATTTAGCAAGAAAACTCTACAGAAAAAAAAAATAAACTACATGATCAGGAATATAAAATATACTTACCACTATGAGTAGTAACCTTATACGAAAGCTAACTGGCTCATTTATTGAAAGCATTGAATCATCACTGAATACATTCCTAGAGCATTCATGTGAATTCTTTAGTTGTCATATAAGCAGTTCCAGTTTTATAAAAGAAAATATGAGGCAATCATAGCAACCATTAATTATGGCTCATACACAAGACAAAAGCTAACAGACAGAAAATCCCAGAGGAAGACTATATGTGATGGAACTTATGAGACAGCCACTTTAAATCAATGATAATGAATGTATTCAAAGAAATAATAAATATGATGTCTGGAGAATAAAACGTAGTAGACTTTTTTCACCAAATAGAGCAGAGCATGTAAACACACAGAAATCAGTAAAAGGATCCAAATGTGAGTTCTATCATTGGAGCATACATTCACTTAAATGTTAGTGGCCTCAACAGAGTAAAAAAGCAGGAAGGTGAACAATCTTAGAGATTTAGAATACAGTAAATCATAACATGTACACGCAAAGGATAAAGCTATTTGGAGAGAGGTGAACTTTTTAATTTGCTTTAACAGATGCTGACCATTGTTAGAAAAAATAATAGTAACTATATATAGTAAAAATACAATATGTTCCATTATATGAGCAACACTCAGACTTCCATGTTTCCTTAAAAAACAAACAAACAAAAAACAAAAAAACAGTTTATTACATTCTCGTGAAATAAAGTACCAGTAATATTTTCAGGCAGAATGCCTGCAATGATGCAGATGTTCAGTCCTTTCTCTAGGCATCAAGTCACTTTTCACTATTGCTCTGGTATCTTTACTGAAGTATAGAATAATCTCTATAAAAAGGAAGGGAAACTGATTATACAAGGTGTACTTTCTTTGGAATTTTTAGAAATAACTTATATTCTGCCAGTAAGAAAGAGAGAAATTTAGATCTATTTTCATTTCCCTAACATAGATACCCATGTTTTTTTTTAATTTGCATGATTATACTGGAGAGCATAAAAACAAAAATGTCACTAGATAGCAATTAAAAAATTCAAGAAATTCTAAAAATATAAAACTAGCTTCTGGCTATTACAAATAAAGCTGCTATAAACATGGTTGAGCAAATGACCTTATTGTGTACTTGAGCCTATTTTGGATATATGACTAAGAGTGGTATGGCTGGATCTTGAAGAAACACTATTCCTAGTTGTCTGAGAAAGCACCAGATTGATTTCCAGAGTGGTTGTACAAGTTTATATTCCCACCAGCAATGGAGGAGGGTCCCCCTTTCTCCACAACCTCTCCAGCATGTTGTCATTTGAGTTTTTCATCTTGGCCATTCTGATGGGCATAAGGTGAAACCTCAAGGTCGTTTTGATTTGCATTTCCCTGATGGCTAATGAGGTTCTTTAAGTGTTTCTCTGCCATTCGATATTCCTCTATTGAGAATTCTCTGTTTAGCTCTGTTCCCCATTTTTTAATTGGATTACTTGGTTTGTTGCTTTTCAGCTTCTTTAGTTCTTTATATATACTGGATATTAGCCTTCTGTCAGATAAAGGGTTGGTGAAGATTATGGCCAACTGTTGGGCAGAGTGCATGGAATATTATGAAAGAAGTGGGAAATAGTAAGATCTGGAGAGGACAGGAGCACCACAAGAAGAGCAACAGAAACAAAAAAATTTGAACACATGGGTAATTCCAGAGACTCATACTCCAACCAAGTACAATGCATGGAGATAACTAAAACCCCTACACAGATGTAGCCCATGGCAGTTCAGTGTCCAAGTGGGTTCCATAGTAATGGGAAGAGGGACTGCCTCTGACATAATCTGATTGACCTGCTCTTTGATCACCTCCCCCTGAGGGGGGAGCAGCCTTACCAAGCCACAGAAGATGACAATGTAGCCACTCCTGATGAGATCTGATAGACTAAGATCAGAAGGAAGGAGAGGAGGGCCTCCCCTATCAGTGGACTTGGGGAGGGGCATGCGTGAAGAAGGGGAAGGGAGGTTGGGATTGAGAGGGAGGAGGGAGGGGCTTATGGGGGGATACAAAGTGAATAAAGTATAATTAATAAAAAAAGAAATGGAATTTAAAATAAACAGAACAGGATGGCTTTCTTCAGCAGTTGTCAAAAGTTAAGAAATGGAATGTTAGGATCACTAAGTAAGTATATTGTAGCTCTTTTGGAAATTGGTCATTTGTACGTTAATATAAACTATATTCATATTAATTCAAGCCAGGCATCGCAACCTACACTTTTAATACTAGCCCTTGGGTATCAGAAGCAGGTGGTTCTCTGTTAGTTAGAGGCCAGCTTGGTGTACACAGAGAGTTTCAGGACAGCCAGGGCTATGAAACAGAGAAACCAGGGTTCAAAAAAACCAAACATCAGACACAAGCAAAAAGCCATATTATTTTCACCAAAATTTAAATTGTTTATGAATGAAACATAATTAAATAATGATGCAACACATATGATCTACTCAATTTTATAATGAAGAGATAATATCACATAGTTCTTAAGATGATAAAATATTAGTGACTTGTAATGATTTTTAGCATGAGAAATTGTGTAGATGGAATTTTTCTAGTGTGTTAGGTGTTAAGATTTTAATGTTTAAAAACATATATTTTTAATGATTTTATATTTTTTTCTTTCAAATTCAAACCCGGTACAATTTCAAACACACACACACATATACCGATAGAAGCATAATGCTTCTATATAGATATAAATTCTCGGAAGTATATGTCTTATACTAGTTTCCTTTACAAACTAAACCCAGGCTAGCCTCTGAATGATCATCAGAATGCTGCTTCTACAGCATTTAGATTTTGCTGTGTAATCTCTTAAACATCATTATCTGTGAATGTATTAGACAATAATACAATTGCAATACATAAACTGTATTAAACACTTACAAATTCTGGGAGCTTGACTAAGATGAGAAGTTAGGGCCTAGATGATGAACATGGGTAGTTTATTATTCATAACTTGTACCATTTCCTTATTGAATACACTAGACTTCAAAGGAAAATTTTAATTATGTTTCTACATTGCTTTCAGAAATTTACATTATATATGCTAACTAGATCACAAAGATTATAGTTGATAATTAACATATAAAACAACATTACATCTTTCAAATTGACACTGAGGATGATTATTTTTAAAATACTGTCGAAATAATACAAATATGGATAGGTGATACACTACATATTTGAATGAGTTACTCAATTTAAATGTGTCATTCTATAAAGTGAATCTATTTCCATTACATTGATTACCTTGGAGATTAATGAAATAATTATCTTGTAATGATTATCATTTGTGGTCTTATGAATCATGATATTAGTTTCATATGGGCAGATGATTTTTGACCCTTTGAAAAGCGTGACTTCAACCAAATTTGAAACAAAAATTTATTCACTTGAAAAAAATTATAGTTAAATAAAAACAATAATATTGGAAGAGACACTTGTTTCCCTGAGACTTGCAAATAGTCCTTATGCCTTATCCATTTATGAAATTGGTCTGTAAGTGCATTCACAAAGTTCAGCCCAGATGTCTGGTCTGTAATACTAATTTCCATTGAGTATGTTTGGACTAAAGCTTTATGACCTCTCTTTACTGTGGCAGACATGCTACTTGAAAATATCCACTTTAAAAATCTTATTACTGTCAAATTCTTTATCTAGCCCAGTCACTTGACATTCGCACAAGAGTTCGCATTAGAGCTTTTGCCTCTTTAACCTCATGATCCAGAAGGATAAATCATTTATATAAGATTTAATTTTTAATGTCTTTTCCAGGTTATTGGAATCTTAGCTTTCATTCTGTTATGTTGTCTTCAACTTACTATATTCCATGATTAATTTTTCTCCTGTTCCCCCAACCTCTTTGCTTTTTTATGTAATTTGCATGTGTATCTTAGTGGAGGAATTAATTTGTGGAACTTTTCTCTACTGAAATGTATTTTGAGATTTAAGAATAAAGTGCATATCAGGATTTATTTTCATTTCACAGTATTTAGGAAATATTAGTAAGTATCTTTGTTTTCTTTGTGGTGATATAAAAATTTTCTGAATTACAAAAATAGTTATTCTTATAATTAAAAATGTAGACATATCACCATTAAAGTACCAGGACTCAGAAGAACTGGGGGGTTGTATAAACTGAGTGGCTAATTCCTAAGGAGAACACTTGACCCATTCAATTTCTTCTTCACCTAAATATGAAAGTTTGCCAAAGAAAATGACTATATTCAGATGACTTAATAATAATCATTAGAAAGTGTGTATACTAAGAGACTGTAGTTTATGACATTTAGATATATAATGTATTGAAATATAGATTAAGGGAAGAAAATATAACTATAGTAATTTTACATTATTAAACAATATTATCACATATTATTTTGCTTCCAGTTTGTGGGTTATTGAATGCTCATGCATTTTTGTGTTTGACTAACTGATAAGTTATATTATTCTCCATAGCAAATATCTCATATGCTCAGATAAGAAAATGTTTTTTTTTCAAAAAAACACAAATTCTTCCTTTTTTCACCATGTTCCTGTTTTGCCTCTGCTGTCATGCTGCTTCGTGTCATGCAGACCTGTTTTACAGTGTTTCTCCTGTAGCTGAGCACTGCAGCTGTACATTGATTTCAGAAACATTGGAATTTTCATGATTATTTTTCCTGAGTTTATTACAGAACATCTTTCTTCAGTCCCATCTCAGCACTGCAGCAAAAATGTAGGAAACAATATGAAGACAAATCAATTGCTTTCCTTTGAAATGGTCCATGTAAACTATTAGTAAAGAAATATGAAAAAAACTGGGGAAAGAAATGAGCATTTTAGTTCACACAATACTGTTTTGCTGGACTAAGTGTCATCAATAGTGTATATTTGATATTATAATTAAGTCTGTAAAACATAATCTAAATATGTGTTTAACTGATGAGGATTCACTTTATTTTAGTGTTTTGGGAATAAACAATTGGCACAGAGTAATGCCAAAGTGTAGATATTGCAGTCAGTTTAGATTTCACTCAGAATTGATATTTCATTGAGTATTACTAAGTTCAGAGTTTGTTTAACAAGATCAACTATTAACATTGCCCTAATCTAATATTTTCAAGAATACAATATGGTCATGATTACTTTTTATTTCATGAGCTCAAGTTTACCACACTGTTCCACCTATTTATGCTGTCACCCACTTACTGAAACGGTAGTAACTTATAACTAGTATTTCTTTTCATTCTTTTATTAAAATATTTTCATATAACATTTTGATCATGGTTTCTCCAATCTCATTTTTTCCCAGTTCTTCCACCTCCCTGTCCACTCTATCAATGCCATTTCTTCTTTTTTGTTCTTTGTAGAAAACAAAAAAAACTCAGTATAAGGTTTATAAAGTATAAGAGCAAGTTACAGTGAACTATCAGAAAGAGAAAGTTAATAAAATGTGCTTGAATGAAGGGGTCATGTTCTACATCTGCAAGCAGAATAACGTGGCAGCTTTGGTTACATAGTTCTGGCTTGAGAGTCAAAGAAAGGATTTGTAGACTCTCCTTCTGAGGCTACGGAAAAGTCCTGAGGCCAGGTCAGTGATGTCAGTGATGTCCCTGCATGGTGGTCCAGAGAGGCCTTTGGGTGAAGTTGTGAGAGCGAAGCCTGGATTGCCTTGGAGACTCCAAGATGTGGAGATGTCAGAGTTGAGGAATATCTGCCAAGGAAAGCTGCAGACTGAGTCTGGGACCAGCTCAAGAGAATAAATAAAGATGGAAGTCAATAAAGATGGAAGAAGTTGGAGATCTGAAGAGAGTTTTGACATCAGATGTGGAGGTGAAGAATTTGGCGTTTGCCCTGGTGGTTTTCATTCTTGCTTTGGTTCAGTATTTTATCACTATGCTCTTCTTTCTCCCTTTTGGAATGGTAATGTATATTCTGTGACATTCTATATTCAAAGTATGTAATCTGCTTTTTGATTTTCATTTTACAGAGGATTCTAGTTAAGAGACTGTCGTGGGGGGGCGGGGTTTGATGAAGACATCTTGTTAAAGACTGAGAGTTCAAAAAATTCACAATAGTTGAATATTGTACAGATGTTTGTGTCTGTGTTAGGTCCCACCTACTGCAAGATGCTTCTTGGATAATATAAACACTATTATGTGGTAAATAGAATGGTATTTGGAGTCATTTTATTGCTATGTTCTTTTAGTGGAACAAGAGTACTTAGTGTTTTCCTTGTCCCATGGCCTGTCCTAAGGTTCATGGCTACCTGAACTGTGTCATACATGGGTTCCAGCCTCTGGAGTGGGCCTTAAACCCAATCAGCAAGTACTGAGTTTTCCTGAATTGTTTGTGATGCTATAGCACCAACATATAATGCATGCATGACAGCATTGTATATTTCAGAGTTTGTAAGTTTCGGTGGTTTCCATACTCCTCTACTGCCATGTAGAGTATCAGCAACCCTAGTATCAGGAACACTAGTAAATATGGAGAAAGATTCTAGTTAAGCACCAACTGAACTTCTCCATGATCTTTGAGACATGCAGGTATTGTCTTTAGAAATAAGGTCTTAACATCATTTTGTGGAGAGCAAACAATAGTCTTGGTGCTAACTAACCTTTTTTGAGATGTTGACTAATACCAAAAAAAAAAAAAAAACAAAAAAAAAAACCAAAAAAACATCCTGACCATTCTTAATTTCATAGTCTCAAACAATCTACAAAAAAGGAACTCTGTCACACTGGTACTACTAGTGCTATTTTATGAGGCAGTTTCCACTTAAATTTGAAACCAAAGGAACAGATTTTTCCATACAATATAGGCAAGCTGGACACAGAAAATCACAGAAGATTTGATAGTATGTACAATACTGTGCAAGCACAAGTCAGAGCAAATCCCAACACAATGAAAGAAGGTGGAGAAGCTATTCCACCTCTAGTTGATGAAATACTGGCATTGATAGCTGCCAGGGAGAGGGAAAATTCAATATCTTTAAGAAGATAACTCTTGGTGAACAGGCCATGCTCTAGTAAAAGAACACATATTAAACAATAAGTGGTCAGCACCTGTTGGATTTCATAGGTTTAGAAATGAAAGAGTAGGGCAAGAAGATGGGAAGATTTGAGATGGGTAGATCTTGGAGGAGTTGAGGAAGGGGATGAATATTATGAAAACATAATGGGTGGAGCACTCAATGAAAATGCATGTGTAATTTATGTGCATACATGTATATATGTGTATATATATTTATATACATATATATCCTTGTATAACATTTGATTGCTTTATGTTTTTAATAACTTTGAAAGTTATCTTTGACTTTTGGTTGCCAGTATTATTTGTTGTCAAGTTTGTCTTTTTCTATTTTCTAATTTTCTTCCCATCTCAGTTTTTGGTTTCACTCTATCTATTATTTTCTATTTTTCTTTATTCTAGGATTTTTTTTAATTTTAGTTTCTATATAATTGAAGGTATGAATTTTACTGCATTTCTAACTTACCCAAAGATAATTTTAAGATTATTGGTTTTGTTCTATTACCCACAAGATTGCTGCCCTTTAAATTTATGCTAATTGCCAATAAATACTTCCTCTGTCTGATGATGATATTTAAATGTCTTTAATAAAAAAGTTTATTCCCTGTACTGTTATCCTCACAGCTTCCTTACCAACTTTTGTATTTACATCTAGTTTTATATTTCTCAACATATACAGAACTGCAGGAGAACCTCCTTGGAATTCAGTGTTGGAGTAGTACACACCACACACACACACACACACACACACACACACACACACACACGTGTATTATGCTGATGCTACTATTGTGCTCCTATCCTTCAGCTTTGAAATGATGGTAATGCAGAAGACTTTCTCTTTAACATTAGTGTGTGTAAGCTTGGCTTCATCTCCTTGAAGCTGCAGTCTTCATAATAGGAAGTGTCATTACAAATTAACATTTTTTTTAATAAACAATTCTAAAATCTTTATTAATTTAAAATCAAGTCAAATACATGTATGTTTTCATGCTAATAACAGCAGAAACAAATACAAATTACATAAAGTCGAAATATCTCCAAAATTATTTTCAGGAATCTTGAGGGAGGATGTGCACTGAACCCAAAGCCTTGTGCATAAACATGTGAGTTCCCACTAGGCTATACCTGAAGCCCTAGGCTGCCTTTCATTATAAATTAAGACTAAGGGAGGATTACATAAAATCAGATTTAGGTTCATCTGAAGGAACAGATTCAATTAATTAAAGCTGTCCAATAAGGAAACAGCTTCCTTGTATTATCATGAGTTCTGTGGCCACACAATGTATGTATGTTTTTCAGTGAGTGAATGCCATTCGTATGCAGATGCAGTAGCTTACAGCTGGAGTTACAGGAGATTGTGAGACACCCAGTGTAGGTGCTGGGAACTGCACTCAGGTCCCCGGAAGAGCAGTAAGCACTCTTAACCACTGAGCTTTTTCATGGAGCCCTTTCCTTTTTTCATTGCTCTGACAAAAGCAACTGAAAGAAGGGTTGGTTTACTTTCCTTTGACTCACGGTTTGAGGATACAGCTCATCGTAGCGGGGAAGGCAAGGCAGCAGCTGGCCTTGCATCTAGCCAGGAAGCACAGTGACACATGCTTGTTTTCAGCTTACTTACTCTTTTTTATTCAGTCCTGAAATGTTGGTGCCTGGATTTAAGGTAGGTCTTCCCACCTCAATCATAAGCCAATTTAGAAACTTCCTTATTCCCAGAGGTTTGATTCCTGTGTGGTTCTAAAAACCTGTCAAATTAACAGTATTAACCATCACATATTTTTGTTTTGGAATTTCTTTTTGAAACAAATTAACATTTTAAGTTAACTTTTGTGGTATTAAATACAGTTGGATACCAAAAGAAAACATATTTTGCTTGTTTTATAAACACAGATGGAACTGCATAGCTAGATTTTTAATTGTTAGTAGAGGAATTGTCAATTGTCCTTGACCAATCAACACAAGAGTTTAATGAAGCCATCTTCAATTTATCCTAAGCAAAGATCTTGAAGGAAAATATTCACTGTTAAAATTTTTACATACTTTATGGTTTGTCTATATTTTTATTGCCTGTATCATACATGGATATGTAGATAGATGATAGATAGAGATGATAAATGAATATATTAATAGATAGATTAATAGATAGATGATACATGAATAGATAGAAAGATGAATGGATGATAGATGACTAGATAAAAATAACTAGATAGAAAGATGGATAAATAGATGATAGATGACTAGATAGACAGATAGATAGATAGATAGATAGATAGATAGATAGACGGATAGATGAATAGATGGATAGATAGATGTGCTAGGGCTTTAGGTATTCAACAATAAACTTGAACTTATGGTGTACTCAAGATGACTCTGAACACCTGATTAACCTGCTTTTTCCAACCCTCTATGTTGTTTTTGCTTTTAAAAAGTGATGTTCTTTCCCCAAAAAAACTATGGTAAATTGGGCACTTTTAAATAATCAAATAGTCCTGCCTGACTATTTGATTATTCTGATTTTAAGAAAGAAATTTAGAATTATTAGCTAAAAGGACATTGTATTAAAATTTTCAATTTAAAAATAATTATTGCATATAAAAGACAGCATAAAGACAGAATGAGGAAAAACATAGAGGCATTTGGTGAAATACAAAATATTTTTAGAAACTATTCAAGTAGATCAATGACTATGCTAGATATTAGCAGAATATAGTCTATATTTATAATGAATATTGGCAGAGTAGATTAAAATTTTTCAGAGATTAAGTGTGAAAGATGCATAAAATAGTAAGCATAAGAATAATTGAAGGAGGTATAACAATTATTTCAGATGAAATGGTTGTTAAGACAAAAAAACAGATGTAAAACATTTTCAAAATCAGGGTCAATTTATCAGATACATATAACGACTATGAACATGCATCTAGCTTACAACAAAACTTTAGAAAACACAGCATAATGGGATATAGTCTAAAATGAAAGTATACATTGACAGTGATGCTTTTTTGTTTTAATTTTTATTTTTTATATTAATTACAGTTTATTTACTTTATATCGCAGCTGTAGCTCCTTTCCTCATTTCCTCCCAATCCTACCCTACCTCCCTCATCTCTTCCCTGTCCCTTTCCTAGTCCACTGATAGGGGAGGTCCTCTTTCCCTTCCATCTGACTCTAGCCTATCAGGTCTCATCAGGACTGGCTACATTGTCTTCCTTGTGGGCTGATAAAGCTGCTGTTCCCTCAGGGTAAGGCAATCAAAGAGACAGCCACTGAGTTTAGGTCACAGACAGTCCCTGTTCCCCTTACTAGGAACAAAGAATGATGTTTTTTAATTGAAAATCTTCCTCCTGCATATTGACCCATTTGAACAAATTAGAATGACATGGTAGGTTTATACAACATTATGCAGTTACATAAATTTATATATATATTATGTGTATATATGTTCAACAACTGCATAGTGCAAATTGTTTACAAGATTGTCTACTGTAATAATAAGAAAGAAATTTCCATATTATATATTTTTCAACAGCATGCTTTATATCTTGTCTTTTAATATGACATCAAGAGGTAAAGAAAAAACATAAAATTTTACACCCCAGCAAGTCTTTAAATCTAGGTAACATTGCTGATAGAACAGGGTCAGATGAAAGGGGAGGAGGTCCTCCCCAATCAGTGGACTTGGGTAGGGGCAGGGAGGAGATGAGAGAGATAGAGGGGGTGGGATTGGGAGGGAATGAGGGAGCGGGATACAGATGGGATACAGAGTTAACAAAATGTAACTAATAATAAAAAGAAAAAATTTAATTTCTATTTGTGATGAATACTAAAAAATACCAAAAAACCCTTTAAGACATTGAAGAAACAATTTGCAGAAAGCGTCATAAGACTGAACGATTGCCCATGCTTCTAGGATTCATACACTAAAATTCAGCATCCTACGAGAGGCAATCCACACATTTACTGCAATCCCCAGCAAAATTCCAACACAATTATTCACAGACCTTGAATGGAAAAATTTTAGCTTCATATGGAAAACAAAAACCCAGGATAGCTAAAAACAATGCTGAAAAGTAAAAGAACTGCTAGAGATATCACCATCCCTGACTTCAAATTGTATTACAGAGCTATGTCTTAGCACAAAAAATATGTTATTGGCACCAAAAAAAAAAGATATGTTGATTATGGATTTGAACTGGAGGCCAAGACATAAATCCACAGACACAGGGAAAAATAATTTTGATAAAGAATCCAGAAATACATACTTTAAAAAAATCACAGTATCTTTATCAAATTGTGCTGGTCAACCTAGTTGGCTTAAAGCAGAAGAATCCAAGTAGATCCATACTTGTCACCCTACACAAAACTCAATTCCAATTAGATCAAAGACATCAACATAAAACCAGGTACACTGAACCTGATAGAAGAGAAAGTGTATCATAGTCTTGTAGTCATTGGCACAGGAAAAGGCTTTCTGGAGAAATCTCAGGAACTAAGAGCAATAACTAAATGGGACCTCATGAAGCTGAAAAGCTTTTGCATGACTAAGGACACCATCATTTGTACAAAGCAGCAGGCTACAGAATGGACTTTTTTTTTTTTTTACCAATTACACATCCAATAGAGGACTAATATTCAAAATATATTTAAAAAACCATACTGGGCAAACAAATAACACAATTTAAAAATGGAGTACAGATTTAAAGAAAGAATTATCAAAAGAGAAAGCTCAAATGCCTAGGAAACAAAGAAATGTTCAGCATCTTTACTCATCAGAATAAAACAAAACTTTGAGATTGTTACAAGTCAGAATGGTTCACATTAATAAAACAATTGAGAGCTCATGTATTTGAGAACATGGAGTATCGGGAACACCCTTCCACTGCTGCTGAGACTCAAAACTTGTACAGCCACTATGGAAATCAGTGTAGAGGCTTCTCGGGATTAGAATTGATCTACCTTAATATCTAACTATACCACTCTTGGGTGTATTCCCAAAGGATGTTTCATCCTATTACAGAGACAATATTTCAACCATATTCATTGATGCTTAATTCTTAATAGGCAGAAATTGAAAACAACCTAGAAAAGTTTCTCAGTAGGAAAATGGATGAAGAAATATGATACTTTACCATATTGGAGAATTACTCCAATATCCAAGTGACATGAAATGTGCAAGTTGGAACTTGAAAAAAAATCATCCTTAACCAGGTATTCCAGACACAGCAAGACAAGTACAGTTTGCATTTGTTTACATGTGAATATTTAACAAGTAAAATGATAACAAAGTTATAATCCATAGATCCGTAGAAGTTAGGTACAGAGTAAGGGAGTAGGTAGGGCAGAAAGGTCTCCCTACACAAAAAAAATGGAATAGGTAGTTATTGATGTATTGGAGACTGGAACAGAGGGATCAACTGGAGATGCGAGAGGAGGACTAATGGAGTACATGAGGAAGGATATCTAAAATTAAGGGACATTTAAGCAGTCATATGGAAACCTCATAGTTGAAGATTCCTAAAATGTATACATATATGAAGGCACTCTAAATGTAGTTGCCAAGTAACGGGGTTATATATTTCCAAGTAGCCATGTCTTATCACCAAATGAACCTGCCAGTACTGGGGTTGGGTTACATGTAATTGAATTATTAGTGAATAGGTTTCCATGGGTATCCCAAACAACCCAGGCTGTTGCCAAAATTATAGGTTTCTTCTCACAAAGTGACAGTAAGGCACAATGGCTTAAGACAACTCATCAAACATGGAGAAGTTGAACTAGTGTCTATATATAGCCTTCATTGCTATGTTTTCACTTCCTTAGTAAAAGAAGGTATCCTGCATGCATCCAAAGGAGAAAAGTAAATAACAAGCCTTTGATCTAAAATGGTGTCTAGCCTGCAAGATATGCTAGTGCAATGTAGGCTCAAAGCTTGTGAGAGTAACTAAGCAGTATCTGACTCAACTCAGGGCCCACTCCATAGATCAAGCACATATCTGCTGATGAATAATCTGAAACAAGTTAGCCCCTGTACATAGGGTAAAACCAAATACTACTATTCTAAATAATAAAGTAAGTAGAGATAAAATGACTCCTAATAATAATGCCATTCTGACTTGATAAAGGCCTTGTTCAGTCTTTTTCAGAGATGCTTCCTCCGGCAGCCAATGGAAGCAAATATAGAGACCTACAGCCAGACATTATGCAGAGAACAAGAGACTTTAGAATACTTGTTGCTGGATTTTTTATTACAATGTGAACCCAAGATTGTGTTGTTTACCAGAAAACCTGTGTCTCATACACACCTTTAATCCAAGAGCTTGATGCTTGAGTATTGTAAACAGGATTAATAAAGTTAGCCTTGTTTAAGAGGTGGAACAAGCAAAAAGTTTATAGGATGTAAAAATAGGGAAAAACCATGAAGAGTAAGTCAGGAGGACAGAGAGATTCACAGGAAGTAGAAGGGAGGGACATTCAATTTGAGTTTTTTGTTTTTTTTGACATGGCCTTTTGGGATATCAGCTGAGGAGGAAGTCCAGCTGGGTGCTTTCTCTGCCTCTCTGGGTTAGTAGTCTTTCACTCCAGTATCTGGATCCTGTGTCTTTATTTATTTTTTTTTTCATTTTTTAAATTAATTACATTTTATTTACTTTGTATCGCCCCTGTAGTTCCCTCTTTCCTCCCCTCCTCCTACTTTCCATGCATGCCCCTCCCCAAGTCCACAGGTAGGGGAGGACTTCTTTTTCTTCCTTCAGATCCTAGTCTGTTAGGTCTCATCAGGAGTGGCTGCATTGTCTTCCTCTGTGGCCTGGTAAGGCTGCTCCCCCCTCGGGGGGAGTCTTTATTTTAAAACTAAAGGATTGAGATTGTGTTAAAAACACATAGCAAAAATAATCACAGATATTACTTATAATATTCACCTTGTGTTCCAAAACTATTTCCATGAAAATTTTGACATTTTAAATTTTTTTAACTTTTATTAATTACACTTTATTCACTTTGTATCCTCCCATAAACCCCTTTCTCCTCCCCTCCCAATCCCACCTTCCCTCTCCCTTCTTTACATATGCCCTTCCACAAGTCCACTCATAGGGGAGGTCCCCCTCTCTTTCCTTCTGATCTTAGCCTCTGACATGAACTGTTTGGCCTGCTCTTTGATCACCTCCCTCTGAGGGGAGAGCAGCCTTACCAGGCCACAGAGGATGACAATGCAGCCACTCTTGATGAGATCTGATAGACTAAGATCAGAGAAATTTTTAACTTGTAATTGAACACTGAAACAAAGTATCAAACATCAGCAGACTTTAAAGTAGGGAGAGAGTAAATTTTTTCAAATGTGAATTCAAGGTTAAGTTCTTAAATAGTGTACAGAAAATGAAGTAGAAGAATACAAGGACTTGAGAAAATGTAAGCAATTAGAAAGTGATCTCAATGGGTCACAGCATCTTCACTAAGACATGAACTCTGTTGTCTACTCCTCAATCATTTCCCTCTGGTGTGGCGGCCTTACCAGGCCAGAGAGGAAGAGTATGCATTCAGTCCCGGTAAGACTTTATTGCTTGGAGTCAGTTGTTAGAGGAGGAGGGCTCCCCCTTTCTGAGAACTAGGGGAGGAGGATGGGGTGAAGAGTGAGGGAGAGTGGGACAGGAATGGGACTTGGGAGAGGGCTATGATCAGAGTTTAAAGTGAATAATTTTAAACCCCCTCTGGAGACTGATGAATCAACCAAGGACAATGCATGGAGGGGACCTAAACCCTTTGCTCAGATGTAGCCCATGGGCAGCTTAGTCTCCATGGGGGTTCCCTAATAAGGGGAACGGGGACAATCTCAGGGATGAACTTGGTTGCTTGCTCTTTGATAACCTCCCCATGGTAAGGTAGGCCTCAGAGAAAGAGGATCCAGACAGTCCTGATGAGACCTGATAGGCTAGGATCAGATAGGAGGACCTCCCCTCTCAGTGGACCAGGGGAAGGGACATGAGTGGAAGGATGGGAGGGACCTGGTGGAGATGAGGGAGAGGGTTGAGGCTGGGATACAAAGTGAATAAGTTGTAAATAATAATAATAATAATAATAATAATTTTAAATTAAAAATGAGTATATTATGTAGCCACAGAAATAAGAATTTAAAGTACTAGATTATTTTGGGTATAAAAAATGAGAAGTGATTTTGAATTTTCCAATAAGTCTTAAATATTATTTGACATTTTCTCTGCAGTTTTTGTTATGTTAATACACTCAAAAACAGATAACCAGTTGTATAATCTTCATCTTTGTTTCTTGAATACAGAAAGCATGCTTTTTCTAAGTTCTATAAAAGAATTTTTGTATAATTTTTATATAATAATTATAAAAATTATGACTTTTTATATTTTATGTTTTCTACCCAAAAAATTATACCACTACTTTTGCCACTTAAGTTGATTTTTTTTCAGAGAATCATGTTTTTATTTTTACCAGTTTTGCTTTGTTTTAATTTATTCTTCTTTCATACACTCCAACCCATCCAAGTTTCTCCTCCCTCCATTCCTCAGAGTTCTCTTCTCACCTTCCTTCTTCTCCAGATCCATTCCTCCTTGCTTTCCTTTCATAAATGAAAGAGCCCCCCAGGAACAGCAAGCAAACACATCATAATAAGGTTCAATTTGACTAGGTACAAGGTCAAGGCTGGAACAAGTGAAACATTAGGAGAAAAAGGGTTCCAAAAGCAGGCAGAAAGGTCAGGTTTTCTTTTTGTGCCACTGCTATTGGAGTCCCATAAGAGCACCAAGCTATATAGCCATAATTCACATGCAATGGACCTAGAGCAGACCCACTCAGACTCTGTTTTGGCCTCTTCAATCTCTGTCGGCCCTTATGAGCCCTGTTAGTTGATTTTGTGGGCCATATTCTTCCGATGTCCTCAGCCCCTACAGTTCTGATAAACTTTCCTCCTTTTTTTTCTTTTTTTTTTAATTTTTATTAATTACGCTTTATTCACTTTGTATCCCCCCATAACCCTTCCTTCCTCCCCTCCAAATCCCACCTTCCCTTCCCCTTCTCCATGCATGTCCCTCCCCAAGTCTGTTGTTAGGGGAGGTCTTCCTCTCCTTTCTTCTGATCCTAGTTTATCAGATCTCATCAGGACTGGCTGCAGGCCACTTTCTTCCTTTTTTTACATAGCATTCCTCATTCAAACCTAATGATTGGCTGTAGGTCTTTATCTTTTTCTCAGTTGCTTCAGCCTCTCTGATGACAATTGGGCACTATGAGTATGGCAGAATCTATGAGTATGGCAGAATATCGTTAGAAATCATGTTATTGTGTAATCTTTGGGTTTGGGTCTATGCTAGGTCTTGGGATATCCGGCTTCCAGTTTCAGGCCATCCAATCTCTCATGGTGTGAGCCTCAAGTTAAAACAGTCATTGGCTGGACACTGGAGAAGTTCTCTGTGCACATTACCCTGGCATGTCTTGCAGGTAAGACAAATAGTAGGTCAATATATATATATTGGCCTACGATTTATATATATATATATATATAACATGATATATATAACATGTATCATGTTATATATATATATATATAACATGTTAGTGTACATAAATAACATACACAACATGTTTGTGTATCATTTTCCTACACTGATAACATTTTAGTGTATCATTTTACTAATATAAAGGTAAATTTTGGCTTTTGAATGGATCACTCAAGCATTTTTTACTTTATTTGCCTTTATTTGTTTATTAACTTAATTTATGTTTTCAATTACAGATTTATGTATATTTACATATTTTATCGTGTATTTATTATTAAAAGAAATTATGTGTTTGTACTATGCTCAAAATATTTAGATTTTTTTTTTCAATGCAGTTTATTCAGGAACCTTGAACAATCATCTGACCCTGGGGAAAGCCAGCCCACAGCTTAAATAGCCTCTGGGTAGTCAACCCCAGCGTGCCACGTGGGCAATGCAGATAGGTCCACATACTTGGAAGCAAGCCAGATCCTCAGCCTTAGCCAAATGTGGAGTTGTTTGTGACAGAGAGCACTCACCACCGGGACGGTGGAAGGCAGAAACCAGCTCCATCTTTAAGGCGCGGCATTACGCAGCTCTCTACAGTTCCCCCTTTTTGTTTTAGACGCATCAGGCAAGAGTGGAGGTCTGATCTCTGATATTAGAAATAAATTGGGACTTTGTACCGATGTTCATTTAGGTGTCATCCACCAAAAGAGCATCAGACCCGTCCAATACCTTTTTCTCAGAGGCGGGACCTGGGGCATCAACCCGCATGCAATCAGACTTGCTCTTCTCTGGGTCCAAAGCGGCTGACCCTGAGTGCAGTGCTTAGCCTCGCATCCTGAGCATAACATTTTAGCTTTTTATGGTAGCCAACCATGCTTGGGGAGACTGTCCTGCTTCAATGGCTGTAAAGGCCTGAATGGTCATGGCTGCATTACACTGTTGTGAGACTCTAATCTTGCATATATACCACAGGCAAACCAAGGAGACCAACACCAGAAGGCCTGCTAACGCTCCCATGCCTGCCCATTCCTTCAGATGAATCATGGCTACAGCAATCCATGATGATAATCCTGTGGCTTGTCCTGTGTCCACTCTGGTAGTATTTACCGTGACAATGGCCACTCTCCGCTGCTCCATCGTAGTATCAAATTCTCCAGTCCAATTACCTAAAATATAGCTAGACAATTGTTTAGACAGATTTGCAGCACAGGAAAAATTCTCATATTGTATGCTAGTGACACAAAGTCCAGCATACTTTCATTGACAGCCAAGTTGAGCGATTTGCCATAGGGTATCAATTTGCTCCTGCACAGGGTCAATCCTCTGATTGAACACCATCAAGCCTCCTTTTAGTTGAGCATTAATTCCTTTTTGTACATCTAAGGCATGAGCTACATTGGCTAAATGATTATTCAGGGTCTGAGCAGTCTGCACAGTATGACTCATGGCTAATGCCCCGGTGGTAGCTCCAACAGCCGCCAATGAGATGGGAGTAACAATGGCAGCTGTAGTTCCAAGATCCCTTTTCTGTCTGAAGAGAGTCATAGTGTGAGGGGCATCAACGGGCACAGGCACCCAGTGAGGCATGCGAGGAACCAGGGCATACCTAAATTCACTAGCATTCCAGCATTGGGCAAAAAAGCAAGTATCATTACCACAATTACTTGGCTCTATTTGGCTAATAATGAATAAAAATGGGGGATATAAACAAACTGGTGTGGGCTTATAGGAAATATTATGAGAAGCCTTAACCCCCTCGTTGGAACATCTTGCATCAGTTCTAGAATTAGCAATGGTGATGTCCGAGGTCTGAGTAGGTTCAGGACACCCTTGCCCCCAGGGGCGAGACGTGCTCCATGTAAATTGACTAACTCCATGTTTTCCTCCACTTTTGAAAGTCATTTAAGGTTCTTAAATTATTCCCCCCCCCTTTTTTTAAATTTTTCATCAATTACACTTTATTCATTCTGCATCCCCCCATAAGCTCCTCCCTCCTCCCCTCCCAATCCCACTCTCCCTCTTCCATCTGCATGCATGCCACTCCCCAAGTCCACTGATAGGGGAGGTTCTCTCCTTTCTAATCTTAGTCCATCAGTTCACATCAAAACTGGCTGCATTGTCCTCTACTATGGCCTGGTAAGGCTGCTCCCCCCCAGGGGGAGGTGATCAAAGAGCAGGCCAATCAGATTATGTCAGAAGCAGTCCCTCTTCACATTACTATGTAACCCAATTGGACTCTGAACTGCCCTGGGCTACATCTGTGCAGGGGTTCTGGGTTATCTCCATGAATAGACCTTGGTTGGAGTATGAGTCTCTGGGAAGTTCTCCGTGTTCAAATTTTCTTGTTCTGTTGCTCTCCTTGTGGAGACCCTTTCCTCTCCAGCTCTTACTATTTCCCAGTTCTTACATAAAATTCCATTCCCTCTGCCCAACAGTTGCCCATCAGGCTCAGCATCTGCTTTGATAGTCTGTAGGGCAGAGGCTTTCAGAGTCCCTCTGTGGTAGGTTCCTAGGTTGTTTCCTGTTTTCTTCTTCTTCTGATGTCCATCCTCTTTGCCTTTCCGGATGGGGATTGTACATTTTAGTTAGGGTCCTCTCTCTTGCTTAATTTCTTTAGATGCACAGGTTTTAGTGGGTTTGTCCTATGTTGTATGTCTATATGAGTGAGTATATACCATGTGTGTCTTTTTGCTTCTGGGACAACTCACTCAGGATGATCCTTTCCAGATCCCACCATTTACCTGCAAATTTCATGATTTCCTTATTTTTCATTGCTGAGTAATATTCCATTGTGTAGATGTACCACAATTTCTGCATCCATTCTTCAGTTGAGGGGCATCTGGGTTGTTTCCAGATTCTGGCTATTACAAATAAAGCTGCTACAAACATGGCTGAGCAAATGTCCTTTTTGTGTACTTGAGCCTCTTTTGGATATATGCCTAGGAGTGGTATGGCTGGATCTTGGGGAAGCAATATTCCTAGTTGTCTGAGAAAGTGCCAGATTGATTTCCAGAGTGGTTGTACAAGTTTACATTTCCACCAGCAGTGCAGAAGGGTTCCCCTTTCTCCACAACCTCTCCAGCATGTGTTGTCACTTGAGTTTTTGATCTTGGCCATTCTCATGGGTGTAAGGTGAAATCTCAGGGTTGTTTTGATTTGCATTTCCCTAATGGCTAGTGAGGTTGAGCATTTCTTTAAGCGCTTCTCTGCCATTCAGTATTCCTCTCCAGAGAATTCTCTGTTTAGCTCTGTTCCCCATTTTTTAAGTGGTTACTTGGTTTGCTGCTTTTCAGCTTGTTTAGTTCTTTGTATATACTGGATATTAGTCCTCTGTCGGATAAAGGGTTGGTGAAGATTCTTTCCCAATCTGTAGGCAGTTGCTTTGTTTTGGTGATGGTCTCCTTTGCTTTGCAGAAGCTTTTCAGTTTCATGAGGTCCTATTTATTGATTGTTTCTCTTAGAGCCTGTGCTGATGGTGTTCTTTTCAGGAAGTTTTCTCCTGTACCAATGAGTTCTAGGGTATTCCCCACTTTTTTTTTCTAGCTGATTTAATGTGTCAGGTTTTATGTTGAGGTCTTTGATCCACTTGGACTTCAGTTTTGTGCAGGGTGGTAAGTATGGATCTATTTTTATTTTTCTACATGTAGACATCCAGTTGGGCCAGCACCATTTGTTGAAGATGCTATCTTTTTTCCATTGTATGGTTTTGGCGTCTTTGTCAAAGTTCAGGTGTCCATAAGTGTGTGGGTTTATTTCTGGGTCCTCTGTTCGGTTCCATTGATCCACTATTCTGTTTCTATGCCAGTACCATGCAGTTTTTAAAACTGTTGCTCTATAGTACAACTTAAGATCAGGGATGGAGATACCTCCAGAAGATCTTTTATTGTTGAGGATTGGTTTAGCAATTCTGGGTTTCTTGTTATTCCATATGAAGTTGAGAATTTTTCTTTCCAGGTCTGTAAAGAATTGTGTTGGTAATTTGATGGGAATTGCTTTGAATCTGTAGATTGCTTTTGGTAAAATGGCCATTTTTACTATGTTAATCCTGCCAAGCCATGAGCATGGGAGATCTTTCCATCTTCTCATATCTTCTTCTAATTCTTTCTTCAGAGACTTGAAATTTTTTTCATACAAGTCTTTGACTTCCTTGGTTAGGGTTATTCCAAGGTACCTTATGTCATTTGTGGCTGATGTGAAGGGTGTTGTTTCCCTAATTTCTTCCTCAGCCTTTTTGTCTTTTGTATACAGGAGGGCTACTGATTTTTTTGAGTTAATTTTGTATCTGGCCACTTTGCTAAAGGTGTTTATCAGCTGTAGGAGTTCCCTGGTAGAGTTTTTGGGGTCACTCACGTATACTATCATATCATCTGCAAATAGTGATAATTTGACTTCTTCCTTTCCAATTTGTATCCCCTTGATCTCCTTCAACCGTCGTATTGCTCTAGCAAGGACTTCCAGCACTATGTTGAAGAGATATGGAGAGAGTGGGCAGCCTTGTCTTGTCCCTGATTTCAGTGGGATTGCTTTAAGTTTCTCTCTGTTCAGTTTGATGTTGGCTATAGGTTTGCTGTATATTGCCTTTACTATGTTTAGATATGTGCCTTGTATCCCTGATCTCTCCAATACTTTAAACATGAATGGATGTTGGATTTTGTCAAATGCTTTTTCAGTATCTAGGGAGATTATCATGTGTTTTTTTTTCTTTCAGTTTGTTAATATGGTGGATCACATTGATGGATTTCCATATATTGAACCACCCCTGCATACCTGGGATGAAGCCTACTTGGTCATGGTGGATGATATCTTTGATGTGTTCTTGTATTCGGTTTGCGAGTTTTTGTTGAGTATTTTTGCATCAACGTTCATAAGGGAGATTGGCCTGAAGTTCTCTTTTTTTGTTGGGTCTTTGTGAGGTTTTGGTACCAAGGTGACTTTATACATGATCTGGTATTCATGTTTTCTTAAAAATCATTTGTTTTATTTTTATCTTATTGAGTTTATTTTATTTTATTACAATATTTCTTCCTTTCTTTCCTTTCCTCCAAACCTTCACATATTCCCTTCCCCACTCATCTTTAAATTCCTTGCCTTTTTTCCAACTAATTATTATTGCATGATTTTTATATGTATTTGTATGTGTTATGTGTATGTTTATGTGTGTGTTTATGTGTATATGTTTATACATACATATTCCTAAGTATAACCTGTTCGGTCTATATAGTGTTATTTGTATGTATGTTTTCAGGACTGACTGTTTAGCATTGGATAACATTTGTGTGCTTTTCCCTGGGGATGACCACCTCTCCCATTCCCAAAATGCTTCAGTGTTTTGTAGTTCCTTGTGTAGGGATGAGGCCTCTTGGGATCTTCCCTGTCCCCTTTGACATGTTTGTTAGTGTCATTCTTGTTCAGCTCATGTTTGAACAGTCATGTTGCTGAGACTTTATTGGAATAGCTTCTGTAGTACTCTGCGTCACAGTGTCATAGCAAACTCAATGATCCCTGTTGGTTTTCCCAGTCCATGTTGGCACGTCTATTGATGTATTCCTTGTTTAGCTCACATTTGGCCAGTATGTTGGTGAGGATTTAAGAGCATAGTCTTTGACGTTTCTAGGAAACACAACCTCACAGCAAATCCCTGATACACAGGCTCTCTCAATCATCCCCCACCTCTTCCACAGTGCTTTCTGAGTCTTAGGTGTAGTAGTATTTGTAGATGTTCATTGGAACGGGGCCTTACAACTCTGCATATTTTGATTGGTTGTCACTTTATGCAGTGATCTCCATCTGTTTCAATACTATCTCTTTATAACACAATGAAACTATGCTATTTTGCCTATCCTGAATCCAATATTCACTTTGTGATTATCTAGAAAAATTCCAACAATCTGTGACAGAATATTATACAAAAAAGTAACACTTCATCTTGAATCCAAGAAGTTAATAAAAAATCCCCTATCTGTATCAGTATAGTTTTGAAATGAAGGAAAGATTTAATACACTGGAAATAAATAGAAAGATGTTAAAAATATAAATAGGAAAACAAGATATACAAAAATGAACTCGATAAATTGCTCTACAAAAATAATCACATCAAAACTTAAAATGTATGTACAGAAAAATATTTTATATAAACATGGTATAAAATACATATGCAGTGTATAAGAATGTTACAGAAAGTGATCCAACCTTTCTTATAAGCTGGACTCTTAAGTAGGTAATGGCTACATCCTACTAGAAAAAAATCTATATTTTATTCTTATTTATTTTACAGAAGTTTCAAAAATAAATGTTTAAAGAGTGAGTGAACCAAAACAAGTCAGTACAAGGCACTTCAGGATAGCATGTTTTTGGAGATGAACATTACAAAACCATTTCTATTATTTCAGCGTGACAACCCATTCTTTATTTACTAACTAAGTGCTTCCTGCACCTTTTGATCACTTTGAAAGTTTCAATAAGATACAGAAGATTTTTATAACACGATGGCTGAGTAATACTGGAAACACTTATATTTCCTTAAGTAGATATAATTTATAGTTCAAATATTATAAAGAAATTTTTGTACAAGTAGTAAATGTAATAAAACATAATACAAATTATAAGAAAGAAGAATAGAATTAAGTCATTTGGAGTAAGTACATTAACATCCTTATTGAAGAGACTGTAAAATAAATGTGAAAAATTGTTCCACATGTGGTAGGACACTAGGAAGCATTCTGTAATAAAAACAGCAGCTGAAACCACACTGTAAATGGATGCTGAAATGACTCTATCTGCGTAAACATAGTAGAGCTACCGTTGATGCAGCTACCACACAAAAGTGTGGGAAGGCCTGCGAATATACGAGACATATCACTTACCAGCTGAAGCCCACCAACGTGAAGGTGGATTCTTGAGCCACTGAAGGACAGTCTGGCCAAAGGATTCATATCCAGCAGTGCAAACATTGAAAGAATGAATAAACCAGCTAACAGATGGTAGAATGGGCTTGATAGCTGTGCTGGTTAATTTTATATCAGCTTGACAAAAACTAGACTCATTTTGAAGAGGAAAACACCATTGAAAAATGCTCCCACAAATTTTTTTTTAATTTTACTTCTTACAATTTATTAATTTTTTTCTTTTTATTATTAGTTACAGTTTGTTAACTCTGTATCCCAGTTGTATCCTGCTCCCTCATTCCCTCTCAATCCCTATCATCTCCACCCTGCCCCTTTCCAAGTCCACTGATTGGGGAGGACCTCCTCCCCTTTCATCTGACCCTGTTTTATCAGGTATCTTCAGGACTGGCTGCAAAGTCCTACTCTGTGGTCTAGCAGGACTGCTCCACCTTTGTGGGGTGGGTTGGTCAAAGAGCCTGCCATTGAGTTCCTGTCAGAAATAGTCCCTGTTTCCCTCACTATGGGAAACCAATTGGTTACTGAGCTACCAAGGGCTACATTCGAGCAGAGGTTCTAGTTTATATCCATACATGGTCCTTGGTTGAGTGTCAGTCTCAGAAAAGACCCTGTGCCCAGATATATTTGGTCCTTGTGAAGCTCCTATCCTTTCCACATCATACTAACTCTCCTTCCCTGTACTCTGCCAAAGGTTTGGTTGAATCTTAGTATCTGTTTTGAAACACTGATAGGTACAGTCTTCCAGATGCCTTCTGTAGTAGGCTCCTGTCATACATTCAATGCACATCCCATTTGTCTTTCTAAGTGAGGGTTTGATCATCTTACCCCGGGTCTGCTTTCTTGATTATCTTCTTTAGGTGTGTAGATTTCATTATGTTTATCACAGCTTGTAGGTCTCTGTAAGGGAATATATACCATGTTTGTCTTTCTCTTTCTGGGAAACTTCACTCAAAATGATCTTTTCTAGATCCCACCATTTGCCTGCAAATTTCATGATTTCCTCCTTTTTGATTGCTGAGTATGATTCCATTGTGTAAAAGTACCATAATTTCTGTATCCATTCCTCCTTTGATGGACATCCGGGTTGTTTCCAGGTTCTGGTTATTACAAATAAAGCTACTACAAACATGCTTGAGCAAATGTCCTTGTTGTGTACTTGAGCAAATTTGAGGTATATACCTAGCAGTAGTATAGCTGCTCCCACAAAATTTGATATAGTTAGACATGTGTTCCAATTTCTTGATCTTAATTTCATGGTGGAGTGTCACACTCACTGTATCTGGTTTTGCTTCTGGGTTCATGATCCTGGGCGCTATAGGAGACTGAACAAATATAAGGAGTAAGCCTGTAAGTAGTATCCCTGCATGGTTTTTGTATCAGTTCCTGTTTTCATGCTCCTTCATTGGATGATAGAGTATAAGCTATGTGATAAAATACAAAACAGAAAATACTTTGCTCAAGTAAATTTCCATCATATTGTTTTATCTGAGGAATAGAAATAATACTCTTCTATATACCTGGATGAGTTGTCACCTAAAAATGATGAAAAGTACATGAGAAACTTTTTGACCTTCAAGGATTATGAAATGTGTGAAAGCAAATATAACTTCAAAGCATTAAAAACATCTACAAAGAATACAAACAAAGTATGGAGAGTAATTGGAAATTTACAAGAACATACTGGTAAAATTGCTATTAGTACATTATACTAACATAAAGAAGGGTAAGATGGTAATTTGAAAGAATATATCTTAAAATACCAAGCTAGAATATACATCTTGAGCATTGTGTTTTCAGAAACCTTGAGAAATGGTGTCTTAATGAATGGCTGATGATAGTCAAGAGCATGAGGATCCTATCAAAGGTGCTGGCCAGTGATATCAAGAGAATAAAGCCTGTGGATGTATAGGGGCTTTGGATTCAGCAATTTGCATAGAAACATTATCTTGACATGCCTACAGGGGGGCATAGGTAGGGGCTGGAAAAGTATCCCAGAGGTAGACTGTACATGTGAGGCTTAATAAGACTTCTTTCACCGAAACATGAATAGAGACAACATTAAACAGAAAAGATAAAATAGAAATGTTTAATACTTATAATGAGCAGAACTCCATCATATACCTACTGAGCAATTTCAATTGCTGTCTCTGAAATAGAAAAATTTTATATTAAAAAAGAAAGTTACTACACATGGCTTCCTGTGGATCTCAATATGCTGGTGAACACAAAAGAAATGTTTGAATGGCTACAAGGCCTCTGGAGCTTCAGATGTGTGGCAAGGCTTTTTCATATGACCATTACTGTTTATTTTAGGAGTTTTTACTTTGAAAGTTATGTAGGGTTAAGCCCTTCAGATTCTAATTATAATTGAACATTTCCTCAACTCTACCAAAGCTTTCAATTTGTTCTCTATAAAATTTGGTATAGTACTTATAGCACCCAATCATGTAGGTTAGTTCCTTAATAAATCAGACATGCAAACACAATGAATAAATAAGCAGTCAGCTGGTAGATTCATGGCAGCAAATGGGGTGTAGAACATTTGTTCAGCGTGACAGGTACAAACATTTCTCTACTGATGATTTATATAAATGTCTAAGGTGTATTCATTCTACTGAGTGAAAAAATGCCTGAAAAAACCATAAAGTGCAGGGAAAAGTGTGTTATTGGAAAGTTTGATATTATATAAGTTATAACATGAATATTTCAGAGTGACTTTGATAGTCCTGCAACTGTAGTTTCTAAAAATGAGAACACAGAACAGTCTCTGTATTTATTCAAATACAAGTCTAACTCAAGGGTGCAATATATTACTTTTATCTTTTTCTGATGTATGTTAAGGTGACAAAAATCCTAAGACCACAAATAAAACTTACAATATCTGTGATAACAGAAAACATGAAGACATCCAGATATCCTTTATTATACTCTGGGAAGAACAAACAAATTTTCACTGCAAACACTTGAGAAGGAATATCCTAGTAACTTCAATAAAATTAGTAAGAATAATGAAGGAATAGGAAATAAAATATTTCTTTTTAAACATTTATGTAATGTCATCTTGACTACAATGCTTGATTTCTATAAAAGGAAAATTAAAAGGTTTTAATAAATAAAAGAAAATATACTTTTGTCTGCAATAACTTACATTTTCTTCAAAACACCGTCTCCTACAGAGGCATGAGACTATACTAACAAGTACAGGGTTGAAGGAAAAGCTGTGTGTCGCAACAAGGAGAGGACAGTACAAGAGGTTAGGATTAAGTTGAATTCATTGAGGGCAAAGGGTGGAGATTTCTTCTGGGCATGAGAAAAAGTAACATAGCCTATCTCAGGACGTTTAACCCTGGGCACAAAAAGATGAAGAATCCTACTGGCCTTAGTTGTCAAAGATGCTCTAGGGTCCCAAACCTTGATTCCCTAACACATTTGGTTTGTGCGCAGCACATCTCTTTTAGGAGGTTTAAGTTTGATGTGAGTGGTTTTATTGATGAAACTTACGACATTTTCTTTACCGTTAGATTTTTTTCTATTCATTAGTTACTTCCTCCTATTCCCTTTTCTCTCCCCTTTCCTCCTTACGCTCATTATTTCCATTTTTTCTCATTTCAGTTTTAAAGACAAGATTTTTTTTTAAAAAAAGACATACCTGAAATTTACTTATGGCCTATATGGGCACAAACTCTTGGCAATCGCCTGTGTCATTTATCTTTATACTGGTATTATAGCCATGACTAATACACTTGAGTTCCAAACTTCTTTCTTAATCATGAACAAAGGAAGATTCAATTTACTAGGTCATTCTCCTCATGCTATTGACTATGATCCGAAACTCTGGGCTAGATGGACAACAGTGGCTATCTCAATATATCTATATATCATCCTGCTTCCTTTACTGTGTTTACCAACCTCATTCTCTGACCTCTCACCCTCTAGCATGCCCACAGAAGCTTGTGCAGCTGCACATATCCCATTATTTAATTTAGTATGACCCAGTCCCTGATTTCACCCTTCTGTCAAATCAATTCTTGAACTTTAAGATCCATCATTTGTGTTGCATATGGAATGTGATTAACTTCTAGGACCAATGTTATCATATATTTTTCATTCCCTGTATGTTCTTAAACTAATACTGTCTTGTCATGATTAAACAGGGCTAGCAAAATAGATATTGCATTATGCTACCAAGACCAATCTCATGAAAGAGGAACTGATCTGAAAGTCTTTTCTAGGAAATAATGGTTGTTTATTAGTGTACTTAGGATTCAGGGTTAAAAAGAGTACAATCACACAAGTGCAGTATAAATTCAGTGGCCATTTAGGAGCATCAGGTTGCAAAGGCTTTGTGCCTCTTAATAGTCATCCAAGCAAGACTTTATTATAATGCACCACAACAGAGCCCACTGCCTGGTCCTCGGTGTCCCACCTACTTGTGTCTACATGTTGTCCCACAAGCCCTCCCCAGTCATCTGCCTTTCTTCCTCAGAACTCAAACTGAGCAGAGTGGCAGGGACTTCTCTGTTCGTAAGAAAATGGAGCACTCCTGTTAATCCAGAAGAGAAAATGTTTTTCTGGGTTAGGGTGTACTCTGAGTAGCCTGAAACACTTAGCAGCTTTACGGAGTGGAGAATGATGTTTTTCTCCAGCATCTGTCTGAGCTTTGGAGAGCTTACCTGCATGGGCACTAAGTTTCAGGCTTGTCACAACCATGGGCCTGTAAGAAAATCGTTGTCTAGCTACATCTAGCTACACTGAATTTACTTTAAAAATTATACTCTCATAATTTATTAAACTTTTCTTATTCAGAGGACATCAGTTCTTTGATGCAGAATCCTTTGATGCAAACTTATCACTCCTTTTCAAAACAAAAAAATCTACTTAGAATTAAGAGACTGCAATATGACATAGGATAAACCTACTAAAATCTGTACATCTAAGGAAACTAATTAAGAGAGAGGACCCCGACTAAAATGCTCAATCCCCATCCTGAAAGGCAAAGAGGATGGACATCAGAAGAAGAAGAAAACAGGAAAACAACCTAGAAACTTGCCACAGAGGGCCTCTGAAAGGCTCTGCCCTGCAGATTATCAAAGCAGACACTGAGACTTATGACCAACTGTTGGGCAGAGTGCATGAAATCTTATGAAAGAAGTGGGAAATAGTAAGATCTGGAGAGGACAGGAACTCCACAAGGATAGCAACAGAACCAGAAAATTTGAACAGAGGATCTTCCCAGAGACTCATACTCCAACCAAGTACCAGGCATGGAGACAACCTAGAATCCCTGTACAGATGTAGCCCATGGCAGTTCAGTATCCAAGTGGGTTCCATAGTAATGGGAAGAGGGACTGCCTTTGACATAATCTGATTGGTCTGCTCTTTGATCACCTCCCCCTGAGGGGGGAGCAGCCTTACCAGGCCACAGAAGATGACAATGCAGCCACTCCTGAGGTGATCTGATAGACTAAGATGAGAAGGAAGGACAGGGGGACCTCCCTTATCAGTGGACTTGGGGAGGGGCATGTGTGAAGAAGGAGGAGGGAGGATGGGACTGGGAGGGGGAGGGGGAGAGGGAGGGACTTATAGGGGGATACAAAGTGAGTAAAGTATAATTAATAAAATAAAATTTAAAAAAAACAGAAAAAAATTAATGTTAGATATAAAAAAAGAGACTGCAATAACTGGAGAAGAACACACTAACTTATGATTAACATATATGTATAATATATGTTACTTTTAACAGTGTGTTGTATGTTACTTGCATCTATTAGCAGTATAGTTGAAGGTGTCTTAACTTTCTCTAAGCTTAAAAACTAGTCTCATTCATTTTTTTTTCCGTGATCAAAAGAAATCCATTAATTCTCAAGGGGTCGTTCAAATTTTCATTATAATGTGTTACTGCTCCTTTGCTTGTATGTTTAATATTACACAGCTCTGTCTTCCTTTGCCCTTCAGTTACTGAGGTGAAGAGTCTGACCTAAAGCATACTAATTACTTGGCTTATTAGCTTCACATTATATCAGTAATGGGGTGAGAGCCAGCATAATTACTGTGTCTTGAAAAATTATGCTGTTTTATTATTATGAATTCAGAGATGTTTCCCAATATTTTACAACTCTTTTAAGGTTGTTAAGCAGAATGATCATGCTTTTAACTTTTAGGAAAATAAAAAAAAACTTAAGGACATTTTTGAAAATGTCCTTTTAAATATTACAGTTATTAGTTATGTATATCAATAAAAGAAATACAACTTTTCTATAGCATTTTTAATATATTTCCTTCTTAAAAAGGAAGTTGTTTCTCTCATTAATAAAATATAGTATCAAATTATTGATAGAGTTGTATCAAAGCCAATGCATTTTTTTAAATTTGGAGTGGAAAAATCTTAATATCATACTCAATATGTTTAAGGGAATAATCCGCAATCTACAACTGATGTCAAGACCTATACACTGAGTAACTATGTTTATACCTATCAACAAACTTCACATAGTTCTCTTGAATCTACATTTTTACTTACTAGAAGGGCATACAGGGTGCAAGTAACAATTCTTGTCTGTTAAAAAAAATACAACACCTCTATGAAATACTAACTATGAAATAGTAACTACATTAGAAATTATCATAATCTACATTTTGTACAGTAAAAGACTGTCATCATATATTAATGTTAAAGGAAGTAATTATGATTTCGCCTGTTGGGATATTATTTTATAATTTCAGAGTAACTCCTGTACATTTTAGCATATTCAATTATTTTAATGTTTTAATATCATAAAATTGGTAACTGTGAATATATTAACCAAAGTAAAGAAAAAAGGAAATTTCAGTTATGGAAAAGGACCAAATATTCCATATATAGGAATAAACTAAATTTCTAGGAGGTATTAAGTGATTAAACACTTGCTAAATATACATTCTGTGTTTTATGAGAATTTGAGTCAGAGCAGAAAAAAATTCATAACTAAATCCTCATCTACTTGAAATATCCATTCCACTTTTGGGTGGGATAAAACTGTAAGGACAGTATATTAATCATTAATAAAGCAGTGCACAAAACCCTAAAACTTAGGAAGAAAGTACAAAAAATGTTGGAAAAAGAGATCGTATTTTTAAAATAAAGAAATGTAGGAACTTTTTACTAGGAAGCAATTTCTACCTAACAAACTAACTTGAACTATAGTGTCCTAAAGCAAGCCAATTTATTATTTTTTTGTTGTTTTGTTTTTGTTTGTAGAGACGAGATGTTCTTTTTGCAGCCTTGGCTATCCTAGAACAAGCTCTGTAGACCAGGCTGGCTTTGAACTGACAAGATCTGCCTGCCTCTGCCTCCCAAGTCCTAGGACTGAAGACCTACGCCACAACCACCAAATTTATTTTTTTTGATACAACTTTAAGATAGCTAAGTAGCTCTGCAAGTTTTGGAGATATTCAGTAGATCTCAGCTGGATTCACTCACGAATCTGTAGAGATAAAAGATTCACCTGACCGAATGAATGATCTAAGATGACCACTCCCTTCCTCCGCAGAAGGACATCTGGGTTGTTTCCAGATTCTGGCTATTACAAATAAAGCTGCTATGAACATAGTTCAGCAAATGTCCTTCATGAATGGTGGGGTATCTTTTGGGTGTATTCCCAGGAATGGTATAGCTGGGTCTTGAGACTGAACTGTTCCCAATTTTCTGAGGAAGTACCAGATTTATTTCCAAAGTGGTTGTACAAGATTACATTCCCACCACAATGGATGAGGGTTCCCCTTTCTCCACAACCTCTCCAGCATGTGTTGTCACTTGAGTTTTTTTCCCCATGTTAATTTTTTAATTTTAATTTTATTTTTATTCACGTTGTATCCCAGATGTAGACTCTCCCCTCCCAATCTCACCCTCCCTCTCTCTTCTTCTCCTATGCCCCTCCCTTGAATTTTTGATCTTTTATTTCTTTTTTATAATTTTTATTTTTTATATTAATAACAGGTTATTTACTTTGTATCCCAGCTGTTACCCCCCCTCATTCTATCCCAATCCCACCCTCCCTCCCTCATCTTCTCCCTACCCCTTTCCAAGTCCACTGATAGGGGAGGTCCTCCTCCCCTTCCATCTGACCCTAGGTTATCAGGTATCTTCAGGACTGGTTGCAAATTCTTCCTCTGTGACCTAGCAAGGCTGTTCCTCCCTCAGGGTGGGGGTGTCAAAGAGCCAGCCATTGAGTTCATGTCAGAAATAGTCCTTGTTCCCTTTATTGGGGTACCTACTTGGATACTGAGCTACCATGGGCTACATCTGAGCAGGAGGTCTAGGTTATATCCATATATGGTCCTTGGTTGGAGAAACAGTCTCATAGAAGACCCCTGTGCCCTGATATATTTGGTCTCTGTGAGCTCCTGTCCTCTCCAGGTCATACTAACTCCTCCTTTCATATGATTCCCTGCACTTTGTCCAAGGTTTGGTTATGAATCTCAGCTTCTGTTTTGATACACTGCTAAGTAGAGTCTTTCAGAGGAGGATTTTTTTTATAGGCATAAATATATTTTTTTAATTTTACTTTTCTTTTTAGTTACATTTTGTTAACTCTGTGTCCCAGCTGTATCCCGCTCCCTCATTCCCTCCCCAACCCCACACTCCCTCCCTGGTCTCCTCCCTGCCCCTTTCCAAGTCCACTGATAGGGAAGGACCTCCTCCCCTTTCATTTGACCCTGTTTTATCAGGTATCTTCAGGGCTGGCTCTAGAGTCCTCCTCTGTGGCCTAACAGAACTGCTCCTCCCTTTGGGGGGGGGGGGAGTCAAGGAGCCTGACCTTGAGATCCTGTTAGAAATAGTCCTTGTTCCCCTTACTTTGGAAAATTATTTGGTTACTGAGCTACCACGGGCCACATCTGAGCAGAAGTTCTAGGTTATATCCATAGATGGTCCTTGGTTGAGTGTCAGTCTCAGAAAAGACCCTGTGCCCAGATATATTTGGTCCTTGTAGAGCTCCTATCCTTTCCATATCATACTAACTCTCCTTTTTTTCATATGATTCCCTGCACTCTGCCGAGGGTTTGGTTATGAGTCTTAGTGTCTGCTTTGAAACATTGCTAAGTAGCCATTCTGATAGCTGTAAGATGAAATCTTAGAGTTGTTTTGATTTGCATTTCCCTGATGAGTAAGGATGTTGAGCATTTCTTTAAGTGTTCTCTGCCATTTTATATTTCTCTGTTGAGAATTCTCTGCTTAGCTCTGTACCCTATTATTTATTTGGATTATTTGGTTTGTTGATGTCTAATTTCTTGAGTTCTTTATATATTTTGGACATTAGCCCTCTTATCATGATGCAGTTTGCCAGGCCATGGAGGTAGAGGATCCAGACAGTCCTGATGAGACTTAAGCTATGGGCAGATGACAATAGTAGAGTACTCCCCCATTCAGTGGACTAGGGGAAGGGAATGAGGGGAAGAGAGAGGGAGGATGGGACTGTGGGAGTTGAGGAAGGGGGCTTTAATCTGGATATATAATGAATAAATTACAAACAAAAAATAAAAATTAAAAAATAAATAATGAAAAAATAAAAATAGAAAAAAATAAAAATAAGATGCCTTTGACATAATCTAATTGGCCTGCTCTTTGATTACCTCCCCCTGAAGGGGGAGCAGCCTTACCAGGCCACAGAAGATAACAATGCAGCCACTCCTGATGTGATCTGATAGACTAAGATCAGAAGGAAGGAGAGGAGGACCTCCCCTATCAGTGGACTTGGGGAGAGGCATGTGTGAAGAAGGGGGAGGAAGGGTGGGACTGGGAGGGGAGGAGAAAGGGGTTATGGGGGAAAGTGAATAAAGTATAATTAATAAAAGATAAAAAAATCACCACTTCCACATACCTTGCTATATATCTGTTAATCATATACGTATCTATGATGATAGATAGATAGATGGATGGATAGATAGATAGATAGATAGATAGATAGATATGGATAGAAAGATAGACCGTCATTTGAAAGGATATGTTAAGACAGCACTTGGTATTACCAGAATTTCAAATATATGAGCGACTATAAATGAGTTCCTCCATTTTTTGGCAAGAAGGAGACTAGCACACACAGCTTCTGAGCTGTGGAAGAGCTTAACGTCTGAGTTGGTGAGTGGAAGGACCTCTGAACCCAGGAAAACAACGGTGAGGATTTCTAAACAACAGGGAACCTCTCATGGAGATTCTCAGCGCAGACCTAATTGCCTGGAGTCTGCAGTGGTGGAGGCGGAGCTCCTGGCCCTTTAGTGGCAACTGCCAGCTTTACTGGTCTCGGAGTCCCAGACCCATGCAGCTGCACCATCCTCCCAGGGCCCGAGTCTGCTAGCCATCATACTGGCTCCGCAGGATTGCCCAACCACTGATTGTATGGCCCACCCAATCCCACAGTGACAGAGAATAAGCTATTATTCACCAAAACCAGAAAGAAACGCCATACAAGCTAGGCACAACAGGCACTGGGCCTCTCAAGCTTGGAGAGCACAGTGGAGAGCCCCCAGGACTTCCCAGAAAGCATCTGGACTGGCAACCCAGTCTCCAGCTACAGCAGGACTTCCTAACCTGGCAGTGGAACAGCACTAAGCTGGTGGGGCACATCAGTCCTCCAGCTTAAGACCAACCAGGGGCAAACCAGAGAACAGAGAGCCTGGTTACCCCAATCCCTACTGATGTGACCACCTTGAGAGTGAGTACACTGTTGCGTGTCTGCAGAGTCCCAGATCCATGTTCTTTCTAAAATAAAAGCCAGGCATTGGTCCCCTCCCACCCACATACCCACTGTGGGAAACAGAGAGTCACTTGGGACATAGAGGCCCCTGTGCTGCGGGTCCACACCCATGGCATCATCATTCCAGAGTCCCGGGTCTGCTAGCCAACATACTGGCCCTGCAGGGTCGCTCAGACACTGATTGCACGGCCCACCCAATCCTTCAGTGACAGATATTACACTGTATATCCACCAAGGCCAAGCAGACCCACCATACAAGCTAAGCACACCAGGCACTGGGCCTTCCAGGCTTGGAGAGTATAGTGGAGGGTTCCCAAGTCTTACCAGAAAACATCTGGACTGCCATCCCAATCTCCAGCTACAGCGGGACCTCCTGGCAACAGCACTGAGTTGGCGGAGCACATCAAACAAGCAGGGCCAAACCAGAGAGCAGAGAACCTGGATACCCCGATCCCTGCCAAGTGACCTGCTTGAGAGTGAGTGCACCCTTGAGAATCTTCAGAGCCCAGATCCAGGGTCCTTCTAAAACAGAAGCCAGGCATCAAACCCCTCCCACCCACATACCCACTTTGGGAAACAGAGGGTCATTTGGGACATTGAAGCCCTGCTCTGTGGGTCCAATGAAGGCAGTTAATGCCAGACATTACACCGCAACCATCACTAGTGCCTGCTACAGATAAAGTGCAGAGCCCCTCCCACACACTCAAGGGTTCAACATTATCTATCACTCTGTCCCCCACACACACTTCCACGCACACTGCCACACACACACACACACACACACGCACTCATGCAAGCACGCCTGTATTTGCCCCATTTGTGCCTGCATACTTTTATCCCACAGATACAGCTAATCCTCAGCAGACTTACACACACACACACACACACACACACACGTATGTGTGAGCGAGCAAATCTTGCATTTGCCCTTCTGTGCCCACGTACTTTCCTCCCACAGGTATAGATAGTGCACCAACACACACACTGAGGCCATGGGACCTCTCTTAGCTTCCTGAAGAACTCTCCAGATGCCAGAGAGAGACAATACCAGTCTGAACTGAAGAATCCAGAAACAAACAGGGAAAGTTTCAGATAAGCCAATGGCCAGGGGTAGACGAAAGAACACTTCTAACATAAATTAGGACATCATGACTTCACCAGCAACCCCCAAAATTAATGGATGCTCCAATTCATCAGAAAGACAGGAAAATGATTTTAAAACTATGCTTACCCAATTATTTGAGGCTCATAAAGAGGAAACAAACAGCTCTCTCAGAACAATAACCATGCAAAATCAGTCAGTTGAAGAGGAAATGAACAAATCTTTCAAAGATTTGACCAGTCAATTGGAGGTAAAGAAAGCAGAAATAGACAAAATTCTTAAAGTAACACAGGCAAACATAGCCAAACAAATAGAAGCACAAGTAAAGATAAAATTAGTGGCATATAGAAAGGAAATGAACAAAAAAATAGAGACCATCAAAGAGAGACAGGAATCCACATTCAAACAGATGAAGGAAATGGTAGAAGGAATGAAAACAGAATTAGAATCAATAAAGAAAACACAAACTGAGGAAACCCTTGAGATGGAGAACTTGGAGTAAAGATCAGGAACCAAAAAGGTAATCATCACCAACAGAGAACAAGATAGGGAAGAGAGAATCTCTGGAGTTGAAGATACACTTTCAGAAATTGATAGTTCGATCAAAGAAAAAGTAAAATCAAAAAAGTCCCAAACAAAAAATATCCAAGAAATCAAGAAAGCCATGAAAAGAGAAATCTAAGAATAATAGAGATTGATGAAAAAGAAGACTCCAGGCTCCACGGTCCAGAAAATATTTTCAAGAAAATCATAGAAGAAAATTTTCCCAACTTAAAGAAAGAGATGTCCATAAATATACAAGAGGCTTACAGAACACCAAATAGACTAGACCAGAAAAGAAATACATCACATCATAGTCAAGACACTAAATCTACAAAACAAAGAAAAGATATTAAAACCAGCAAGGGAAAAAGGCCAAGTAACAGATGATGGTAGACCGATTAGAATCACACCAGACTTCTCATCAGAAATGATGAAAGGCAGAAGGGCCTGGGCAGGTGTCATGCAGACTCTAAGAGACCACAGATGCCAACCGAGACTACTATACCCTGCAAAGCTTTCAATCAACATAGATGGAGAAAACAAAACATTCCATGACAGAACTAAATTTATGCAATATCTACACAGGAAACCAACCCTACAGAAGATACTAGAAAGAAAACTCCAATCCAATGAAAAAAACTTCACCCAAGAAAACATGGCATACAGATAATGTCCCAACAAAAATGAAAAGAAAGCAAACAATGAAACACAGTAAGAAGACCGACTCCAATACAAAAGAAACTAACATTAATGGGTAACTATCATCTATCAACATCAATGGACTCAACTCGCCAATAAGAAGACACAGACTAACAGAATGGGTGCGAAAACAGGACCCAACATTCTGCTGCATCCAAGAAACACACCTCTGTAACAAAGATAAACACTACCTCAGAGTAAAGGGCTGTAAAAATGTCTTTCAAACAAACAGACCCAGAAAACAAGCTTGCATAGCTATCCTAATATCTAATAAAATAGATTTTCAACCAAAATTATTCAAAAAAGATGAGGAGGGAAACTACATTCTCATCAAAGGAAAAATCCACCAAGAGGACATCACAATTCTGAACATCTATGCCCCAAATACAAGAGTGCCTACATTCATAAACAAAACATTACTAAAATTTAAATCACACATCGATCCCAACACCTTGATAGTAGGAGACTTCAACACCCCACTTTCACCAAGGGACAATCATCTAGACAGAAACCTAATAAGAATATAAAGGCACTTACAGAGGTCCTAAATCAAATGGACCTAATAAATGTCTACAGAACTTTCCACCCAAACTTAAAAGAGTATGCCTTCTTTTAAGCACCTCATGGAACCTTCTCCAAAATAGACCATATAGTTGGTCACAAAGAAAGCCTCAACAGATACAAGAAGATTGAAATAATCCCCTGTATTCTATCTGACAACCATGGAATAAAGCTGCACATCAATAACAATGGAATTAGAAAAAAGCCTACAAGCACATGGAAACTGAACAACTTGCTGCTCAATGATAGCTGGGTTAAGGAAGAAATATAGAAAGAAATTAAAGACTTCCTAGAATTCAATGAAAATGAAGATACAACATACCCTAATTTATGGAACACAATGAAAGCAGTGCTCAGAGGAAAATTCATAGCACTAAGTGCCTTCAAGAATAAATTTGTGACATCTCATACAAGCACCTTAATGGCCCAACTGAAAGCCCTAGAGAAAAAAGAAGCAAATGCACCCAAGCGGAGCAGATGGCTGGAAATAATCAAACTCAGGGTGGAAATCAATCAACTAGAAATAAATAAAACTATTCAAAAAATCAAGGAAACCAAGAGCTGGTTCTTTGAAAAAAATCAACAAGATAGACAATCCTTTGCCAAACTAACCAAAAGGCAGAGAGAAACCATTCAAATCAGCAAAATCAGAAATGAAAAGGGGGGCATAACTACAGACACTGAAGAAATCCAAACAATCATTAGGTCGTACTACAAAAGTCTATATGCCACAAAATTTGAAAATCTAAAAGAAATGGTCTTGAGTATAAGATCATCAACAAATGTTGCTGGTCCAACTGGATGTCTATATGCAGAAAAATTGAAAATAGATCCATATTTATCACCCTGCACAAAACTAAAGTCCAAGTGGATCAAAGACCTCAACATAAAACCAGATACTCTAAATCAGTTAGAAAAAAAGTGGAGAACAGCCTAGAACTCATTGGCACAGGAGACAACTTCCTGAACAGAACACCAACAGCACAGGCTCTAAGAGCAACAGTCCATAAATGGGACCTCATGAAGCTGCAAAGCTTATGTAAAGCAAAGAACACCATCATCAAAACAAAACAAATGCCTACAGATTGGGAAAGAATCTTCACCAACTGTTTATCTAACAGAGGGCTAATATCCAGTATATATAAAGAACTAAAGAAGCTGAAAAGCAACAAACCAAGTAACCCAATTAAAAAATGGGGAACAGAGCTAAACAGAGAATTCTTGATAGAGGAATATCGAATGGCAAAGAAACACTTAAAGAAATGCTCAATCTCATCACGGACATGCAAATCAAAACAACCCTGAGATTTCACCTTACACCCATCAGAATGGCCAAGATGAAAAACTCAAGTGAGAGCACATGGTGGAGAGGTTGTGGAGAAAGGGGAACCCTCCTCCATTGCTGGTGGGAATGTAAACTGGTACAACCACTTTGGAAGTCAATCTGGTGCTTACTCAGACAATTAGGAATAGCGCTTCCTTAAGATCCAGCTATACCACTGCTAGGCATATACCCAAAATTTGCTCAAGTACACAACAAGAACTTTTGCTCAACCATGTTTGTAGCAGCTTTATTTGTAATAGCCAGAACCTGGAAACAACCCAGATGTCCATCAACGGAGGAATGGATACTGAAATTGTGGTATTTTTACACAATGGAATACTACTCAGCAATCAAAAATGAGGAAATCATGAAATCTTCAGGCAATTGGTGGGATTCAGAAAAGATCATTCTGAGTGAAGTATCCCAGAAGGAAAAAGACAAACATGGTATATACTTGCTTATATAGACCTACAAGATATGATAAACATAATGAAGTCTATACACCTAAAGAAGATATACCAGAAAGCAGACACAGGGTAAGATGATCAATCCTCACTTAGAAAGACAAATGGGATGTGCATTGGACATATGACCAGAGTCTACCGCAGAAAGCATCTGAAAGACTCTACCTAGGAGCATTTCAAAACAGATACTAAGACTCTTAACCAAATCTTCGGCAGAAGCGGTGTTAGTATGACCTGGAAAGGATAGGAGCTCCACAAGGACCAAATATATCTGGGCATAGGGTTTTTTTCTGAAACTGTTTCTCCAACCAAGGACCATGTATGGATATAACCTAGAACCTTTGCTGGGACGAAGCTTGTGGTGGCTCAATAACCAATTGGTTTCCCATTGTAAGGGGAATAGGGACTATTTCTGACAGGAACTCAAGGGCAGGTTCTTTGACCTCCTCATCCCTCAATGATGGAGCAGTCTTGCTAGGCCACAGAGGAGGTCTTTGCAGCCAGTTCTGAAGATACCTGATAAAACAGGGCCAGACGAAAGGGGAGGAGGTCCTCCCCAATCTGTGGATGTGGAAAAGGGCAGGGAGGAGCTGAGGGAGGGAGAGTGAGATTGGGAGGGAATAAGGGAGCAGGATACAGCTGGGATACAGAGTTAATAAAATGTAACTAAAAATAATAATAATAAATAAATAAATGAGTTCCCCCAACACATATTCTTAGAGATTGGGTAGATGGTGCATGCCTGTCTGAGTTGAGATTTTATTGATGTGGAGACACCACAACCATGGCAATTCTCATAAAGGAAAACATTTCATTGGGCTGGCTTACAGTTCCAGAGGTTTTGTCCTTTATCATGTTACTAGGAAACATGGCAGAGTGCAAGCAGACATAGCACTGGAGAAGGAGCTGAGAGTTCTACATCTTGATCTGAAGGCAGCAGAAGGAGACTGTAAACACTGTACATAGCCTGAGCCTAGAGGACCTCAAAGCCCTTCCCCACAATAACACATTTTCTCCAACAAGGCCATACTTTCTAATAGTGCCACCTGTATGAACCAAGCATTCTGACAAGTCTATATGAGCCATACCTATTCATACCAGTTATAATGCCTGTAATTCTAGAGATGTAGGCAGGAAAATATTAAACTCAAGACTAGCATGTACTACCTACCAACATGTACTACCCTTAAAAATGGATATAAACTCAGATGCACATATATCCATTACCTATGAATATACGTATACACAAAGGCAGATAGATGATAGGTAGGTACATACATAATACATACATACATACATACATATACATGAATAGGTGATAGATGATAAATAGGTAGATAAATGATAGAGATGATAGAGACAGATGGATGATAGATAGATAGATAGATAGATAGATAGATAGATAGATAGAGGCTCACTATTGCTTTAGAGTGTCACTAGGATAATTTCCATTTAGGAGAAAGAGACCTAGATTATTCTCAATAGTGACCTGGAAAATTCTATTGCTGAGATACACAAATACAGTCAAGGAATACCCTTCTAAATTAACACTATATTATTAAAGTAAAAGTTGGAAGGTTTGTGAATAGCCTAATGTTTTCTGAGCACTAAACTGAAACAGGTAAAAATAATTTTTTTAATAATTTCCCTGGAAGTCTAATATATTCTAAAGCAAATTGTAGAAATTTCTATGAGAGTTAAGCCCTGGGAAATCATAATATAATAATATTATTAGTTTCAAAATAAAGTTAAATAGGAGGCCTATAATATAAATTTATATATTAATTAATTCATTCATAATTATTAAGTAAATCCTGAAATCATTAGTTCAAGAAATTTGCAGTGTGAAATCAAGGCTTGGTGGCACACGCCTAAATCCCAGTGCTCTGGCATCAGAGACAGGTATATCTCCTTGAGTTCAAAGCTAGACTGGTATACAAAGTCGTTTCAGGACAGCCATTGTTGATACACAGAGAAATCATGAAAAGAGAGCTAGAAAGCAAGAGAGAGAGAGAAGAAAAAGAGGAAGAGGAAATTATTGGATTTTATGTTGTTTCATTGCTCTTATTTCTGAGACAGAACCTCACATGTAGCCAAGCATAACTGAGTCTGACTGAGGCAGGACTTGAACTCTCAACCACTGTTTTTCCATCATCTCAAGTGCTGGAATTTTAGAAGGCAGAACATGTCTAAGTTTATAATTTGAATATCATAAGAGAGAAAGAAAAATGGTTAAAATATATGCTAATTCTTTGAGTATACTAAATACAAGCAACTCATATTGGGAGAAGAGTACAAAGAAACATTCAGATGTCCAGGAAAAGTTTGATTTTTATGGACAAGTAGAACTTGGCTAAACAGAGTTATAGAGATAGATGTGACATTCTCTATATCAGGAACTAAACTATGTATTACAGAGGTAGCTTTTGAAAGATACACAGCACAACAAAAAGTTTTTTTTTTTCTACTTCAAGTGTTGTCTTTCTTTAAATGTTTACTACTGTGGAAGAAACAACAGGTCTTGAACTGCATATTAACAACATTTGCTTTAATTAAATTTTACTTTGTCATATCATTATAGTGTATGCCAGCTTCAGCAATCCCTAGCTAAAGAGAAATATGTAAATGACAGGCTCTGGTGAAGAAGTAAATGGATGCCATGGAAAAAAAGGTAAAACCTGGTCACAGGCTTCTTACTATGTGAATTGTCCTGTAAGACCTTAAACATTTTTCCCCTAAATTTTCAGATGAGAAACTACAGAAAGGGAACTCTTGGACTCCGTGAAATCATTCTGTGAAGTAGAAGGAATTTCAATGACAATATTCTCAGTTTTTATGGTTTTGTTCAATCAGCTCTGAAAGCTTAGTGTTTAAACTTCTGAAACAACTGAGTTCCACATAGGCAATGAAAGAATAAGAACATTTCAGCATTAAAGTGTTAGTTCAGAATATGAGCTGTGCTAGATGAGTAGTACAATTCCATTTTTATTAATATTTTATGCTTCATCCAGAGGATCAGGGCAAGTTTAAACCATATGGTAAAGATTTGGCTCCAAATTTGTTAATTTAGGAATCCATGACTTAGTATTCTATTAGAGGTTAATTCACAAAGGGGTAATTAATTTTTTTAAATAAATGTCTTTTTTACTAAAAGTAAAACAATGCAATGGGAATTCCTGCAATACTGAAAATTCAAAGTGGAAGGACATTAAGATTCTCCGTGCTGCCAATTGTCTGTCTTTGAAGATTACACTGATTCAAAAAAAAAAAAAAAAAATTCAAAGAGGAGCTAAAGCTTCTTGGGGAAATATTGCTTGAGGATTAAATATCAGAACTCATTAGTTAGAGAAAGTGAGACTTTTCCTTCTCTGTTTATAACTTAAAAGAAAAAGTAGAGAACTATGAAGGAGAAAATGGGGTCTGGAGGGCATGACAGAAGACTGTAATGAGGAAATGGATGTGCACCTTGGGCTGTGCTGTTAGATGCTCATCAGAAGAGGTAGAATGTTTGATCATGGCTAGATCAGTACAGGTGTCTGGACTCAACATATTAAAGGAAATAAAATATCAGAGAGCAGACTGCAGAGTCTCTACACTACAGGGAAACAAATCAAATTCTAGGATGCACTCAAGTAACGTTAGAGAAAGGGTTATTTTAAAAAGACCAATTAGACAATAATCCCTGGTTATAGAGTAGATTAGACAGAGTCCCTAACCAGACAGTTCACAATTATTGCTTGCTGACAGAGGCCAGTTTCAGGCAAGAAAACAGGCATCATCATTCAGGGTGAGTTTCAGAGACTGACAGTCCTCTGCTCAAAGCCACTTTGAAATATTTTGAGTTCACTGTGTAAAGTATAGATCTAAATGAGTGATAGACAGTGGATTTGGTATTTCCAACAATCTACGAAGATTAGACTATTATCTATTTTATACTATAACGTATTTTACCAAAAAACTGTTAGTTTCCAAATCTCACATATTATGCTAATATCAGAAATTGAAGTCAATCTCAATTCATCTGAAAATAGAAGGCAAACACCAATTCAGTATTCATGAAATAACTGGGTCCAGGAGTCTGAAAAAAAAAAACACTGTTGTTTAAAAATTGGTAAAGGGGTGTGGATTGGCATGTGCTGAGTTGTGCTGATGTTCTAGCACTCTAATCTACAAAGGCAAAGAACAAGTCTTAGATGCTCAAAGGGCATCATCTGATCATCTTAGTCAACAATGCAGGTCAAGTTAAGCAGTGCTGAATGTGTGGGATGTTTCTTATGCCATGTCATCTAGACCTTTGTGTTTTTTATGTGAAATGAGATTAAAGAAAAGGGTTTCATGCAGAAGTAATGCAATGCTGTGCATTTAAGTAACTATAAACTTTAGACTCTAAATACAAATTGACCATGTTGAAAATTCATAGAAAAAAATATTTAGTGTTATCTTATAATTATCTTTTGTTTAGAGACTTTAGCTCACCTCCATACTTAGGTGGCATAACAGGATGTTTAAAAGATAGACCAAGATTTTCTTCAGGAAAATAATTTATCCTTCATTAAAATGAGATTCCTCAATTTCAACATATGGAGATTATTTCAGCCTAATATGTATTAGTATTAAAGCTACCCAATCTACCATGACTGATCCGTTTCTAACTATGTTGCTATGTCTGCTATATAAAATATTGTTGCAGTTGTTTTAGAAGGAAACTGAATGCAAAATAAACATCCACAATCTTATAAAATTCATCCTAAGCTAGCATGCCTGTCAAAGTAGTTGGCAGGTGCTATATAAATATTCACATTCAAATAGTATGAATATTTATGTTGTAAAGTTACATTTATTTTTATATACCTTATAAATAAATAGGCAAAGGCCTGCAAAAGCAAACAGTTTAGTAGTGTCAGGTGGTCTATAAATAAATTCATCTCTGTTTGTGTAATGAATTCCAAGTTAATTCAAAACAGAATGGTAATTCCTCTGGTTATTTTTACATTTCACTAAATTTTATTTTGAAATATTTTATAATTAAATAATATTTAGGAAATACGAATCTAACATCTAACTTGGTAAACTAATCACAAATCAATGTTTTAAAGTGTACTCGTTTGTGAGAGTACCATTTACAAATACATAAAGAATTAGAAAATCAAACGCTCGAGGTTTTGTTCTCTCACAAACATACAATTAAACCATGCTTAGTAGATTAGTAGATTCAACCAACATTTTCAAGGAAAAGGTTCAGTTGGCATAGTCTTCATGTATGAGTGCAACAAAAACAACAAAAGGAGTAGACTGTGCCCTGTTTATGTAGGTCAAGTTATTGATGATGATGCTTGGCTTTCTAGTAGTCTAATAGATCTCTGTGTAAAATAATGGATATTGCTCAAAAAGTATGCTATTTGTGTGGTTTGGTTTAGGGGGCAAAGTTTATTTTGATTACAACTCTGGGTTATAGTCCATCGTTAAGAACTTGCCGCATCCAAACTCAAGAGCAGGGCAGAGAATGACTCACACACATGTGCCTACTCCTATTCATCTGCTTCTTCACATGTACTCAGCTCCTGCCTAAGGAATGATTCCACCACAGTGATCGCACTCTTTTCATATCAATTAATATATCTAAGCCAAAGTTGACAAATAATTTTAACAAGAAACTTCATATTCTTTGTATCTGTGTCTTGACATGCATGTTAATATCAGATTTAAGATATTTGAGTTCCTAATTTAAAAGGAGACAAGCATCAGTGAGGTTTCAATGGCCTGAGATCTTTTGCCTTCCTATGTTGGTATAACAGTCAAATGGGAAACTGATTTTATATCTCAAATTATAACTCAAAGTGTTCATTTCCAATGAATATTCTTATAAGCCATATGAATGTTTTGTTCTCCATACTCTATAATTTTATTTTAATGTTTTCAGACTAAAGTCCAACCATAAATATTATGTGGGTGGACTTTGGAGGGATAAATACTAGTATAGAATCAATTTGCTGCTTATTATAGTTAAATTTCCCAAAGACTTTTCCTAATTGATGTTACTGTGTAATAGCATAAAATCTGTAATGCCAGCTAGATTTCCTAGACAATTACAAAAACATTTTCTCTTTTATTTTTTCAAATTAAATTTTTGTTTTTATATTAAGTACAGTTTATTTACTTTGTATCCCAGCTGTAGCCCCCTCCCTCATTCCCTCCCAAAACCCACACTTCCTTCTACATCTCCTCCCTGCCACTCTCTAAGTCCACTGATAGGGGAGGTCCTCATCCCCTTCCATCTGACCTTAGCTTATCAGGTCTTTTCAGGACTGGCTGCAATGTCCTCCTCTGTGGCTTAGCAAGGCTGCTCCTCCCTTGGGGGTGGGGAGGTCAAAGAACCAGCCACTGAGTTCATGTCAGAGATAGTCCCTGTTCCCCTTAATAGGGAAACCCACTTGGATACTGAGCTGCCATGGGTTACATCTGTGCAGGGGTTCTAGGTTATCTCCATGCATGGTCCTTGGTTGGAGAACCAGTCTCAGCAAAGACCCTTGTGCCCAGATATATTTGGTCCTTGTGGAGCTCCTGTCCTCTCCAGATCTTACTAACTTCCCCTTCTTTCATATGATTCCCTGCACTCTGCACATTTTCTCTTATTTTGTCCAAATTAGTTGATAAGAAGTAGTAAGTGGATAGTTATGTAAGTTATTGTAATAATAAACACTTATACAATAATTGGGTTCAAGCAGACACTTTAAACAATATTAAAAGTATGTAGCGTTCCTAATGCTTTAAAATAACAGGTTCTAATACTATTGAAAACAGATGGACAAAAGAGTATTTTAGGACTAGCACACACAGTTTCTGAGCGGTGGGATACCTGATCTTCTGAGTTGGAGAATGGAAGGACCCCCAACCCAGGAAAACCACAGCGAGGCTTTCTGAACACCAGAGAACATCGCAGGAGGTGAAAACTTTGGCCTCCGGTACCCGGAGACTTGCTTGGGGAAGGAGAGAAACGATCCTTTGTTCTTGCGGCACTCCCTTCCCCCAGACCTCCTTCCTCCTCGGCACAGCGGCACAGCTGACTCATCTTTCTCAGCGCAGACCTAACTGCCTGGGGTATACAGCCGCTGAGACGGAGCCCCAAGCACTTTAGCGGCAGACAAAAGCCAGCAGTATGTGCCCCGGACTCCCAGATTCGCGCAGCGGCTGCACCATCCTCCCAGGGTGCGAATCTGCTAGACACCATACTAGCTCCGCAGGATCGCCATCACTGACGGTGCGGCCCGCCCAATCCCACAGTGACAGAGAATACGCTATATACTCACCGAAACCAGGCAGAAACGTCATACAACCTGGACACACCAGGCGCTGGGCCTCCCAAGCTTGGAGAGCACAACGAAGAGACCCCAGGACTTCCCAGAAAGCATTGGGACTAGCAACCCAGTCTCCAGTTACAGCGGGACGTGGCGGCGGAGCAGCACTGAACTGGTGGGGCACCACAGGCCTCCAGTTTAAGACTAACCAGGGCCAAACCAGAAAACAGAGAGCCTGGTTACCCCATCCCTGCTGAAGTGACCACCCTGAAATCTCCAGCTGCAGCAAGACCTCAGAACCTGGCAGTGACAGCAGCACAGAACTGGCGGAACACATCAAAGAAGCAGGGCCAAACCAGAGAGCAGAGAGCCCCGGATACCATGATCTCGGCCAAGAGACCTGCCTGTAAGTGAGTGCATCCTTGAGAATCTGCAGTTCCCCAGATCCTGGGTCCTTCTAAATCAGAAGCCAGGCATCGAACCCCCCTCCCACCCACATACCCACTTTGGGAAACAGAGGGGCACTAGGGACATTGAAGTTCCTGCCCTGTGGGCCTGATTGAGGAGCTAAGACAGTTAATGCCAGAAATTGCGCTGCGATCATCATTAGCGCCTGCGACATATACAGTGCAGAGCCCCTCCCACACACTCAAGGGTTCAACATTAGCCATCACTCTGTCCCTTGAGAAACTCATCCACGCACACTTACACACACAGACACACACGCGCGCGTGCACACACACACGCTTGCATTTGCCCCATTTGCGCCTGCGTACTTTCCTCCCACAGGTACAGCTAGTCCTCAGCACACGCTGAGAGTGCTCAGCTTCCTGAAGAACTCTCCAGACACCAGAGAGAGACAGCACCAGTCTGATCTGCAGAATCCAAAAACAAACAGGGAAGATAAAACAAACAAACAGATAAGCCAATGGCTAGAGGTAGGCGAAAGAACACTTCCAACATAAATCAGGACATCATGACTTCACCAGCAAACCCCAAAATCGATGGATAACCAATTCAGCAGAAGCACAGGAAAATGATTTTAAAGCCATGCTTGCCCAATTATTTGAGGCTCATAAGGAGGAAATGAACAAGTCTTTCAAAGAGATGGCCAGTCAATTGGAGGCAAAGAAAGAAGAAATAGACAATATCCTTAAAGAAACACAGGCAAACATAGCCAAACAAGTAGATACACAAGTAGAGGAAAAATTAGTGGCATATAAGAAGGAAATGAAAAAAGAGATAGAGGCCATCGTAGAGAGACAGGAATCCAAATTCAAACACGTGAAAGAAATGGTGCAAGGCATGAAAACAGAATTAGAATCAATAAAGAAAACACAAAATGAGAAAACCCTTGAGCTGGAGAACTTGGAGAAAAGATCAGGAACCACAAAAGTAAGCATCACCAACAGAATACAAGAGATGGAAGAGAGAATCTCTGGAGCTGAAGACACACTTGCAGAAATGGATACTTCTCTCAAAGAAAAAGTAAAATCAGAAAAGTTCCAATCACAAAATATCCAAGAAATCAAGGATGCTATGAAAAGACAAAATCTAAGAATAATAGGAATTCACGAAAAAGAAGACTCCAGACTCCAAGGTCCAGAAAATATTTTCAAGAAAATCATAGAAGAAAATTTTCCCAACTTAAAGAAAGAGATGTCCATAAATATACAAGAGGCCTACAGAACTCCAAATAGACTAGACCAGAAAAGAAACACATCACGTCACATCATAGTCAAAACACTAAATCTACAGAACAAAGAAAAGATATTAAAAGCAGCAAGGGAAAAAGGCCAAGTAACATATGAAGGTAGACCTATCAGAATCACACCAGACTTCTCATCAGAAACTATGAAAGCCAGAAGGGCCTGGGCAAGTATCATGGAGACTCTAAGAGATCACAAACGTCAACCCAGACTACTATACCCTGCAAAGCTTTCAATCAACATAGATGGAGAAAACAAAATATTCCATGACAAAACTAAATTTATGCAATATCTACACAGCAAACCATCCCTACAGAAGATACTAGAAGGAAAACTCCAATCCAATGAAAACAAATTCACCCAAGAAAACAGGGCATACAGATAATGTCCCAACAAAAATGAAAAGAAAACAAGCAATGAAACAGGGTTAGATTATCGACTCCATTACAAAAGGAACTAACATGCATTGGTCACTATTATCTATCAATATCAATGGACTCAACTCACCAATAAAAAGACACAGGCTAACAGAATGGTTAAGGAAACAGGATCCAACATTCTGCTGCATCCAAGAAACACACCTATGCAACAAAGACAAACACTACCTCAGAGTAAAGGGCTGGAAAACTGTTTTTCAAGCAAACGGTTCCAGAAAACAAGCTGGAGTAGCCATCCTAATATCTAATAAAATAGACTTTCAACCCAAGTTAATCAAAAAAGATAAGGAGGGCCACTATATTCTCATCAAAGGAAAAATCCACCAAGAGGACATCACAATCTTGAATATCTATGCCCCAAATACAAGAGCACCGACATTCGTAAATGAAACATTATTAAAGCTTAAATCATTCATTGATCCTAATACCTTAATAGTGGGAGACTTCAACATTCCACTCTCACCAAGGGACAGATCAACTAGACAGACACCAAATAGGGAAATAAAAGCACTCACAGAATCCCTAAATCAAATGGACCTAATAGACGTCTACAGATCATTTTACCCAAACTCAAAAGAGTACACCTTCTTTTCAGCACCACATGGAACCTTTTCCAAAATAGACCATATAGTGGGCCACAAAGCAAGCCTCAACAGATACAAAAGGATTGAAATAATCCCTTGTATACTATCTGACCACCATGGACTAAAGCTCGACCTCAACAACAACAGAAACAACAAAAAGCTGACACGCACATGGAAACTGAACAACTTACTACTCAATGACAGCTGGGTTAAGGAAGAAATAAAGAAAGAAATTAAAGACTTCCTAGAATTCAATGAAAAGGAAGGCACAACATACCCAAATTTATGGGACACATTGAAAGCAGTGCTCAGAGGAAAATTTATAGCACTAAATGCCTGCAAGAAGAAATTCGTAACATCACATACAAACAACTTAATGGCCCAACTGAAAACCCTAGAAAAAAAAGAAGCAGATACACCCAAGAGGAGCAGACGGCTGGAAATAATCAAACTAAGGGCTGAAATCAATCAACTAGAAACAAATAAAACTATCCAAAGAATCAATAAAACAAAAAGCTGGTTCTTTGAGAAAATCAACAAGATAGACAAACCCTTAGCCAAACTAACTAAAAAGCAGAGAGAAACTATCCAGATCAGCAAAATCAGAAATGAAAATGGGGACATAACCACAGACATTGAGGAAATCCAAACAATTATTAGGTCATACTACAAAAGCCTATATGCCACAAAATTTGAGAATCTAAATGAAATGGATAATTTTCTTGAAAGATTCCATCTACCAAAACTAAGTCAAGATCAGGTAGAAAGACTGAATAGCCCTATATCTCCCAAGGAAATCGAAGTAGTCATTAACAGTCTCCCCTCCAAAAAAAGCCCTGGACCAGATGGCTTCAGCGCAGAATTCTACAAGACCTTCAAAGAAGTGCTAACTCCAATTCTCCTCAAGCTATTCCACAAAATAGAAACAGAAGGAACACTACCAAACTCATTCTATGAAGCCACAGTCACCTTAATACCTAAACCCCACAAAGACCCAACAAAAAAAGAGAATTTTAGGCCTATCTCTCTTATGAACATTGACGCAAAAATACTCAATAAAATACTTGCAAACCGAATCCAAGAACACATCAAAGATATCATCCACCATGACCAAGTAGGCTTCATCCCAGGCATGCAAGGGTGCTTCAACATACAGAAATCCATCAATGTAATCCACTACATAAACAAACTGAAGGAGAAAATCCACATGATCATCTCCTTAGACGCCGAAAAAGCATTTGACAAAGTCCAACACCCATTCATGTTTAAAGTCTTGAAGAGATCAGGGATACAAGGCACATACCTAAACATAGTAAAGGCAATATATAGCAAGCCTATAGCTAACATCAAACTCAATGGAGAGAAACTTAAATCAATCCCATTGAAATCAGGGACAAGACAAGGCTGTCCATTGTCCCCATAGCTCTTCAACATAGTACTTGAAGTCCTAGGCAGAGCAATAAGACAACTAAAGGAGATCAAGGGGATACAAATCAGAAAGGAAGAGGTCAAAGTGTCACTATTTGCAGATGATATGATAGTATACATGAGCGACCCCAAAAATTCAACCAGAGAACTCCTTCAGCTGATAAACACCTTCAGCAAAGTGGCAGGATACAAAATCAACTCAAAAAAATCAGAAGCCCTCCTATATACCAAAGACAAAAAGGCTGAGAAAGAAATTAGGGAAACAACACCCTTCACAATAGCCACTAATAACATAAAGTACCTTGGTGTGACTCTAACCAAGCAAGTGAAAGACCTGTTTGAGAAAAACTTCAAGTCTGTGAAGAAAGAAATCGAAGAAGATATCAGAAGATGGAAAGATCTCCCGTGCTCATGGATTGGTAGGATTAACATTGTGAAAATGGCCATCCTGCCAAAAGCAATCTACAGATTCAATGCAATTCCCATCAAAATACCAACTCAATTCTTTACAGACCTTGAAAAAAAGATTCTCAGCTTCATATGGAGAAACAAAAAACCCAGAATCTCCAAAATGATCCTGTACGACAACAGATCATCTGGAGGTATCTCCATTCCTGATCTCAAGCTGTACTACAGGGCAACAGTAATAAAACTGCATGGTATTGGCATAGAAACAGAAAGGAGGATCAATGGAACCGCATAGAAGACCCAGAAATAAATCCACACACTTATGAATACTCGATATTCGACAAAGAAGCCAAATCCATTCAATGGAAAAAAGACAGCATCTTCAACAAATGGTGCTGGACCAACTGGATGTCTACATGCAGAAAAATGAAAATAGATCCATATTTATCACCCTGCACAAAACTAAAGTCAAAGTGGATCAAGGACCTCAACATAAAACCAGATACCCTAAATCAATTGGAAAAAAAAGTGGGGAACAGCCTAGAACTCATTGGCACAGGAGACAACTTCCTGAACAGAACACCAACAGCACAGGCTCTAAGAGCAACAATCGATAAATGGGACCTCATGAAACTGAAAAGTTTCTGTAAAGCAAAGGATACCGTCATCAAAACAAAACGACTGCCTACAGATTGGGAAAGAATCTTCACTAACCCTTTATCTGACAGAGGACTAATATCCAGTATATACAAAGAACTAAAGAAGCTGAAAAGCAGTAATCCAAGTAATCCACTTAAAAAATGGGGAACAGAGCTAAACAGAGAATTCTCGACAGAGGAATATCGAATGGCAGAAAAACACTTAAAGAAATGCTCATCCTCATTAGCCATCAGGGAAATGCAAATCAAAACGACCCTGAGATATCACCTTACACCCATCAGAATGGCCAAGATGAAAAACTCAAGCGATAACACATGCTGGAGAGGTTGTGGAGAAAGGGGAACCCTCCTCCACTGCTGGTGGGAATGTAAACTGGTACAACCACTCTGGAAAGCTATCTGGCACTTTCTAAGACAAATAGGAATAGTGCTTCCTCCAGACCCAGCTATACCACTGCTAGGTATATACCCAAAGTTTGTTCAAGTACACAAAAAGGACACTTGCTCAACCATGTTTATAGCAGCTCTATTTGTAATAGCCAGAACCTGGAAACAACCCAGATGTCCATCAACGCTGGAATGGGTACAGAAATTGTGGTATTTTTATACAATGGAATACTACTCAGCAATCAAAAAGGAGGAAATCATGAAATTTGCAGGCAAATGGTGGGATCTAGAAAAGATCATTCTGAGTGAAATATCCCAGAAGGAGAAAGACAAACATGGGATATACTCACTTATATAGACCTATAAGATATGATAAACATAATGAAATCTATACACCTAAAAAAGATAATCAATTGAGCGGACATGGGGTAAGATGATCAATCCCCGTTTAGAAAGACAGATGGGATGTGCATTGAATGTATGACAGGAGTCTACTGAGCGCATCTGAAAGACTCTAACTAGCAGTGTTTTCAAAGCAAAGACTCATGACCAAACCTTTGGCAGAGTACAGGGAATCATAAGAAAGAAGGGGAGTTAGTCTGATGGGGAAAGGATAGGAGCTCCACAAGGACCAAATATATCTGGGCACAGGGTCTTTTCTGAGACTGACATTCAACCAAGGACCATGTATGGATATAACCTAGAACCTCCACTCAGATGTAGCCTGTGGTAGCTCAGTAACCAATTGGTTTCCCAAAGTGAGGGAACAGGGACTATTTCTAACAGGAACTCAATGACTGGCTCTTTGGTCTCCCCACCCCCGAAGGGAGGAGCAGTCCTGTTAGGCCACAGAGGAGGGCTTTGCAGCCAGTCCTGAAGATACCTGATAAAACAGGATCAGATGAATGGGGAGGAGGTCCCCCCCATCAGTGGACTTGGAAAGGGTCAAGGTGGAGATGAGGGAGGGAGGGAGGGACTGGGAGGGAATGAGGGATCGGGACACGGCTGGGATACAGAGTTAATAAAATGTAACTGATAAAAAAAATAAAAAAAAAAAGAAAAAAAGAGAGTATTTTAATATCTTGGAGCATCCACATTTGTATGAAATTGAAAAGATTTTAGTGTTTATTCTTATGAAGGAATAACTCACAGTTGAATATTCCCAGAGGGTGTGGCTACTCATGACATTTAGAAGCAGCAGTTAACATAATGTTTAAACTGTAGAAATATAAAGGCATGTTAAAACCTATTAATAATTCATATCTGCTCTTACACCTGTACTTTTTTTGTTTTCTTCGTGTAGTTGGAAGTTGACAATACAGCAGTTCATTTCAAATTATGTAAAGAAATATAAGCTTGCATTGTAACAAGTAAGTTAAACACTGAAAACCTTAACCTTGATTGTTATGCAATAATTACTCACAGGAAGTAAGGCCATTGCCTATATGTCATGGTTACTTAACTTTTACCATATGATGTCATTTTATAGCTAGGAGAAAGTTTCTGGTTAACTATTTTATGTGCTGTATAACCCAGACAGTTACAAGGTGGCTTCTAAAAAAAAGCAGAGTTTTCAGTCTGAAATATCAAAGTTAAATTGAACTTTCTAAAGAGTCAGTCTGTTCACCGGAAACTGTTTATTTCCCGTGACTTAAACAGTGTTCTTCTGGACAATAAACCACAGAATGTGAATAGCCTCTCTGGAAAGTTTGAGAGGGTCGTGAAAATTGTACCAGAGATAAATGCATGAACTTAAGAAAATTCTCAGTATGGTCCTTGAAAAATCTACAGCTTTGAAAATGCACATTTAACTTTCAAGAGCTTAGAGGCATAGGTGCTATCCTTTGGTAGAGACTAGCTGAAAACTTTATTGCTTGTAGCATTTATGTATGTTTTTTTATATATTTTTTTTTATTTTTTTCCATCAATTACACTTTATTCATTCCCCCCATAAGCCCCTCCCTCCTCCCCTCCCAATCCCTCTCCCTCCTCCCTCTGCTTGCATGCCACTCCCCAAGTCCACTAATAGAGGAGGTTCTCCTCTCCTTTCTGATCTTAGTCTGTCAGTTCACATCAAAAGTGGCTGCATTGTCCTCTACTATGGCCTGGTAAGGCTGCTCCCCCCCAGGGGGAGGTGATCAAAGAGCAGGCCAATCAGATTATGTCAGAGGCAGTCCCTCTTCACATTACTATGTAACCCAATTGGACTCTGAACTGCCCTGGGCTACATCTGTGCAGGGGTTCTGGGTTATCTCCATGAATAGTCCTTGGTTGGAGTATGAGTCTCTGGGAAGTTCCCTGTGTTCAAATTTTCTTGTTCTGTTGCTCTCTTTGTTGAGACCCTGTCCTCTCCAGCTCTTACTATTTCCCAGTTCTTACCTAAAATTCCATTCCATCAGGCTCAGCATCTGCTTTGATAGTCTGAAGGGCAGAGGCTTTCAGAGGCCCTCTGTGGTAGGTTCCTAGGTTGTTTCCTGTTTTCTTCTTCTTCTGATGTCCATCCTCTTTGCCTTTCTGGATGGGGATTGGACATTTTAGTTAGGGTCCTCTCTCTTGCTTAGTTTCTTTAGATGCACAGGTTTTAGTGGGTTTGTCCTATGTTGTATGTCTATATGAGTGAGTATATACCATGTGTGTCTTTTTGCTTCTGGGACAACTCACTCAGGATGATCCTTTCCAGATCCCACCATTTACCTGCAAATTTCATGATTTCCTTATTTTTCATTGCTGAGTAATATTCCATTGTGTAGATGTACCACAATTTCTGCATCCATTCTTCAGTTGAGGGGCATCTGGGTTGTTTCCAGCTTCTGGCTATTACAAATAAAGCTGCTACAAACATGGTTGAGCAAATGTCCTTTTTGTGTACTTGAGCATCTTTTGGATATATGCCCAGTAGTGGTATGGCTGGATCTTGAGGAAGCACTATTCCTAGTTGTCTGAGAAAGCACCAGATTGATTTCCAGAGTGGTTGTACAAGTTTACATTCCCACCAGCAGTGCAGAAGGGTTCCCCTTTCTCCACAACCTCTCCAGCATGTGTTGTCACTTGAGTTTTTGATCTTGGCCATTCTGATGGGTGTAAGGTGAAATCTCAGGGTTGTTTTGATTTGCATTTCCCTAATGGCTAGTGAGGTTGAGCATTTCTTTAAGTGCTCTGCCATTCGGTATTCCTCTACAGAGAATTCTCTGTTTAGCTCTGTTCCCCATTTTTTAAGTGGATTACTTGGTTTGCTGCTTTTCAGCTTCTTTAGTTCTTTATATATACTGGATATGAGTCCTCTGTCAGATAAAGGGTTGGTGAAGATTCTTTCCCAGTCTGTAGTTGGTCGCTTTGTTTTGATGACAGTGTCCTTTGCTTTACAGAAGCTTTTCAGTTTCATGAGGTCCCATTTATTGACTGTTGCTCTTAGAGCCTGTGCTGTTGGTGTTCTGTTCAGGAAGTTTTCCCCTGTACCAATGAGTTGTAGGGTATTTCCCACTTTTTTTTCAAGCCGATTTAATGTGTCTGGTTTTATGTTGAGGTCTTTGATCCACTTGGACTTCAGTTTTGTGCAGGGTGACAAGTAGAACAGTAACAAGCTTGGACAAGCATTCAAGGATGACTGTGTAACAGCACCAAATCCATTCATTCTGCTGTCTAAGACCACAACAGAATATTTCTTCTTTACCAAATATTTATACATTTATTATAAAATCCCACTAGATGCCTTTTAATAGTATTTACATATTATGCTCCAAAATATATTTTGAATACTGAAAAATAAATTTTTATGTTGGAATTGAAACCGACCTTAAACTTGTAATTCTTTTGCCTCAGCCTCTCACTGTTGGGACAACAGGACTGCACTACCACAGCTAAATCATTCTGGAAAATTATTGCAGTATATGAAATGTCTTAGGTAGCTACATATCTAGGTAAGCAATATAGTTGTAAAATTAGAAAAAATACATTTACAACCATGTGTTACTTAACGATGGTTCCATGTTCTGAGAACTACATCCTTAGCTTATTTTATCATTAGGCAAGTATTACCCAGTATAGGTAGAGAAACTTAGACAATTAGTTTATATACAGAAAATTAGACAGTGAATTGACGCCATTCAGCGTGGCTTCTTGATGTAATAAGACAAACTGTGAACATGACATGAGTGTGTTTCTGTCATAACATGAGATATTGAGTACAGTTGAAAGTACAGTTATACTTTTCATAAGCAGATATTCACTCCGAAACACTGATAACAGAACATGAACTGTGACACTGTTGTATTACTATTACGGTATTATCGCCATGTATTAGGCATTATACAATAATGTATATGCCATACTTTTATAAGACTTTAAGCAATGGAGGCGTATGCCAGCATCAACACAAACATGTTAGCAATTCTTGTACTACAGCATTGTAGTTATGACATCGTGAGATAATAGGAATTATTTGGCTCTATTGTAATCTGATATTATTATTATTATTATTGTTATGTACCTACAAGGACCAAATAATGTACTACCTTCATGTGGTGCATATAAAACATGCATTACTGTATACTACACATGTTTTTATATTAATCACATGGCTTAGTGCAAATTTATACACACACATGTGTTGTAATGGGTAGCTACATCTAATTTGAAGTAAAGCATAGCTTTCCTACTTAATGATTTTATTAATTATTTGGGAAATTCATGCAGTCCACCCGGCTCACACTCACTTCTCGTTCCTCTCAAGTCCACCTTTCCAACCTTGTGCCACCACACTTCCAAAAATTAAACAAGCAGAAAACAAAACAAAACAAAACCCACCAAGTCCAATTTGTGTGACCATATTCTCATTGGAACAAGGTAAAATTCCCTGTGGCCAGCCCCTTAAAGAAATCTGAGCATCTCTCCCCCAGGACTCCTACCAGAAGCCATCAACTGTGAAGAGCTATAATTCAGAATCTTTATCACAGTTTTAAAGGATGGTCTCAGTGGGTTCCTGTCTGAATTGCTTCTTTTGGGGGAAGTGGGGCTTTGTCACAGACGCCTTCAGTGTCGCTCATTCTCAATTATGAATCTGTAGTCGATGCCGTTGCAAAAGAAGCTTCCACTGCCTATTGCAACCGGAAACAACAAGGATCATGGACTTCCACATGGTTTTCGGCTGCAGCATGGACTGTCAAAATCAACACTGTTTCAGGCATCAACCTGCTCCCTCACAGCAGCACAGATCACGGACATAAACAAGGTCTCTGGCTATACCACGGACCACAGCCACAAACATGACCTCCTGAGGCAACACAGACAATGGAAGTCCCTCGAAGAGACTCAATCCAAAGGACGCATTCTTCATCTCTGACACTCTGTCTCCTCTCAGATGTGTCAGGACTATCCTGGGGCTAAGGGCAGGACCCTCGCCCTCTCCTGGCCACTGCAAAACTCCCTTGTCCCCAACTGCCCCTACGGTGCCCCATCATGACTGTCATTATTACAATCCACAGGAAGCACCAGGGTCTATGATTTTCCCTCATTCACCTCCCTTAGGCCCCTCCACCCCACAGCACCGATAGCACAAAATACAGCAGCACCAGCGAGCTGCAGCTCTGTGCCCTGGCCTGGACCTTCAAGTCTGACACCTGTCTACAGCAACCTGCCCCAGCCTCTAGCCCTGTCCTGCTGCCACAACCCTAGCTGCGCCGTGCACGCTGCTCCTTTCCACCATCCTTTTCCCCCTAACTCCATGGAACTACTTGTTAACAGCATCTTCCCGTAAGACCTGTCCTTTTTGAGTTGTCCTGGAGGTACTAAGTGTTCTGTAGGCTCCTCCTCCACTGCTGCATCCCCAGGGGAAGCCTCAGGACAGTCTCTCAGGCTCCCTGCGGATGCCTCAGGCCCTTCAGAGTGTCCTGCATCCTCTCAGGTGCTAGTGGGAGCCACCACCTTGAATGTCAAATTCATAAAGTATATTTTTTAATAAAATACTGACTAGTGTGTTTATACCTTGTCTTGGGAAAAATGTGTGCTATGCCGATGCTTCAGCAGCAGGATTTCTACTTTGCAAACAGAAGACTAACAGTCCAATTCTTAGGAAAACACGAGTCACACATACAAAACAAATATTTTCTATATTAGCAATATATTATTTCATTTTTAAAAACAGCATGAATGTGTGTTGTCAATTTCTTTGAGATTCAATCATTACTTTGAATCATAGCCTAATAATTATTGAATATTTCATAATATATATGTAGACAGAAAGAATTGTACAGTGATAAGAAACATTTAACTACCTCTGAACCTAAAAATATAACTACCTCTGCATGTTAATTATCTGTTGTCATATTCACAGCTTTAGTTGAGATATAGAAAATTGATCACCAGAAACTTTAATACATATTTCTTTGTTAAAAATCTTACTGGACGTACTAGACAATAATAAAAACTTATTAGAGAAATCAGTATGATCTCTTTTACTCCCAAGTTTATTTAAAGGCTAGAAAGTCAGATCTGAGATTTAGTTTTTAATGTCATTATTCCACATTCCAAACTATTATTAGTTTAGAATTTAACACTGAATCCAGATTGAACATAGTTGTCAACAATATAAAAGACCTCACAAGTTATATGTTGACCCGACAATAGAGGGAAAGGACTCGTATGTGTGGATCTTATATCTTGGTATTAAATTCAAACAATGAAGAAACTTCAGTACATTGTTAGAGAGCATCAAAGCAACATTCTAAAACAACAACATTGGAGTGAATGGAAAAAAAAGTTAAACTTCTAAGAAAAATCTTGAAATCTTTTCTGAATTCAAACCACTTTAGGCTTTTATAAGCATTATATATAATGAAACAAAAAGACTCTAGTAAAGACAAAGTAGGAAAGGAAGCACACAGAGATATTTGAGTTTGATATGAACATTAAGGATGAAAATTTATTTGTAATTTGTTTAAAGAAAATTATTTTGCTTAAATGATTTTCCTTATAAGGGAAAAGATTTGGTAATTAGCAAAGATTTGGTTAGTAGACATAGACATCTTTTGAACTGACAAAGGCACTGTCAAGATCAATGTTCACAGGCCAGTTTCTGTGTAGTAGAGAAAGTGCTATACTTAAGGTCAATGCAATCTGTGAGTACTAAAGCCTGCTTTTTCATCATCCTTAATCATACGACATCAGGCATGTATCTTAAACTGAATCTTCCTGTTCAAGCTTCTTCTCAAACATTTCTGGCTGTGTGTGATTGTGAGCTTTAATTCTGGAGAAATGCACACTGAAGAGGAAATGTACTGGCCTTATTCATGAGGCAGTTTTACCATTTCACAAATAGATAGTTTGGTTGTGAGTCTCGGTGTCTGCTTTGATACACTGCTAGGTAGAGTCTTTCAGAGGCCCTCTGTGGTAGGCTCCTGCTCTGCTACTTGTTTTCTCCTACATCCAATGCCCATCCCATTTGTCTTTCTAAATGAGGATTGACCATCTTATCCCAGGTTCTCTTTCTTGTTTATCTTCCTTAGGTGTATAGATTTCAGTATGTTTATCCTATCTTATACATTTATATAAATGAGTATATGCCATGTATGTCTTTCTCCTTCTGGGATACCTCACTCAGAAGGGGAAGTTAGTATGACCTGGAGAGGACAGGAGCTCCACAATGACCAAATATATCTGGGCACAGGAATCTTTTGTGAGACTGTTTCTCCAACCAAGGACAATATATGGTTATAACCTAGAACCCCTGCTTGGACGTAGCCCATGGTAGCTCAGTATCCAAGTGGGTATCCTAGTAAGGGGAACAGGGACTATTTCTGACAGGAACTCAATGCTGGATCTTTGGCCTACCCCCTCCCTTTGGGAGGAGCAGCCTTGCTAAGCCACAGAGGAGGACTTTGCAACCAGTCCTGAAGACACCTGATACACCAGGGTCAGATGAAAGGGGAAGAGGTCCTCCCCTATCAGTGGACTTGGAAAGAGGCAAGGAGATGAGGGAGAGAGGGTAGGATTGAGAGAGAATGAGAGAGTGGGATACAGCTGGGGTACAAAGTTAATAAACTGTAACTAATATAAAAAAATTAAAAACTATAATAAAAAAGAAAAAGAAACAGAGTCTTTATAAGACTATGTCTTATAATGTTTGCTGTCTTGAATTATTGTTAGCAGAGCGAGCCAACTTTGAGAAACTGATAAATTCCAACCACTGAGCCTGCAAAATTGAGTGTCAGATGTTGAAATGAGAGCAACTCATCGAGAATAGTGACAGGTGGAGATGCTACTGACAGCCAGTTAGCAAGCTGACCTCAACTAGCTGAGGGACTTCCTTTCATGGGCCAATGGATCATTTTCTTCCATCCTATTCATGTGGTCATACATAATACTTGTATACCTCTCTGCACATATAGACATAACCATAGAACTAAGCGTGAAAATAACCATGGAAATTTATTCTTTAATTTCAGGTATTAAAACATCATTAAAAATGTATTATATGATTTTTAGCCAAATCCATTTATTTTATAATGATGAAGGAATGAATTCACCATAATCATCACTTCCTAACTTTGTGAGGATGAAACACCAACCTGCCTCACATCTCTCACTTTAGTGTTTTTCCGTCACTTAGGTGACCTTTCTGAATATTACTCTAATTATCTATGACAAAGTAGTGTTCATTAGAATATTGCTGATGACTTTCTGACAAAAAAAATGATTACTATTTATCTTTTGTGTAGTAATATTAGGAGGAAGGTCATTGCTGTTATTACAATTAATTTAAAACATTTGTAACAAAAATATTTAAATACTACCATTTAATAGTATTTAGTTCCAATTACCCAACTTATTGAAACTTTCAGTGTGTTTACAATGATGGTGGCATCAGTGCTCTCTTCAGAGCCCACTATGTCTCTGTCTGCACAGAGGAGCTCTGCATTCTCTTGGCTGTTTTCCTCCATGAATGCTTAACATTAGCAACAACGTAACACAGTGACTAGCAAGATTAAACCCCAAGCAGTACTAACTTCATAATTTTACAAGTTTTCATGACCTAAACACTATTTCCAAACCTGTTTTCTTCCCAGAAAAGCAGAGAGTCACAACACAGGCTGTTAAAAGTTGTAGGCCAGTACATAGTCAGCCATGAATGAAGGAGGGGCTCAGAGGACCGCACTTCTTGCTGGTAAACGATGTGCTACTGACGCTTTTGTAGTGAGGTCAGGAAAACAATTGCTTTCAGTTGGGTTCATATCAACTGATGATGTTACTTGGCTCCAGTGGATACTGATAGCCTTGGGTAAACTACATGGTTCACAAAACCAAATAATGAATGGACAGAGGAAGGATAGTAACAAAGGGGTGAATGGTTATTTGATGGGGAGTAGGAGACTAAAGAGAGTAAGGAGAGAATAATTAGATTATATTATATACATCATGACATTGTTAGGCAAAATTAGTCAATAGAAAACAAAAAAGAGAAAAAAGAAGCAATGCATACAACAAGCATGTTTTTATGATATCAACTTCAGCAGAAGTTAGCTATCATTGGTGACTTCATCTGATAAGCAGTAAGCAGAAGTCATCATTTATATTGTTAGATCCTTACTACTTCAAATATCTTTTCCTACAAAATAAAAAGAATGATTGGCTGGCTCTTCAATCACTTTTACCTGAGGAGAGCAGCCTTGCCAGTCCATAGAGGAAGACCTGATTAGACCTGATAGACTAGGGTCAGGGGGAAGGGGAGGAGGACCTCCCCTATTATTGGACTGGGGGAGGAGCATAGGAGAAGAAGAGGGAAGAATGGTGGGATTGGGAGGTGATGGGAGAGGGGGCTACAGCTGGGATACAAAGTGAATGAACTGTAATTAATAAAAACAAAATAAATAAACTGAAACAATACAAAAAATAAAAAGAATGAATCCTTCTAGTCACAAAGCTCCACATACATGGTTCATCTTTCTGTTCACAATTGTCTGAGTTCATTTAACTTGTATCCTGTGCAGGACACTTCCACTGGAAAGTGATAATCAAATGTTTGGTTCTGATAATAATTTAAGCAGTCTGTTCAATCTAATGTGACACATGGCTCTTGGAACCTGTTTTATGTAAATTACTACTCTGAGTGGATAAAACTTGAGAATATTATGAGAAATGGGATAAAATAAATAATAATATGTCATGATTTTGCTTAGTGAGAGAGGCTTTGTTTAAAGGATGGTTAGTGGTCTATTTTTACTGGAATTATTAATATGTATACATGTCTAACTGAAGAAGACAAAGTATTTGACAGTGATCCCCAAAGAACAGCCCCTTCCAGGCGTCAGAGAAGAGATGTTCTCAGTCAACACCTCCCTGCTCAACCGGCATAAAACAGGAATTATCGTGCTTCACCTAGTCAACCTATCCAAGCACTAAAACTGACATTAAGTTTTTCTAAGCTACTGACTCTCTCTGTATGTTTAGTCTTATGGAACTAACCTTAGCTAGAATATCAAATATAATTTTGTTGACATTAGAATATAAGTATAACTTAATAATCAGTAGCATCAATAAAGACATTTATTTTTTTATTGATTCTGAATATACTTTTAACATATTTTGCTAAAATATTGACAGAAATTCCATGATAAAGGAAAATTCTTGTCAAAATATTGACTTTATCAGGTGATCATGAGTTGAGTTTTCCTCAGAAGCTTTCTTTTGGGTCCCCTCTGACTTTAAAACCTTTGCCATATAGCCCAGGAGGCTCTCTTTTCTTCTGTGATAAACTTGGTACTTAGGGCAGGCATATTTGTGCTCAACGGATTGCTTCTGGGGACTGCAACTCCTGTGCTGGGCAGTGAGGTAGTCCCACTCAGTGTCAACAGAGCAGTGCACTCTGCATTCTTCTCTGTTCTGTCTCCCTCTGCGAAGTCTTCGTAATACAGACAGGGAATGTGTCTGGGGATCACTCTCCCAAAATAGACCATGACTACCACAGGGGGAAAGCAGCCTAGAAATAGGACGAAAGTTATTTGTATTAAATGGTGCTTTAAGTGTTTAAAAAGTATACTCAGTCAGTCAATGGAATGCCTGCAGGAATTTTCTAATAACAAGAACACTTTTCAAGCTGAGAAAATTCTGTTGTTCTTAAGGGTATCAGTGATCCACACTCCTCCCCACGTCCATTAATTCTGCTCACTCTATGTGCTCTCACACACACACACACACACACACACACACACACACACACACACAAAACATTTACGTAGTTTCATATCTCTGCTATTTAATAGTATCTGGCCATTATTTTATAATATATTGTTCTTGCATGTTAATAGAAGTAGTGTAGTTTGAAACTTCTGTCTAGTTTTTTTAAAGTAGTTTTAATATTTCCAGCTAAAAGAAAAGACAAAAGACAAAATATAAAAATAAATGAAAAGAAAAAGAAATTTGCTCTCTGGAACAATGAAAAATTGTGTGATGTGGTATGATCATGTGCCTGATTTGCATATGCCTGGAATGGAGAAACAGGACACAATTTGTTGTCCCACTACCATGATCTCACCTTGGCAAATTCCACTTCTATTTATAGCACTGAGTGAATGCATAAGCCATGGTCAATCCTAGGACTTGCCTGTGTGATCTAAATCTCATAGATGGACCATTTCTGCCCTTTCAGCTGTGCTACTACTATTCAAAGTTGTCTTCCCCTAACCACTGAAGCAGAGATTTCCTCTTCACTCTCAGCTGGTTATGAACTTCAGCTGAGAATCACGTCTTCTCTGTTCTAAACCAATATAGAGAGGGCAGAGGAAGCATACTGTTTTTAGTCTTTCTTTGATATAATTCTTTATACTCTACTTCACTCTTCCAAGTTCCTATCTCCCTTGGTATTTAGTTTCTTAATAGGGATTTAAGGGTAATGGGGAAAAAATTTAGAACTAACTTTGGTTTGCATATACAGAATTCTCCAATTCTATTGCCTTCTGCTTTGTTGAATCTTTGGAAACTCTCGGATTTTTGCCACATGTATTAACCTCCCCTGTTTATATGTTGTGCACATGTGTGTAGTAAGGTGAAAGAGGGCAGACCTTAGGGGAATGTAAAGTAGAAGCCTTTGTCCTTCCCCTTCAACACCTGAGGTTTCTGATCTAAAAGAACTAACAAGCAAAAAAAATTTGGACCTTGTTTCTATATAAAAATATTCTACTGTGTCAATAAATGTGCTTTGGTAGCAAACCTGAAAGCAAAAAATGTCATAGATATTTTTATTTCAGTCTGCCCATAATTACTACAACAAGGTAAACTGGATTTAGTATTTTTTAGATAACTATTTGTTGTACTAGTCAAAAAAAAAAGATGGTTTCCATAGCAACGTTGTCTGAGGATAGTTTCAGAATAGCCTTTTACAGCTTGGGAATTATGAATATGTTTTGTCCACTCAGGAATAAGGAAGCAAAACAGATTTCACAATTAATTCATTATTAAGAAAAAATGATTCTTTGAAAACTGACTTTCTCATTAATAATACTTTTCCTAAGACACCACACACATACACATACAAAAAGGAGAAAGAACCAGAGAGAGAGAGAGAGAGAGAGAGAGAGAGAGAGAGAGAGAAATCCTTACCTCAAAAGATGATAGTGGCTTTCTGATAAAAAGAAAATTTTATATCTCCCTAAAAGCTGTATTATAGCTTTAAGTATATTCGCTAATGTTTGTGACACCCCATCAATTATGCCTAGATTTTTTTTCATATTTAGCATACGTAGGATGCTACCTGAATTTGTTTTACATTTATTTAATGAGCATTTTCTAATCAACTGGACTGTGGTGAATATGGAAGATGAATGTGACACTGTAACTGCTTTAAATCAGCTAAAACTCTGTGAGTGCAATAGTCATTAAATGAAAGTAACATGATGACTGGCTTGGTAGGAGCCAGTGAGAGCAGAACTAGACACAATACCTAGCATGGCTATGGCCTGGAGGAAGGGACAAGACTCTAGCTAATGTTTAAGATGAGCAAGAAAATTTAATAGATTGGAAACTGACAAAAAAAATAATGCTAAAAGGAATAGAAACATGCAGAGGGCAAAAAGGCTGTGGCACACAGATAAGTACTGGAGAAGCCAGGAAAGTTAAGCACACAGCTTACCTCTGCAGTGGAATGAGGTGCACAGGTGCTCTTCCTGGAATGCCAAGGGTGATGCAGTTTTACAACCTGATGATCCTTTGCAGTCTGGTAGACAGACTTTGCCCTTTTTCCAGGAATTTACTTATCCCAGACAATATCCTTTCCCCTTAAACAATAACCTTTCCCCTTAAAACATTAGCATTACTTTAGGCCTTAAAAACCCATTATTAATGATGTTATTTGCACTTTACAACAGCCTAAGTCCCTTTTATGTTAATTTGGGGCCAGGCCATCCTGACACCCATTGGTATTATGTTTACCTCAGTCAAGTTCCTTAAACTCCAAATCTGTGAGTCAACATTACTTATTCTTGTTAAAGAAGCAAGATGTACTTTGTAAAGAATATCAATGTAAACATGTCTTAAATTGTTGTGCAATTAGGGCTGAGTTAATTGCTGTCAGAACGCCTCCCCCGCCCCCAATCAAATTGCGCTCTGCTTAAATATGGCTAAAATAAATTGATCTGGTCCAGACTAAAAGTCCTGGTCCAGCAAGGTTACAATAAAATAGGGCTGAGCTGAGTTTCATTCTTACCTCATAGTGATGGCTTTTTTCCTACCTGCTGTCAAGCCTTCAGGGAATCACCACAGAAATAGTTATATACAATATAAGACAAAAGATAAGGTACAGGTAAAGATTCAGGACAAAGTCTCCAAATGTCCTTTCTGTGCATTAGCACAAGATAAGTACTGCAATAAATGAGTATCCCTTTCATGCCATTCAGGAGTGATAATAGGGGCAAAAGAACAAAACAAAACAACAACAAAACACCAAACCCGTTGTTTATTCAAACAGGTAATGTATGTTATCTGATGAGAAGAAAAACCTAAATTTTTTATTTAACAAAATAAATAAGTGATAATTTCCTATAAATTTTTGGTGCAGCTCTGACCAGGAATTTGATCTGAAAAATAACTACCATCATTGCTCAAAGGCAGCACGGAGAGTCTATGGTTCTGTAGTGGCTCCTCCTTCCTCTGCCTTTCTTCATTTGAATTACAACTACAGTGAAGCTGGAGCTTTCATTTATTTGTTAGGTTCAGTTTGAAGTTTTGTACTGGGAAGCAAAACCAGGGCTGCCTGCATTCTAAGCAACTACTCTATAAATGCACTTGGCATTTACTGAATGGTTTGGGGATATATGATGCTACTTTTAAGATATGTTTTTTTTTTTTTTTTTTGTGGAAGGGAGAAATTGTAACTTAAGGTAAAATTAAAAATCTTAAATAATTCAGCAATTCAAACATCTTTCAAATGTGTTCTATTTATTGAAGCAGCTCCTGCTGTATGCTCTGCATTATTTCTATATAAAACACATTCTGGTTTTTCTGCCATCTCTACAACAACTCCATTTCTTTTTGTTTTATTTAAGATATCAAGCCTCATTGTGGCTTCTTTTTTATTCTTAGATTTTTTTAAAATTAGTTTATCAAGTCTTTGTACTATCTCCCTAGATACCAGAAGTTTCTGCTTCTTCAGTTTAACCTTTCTCTATTATTGCTTTCTGTTAGACTTTCTTCTACAAGTCTTGAGAAGACTACAAATACAGATTGTCAGAAACAATGAATGATTTAACAAATTATTCCCATAGTAACTATAATGAAACTAGTGTGTGAGTTATAAAGTATGGAACAATGAATAAAAGTAGAAAAAATTATTATCATATCATTAATTTTGAGTTCTATCTTAAAAAGTCTCCCTATGAGATAATACCTCTAGCTACTGTAAAAGTTAGTACATTTCTGGTGTTAAGGAACTATGCTAAAATCTGCATATACACCTTGTTAAACATTAAGCAGACAATCTAGTGCCTAACTAGAGCCTTTATCCCTACTGATTAGTGCTCATGGTACTAGAAAGTACTTTACACACTGCCAGAGAAGAAAGGTAAATACCAACCCAGCCACAAAAAGTGCAATTGATAATGCTGAAGAGCACACATTACACGCTAGTGCAATAGTGGCACAGACATTGTGGGGGCAACCAAGAACTGTCTGGATTTAAAGCCTACCACATGAGATGGAAATAACGACTGCTGTTTCTCAAGTAGCCTAGAACCTGAGCTTGGTTAATCCGTGGGCCCAAAGAAAAGGCAAATACTATTGTTCTACAAAGGGAACATGGCAATAAAATGACTTCTAATGACATTAAATTTTACCCATACGTTAGTGCCGTAATCAGAGGAGATTCCTATTGCAAAAGATAGAAATTAACAGAGAAGCACAACTGGACAATGTACAGAAAGTGAGTAAGAATGTCTTTATCAAACCCCTTTTCTCAAATTTCCGGGAGCTATGCTGAAGAGGAGGCAGAAGAACTGCATGAGTAAGAGGGGATGGATGACTATGAAGAATTGCTGCCTTCAACATATAACAGCACATATGAACTTAAAGAGAATGAGCCAGCACAGCCTTTACCCCTCACCAAAAAACTATCTCAAATTCACATCTGTTTGAAAAAGGAATAATTGGTTTTCCAATGGAGTCTCACTGGGTATATAAACCACAACTGAGGGGAGGTCCCTTGCCCAGGAGTAGCTGAATAGCACAAAACAAATTCAATGATATTTTTGTTAACTTTTTTTTTTGTTTGTTTGTTTTACAGTGTTTTGTCTGGGCATTTTGTATCTTGCTACCCTTTGGCTTGTACATTATGACTTCCAATTTTCTGATTTTATCAGTTTTTTGGCATGTGTGTGTTATTCAGTTTTTGTTTACATGCTTGTTTTTTAACAGGAGAGAGACAAAAAGGTATGGAGTTGAGTAGGTGGAAGATGGAGAGGATCTGGGTGGAGTCAGAGGAGGGAAACAATTACAATGTACACACTTTTTTCATTAAAAAGGAAAAAATGTTAGTATGCATCCACCAGTTTAATGAATGTGTAAGCAATTTTACAAGTTGCTTGTAAATGAACTCAAAACATTATACTAATAAAATGCTAAATTCAAACACTTTTTATTAAAACATGAGAAAGAGTAATTCAGAGAAATTGAATAATTTATTAAACCTTGTATATCTAGCAGAAGCAAAGATTAAAAACAATGTCTAGAATTTAAATTCACACTTTTTCTTATAATTGCATTAGCACAGTGAGAAAATTTTCACAAAATTTTTGGTAGGTTTCTTTTTCTCCCTTGAGATTTTTACTTAGAGGATGTCCATATTTTCACTCTAAGAATTCAGACAAACAGCATTTTTCATGGAAGATTTATGCCTTAGGCTCTGAAATGATCTGAGGCCACATTATTCTCCTTCAGGCTTTGGTTCAAGAACCAGTCCCATGATGACGTCTTTGATGTACATTAAATTTATTCTGTTTTTATGTGATTTTTCTCATTTTTTCAAAACATTGCCACTAGTTCTATTTTAATTAGTTGTTTAGAAATGTTTTCAGTAACTTTTTGGAAAAGTGTGCTTCCTTAGAAGAAAGCCATATTATTTTATTTTAATAAAGATGAACATTCTTGGTGTTAACTGTCACTAATTAGCTGTGAGTCAAGTATTTTAAAAAGAACTCATAAATTCTCTGAAGAAATAAAACTGTGACTAGATATAATATGCATTGAACTTTCCGAATAACTTAGATAATATGCAATAGATAAGATTTAAATTTTAAAAATATTAAGAGTTTTGTGCAATATATTTTGAACATATTCACCTTAGCCCTGATTTTTCCAGATCTACTTAATTCCCTACAAACTCAACTTTGTGTCCTTTCAAAAAATTAAACCTATTTACGCTGCCCAAAAATGTTTTGAATGTGCCACCTTCCAGTGTAGCATGGTTGACTTACCAGAGACCATGCTCTTAGAGGCTAACAATAGCTCAAGAGTATAGTATTTGTTTTTTTAATACTTAGAGTACTTTATACCATGTCAAAAATCAGTCCCAGCTTCTGCCCAGTATTCTCTGGGCTTATCTTCGACCTGAGAAGATCAGTTCTTTGTCCATACACAGAAACACTCTTGGCATGTTTTCATTCAATTATTTTTTTTCACAGATATTTCTCCACCTAATTTGTCTTTGACAGCAGTCATGTGAGCTTCTCATAACGGCATGCAGTGAATTGTTTTACATGGGTTCAATTAACTATGAATAAAATATTAAATGCAGACTTCATTGAATTGAACAAGTTAATGTTAGAATTTAGTATAAGTAGTGTAAGTATTTAGAAGCTCAAGGTGTTCTGCTTCCCTCCTTCATCTCTGCTTATTTTCTCTTACTGACTGAACACTCATGTTGAACATCCTGGCACTCAGAGAACACCTCTGCAGGAACATCTGCTCGTAGGAAAATGTCCTAAAATAGATGATGTACTCTCTTTTAATTTCTCCCTCATTGCATTTTAACTATCACTTCTTTTTTTTTTAAGAATTTGTTCAGTATTTTAAAAAGATTATTTATTTATTTATTATGTATACAGTGTTCTGTCTGCTGCATGTATACTTGCACAAGGCCACCAGATCTCATTATAGATGGTTGTGAGCCACCATGTGGTTGACTGGGAATTGAACTCAGGACCTTTGGAACAGCAGTCAGTGCTCTTAACCGCTGAGCCATCTCTCCAGCCTGGCAATCACTTCTTATGAAAGCCCTCATATTTAGAACTGAAACATATTTTTCATAGTATCTGTCTTCCACCTCTATAAGTTAAGCTTCAGGACAATGTACAGAAGTATCCCTTGGCTTTCCTATATCCATTCTCTTCTTAGCTTTTAATAACAGTAAGACCTTTTAGCAATCACCAGAACCCTCCCTGAGAACAGCCTGATAACACTGACAGAGACTAGTACTCAGGTAAGTAAAAATTTGAAATTCTTAATCACTGAGTCAAAGGTTTCTCTCCTATGTATCTACTTACATAGTTAATATTTTTAAAAGAATTTTATAATGTGTTTGAGTGCATTTACCACAGTCTTGATTTTTCCCAGATCCATTCCTTAACCTACCCATCAAACTTTGTGTTCTTAAAAAAAACTAATAAACAAATCAACATCAACATATCTAAAAAAATTAGATGTATTTCTCCCTGAATGTGTGTATGTATGAATGTATCTATGTGTCACCTCATATGAATATGAATGTGTATTCATGTGTGTTTCTTTGCATGTATTTATGCATGCTTGTGTGTTTATACATACATTCTTGTGTGTGTGTGTGTGTGTGTGTGTGTGTTTGAAAGCAAAAGAAGGTTGGAGGACAAAAGAAGGAAGTTGGGGAGAATAAAAATTAAAACAAAACAGAATGACATACATATATGGAAACTCTAAGATGAAAGCTATTACTTTTTCTGATCATTAGATCCTTGTCTCTTTGCTGCAAGAAAATAATTGGGAAATTAACTAAAGAGACTGTGGAGATGGTCCGTAGGTAGAAGCACTTATTACACAAGTATCAGTACAAGTTTGAATCTCTCAAGCTCTTGTAAAATTCAGTTGATTCAGGTATATAGCTGAAGACTCTAATAACAGTGTTCCTATGCAGTGCAGCAATTGGAGAGGGAGATAGGAAGTGGAGACAGGAAGTCCCTGGATGTCAGGGACTAACCAGTCTGTCACATATGGGAATGAACAACAAAGGAAACATGCATCAAATTGGTGAAGGGTGAGGACAAACATCATAGTTATCCTATGGCTTCCATTTGCTTGCTGTTGGACATGGATGCCCGCATGCCCTCATTCAAACATACAAGCTGACATGCATGCAGGGAGAAAGGAGGCTCCAGACTGCAAATAATGTTTCATGTTGATTTGCTGTACCTGGGAATATAGTCCATTATTGCGGTGAATACATGCACGCAGAAGCTGGAGTTAGTCAGCAACATCATACCCACAGTCAAGACGCACACAGAAATGAGGGCTTATGGGCAGCTAGCATTCTGGTTTTTATTCCACTGAGACAGCAGCCAATGCAGTGGCAATGCTAGTCTTTAAAGTGGGTCTTCATGCTTTAATTGCCTTAATCTGGAATAACTCTCAAGGAATTTGAAATATGACAAGGAATTTGTTTCTGTAGATATTCCAAAAGCCATCAAATTGCTAATCTAGGTTAACCATTATATTATACATATCTAATAATTGATCTTTAAAATAAAAATATGACTGCCTATATGGATAAAAAGAAAACATTGAAACTATTCTATATTGAATGAATTCAGAATTCATCATTACATTTATTCTAATTTGTCTTAACCAAAATATCATTTTAATTTGATCATAAGGACTAAGACATCAGCAACAAATTTAGAAACAATTTCCTGACTCTGATACTGACCTGTTTTATAACTCTGGTTTTCACAATAAATCATAATGGTTTTAGTCAGAAATCAAAACATCCCAGACACCTAGCCAGAAGAATGTACAGATATATTAAATTTGACATTGGATACAACAGCTGAAGCATTAATCATTGGAATGTCTACATTTCTAGGTAATGAAAGATCTTTTCCTTTCTTCTTTAGGGACAGCTTTTGAAGAATGGGGTGTGTAAAGTTTTTTTTTTTTAATTTTAAAAGTTTCATAAACCAGGAATATTTTGAAAGCATTACTATGAGTTCAGTGGGATGAAATATTCTCTCTCTCTGTCTCTCTCTTTCTCTCTCTGTCTCTCCTTTCATTGAAGAAATGGAGCTAAGAAACAAGCCATTGTAAATGGCATGAATATTACAAATAACATATTAGTTATGCATTTATCTAGAAAGGATATTTAGGCTGGGCTGTGGTGGCACATGCCTTTAATCCCAACATTCAGGGGCAAGTGGATCTTTATGAATTCGAGGCCAGATAGAGTTCAAGTACAGCCAAGGCTACAGAGAGAAACCCTGTCTCAAACAAAACAAAACAAAACAAAACAAAACAAAACAAAACTAAACAAAACAAAACAAAACAAAAAGGATATTTAGAACCTTAGGAAGTATTGGAATGGATGGCAGAGTTTGGATGCGTAACTACTAGTAATCAGAACAATTTAAACCATTTTATACTCAGTTTTATACATAATAAACATTGCCTTTAGACTTTGGTAGTTATAAACTGTTTGTGTGTCTAGAGAGACCGCTTAGTGTTTAAAATAATTTGTTGATCCTGCAGAGCACCTGAGTGTGGTTCCCAGTACCATATGGTAACACAGAACCATCTATAAATCGGGTTCCAGGAGTTCTGATGCTCTCTCACACTTTCTTCTGGCCCCATGTATGCACATGGTTTGTACAGGTAAAATGTTCAGGTTAAAATTAACAACGCTGTCCTTTGAGAGGCTCCACTCAAAAGCGGATCGAAACAGGTGCTGAGACTCAGAACCAAACGTTGGGCAGAGTGCAGGGAACCTTGTCCAAGAGTTGGAGGAAGGACATGGAAGGAACATGGAGATCAACAGAGCCAACTAACCTGGGCTCAGGGGGCCTTGCGAGCTCACGGTGGCTTGCAGGCTCAAGGAGGTTTGCGGAGATCGACCGTGTATGGACTGGACCTAGGCCCCTTACACATATATAAAAAATGGCATCTTGGTTTTCATGTAGGTCCCCTATGAAGGAAGGCTGAGGCTGTCTCTGACAAGAACTCTCTTGCATGTTTTTTGATCACTTCCCCCTGGCAGGGTAGACTTGCCAGGCCACCTTGTTAGAGGATGCACTTAATCCAGATAAGACTTGATGTGTGGGAGGGCATTCCCTTTTCTGAGGGAAAGGGGAAAGGAAATGCAGGGAAGAGGGGAGGCAGGTGAAATGGGGAGGAAATAAGGAGGAGGCTATGATTGGAATGTAAAGTGAATAAGTAACTAAAAATAAAATAAATACTAACATAACTATTAATACACAAATTATTTGAAAAGTAGTTTATGTTTGCTGTGCTATGTGTATAAAGTGCAGTTGATACTTGAAATTAAAGATAAATCACCAAATTATTCTGCTATAGTTATTATCTGCTGTATATTGACTGTCGTCCAAAGGGAATAACACTTTCATTTAGCAGTTCCTCAGAATTTCAGTGGATCAAAAAGAAACAATCAGTAAAACATATTAAAAAAAATACCTGATGATAATTTTAAGTTTTCTAAAAAACATTGTGTCCCCCTCCCAAAGAAACATCTGATATTCAGATAAAATACACATAATACTCCCAAACATATGCCTGTCCAGATACTTGGCAAGACCTCTGAAACAGTGCGGAAGTGCCTTGAGAAGCAGGAGCAAGGCTGTCCACAGAGCTGAGGTGTGGTGCTCCTTTCTTCTGCGGCCTGGACAAATTGCTGGAAGTGCTGAATGCATAGTTCTGCCTGCTTTCAAATATAGCTCAACAGTGCTTCCGCTGCAGGACCGCTGGGAGGTCATATGTGAGTTAAGACAAAAACCATTCAATCCAGGGATGGTGATCATGTGTGTTTCCACTTCAGATTTTGTAGTTAGTAATGTCCTTTGCTAACATCGTCAAGGCACTGATAATTTTATATATACAATGAATTGATGAAGTCATTATTTTCTAGGATACATCATGGAGAAAGTAGCTGATACAGAAGATTAATGTAATCAGTTTTTAGATTTTTTTTCAAATGGTAGCTTTGAAAGATAAAAGAAAAGGTAATTACTGGCAGTTTTACTTCTTTCATTTCTTTAGACAGATGAGCTTACATGTGGCAGAGTTTGAAAAGAATGCAGAAAATCAATAAACCAGTGGACTAATGAAATAACTTCATTGTTCATATTGTCAAAAGCAATCTTATACAAGTGAGGTGATTAACCTCATAAATGAGCACAGAAAGCTTTGTTACTTTAACATAAAAGATAAAATAAAGTATGGGTACAAATACGTAAAATCAATGATGTTTAAAAACAGGGGCTTTGTAACATGATGGCTTCATTTTTATGTCAAGCACTAGTAATGGCTGTTTATATTGATTCCCCAAATAGCAATTTCCAAAGGGGATGGCGATTTCTAACCCACTTTATACATTTCTCCTAAGTGGTTTTCAGCAGAATAGTACAATTCACAACCTTTAGTAGTATATTGGTAGACACGGCCATTTATAGCTCTAAAACCAGGCAGCTTCTAGCAATTATCAATTTATAGAAGAAAGAACTCTGTGCTGAACACTCTAAGGATTGACGTAAGTTATGAATGAGCTTTCTGTTCCCATTGGTTGTTAGTGCTGTGAAAAAAATATGATTGTTTTTGTATTGCTTTTCTACTTGACATGATTTAAAATCAAAGGGACATGCCTCTGGGCACATCTGTAAGAGAATTTCTGGAATTAGATACCTGCTAAGTAAAGTCTTACCTTAAATATCAGTGGCTGCATTCCATTGACTGGAGTCTTGAACTGAATTAAAAGGGAAAGCAAGCTGAGTGCCTGTGCTCATCTTTTCCTGCTTCTAGCTGCAGACAAAATGAGCAGCTGCCTTTCCTGTCCAGACTGACTACAACCTCTAGCTGTGGGCCAAAATAAACATTCTTTTTTTAAGTTACACTTATAGGCATTTTTATCACAATAGTGAGAAAGGTAACTAATATAATCACATGTCTAATAAAGTATGTCTTAATTAAAAAAAAAAAGTATGTGGCCCAGCTTAAAATTTAATGAAAAACTCAAAATCTTCTGAAGGAACTACACATAAAATCTATAGGAAAATCGAAAATTACTCAACATTCTGATTTACATTGTCATCTTTTAAAACTATTAAACAATCTTTTAAATCTATTAAAACCCTAAAATAATTTTCAAGGATTTATATGGAATATTTTGCATCAGCAGATTTTTGAATATATTTTATTAGAAAATTTTTATATAATTATTCTGATTTATTTTCAGGATAGGGTTTCACAGAACAGCCTTGGATGGCCTGGATGGACTGAGCTGGCCACTAACTCACAGATATCCATTTCCCTGTGTCCTGAGAGCTGGGATTAAAGAGATGCACCCCCACGCCCAATTTAGGAATTCATGCAGAATTTTACATTTCTCTTTTACATTTATCACATTTTTTCATTGATTCTACCTTTGAGTTTAATTTGTTTTATAAGCATATGTTGATTAGTAAATATTCTTTAAAGTTAATCATATTAAAAGATTAAAGAAATATTATAGTTAATTATTGAATTTTCAATCCCAGTATTATGCATAAAGCATTAATAAGAACATAAATATATCTTAAAATATTTCTTCATTCACTAATTTATAATAAGTATACAAACTTAAAGGCCTCTTATTAGCAAGAAGAATATGAATTTCTCAGTGATAGTGCACCATTTATATTTATATAAAATCTAGAATACTTAAGCATAACTAAAAAGCTATGCATGGAACTGTATAAGACATTGCTGTAATCTTATTTTCTTTGGAATAGAAAAATTGCTGCATAATACAGCAATAGAAATCAGAATAGATATTAATAAAGCAAAGTACAGTAAAGCAAAGAACAAGCGAAGAAACAACAAAAGATCCCTGAGATTGGACTTTAAATAGAAACACACAGTGACCTTCAAATATGAGTGGATCACTGAGCAGGGATTCCACAAGAATATCAGAGCTAAACTAAATTTCCAAAATGATTTTGTATGCCTTGGATTCAGTTTATTAGAATCTGAGATTTCAGTTTTAACCAATAAATGATTTTTTTAAATGCACATAATATTAAAAACATGGAGCATTTTTTTTTTTAGTTTCTTTCTTTTTATTTTATTTTTCTTTATTAATTACAGTTTACTCACTTTGTATCCCCCTCTTGGTTCCCTCCCTCCTCCTGTCCTAATCCCTCCCTTCCTCCACCCTCTGTATGCATGCCCCTCCCCAAGTCCACTGATAAGTGAGAACTTCTTTTCCTTCCTTCTGATCCTAGTCAATTAGGTCTCATCAGAAGTGGAGAATTTTAATTCCATATAATATATTGAAAACAAATCACTGAAACAGCTTAACACAAGGAGCTACATTTTAATTTAGTTAGGTTTGATTCTTCTAGAAGTCCAACTGTTGATTTATGCCAACCCAAAGAATCCCTATAAGTTAAATAGTGAGCATAATAAGATAATTAATCTTTAAATATTTGTCTTAATATGAAGATTCAATTTCTTGTATCAAAGAAATATGTATGATTTTTTCATTATTTTTTCAAAATTATTTTTCACTTTAGTATTTATTTTTGTTTTACAACATATTTGAGTGAAAAAGTAATATTTAATTTGCAATAAATATATGATGATGGTACAAATCCAAACAATTTTGGACCTGTTCCTAATTAATTTTATTTTGTAGTTTCAAATTTTCTTTCTACTGGACATCCAAATGTTGCATGCTCTGTAATCCTGGGACTGTGTAAGGAGAAGTAAAGGAACTCTAGTTCAAAGCCAGCCTGGGCATCACAGATAAGCCCTGTATCAAGGAATAACAGCCCTCCTTTTCTGATAATCCAATCTATAAGTGCTTGACTATATACTGGCTTGGTTTTTTACTTTGCTTCAAACAATATTTGACTTTTGAATAATTCAAACTAGTATTTACTGGAAAATGACTGTCAACATGTCAGTTAGAAGTAGATGCAACTTTCTGTCTTCCTACCTTAATCCCAGGAATTCTTTAGTATTTCACATGTTGATAAACACATAGTAAGCTGAAAAAAAATATTTGGTGAGGAAGAGGAAGTCAAGGCAATGTTAAAATTATTCAATAAAGCGGTGTTACATAATCTGATTTAGATATGGAAAAGAGAACCAAAGATTTCTTTATGAAGTGTAATTTGTCTTTCACATTCTTTAAGTTGTAAAAACATTATTAGGAAGAGCAAATATTCCCTAAAATCATTAAGATTGCTCCATTGTTTAGATTCACAGATCACCAAGACATTTCAGTAGCCAGTGTGAAAAATAAAGATTGAAACAGCTTTTTGCCCTTTAATAGGCAGGCACTGTGATTTGTCTTCTAAATAGTTTCAAATATCCAAGCAGAAGAATGGGGCCTGCAGCAAATTGTTATTAGAAAACTTGTTTATGATAAAAATGTGTGACATTATGCTGGAGCTATTTTGGGTCCATTTGTTAGAAAGAGAAGTAACTAAAAGATAAACGGCAAAGAAAGACCTAAGAAGCACAGCAACGCAGTGCGCATACTGTAATTCATCACTGAGATCTATGTTTTCAGTAAAGTTGGTGCTTCATGCCATTCTTCCTCATTTTATTTTCACATGATTACAAATGTTGACTTTCACCTACAGCCATTAACCAAGATCTTGGTGTTATGAACGGTGATTGTAATTTTAATGATTAGGGTTGATGTAGAAGGAATGGCTGTAGTTTGAATAAATAATTCAAAGGAAAAAAATTTTATAGGAGCCTCAATTATACAACAAAGATGTTTAGCTTTCATTACACATCAATGCTTCCCTCTTACAATGTCTTCTGTTTCCTTTGGCAATAAATTAAATCTGAAATACATCATGCTGCTCAGTTCATTAAACTCTTCTGCAAAAACTCACATAAATAATTTTTTAAATGAAAAAAAAAATGAATTTATTGATTCTAACTCTAAGAGTTCAAATACAATAAAGGTACTCCTAATGACTTTCTGCTGTGCCCATCATTGTAGTGCTCAGCCCTGAGCAAGGAAGCTTCCATTTGCAGTAGACATAACTTGATAACTGGTAAATGTTCAATGATTAAGAGATGTCATTGGGCTCTTTGGGCATAAATAGGATGTCTATATCATACCCCATTCCTCAAGGACCAAGCATATATGCAGAAGTGAAGAGAAAAAGATTGTCAGAGCCAAAGCTGGTAGATGACTTCAAGGGAACAATGTTTTCCAGACACAACATGGTTAAATTGTTACAACATGCACAAGGCCTACACATCTTCAAGCAGTAAAATTTCAACATGCAGTTGGGTGTGAAGTCCCCTTCATGAGGAGCTATTGGCCTTTGGTTGTTGCTGGGAGAGGGAAGGTCAATTTGCTTCGATGTTATACTACCTACAAGATGTGCAAGGATAAAGACAGAGCAGCTAGAGCAGAGATTGAGCAAATACCCACCCTATTAAAGTGCCAGCCCCTAACACTATGAATAATGCTCTGCTAAGCTTGCAGACAGTAGCCTATCAGAGTTGTCCTCTGAGATGCTTTACCCAGCAGTGCCTCTAAACAGATACTGAGACTCACAGCCAAACATTAGGCTGTGCATAGTGTGTCTTTTGGAAAAGTGGGAGGAAAGAGGAAAGGACCTGGAGGGGACTCCACAAGAAGAACAACAGAGTCAACTAACCAGGGCCCAGAGGTGCTTGCTGAGAATGAAGCATCAACCAGTCCATGCATGTACTGGACCTAGGCCTCTACAAAGATGTAGTAGATGGGCAGATTTTATAGGAGCCTCAGTTATACAACAAAGATGTTTAGCTTTCATTACACATCAATGCTTCCCTCTTGCAATGTCTTCTGTTTCCTTTTGGCTTCATGTGGGTTCCCTAGTAAGGGAAATAGAGACTGCATAGGACAAGGACTCACTTTCCAGCTTTTGATTGCTTCCTCCTGGTGGGACTGCCTTGCCAAGGTGCAGGAGAAGAGGACATGCTCAGTCCTGATGCAACTTGATGAGCTGGAAATGGGAACGCCCCTTTCTGGAAGAGGTGGAGAGAGAAGGGAGGGTGGGACTGGGAGGAGAGGAGAGATGGGGCTAAAACAAGAATGTAAGTTGAATAAAAAATTTAAAAAAATGAAAAGAAGAGACAGCTCATATATCATCCAGGAAAGTCCTGAGTCTAATAAGTCAGAGAGAAGGAAGGAGGGAGGGATACAGAGAGAGAGACACACAGAGAGGGAGAGAGATATAAAGAGACAGAGACAGAGATGGGGAGAGAGACAGAGCAGAGAGAGAGAGGGAGAAAGGGAGAGAGAGACAGAGACAGAGAGGGAGAGAGACAGAGATGGAAAGACAGAAAGAGGGAGAGAGAAACAGAGAGAGGGAGAGAGACAGGAGAGAAAGAGAGGGAGAGAGACACAGAGACACAGAGACACAAAGAGACAGAGACAGAGAGGGAGAGAGAGACAGAGAGAGAGGCAGAGAAAATTCATTATGAAGTATGCAAATAACAAAAACATTGCTGTTTTAAAAAGAGTTCACATTGAACTCAAAGAATAGAAATTCACAATCCTATAAATATTTCTTGTTCAGTTAAAAGTTAGGAGTTGCTTTGATTCATAGAACAAAAAATTGTGTACAGATTCCATCAAGGCCTTTGTTATAGTACCGTGAGGAATCCATTCAAACTAAAGTTCAAGTAATATGGATTACAAAAGGTAAAAAAGGACATAAGTAGACATTCAACCAAGGACCATGTATGGATATAACATAGAACCTCCACTCAGATGTAGCCTGTGGTAGCTCAGTAACCAACTGGTTTCCCAAATTGAGGGGAACAGGGACTATTTCTAACAGGAACTCAATGACTGGCTCTTTGGTCTCCCCACCCCCGAAGGGAGGAGCAGTCCTGTTAGGCCACAGAGGAGGGCTTTGCAGCCAGTCGTGAAGATACCTGATAAAACAGGATCAGATGAATGGGGAGGAGGTCCCCCCATCAGTGGACTTGGAAAGGGGCACGGGAGGGAGGGAGGGAGGGAGGGACTGGGAGGGAATGAGGGATCTGGACACGGCTGAGATACAGAGTTAATAAAAAAAAAAAGACATTCAGTATGTTAAAACTGAAACAAATCTAACTGAATAGAGAGACGTGGGGACTACATGGAGGAGATAATTGACTTCAACTTACCAGGTAGTTTGGTTTTCTTTTAATTTCAATGTGACATACATTTCCTGTGGAGTTTTATTTATTTAGACATTTCCTTTTTTCTTTTTCTTTAATTGAAACTGTCTTTATTAATTTCAAATTTTATTTTATTTTAAACAGAAATTGCAATACCTATCACCACAAAAAATGTCTTTCTATCTTCTCTCAAATAAAATAAACTAATATCCTAAGAGTAGAGGAACATGGGGTATTCTTGGGTATATTTTATGGAACTCCAATTGTAAACATAGTTCTCAGGTTGAGCTGGATTTGTTTATTTATTTTAATTTATTTATTTTTATTAATTACAGTTTGTTCACTTTGTATCCCCCCATAAGGCCCTCCCTTCTGCCCTCCCGGTCCCATCCTCCCTCCTCCTTCTTCACGAATGTTCTTCCCCAAGTCCACTGATAGGGGAGGTCCTCCTCTCCTTCCTGCTGATCTTATTCTATCAGATCTCATCAGGAGTGGCTGCATTGTCATTTTCCGTGACCTGGTAAGGCTGCTCCCCTCAGGGGAGGTGATCAAAGAGCAGGCTAATCAGATTATGTTAGAGGCAGTCCCTCTTCCCATTACTATGGAACCCACTTGGACACTAAGCTGCCATGGACTACATCTGTGCAGGGGTTCTAGGTTATCTCCATACCTGGTACTTGGTTGGAATATGAGTCTCTGGGATGACCCCTATGTTCAAATTTTCTGGTTCTGTTGCTCTCCTTGTGGGGTTCCTGTCCTCTCCAGATCTTACTATTTCCCACTTCTTACATAAGATTCCCTGCATGTTGCCCAACAGTTGGCCATAAGTCTCAGCCTCTGCTTTGATAGTCTGCAGGGCAGAGCCTTTCAGAGGCCCTCTGTGTCAGGTTCCTAGGTTGTTTCCTGTTTTCTTCTTCTTCTGATGTCCATCATCTTCGCCTTTCAGGATGGGGATTGAACATTTTATTTTATAAGAATTCTGTTTTATGTTTCTCATACAATGAAAACATCAAACAACAAAGGAGAGATTTTTGAGATGGAATGACAAGTTTTCTAGCAGTTCCTTTAGTTAACTTTTGTATTTCTAGAATACAAGACCCTCATTTATATAATTTTAAAAGTTTAAAACCAAATCATGATTCATACTATGAGTACAAATCTTCAGTTACAGACAAGCAATTTATTGATATTTAATCTGTACAAGGGAATTCTAATTTTATTATTGTATATATATATATATATTGTTTACAGTAGATTATAATAGTCTCCAAAAATCCCTACTGATAGATTAACTATGTGTATTATAATGCTTTCCATAATTTATTCATATGCCAAAGCATCATATCATGTACTATTATAAATATAACCAAGAGAAAACTTTAGAAAATTATAATTGAATCATTTCTTCATGTTACCATTGATAAAAAGCATTCAAATATCTTTTAACATAGTATAATAATAAAATGTGATTGTTGATATGTTAATATATATTTACAAATTCAAACAATTTAGTATCTTGTTTTGGAAAAGATATTTATAAGAGTTGAAGCTAATCTATTAATATACTCATGCATTCACATTAATTTTTATAAAAATAGCTATTGCCTTTTATAATCTTGTGACAGTTTTATATATTAATTAAAAATAATTAGTATAAAAGATATAATGATTTATTATAAATTGATATGTAATCCTCTGTTATACTGTAAATGAAGTTTATAAACATAGTTTTCCTTTAAACATTTTTCTGCTTTCTTTTTTTTTTTTCAATGCAGTTTATTCAGGAACCTTGAACAATCATCTGACCCTGGGGAAAGCCAGCCCACAGCTTAAATAGCCTCTGGGTAGTCAACCCCAGCGTGACACGTGGGCAATGCAGATAGGTCCACATACATGGAAGCAAACCAGATCTTCAGCCTTAGCCAAATGTGGAATTGTTCGTGACAGAGAGCACTCGCCATCGGGAAGGTGGAAGGCAGAAACCAACTCCATCTTTAAGGCACAGCATTCCACAGCTCTCTACAGTTCCCCCTTTTTGTTTTAGACGCATCAGGCAAGAGTAGAGGTCTGATCTCTGATATTAGAAATAAATTAGGACTTTGTACTGATGTTCATTTAGGTGTCATCCACCCAAAGAGCATCAGACCTGTCAGATACCTTTTTCTCAGAGGCGGGACCTGGGGCATCAACCCGCATGCAATCAGACATGCTCTTCTCTGGGTCGAAAGCGGCTGACCCTGAGTGCAGTGCTTAGCCTCGCATCCTGAGTGTATCATTTTAGCTTTTTATGGTAGCCAACCATGCTTGGGGAGAATGTCCTGCTTCAATGGCTGTAAAGGCCTGAATGATCATGGCTGCATCACACTGTTGTGAGACTCTAATCTTGCATATATACCACAGGCAAACCAAGGAGACCAACACCAGAAGGCCTGCTAATGCTCCCATGCCCACCCATTCCTTCAGATGATTCATGGCTGCAGCAATCCATGGTGATAATCCTGTGGCTAGTCCTGCGTCCACTCTGGTAGAATTTACAGTGACAATGGCCACTCTCAGCTGCTCCATCGTAGTATCGAATTCTCCAGTCCAATTACCTAAAATATAGCTAGACAATTGTTTAGAAAGATTTGCAGCACAGGAAAAATTCTCATGTTATATGCTAGTGACTCAAAGTCCAGCATATTTTCATTGACAGCCAAGTTGAGCGATTTGCCATAAGGTATCACTTTGCTCCTGCACGAGGTCAATCCTCTGATTGAACACCATCAAGCTTCCTTTTACTTGAGCATTAATTCCTTTTTGTACAACTAAGGCATGAGCTACATTGGCTAAATGATTATTCAGGGTCTGAGCAGTCTGCCCAGTATGACTCATGGCTAATGCCCCGGTGGTAGCTCCAACAGCCACCAATGAGATGGCAGTAACAATGGTGGCTGTAGTTCCAAGATGCCTTTTCTGTCTGAAGAGAGTCATAGTGTGAGGGGCATCAACGGGCACAGGCACCCAGCGAGGCATGCGAGTAACCAGGGCATACCTAAATTTACTAGCATTCCAGCATTGGGCAAAAAAGCAAGTATCATTACCACAATTACTTGCCTCTATCTGGCTAATAATGAATAAAAATGGGGAATATAAACAAACAGGTGTGGGCTTATAGGAAATATTATAAGAAGCCTTAACCCCCTCGTTGGAACATCCTGCATCAGTTCTAGAACTAGCAGTGGTGGTGTCCGAGGTCTGAGTAGGTTCAGGAGACCATTGCCCCCAGGGGCGAGACGTGCTCCATGCCAATTGAGTAACTCCATGTTTTCCTCCACTTTTGAAAGTCATTTAAGGTTCTTAAATTATTTCCCCCCCCCTTTTTTTAAAATTTTTCATCAATTACACTTTATTCATTCTGCATCCCCCCATAAGCCCCTCCCTCCTCCCCTCCCAGTCCAACCCTCCCTCCTCCCTCTGCTTGCATGCCACTCCCCAAGTCCACTGATAGGGGAGGTTCTCCTCTCCTTTCTGATCTTAGTCTATCAGTTCACATCAAAAGTGGCTGCATTGTCCTCTACTATGGCCTGGTAAGGCTGCTCCCACCCAGAGGGAGGTGATCAAAGAGCAGGCCAGTCAGATTATGTCAGAGGCAGTCCCTCTTCACATTACTATGTAACCCAATTAGACTCTGAACTGCCCTGGGCTACATCTGTGCAGGGGTTCTGGGTTATCTCCATGAATAGACCTTGGTTGGAGTATGAGTCTCTGGGAAGTTTCCTGTGTTCAAATTTTCTTGTTCTGTTGCTCTCTTTGTGGAGACCCTGTCCTCTTTAGCTCTTACTATTTCCCAGTTCTTACCTAAAATTCCATTCACTCTGCCCAACAGTTGCCCATCAGGCTCAGCATCTGCTTTGATAGTCTGAAGGGCAGAGGCTTTCAAAGGCCCTCTGTGGTAGGTTCCTAGGTTGTTTCCTGTTTTCTTCTTCTTCTGATGTCCATCCTCTTTGCCTTTCCGGATGGGGATTGGACATTTTAGTTAGGGTCCTCTCTCTTGCTTAATTTCTTTAGATGCACAGGTTTTAGTGGGTTTGTCCTATGTTGTATGTCTATATGAGTGAATATATACCGTGTGTGCCTTTTTGCTTCTGGGACAACTCACTCAGGATGATCCTTTCCAGATCCCACCATTTACCTGCAAATTTCATGATTTCCTTATTTTTCATTGCTGAGTAATATTCCATTATGTAGATGTACCACAATTTCTGCATCCATTCTTCAGATGAGGGGCATCTGGGTTGTTTCCAGCTTCTGGCTATTACAAATAAAGCTGCTACAAACATGGTTGAGCAAATGTCCTTTTTGTGTACTTGAGCATCTTTTGGATATATGCCCAGTAGTGGTATGGCTGGATCTTAAGGAAGTGCTATTCCTAGTTGTCTGAGAAAGAGCCAGATTGATTTCCAGAGTGGTTGTACAAGTTTACATTCCCACCATCAGTGGAGAAGGGTTCCCCTTTCTCTACAACCTCTCCAGCATGTGTTGTCACTTGAGTTTTTGATCTTGGCCATTCTCATGGGTGTAAGGTGAAATCTCAGGGTTGTTTTGATTTGCATTTCCCTAATGGCTAGTGAGGTTGAACATTTCTTTAAGTGCTTCTCTGCCATTCGGTATTCCTCTACAGAGAATTCTCTGCTTAGCTCTGTTCCCCATTTTTTAAGTGGATTACTTGGTTTGCTGCTTTTCAGCTTCTTTAGTTCTTTATATATACTGGATATGAGTCCTCTGTCAGATAAAGGGTTGGTGAAGATTCTTTCCCAATCTGTAGGTGGTCGATTGGTTTGATGACGGTGTCCTTTGCTTTACAGAAGCTTTTCAGTTTCATGAGGTCCCATTTATTGATTGTTGCTCTTAGAGCCTGTTCTGTTGGTGTTCTGTTCAGGAAGTTTTCCCCTGTACCAATGAATTGTAGGGTATTTCCCAATTTTTTTTCAAGCCGATTTAATGTGTCTGGTTTTATGTTGAGGTTTTTGATCCACTTGGAGTTCAGTTTTGTGCAGGGTGACAAGTATGGATCTGTTTTCATTTTTCTACATGTAGACATCCAGTTAGACCAGCACCATTTGTTGAAGATGCTATCTTTTTTCCATTGTATGGTTTTGGCGTCTTTGTCAAAGATCAGGTGTCCATAAGTGTGTGGGTTTATTTCTGGGTCCTCTGTTCGGTTCCATTGATCCACCATTCTGTTTCTATGCGAGTACCATGCAATTTTTAAAACTGTTGCTCTATAGTACAACTTAAAATCAGGGATGGAGATACCTCCGGAAGATCTTTTATTGTAGAGGATTGGTTTAGCAATTCTGGGTTTCTTGTTATTCCATATGAAGTTGAGAATTTTTCTTTCCAGGTCTGTAAAGAATTGTGTTGGTAATTTGATGGGCATTGCATTGAATCTGTAGATTGCTTTTGGTAAGAATTCCATTTTTACTATGTTGATCTTGCCAAGCCATGAGCATGGGAGATCTTTCCATCTTCTCATATCTTCTTCTAATTCTTTCTTCAGAGATTTGAAATTTTTTTCATACAAGTCTTTGACTTCCTTGGTTAGGGTTAATCCAAGGTACCTTATGTCATTTGTGGCTATTGTGAAGGGTGTTGTTTCCCTAATTTCTTTCTCAGCCCTTTTGTCTTTTGTATACAGGAGGGATACTGATTTTTTTGAGTTAATTTTGTATCTGGCCACTTTGCTGAAGGTGTTTATCAGCTGTAGGAGTTCCTTGGTAGAGTTTTTGGGGTCACTCACATATACTATCATATCATCTGCAAATAGTGATAATTTGACTTCTTCCTTTTCAATTTGTATCCCCTTGATCTCCTACAACTGTCTTATTGCTCTAGCATGGACTTCCAGCACTATGTTGAAGAGATATGGAGAGAGTGGGCAGCCTTGTCTTGTCCCTGATTTCAGTGGGATTGCTTTAAGTTTCTCTCTGTTCAGTTTGATGTTGGCTATAGGCTTGCTGTATATCGCCTTTACTATGTTTAGATATGTGCCTTGTAACCCTGATGTCTCCAATACTTTGAACATGAATGGATGTTGGATTTTTTCAAATGCATTTTCAGCATCTAGGGAGATTATCATGTGGTTTTTTTCTTTCAGTTTGTTAATATGGTGGATCACATTAATGGATTTCCGTATATTGAACCACCCCTGCATAGCTGGGATGAAGCCTACTTGGTCATAGTGGATAATATCTTTGATGTGTTCTTGGATTCGGTTTGCAAGTATTTTATTAAGTATTTTTGCAACAATGTTCATAAGGGAGATTGGCTGGAAATTCTTTTTCTTTGTTGAGTCTTTGTGAGGTTTATGTACCAAGGTGACTGTGGCTTCACAGAATGAGTTTGGTAATGATCCTTCTGTTTCTATTTTGTGGAATAGTTTGAAGAGAACTGGTGTTAGCTCTTCTTTGAAGGTCTGGTAGAATTCTGCGCTGAAGCCATCTGGTCCTGGGCTTTTTTTGGATGGGAGACTTTTGATGACCGCTTTTATTTCTTTGGGGGATATAGGACTATTTAGTTGATTTACCTGGTCCTGATTCAGCTTTGGTAATTCAAATTGATCAAGAAAATTGTCCATTTCATTTAGATTTTCAAATTTTGTGGCATATAGACTTTTGAAGTAAGTCCTAATGATTGTTTGGATTTCCTCAGTGTCTGTAGTTATATCCCCCTTTTCATTTCTGATTTTGTTGATTTGGGTGGTGTCTCTCTGCCTTTTAGTTAGCCTGGCTAAGGGTTTGTCGATCTTGTTGATTTTCTCAAAGAACCAGCTCTTGGTTTCTTTGATTCTTTGAATTGTTTTATTTGTTTCCAATTGATTGATTTCAGCCATGAGTTTGATTATTTCCAGCTGTCTACTCCTTCTTTGTGTGTCTGCTTCTTCTTTTTCTAGGGTTTTTAAGTGAGCCATTAGGGTGCTTGAATGAGCTGTCTTGAATTTCTTCTTGAAGGCACTTAGTGCTATGAACTTTCCTCTTAGCACTACTTTCATTGTGTCCCACAAGTTCAGGTATGTTGTGTCTTCATTTTCATTGATTTCTAGAAAGACTTTAATTTCTTTCTTTATTTCTTCCCTGACCCAGCTGTCATTTAGTAACAAGTTGTTCAGTTTCCATGTGTGTGTAGGCTTTTTGTTATTTCTGTTATTGTTGAGGTCCAGCTTTATTCCATGGTGATCAGACAAGATACATGGGATTATTTCAATTTTCTTGTATTTGTTGAGGCTTGCTTTGTGACCCACTATATGGTCTATTTTGGAGAAGGTTCCATGAGATGCTGAGAAGAAGGTAAATTCTTTTGTGTTTGGGTGTAAAGTTCTGTAAATGTCTGTTAGGTCCATTTGATTCATGACCTCTGTCAGAGACATTGTTTCTTTGTTTAATTTCTGTTTTTTTGACCTGTCCTTTCTTGAGAGTGGGGTGTTGAAGTCTCCCACTATTAGTGTGTGGGGATCTATATGTGCTTTAAATTTTATCAATGTTTCTTTCACAAATGTGGGTGCCCTTGTATTTGGGGCATAGATGTTCAGGATTGTGATGTCTTCCTGGTGAAATTTTCCCTGATGAGTATGAAGTGTCCTTCCCCATCTCTTTTTATTAATTTTGGTTGAAAGTCTATTTTATCAGATATTAGAATGGCTACTCCTGCTTGTTTCTTGGGTCCGTTTGCTTGGAAAATCGTCTTCCAACCCTTTACCCCCAGGTAATGTCTATCTTTGTGTCTTAGGTGTGTTTCTTGTATGCAACAGATTGCTGGGTTTTGTTTACGTATCCATTCTGTTAATCTGTGTCTTTTTATTGGAGAGTTGACTCCATTGATGTTGAGAGAGATTAATGACCAGTGGCTGTTAGATCTCTTGATTTTGATGTTGTCTGTGGTCATCAGGTTGTGTGCTTGGTTGCTTTTTGTTTTACTGAAGTGAGGTTATTTATTTCCTGTGTTTTCTTGAATGTAGCTAGCTTTCTTGGGTTGTATTTTCCCTTCCAGTGTCTTCTGTAATGCTGGATTTGTTTGTAGGTATTGTTGAAATTTGTTTTTGTCATTGAATATCTTGTTATCTCCATCTATGAGGACTGAGAGTTTTACGGGGTATAGTAGTCTGGGCTGACATCTGTGTTCTCTTAGGGTCTGCATGATATCTGTCCAGGCCCTTCTGGCTTTCATAGTCTCTGTTGAAAAGTCAGGTGTGATTCTAATGGGTTTGCCATTATATGTTACTTGGCCTTTTTCCCTTGCAGCTTTTAGTATTTTTTTTTGTTCTGTATACTTACTGTTTTGATTATTATGTGGCGGGAGGATTTTCTTTTCTGGTCAAATTTGTTGGGTGTTCTGTAGGCCTCATGTATTCTAATTGGCCTCTCCTTTAGCTTGGGGAAATTTTCTTCAATGATTTTGTTGAAAATATTTTCTGGGCCTTGGAGAAGGGAGTCTTATTTTTCCTCTGTACCTATTATTCTTAGGTTTTGTCTTTTCATATTGTCTTGCATTTCTTGGACGGTCTGTGTCAGGAATTTTTCAGATTTAACATTTTCTTTGACAGATACATCGATTTCTTCCATTGTATCTTCTACACCTGGGATTCTTTCTTCCATCTCTTGTAGTCTGTTGGTTATGCTTACCTCTGTAGTTCCTGTTTTCTTCCCTAGATTCTTCCATTCCATTATATCTTCCATTTGTGTTTTCTTTAATTTTTCCAATTCTGTCTTCAGGTCTTGAGTTGTTTTGTTTACTTCCTTTACCTGTCTGATTGTACTTTCCTGTTTTTCTTTTAGTTCCTTCAACTCTGTTTCTTTTATTTCATTCATTGTTTTAAGCATTTCCTTTCTAAGGGCCATAAACTGGCTGCAGCTTCCTCTATTTCTTTATGGATGGCAATATTCTGTTTGAGTTTATCTTCCTCTATGTCTTTACGAATCTTATTTGTTTCCTCTGTTATCATCTTCATGAGCATACTTGTTAGGTCATCTTCTTGGATTTCAGTTATGGTGGGGTGTCTAGGGCTACTTGCCCCTGGGTAACTGGGTTCTGGAGATGCCATATTGCTCTGTCTTTTGTTGCTTGAGCTTTTACGCTGGCCTCTACCTATTGTGCTATCTTAGGTGTTTGGGGTTATTTTCTGGTGGTTCCTGGGGATCCGGTGGTGGAGAGGATCCCCTTTGCAGAAAGCTGGTTTTTCCTGAAGGATGTCTTCTCAGCTTTTTGGGTATAGTCCCTGGATGGCTGGTGTTTTTTCAGGAGTTGCTCACCTCAGGGATATAGACCTGAGTGGTAACTGTGGTCTTTGTTAGTCGAGAGGGTTCTCCTCTCACCCAGGGAAGTCTTGAGGGCAGCTGCCCTGTTTCTGGGTTTCTTGTAAATTTAATGATCAGCTGCTGTGACCCAGTTGGACATCAGGCGCGCATCAACTGTTTGTGCCTGTGCCTGGAGCACAGCTGTGTGATGGCGGCTCAGTCTCCGCCAGCTGTCTGGTGCGCAGAAACTGCCTGTGTCTGCCTTTGCGGCCTTTGGGAACCTGGGTGCCTCCCTAAGCTGGGTAATTTTCCAGTGATCTTTTCAGGTTGGGTGTGTCGGCTGAGTGCTCTGAGATCAGACCAGCCATTTCCCTCCCTGTGTGTTTGCACTGGACAGTGAAACTCATTCGTTGGTGCCCTGGTGCCCACAGTTCTATCTCAGGCGGCGAGTCAGGCGCGCAGGGAGGCAGGGCTCAGAGCCGAAACCTGGGTCCCCGGCTCTGGCTCCGGGCTGGCTCCTGGGGTGCCCGTGGACCCCGAGTCTTTTCCAGGGGATGTCTGGTTGGCCTAAGGCCGGTCCCAGTCGTTTCCTGTACCCTGGGGTTATCTCTCGACTGAAAATTCCAGTCTCTGATAGTGTGGTGCGCATGGTTCAGTCTGGGACCGTGACCAGAGACACTGGCTTGTGGCTCTGGGCTGGGGCTGGGGCTGGAGGCTGGCAGCCAAGCATCTGGCAGAAGCGGGATCTATTCGGCGGTTTAGCCGGGTGAGTTAAAAGCTGATTGAATCCCCCACCATGGGGTATCCTTTCACCTGGGAAACACAATGACTGTGTTTTATGGCCGCGAGTTCTGATTACTGGTCACTGTGCTGATCCTGCTGCTGCTGCTCAGAATGAGAGTCCTCCTGGCGCCGCCATCTTGCCCCTCCTCCCCCATTTTTCTGCTTCTAAAATGCAGATCTAGAATAATGTTACAATATGTATTGCCTTTCCTCACCATCTTGTTTCTTTTCTTTTTTTTTTAAGATTTATTTTATTTATTATTTACACAGTATTCTGCCTGCATGTGTGCCTGCATGCCAGAGGAGAGCACTGGCTCTCATTATGGATGTTTGTGAGCTACCATGTGGTTGCTCGGAATTGAACTCAGGACTCTTGGAACAACAGTCAGTGCTCTTAACCTCTGAGCCATCTCTCCAGACACCCCACCTCCCATCATCTAGTTTCTATGGAAAATATCCAGACAGACATCAAGATGACATATTTATGTTAAACCACTTAAAATAAATACAGTTTTAATAAATGTGTATTTTGGGGTGATATGCTGGGACCATCACTAAAAAGTTAGCACTTGATATAAGTAATATCAGTGACAAGGAGCAGGAATCTGCTTTGATAGGGGGCACATTGTCTCCTTGTCACTGTGAAGCAGTCATGGCTGCAGTGACATTCATTCAGCGGAGAGGAGGGAAGCAGGTGTTTTCAGTAGAGTGCACTTTGAAAACCTCTGCACTTTGTTCCTACTCTCAATGGGGCTGGACAATTGAGAACACTGAAGACAACCCAAAGCAATATAATCTTGGAAATGCAAAGTAACCCCAGGGTCACAGAAGGATAATCTTCACTACACAGAAGAAATCACCAATGCAGCAGGCAGATAAGAGAAAGCTAACAGAGAAAATATCCCAGAAAATAAAATGGAGAACCTACATGATTAAAAAATAAGAGATGATTGAGATTTTTATTAAGTAAAGAACACAGACATAGTTAACATTTAATAGGGTGGACACCACTGAGTGAAGGAATAGAGATATAAATACTTGAAGCATAACAAGTATAATTAGAAAAGAGAAAAGGCACAGTTGAGCATATTTCAGCTAGGAGTGGTATAGAACATTTGCTCATCCATGCTTGTAACAGCTCTATGTGTCATAGTCAAAATCTGAAAACCAACTAGATGAGGAATCCATGGAGGAATGGATAAAGAACTTGTGGTACATTTACACAATGGAATACTAATCAGTTTTAAAAACAAGGAAATCATGAAATTTGCAGGCAAATGGTGGGAACTAGAAAAGATCATTTTGAGTGAAGTAACCCAGAAGCAGAAAGACATACATGGTATTAACTCACTCATAAGTGATTATTAGACATATAATATAAGAAAAACATATTAAAACCTATACTTTTAAAGAAGCTAAACAACAAGGAAGACTCTAGGGAAGATGCTCAATCCTCATTCAGAAGGACAAATGTGATAGACATCAGAAGCAGGAGAAGACAGAGAACAGGAAAGGAGTCAACCATAGAAGGCCTCTGAAAGACTCTACTGATTAAGGTATCAAAGCAGAGTCTGAGACTCATAGTCAAACTTTAGGCAGAATACATGAAATTTTATGAAAGAAGGAGGGGATAGAAAGACCTGGAGCGGACAGGAGCTCCAAAAGGAGACCAACAAAGCCAAAAAACTGGCCCAGGGGACCCTGCAGAGACTGATATCCCAAACAAGGACCATACATGGAGAGGACATAAAACCCCTGCAAAGATGTAGCCCAAGGACTCAGTCTCCAAGTGGGTTCCCTAGTAAGGGGAGCAGGGGCTGTCTCTGGCATGAACTCAGTGGCAGGCTTTCTTATCACTTTCCTTTGGGAGATGGGGGTGGGGTGCAGCCTTACCAGGCTACAGAGGAAGACCATGCAGCCAGTCCAGATGAGACCTGATAGGCTAGGGTCAGATACAAGGGGAAGAGGACCACCCCTATCAGGGAAGGGACATAGGGGGAGAATAGAGAGGGAAGGTGGGAATGGGGAGAAGACAAGGGAGGGAGCCACAGCAGAGATACAAAGTGAATAGATTATAATAAATAATAATAATTAAAATTTTAAAATGTTTCAAAAAAGAAATGAGAGAAGGTGGAAGTTGTTTAAAAAGTGACCATTGTGTGGGAGAGATGAGAGTAGGTGACAATTGTACTATTGAGCTCCATTGATGGTGAATTATTCCTAATCCAAGTAGCTATGGATTCTAAAATAAGGCAACATTCAGTGTTTTGTCTTCAGAAATTGAGATACTATTCATTTTCATTTTAAGAAAAGCACTAGTTTGTTTATACCATATACGTATATTTTTATATAACATATATTTATATAATTATACCTTATATGTATATTTTTATACTTCATATGTAATAGTTCATTATAAATATAAACAGTGTTCTTCACTACCATCTTCACAACAGTTATCAGTATTTTAAAGAAAAGAAAGCTGTGGTCTTGAAAATAAGCAAGCCTTGTTTTTTATTGCTGAGTAATATTCCATTGTGTAGATGTACCACAGTTTCTGTATCCATTCCTCAACTGAGGGGCATCTGGGATGTTTCCAGCTCCTGGCTATTCCAAATAAAGATGCCATAAACATGGTTGAGCAAATGTCCTTGTTGTATACTTGAACGTCTTTTGGATATAAGACTAAGAGTGGCACAGCTGGATCTTGAGGAAGGTCTAGTCTTAATTGTGTGAGAAAGTTCCAGATCGATTTCCAAAGTGGTTGTACAAGTTTGCATTCCCACCAGCAATGGAGGAGGTTTCCCAATTCTCCACAACCTCTCCAGCATGTGTTGTCATTTGAGTTATTTATCTTAGCCATTCTGATAGGTGTAAGGTGAAATCTCAGGGTTCTTTTGATTTGCATTTCCCTGCTGACTAAGGATGTTGATCATTTCTTTAAGTGTTTCTCTGCCATTCGATATTCCTCTATTGAGAATTCTTTGTTTAGCTCTGTACCCTATTTTTTAATTGAATTACTTGATTTGTTGATGTTTAACTTCTTGAGTTCTTTATAAATAGTGGTTATTAGCCCTAAAATGTGCAGGTAAATGGTGGGAATTGGAAAAGATCATCCTGAGTAAGGTATCCCAGAAGCAGAAAGAAATGCAGGGTATATACTCACCCATAAGAGGATATGAGATATATAATATAGGATAAACATACTAAAGTCTGTATACCTAAGGAAGCTAATCAAGGAGTACTCTGGCTCAGATGCTCAATCCCCATTCAAAAAGGCAAAGAGGATGGACATCAGTGGAGGGAGAAAACAGGGAACAGGACAGGAGCCTACCACAGAAGGCCTCTGAAAAGCTCTACCCTGCAGAGGGTATCAAGGCAGATGCTGAGATTCATAGCCAAACTTTGGGCAGAGTGTAGGGAATCTTATGAAAGAAGTGGGAGATAGTAAGACCTGGAGAGGACAGGAGCTCCACAAGAGCAACAGATCCCAAAACTCTGGGCACAGGGGTCTTTTCTGAAACTGATACTTTAGCCAAGGACCATGAATGGAGATAACCTAGAACCCCTACACGGATGTAACCAATGGCAGCTCAGTGTCCGAGTGTGTTCCATAATAATGGGGACAGAGATTGTCACTGAAAGGAACTGATTTGCTTGCTCTTTGATCACCTCTTCCTGAGGGGGGGGGGGGACAGCCTTACCAGGCCACAGAGGAAGACAATGCAGCCACTCCTGATGAGACCTGATAGACTAGGATCAGAGGGAAGGGGAAGAGGACCTCCCTTATCAGTGGTCGGGGAGGTGGGGGGCATTGGTGGAGAAGAGGGAGGGAGGGTGGGATTGGGAGAGAAGGAGGGAGGAAGGGACGGGGGATACAACGTGAATAAACTGTAATTATTAAACATAAACATAATTTTTAAAAGTGTCTTAAAATATATTGATTGTTTATGAATTTCACATCATGCACAGCATGCTCCACACCACACTCATCTCCCCATCCCTTTCTATCCACCTTCCATTCTCTCCCACAAAAGAAAATAAGGTAAGATAGAATTAAACAATCTCTTGGACGCTGTAGTGTGTCAGGTGATATGCCTTCTTGACCACACCTCTTTACTTGTAAATTTTCAATGCAATTAGCCTTGGTCTGGTTCAAGATATCTGGCTTCTGCCATGCCTGATCAATACTGGATCTTCACCAGGACTCCTCTCACATGTCCTGTCATGTCATGGAGATCCTGCAGCCTTGGATCTGTGGGGCTTGCCCTTTCACATGCTCCAGCAGGTCACAGAATGGATAGATATTGAAGTGGGCAAACTCAAAACCCTGAATCTGGACCTGGAAGGTAGCTGAGTTGGTCAGCTAACTAACTCTCCTGTGCCCATACCCACAAAGCAAAGTCTCCAGCAATGCCCCAGCTAGCTCACCCAATGATGCAGTTGGCAAGGGAAAGGGTCTGCTCTACTAATCTCATGTACACACTGAGGTCCAGCTCACCTGGACTCCTATCACAGGGCTCAGCTCCACTCTGCTATCCTGCAAGGGTAGGGCCTGCTCTCCTTTGTGCTTCAGTCAGTGAAGGGCAAAGATAGATTTTCTGCTCTCATGACCCTGGGGCCAGTTCTCCCCCCCTGCCATAGGTGGCTTACAGGGTGTGTGTGTGGGAGGTGGAGATGGGCAGAGACATCTCTCCCTCACCCACCCCACCCCACCCCACATCTGACCAAGTGCAAGGTCGGATTTATGCTCTCAGGGTGGCTCATCCATAACTTCAAAGTCATTCTGGGTCAGCTCTATGGTACTGATTACCTGAGGGGCGAGACAGCTCAGCATATTGGCTTAGGGTTAGGGGACATCTGCATTGCATGGTAGTAGCCCAGACATGAGACATCAACACAGAGTCCAGCCACCATAGACCACTAACCCAGATAGCAGCCCCCTCTCAGATGTCCCCATGGCCTCGGGCAGCAGTGTAGGTCACACATATAGGCATGTCCCCTGGGGCAGCATGGCCCTCAGATATCCATAAGGTCTCCAGTGGCAGCCAAGACCATGAACATCTTCTTGGCCTTTGATGGTAACTCAAGGCACAGATATCAACACAGACCCCAGCTGCAGCAGGACCACTGGCCCTGCCCTTCCCAGGAATCACTATTATATCATACTGGTCCTCAGATTCTGATGACTGCTCAGCCCCTCTTCCATGACATTTCTTGAGCCTTAAATGTAGGGGTTGTGTAATAGGTATCATATTTGTGTCTGGGAATCCTATAGTCACTTACACTCTTCATTTTGACAATCTGTGGGCCTCTGTATTAGTTTTCATCAACCACAGCGAGAAGCATCTCTGATGAGATGAGAAAACTCCATTTTTCTATTGGTGTAAGAATGAATAGTAAGAAGGCAGTTGGAAACTGTATTATTTTAGTGATATGGAATAATACGTTATCCACCTGGTGTTGCAGGATATTGATCACACTGTGAACCCTGAGACTGTGTACTGGAAAATTCTTGCTTTGGTATGTCTCATTCCTAGCATACACCCTTAATCCAAGGACAGAGCTTTCTGTCAGTTGTAAACAAACAGTGGTTTACAATAGGTGTGGCTTGGCCACAGCACACACCTTTAATCCAGTAGCTAAATAAAGTCAACCATAAGTCAAGAGGCAAAGCAAGTAACCAGCTGACAAAGAGTAAAAATAAGTAAATAGAAAGGAGGAACATTGAGTTGGAGCATATTTAAAACAGTATAGAAAGGAAAGCTTTTTTTTCCCCCCCTTCTGGGACACCAGTGGAGTAAGAAGGTCAGCTGGGTGCTTTCTCTACCTATCTGAGCTAGCAAGCTTTTTTACCCCAGCATCTGGCTCCCAGGGCTTTATTGGTAAAACTGAACTATTGGGATTTTCTTTATTCATAAGAACTAGCATGGGCTTATGATCTCTCCACCCACAAGCTCTTGTCTATTTAAGTAGTATTGGGCATGAGTTCCTTACAGTTGAATATTAGGTACAACTAAATGTTGGTTGGTTACACACAAGATTCAAATATCACAATTGCACTATTAGGGAATAACTTGTTGGTTCTGTTGATATTGTAGCTCTTGGGATTCACAGGTATGTAGGAGTTTTTAAACTACTCTCTTTTAGGGGTTTGCATACAAGCTCTGCACACACACACACACACACACACACACACACACACGCACACACACATATTCACACATATATCAAATAGTAAAATAACTCTTTAAATATAAAGTATGTTTTTTTTTTCTTTTAAACCAAGGCCAATTACTGAGTTTCCAAGACAGAGTCTTATTATTTAAACCCATTGTTTTATAATTTTAAATTTTGAATAATTTAAACCTTCAGTAGAATTACAGGAATAGCTCAAAGAATATCAGATGCCATCCAGTGAACACCATTCCCTGTTAGTCCATGCAAGGTTTCCTGGATTTCAAGCATGACTATATACACTTAATATCAGTGTCGTATTTTTTTGGGATCTCACGAGAGGAAGGTAAAAATACAATATACTTTTGTCGTATGTCTATATTTTTAAATATGTGGCATATATAGCATATACATTTGTCTATGTATGTGTGACTTATCAGTGTCACAAAGCAAATATTTTATCCAGAGCTTCTATGTAAATACCCTGAATTTGCTAAGCTCAAAATCCGACCTCTAATCACACTTGAAAATTAACTGTCAAAACTATTTAGTATTTTTCAATTTGAGAGTTTCTTAGCCTTATAATCTCTTTTGTAAAACTGAAGTTCAACTATGGAGAGGACCTAGACCCCCTGCTCGTATGTAGCCCATGGGCAGCTCAGTGTCCATGTGGGTCTCTGAATAATGGGAACAGAGGTTGCCTCTGTCATGAACTCCATTGCCTGCTCTTTGATCACTTGCCCTTGGCTATGCTGCCTTACCAGGCTACTGAGAAAGAAGATCCAGGCAGTTTCTCATGAGACTTGATAAGCTATGGGCAGATGGCAGAGGAGGAGAACTCTGCCTTTCAGTGGACTAGGAAAAAATTAGGGGGAAAGATGGAGAGAGGGTGGGACTGGGAAGAGTTTAAGAGGGACTTCAATCAGGATATATAATGAATAAATTGTAAAAAAAATAAAATTAAGAAAATAACAAAAAAGAAACAATAGATATTTTTAATTTCAAAATTTTTATTATTTTTTCTTTTATTGTTTTATTGAAAATAAATTCTTTTCTCATAAAGTACATCCTGATTACAGTTTCCCCTCTTTCTACTCCTCTAAGTTCCTCCCTCTACTTCCCTCCTGATACACTCCTTTTTATCTCTCATTAGAAAATAAAAATAGGCTTTTAAGAGAAAAAAACAAACATAACAAAATAAAATACAGTAAGATAGCAACAACCATCATATCAAAGTAGGATGAGGCAAACCAACATAAGGAAAAGAGTATTAAGACTAGGCAGAATTAGAGACCAACTCATTTTCACGATTACAGCTCCCACAAAAATGCTAAGCAAAAAGCTGGTGCAGGCCTGTGTAGGCCCTCTGTTTACTGCTCCAGTCTCTGTGAGTTTATATGAACCTTTCTTAGTTGATTCAGAGGACCTTGTTTTCGTGTTGTCCTCCATCCCCTCTGGCTTTTATACTCATTCTGTCTCCATTTCTGTGGGGTACCCTGAGCTCTGTGGGGATGGATTTGGTAAGGATATCTCATTTAAAGCTGCATGTTCCAAGGACTTCCTCTCTGACTGATGTCTGGTATTGATCTCTGTATCTATTTCCATCTGCTGCCAGAGGAAGCTTCATTGATTATGATGAAATAAGGCAGTGGCCTATGAATATAACAGGATATCATTGGGAGTAATTTTATTGCTACTTAAAAAACAAAAACAAACAAACAATAAAAGTATTTGGCTTCATCCTAGCTATCTGAGCTATCTAGTCTCTGGTTCATGGTTACCCAGACAGTATCTGTAACTTAAGCCTCTTGGAGTGGGCCATAACTCAAATCAGACAATTGTTGCCTACTCTACCATTGCCCTAGAATATTTTTTAGGCAGAACAGATTGTAGGTCAAAGGCTTTGTGGCTGAGAGATGGTGTTTACATTTCTCTTTTGGTAGCCTGTAGAATATCTTCCTGCACCAAAGAAACTAGAATAGAGGTGAAGCCTCCATGTTGGTACCGTGTTCAATTAGTTGTGTGAGTGTTGTCCTCAGCACTGGGGTCGAGTTCTCAGTTTGCAGAGAGCAACATATTGTCTTAGCAAAGGAATGAGTTGTTCTGGAATTTTCATGGGAACCCTTGGCCAACAACTCAATTGAATGAACCCCAGTTCCAAGTCTTGTTTGGTAACAAAAGATGGGCAATTGAGATTTATTACACCTATTATTAGGAGACCTCTTTGGGATCGTCATTTTAAGTTTTCTGTGAAGCAAGGCCTCATAAAATAGATACTGCATACAACATATTCTGGTTATGATTTCTTCTTCTCCAACTCACCCAGTTCCTCCTCATATCACTTCCTATCTGGTTCAACATGCCTTCTGTCTCACTTTAAAAAAACAAAACACTCTTTGATTACCTCCCCCTGAAGGGGGAACAGCCTGACCAGGTCACAGAGGAAGACTATGAAAGACAGTCCTGATAAGATCTGATAGGCTAGGGTCAGATGGAAGGGGAGGAGATCTTCCTCTATCAGTGGATGGGGAAAGGGACATGTGAGGAGATGAAGGAGGGAGGGATTGAGAGGTGACAAGTGTGGCACTATAGCTGGGATACATAGTGAATAAATTGTAATAAATAAAAATTATATTAAAAATAAATTGATAAGTAAACGAGAAAAAGAAGATCGGATGTAGGTTAGAAATTTGGGAAAGGTCAGAGGTCATGAAAAAAGATCAATGTATGAGTCAGAATTTTAGAAAAATAAAAAAAAAACATATCTAAGGGGAAAAATGTAAAATACAATAAGACAAAACAAATTCAGAATATAATGAAATAAATAAACAGAAGAAACAAAGCCAAATGAAAGAAAACAACAAGAAACCTATAGACACAGAGATATACACATTTGAACACACAAGAATACCAAAAACCCACAAAAGTAGAAGCCATAATATGCATGCAAATGGTCTGTAAGGTAAATATATATATATATATATATATATATATATATATATATATATATATATATATATATATATGCTCTGGTGCAACATCACGAGACAATGAAACTCTAAAAATGCTGTTAAGTGCATTTCGTGTCAGCTTTCTTTTGCTGGGAATATTACCTACCCTTAAGAGTAGTTTGCCTCTGAAACTTCCTTTTTTTTTTTTTTTTTTTTCAATGCAGTTTATTCAGGAACCTTGAACAATCATCTGACCCTGGGGAAAGCCAGCCCACAGCTTAAATAGCCTCTGGGTAGCCAACCCAGGCGTGCCACGTAGGCAATGCAGATAGGTCCACATACATGGAAGCAAGCCAGATCCTCAGCCTTAGCCAAATGTGGAGTTGTTCGTGACAGAGAGCACTCACCATTGGGAAGGTGGAATTCGGAAACCAGCTCCATCTTTAAGGCATAGCATTCCGCAGCTCTCCACAGTTCCCCCTTTTTGTTTTAGACGCATCAGGCAAGAGTAGAGGTCTGATCTCTGATATTAGAAATAAATTGGGACTTTGTACTGATGTTCATTTAGGTGTCATCCACCCAAAGAGCATCAGACCCGTCCAATACCTTTTTCTCAGAGGTGGGAAGACGCTAATCCAGCCACAGAACCTTCCATCTACAACTTGTCCTGACTAAAAGTTGTGCTGAGATAAAGGGGGCACAAAAATTGTGGGAGTGGTCAACTCATGACTGGTATATCTTGAGACCCATGCCATGTTGGGGCATCCATCACTGACCCTACATGAAGGGCCAGGAGCCAAAGGCTAGATATCCCAGAGATAGAACCAAACATAGCTGACAAAAAAAAATCAGCAAAATTATTCTAACGATTTTCTGGTATACTCCTAGATTGGTGCTTAGCCCAATTGTCATCAGAGAGGCTTCAGTAAACAATTGAAGGAAAAAGATGCAGAGACCCACAGCAAAACATTAGGAGAACCTCAGGGAATTTTACTAAAAAGGAGGAGAAAGGACTCTGGGAAACAGAAGGGTAAAGGATGCCACAACTCCCCCGCCCCAGATTCAACTAACCTGAGCTCATAGGACCTCACAGAGACTGAACTCCCAACCACATAGCCTTCGTGAGACTAACCTAGGCCCTCTGCAGGCATGTTCTGGTTGTGTATCTTGATATCATTATGGGGATCCTAAAATGGTATCAGGGGCTGTCTTCTGCTTTATTGCTTGCTTTTGAGACCCTTTTGTCCTACGGGGTTGCCTTGTACAGCCTTAATAGAAGAGGAGGTGCAAGTTGATAGGGCATGGCTGGGTGATATCCATAGAAAGCCTGCTGTTTTCTGAGGAGGAGTTGATGTGGGGGCAAAGAAGAAGGTGGGGGAGGGATGGAGAGGAGAGGGGTCAGGGGAAACTGTGGTTAGGATGTAAAAAATAAATCAACTAAAAAAAACCTAGTATTTTGTTTGCAAGTTTATCGGTTGGAGGAAGCATTTAGTTCACACGTATGGTTCCATGCATACAATTCTCTCAGCTTTAGTATCTTTTGTAGTGCAGGTTCATGGAGGCTCTGTATATGTTGCCTTAGTCTTTATGATCTCATGAGTGTTGGTTGTCGTGAATGTAGACAGCCTTCTTTCCCGCCCTGTCCACCTCCTTGGGCTCTTTTAAAACTTTTTTATTTTCTTTTTTAATTTATTTTTAATTTATGTATTGACTTTACATGCCAATTGTGACTCCCTTTCTCCTTTCAACCTCTTCTCATCTCCCCCCTCCCCTTGTCCTCAGAAAAGTCCTTGCAAGACCACCACAGAACATCAAATTGCATCAGGACTTAACACCTCTTCATTCACTAAGGCCAGGCAAGGCAGCCCAGCTAGGGCAAAGCAATTGAAAGCGGGCAATAGCATCCAGGTAATAGACAGCACCTGCTCAGCTTACTAGGACACTCACATGAAAATCAAACTGCCCATCGCTTACATATACACAGGGGTCCAGTCCATGTATGCTCTTTGGTTGGTGCTTCCATGTCTGTAAGCCCCCATAGGTCCAGGTTAGTTGACTCTGTTGGTCTTCTTGCAGTGTTCTTGTCCTCTCCGGGTCTTTTTATTCTTTCCTCCACTTTTCCACAGGATCCCCCAAGCTCCACCTGATGTTTAAGCTGTGAGTCTCTTTATACGATTCTATTAGCTGCTGGGGTGCCTCTCAGAAAATGGTTAAGTTAGGGTCCTACCTGTAAACATAGCAGAGTATAGTTAATGGTGCCAGGGGCTGGCTCTCTCCATGGAGTGGGTATCAGGCTGGGCCAGGCACTGATTGATCATTCCATCCCCACACCCCATCCGTACTCTATCTTTGTACATCTTGTAAGTAGGGTAAATTTTGGTTCAAAGGTTTTGTAGGTGGATTAGTGTTCCTCTCCTACCACTATAGGTCCTGCCTGCCTAGAAGATGGCCTCCTCAAGTCTCATGTCTCCTGCTGCTAGGAAGCTCAGCTAGAGACATTCCCATATCCTCCCAGTAGCCTACCCTGTCATAGGTCTCCAGCTTGTCTCAGTGATGCCCTTGCCTTTGGTTTCCCTTTTCTCTCTAGGCCCTCATACCTCCCCTCCCTATTCTCCCCACATCTGATCTGCCCCTTTGTTTTCCTCTTCACACTCTCTTCTTTCTCTGCTTCCTCTTCTACTGTCTATTTTATTTTTCCATCTGAGTGAGATTTAAGGAGTATCTCCCTTGGGCCATCCTTGTTACTTAGCTTCTTTGGGTCCATGATTAGTACTATAGTTATCCTGGAATATATGGCTTATATCCATTTATAAGTGAGTACAATACCATGTGTGTCTTTCTGGATCTGGGTAACCTTGCTTCGGATGATCCTTTCTAGTTCCATCAATTTACCTGCAAATTTAATGTTTTCCTTGTTTTTAATAGCTGAATAGTATTCCATTGTGTGAATGTATCAATTTTTTTTCATCTATTTTTCTGTTGAGGGACATCTAGGTTGTTTCCAATTTCTGGCTATTACAAATAAAGCTGCTATGAGCAAATGTCCATGTGATATGATAAAGCACCTTTTATCATATCATGCCCAGAAGTGGTAGGGCTTGGTCTTGAGGTAGTACTATTTTCAATTTTCTGAGAAAGCACCAGATTAATTTCCAAAGTGGTTGTACAACTTTGCATTCACACCAGCAATGGCAGATTTACTCTTACATTCTTTCTGCTTCTCTTCTTCCAAGTTCTCTGAATCATGAGGGGATGAATTTGATGGAGACATCTCATATAGATCTGAGTTTTTCAAAGTCTCTGGCTCTGCACACTGTCTGACTCCATGTCTCTGATTTTGTTCTGATCTTTCCAAAAGGAAGCTTCTCTAATGTCTGAGCATAGCAGAATGTCATAAAGGTCAGTGTTCTTTCTGTGTTCCTTTGGCAGAACAGTATTAATTGATTTCTTTTTAGGTCCCCTTCCTATCTAGTTTCTGGTTCCTGGCCATTCCAAATTATAAGTCATGGACTCCATCTCACAGAGTGGGCTTAATTCTAATTAGATATTAGTTGGTATTACTCTCAGAGCCACTATTGTCCAGTGTTTTATGGTCGCAGGTCACTACTTTGAATCAAAGGCTTGTAGCTGATTTTATGTTTACATTTCTCCTTTGGTAGCATTCAAAGTACCTTCCAGTATAATGAACTGTAGTGCATTAGAGTGAAGGCAACAGCTCACCTTCTCTGTGTTCACTGAGCTGTATAGGTAATGTCTTCAGTAGCAGCATCTTACTATTAGTTTGTAGGGAGTAACCAATAGCCTGGACAATAGTGTTGCCTTCCAACAAGGGAGGTTCCAATGAGGTCTCTTAGACTCTATTAAATGCAACCCATCCTCAGAACACAAGCCTGCATTTGGTGATGAGAGGTGTCTAACTGAAGTTCTGTCTCTGTCATTGTTTTCTGATTCTATTTAGAACAACTTTATATATACACACATTTCAGGAATCTTCTACATGTATTGTTTCTACATGACCCCTCAAATTTCCTTTAGATTTAGCTATTCATCTCTGTACCCCCTTTCTAGTTCTCCTGTTTGATCCCCTCATTCCAACCTTACCCCACTCTCTCCTCATCCATCCATAGCTATCTTTTGTATTTTTCCTTCCTAGGAAGATACATTCCTCCCACCCAGTCCCTTATTCTTTCTGTGGTTGTATAGATTGTTGCTTGTTTTCCAATGAATTGAAAAGTCTTTTTAGCATACTTACCAAAGAGGTACACAGGGACAAGTCTGTCAGCTAAGTGAGGGTTCACACTACCACAGTTCCAAAGGTCAACGATGACAAAGGAAAAACATAGGACCTACCTCTGTCTTACTAAAGGAACGTGTAGGTTTGATTTTTTCAAAGGGATTGAATATCCTTTTTAAATAAATGTTTAACTACTAAGAGAAATGAAATGTTTTTAATTCAAAATCTTAAGCTCACATTATTCCTCATAAATACATTCATATGGAATCTTGTAGCTTCTTGGCAAAGAACATGTGTACATAGGTACAAACTGGATTCACATTTCAGTACATCTACTTAGAACCAGTGTTGTGTTAAATTTATTTTATAATGTGTTACTTTATGGCTTATAATTTTAAAAAGGGATTCATTATTTCAAGTGAATAGTAGTATTCATCATAAAGACATTTTCAATACAAGAGAGTATGTAATTTACACAAATTATGTTCAACACAGCTTAATGTATGCAATCATCATTTTATTCTCTAAATCCAGCTATATCATAGAATTTTCCTCAGTATTATATTTAAAACTTATCCATGTGTCATTGAACATACCAAAAATCTGGTTTTGAAACCAAATATTTTAGTTATTCATTGGCTAGAGTTTATTCAATTACTTTCATTCTTGAGAATTTTTTTTTTAGTATAAAATGGAGCAAAATATATTCCATCGAATGTTCCCATGCATTGTATAGATATTAAATGTCTGACCTTTTTACTTGAGTTTACTGCCACTTTAAATATAGGGATAAATCCATAAGTTCATATGCTTCCTTTGTATAGAAATATATATATATATATATATACATATATATATATATATATACAAACAAAGAAACACATATATTTATAAACTGTGAAACAAAAGTAAATGGTCCTCCTCTTCTACCTCATTCTCTTTCTCTTCCTCCACCTCCACTCTTCCTCCTGGCCCTTTCTTTTCTTCCTGCTCATCTTCATGCTTCTTCCTCCTTCTTCTGCCTTTCCCTTGCTCTCCATCAGTTCAGTCTCTTCCTTTTTCTTCTTTGTGTTCTCGTCCATCTTGTTTTCCTCCTGCTTTGTTTTATTATCCATGTATCTGTTTATCTCTGGAACAAGTGCTATAAAATATTTCCAATATCTCAAATTATAATTTCACCTTCTGTTCTTGGAGGGCACAACCTTACATGTTGCCAGGGAAATAACACTTCAGGAAAAAGAAATGCATATTAGCAATGTTCCTATTAAGAATATTCCAGGACTTACAGAAAAATTCATTGTATCTGAAGCATAACGGGGAAGGTTGGTTAGGCTCCGCAAGTCTCTGCTGTTCCAGACAATGTTAACATTTAGTATGGTGAAAACTGACTTGAATGATCACTTTTTTTCCTTTTTGCTTTCTGTGGTTATAATAAATAATGTAACTGCTTTCCTCCAAGTTTTATTAAGCTGCTGTGTTAGTTCTTAGGTAAAATATAATAACATAACTTTATTGTCTCAAACAATGCTTCAGTTAAGTGACTAGATATCATTTAAAAGTTATCTGATGCAGTACACATAAGAAAATTGATATTAGCCTGTCCTTATTCCCCATGGCACTAGGGTACTGATACACCAGTTTCAGGGGTTGTTTCATATATTTTTCTTTGTCTTGACTCCCCCAGTATCCTTCATCTTTCCTGGCTATAGCTGAAGGTTTGTCTGGGACCACCCAGTATTAACCTGTGTCTTTCCCTCAGATGGCTTCACATCATATTTTGCTGGTCAGTCTCTTTACTTCTTGACCTTATAGGCTGTCAGATATCAGAAAGATACTACACAGTTACTGTATTTGACTCTTCTGACTAACAGATACATTATCAGGTACCCATCTGCTTTCTAGATTACTTTTTTAATTAAATTATATTTTGTATATTAATTACAGTTTATTCATTTTGTATCCCAGCTGTAGCCCCTTCTCTCATTCCCTCCCAATCCCACCCTCCTTCCCACATCTTCTCCCATGCCCCTCTCAAAGTCCACTGATAGGGGAGGTTCTCCTCCCCTTCCTGATGACCCTAGCTTATCAGGTCTCATCAGGAATGGCCGCACTGACTTCCTCTGTAGCCTGGCAAGACTGCACCCTGCTCGGGAAGGGGGGAAAGAGGGGGTGATCAAAGAGCCAGCCACTGAGTTCAGGACAGAGACAGTCCGTGTTCTCCTTACTATGGAACCCACTTGGAGACTGAGCTGCCATGGGCTACATTTGAGCAGAGGTTCGAAGATATCTAGGTTATATCCATGAATGGTCCTTGGTTGGAGTATCAGTCTCAGAAAAGACCACTGTGATCAGATTTCTTGGTTCTCATGCTCTCCTTGTGGAGCTCCTGTCCTCTTCAGGTCTTACTAATGGGGAACCTTTCTCCATTGCTGGTGGGAATATAAACTTGTACAATGACTTTGGAAATCAATCTGGCACTTTCTCAGACAATTAGGGACAGTGCTTCCTCAAGATCCAGCTATACCACTTCTAGGCATATATCCAGAACATGCCCAAGTACACAACAAGGACTTTTGTTCAACCATGTTCATAACAGCTTTATTCATAATAGCCAGCACCTGGAAACAACGCAGAATTCCCTCAATGGAGGAATGGATACAGAAATTGTGGTACATTCCCACAATGGAATACTACTCAATGATTAAAAACAAGGAAATTACGAATGTGCAGGCAAATGGTAGGACCTAGAAAAGATCATCCTATGTGAGGTATCCCAGAAGTAGAAAGGTACACATGATATATACTCAATAATAAGTGGATACTAGACCTATGATATAGAATAAACATACTAAAATCTGTACACCTAAAGAAGCTATGCAAGAAGGAGGTCCCTGGGGCAGATGACCAATCTTTACTCAGGAAGACAAAAGGGAAGGACATTGGAAGAACAAGAAAACAAGAAACAGGACAGGAGCCTACCACAGAGGGCCACTGAAAGACTCTACCCAGCAGTGTATCAAAGCAGATGCTGAGACACATAACCAAACTTTGGACAGAGTGCAGGGAATCTTATGAAAGAAACTTTCTAGATTATTTTTTTTTCAATTTTATCTTTTATTTTTTCTTATTTATTTATTTATTTATTTATTTATTTTTACTAGTTAGATTTTATTAACTTTGTATCCCAGCTGTATCCTGCTCCCTCATTCTTTCCCAAAACCTCCCTCCTTCCCTCATCTCCTCCCTGCCCCTTTCCAAGTCCACTGATTGGGGAGGACCTCCTCCCCTTTCATCTGACCCTGTTTTATCAGTTATCTTCAGGACTGTCTGCAAAGTCCTCCCCTATGGCCTAGCAGGACTGCTCCTCCCTTGGGGGTGGGGAGGTCAAAGAGCCTGCCATTGAGTTCCTGTCAGAAATAGTCCCTGTTCACCTTATTATGGGAAATCAATTGGTTACTGAGCTACCACGGGCTACATCCGAGCAGAGGTTCTAGGTTATATCCATACATAATCCTAGGTGGAGTGTCAGTCTCAGAAAAGACCACAGCGGAGGACTCCAAGTACTATGTTGAAGAGATATGGAGAGAGTGGGCAGCCTTGTCTTGTCCCTGATTTCAGTGGGATTGATTTAAGTTTCTCTCCATTGAGTTTGATGTTGGCTATAGGCTTGCTGTATATTGCCTTTACTATGTTTAGGTATGTGCCTTGTATCCCTGATCTCTCCAAGGCTTTAAACATGAATGGGTATTGGAGTTTGTCAAATGCTTTTTCAGCATCTAGGGAGATGACCATGTGGTTTTTCTCCTTCAGTTTTTTTTTGTGGTGGATTACATTGATGGATTTCCGTATGTTGAATCACACTTGCATGCCTGGGATGAAGCCTACTTGGTCATGGTGGATGATATCTTTGATGTGTTCTTGTATTCGGTTTGCAAGTATTTTGTTGAGTATTTTTGCATCAATGTTCATAAGAGAGATAGGTCTGAAGTTCTCTTTTTTTGTTGGGTCTTTGTGTGATTTAGTTTTCAAGGTGACTGTGGTTTCATAGAATGAGTTTGGTAATGTTCCTTCTGTTTCTATTTTGTGGAATAGTTTAGAGAAAATTGGTGTTAGCACTTCTGTGAAGGTCTGGTAGAATTCTGTACTGAATCCATTTGGGCCAGGGCTTATTTTGGGAGAGAGACCTTTGACAACTGCTTCTATTTCCTTGGGGGATATAGGACTATACAATCTTTCTACCTGATCTTGACTTAATTTTGTTAGATGGACTCTATCTAGAAAATTGTCCATTTCTTTTAGATTTTCGAATTTTGTGGCATATAGGTTTTTGTAGTATAACCTAATAATTGTTTGGATTTCCTCAGTGTCTGTAGTTATGTCCCCTTTTTCATTTCTGATTTTTCTGATTTGGATAGTTTCTCTCTGCCTTTTAGTTAAAGGTTTGCCTATCTTGTTGATTTTCTCAAAAACCAGCTCTTGGTTTCATTGATTCTTTGAATAGTTTTATTTGTTTCTAATTGATTGATTTCAGCGCTGAATTTGATTATTTACAGCCGTCTGCTCCTCTTGGCTGTATTTGCTTCTTTTTTTTTTTTTTTTTTCTAGGGCTTTCAGTTGGGCCATTAAGTTGCTTGTAAGAGATGTCTCAAATTTCTTCTTGAAGGCATTTAGTGCTATGAATTTTCCTCTGAACACTGCTTTCATTGTGTCCCATAAATTAGGATATTTTGTACCTTCATTTTCATTGAATTCTAGGAAGTCTTCAATTTTTTTCTTTACTTCTTCCTTAACCCAGCTGTCATTGAGCAGGTAGTTGTTCAGTATCCATGTGTTTGTAGGCTTTTTTCTAATTCCATTGTTGAAGTGCAGCTTTAGTCCATGGTGGTCAGATAGAATACAGGGGATTATTTCAATCCTCTTGTATCTGTTGAGGCTTGCTTTGTGACCAACTATATGGTCTATTTTGGAGAATGTTCTATGAGGTGCTGAAAAGAAGATATACTCTTTTTAGTTTGATTGGAGAGTTCTGTAGACATCTAATAGGTCCATTTGATTTAGGAACCCTGTAAGTGCCTTTATTTATTTATTAGGCTTCTGTCTAGATGATCTGTCTCTTGGTGAAAGTGTTGAAGTCTCCCACTATCAAGGTGTTGGGATCGATGTGTGATTTGAGTTTTAATAATATTTCCTTTATGAATGTAGGCGCTCTTGTATTTGGGGCATAGATGTTCAGAATTGTGATGTCCTCTTTGCGGATTTTTCTTTTGATGAGAATGTAGTGCCCCTCTACATCTTTTTTGAATGATTTTCATTGAATGTCTATTTTATTAGATATTAAGATAGCTACCCCAGCTTGTTTTCCGTGTCTGTTTGCATGAAAAACATTTTTCCAGCCCTTTACTCTGAGGTAGTGTTTGTCTTTGTTGTAGAGGTGCATTTCTTCGATGCAGCAGAATGTTGGATCCTGTTTCTGTACCCATTCTGTTAGTCTGTGTCTTTTTATTGGAGAGTTGAGTCCATTGATGTTGATAGATAATAGGGACCAATAAATGTTAGTTCCTTTTATATTGGAGTCGGTGATCTTACTGTGTTCCATTAATTGTTTTCTTTTATTTTTTGTTGGGATATTATCTGTATGCTATATTTTCTTGGGTGAAGTTGTTTTCATTGTATTGGAGTTTTCCTTCTAGTATCTTCTGTAGGGTTGGTTTCCTGTGTAGATATTGCATAAATTTAGTTCTGTCATGGAATGTTTTGTTTTCTCCATCTATGTTGATTGAAAGCTTTGCAGGGTATAGTAGTCTGGGTTGGCATCTGAGGTCTCTTAGAGTCTGCATGATACCTGCCCAGGCCCTTCTGGCTTTCATAGTTTCTGATGAGAAGTCCGGTGTGATTCTGATCCGTCTACCTTTATCTGTTACTTGGCCTTTTTCCCTTGCTGGTTTTAATATCTTCTCTTTGTTCTGTAGATTTAATGTCTTGACTATGATGTGATGTGATGTATTTCTCTTCTGGTCTATTCTATTCGGTGTTATGTAGGCTTCTTGTATATTTATGGACATCTCTTTCTTTAAGTTGGGAAAAGTTTCTTCTATGATTTTCTTGAAAATATTTTCTGGGTATTGGAGCCTGGAGTCTTCTTTTTCATCAATCCCTATTATTCTTAGATTTCTTCTTTTCATGGTGTCCTTGATTTCATGGATATTTTGTGTTTGGGATTTTTTCTGATTTTACTTTTTCTTTGAGAGAAGTATCAATTTCTGTGAGTGTATCTTCAGCACCAGAGATTCTCTCTTTCATCTCTTGTATTCTGTGGTGATGTTTACCTTTGTGGTTCCTGATCTTTTCTCCAAGTTCTCCAGCTCAAGGGTTTTCTCAGATTGTGTTTTCTTTGATGATTTTAATTCAGTTTTCATGCCTTGCACCATTTCCTTCATTTGTTTGAATGTGGATTCCTGTCTCTCTTTGATGGTCTCTATTTTTTTGTTCATTTCCTTTCTATATGCCACTAATTTTATCTTTACTTGTGCTTCTATTTGTTTGGCTATGTTTGCCTGTGTTTCTTTAAGAATTTTGTCTATTTCTGCTTTCTTTACCTCCAATTGACTGGCCAAATATTTGATAGAGTTATTCATTTCATCTCTAACTGTCTGAATTTGCATGGCCATTGCTCTGAGAGAATTGCTTGTTTCCTCTTTATGAGCCTCAAATAATTGGGTGCTAGTCTGCTTTCTAGATTCTTAATCCAGAGCTTGCTCCTTAGACCGGTGATTCTCAACCTTTCATTTCTATTGCTGCAACACATTAATACAGTTCCTTATGTTACTATGTTACGGTGACCCCCCACCAAAAAACTATTTTGTTGCTATGTCATAAGTGTAATTTTGCTATTGTGATGAATCATAATGTAAATATTTGATATTCAGGATACCTGATATGTAACCCCCAAAGGAGTCATGACCCATAGGTTGAAAATCATTGTCTTAAACAGTATATCTAAATCCAAAAACAACAATTTAATTTTTCTTCCTATAAAATGTATCTAATAAAGATGGATAGCACTGTGTCCACTAAATGAACCAACTGAAATCTCTGGATGTTACTATAATGCCCATACCTCCGACAAAGATGCCTACTTAATTAACCAACTTCCTTTTCTCCTGGATGAGGACAATTCTGTTTCTGCCTATTGTCCTGTTACCTGAGACTGTTTACTTCCCTTTGCCCTTGGAGCCAACTTAAAATTCAAATCTATTATCTTTGTAAAAATATTAATGATTTTTCATATACCGTAGTACAACATAGACCATGCCAGGCCAAAAACTGTCTTCCTCTTCCTCACAGGTAGTACTGGTTCAAAAACAGCCTCTGACCTGTCCATGAGCTCTCTGATATGAGAGAGACTGTATTGTTTTCAATCTCATACTCTACATTTCATACTCTGAAACCACAGCACATAGGTTCTATCTTGCCAGTCACTTGGCTTATCTCTTCCTCATGATTTCTAAAATTAATAATTATAATAATGTATAGCTTGTGTATTTGAAAATATTTGTTCAAGCAATTTTTCTTTGCCAGATTTCCACTCTCAAATTCTATATTTTAACATTTCCACTTTTAATTATTGTGTGGGTTGGAGGTCAAGGATCCAACGAATATATTTTTTTTAAGATATATATATATTTTTCCAGTTAAGAAGAAAGAAATAACCCATTAAGAAACAAAATAATATACATTTTTATATATGCACATGTATGTTTGTATATATGTGAAATGAAAATATTTTTTCCACTTAATTTTATTTTACTACTTTTATCATTCTTAACTTTTAAATTATATTTTAGCATTGAATTTTAAGAATAGCTTTATATTATCTTTTGAAACTGTGTGAATCATTCATGAAGTTTTACTTCTACTGACATAATTTACTTTCTTCTTTTCACTTAAGGTCAGTAAATTTACACAAACACACAAACATATTATTCAGTTGATTCATCTTCATGTTAAATGTTTAAATGTTTTTATTTCATGTAAATTATAATTGAAGGTGATTAAGTTAAAATCTGTTCTCATAATTGAAAACTTGGATGCATAGATATCAACCCTTTTCACTAAAAACACATTAGCCTACATGAAGAGTTTAATATGTAGGGATCTTGACATGACTCGCTGAGAAAAGCTCTTGACCAGCAAGTATGGTAACCTAAGTTCAGATATCTAGAATCCATTTTCAACAGTTAAGTAATGTGCATCTTCTAATCCCAGCACTCCTGCAGTGAGACGGTTAAGAAAGGACCATCTCTAGAAGTCTGCTGGTCTGCTTTTTTGTTGTATAGAGCAGGGAATGAGAAATAGACCTGGTACGAAAGAAGGAAGAGATTTGAGTGTTGACATCAGAGGTTGTCCTCTGACCACCGACTACATGTTGTGGCACATTAATAAATGCATAACACAAACACAAATACTCGCACACACACACATCATATAAACAAAATAGTATAATATCTGAATTGTCATTAAATAAAGGCTTTTATTTGGAAATGCTGTCCACTACAGTTTTGTTTACTTTAGTTTTTGAGTGTCCACCCCCACAGTGACAGACTTCCTCCAACAAAAACAGCTACTCCAACAAGGCTACACCTCCTTAGAGTACTACTCCTCATGAGTCAAGCATTCAAGCACATGAGTTATGGAGTCCATACCTATTCAAACCACCACACTTTACTTTATTGAATATACTATAGCTTTTTGATCCTCCAGTCCTGTTATCTCTTCGGTGTAGCCTGGGATAGCTTCCTTTATATAACTACAACTGTGCATTTGTCCAGTTCTAATTTTATCTCTCAGTAACTCACTACGATTTTGAAGTCTGGATCTCATTATTATCACTTCAGAAGCTTATAGAACTAATTTTCCCCCAATTATTTCAAGTTGCTAAAATTCACTGGCCCTTTGTTTCTGTCTTTTCTATAAACTTGCAAAATTTAATTCTCATTACATTTATATCTCCTTTCCGTTACTTTGTCCTTTGTTCATTTCTATACTCAGGTACTTGTAATACTGTGTATCTCATTCCTGACATTTTCTCCCAGTACTCTCTCCTCTTCCTGATTATGTCTCTAAACAATGTTTCTTTGGCAAGAATCATTATGACATCTGATAATGATTATGACGTTCTTATAATCTTTTGTAAAATATTTATACACATATTAGAGCTAATAAAATATGATTTTGTATTTTTTCTATAAGGTTAGTAGTCTTTTTCTAAATATTCATCTGACACAGTTTTGTATACTATTACTGAATGTATAGAGAAATATTATTTTATGTTAGTCTTGATGACATTACAACTTAGACGTGACTCAAAAATTTATATTACTTAACTTTCTATCTGAAATTTAAATTTTTCTTCTATAAGTTGTCTTGGTCATGGCATTTTTTAGAACAATATAAAACAAATTAAGAGAGTTCTTAAAGTATAAATTTTTAAAATCTCAGTTGTGTGAGATCCAATTGTATTTCTATGCACTAGAACATAAAAAAGGAAATTTAGAAAATATTTTCTTTGTGTTAATCTATGTTAATTGCTGCTCTGTTCACAACAGCCAGGAAATGGAAAGAAGCTAGATATCAATCAACTGAAATGGATAATTAAAATGTAGTACATACACACAATAGAATATTATCCAGCTGTTAAAAAATGAAAATATGAAATTCACAGGTAAGTAGATGGAGCTGGAATTAATAATTCTGAATGAAATATTCCATAATTAGAAATCTAAATGCCATTTATTTTCTCTCATTTGTAAATATTATCTTTGAATCTTTAGCTATGTATGATTCATATGGAATTCTTACAGAGTTCAAGAAAATAGTAAAGTGTGAGAAGTATTGCTTTGCAAGGGAGGAGACATAAAACAATTGTATAAAGGGTTAAGTAAATATTGGAATAGAGTGGGTTACATTATGTTAGGGGGTAGAAAGCAAATAGATGAGGGAATACTAATATTAAAGTATTACAGAAATGATAAGAAAACCCAGTTCTGTAGAAATTCTGAAAAAAAATATATATATACACACAAATAATTGAAATGGGCTACTCTATAATGGGGTAATAAAGCTTCTATCAGATACTATAGTCAAACAAACAAAATGGCAGTTTTCAGGAATGGGTTCACTCTTTTAGAGTTGTTGTAAATGAAGGCTCACAGACCTGCATACATTTTATGCTACTTTATATGTTCCTGATTACCATCTAGAGCTTGCCAGTAAGACCCTATTGCTGAAAGTATAATATACTTGAGACTTAAAATGTGATAATTCAAGATAGTAGTAGCCTGGAATCTTTATCACTGTTGGCTACATTTAATAACATGCAACTCAAAGAAAAGTCAAAATAAGACAAAATAGAGGCTGAAAATTCTTAAAAACTACTAGTATTTCATATCTAATATAAAAATTAAGCAGTTGGTGATAATGTAGATAATGTAATTTTTCATTTCTTATAATTATATATTGATCTTTTAAGTTTGTCAAATTTCCTATGAGTAAATTTGTGTATTCCAGGTTATAGATAGGAAAGGAAAAATGAAAGACAATAAAGAAGAGAAAAAAAAAACAAATCAAAAGTATTATCTACAGCAATAACTATTCCTGACAAAAACATCATACTAATCTATTAAATTCTGAATTTGGAACTGCTGATTTTGTTATCATGTCAGAATTCACTTTTATCACCATCAGAGAATATGTCAAAAATATTTAAAATACAATATGTACATTTAGATCTAAACCTATGCTATAACTGAAATATAACCAGAGAAAAATTAAGGTTTTGCTTAACTATTCAGGATTAAGCACATTTTGGAATTCCTGAATTACATGTATATATGACATGATGTCTAGCAGGAACAAGTTGTGTCAGAGACAGGGTTTCCTTTACAGACTTTCTCTCAGAATACTGTGCTCCTGTGACATTTACCACTCTCTTCCACAGTGCTTATCCAAGGCAAGTGTCTTCTTTTCATGTAACATTCTTACTGATATAACATCTCATCCTGTTTCTTTTCCTATATTCAGAAATATCCTTAAGGAGCCATGACTCCTTAAGGAGAGGGATCTTACAGATTCTGTCTGAAGTCCATACCCTATATCTCTTTTCTTTTTATCATCATAAATATAATTCTTAAAGAGTTTTCAAAATGGCATTGTACTAAATTAATAGAACATTATGTACAACCCACCTTTTCTTTCAAAACAAATGACCATCTTTTAGGAGCACTTTCTTTTGTTCTAGAAGTTAAACAATGGGTCAGTAAGTTATCAGAGTCAGCATGTTTTCTGGCTTTGACTTTAGAAATTCCTATGTCTCTGAAAGGTTAAACAAAATGTTTAATGTTGAAGTCTATGATTACATATAATTCAACAAGATACTTCACAATTTTATTTTACAGTCAAATTCATAAAATATATTATGGAAAGGAAGAGGATATAAATCTTTGCAAAACTGTTCACTGGCTTTAAGTGTTCATGGTTAGAATACAGTAGATCTGGTTTTTGAAATCTCAATAGGAAAGACAGGCTTCTGACACCAAGTACTATAATAAAATAAGTATATGGTGCCGCTACAGTTTGAATATGGGCTTTCCTTTGGAAGATTTGTGTGCTAAAGATATGGTCCCAATTTGGTAAGTTCAGTCTTTAACTCATGATTTTATCTTTTTTCAGTCATTCTTTCTGCTTTCAGGCTTTCAGAAGATGATCAAATGTACTTATCTATGCCTTTTTGCCATGGTGTTCTGCATCTCTACAGTCTATGAGCCACCAATTATGGAGGGAACACTTTGAAACCAGCAGCTCAAATAAATATTTTTACCTTTGTTTTTTATTTCTTCAGGTAAATTTTTAGGATGGTAAAAAGTGACTAATAAAATCCCTCATTTATAAAGAAATGAAACATGACTTTGAACATGCTAAAATATAAAGCATTTCTTTTCTTTACTGTTTTTCTTAATTTTTTCATGAATTCATTTCCTACTTAATAAAATTTTGGATTATAAAATTATTTTTAAAAAGTCATAAGCGTCTAAATTTTAATGTTCAAATTTACATTGTAAAGTAACACAAAACTATGCAGTTCATTTTTATGTCCTGTATAAGATTATATAGGTACTTCTGTTATGCCCTCAAGAGTAGAATTGTAGGTATCTGATTGAACTTTCTTGACTTCACTTTTAGATATGTTCACTTTTCAACTCTCCATCTTTGTTTTTTAAAAAATAAATAACTAAAAAGAGTAGAAATTGTGAAATATTTCTGTCACAACAAATTCCATGAGAAAATGAAAAAGTTACATTGTTGAATTGTGCTGCATTTTGAGGTTTGATGATTTTCAAGGGCAGCAAGGTAAGACCAGAGGAAATAATCACAACCGCACCCAATAGGACATATGCAGAAGATGACAAAGACAGCAAATCATGACAGAGGACAATTCAGCTCCTGTGGTTCATTGCCAACATTATTCCTGTTGCTCATGAGGTTGATTCCTCTTCTCTAATCATATCCTGTGCTTGTCCCTCATTGTTATTTTTGAATATGTGTCCTCTGATTTGCAATATCAAATCAGATTAGTATATGCTGAGATTAACCATGCACTCCTTCAGGAGAGTGGGTTAATGGAAGACTTAACACATAAGAAGCAAGCCATGAGAGTATGTTGAGCTTTTAATTGTATGTTCCAATTCTAAATTCTATTCTATTCTAAATTCTATTCTATTCTTTTTTATTTTTAATTAATTTTTATTTTTTTATATTAATTACAGTTTATTTGCTTTGTACCCCAGCTGTAGCCCCCTTCCTCATTCCCTCCCAATCCCACCCTCCCTCATCTCCTCCTATACCCTTTTCTAAGTCCACTGATAAGGGAGGGAAGGTGGGAATGTAAACTTGTACAACCACTCTGGAAATCAATCTGTCGCTTTCTCAGACGATTAGGAACAGTGCTACCTCAAGATCCAGCTATACCACTCCTAGGTATATATCCAAACTATGCTCATGTACACAACAAGGACATTTGTTTAATAATGTTCATGACAGCTTTATTTAAAATAGATTGAAGTTGGAAATAACCCAGATGTCCCTCAATGGAGGAATGATACAGAAATTGTGGTACATTTACAAAATGGAATACTATTCAGCAATTAAAAATAAGGAAATCCCTAGAACCTCTGCTCAGATGTAGCCTGTGGTAGCTCAGTAACCAATTGGTTTCTCATAGTGAGGGGAACAGGGACTATTTCTGACATGAACTCAATGGCTGGCTCTTTGACCTCCCCACCCCCCAAGGGAGGAGTAGTCCTGCTAGGCCACAGAGATGGACTTTGCAGGCAGTCCTGAAGATACCTGATAAAACAGGGTCAGATGAAAAGGGAGGAGGTCCTCCCCAATCAGTGGACTTGGAAAGGGGCAGGAAGAAGATGAGGGAGGGAGGGTGGGATTGGGAGGGAATGAGGGAGTGGGATACAGCTGGGATACAGAGTCAATAAAATGTAGCTAATAATAAAAATAAAAAAATAAATTAAAACAACAACAACAAACAAACAAGGAAATCATGAAATTTGCAGGCAAATGGTGGGATCTAGAAAAGATCATCCTGAGTGAGGTATCCCAGAAGCAGAAAGACACATACAGTATATGCTGTTATAAGTGGCTACTAGACATATAACACAGAATAAACCTACAAAAATCTGCACACTTAAAGAAGCTATTCTATTCTAATTATGGAATGCAGTATTCATGCATCTAAGGTCCTGAGTTGACTTCTGTCATGATGGACTGTCAAGTGGAAGTGTAAGCCACATGATGTATTTCCTCCAAAGTTGCTTTGACTGGTGATTTAACACAGTAACACAGACACAAGCTGATATAGGTACAAAATAATACTAACAATGCTAAAGGGACTCATGAAGAAGGAATGACTGCCATAGTTAACTGTTATTTATAATTCGACTTCTTTCTTTCATTTGAATTAAGGATGGCTTTGAAGGGACTTGTGACAGGTTATCACTGTTTCTGCTTTCTCAGCTGTATCTATGACACACTTTCTCAAATTTTCAATGAGTTCCTATATGTAAAGGGCACAACAGAGTTCTGTAATTATGGAATAGTCAAATATTATGCAAAAATAGGCCGTGAAAGTTAATGTGTTTTTCTTCTTCTTATGTGTTTAACCTTTATTTCATGTAAGACCTCATGCACAGAATCCAAGCACAAAACAGAGTTATCTTTCAAAACAGCAATAGGAGAGCATTCGTTGCAGGACCATTCTAAATTCAGGACTTCCTGCAAGTAAACAGAATAGGTGTCCATCAAATTGTTGGTCTCTTCCAAGCTTTTGCAAGAACACGGATTATTAACTCTGTTAGTAGTATACTAAAATAGAGAGAATCGTTAAGCATTTCAGAGCGTATCTCATACTCTGATCATAAATCTGAAAATATTTTCTAATCATATTTTAGATCTGGAAAACTCAAATTAATATTAGAATCATAGCCAAGAAAATATCAAGGCGTTTTCAGTGGAACTGTGCATTAATTTTCTGGTTAGATTGTAAAATGTATTATTTAAGTACATATTTCTGTTAATTTCAGATTACTCAGGACGATTCCTTTATCTATGGACTGTGTACTAAGCCACTACAAAGGACCAAGAGAAAATGCTTAGAGCTTATGCTTTGCTTCACACCCATTAAGAGACTAAAATAGTCATGTTGTTCCATAAAGAACTGGGAACTTCAGTACAGAGTAGCAAATATGTAGGGTTAGTATTTCATAAAACATACTTAAAATCATTTGCTCACCTAGAGTTAAATCTGGAATCACTGCGAATTGGTGAGACTCTTTTGAGGAGGGTTTAAAATTTATTCAGAAGTCTAGATATGGTGCTATCACTGTAGACAATGATACAGCATCTAAGATTTATTTACATTACTGATCCATCAAAAATAATACAAAATGAATAAAATGTTACATGCAATGTCAGCAGCATATAAACATGTGAAAATTTCCTCCTTGGGGCTATGGCAATTTTCCTGTACTCTGTCATAGAGTATTCTGGGGAGAATTGATTACCCTGCAGTGAATGAGGGAAAAATGATTTTCACTAAACCTGATTTTGTTATTTTCTAAAAATTCTCTGGTTACAAATAGAAAATACTAAATCCAACCCCAGAGTAGTGGCAATATTTCCTTGGACAGTATCTATAAAGTATTCACTGGCAGAAAGATTATATTGGACTAGTTCCATAAAATGAGATGAAGAAATTTATCCTTCAAGGGGAAGATATATTTCCAAGATATGAAGTTTCCTTTTTCACATTTCTTCGCATAAGCATTATTGACCAACTTTAAAAGTGACTTGCAATTTGACAAGTAATTGGCACACTGCTTAGTTAAACCACTCATATAAACGTAATAGGCAAGGGTACAGATAAGGGTAAATTATCAACAAACCTGTATGTGCATGATAAAAACCGTTCAATAAAACTAGTTGAGTTTGGTGCCATGTGAAGATGAAAAACAATTGCAATTAGATTATTTTTTACCACAGGATGTAGTATAACTTCAAAGATGGGTCAATTCGCTTAAATACCAACATGTTCAAGATATGTGGAGAACATGAGTGTGGAAAAATACTATTTGATGTTACTATTATCCATGTTCTTGATAATTTTCATGTTTTTGATACCAAAGGATCAATATTTAACCTTGAAAATCATGTCAGATGAAATGACATATGTGACATCCTTCCCTCATTTTATGATGTCTAAGCTACTGAACACACAGAAAGAAAAAAAAGTTGTTAGTTGATGGACAAGTGACACAAGTACTGCAGTACAAGAGAAAGAACAAATTTCTTCTCCAGAACCAGGAGAACTTTTAGGACATTATTTGGACCACTTACATTGTATAGTGTTAATTAGTCATAGGCTTTATCTAGTAAACCAAACTAGGAATGTTCAAAAGTTGAATGACATTTTTTAAACTGAATTTGGGGTCATTGTGTCAGGTCAAATCCAGGTGGGGTTTTACAAGATAAGAAAGTGAGTACTAAAAAGAATTTCTTTGCTGTTTTCCGTATTTACTATATGTTCTTACTGTGTGTTTTAATTCTTTAAAATTTTCTTTACTTATTTATGTCATCTACTTAATCACCAAGTGAATATACATATATATACATGGATGGATAGATAGATAGATAGATAGATAGATGGATAGATAGATAGATAGATAAATAGATAGATAAATAGATAGATAGAACTAGATTCATTCTATATATAGGGCATTCTAAGTTTTTAAAATTTGTATATTGAGTTTTTTCTTTTTTATTTATTTTTAATATTAGTTACAGTTTATTAACTTCGTATCCCAACTGTACTCTGCTCCTTCATTTTTTCCCAATCCCACCCTCCCTCCCTCATCTCCTCTCTGCCCCTTTCCAAGTCCACTGATAGGAGAGGACCTCCTCCCTTTTCATCTGACCCTGTTTTATCAGGTATATTCAGGACTGGCTGCAAAGTTATCCTCTGTGGAAAGAAATTAAAAAGCAAAAAAATCAAGCAATTCAATTTAAAAATGGGGTATAGAGCTAAACAGAGAATTCTCTGTAGAGGAATATAGAATGACAGAGAAACACTTAAAGAGATGCTCAGTGTCCTTAGCCATCAGAGAGATGCAAATCAAAACAACCCTGAGACTTCACCTTACACCCATCAAAATGGCTAAAATCAAAAACTCAAATGACAACACACGCTGGAGAGGTTGTGGAGAAAGGAGAACCCTCCTCCGTTTCTGGTGGGAATGTAAACTTCTACTACCACTTTGGAAATCATTCTGGATATTGAGGTTTTAAGTTTCATCTTTTATTTCAGTTTGTGGTCTCTTTAACATTTCTGTCTCATTTTTAATTTTTTATTAATTTATTTTTATTAGTTACAATTTATTCACTTTTTATCCTATCTGCAGCCTCCTCCCTCATCCCCTCTCAATTCTACCCTCTCTCCCTTTTCTCCTCCCTTGTATCTCCCCCAGTTCAGAGAGAGGTGATCAAAGAGCCAGCCACTGTGTTCATGTCAGAGACAGGCCCTGTTCCCCTTACTAGGTTACCCACTTGGACACTGAACTGCCAAGGGCTATATCTGTTCACGGGTTCTAGATTATCTCCATGCATGGTCCTTGATTGGAGTATCAGTCTCAAAAAAGACCCCCGTGACCAGGTTTTTTGGTTCTGTTGCTCTCCTTATGGTGCTCCTGTCCCCTCCAGGTCTTCTATCTTCCCCTTCTTTCATAAGATTCCCTGCATTCTGCCCAAAGTTTGGCTATGAGTCTCAGCATCTGCTTTGATACCCTGCTGGGTAGAATCTTTCAGAGCCCATCTATGGTTGGCTCCTGCCCTGTTCCCTGTTTTCTCCCTCTTCCAATGCCCATCCCATTTGCCTTTCTGAATGATGATTGATAATTTTACCCAGGGTCCTCCTTCTTGCTTAGCTTCTTTTTTATTTTTATTTTTTAATATTAGTTACAGTTTATTAACTTTGTATTCCAGCTATAGCCTGCTCCCTCATCCCCTCCCAATCCCACCCTCTTTCCCTCATCTCCTCCCTGCCCCTTTCCAAGTCCACTGGTAAGGGAGGTCCTCCTCCCCTTCCATCTGTCCCTAGCTTATCAGGTATCTTAAGGACTGGCTGCAAAGTCTTCCTCTGTGGCCTAGGAAGGCTGCTCCTCCCGAATGTAAACTTGTACAACCACTTTGGAAATCAGTCTGGCCTTTTCTCAGATAATTAGAAATAGCGCTTCCTCAAGATCCAGCTATACCACCCCTAAGCATATATTCAAAAGTTGCTTAACTTCTTTACATGTACAGATTTTAGAATGTTTATCCTATATTATAATTATATCTGCTTTTTATTGAATTCAGTTCTCAAGTCTTACATTCAGGTTGTATACAGGGGAATTTTTTTTTTCCTGGACATCACTTGTTGCTTGTTGTCATATTCCCTGAGTTCAATGAACTATTTGTATCTTCTTTAACTGTCTTAAAATATTTGGTACAGCATCTGACGTTCTTTAAATTCTGTCTTGGAGTATATGTAAGCAGTTCTCAGTAGATCATTGTTCTGTGGAACTAATGTTTGATGGAAGACATGCTGTATTGGCCATTCATGTTGTCATTGTGAAGCACTTGTGTTAGTCCGTTTTTTTGTAGACATAAAAATAAAGGCTGAATTCATCCTTCCCTCCAGAGCAAATATTGCCCTTGGTTACTGATAATTATCTCCTGTCTTTGTAGAATGTTCATTTTCAGTGGTTGTGTGTATGTTCTGTAATATCTAAAAATGATTTTTTGTTTCAATTATCATCAATTGATTATCTATAATGTGAGCTTAATGTAAAAACAATTTCAACGGATTTAAATTTTAAATGTAAACACACAGAGCAGAATTACTGTACAGGACCATGATTTTATTCCTACAAAGAATATTCAACAAAAAGCAGGAAGCGCAATTAATCTAATTGAAATGCATATAAATTTTATAATTACACATTTATACCAGTATAATATTCTAGCAGAAGTTCAATGACATTCATTTTGGAATATACTATTATTTTATATCAAGAAATCCTATGGTTAAAGATTATCTTTAATATTTTTCTTTAGTTGTTTTATGAAATTTTTAAAATACTTACTATAAGGCAAGCAATATTTTAGTAAAATTTATCCTATCTTCTAAATCATCCCACCTTTTTTTTTCCTTATATACAATCTCTCACTACATAAACAGTTCTGGCTTTATGTAGGTGGCTCGCTTATATCAGCCTCCATAATCCTGGGGTTACAGGAAAGTGACAGCATGTCCAGTTCTGTTTGCTTCATATAGGCAATGTATTTTTAGCATATTGCCTCCCCTAAACTAAAATGCACTTCTTCGTTTTGTTCCTCCAACTTAGCTCTATTTGTGACTTTAAAAATAAACAACAGGAAATAACTGTTTTAAAAGAAATACATTTTAATTATTTTAGTTATCAATGTTCAAAAAGTCTTCAAAATTACTTCCTATGATTAAATTCAAGTTTTCAAGTCATGTTTGAGTGGTGAATAAGCCTAATGCCCATATGGCTTCTTTCTTGCATGTGAATAATTGTCTTTACCAATAAGCTATTCCTACAAATTGCACTATGTCAGACATTCTAGAGTAGAAAGAGCTAAGGGGGCATGCACTGTACCTTGCCAGGTGCCATCACACACCACACACATTTTTCTGATGTTTCGAATGGTCTTTTTTATTTTCTCATTCGTTTATTTTATTCACTTTACATGCTTGTAGCCCCTTCCCTCCACTCCTTCCAATCCTATTCTCTCTCCCTCTCCCCTACCCCCTCCCCTTTTCCTCAGAAAAGGGGAGCTCCCTTTCCCTTCTACCCCAAGTTGCATCAGGACTGAATATGTCCTCTTTCTCTGTGGCCTGTCAAAGCAGTCCTGCCAGGAGGGAGTGATCAAAAGTTGACAAGTGAGTTCCTGTCCAATGCAGTTCCAACTTCCCTTATTAAACCTTATTAAATTACCCACTAGAAGCCTAAGCTGCCCATCTGCCACATCTTTGAAGGGGGTCTATGTCCATTTCATGCCCTCTAGGCCCTGGTTAGTTCACTCTTGCTTTTATCCTGTCACTTCTAGGTTCTTCCCTTTTTTCTCCCATTGTTCCCCAAGGCAACCTACACATTGACGAGTGTTTGTTTGTGAGTTTCAGCATCTGTTTTGAGGCACTGCTGGGTAGAGCCTCTCAGGGAACAACTCTGACAGGCTCCTAGCTGTAAGCTTAGCAGAGTATTGTTCATAGTGTCAGGGGTTAGCAATCTGACAGGATGGGTCTTTGTTTGGGTCAGGAACTGGTTGGGCATAGACTCAATCTCTGTTCTATCTGCTCTGTCTTTATCCCTGTACAGCTCATATGCAGGGTAAACTTTGGGTCCAAGTTTTTGTAGGTGGTGTCCTGTTCTAATTATTATCAGGGCTCTTTCAGTATGATCCATTCAGGGGAGAAATCACATGTTTGCTAAAGGCTTTCCTATGTGTATGAATCATTCTGGAACATCTTTTTCATGTTTCTTTTCTTGTTATTTCCTAATTCTTTATTATCTTAAGCATACCATTAAATTTCCTGCCAATTCATCAATATGTCCTTAGAAACCTATTTACAATTTAGAAGGAAATTAAATATAAATTTTCAAAAATCCCCAGTGACTCTCTGTTTATCTCTGACTTTCAAGGGAATAATCACGTATAATGCTCTGCTCATCAATGCCTGGAGAATGAGTGGGTAGCATTAGTTGAAAAAAGCTTAATGGTAAACATACCCAGAAGCCAATATAGAGAGGAAACAAATGTCATTATTTTGACATTTTAAAAGAGAACATTTTAATATGTCTAATTCATACCCATAAGGTCTAAAACATTATTGAAATATAATATTTTAAACGCCAATTTTGTAAATAAAATAAATCCATGTGGGCTCCTTCTTTATTTTTAAAATCATAATATAATTAAAATGGTTGTCCCTTCTCTTTCCTCCATTTATTTATTTCCAGATACCTTATCTTTGCTCTCTTTCAAATTAATTGGTTAATTTTTACTTATGGAAAATTTAATTTGAGTTAAAACATTACCTGCAGGCCACAAAAGCAATGAGCAATTGAAACAAAGTGAAGCAAGCAAACTGTCATGCTTGCATTTTTCTGCCTATGCAAATTCCTTAGATTTGCTATTATTTGCTAAATTCCAAAATGCAGTCTTACAATTAATGTACATTTCATATAAGGATATATATTAAAAAAACCTTTTGGAAAATGTGCATTACAGCATGGCATTTGGCATGCTGTTCAAATTTACTAATTTAAATTATATATTTATTTCCTTAAATTATACTTCATAAATATTAAGTTAGTGCATACTCTGAAACCACCTCCTATCAATGTCTTATCAGGACATTGGTAAAAGAGATAACAATGAAATAAAACTCGTACATACAGAGGCTCAGCTGTTTGACATAAGTTAATTTGGTTTGAAAATTTGCAACAGTAGACGAAAAGAACATACCTCAGTGGATGATGTCAAGTAATAAATCCTGTGCCAATTTCTTTTGTGTCAAAAAGAGATAGAAGAAACAGGAAAAAGCACCTATATAACTTTCATCAGGCAATTTTCCCTACTACACAAATAATGCCTTATCTAAACCAAATTCATTGCTTATCAACCCCAGAACTTTCATGAGTCCTTCCTAGCTCTCTATTCTCAGTGTCCCTGCTTTCAGCCATTCATCATTTAATTGACGATTGCACTACATTCCTTACTGCAGGAAGCAGGAGGCATGGTTCAATGTTATCTGAATTTTTCCATGATAAATGAGTACTATCTTTTACAATATCAGAAAGAGCTAACGTTTTTTCTGGAGTGGAGGGAGAGGGGAAATAATCAGCAATCCTGTCCGATCATGAAGTGTGCCAAACACAATCGTGATACAAACAAGAAGATATTCTGAAAGGTGACATAGCACCACTTACACCATAGGTTTTAGCCAACAAACCTAGCTATCTAAATGGATATAGAGCACATTCAGTAGGATATAAATTCATGATGGTCTCTAGCCTATTGTCACTGGCTGGTGCATCTGTGGAACCTAGAGGGAACCTTCTACTGCCATTTCCCTAAATCAGTATACTGTTAAGTGCTTTCTAGATATATAACCTTATAACCACAGTAAGTGTTGCTCTCACCTCTCATCAGAAAAGTTTGTTTTCATCAGAGACTTTTGAAGAAAGTCCCCACTTCTCAGAACTCACAGAACAACTTACCTCAGGGACTCCTAATGTAAACACAACTAATGTATGCACAGCTAATGTATATGTAACTAATTAAACCCTACTTCTAAGATTTGGGGGTGTCATGGAAGGAGGACAGAAAGAGTGTAAGAGCCAGAAAACTAGGAAGTCTGCTGTGAGAGTAAGAGAGAGAAACCATTCTCATGAAATCTGGATCTAAGGGCCTTTTCTGAGATTGATACTCCAACCAAGGACGATTCATGGAGATAATCTAGAACCCCTGCTCAGATATAGCCTGTGGCAGCTCACTCTCTAAATGGGCTTCTTAGTAATGGGAACAGGGGCTGTCTCTGACATGAACTCAGTGGCTGGCTCTTTGATTACCTCCCCCTGAGGTAGGGGTGGTCTTACCAGGCCACAGAGGAAAACAATGCAGCCAGTCCTATGAGATCTGATAGACTAAAGTCAGACAAAAGGGGAGGAGGTCCTCCCCTATCAGTGAACTGGGGAAGGGGCATTGGAGGAGATGAGGGAGGAAGGAAGGGAGGGATTGGGAGGGAACAAGGGGGGAGCTACAGCTGGGATACAAAGTGAATAAATTGTAATAAATAAAAAGAAAGAAAAAATTAAAAAAAGAAATCTTAATACCCCCCCAAAATGATGGAAATAATTGGCTAGCAAATATGAATGAAGAAATCCCACAAGGATCCAGCCTTGGAGGAAGGCAATTTATTAATAGCAGCTAAGGGAAGGATAATAAGTGTTTTTCAGGGACTAGCTTACTGATAGGTTACCCAATTCCAAGTGGTCAAACAAAGTCACACATACCTGAGACCAACACTGAATAAACTCAACAGGTTGCATTTCTAAATTTATGTGTGTAAATAATTATAATATACACTAATTAGAGAATAATAGCTCATGAATTTGAGGAATAGGAAAGACACATGATGCAGGTGAACAAAAAAGGGATGTGGAAATGATGTATATGTAGTACTCAAATAAAAATTTTTCAAAAATTACCTTAAACAATAATTTATAATTACATTATAGTAGTTTAATATTTATATTTACTATTATCATAAGTGTGACATGGATTTAAGGAAGCTTAAAAGGAAGAATTAGGATGAGTTTAATTAGAACACATTGTAAAAAAATTCTCAAAGACTAATAATAAAATATTTGATAAAAATACAAAATAGCGAAAGCGAAATAGTTCAGTTTCAAGCATAAGGCGAGGTTTCTCATGTCCTCTGTTCAGTCAAAATAAAACGTTCTTTCCTTCTTAGTATCACACCGAATGATGCTGATTATTCATTTAACTCTCTTCTGGTTCATTTACAAACAAAATAATGTCTAAAAAATACGAAAGAATATTCTTGCATTTTATTACCACACTATAAATTATATAGAACTTTACACTTTTAGTCTTTCATAGATTTAGAATATGTGTCTTGTACTAGATGTTGCTCAATAAATACTGAAGAATGGCCATGGGGCTTTCTTTCAACAGCTTTGATGGTAATTACAAACATGAAATTATATTCATACAAATTGAAGGTGTGTTTCATAATACACAACAATTATAAATTCTCACATATTTTTCTTTTGAGCAAAGACAAAACACTACCTTTCTTACTTCATCATAAAAAATAGATGAGAAATATAATGTTCTTTATATTAACATATGTCACATAATTGTATAATCACAAACCATAATTTGATACAAAGTATTTTATCTGTTAGTAGCTGATGTTATTCTAAAAGCATGTTATGTGAATCTTAGTGTTCTTTAATTATAGAAGAGCCTCAAGATTTTACTCATATCTGGCTTCAATAGCATTAATTCACTCAATTCATCTCAGTGTGTTAATCCTTTGCCTTCCAGTAGCAAAGGCTCTAAGCTTAAACCCATGTATCTAACATTAGCATTCTCTAACCACTGACTCTTGCTTTAACATTGAAGACATTCTAATGTCTCACAACTCCTGAGGAAGGTTGGTTACGTGAGTGTAGTGCAGTGATTTATGCTAAGGATGCAGAAGATGATACATAACATTTATATGCTGTCTATTGTTAGAAAAGATGGCATATCTGACTTTTTTATGTAAGCCAGTGACAAAATTATTCCCTGAAAGATTTCATTGAACTAAATATATGGTAAGAAAAGCTATGGCATAATCAAGCTTATATTCATAGAAAATTTATTATTAAAATTAAGATACGTGTAGGCACAGATGTTTGTAGTCTGAAACTTATTTGGCAAAGTACTTCCTTAGCATAAATATGACTGTTCTATTTGATGTCTCACTTGTAAATTTGTGCAATGAACTCCAAATCATGAGGTGTTTTCCTATGTCTGTATCATGTAGCGTGCTGCCCATGGTTTCTTTCATAAATTCCAGTGTTTTGGGTTTAATAGTTCTGCATGTGGACAAGCAGGCTTCACAGCACTATTTATTAAAGGTACTTTTCCATTCTCCTGCAAACATTTTTAACACGTTTGTCAAAAATTATATGCCTAAAGTTAGATGTTTAGGTGTTCACATTAGTTTCATGGGTCTAATGTTTATTTTTAATACTTTTATTTTGCGATTTTAATATAAATGCTTTCCTTTTTTTTTTTCTTTCTCCAAACACTTTCATGTGCCTATCCATGATTTTTCCTTCAAATTCATGGCCACTTTATGCACATTGAGTCCCCATATATGTATAGTATATGATGTATGTGATGTTTATTTATGTGTATATGCATGTGCAGGTATATGTATTTCCACATTTAACCTGTTCAGTACATATAATGTTGCTTGTATGTATTTTGGAAATCTTGCCCTGGACAATCAATTATGTACTCTTCCTTGAGGAAGAACACCTCCCCTGCATCCAGTTTTCCTAAGTTTTCTGTAGCTATTTGTGTGGGGTTAAGGCCTCTAAGGCTTTTCCCCATCCGTTTTGCTGAGACTTTAATGGGCACAGTTTTTGCTTTTACTAGGAGACACACACACACACACAAAAAAAGAATCTCTGGTTCTTTCAATTTTTCTGCTCTACCTTCAGCATTATTCCCCAAGCTTTAGATGAGGGACTGTAGATCCAATCACTGGGTCTGGGTTCCACAACTCTACATTAATTGGTTGCTGTTTTCTATAGTAAATTCTTTTTTTTGTAAAGAGAAATTTCCTTGATGAGACATCCCTCATCAAGGCTATGATATCTGGCCCACTGTTTAGGGGACTGGAGGAGATGTCTGACATGGACTTTGTTGCCTGCTTTTTGATCATTTTCCCCTGATGGGACTTACCTAGAAGGCCACAGGGGAGGAAGATGAACTCAGTCCTCCCTGGAATAGATGGGCTGAGATGTCTGTGTACGGGACTCCCCTATTCTCTAGAAAAAGAAAGATTATACTATCTGTGAATAAAAGGACAATTTAGATTTTGCTAAATTAATTCAGATTATGCTAAATTAATAAACCAGCGGTTATAGATTCTCATCCAATAATTTTACCTTCACTAGCAGTGAGTAGTTAGCTAAGTTCTCCAAAAAAATAAAAATAAAAAATAAAAAACAGGTCTTCTCGGAAAAAAAAAACAATCAGAATTAAATGACACATACATCCAAAGGACTTAACAGATACCCGCAGAATAGTCTCACCAAATACCAAAGTACTAACATTGTACTCAGCAGCACATGGAGGCTTAGCACAAACACCGCACCGTGTTTGTTTTGTGTCTGTGCCATATTGCTTTTGATGTTATGACTCTGTGACATATCTTGAGCTCTGGAAATATAGGAATCCATCTAGGATTCTTCATTTTGCTCAAAATTCCGTTGGGTAGTGAGGTGTTTTTTTTTTTTGTTTGTTTGTTTTGTTTTAATGGATTCATATGAATTTTAGGATCTATTTTTCTATTTTGTTGATGAATAAGATGGGTTTTTGATTGGGACATGACTGAATCTGTAAGTAGCTTCCAATAAAAACATTATTATCAATGATAGCAATTCTAACAACCCATGAGCATGCGTTGATTATGATACTCTGGAGCAATGTTAAGAGTCTAGATCAGTACAATAATTGCGTTTTGAGTGAGATTCTTCTTAGACCTGTGTAGAAAACATTGATACTTAATATAAATTACATTTATAGAACACCTTGTCAATAACAGCAGACTATTTTAGCTTATCTCCTGAGATAAAGATTATGCTTATAACTCCATTCTTTTCTATATCTAGCTTTAGCCATTGTTATCAAACTTAAATTTTAAACCAAAAGAAGCGTTTTCCAGCTAAGTTATCATGTTGTGTTATTTTCCACTGTTGTGATAAATACCAGACTAGAAGAACTTATGGAAGTATTGGTTTCTCTTGGCTCATGGTGCAAGAATGAAAGCCCATGTGGCATGAACATCACCTTTCCGTGGAGTTTAATTAGCTTGTCACAATATACCCACAGTTAAGAAGACAAGGATGAAGACTAATAGCTAGTTAAACAATATACTTTCCTATTAATATACATAGGAAAGTGTACATTAATATTAATGTACACTTGTTTTGAGGGACCCTTCTCTGGCTTGAGATTCTCTTCATTAGGGAGCTGGGCAGGACACAGGGTGAACACCTCTCATTTCCAGGGCCCTGGCAAAATCAACCTCCAGGGGCTTGCCTGTGCCTTTGGTGAGCCTCAGAGATCGGATGCAGACTCGGAACCTAACCCTGATGGTGAGGCCAAACTGAATGAGGCCATCTGAAAAGATACAAGAGTTCAGTTTTGTCTTTCTTCCTTACAAATGCCAGAGATCCAGCCCAGAAGCTTTGTGCTGGGCAAGCACTCTACCACTGGGTGGGCCCCAGCTCCTGTGGCTTCCCTTTTGAAATGCCACCACATCAAAATTTTAACCAGCACATTTCCTAGCCAAGACACAGCTTGAGATTAAGTCGGAACACTGTCCAGTGTAAACTGTGATTGCGTTTGGAGGCTTGCTAACAGATTTGTAGAGAATTAATCAACTACTTAATAGTTACATTATAAGGCATGGAAACTTCTAAAATCATGCATATTAAGATGTTTTTTGATTTGGTAAGAACACATTTGAAGTTACAAAACCAAACCACTGAATTGTAGCTAAGTCTGATGGTATTTGCCTATAACACCAGCACTACAGGTAGAAAAGGAAGGCCCCAAGGTGTAGGCTAGTCTGGGCTGCACAGTGAGAACCTGCTTCAAAAACTGTAATGAGTAAGCACATATAAAAACAACAACCCCTCTAATAAATCTTATACAAGCATATTTAATGAAGCAAAGAAATTTATAAAACATATCTAATATTGAAGCAGGACATAAAATTTTAAAGGTGGATTTATAATTTTCTAACACTACAAAAATAGAACCTCCAAATGTTCTGTAGGTTGGAAACCTGTGGATTTTTTTTTTTTTTTTTTAATTAAGGAGGCCCATTGAGACAGAATCCAGGAATGGTGCAGTTTGAGCAGAGTTCTGAGTGTTTGTGAGAGCACTCCAAGAAAACAAGACAAGTGTCTTGTGACCTCAGTTTCTTCAAAACATGGAATTGTTCTTGGAATGTTTTTTACCCTCCTCTCAGGTATAGTGGGCAGGAGAGAGTTTACTTTAGATACTCATTATTGCTTGCTGATGTTATTCAATTAAATGTTTAAACTATCCCATATATACCTGTATGGAAAAGCATGTTTTTACCATGTGTGCTTGTCCTTTTGATTGAATATCCTACTCACGTGATTCTTCTTGACCCTCAAAGTATAAATTGCCTGGTGCTCTGAATAAAGTTGGCTACAGCATGAAAAAAATTAAAAAAGACTAATGGCTAGCTCTTTGTCATTTTCAGTCTGTTAGGATCCTCACTGTTAGGATGAATCTGTCCATCTCAGTTAAACCAACCAAGAATAAAATTGTAATCCCTCTAGGATGAGTCTAGATTCCATCAAGTGCAAACAAAATTCTAGCACTCTTGCCAATTTGAAACCCAAACACATTCCTTATAAAGAATAAGCTCCCACCCCTTGTATCCAAGCACTAACAGCTGTTTCAAAATTCAAAACATATTAAATCCAAATTCAAAAGTCCCCATAATCATTTTCAGTTTTTACAGTTTAATTTTGTCCTGGAGGGTGGAGGTGCTTAGTAGATAAGAAACTTGCCTATTGATCTGAGTTTAGATCTACAAAACCCAGACAGGAAACAGAATCAATAGCACTAGTGTCTCTAATCTGTCTGTGTCTTAATAGGGACACAAAAGACACAGACAAGGAAACTTCCAGGACCTCAATTGATACCTACCCTGGTTTGCACTGCAAGACAGATATCCTGTAAAAGAAAGGGTTGAACATCAAAGACCAGGGTGTCTGCTGCCCTCTACAAGTATGCTGTGTCAAGTGTGCTGTACATACACACAACTTTGAGACTCAAGAAAATCTCTACAATCTGAAAGAAGCTGTATACTTCTGACATATGAAGATGCAAAGTGAACATTCTTATTCCAAAAGGAAAATGTGGGGGCATAGCAAGTTATAAATAGAACAAAGTAAAAGAAAAAAAAATGAACCCCGCATCTCCATGTATGACTCTGAGGCCTGTATTGAAATATTTTGTTCTGTAGAACACAAAGCCTTTGTCTTGTGCCAACTCTACTCCAGGCCTGCAGCATTCTTTAGCAGATAATCCATGGACTTGATATTCATAACTCTTCATTGTAAATTAACCTTCAGCTAAATAGATTCACATAGTGGGCTTTAATTCCTCATTTCTGGGCCTCTAAGGCTGCCACACATTGCCTGGTTTCAGTAAGATCTCTGAAGCCAAGGAGCAAGACCTGACCCCCTGTATCTTGTATCTTTCCTGTGTGCAATACAAATACCATGTGACAATTTGGTCAAGCTCTGCTGCCATTTTGGGTTAAACTTGGCTTCTTGGACTAGAGGCTTTGCAGTATCTGCATGCCTTGGTGGCTGAACATGAAAAACCACTTGCCTAGGCAGAGGCAGTTCAGTTATTTTTGAGCAAGGAAACCTTTCTGTGGCATTCTGAGGTCAGACTTTATTATTTCATATAAATTTGCATTTTTATAAGTTGCAGGATTGAGGAACAGAGAATTCATTTCTAACAAAAGCACTAGAAACTCAGAATAAAGGCAACGAGGCAGTTTCATGATTTTGCGAAAGCAGGTATTAGCTCAAAAAAGGGATATGCTAGGTTTTATAAAAGTATGAACAGGTCTCTTTTCATTGGTTTAGTAATTGAGGTATCACCTTAGAGGTCATCAGGTTTTTATCTTTCCCTGTACTTTGTATGGTTGCTATTTGTTAAAAGGAGACTTTGGATGTTTCATCTGTGCACTTTACATCTTGTTTATTTTAAAACATATTGGGTACAGGGACCTTGATTTTGCAACATTGCCTGTTTTCTACTTTAAACTTTTAGTTTGGAGAGGAGGGAACAGCTAGAATAGCAGAGTTTGTGAGAGGACCTGGCTACACTAACAGCTCTTTGTAGTGTTTTCTGTTCTTCCAAAGTGGCTAAAAGCATGTTTGAAAATGAATCATTACTTTTCTTTTTTACATTGTTAACTCTTAGTTTGACAGAATCTAAAATTATCTAGGAATTGAGCTTGTGGAGACACCTATGGGAGATTATTTTGATTACTTTATTGATTAAAAAAAAAATACCCACTGTGGGTGGCAACATTCCTTCTTTAAGAATGCAGAAGAATTAAGTAGCAATTCACTTGCATTTGTTGTTATTCTGTTGCCTGACTCATCTAATGTTACCAGATGAGTCAACCTCCTGCTGCCTTGATTTCTGTCTGCACCATGACAAACACTTCCCTTGAACTATGAATAAAGTGTACCATTTCTCCCTTAAATTGCTTTTGTCAGATCACAACAGGAAAGGAAACTAAGACAGCCCTTAGGTTGGTGGAGTCTTGCCACCACAACTTTCCTACCTTCTCAATGAAGATAGTGAGGTTTGTCTTTAACAATTAGGCACACTTTGTTGTCCTTACTCTCCTTGTCTAAAATTTTAAATACACCCACAAAATTTACCTTTCTAAGCACCATGTAAATTTGTTCTCTCAATGCAGAATAAGTGCACCGAGGAGCAGCCATGACTGACTCAATGTGGTCCTTCTTGAAATTCTCTCCATCACACACATTAATGCAAGGCTTTTAAATTCAGTCTCAGGTTCTTGGACTGGAACAGAATGTTCATGATTCTTTTCCAGGATGTTACAGTTCCTGATAGAGCTGAAAACCTGTGTTTCACTTTTCCACTGATCACATTTCTCTCAATATTATTGTTCTCCAAGCTCTCTGCAAAATGGCACATTCACCTCTGTTTAACATATTCATGAGCTTTTCTAATTCAGAGATTTAGAATTTTCCTTTTTTTTCACCCAAAACAGCTAAAAAGCCTAAATCCTACTAAATCAGGGTTATCACAACAAATCTATTTCTCTGTACTCCTTTTCTCTATTGATCACTCTGCTTCCTTGAGACAGGACAATGTTTCTATAGTTAGAAGAAAAAAAAATAATGAATGATACTGCCCAGTTCTTTTTTCTTTTAATTTGCCTAGGGACTTAGCCCAGGGGACTGTGATGTTCACATTAGTTTAGGTCCTCCTACCTCAAATAATTAACTGAGAAAAATCCTGCCTAGGTGTACATAGTCAGCCTATGGGATTCTAAGGTCCATCTAATTGACAACATTAACTCTGCTTTCACTCTTCTCACTTGCTGATGGTATTTAGACAGAACAGTAGCGTAAGATGTGTAAAGATATGGTGATAATGATTTGGGCATCTGTGGAATCTTTCATTCTTTCCCAACATTAGATATACCAATAACTCTTGCAATATTTAAAATATAATCTGCTTAAGTTTCAGCTCTCTAGCATGCTCTGTGAAAGGAAATATTAGCCTATAAAACCAGTGCCACTGACAGAAGAAACAGAAATATCTATAAATTACTAGAGTATTGAAACTGCTCACTATTTTTTAAATGTTATTTTATGGGAAAATATAGTGGCACATATCTGTGAGATTTAGAATGTAGATAGGGGTTATGCTAGTCTAGCAAGATGATTGGTACATCCATTATCTCAGAAAGGAGGATAGTTCTCTAGGACCAGGAATGATTTTCCTCCTGTCTAGTGGGTCTTTACTGCATTTAGAGAGATGTTGGCTATAATAAATATGTGTGTGCCACTTATTAATGTAGTTTTGCAGTACTGGTCATGGTAGTGGCTCATAAGCATTCTTGTTGGGAGGACTGTTAGTTGATTTTACTTTACAGTTATGTTATAGTTTATTGCTTTACAGTTACAGCTTTCATAGCTTTTTCTGTTACCACAGAAGATAAACTGAATAAGGAGCCTTTCAGGCTAGATCCAGATTGAAAAGTCTGAGTCATGTGTCCTAAATGTTGGGTGGCTTCAGCAATAGGGACTTACCTTCAGTCTTTGAGAGGCAACCAAGTGTAATAGCAATATCTAGATTGTTTGGAGTGTTATTTGGACCACTCTGAACTACCATTTAAGAGGTTTGTGTGTGTGTGTGTGTGTGTGTGTGTGTGTGACTGGTACTGAATTTTTTTAATTCTTTATTAATTACACTTTATTCACATTGTATCTCCCCTGTAGTTTCCTCCCTCCTCCCCTCCCAAATCCTTCAGTTCCTCCCGCTTCTGCATGCATGTCCTTCTCCACGTCCACTGATAAGGGAGGTCTTTTTTTCCTTCCTTCTGATCCTAGTCTATTAGGTCTCATCAGGAGTGGCTGCATTGTCTTCCTCTGTGGCCTGGTTTCTCCCCCCTCAGAGGGAGGTAATTAAAGAGCAGGCCAATCAGTCATGTAAGAGACAGTCCCTGTTCACTTTACTATGGAACCCACTTGGACACTGAACTGCCATGGGCTAAATCTTGAGCAGGGGTCCTAGGTTAAATCCATGGCCCTTCATTGGAGTATGAATATCAGGAAAGACTCCAGTGCTCAGATTTTTTTTTGGTTCTGTTGCTCTCCCTGTGGAGGTCCTGTCCTTTCCAGATCCTACTATTTCCTACTTCTTTCATAAGAGTCCCTGAACTCTAATGAATTTTTTGTTAGTCTATGGTTCTTATGAGTACCATTGTCAGTCTAATTCTTCTGGGCTTCATTATACAATCTTGGTGGGTTTTTTTTTTTTTTTTTTTTTTTGTCTGTCACTCTTTTTTCGTTCTTTATTAATTGTCTCCAACTTCCCCATTTGGTGTACCACCCCATTTTCATTTGCTGCTTCATATCAACTGTATTCTGCTATTCCCCTCTCAAAGACTCTCCACCTATTTACCATGCCATCTTTATATGTCCATGATTTCTGTGGTTACTATGGGTTTTATACGTATATCTGAAGTTATAGAACTAAGAAGTACAAATGAAAGAGAACTTGTGACATTTGTATTTCTATGTGTGAGTTAACTAAATTAATATAATCTTTTCTAGGTTGATCTGTTTACCAGAAAAGTTCTGGATTTCAGTTTTGTTTTGTTTTGTTTTCAGCAACTAGATAATACTGTTTTGTGTATGTGACACATTTTCATTTCCTATTCATTTGTTGAAAGACATTTAGGCTGTTTGCATTTCCTAGATATTATGAAAGGGACAGCTATGAACATTGCTAAGCAAGAATCTGGAGTGCAGGTGAGCCATGTGTGAATAGGCCAAGGAATGTAAGAGGCATATGGCAGATTTAATTTTAGGTTTTTTTTAGGATTATCCAAACTGATTTTCAGAGTTGCTGCTTCAATTTTAAGTCCTACCTACAGTGAATAAGGGTTATCCTTTACCCAGAACTTTGCCAGCATTCGTTTTCAGTTCTTTTATTTATTTTAATCCTTCTGACTGGGTTACAATGAACTTTCCAAGATTTCAAATTTGTGTCATACTTATTTCTAAAAGCAATGAGCATCTATTCTTAATCAGTTTTGTTTCTTCTGTTTAGAACTCTCTGTTTTGATCACTAACCCAATCATAACTGGGCAACTTTGTTTCCTAAACTTTTTGTTTTAGAGGTCTTTGCATATTTTGATATTAATCCTCTTTCAGATAGATGTAGAGCTGGCAAAGAATCTATTTCAATGCATAGAAATCTTCACTTGGTTAATTGTTTCCTTAGCTGTGCAGAAGCTTTAATTTAATTCTCATGCAGTGCTTCAGGGAGGATATGTTATGAATGAGACAGATAAAGAAACTGAATTAGGATTAGAACTCATATGTATAGCCCTAATCTTCTTGTTTAGAATGTTTCAACTTGGTTCTAGAGAGGATAATATTTTCCATATATTCACTTATGTAAGAACTTCTGTAGACCTGAAAAACTAGGGTTATATTGATATACCTTTTCCCACTCTCAATTGAAATACCCATTTTAACCACTAAGCTTATTATTTTTAATATTATATTTTGAAACTAGGATTCAAATACTGAGAAAAAGCTTACATGCACTTTACCTCCTCTTTAGATAGAAATCATGCCAAAAGAGTCAGTTATTATAAAACCTCTCAGTGGAGTGGAAACACTACAGGAAGGACACTGAATGAAGTTGTATCTTAGGAATAAATGCTCTTTCATGTGTGATGTTCTGACATTTGAGTTGTTTTCTCTAAAACATGTTATCATTTAAACTCTTTTTTTTTTTTTGGAAATGTCAGAAGGTTGCCTGGTTAAATATGCTCAAAATTTGGTGCTAGCCAATTAAACACAACTGAAACCATCAAAAATTAGTGACAGTACAATGAACACAGAGATTGCCCATGGATTAGGCTGCTTGTTAGTTTTTAATTAACAAGGCATTTAAATTCAAAACCTACGTTAATAGAAATACGTTCATTGAATAAAATTCTTGTATTTAGTAATGCCAAATAGTTGAAACCTCATAATTAATAAAATTTGACATTTGAAACTTGAGATTATATGGTTGTAAAAAATTCTTCCTTCAGCTCAAGCCTTGAATAAATACTAAGATTTTGGGCATCATCTTATAAAATCATCATCCAACATAGTGTACTAGAGCAACATATGTCATAAGATGCTGGTAAATTTTGCTTTCTTCACATTACAAAGAACCTTCAGCAATCAAGGTAAGGCATAAGGTGTTTATTTGTCTTTGACAATTTGTTTGTTTTCATTTGATTTGAGAGAAATGTTCTGTGACTGTATTATCCTAGATTCTTCAGATTAACTCATTTAAGGGAGAGCATTTGTCTTAAGCATTTTATACACTTGTGAAAAACACTGCTGTTCTTGGCATTCAACAGCTCTGATGACAATGAACTTACTCATGTGTATTGGAGAGTATGAGGGACTGAGTATCTAAATTCTTTATATCCCTTATAAAATTTTACTGCTATGAGTACTGAAAGTCACTGGAAAATCATTCAGCATTGCTGAGCTGTCACTTGATTATCCTGAACTTAGGAATATTATAAAAGATGAATAAAAAAACAAGATAAAAAAGAGGTTAAGAAAAGAGCAGTAGTTAAAAAAAAAAACCTACACGGCAGGATATTAATTGTGTTGAATCATGTGAGTTTCTGACAGGTAATAAACTAGTGATGGATGTAATCTCTAAAATTTCATGTGTGTCATGAGCTAAACCCTTAGTCTAATGCAGGGTCATTGCATTTTACAGTCTCATAAGCTTCCAGGACTTTGCCTGGCACAACAAAACAATTGCTTAATGCGCAATAAATTCTTCAGCTAGCCATCTGCTTACCCTCTTGACCTTTCAAATTTTATAAAAACTCAAGCCCATAATTTTTCACTTCATGAACCACCAAAATTTTGGAATATATTCTGTCCCAGTGTTACTTCATTTTTATGTAACTACAGAGACTTAATACATTAGAAAATATTTGGCACACATGTTCATTTTGCATTGAAATGGTTATGAGAGCAATCACTAGAGTTAATAAAGAGTTAGGCTATTTCCACTCATTGAATAGGTAGACATGCTCATTAAAAAAAATGAATGCTAGGTTCAGAAATTTTTGCAATGCACAATGGTGCAAAATATAGTCAATAATGAGTCAAATGCTAAAACTAAAAAAAAAAAAAGTTCCAACTCTCTCTGACATGAACTCAGTGGCTAGCTCTTTCATCACCTCCCCTTGAGGAAAGAGCAGCCTTGCCAGGCCATAGAGGAGGACAATGCAATCATTCCTGATCAGATCTGATAAGCTATGATCAGTAGGAAGGGGAGGAGGACTGTTCCTATCAGTGGACTTGGAGAGGGGCATGGGAGGAGATGAGGGAGGGAGAGTGAGATGGGGAAGGAATGAGGAAGGAAGCTACACCAGGGATACAAAATGAATAAACTGTAAGTAATGTATAAAAAATACTAATTTAATTTTAAAAATTCCAAAATATTTATTCTCATTAAAAAATATATGATTTTATATTTGCAAAAATATAATATTCTATTATTTTACATGCTGAAGTTAATCTAGGAAATATTTACTTAACCATGTCATAAACTGAAAAGCACAATATGCAATTTAGATGAACTCTTTTTAAGTCACTTCTGTTTTTTAATTAAGTTTTTATTTTTTTAATAATAGTTACAGTTTATTTACTTTGTGTCCCAACTGTATCCCTCTCCTTCATTCTCTCCTAATCTCACCCTCCCTTCCTCATCTTTTCCCTACCCCTTTCCAAGTCCACAGATAGAAGAAGACCTCCTCCCTTTTCATCTGACCCTAGTTTATTAGGTATCTTCAGGACTGGCTGCAAAGTCCTCCTCTGTGGCCCAGCAGGGCTGCTCCTCCCTCGAGTGTGGGGGGTGGAGATCAAAGAGCAAGCCATTGAGTTCATGTCAGAAATAGTCCCTGTTCCCCTTACTAGTGTACTTACTTGGATACTGAGCTATCATGGGCTACCTCCGAGCGGGGTTCTAGGTTATATCCATACATGGTCCTTGGTTGGAGAAACAGTCACATATAAGACCCCTGTGCCTGGATATATTTAGTCCTTGTGGAGCTCCTGTTCTCTTAGATGAACTCTTAAAAATATCTTTGTCTCCCATCCAAGTAGTAACCAGGCCCGACCCTGCTTAGCTTCCGAGATCAGATGAGATGGGGCGCATTCAGGGTACAATTACCATCAAATTGCCAACACAATTCTTTATAGACCTGGAAATAAAAATTCTCAACTTAGTATGGAATACGAAGAAACCCAGAATTGCTAAAACAATCCTCTACAATAAAAGATCTTCTGGAGGTATCTCCATCTCTGATCTCAAGCTGTACTATAGAGCAACAGTATAAAAACTGCATGGTACTGGCATAGAAACAGAATGGTGGATTAATGGAACTGAGCAGAAGACCCAGAAATAAAACCACACACTTATGGACACCTGATTTTTGACAAAGATGCCAAAACCATACAATGCAAAAAAGATAACATCTTCAACAAATGGTGCTGGTCTAACTGGATGTCTACACGTAGAAAAATGAAAATAGATCCATACTTATCACCCTGCAAAAAACTGAAGACCAAGTGCATCAAAGACCTCAACATAAAACCAGACACATTAAATCGGCTAGAAAAAAAAGTGGGGAATACCCAAGAACTCATTGGTACAGGAGACAACTTCCTGAACAAAACACCAACAGCACAGGCTCTAAGAGCAACAATCAATAAATGGGACCTCATGAAACTGAAAAGCTTCTGTAAAGCAAAGGACACTGTCATCAAAACAAAACAACAGCCTACAGATTGGGAAAGAATCTTCACCAACCCTTTATCTGACAGAGGACTCATATTCAGTATATATAAAGAACTAAAGAAGCTGAAAAGCAAACCAAGTAATCCACTTAAAAAAGGGGGAACAGAGCTAATCAGAGAATTCTCTGTAGAGGAATATGAGGAATATCGAATGGCAGAGAAGCATTTAAAGAAATGCTCAACCTCATTAGCCATTAGGGAAATGCAAATCAAAACAACCCTGAGATTTCACCTTATACCCATCAGAATGGCCAAGATCAAAAACTCAAGTGACAACACATGCTGGAGAGGTTGTGGAGAAAGAGGAACCCTTCTCCATTGCTGGTGGGAATGTAAACTTGTACAATCATTCTGGAAATCAATCTGGTGCTTTCTCAGACAACTAGGAATAGTGCTTCCTCAAGATCCAGCCATACCACTCCTAGGCATATACCCCAAAGAAGCTCAAGTACACAAAAAGGACATTTGCTCAACCATGTTTGTAGCAGCTTTATTTGTAATAGCCAGAATCTGGAAACAGCCCAGATGCCTCTCAACTGAAGAATGGATGCAGGAATTGTGGTACATCTATATAATGGAGTATTACTCAGCAATGAAAAATAAGGAAATCTTGAAATTTGCAGGTAAATGGTGGGACCTGGAAAGGATCATCCTGAGTGAGTTGTCACAAAAGCTGAAAGACACACACGGTATATACTCACTCATATAAACATACAACATAGGATAAACCCACTAAAATCTATACATCTAAACAAACTAAGCAAAAGAGAGGACCCTAACTAAAACTCAATTTTCATCCTGAAAGGCAAAGAGGATGGACATCAGAAGAAGAAGAAAACAGGAAACAACTAGGAACCTGCTACAGAGGGCCTCTGAAAGCCTCTGCCCTTCAGACTATCAAAGCAGATGCTGAGCCTGATGGCCAACTGTTAGGTAGAGTGAATGGAATTTTATGTAAGAAGTGGAAAATAGCAAGAGCTAGAAAGGACAGGAACTCCACAAGGAGAGCAACAGAACAAGAAAATTTGAACACAGGGAACTTCGCAGAGACTCATACTCCAACCAAGGACTATTCATAGAGATAACCTAGAACCCCTGCACAGATGTGGCCCACGGCAGTTCAGTGTCCAAGTGGGTTACATAGTAATGGGAAGAAGGACTGCCTCTGACATAATCTGATTGGCCTGCTCTTTGATCACCTCCCCCTGAGGGGGGAGCAGCCTTACCAGGCTATAGAAGATGACAATGCAGCCACTTCTGATGAGAACTGATAGTCTAAGATCAGAGAGAAGGAGAGGAGGACCTCCCCTATAGGTGGACTTAGGGAGGGGCATGCATGCAAAGAGGGGAGGAAGGGTGGGACAGGGAGGGGAGGAGGGAGGGGCTTATGGGGGATACAAAATGAATAAAGTGTAATTAATAATGATAGTAAAAAAAGGTCAAAAGAGAAAAAAATATCTTTGTCTTTAAATTTTTTAATTCAAAGCCAAGGATTAGCAGTTTGATATTAAAAGACAAACCAGAACCGGGGCTGGAGAGGTGGTGCATTGTGCCCTTGCATAGAACTTGGGTTTTAGTTCCCAGAATCCACATGGTAACCAAAACCATCGATAACTCCAGTTCCAAGGATACAGCATACTGTTCAGGCCTCGAAAAGCACAGAACATGTGTGTGGTACATGTACTGACAGGCAAACTCATACATAAAATAAAATTAATACATCTTTGAAACATAGACCCTGCAATACATTCAAGTTTTTTTTACATTATTTTATTTTATTAATTACACTTTATTCACTTTGTATTCCCCCATAAGCCCCTCCTTCCTTCCCTCCTGGTCCCACCCTCTCTTCCCCTTCTTCAAGCACACCTTTTCCCAATTCCACTGATAGGGGAGGTCCTCCTCTCCTTCCTTCTGATCTTAGTCTATCATATCACATCAGGAGTGGCTGCATTACCATCTTCTGTGGCTTGGTAAGGCTGCTCCCCCCTCAGGGGGAGGTCATCAAAGAGCAGGCCAATCAGATTATGTCAGAGGCAGTCCCTCTTCCCATCACTATGTAATCCACTTGGACACTAAACTGCCATGGGCTACATCTGTGCAGGGATTCTAGGTTATCTCCATGCCTGGTACTTGGTTGGATTATGAGTCTCTGGGAAGTTCCCTGTGTTCAAATTTTCTGGTTCTGTTGCTCTCCTTGTGGGGTTCCTGTCCTCTCCAGATCTAACTAGGCAGGACAACTTATAAGACTTCATTTGTCTTCATCACTTGCTCAAAATTTTTATATACATATTTTAATTTTTTATAATTTATTCACTTTATATTCTAATTACAGCCCCTCCCTCATCTCTTTCTGCCCCAACTTCTTTCCCTCTTCCCTCCTATTCTCTTCTTCTAGTCCACAGAAAGAGGGATCCTTCCTCTCCTACCATCTGACCCCAGAGTATCTAGTCTCATCAGGACTCCACTTTCTACTCTGTTAGAAAGCCTGGGTTCTTAGAATCATTCTGAAATTGTGACGTTTGCTTCCCACAAATGTAGATTTGTCTTCTTCCACATATGTCAATACTTACTTTTAAAAACATTCTATTTCCATAAATAATGTAAATATCAGTATCTAGTTTCTTTAGATTTTACCAGTTTCATTAATATATGATTAGTCTCTAAGTAAATAACAGATGTGATTAAAGCTGAGGACTGTGAAACCAGGTAGCTGTGTTCAAGTACTTTTTAACATAACACTTGTCCATTGTATACAAGCATACCTCTTTCAATACTTACTTATCAGTACTTGCCACAGAATAATGAATAAAGTAGTTTATAACACCATAGAAGTTAAAGATGGCTGCATTGACATCATCAGTTATATAAACACTGACACATTTATTAATATACTTTTAGTTATTTTGTTTACATTAAAGAATTTTAACCTAAAATTGACCTTGTTAGGGAGGAGAAAAGATTGGAAATGTTAACCTAGAGGAAAGATTAGGGAAGAATATTTTGTAGGAAAGAATGATACATAGCTGAATAATTTTTTCTCTAGAAGTGTGAACTCTCAAAAGAAATCTAAGATATGCACAAAGACACACATATTATGTACTCACTTAGTGGACTTTAGCTATATATTACAGGATAAGCATATGAGGAGGCACAGACCCAAAGAAGAGTAATACCAAGGAGGATCCAAGGGAGGATGCAGAAATCTCACTTGGAAGGGGAGATATAATAGACAGAAGCATCAGTTGAAGAGAGAGAACAAGGTAGCAGAGGGGGCATAGAGAATTACGAGGGTAGAAATCAAACCTGGGGAGAAAGAGGGAGAGAGAAGAGAAAGCCTATAGAGAAAAGAAAAACTGAGGGTCGGGGTATCTCTGTGACAAGCTGGAGACCAAAGTCAGGGTAGGCTCCTGGGAGTATAAGAGGGGGATTCAAGCAGAGACTCCTAGTAGTAACCTCTGACTAGATTAGTCTCCTAGTAATAGGCGAGGAATACCAACCCACCCACAAAATCTTCAACTCAAAATTTACCCTGTATACAAGATGTGCAGGGATAAAGTCACAACGGATAGCGCAGAGATTGAGGAAATGCCCATCCAGTGCCTGGCTCAACTAAAGACCCATCATAGTGCCAACCCTTGACTCTATGAATGATGCTCTGCTAAACCTGCACACAGGCCCCTGATGGAGTTGTCTCCTGAGAGGTGCTACCCAGCAGTACCTCAAAACAAACGCAGAGACTCACAGTCAAACATTGGCTGATGCAGAGGGAATGTTGGAGAATAGTGTGAGGAAAGAGCAAAGGACCTGGAGGTGACAACAGCTCCCCAAAAGATCAACAGAGTCAACTAACCAGGGCTCAGAGGGGCTTGCTGAGATGCAAGCATTAATGAAGGACCATGGATAAATTGGACCTAGACCCCACCCCCTCCCCCAAGATGTAGCAGATGGGCAGCTTAGGCTTCATGTGGGTCCTCTAGTAAGGGATTTGAGGACTATATTTGACATGGACTCACTAGCTAGCTTTTACATAATTTCTCCCTGGTGGGACCTCGTTGCCAGGCCACAGGGGAAGAGGATATGGTCAGTCGTTATCCAACTTGATTAGCTGGGCTGAATGGGAAAATTCCTTTTGTGAGGAAAAGGTGAAGGGAGAGGGCAAGGTAGAGAGGGAAGGACTGGGAGGGGAGGAGAGATGGGGGTAATTGAGGATGTAAAGTGAATAAAAAATAAATAAAATTTAAATAATCTCAGGTTGACTTACTAGTAAAGGATGCCTCCAGAGTCCATGCCCAAACAATGCAGGTTCTTGATATTTATCTCCATTTCCTGTTGGAAGTAGATGATAGTACCTTGTGCCTGAAGATATTCTGTATGTTATAATACACACAGAATTCAATTTTGAACTTTTATCCTGCTGGGTAGTACTCATAAGCCAGAAGGTACTAAGAAGATTTCTGGAAGACTTTTTTATTTTTTTTTAATTTTATTCCTCCTTTCCTCATCTCCTTCCATGTCCCTCTCCAAATCCACTGATAGGGGAGGTCCTCCTCCCCTTCCTCTTGATCCTAGTTTATCAGGTCTCATCAGGACTGGATGCATTGTCTTCCTCTGTGGCCTGGCAAGGCTGCTCCTCCATCGGGGAGAAGAGGGAGCAAAGAGCCAGCCACTGAGTTCATGTCAGAGACAGACCCTGTTATACTTATTAGAGAAGCTACTTAGATACTAAGCTGCCATGGGCTACAGCTGAGCAGGGATTCTAGGTTATATCCATGATTGGTCCTTGGTTGGCATATTAGCCTCAAAAATGAGTCTTGTGCCCAGATATTTTGGTTCTGTTGCTCCTTTTATTAATGGAGCTAATCATTAATAATTAATGGAACTCCTGTCCTCTCCAGGTCTTGCTATCTCCCCCTTCTTTCATAGGATTCCTTGTGTTATGCCAGGTTCACGGGACCCTCTGAGACCACCAGGAGATGACTCGATGCAATTGCAAGAGAGCTTTATTACAAGAGCGATCGAACTCAGGACCCAAGTCTCACTGGTGCAGCAGTAGAGAAGTGGGACCCCGAGCTCTGAGTGAACAGGATTTTTAAAGGGAAAGTCTGTGAGAAGGGGGTTTCCATGGCAGCAAGCAGGTGGGCACAAGCCTTGGCGTTACAGAATTGGGTGAAGTTTAGCAGGGCGAGGTGACCTTTTCTGAGGCACATAATCACAATGGCTAAGGCATATAATCACAATGGCTATTTTTCTAAACCATATCTGAAACATTGGGGAGAATTTTCCCACCCGATTTTTAACCGATTCCCATTGATTATTGCCAGGGAGTTTGTCTCTATTTTCTTTCTTTCTTTCTTTCTTTCTTTCTTTCTTTCTTTCTTTCTTTCTTTCTTTCTTTCTTTCTTTTATTATTATTATTTTTTTATCAGTTACATTTTATTAACTCTGTATCCCAGCCGTGTAATGATCCCTCATTCCCTCCCAGTCCCTCCCTCCCTCCCTCATCTCCACCGTGCCCCTTTCCAAGTCCACTGATAGGGGGAACCTCCTCCCCATTCATCTGATCCTGTTTTATCAGGTATCTTCAGGACTGGCTGCAAAGCCCTCCTCTGTGGCCTAACAGGACTGCTCCTCCCTTCGGGGGTGGGGAGACCAAAGAGCCAGTCATTTTCCTGTTAGAAATAGTCCTTGTTCCCCTCACTTTGGGAAACCAATTGGTTATGAGCTACCACAGGCTACATCTGAGTGGAGGTTCTAGGTTATAACCATACATGGTCCTTGGTTGAATGTCAGTCTCAGAAAAGACCCTGTGCCCAGATAAATTTGGTCCTTGTGGAGCTCCTATCCTTTCCCCATCAGACTAACTCCCCTTCTTTCTTATGATTCCCTGTACTCTGCCAAAGGTTTGGTCATGAGTCTTTGTTTGAAAACAATGCTAGTTAGAGTCTTTCAGATGCACTCAGTAGACTCCTGTCATACGTTCAATGCACATCCCATCTGTCTTTCTAAACGAGGATTGATCATCTTACCCCATGTCCGCTCAATTGATGATCTTTTTTAGGTGTATAGATTTCATTATGTTTATCATATCTTATAGGTCTATATAAGTGAGTATATCCCGTGTTTGTCTTTCTCCTTCTGGGATATTTCACTCAGAATGATCTTTTCTAGGTCCCACCATTTGCCTGCAAATTTCATTATTTCCTCCTTTTTGATTGCTGAGTAGTATTCCATTGTGTAAAAATACCACAATTTCTGTACCCATTCCTCCGTTGATGGACATCTGGGTTGTTTCCAGGTTTTGGCTATTACAAATAAAGCTTCTATAAACATGGTTGAGCAAGTATCCCTTTTGTGTACTTGAACGAACTTTGGGTATATACCTAGCAGTAGTATAGCTGGGTCTTGAGGAAGCACTATTCCTAATTGTCTTAGAAAGCACCAGATAGCTTTCCAGAGTGGTTGTACCAGTTTACATTCCCACCAGCAGTGGAGGAGGGTTCCCCTTTCTCCACAACCTCTCCAGCATGTGTTGTCACTTGAGTTTTTCATCTTGGCCATTCTGATGGGTGTAAGGTGATATCTCAGGGTCATTTTGATTTGCATTTCCCTGATGGCTAATGAGGATGAGCATTTCTTTAAGTGTTTTTCTGCCATTCGATATTCCTCTGTCGAGAATTCTCTGTTTAGCTCTGTTCCCCATTTTTTAATTGAATTACTTGGTTTGCTGCTTTTCAGCTTCTTTAGTTCCTTGTATATACTGGATATTAGTCCTCTGTCAGATAAAGGGTTAGTGAAGATTCTTTCCCAATCTGTAGGCAGTCGTTTTGTTTTGATGACAGTATCCTTTGCTTTACAGAAACTTTTCAGTTTCATGAGGTCCCATTTATTGATTGTTGCTCTTAGAGCCTGTGCTGTTGGTGTTCTGGTCAGGAAGTTGTCTCCTGTGCCAATGAGTTCTAGGCTGTTCCCCACTTTTTCTTCCAATTGATTTAGGGAATCTGGTTTTATGTTGAGGTCCTTGATCCACTTTGACTTTAGTTTTGTGCAGGGTGATAAATATGGATCTATTTTCATTTTTCTGCATGTAGACATCTAGTTGGTCCAGCACCATTTGTTGAAGATGCTGTCTTTTTTCCATTGAATGGATTTGGCTTCTTTGTCAAATATCGAGTATTCATAGGTGTGTGGATTTATTTCTGGGACTTCTATTCAGTTCCATTGATCCTCCTTTCTGTTTCTATGCCAATACCATACAGTTTTTATTACTGTTGCCCTGTAGTACAGCTTGAGATCAGGGATGGAGATACCTCCAGATGATCTGTTGTTGTACAGGATCATTTTGGAGATTCTGGGTTTTTTGTTTCTCCATATGAAGCTGAGAATCTTTTTTTCAAGGTCTGTGAAGAACTGAGTTGGTATTTTGATGGGAATTGTATTGAATCTGTAGATTGCTTTTGGCAGGATGGCCATTTTCACAATGTTAATCCTACCAATCCATGAGCACGGGAGATCTTTTTATCTTCTGATATCTTCTTCGATTTCTTTCTTCAGAGACTTGAAGTTTTTCTCAAACAGGTCTTTCACTTGCTTGGTTAGTGTTACACCAAGGTACTTTATGTTATTAAGTGGCTATTGTGAAGGGTGTTGTTTCCCTAATTTCTTTCTCAGCCTTTTTGTCTTTGGTATATAGGAGGGCTTCTGATTTTTTTGATTTGATTTTGTATCCTGCCACTTTGCTGAAGGTGTTTATCAGCTGAAGGAGTTCTCTGGTTGAATTTTTGGGGTCGCTCATGTATACTATCATATCATCTGCAAATAGTGACACTTTGACCTCTTCCTTTCTGATTTGTATCCCCTTAATCTCCTTTAGTTGTCTTATTGCTCTGGCTAGGACTTGAAGTACTAAGTTGAAGAGATATGGGGACAATGGATATCTTTTTCTTGTCCCTGATTTCAGTGGGATTGATTTAAGTTTCTCTCCATTGAGTTTGATGTTAGCTATAGGCTTGCTGTATATTGCCTTTACTATCTTTAAGTATGTGCCTTGTATCCCTGATCTCTCCAAGACTTTAAACATGAATGGGTGTTGGACTTTGTCAAATGCTTTTTCAGAATCTAAGGAGATGATCATGTGGTTTTTCTCCTTCAGTTTGTTTATGTGGTGGATTACATTGATGGATTTCCATATGTTGAACCACCCTTGCATGCCTGGGATGAAGCCTACTTGGTCATGTTGGATGATATCTTTGATATGTTATTGGATTCGCTTTGCAAGTATTTTATTGAGTATGTTTGCATCAATGTTCATAAGAGAGATAGGCCTGAAGTTCTCTTTTTTTGTTGGGTCTTTGTGTGGTTTAGGTATTAAGGTGACTGTGGCTTCATAGAATGAGTTTGGTAGTGTTCCTTCTGTTTCTATTTTGTAGAATAGCTTGAGGAGAATTGGAGTTAGCACTTCTTTGAAGGTCTTGTAGAATTCTGCGCTGAAGCCATCTGGTCCAGGGCTTTTTTTTGGAGGGGAGACTGTTAATGACTGCTTCGATTTCCTTGGGAGATATAGGGCTATTCAGTCTTTCTACCTGATCTTGACTTAGTTTTGGTAGATGGAATCTTTCAAGAAAATTATCCATTTCATTTAGATTCTCAAATTTTGTGGCATATAGGCTTTTGTAGTATGACCTAATAGTTGTTTGGATTTCCTCAGTGTCTGTGGTTATGTCCCCATTTTCATTTCTGATTTTGCTGATCTAGATAGTTTCTCTCTGCTTTTTAGTTAGTTTGGCTAAGGGTTTGTCTATCTTGTTGATTTTCTCAAAGAACCAGCTTTTTGTTTCATTGATTCTTTGGATAGTTTTATTTGTTTCTAGTTGATTGATTTCAGCCCTTAGTTTGATTATTTCCAGCCGTCTGCTCCTCTTGGGTGTATCTGCTTCTTTTTTTCTAGGGTTTTCAGTTGGGCCATTAAGTTGTTTGTATGTGATGTACGAATTTCTTCTTGCAGGCACTTAGTGCTATAAGTACGCAGACGCAAATGGGGCAAATGCAAGCATGTGTGCGCGTGCGTGTGTGTGTTTCTGTGTATGTAAGTGTGTGTGGATGTGTGTCTCTAGGGACAGAGTGATGGCTAATGTTGAACCCTTGAGTGTGTGGGAGGGGCTCTGCACTGTATATGTTGCAGGCGCTAATGATGATCGCAGCGCAATTTCTGGCATTAACTGCCTAACTCCTCAATTAGGCCCACAAGGCAGGAACTTCAATGTCCCTAGTGCCCCTCTGTTTCCCAAAGTGGGTATGTGGGTGGGAGGGGGGTTCGATGCCTGGCTTCTGATTTAGAAGGACCCAGGATCTGGGGAACTACAGATTCTCAAGGGTGCACTCACTTACAGGCAGGTCTCTTGGCAGAGATCTTGGTATCCGGGGCTCTCTGCTCTCTGGTTTGGCCCTGTTTCTTTGATGTGTTCCGCCAGTTCTGTGCTGCTGTCACTGCCAGGTTCTGAGGTCTTGCTGCAGCTGGAGATTTCAGGATAGTCACTTCAGCAGGGATGGGGTAACCAGGCTCTCTGTTCTCTGGTTTGGCCCTGGTTAGTCTTAAACTGGAGGCCTGTGGTGCCCCACCAGTTCAGTGCTGCTCCGCCGTCACGTCCTGCTGTAACTGGAGACTGGGTTGCTAGTCCCAATGCTTTCTGGGAAGTCCTGGGGTCTCTTCGTTGTGCTCTCCAAGCTTGGGAAGCCCAGCGCCTGGTGTGTCCAGGTTGTATGACGTTTCTGCCTGGTTTTGGTGAGTATATAGCATATTCTCTGTCACTGTGGGATTGGGCAGGCCGTACCGTCAGTGATGGCGATCCTGTGGAGCTAGTATAGTGTCTAGCAGATTCGCACCCTGGGAGGATGGTGCAGCCGCTGCGCGAATCTGGGACTCCGGGACAAGTACTGCTGGCTTTTGTCTGCCGCTAAAGTGCTTGGGGCTCCGTCTCAGCGGCTGTATACCCCAGGCAGTTAGGTCTGCGCTGAGAAAGATGAGTGTGCTGCTGTGCCGAGGAGGAAGGAGGTCTGGGGGAAGGGAGTGCAGCAAGATCAAAGGATCGTTTCTGTCCTTCCCCAAACAAATCCCTGGGTGACTGGAGACCAAAGTTTTCACCTCCTGCGATGTTCCCTGTTGTTCAGAAAGCCTCACCGTGGTTTTCCTGGATTAGGGGTCCTTCCATTCACCAACTCAGAAGATCAGGTATCCCACCGCTCAGAAACTGTGTGTGCTAGTCGCCATCTTGGCTCCGCCCCCCTCCTGTCTCTATTTTCTATGAAGCATTTATTCTGTTATATTTCCTGCAGGCTGTTGCTAGGAGAGTTAACTGTGTTTTCTGCCAGGTGTACACTTTGTGATATTTCCTGGTACCTGAATTCAGTTCCCAGTCAAAATCTTTATTTCAAAATGGAGTTATATTCAGGCTATCTTAAGCTCTTCACTTGCAGTCTGCTTATTAATTTGATCATCTATCTATGAATGTTGGGGAAGCAGAACACCATTATAATAATCAAGATATACCTAAACATTCAATATTGTCATGACTGTCATACACTTAGCTAACAGATTGATGGTTGGATTTAAGGCATGTTCTACAAGAAAAAAACAATGTGCTTAGTACTGTAAACCAGGTCAAAAACACACTACTAAAAGACTTCTTGGCCTTAGAGAGAAACATACTACTGTTTGCTAAGTGAACATGTTGTCAGACTACTTTCTGAATATTTAAGTTTATTCCCATGGATTAGTGATTCTCTTAGCCTTGGTTTGCAGTGCGTAACCACTAAGGCAAAGACTCATAACCAACTATCAAATTGACTAAGAACTAGGACTGTTTAGTGCACTATCATAAATGGGATATCAGTACTACTTTCCAAGGCTCAGGGAGAATCGAGATGAATGGTCAGTAACCTAGTTTGCTTCCTATTGTTTTGATAAAAAATATGAATCAAAGTAAACCTAGAAATATAAGAGTTTATTTTGTCTAACAGTTTAAAGACTATCATGAAGGGAGATCAGGAAAGGATCTCAAAGAAGGAACCTAGAGGTAGAATTAAAACAGATGCTATCGAGAAACGATGCGACTGCATTGGTTCTGGTGGCTTTTTCAGTTTGCTTTCTTACACAGCCCATGCCAAAGGGCAGCACCACTCACATGGGTTAGGCCCTTCCAGGTCAATCATAAATAATAAGGTAAGCTCACAGGCTTACCTACAGGCCAATATTATGAAGAATTTTTCTGAATATTGGTCCCTAATTTTCAAATTACTCCAGCCTGTGTTAAGTTTACAAAGATTAATGAGAATAAGCAGAAAGAAAGAGATGGGGAGTGAGATGGCTGTAGTACTCAATTACCACCTGCCCAAGATGTGTACAAAACTGTGACTATCAACATTCCATCATGGGTATGGATGGGCTCCTAATGTCCCACACTTCTCAGAGGAGCTGTGGACACTTAAAATTTGTTTGGATTGAGCATATCACATCCATCAGTGAACTAGCCCTGGTCTATTGTCTGCACTCAAGCATATATGCGTCCATCCATGCTAATGCAAGTAACCATTTCAATTCAGCAAGTCACAAAAACAAAACAAAAAAACATGAAAGTAGGAGGAAGACTTGGAAAGAAGAAATAATATAGGGAGAAGTGAAAGAGAAAAAAGTTAATAAAGATTGGATAGTTTAATAAAAGCATATATATGCATTTCTAAAGGAATTAACAGATATTAATTTTAAAATAAACTTTTCTACCTCATAACAAAGCTGGTGGTTTTAAACTAGGAGAATATAATCTCCAAGATAACTCAGCAGTTACAGATGCTGGCCTGAGTTCAATCCTAGTACCAACATAAATGTGGAACAAAAAAATGATACTTAAAATTTGTTTCTGAAGTCCACACACATTTTATGGTCTGTATATCTACATATCACATACATAAACACACACACACATGCACACACACTCTATAATTTTAAAAATATTGTCCTTGTTATGTACTTAAATATGGAATTATTTTATATACTTTAAAAATATTTATGTGAGTTACCTAAATTTTATAACTCTTATGATGTAACACTTTTGAAATAACAATACATTATTATTGGAAAGTTTGAAGCTCTAAAGGCTTATATATAAGCAACTGAAGAAATTGATAATTTTTGATCCTTGCTATTTTTCAACTAAAAGTTGACATACATAAAAATATCAACCCACCACATACATGTTCACAGAATGCATGTATATTTTTAACAAAGTGTTTATTTTCTGTTTAATTATGAGTATGTAGAAGTTCACAAACAAACAAACTTTCTTCGATACAGTACAGCTTGCCTGCTTTTCTTATTATGTACTTTCTTTTTTAATTTTTCCTTTATAATTATTTGTTATAATTTATTCACTTTGTATCCTGGCTGTAGCTCCCTCCCTCATCTCCTCCGAGTCCAACCCTCCCTAGTTCTTCCCCCTCATGTTCCTTCCCTAGTCCACTGATAGGGGAGGTCCTCCTCACCTACTGTCTGACTCCAGCTCATCAGGACTGTCTTGATTCTCTTTCTCTGTGGCCTAGTTTGACCATCTCTCCAGGGGGAGGTGATCAAAGAGCCAACCACTCTGTCCATATCAGATACTGCCCCTTCTCCCCTCACTAAGAAACCCACATGGAGACTGAGCTGCCCATGGGCTACACCTGAGCAGGCAGTCTAGGTCCTCTCCATGTATGGTCCTTGGTTGATTCATCAGTCTCTGCAGGACTCTCTGAGCCCAGATTTTTTGGCTCTATTGGTCTCCTTGAGTAGCTCCTGCTTTCTCCAGGTCTTACTATCTCGCTAAGATTCCTTGTACTCTACTGAGAACATTTTTTTCTACATTTTAATACCTAAAAATTTGGTACTACTGAGTAATGGGTTTCAATATTACTATTCAATAAATTGTTATTCTCATGTTTTAACATTTTTCCATTTACTTAGATAACTATTCCCACTTATTCTTACAATGTAAAAGCCAGAAAGAAATTCATAATGAAAAGTTCACAACAGTTGCAGGGGCCAGAAAGTCATGTATGGCATGCTAGCCAGAAGTTAGCTGGAATCAACCATGTTTCCTATCTTCATAAGAAAAGGAGCCTGAGACAAAGCATCTAGAACTCAGAGATCATCACTGGAAATAGCCTGACTTCATCCATATGTGAATAGATATATACTTCTTTCAGTGACCCTGGAAATGCCAGTCATAACAAAGCCATGGGAGAGGAACTGCAATGATGTCAAATCAGAAATACATTGCTTCATTTTATAGTTAAGTTATAAAAAGCAGGAAGCTAGAGGTAAACACGTTATTCTATTGTGACTTTGGTTCATCAACTGACAAAAAAATATAAAGTTCATCCTTTTGCAAATAAGTAATTCAAATTTACACATGCTGGTCCTCAAATGTAACAGTTAAATCTAAACACTGCAATAAGATAAGACATTTCCTTAATATGCCACCATACAAGTAAGCAAAATTAGAAGTTACCAGACTGTGAAACAGATTTATAAATAATTCTCTTTTGTTATTTAATGTTGTCTAAATATTTGAACTCACTGGGATATCTCATTATAATTCATTGTTTTAATTTTTCCCTGGACATTGAATACTTAGACTTTAATAATTTCTCTTTGCTTCTACACTCTATATTACTAGCAATCCTTGAAAGAGTTTATGTTTTTTAATTTTAGCCACTCACTGATTTCAAATTTTAGCTTACCCGTGCTTAAAGATTATATTTTATTAAATTAAAAACAGTTCCTGATCAAAAGTAATATCTACAAATGTGCCCAGTTTGTGGCTATGATAGATAAATTGATGCACTGAAAGCATCATAAGTTTGATTCAAACAGCGTTTACCTAAACATAAGGGAAGGTATGGGAGAAATTTATCTCTGTTCTTGGAAAGCAGAGTGACTTAAACTGTATTGAAGGCGGTTTGGTCAAAGATTACTTTTGAAGAAGATTTGAAAACTTGTAAACTCACACCATACTCACTTTATATTCAAATTTAAAAAGTAGATGAGTACATGGATCGTACAAACCTACCATTTTAATTCAAGCTATAGAAGTGAACATTTGTGCCAGGTCAGATATGTCAATGAACATGTCTGCAGAGAACGGTATCCTAGCAAGAAAGGCAGGGTACTGTTTTAGGCAAGCTGAATATTTATAAATATATTTCCACTGCTTTGCCCAACATCATCAAATCTATTTAAATTCATAATAATAGCAACCTCCAAATTCTCTTAACTTTAACATTTAGATACGAACAAATTAAAGATAACATAGGAAGATATTAAATTCAGAGCAATGTTCTGTGTGATTTTAATGTTATCTGAAATAAACTCAAAAGCAAACCATTAACTTTAGATCTTAACTTTAAATCAAGAAAGCAAACTTACAAAACCATTTAATTTGTGCACATTTTCTGTGATTTTTTTTTTATATTCTTGCATATTTTCCTTTTTACTGCTCTGCCATGTCCTTTTAACCTCACAATTATCATTAATTGAGAAATGGGCTTGTGTCTGTTTCTCTCAGTTAGAAAGCTTCTTTCTATACTTTCCTCACTGTTGTTCTCATATTTAACACTATTTAGCTCTGAGGAAGTGCCAGTTCTGTTAACAGCTTTTCCAGAATTTCCATCTTAAGCAGAGCCTCTGAATAACTTTCCCCTTGAATATCCTGTGACTTTCTCTCAATAGAACTTGTAAGTAGTAATGAAATTATAATACATGTTTATTTTGAGAGAAGGTGTTGCTATGCACCTCTGGGTAGCACACATTTTCTTATTTGTCCCAGGCTGAACTCAGACTCAGTGGAGTAACACTGCTTCAGACCTCTGAGAATCACTTTCTTGTTGTGGTCTTTCTATGAAGTGCAAGTTTACCAGGGGGAAAGTCATACTCTACTTGTTTTTTGTTTGTTTGTTTGTTTGTTTTGATTTCTATTGTTGTATTTTAATTTCCTAGTGTCTTAAATGCATACTTATGTCTTATTATACTGCAGTTTAAAATCAAATAAATATTTTAAATTAATGAATAAATTTATACGGCAAACAATATAAAACTGATCATGAAAATGAGATAACAATTGAAAACTCTAAGAAATTAGGACTCACATAATGGGGTCTCCATAGATGGATATAGGCTTCTCTCTTATCTTCTGCTTCTATGAGGCTATAGATAGACACACCCTAACTTTAAGAAACTGTCACGTAGGGTAAGCAAGTCCTAAATAGTTCCTGCTTCACATATATATCTGTCAAATATTCTGAGCCAGAAGGCTGAAGATGATGCTCCAATGTTATAAAGGGCTATAGGTGACTGTTCAGGCAGCAAAATGTCTCTGTCAATTTTTAATTTTTGGAAGCTGCTAACATGCACTTCCTATTTAATCTAATAACTAATTTTATTCCTTCTCAAATCTCTGATGGGATTGAAGACCAAATAGTTATAGTGCCACAATTAAATTTAAGTTGTTTAGAAGTTAGAAAATCCTTTCATATGTAAGACCTGGGGTCTCACATCTCAGGAGTTCAATTGTGCCCTTCCCAGAAACTCCCCCAGACCAAGACTCGTTGCAAAAGCAAGAGGTTTATTAACCATTGTACAACGGGGTCACCCCTGCTGGTCAGCAAAGAGTGGCACCAGGAGACAAAGGCCTTTAGGTTTTTAAAAGAAAAATTGCAGGAAATTTTAAGTTGCAGTTTTGGCAATTTAGGATTGGATGAGGAAGTTATAAAGTAAGATAATTGGTTAGTCTTAGGTGTTCAAGCTTGGCCAGTCCTGCCAAGTGTGGATGCAGCTGCAATTTAAGGTGGGGGTGGTTAGCTCATCCTTGAAGATTAGGGGCTGTGGACTTTTGGCTGCAGGTCAAAAGCTACTCAGAAGAAGTCTAGGTTCGTTGCTAAGAAATGCTATCTCAAGGACAAGGGTCTGGTCCTCCTTTTGCTGAGTGAAGGTCATTGCTGGCTTGCCCTTTTTTTATATCTGTCCTCACAGATAGGGTCACATTCCTTCACTCTCTGGAAAGGTACTAAGAGGCTTTAGCTTAACCTGGACCTAAAACTCAAAACTATAGGCTTTAGAAGACATATAGGTTATAAAGTTAGTCTAACCCTTTCACATATAGGTAATACCAATAAGGATAAAAGTTAATTTAGGTATAGAACTCTAAATTTGTCAAGATAGATAGAATAATCAGATACTTTTTCCTAAGTTGCTAAATACAAATAGAGTGGACATTGCACATGTAGATTTTACGTAATAGTTTTCATAATTTCATAATTATTATTGTATTAAAAGAAAAGAAGCCTTATGAGTCTTTGGTCATAAACAAAAAAGGGTGAACTGAGGTAGCCATTCCATTGGCCCTGAGATGGTCACGTGCATGCAAGTCATGCTGGCTTGCTATTCTTGTTGTTTTCATCAGACACCTCCTGTTTTGCTTGGTTATGCCTCCTGTTTTGCCTTGTTAAGCCTCCTGTTTTGCTTGGTTAAGTTTCCTGTTTTGCTTGAATATGTTTACTTGGAAACCTACATATGTGATTTACTCTGTAGTAAAGATGGCACCTTGATCAGAAAACAAACAAACAAACAAACAAAAAAAAACCTGTCACTTGTTTGTGTCTTAGTTGGGGTGGCAAAGTCAGACAGGTCCCCTCATTCTGCAAAACTTGAGGTTCTTGCTTCCATTTTTACAAAACATCAAAAATTGTGTGTTGTGAACTTCATCAGAACTCTTAGAAATGAATAGAATAAAAAATTTCCTCAACTCATGACTCTACTCTTGTGATTTACATCTTCCCTGCTAAATACCTTTTTTTTCTTATTTGAAAATCATGAATAAACACTTTTTAAATTTTTCTTTATTATTATTACTTATTACAAATTATTTACTTTGTATCTTAACTGTAGCCTCCTCTTTCACCTCCTCCCAGTCGCAGCCTCCTCTTTTCCTCCTATGTCCCTTCCCTAGTTTACTGCTTCCCTACTATCTGACCCTAACCTATCAGCTCTCATCAGGACTCTCTGGATCCTTTTTCTCTGTGGCCTTGAACAAACACCTTAAAAAATAACCAATTTCTTTATTAAATCAAGAACTTTGCTCAACCATGTTTGTAGCAGCGTTATTTGTAATAGCCAAAATCTGGAAACAGCCCAGATGCCCCTCAACTGAAGAATGGATGCAGAAATTGTGGTACATCTATACAATGGAATATTACTCAGCAATGAAAAATAAGGAAATCATGAAATTTGCAGGTAAATGGTGGGATCTGGAAAGGATCATCCTGAGTGAGTTGTCCCAGAAGGAAAAAGACACATACGGTATAAACTCACTCATAAACATACAACATAGGATAAACCCACTAAAATCTGTATATCTAAACAAACTAAGCAAAAGAGAGGACCCTAACTAAAATGCTCAATCCCCATCCTGAAAGGCAAAGAGGACGGACATCAGAAGAAGAAGAAAACAGGAAACAACCTAGTAATCTGCCACAAAGGGCCTCTGGAAGCCTCTGCCCTGCAGACTATCAAAGTAGATGCTGAGCCTGATGGCCAACTGTTGGGCAGAGTGAATAGAATTTTATGTAAGAACTGGGAAATAGCAAGAGCTGGAGAGGACAGGAACTCCACAAGGAGAGCAACAGAACAAGAAAATTTGAACACAGGGAACTTCCCAGAGACTCATACTCCAACCAAGGACTATTCATGGAGATAACCTAGAACCCCTGCACAAATGTAGCCCATGGCAGTTCAGTGTCCAAGTGGGTTACATAATAATGGGAAGAGGGACTGCCTCTGACATAATCTGATTGGCCTGCTCTTTGATTGTAAGACCTGGGGTCTCACAGCTCAGGAGTTCAAGATTGCGCCCTTCCCAGAAACTCCTCTAGACCAAGACCAAAAGCAAGAGGTTAATTAACCATTACTCAATGGAGTCACCCCTGCCAGTCAGCAAAGAGTGTCACCGGGAGACAAAGGCCTTTAGGTTTTTTTAAAAAAAAAAACTTGCGGGAAATTCGAAGTTGCAGTTTTGGCAATTTAGGATTGGATGAGGAAGCTATAAAGTAAGATAATTGGTTAGTCTTAGGTGCTCAAGCTTGGCCAGTCCTGCCAAGTGTGGATGCAGCTGCAATTTAAGATGGGGGTGGTTAGCTCATCCATGAAGAGAGGGGCTGTGGACTTTTGGCTGCAGGTCAAAAGCTACTCAGAAGAAGTCTGGGTTCATTGCTAAGAAATTCTATCTCAAAGACAGGAGTTTTTCTTTTTGCTGAGTGAAAGTCATTGCTTGCTTGCCTTTTTTTTCTATCTGTCCTTGTAGATAGGGTCACATTTTTCCATTCTCTGGAAAGGTACTAAGAGGCTTTAGCTTAACCTGAACCTAAAACTCAAAACTGTAGGCTTTAGAAGACATATAGGTTACAAAGTTAGTCTAACACTTTCATTTCCCCCTTCTCCTTGTAACTGCTTCAATCATGAAGCAGCTGCAGAGTGAGAATTTTATCTTAAGAAATTTTTTTTCTTTTGACTCAACATTTCAGCCTGTGGAATGGGCCAATGGGCCAATGATCCGTCTTCTGGAATTTCTTCATGCTGATGATTGGATCGTTGATATCTCAGTTTGAAAGAGGCTGAAATGCTAGTCAAAAGTTGGGGAGAGTACATGGGTAAAGATTACAAGGAGCCAGTCAAAGGCTGGTCAATGAGGCAGTCCTTAACAGTCTCTGGTTAGTTGATCCATTTGAAGAGACAGGGAGCAGTCATGTCAGCTTCCAACAAGTCCAGATTTCAGCTTGCAGCCCAGAGTCAACCAGGTGAAAATCTGCTGAGACAAATTCAGACTAGAGACAGAAGTTAAGATTTGTCTGTTAAATGGAAAAAGTGAGGAATCCCAACACCAGGGAAAAACTCTTCTGGGATCCATTTGAGCTATGCCAGATCTAGGTCTCATGACCTTTTGATTTTTATAAACTCATATGAATTTTTGGTACACAGAAGGAAATATACATATATATATATATATATTAAAAAACTCAGAAAAGTAACATATCAGCAAATCTAATACAATAACATTTTGAGAGTAACAGGTAAAAACTATATCCAACAGAATGGGTACCAGTCAGCTGTTTGTTTTATATCTTTTATAAACAATTTAAGTGTGTCCATGTGGCAGCCTTTTCGGAGTTAACGGCATCTGAGCAGCAGAACTCAGCCTCTTGGCTACTTTCCAAAGTCCAGTCTCTCATAGACTGACCTTGGTGGTCTTACAGCAGACTGTTCTGACCCTGAGAAACTCCATGCAACCATAGTAACCAGACAGTAGGCTCTGTGCAACCTTGAGTAAACCCTCCTATATTTTGGCTAAGTAAAATTGCCTGTGTGAGAAACTGCTTATACTTTTTTCTTTTTTTTTACTTAAGTGTTAACCTGACTTCCATTAAATTGACACTTTGATCAGTATGTAGACCAACATTTTTAAGATTTTTATAACCTGAACTCCTATATCCTCAGACCCTATATAAACTTTATATTTTTTTTAATTTAAGTATTATTATAAGACATTGGTAACTGATGTAAAGCCTGTGAGCAGGGCAAACCTGTATTTTTTTTTCTTTTTACACAAAAGATATAGTACCTAGTAGTTTTAACTAACTAATGAACTATCCAATGAGCTGATAGTGAATCTAACTGTCTGCTCTTTAGCTGCCAAGTTACTGTTAACTAAGCCTAGCCTTCCAGCCTAGCCGTCAATGTGATCAGAGACCTGAGAAGGATAAATTATGAGCTAAGTAAATGTACCAATCAAAATGACAGAGATGACTAGGTAGTCCACCACCTAGGCAGTGTCCCTGGTTCCTGTGGTCTCCTGGCTTTCTGAGCAGAGGAAGTCTAGCCATCAGGCATAAAGGATGAGAAACTGCTGCTGTGGAAAGAGGAACAGGAGAGATTGACCTCACCTTGCCTCTCACAATGTGAGACAATGGCTCTTCAGGTGTCCCCGGCATTGTCCGTAGTTTAGGCTGGGCCCTAGCATTGGGCCAGTTGGGGCAGTATTGCCTAGTGGTTAGCATACCACAATCCAGCGTTGCAGTCATCTGTTGTTGTCCAAATCTTCTCAGAGACCTTGGGGAGCTACTGCCAGGATTTTGGGACTTTCTGCCACAATAAACTTACTTATGTTAAAATGCCATATTCATCAGATCTCTGATAAGCTTGAGGGCCAGCATATTTGAGTTACTCTTCGTTTTTATCATCTGTTTTAAACTGTGTCCTATAAACAGAATGTCACTTAATCTAGTTCTAGCATATTTCTGAGATGCATGTTTTAGAACTATATATTTTAAGAGAAATAGGCAAACTTTATAGTTTTCCATCCTAGGCTTAACCTTAAAAAAACCTATACAAAGACACTAGGTAAAGCTCAACACCTTAACCAACTGCAGTCATTAGCATAGCTTTAAGTCTGCTCTTTTTGAACTAAAATCAAAGCAAACATTTTAATTAGATATGGTTCATAGAGAGGCTAGCAAATCTTGCTGATCCTACCACTTTGTATTAAAATTGAACAGTAAAAAGCTTTGCACTTAACACTAATTAGAGGACTGAACATAAATGAGAGACCTAATCAAAATGGTGGTAAACTCATGGCTCCATCCTCTTTATCTCTGGACCAGCATGGTGACTGGCCACGTATAACTGAACTCAGCTGAAAGCCCTAAACAAATATGGCAGCAAAACTACAGTTTCACGTGCTCTCTATCCCTGAACCATCATGGCAGCTAGCCATGTGTTAGCACAGGCTGTGACTGACAATACCAAACATAGCCATTAGGTGCTGTTGATGACACAGCAAACACTGTGGAGCATCCATAATCCCCCACAACCAAAAGTTTTAACATAGTGATCAAATAAGTTTTAGAACCAACTGTATAACAGAATAGTACAGAACATTTTTAAACTGTATGAATTATTTTAGCCATAACAAACCTATCAGCCAGAATTTTTTTTTCTTTAAAAGAGCATTAAAAAAACATTTTGTAATGAAGAATCACCAGCCTTTTAAATGAATTAAAACATATTTAAATACAGTTTTTTCTTAAATCATATTAACTCTCTGGCTTTTTATAATACATCCACTAACCTTTTGCAACATCCTACATACCTTTAGGTTCCTTTTTTTTTTTTTTGGCTTAACCAGACATTTTTGCTTTAGATGAGCTATTTTTTTTAATATCTCTTGCTCACGCTCTCTTTCTTTTCAGACAACAGAAAAACTCCCATTAATTTTTTTTTTTAATATTCCCAAGGTTTGGGAAACTGTTTTAAGTTCGTTGTTAGACTGCCCAAGAGTTATTGCTTAAAAAAAATCTGATAAACCGTAAATGTTTTATCCTCTTAAACATCTAAACAATTTTTAAAACTCGTCTCTGCAATATCAAAGCAAAGTATCTTCTTTAGGAGTGAATTCACAAAGCATAACCATAACTTTAAGAGTCGAAACCAGATTTTAAGAACAAAATTTATCAGTGAAAACAACCCAATCTTCAGAACCAATATCAACTTAGAACAAGACTTTCTTCTTATCCTAAAAGGAAATAAAATCATTTTGACTCAGAGATTTTGCAACCTTTGTTCTTTTCCTGAGCCACACCATGTGGCATTTTACATTGTTGTTATTTAAACATATGCATTTATAGACCCTACAAACACATAGGCATATATACGTGTTTTAAACAAGAATTTGAATTTAACCTTAAAACATACCCAATTATTTTTTATGATGTCAACCATTTAAGACCAGTTGAAAACAATCATATAATGGCCATATATTTAAACAGACAGACAAAACTTTTTTTTTATTTAAACTCAGCTGTAATTCTAAACATTACAGCAAGTGCAAGTTTTCTTCCTAAATTACTGTTTGATCTGTAAGTTGCAAGCCCCCTAGGTGAGAGGAAGGAAGAGAGGAGCAAGAGGGCACGATGAGCTCCTGCCAGTCACTTCCCTGATGAGCTGGCATGAAGGCAAGGGGGAGGAGTTTTTCCTCACTCTCTGTCTTGGAGCAGCTACGGTGCCAATCCCTTCTTAGCCATGTATAAGGACTTCCACCTAGCAATCCCACAAGCCTTGCCTGCTCCCTTGGCTCCCTTCTGAGCTTCACTCTAGCTTACCTCCCCCACAGGTTCTGAACCTGCTTCCTGGCTGGGCTTCTCCCCTCCCCCATGCTCTTCGGCTGTCCATCGCAACAAGGGGCCCGCATCAAGCCCATGCCCTGCTGGGTGTGCATTGTTATTTCACAGACCTTCAAGTGCCTGAGCACCACCTGCCCAAGCTCCAGCCCCAGCTCCACGTGTCTCCCCAGCCACCCAAAAGCATTCCCTCCTAGGCTCCCTCGGGAGGGAGAGCACACTGCTTGGTGTCTTGCCATGCAGTTGTGTGCACTCCCGGGCGAGAACTAGTTCTAATTTTAACTATCCTCTGTCCGAATTTTCATCAGTCCAAGTCTACAAAGAAACAGACACAGAAAAATACATACATACATGAGAAACACAGGATTTAAATTGCTGGGAGAGAAGAATCTCTCTGCTCCTCCCTGTTCACAGAAAGGGGCAAGCTGAGCATCCTACAGGATGTCCCATGGACTTGACATTAATGGCATGTCTGTCTGCCTTAATGAAACCATTCCAGGCGAGTGGCCTCAAACCACTCAGGGGACTCGAACCCCTTGTACAGATGCTCTCAAGCTAGACCATCTCTCTGTCAAAAGAGTCAGAGAGGCAACAACAACAGAAACACAAAGAATCAGGTAAATAATCAAAGACACCCTTGTGAGTGGTACCACAGTGCTCTGATAGAACAGCTGCCTGGTGGCGGTCATTCTCTATGAAAATCAGATGGGAGGAAGACCGTCTCAGATCCAACCTCCCAAATGGAAACTTGGGCGTCCCCCAGTTCCCAGTCAAGAGATATTCTGACACGTCTGTCTATCGCAATGACTGATCAGATGACCAAAAAGGTCCAGATAGGCGCCTAAACTGAAACAGATTGGTACCACAGAAATCGAATTGAGAGGCTGCCTCATGGCAGTCATCTCTGACAAGAAACAGATTGGTAAGACAGAAACAGACTAACCTGTTCAGAGTTCGACCTCCGAGTTCAGTCTTATGAGGGTTGGGGAAGGGGCATGCCCTTTCCCAGCCAAACGCACCAAAAAATGTAAGACCTGGGGTCTCACAGCTCAGGAGTTCAAGATAGTGCCCTTTCCAGAAACTCCTCCAGACCAAGACTTGTTGCAAAAGCAAGAGATTTATTAAACATTGCACAATGGGGTCACCCCTGCCGGTCAGCAAAGAGTGTCACCGGGAGACAAAGGCCTTTAGGTTTTTAAAAGAAAAATTGTGGGAAATTTTAAGTTGCAGTTTTGACAATTTAGGATTGGATGAGGAAGCTATAAAGTAAGATAATTGGTTAGTCTTAGGTGCTCAAGCTTGGCCAGTCCTGCCAAGTGTGGATGCAGCTGCAATTTAAGGTGGGGGAGGTTAGCTCATCCTTGAAGATTAGGGGCTGTGGACTTTTGGCTGCAGGTCAAAAGCCACTCAGAAGAAGTCTGGGTTCATTGCTAAGAAATGCTATCTCAAAGACAGGAGTTTTTCTTTTTGCTGAGTGAAAGTCATTGCTTGCTTGCCTTTTTTTCTATCTGTCCTTATAGATAGGGTCACATTTTTCCATTCTCTGGAAAGGTACTAAGAGGCTTTAGCTTAACCTGAACCTAAAACTCAAAACTTTAAGCTTCAGAAGACATACAGGTTACAAAGTTAGTCTAACCCTTTCATGATGACCTCCCCCTGAGGGGGGAACAGCCTTAACAGGCCATAGAAGATGACAATGAAGCCACTTCTGATGAGAACTGATAGACTAAGATCAGAAAGAAGGAGAGGAGGACCTCCCATATCAGTGGACTTGGGGAGGGGAATGCATGCAGAAAGGGGAGGGAGGGTGGGATTGGGACGAAAGGAGGGAGGGGCTTATCAGGGGATACAAAATGAATAAAATGTAATTAATAAAAGTTAAATAAAAAATTAAAAAAAAGACTTTAAGGTGAGTCAACATTACTGAAACAGAGATAAACATATTTAGTACATTATTTTATTTGTATACAGAAATAAAAAGAGCATATATTCCAATTGAAATAGCTCAAATGCTTTTACGTCAATGGCTTAAATAGGCTGTTTTATTTCATGTTGTCCTCAGAAAGTTTAACAAGCAACAGCAACAAAACCTTACTGTTTTACCTTTTATTATACCTCAACTAGCTTTTGGCAAGTGCAAGCTTCCCAAGTGGTCATACAAACTTTAATGGAAATTTTCAGAGGTGTGGAGTAATGATTAAGATGGAATGTGTACTTGAGCCTCTTTTGGGTATGTGCCTAGGAGTGGTATGGCTGGATCTTGAGGAAGCGCTATTCCTAGTTGTCTGAGAAAGTGCCAGATTGATTTCCAGAGTGGTTATACAAGTTTACATTCCCACAAGCAATGGAGGAGGGTTCCCCTTTCTCCACAACCTCTCCAGCATGTGTTATCTTTTGAGTTTTTCATCTTGGCCATTCTGATGGGTATAAGGTGAAATCTCAGGGTCGTTTTGATTTGCATTTCCCTGATTGCTAAAGAGGTTGAGAATTTCTTTAAGTATTTCTCTGCCATATGATATTCCTTTATTGAGAATTCTCTGTTTAGCTCTGTACTCCATTTTTTATTTGGAGTACTTGATTTTTTACTGTTTAACTTCTTTAGTTCTTTATATATACTGGATATTAGTCCTCTGTCAGATATAGGGTTGGTGAAAATCCTTTCCCAATCTGTAGGCTGTTGTTTTGTTCTGATGACAGTGTCCTTTCTTTACAGCAGCTTTTCATTTTCATAAGGTCCCATTTATTGATTGTTGCTTAAAGCTTAAAGCTTGTACTGTTGGTGTTCTGTTCAGGAAGTTGTCTCCTGTGCCAATGACTTCGAAGCTCTTCCCCACTTTTTATTCACAATAAGGACATTTGCTCAACCATGTTTGTAGCAGCCTTATTTGTAATAGCTAGAAGCTGGAAATAGCCCAGATGCCCCTCAGTGGAAGAATGGATGCACAAATTGTAGTGTATCTACACAATGGAATATTACTCAGCAATAAAAAACCAAGGAAATCATGAAATCTGCAGGTAAATGGCGGGATATGGAAAGAATCATCCTGAGTCAGCTATCCTAGAAACAGAAAGATGCACATGGTATATGCTCACTCATGTAGACATCTAATATAGGATAAAAAAACTACTAAAATTTGTACACATAAAGAAAGTAATCACGAGGGAGGACTCTTGATAAAAAGCTCAATTCCTATCCAGAAAGGCAAAGAGGATAGACATTAGAATAAGGAGAAAAAAGGGAACAAGTCAGGAGCCTGACACAGAGGACCTCTGAAAGACTCTGCCCTGCAGACTATCAATGCAGATGCTGAGACTTATGGGCAACCTTTGGGCAGAGTGCAGGGAATCTTAGGAAAGAAGTGGGAAATAGTAAGATCTGGAGAGGATAGGAACTTCACAAGGAGACCAACAGAACCAAAACATCTGAGCACAGGGGTCTTTCCTGAGACTGATACTCCAACCAAGGACTATGCATGGAGATAACCTAAGACCCCTGCACAGATGTAGCCCATGGTAGTTCAGTATCCAAGTGGGTTCCATTGTCATAGGAACAGGGACTGTCTCTGACATGAACTGATTGGCCTGCTCTTTAATCACTTCCCCCTGAGGGAGAAGCAGCATTACCAGACCACAGAAGAAGCCACTGCAGCCACTCCTGATGAGACCTAATTGACTAGGATCAGAAGGAAGGAAAAGAAGACCTCACCTATAGGTGGACTTAGGGATGGTGGAGGAAGGGAGAGATTAGGAAGGGAGGAGGGAGGGAACCACAGAGGGAATACAAAGTGAATAAAGTGTAATTAATAAAGAATTTAAAAAAAATGGAATGTGTTAAAATTTTCATGGTACCTGCAAGGAGCTTGGACCTATAGAATCTCAAAATTATGAACAGATGCAATGAAATTCTCAGAATCAAGAAACACATATAAAATGTAAACAGTAATTACCTTTAAGTAAGAGATAAGAAAAATACAAATAAATTGTATACAAAAACCTTAAAAACCCAGAGGAAGACCATGCAGGAAATATGGGATACCACAAAGGACCAAAGTTTTAGGTTACAGACATAGAAGAAGGAGATGAAACTCAGGTCAATGGCATAGATCAGAAAGTCAAGATTACAGAAGAAAAGTTACTTGAACTAAATAAAGTCACAGCTATACAGTTCAAGAAACAAGCAGAACATCCAATATATAAGACTAAAAAGAACTCCTTTAAGAAAATATATAAAACAAAGAAAAGAACAACATTGAAAGGTGCATGAGAAAAAAAGTACAAGTTGCATAGAAAAGAAAACCCATTCAAGTAATAGCTGATCTCTCAATGGTAGGTATAAAAATCAGAAGACATAGGACAAAAGCATTTCAAATTCTAAAAGGTCATTTCTCACCAGTGTAGAGTGCTCAAGAAAACTCTAAGTCATTGTGGAAAGAGGAAAAAAAAAACTTTTCATGATAAAACCAGCTGAAAATATACATTTTCACCAAAACTGCTCAAAGAAGAACACTAAAGACAGTACGCCAAATTGAAGACAGTAATATACATAGTCAAGAGAATCAAAAAAGTAAACAAGTAGTGCTTTAATTAATGAAATAAAAATAATAACCAAAAGAAAAATTTGGGAAAATGTATGGCTTATACCAACTCAGAACTTTCAACAATAATGTTAAATATTAATGACCTCAACTCTCCAATCCAAAGACAAAGTCTAGTTTACTAGATTTTGAAAAAAAAAAATCTACATTTGATCCCAGGATGGTGGCAGAGGCAGGCAGATCTCTGAGCTGGAATCCAGTCTCTCCTACAGGGAGGGTTTCAGGAGAACCAGAGACACACACACAAAAAAAAACCTGTCTCAAACAAAATAAAACAAAACAAACACAAACCAACCAACCAACCAAACAAAAACACAGAATAAAACGGCAACCTATCATTCTGTTTTCTGAAAAGAAGTAATATTAGCTTTAGATAGCAACAACTAATAGTGTGATAATAGAATGTACTGAAATTATATGAATTATTAAAGCATGACAACACATAAATATATAAGGTATATTTTCATGTTTAAATTTAAAAATAAAATTATTTTAAAACTAGTTGACATGAACTCAGTGGCAGGTTCTTTACACCCTTTCCCCTGAGGGAGGAGCAGCCTTGTTAGGCCACAGAGGAGGACACTGCAGCCAGTCCTGAGGATACTTGATAAGCTAGGGTCAGATGTAAGGGGAGGAGGACCTCCCCTATCAGTGGACTTAGAGAGCGGCAGGGAGGAGATGAGGGAGGGAGGATGGGATTGGGAGAGAATGAGGGAGGGGGCTACAGCTGGGAAACAAAGTAAATAACCTGTAATTAATATAAAAAATAAAAATAAGAAATTACCTGAATAAAGTATAAAGCAAGTAAATTATTATTCCTACATTTAACTCAGTATTCTGTGTGTGTGAAAAATGTAATCATTCCTTACAAAATCATATACTTTTGTTGATGTACCAAAAAAAGAAGAAATGTGGGTGACTGGTATTTATAATATGAACCCTCAATATGTACATTATGAGAATACAATTATTTTGTGACTGCTACAGTAAAAACTGCTATTGCTGTTTTCCGCAAGGCAGAAGAAATAAGCAGATCTGTAAGGAGCAAGAAAGAATGTTCTTTGAATATTTTTGAACCTTTTAGAATATGAGACATTAAAATGTATTACAAGTTCAAAGAGAACATGATATGGAAAGCTATGCAAAACACCCCCTCTTGCCTCTTCAGAAAGATTATAGTATAGAAAACTCAATGTACTGTTTCTTAATCAAGATGCCCTAAGCATTCACTGAAGTAACATTTTCTGAAACAAGTAGTCCTGAAGGTTTTTGAAAACCACATGTCAAAGACTAAATTCTTGTCTTTCACCTTGATTGAAAGTCCACCCAGTGCCCCTGAAACCTTACAGCAAAGGCAAGGACTTTCTGAGTAGCAGTGTTATAGCTCATGAATAAGAGGCATAATGCAGTAGGCACTTGTCCTGTTTCTTGTTTTCTCCTACTTCCCATGTCCATCCCATTTGTCTTTCCAAGTGAGGATTGATCATCTTACCCTGGGTCCTCTTTCTTGTTTATCTTCTTTAGATGCAGATATTTTAGTATGTTTATCCTATCTTATAGGAATATATAAGTGAGTATATACCTTGTGAGTCTTTCTGATCCTGGGATACCTCACTCTGGATGATCTTTTCCAGATCCCACTATTGGTCTGCAGATTTCATGATTTCCTTGTTTTTAATTGCTGAGTAGTATTCCAACCAAGAACCATGTATGAATATAAGCTAGAACCACTGCTCGGATGTAGCCTATGGTAGCTTAGTATCCAAGTGGGTTTCCCTAGTAAGGGGAGCAGGAACTATTTCTGACATGAAGTCAATGACTGGCTCCCATAGCAGTGGACTTCAAAAGGGACAGGGAGGAGATGAGGAAGGTAGGGTGGGATTGGGAGGGAATAAGAGAGGGGGCTAAGGCAAGGATGCAAAGTAAATAACCTGTAATTAATATTAAAAAATAAAAATTAATTAAAAAAGAAGCATGATGCCATACACCAAAGTTAAAAACATTGAACAGCAAATAATCAACACAATGAAAAGTCAACTAACAAAATGTGAGCTAATCTTAGTAAAATATTCATCTTAAAAAAAATTGTCATGAATCAAATGGACCTAACAGACATTTACAGAAACCTACACCCAAACACAAAAGAATTTACCTTCTTCTCAGCACCTCATGGAACCTTCTCCAAAATAGACCATATAGTGGGTCACAAAGCAAGCCTCAAGAGATACAAGAAGATTGAAATAATCCCTTGTATCCTGTCTGATCACCATGGAATGAAGCTGGATCTCAACAACAACAGAAATAGCAAAAAGCCTACACACACATGGAAACTGAACAACTTGTTACTAAATGACAGCTGGGTCAGGGAAGAAATAAAGAAAGAAATTAAAGTCTTTCTAGAACTCAATGAAAATGAAGGCACAACATACCCAAACTTGTGGGACACAATGAAAGCAGTGCTAAGAGGAAAGTTCATAGCACTAAGTGCCTTCAAGAAGAAATTCGAGACAGCTCATTCAAGCAACTTAATGGCTCACTTAAAAACCCTAGAAAAAGAAGAAGCAGACACACCAAAAAGGAGTAGATGGCTGGAAATAATCAAACTTAGGGCTGAAATCAAGCAATTAGAACCAAATAAAACAATTCAAAGAATCAATGAAACCAAGATTAACAAACTGAAAGAAAAAAACCTCATGATAATCTTAGATGCTGAAAAAGCATTTGACAAAATCCAACATCAATTTAAAGTATTGGAGGGATCAGGGATACAAAGCACATATCTAAACATAGTAAAAGCAATATACTGTAAGCTTATAGCCAACATCAAACTAAAAGGAGAGAAACTTAAAGCAATTCCACTGAAATCAGGGACAAGAGAAGGCTGCCCACTCTCTCCATATCTCTTCAATATAGTTCTTGAAGTCCTTGCTAGAGCAATAAGACATTTGTAGGAGATCAAGGGGATATAGATTGGGAAGAAAGAAGTTAAAAGTATCACTATTTGCAGATGATATGATAGTATACCTGACCCCAAAAATTCTACTAGAGAACTCCTACAGCTGATAAATACCTTCAGCAAAGTGGCCAGATAGAAAATGAACTAAAAAAAAATCAGTAGCCCTCCTGTATACAAAAGACAAAAAGGCTCAGAAAGAAATTAGGGAAACAACACCCTTCACAATAGCCACAAATGACATAAAGTACCTTGGTGTAACCCTAACCAAGCAAGTCAAAGACTTATATGAAAAAAATTTCAAGTCTCTGAAGAAGAATTAGAAGAAGATATTCAAAGATGGAAAGATCTCCTACGGTCATGGCTTGGCAGGATTAACATAGTAAAAACGGCCATCTTACCAAAAGCAATCTACAGATTCAATGCAATTCCCATCAAATTACCAACATAATTATTTACAGACCTTGAAAGAAAAATTCTCAACGTCATATGGAATAACAAGAAGCCCAGAATTGCTAAAACAATCCTCTACAATAAAAGATCTTCTAGAGGTATCTCCATCCCTGATCTTAAGCTGTACTATAGAGCAACAGTTATAAAAACTGCATGGTACTGCCATAGAGACCAAATGGTGGATCAATGGAACCGAATAGAAGACCCAGAAATAAACCCATACACTCAAGGATACCTGGTCTTTGAGAAAGATGTCAAAACCATAAAATGGAAAAAAGATAGTATCTTCAACAAATGGTTCTGGTTTAACTGGATATCTACATGTAGAAAAATGCAAATAGATCCATACTTATCACCCTGCACAATACTAAAGTCCAAGTGGATCAAAGACCTCAACATAAAACCAGACACATTAAATGCTTTGTTCTTTATGTTCAGTGAGTCTCAGATTGAATCTGATTATATCAAGTTGTATTGGGAATTTTGATAATCATCCATTGTTGATTTTCTAATAGTTTACAAAAATTAGGAAGACAAGTATTTAGCCAGTTCCAATTTATCTCCTACCAACTCTGTTCTAAAGTACATTGGACTCTTTCCCACAGTACTGTAGGATTGCTCTTGAAATGCAACAGCACCAAACTTCTTGTGCGTGTGTGTGTGTGTGTGTGTGTGTGTGTGTGTGTGTACAAGGCTGGATGACACTGGAGTCCTGTTATCATTTCCACCTTATTCTTTTGGGATAAAGTCTTGCAGTAAATCTGGAGCTAGGCTGGCTGCCAGCAAATCTAAGCAACTCTCCTCTTTCTGCCACCCACTGCTCTGTGTTACGGTACGTGGCACAGAGACGTTCAGCTTTATAAGTTGATTTAGGGGATTTGGATTTACTTCCTCATAGTTGTGCAGAAAGCCTTATCACCCACAGAGTCGTCTTCCCAGCTCCTAAGATTAACTTCTGAATATAAAACTACAACCGGATATCAAATAAATTGAAGATCTTCAAAATGAATTTGAAAATAGAGAGAAAACTTTCTAGAATCCTGCAGATGGAAGCATAAGAATATCCCACATTTGCTCACTGCTTCTCCTTCACAGGTGAAATCCGAAGTGATCTGTGTATCTTTATTAGAGGACGCCTGGTTAACAAGACTAATGCAAAGTTAGTCTTGAGCAAAGCATGTAATTCAGCACAGCATCAAGTTTGATGTAGCACTCATCCCCAAATGTCAAATCTGCCACAGATATCGTGGCATCCTGCCCAATGGGTAGTGTTAGAAATGCAGTTTTAAAAAACCACGCCTGTATTCCGCTGGCACTTATGTTCAAGTGTGGCTGTCTTTATCACAGTTTAAAGCCGGCAAACTTCCATTATGACAGATGGACAGGAGCAGCCGGTGCCAACACTCAGCATGGCAGGATCACTTACAGAAGGCTTGAGTAGAAGGACAAGTGAACAAAACTGTTCTAAAATGCACCCATTTTGTCTTGGAAAATGAAACATTCCTGTTTCCATGATAGGGAATTTAGGTATTTAGGGTGTCACAGCTAATCCTACCATCAAGATTAAAGCAATTATGGAGACCAACAATAGCTAAAATAGCGCTGATTTAAAAAGCCAAGAATTCTTCACAATCTAGTAAATGACAAAAAAAAAAAAGTGAAAGGGAAACAAGTTGAAAAGAATGATGAAAGGAAATAAAGGCATTAAGGGAAGATGTATATGATTGTATATGTGTATGCACGTGCATATGACATGAAAGGAATCCCATATGTGTTTATGCATGTGTATGTGTAAAATGCCTCTCATGTAAACAACAGCTTATTAGGAAGGATACAGGCCAGAAACTAAAAACTAAAAACACACTCTCTTATTATTGGATCTTGAAACAAAATGGGTTTTCTAGGTGGAAAGCGGGTTCTGAAAGTGTTAAAAAATATTTATTATTTATGCATTGTGATACACACCCACCCACTGACCCCCCACACAGATATTTCTCACAAATCTGTCGATTTACAGGTACAGGTTAGAAGGACCTGCACCTTCTGAGGGTTTCAGTAGATGATGTTAACTTGGGGAAAGAGCCCAGCAGCCAAGAGTAGAAAAACTCTTGTTTCTGACACACTGAACCCCCCATCCTATTCCTCATAGCCAGCCATAATCATATATACATTTGCATTTCAAAGTATATGGAAACTACAAGTATAAAAATTCCCACACACTCTTCAAGGAACCTCTGCGATTTGTACCATTGTAGTTTGTGTTGTTTTTAATCTTTCCTTTGTGTTTGTGTCCATATATAAGTCAGAAGTCAATATCAAGTGACTTCTAACTCCACACTTTACTGTTTGAGCACAGTCCTTCATTTGAATCTTGATCTACTGGACACTGGGTTGGAAGCTGCCTTTGGAGTGCTCCTGTGTTCATGCCCAGTGCATGTGCTTAGCGTGTGTGTGCAGAGAGCTAACTCAGGTGTCTGTGCCTGCCCAGCAGTCCCTTCACCTGCTGAGCCATATCTCCACCCACAGATCCTGAACTTCTTTCTATGCTCAATGAGAGTCTTTCCACTCCTAGCTCTTCCTTCCCCAACTTCTAGTTCATAGGTTTATAGAAAGTCACAAATACATTAATAGAGGCTCGTAGAATAATTAATTAATTAGCCCTGCAAACTAATTCTCTTTTTATACTCTGAATTCATTTACCAGCTTCCCATGACTGTGTCACCTGTGAATAGGAACATTAAGGTGAAGCTTCTTTTATCTCTTTTGTTGTCGCATATTTGAGGAGTAATTGTTGTATAACAAATTTTATTTGACTTAGGCTAATTAATTATGTAGCCTTCTAACTGAGCCACTGCAGCTTAACCACAGTATTTTCCTATCCTTTACATCATCTCTTTGTTGTTTTAGGGTTTTTGTTGGTAGTGGTTTGTTTAGTATTCTTTCCAGAGGACTAGAGATGTTTCAGGTCATCCAGCTCTGCTTTCTTTTCATCCTATTAAAGTATCTTCTTTCTCTTTTATTTATTTTTTTTGATGGGAAAGAGGAAGTGAGGGTGCAGCCTTAACAATTTTTGAAACACTTTCAACTTTTTCTCTCATTTATGGCCTCTGTGCAATATACCTGTGGGGATGGTTCTGCTCCATCTTCTTTTAGGATGCTACAAGAATTTCCTTTTATAGAACTTCCTTGAAAATATCTTAGAGTATGCAAGATTATGCAGGATGATCTTGTCTTCCAATTCATAATTTGATTAAATCCCTATCACTTTAAAAATGGCATTCACACTCAAATGAAAAAATTGGGACACCAACTCACCAAAAACAAAACAAAACAAAAAAATCATCTACCTCCAATTTGTCCTGCTGAGAAGATGGGCAAGTACCTACCATGATCATCATCAGAGAGGTTTCACCCAGCAACTGATGGGAACAGAGGCAGAGACCCACAGCCAAACATTAGGTGCAGCTTGGGGAATCCTGCAGAAGAGAAGGAGGAAGGATTGTAGGTTGGTCTGATGCATGTTACTGACCCTCAAGATCTAATTACACCTATCCTTGTTTTGTAAACCTGCCTAAGACATAAATGATTGGTTGATTAAATGGCCTATGCCTAGGTGGGACAGAATGGGGTAAGAGTGGCAAAGGCTTCAAGGATCCTGTGATTTTGGGTTCAAGAGAGAATCACTGGAATCAGACAGATGGGAAGAGAGGAGGAAGGAGGATGCCATAATGGGCTAGTGTGGAGAAAAAACAGGGGGGGTGAGAACAAGGACTGCAATAATGGCATGAAAAGGCGCAGATGAAGAATGCAAATAAATACCATGGGATTGTGTATGAAAGGTAGAACAGATAAAGATGATTAAACACATAACAATGATGATGGCAATGGGTGGGGGTTGGGGGTGGATAGTGAAGATATTAAGACAGTGTAAGTGAAATATGTGCCTCGCCCGAGGTAAATAAGGCAATTATAAATCTAAAAAAAAGAATGCAAATATTTTCCTACCTTAAATTTTTATGCATACTAATCATACTATAGATGTACAAAAAATTTTCAAAGTTTAGCACGATGCAGATCATTGGAAAGGGTTACCATGGCCTTCATTTTGTCCTCCCAACACATGCACAAAGATACTAAAGTGGTCTTCAGTGTAATTGTTACAAATTACTTAAGAGCTTTTTATATCTATCTACAGGTGCTGACTTTGCAAATGACATTTTACTTCCTGATACTGAGTAGGTAATATAGTAAAGTTCATTATATTATTTCGTTTTGATACAGGCCATGGGCACTTACATTTTTATTAAGTTATAGTTATAGCAACACCTATTAATTCTTTATATTAATGACTATGACCTGAGTGTTTTGTTTTATTTTTTAAATTAATTTAGTTTTATTAATTACAATTTATTCATTTTGTATCCCAGCTGTAGCCCCCTCTCTCTTCCTCTCCTAACTCCACCCTTCCTCCCTCTACTTCTTCCATGCCCATCCCCCAGTCAACAGATAGGGGTAGTTTCATCTGACTCTAGTCTATCAGGTCTCATCAGGACTGGCTGCATTTTCTTCTGTTCTCCCATCAGGGGCAGGTGATCAAAGAGCTAGCCACTGAGTTCATGTCAGAGACAGCTCCTGATTTACTTACTCCTATCACCACTTGGAGACTGAGCTGCCATGGGCTACATCTGAGCAGGTGTCCTAGGTTATCTCCATGGTTGGAGTATCAGCCTCGAAAAGACCCGTGTCTTTTGGTTCTGTTGCTCTCCTTGTGGAGCTTCTGTCCCCTTCAGGTCTTTCATCTCCCCCTTCTTTCATGAGATTCCCTGCACTCTGTCCAAATTTTAGCTAATCCAATCTCAGCATCTGTGTCAATACCCTGCTGGGTAGAGTCTTGCAGAGATCCTGTCCTGTTCCCTATTTTCTTCTTCTGATGTCTATTCCATTTGCCTTTCTGAATAGGGATTGATCATCTTACCCAGGGTCCTCCTTCTTGCTTAGCTTCTTTAGGTATGCAGATTTTAATGTTTATCCTATATTATATTTCTAATATTCACTTATATGTGAGTATTTACCATGTGTGTCTTTCTGCTTCAGGTTACCTCACTCAAGATCTTTTTTGGTTCCCACCATTTGCCTGCAAATTTCAAGATTTCCTTGTTTTTAATTGCTGAGTGTTATTCCACTGTATAAATGTACCATGATTTCTGTATCCATTCCTTTGTTGAGAGACATCTGGTTGTTTTCAGATTCTGGCTTTTGCAAATAAAGCTGCTATGAACATGAACAAATGTCCTTGTTGTATACTTGAGCATAATTTGGATATATGCCTAGGAGAGCTATAGCTGCATCTTGAGGAAACACTGTTCCTAATTGTTTGAGAAAGCGCCAGATTGATTTCCAAAGTGGTAGTACAAGTTTCCATTCCCAACAGCAATGGAGGAGGGTTCCCCTTTCTCCACATCCTCTCCAGCATGTGTTTTCACTTAAGTAATTCATCTCGGCCATTCTGATGGGTATCAGGTGAAATCTCAGGGTTGTTTTGATTTGCATTTCCCTGGTGGCTAAGTATGTTAAGCATTTCTTTAAGTGTTTCTCTACCATTCTATATTCCTTTACAGAGAATTCCCTGTTTAGCTCTGTACCCCATTTTTTAAAATTGTATTACTTGATTTGTCGAGTTATTTATATATTCTGGATATTAGCCCTCTGTCAGATATAGGGTTGGTGAAGATTCTTTTCCCAATCTGTCATTTTGTTCTGACAACAGTGTCCTTTGCTTTACAGAAGTTTTTCAATTTCATGAGGTCCCATTTATTAAGTGTTGATCTTAGAGTCTGTGCTGTTGGTGTTCTGTTCAGGAAGTTGTCTCCTGTACCAATGAGTTCTAGGCTCTTCCCTACTTTTTCTTCTAATGGATTTTGTGTGTCTGGTTTTATTTTGAGTTCTTTGATCCACCTTGACTTTAGTTTTTTGCAGGGCATTAAGAATAGATTTATTTGTGATTTTCTACAGGTAGATATCCAGTTAGACCAGCACCATTTGTTGAAGATGCTGTCTTTTTTCCATTGCAGAGTTTTGATCCCTCTTTCTCTTTCTATGCCAGTACCATGCAGTTTTTATTACTATTACTCTGTAGTAAAGCTTGAGATCAGGCATGGAGATAACTCCAGATGATTTGTTGTTGTACAGGATCATTTTAGCAATTCTGGGTTACTTATTTTATCATATGAAATTGAGAATTGTTCTTTCAAGGTCTGTAAAAAATTGTGTTCTTATTATGATGGGAATTGCACTGAATCCGTAGATTGCTTTTGGCAGGATGGCCATTTTCACTATATTAATCCTCCTGATCTTTGACCATGGGAGATCTTGCCATCTTCAGATATCTTCTTCAATTTCTTTCTTCAGAGACTTGAAGTTTTTTCAAACAGTTCTTTCACTTGCTTGGTTAGAGTCATACCAAGGTACTTTATGTCCTTCATGGCTATTGTGTAGGGAGTAGTTTCCTTGATTTCGTTCTCGGCCCTTTTGTCTTTGGTATAGAGGAGAGCTACTGATTTTTTTTTTGAGTTAATTTTGTATCCAACCACTTTGCTGAAAGTGTTTATCAGCTGAAGGAGTTCTCTGGTTGAATTTTTGGGGTCACTTATGTAGATTATCATATTGTCTGTGAATAGTAAAACTTTGACTTCATCCTTTCTGATTTATATCCCCTTTATCTCCTTTAGTTGTTTTAGTGCTTTAGCTAGGACTTCATGTACTATGTTGAAGAGATACAGAGAGAGTAGACAGTCTTACGTTGTTCCTGATTTCAGTAGGACTGATTTAAGTTTCTCTCCATTGCATTTGATTTTGGCTATAGGCTTGCTGTATATTGTCTTTACTATGTTTAGATATGTGCCTTGTATCCCTGATCTCCAAGACTTTAAACATGAATGGGTGTTGGATTTTGTCAAATGCTTTTCAGCATCTAAGGAGATGATCATGTGGTTTTTCTCCTTTAGTTTGTTTTTTTGGTGGATTACATTGATGGGTTTCCGTATATGGAACCACCCCTGCATACCTGGGGTAAAGCCTACTTGGTCATGCTAGATGATATCTTTGATATGTTCTTGGATTCAGATTGCAAATATTTTATTGAGTATTTTTGTATCAATCTTCATAAGAGAGATTGGTCTGAAGCTCTCTTTTTTTGTTGTTGTTGGGTCTTTGAATGGTTTAGGTATCAAGGTGATTGTGGCCTCATAGAATATGTTTGGTAACGTTACTTCTGTTTCTGTTTTGTGGAACTGTTTGAAGAGCTCTTCTTTCAAAGTCTGGTACAGTTCTGCTCTGAAATCATGTGGCCCTGTGCTTTTTTTTGGAAGGGAGTCTTTTGATGACTGCTTCTATTTCCTTGGGTGATACTATTTAATCGATTTATCTGATCTTGATTTAATTTTGGTACATAGAATCTATCAAGAACATCATCCATTTCATCTAGATTTTCAAATTTCATATAGGCTTTTGTAATAAGACCTAATGATTGTTTGGATTTCCTCAGTGTTTGTCTCTATGTATCCCTTTTCATTTCTGATTTTGCCGATTTGGATAGTTTCTCTCTGCCTTTCAGTTAGTTTGGCTAAGGTTTTGTTTTCTTGTTGCTTTCCTCAAAGAACCTGCTCTTGGTTTCATTGATACTTTGAATTGTTTTTCTTTGTTTCTAATTCATTGATTAGCCTTTGAGTTCCATTATTTCAAATAGTCTTCTTTTAGTGTGTCTCCTTACTTTTTTTCCTAAGGATTTTAGGTGTGCCATTAAGTTGTTTGAATGAGATGTCTCAAACTTCTTTCTGGAGGCACTTAGTGGTATGACTTTTGCTCTTAGCACCTCTTTCATTGTGTCCCACAAATTTGGGTAAGTTGTGCCTTCATTTTCATTGAATTTTAGGAAGTCTCTAATTTCTTTCTTCATTTCTTCCCTGATAAAGCTGTCCTTGAGTAGATGCCCCAAATACTTTTTATATTAATTTTTATTTTTTTAAATTAATTACAGGTTATTTGCTTTGTTTCCCAGCTGTAGCCCCCTCCTATATTCCCTCCCAATCCCACTTTCCCTCCCTCATCTCCTTCCTGCCCCTGTCCAAGTCCACTAAAACCCACATACAAATCAAAATTTATGATAAAAATTTTCCTCTAAAGGAGTAAATAAATAAGAAAGAAATCCAGATGAGTAATGTTATCCTAACTCATTAATACATATTTTTATAATGATTTGATAACACATTTAGCTGTTTAATGTGAACATAGAAACCAAATGCTAAGGAAGAAGACAAAAAAATCCTCAAACATGCACCATACATGGATTCTTTGATCTGCCTGTGCTGCATTCATTGTCCGCACTTATTAATTGAATATCTACCTCATTTTGACTGACATGAGAAAGTTATGTTAAAAGATACAAATTTAAGAAAATATCACTAAATCATTTTTTGCAATAAGTTTATTCAAATTTTGAAGAAAAATATTTTCCAATTTCTTCTTGTGTCTAAGCTTGTCCAAAGCTTAAAAGTACCAAAATTACGTTTGTTACTTTATCTTAAAGAAGTATTTGAAACACGAAAAGATGACACTGACCTTGCATAGCTGCCTTTGGGAGATAAAGGTCTGAGGTCAAAGAATTCAAGGTCATCTTTAGCTGCATAGTTACATGAAAGCTACCTGGGGTATATCATGTAAAAAAGAAAGAAAGAAAGAAGAGAGAAAGAAAGAGAGAGAGAGAGAGAGAGAGAGAGAGAGAGAGAGAGGGAAGGAAGAAGGAAGAAAGATTAAGAGGAAGGTAGGCAGGTTTGTTGTGAAAAGTGTGGTTTTCACTGATACAGTTTTTTTGCCATTTTACTGTGATTGGTGGAGAGGCAGAAAAACGTACCGAACAGGAAATACATTCTTAGAATACACAACCTCAGTGATGGAAGATCAGAGTCAGCTCTAACTTTGTCAGTTATAAGATTTCTGATGTTTATTTCAAAAGAAGAACAATTAATCGGGCAATTAAGTTTAATAGTAGGACCCACATAAACCTTTTACAGTCATGAAAATAATTCAGAAATTGTCAGAAGGCAATGGATATGCGCAAAACTTCCTCTCAGGCATCATTGAAATTAAGCATAATATGAGAGAATGAACTTTGTTTGAACTCCTCAGACTAACATTATTCATCATTGTTAATATGTTTCACTCACATTAATAGGTTTCTGTGAGTTTCCTCTCCTGGCTAATGTAATATAAAGAAGCCCGCTTTCTTCATTTACCTCTGATGGCACTGCATTAGGGAGATAAGAGTGTAACAGCAGCTGCATGAGAGATTTGTGTTTCAAATTCTTTCCTGCAGCAGTTGCTTGTATCTATTGATGATTAAAGTACATATTTTATGTCGCCGTTATGAGAAGAAATACATATTTCCTCAATTAGTTTTTCCTAGTTATTTCCAGACATATCAGAAGAATTGTCAACTGAATTATAACCCAAATATTGTCCTAGAAAATAGTAAAATATTTCCTATGCATCTACAAATAGAAAGTGCATATCAAATACTTTCTCATCCCAACAGGGAGATACAGTTAGAACTCTCACGGCATCAGTAAGCATTCTGGGGAGTTAACAAGAGCTTGTTTCTCAGGCTTTAGAGTCGCGCTCTGGTGTCTGTCAGAGTTGCTTCTCTCTGGTTCATACTGCATGGTTTTCTATTTTGTAAGTATTTATGTTTATTTGGGTTATATCCTTTACTAGAATATAATCCTCTTGAAAACAAGAGCCATGCCAGTTTCAACCATGCACTCCCTCAAAGCCCTTTCCAGCCACCTTCATATACAAGAGAATAGTATAAAATAGTTTATAAAGTCGCATGATTCTGGTTTTATTGATATGATACAATGTGTTAATTTGGATAGTTATGAAGAGAGAAACACTGTAGTTTTTGAAATAGAGACAAATAATCTGTTTGTAGTATAATTTATACAATATTGTATTTTATTCACATATAAAATGAGTGAATTGTTATATTTGCGTATCTAAAACTTTCATCATAGTTCAGTAATTTGTTAGTGTATATATTCTGTTTTTTATTTTGACATAAGATCTCACTGTGTATTCAGGCCTTTTCTCAAACTATGTAGCCTAGCCTTCCTTGAGCTATTACTGTTCTACCCTCGACTTTCTGAATGATAGGGTCACACATGTCTTTGTTTTTGTTTGTTTGTTTGTTTATTTATTTGCTCATTTGAGTGTCTTCTTTTTTCTTTGTTTCTAAACCTGGTGCTTTTGAAAGCTAGTATAAAATAAGAGTTTCTTTGATGCTTATAAGTAATTATTATACTAACTAGAAAAGTAGTCTTTTATCAACAGGATGCCTGTAAATAACATTTTCTCAGCTTAAATATCTATCATTTAAATGCTATTTCACCCTATTTGTAAGAAACACAGTTTTGTGATTGATTGCTACTACTGTATTTTATCAACAAAGTTTCCTGATTGAAGGATTAGCTTTCCAAAGCAATGCTAATAACCTGAAACTTCAAACAATATTTCCTAAAACCTAAGAGACTCATCATTAAGATACTATTTGAGCTGGAAAAGTTATTGAATCAATCATTGAAATACATAAACGAAATTAAAGTTTTACATAACAAAATTAAAATGAAAAATTTGCTTTATTGGGATAGTTTATACTACTTAGATAGAGCTAAAATATTATTGGTGAGTAGGAAAAAATGAGCATAATTGAGATAAAATATTTAGGAGTATGTCCTCAAGGTCATCTAATAAATAACTATGGTCCAGAGGGAGCCGAGTCTATACTTTGTGCTGGCAGATGAACTTGGAAATGTACAAGAGTCTACTAAGTGAAACTGATTTTAAAGGCATGAAGGGATCATGGAGACCAGCTGAGGTGAAGAGAAAACATTGATTAAGGAGCATACTCACTGCAGTAGCAGCTCAGAATTGAAAGGATCATGGGGAAAAGTGGAGACTAGGCTAACTGTGAAGGCACAGCCCAGGTGCAGAGGAGATCCCAGTATTCTGGAGATAGCAGTACGATAGGACGACCTCAAAGGATAGCAGTAGCTGTCATATGTAGCTGCCCTGAGCCCATGAGCTGAGCTACTTACACTGAGGATGGCAGAGCCTTAGAAGTGGAGTCATTGAAGTCCTTTGGAGCATGAAATGTGAGCTCCCGAAGGCTGACACTAAGTTTTTTTACTACTGGCTTACTTTGATTTGAATATGACTGTGCCCAGGTTCTTCTCTCTGAATGTAAATAAATAAACAACCAAAAAAATCCACATATGTCCTATTTTAAAAATTTTATTTATTTATTACAATTTATTCACTTTTATCCCAGTTGTAGTCCCCTCTGCTGTTCCCTCCCAATCCTTCCCTGCATCCCTCTTCTCTTCCCATGTCCTATCCCCAGTCCACTGATAGGGGAGGTCTCCTCCCCTTCCATCTGACCCTTGCCTATCAGGTCTCATCAAAACTGTCTGCATTGTCTTCCTCTGTGGCCTGGAAAGGCTGCTCCCCCTTGGGGGAGGTGACCAAAGAGCCAGCCACTGAGTTTATGTCAGAGACAGCCCTGTTCCCCTTACTAGGGTACACATTTGGACACTGAACTGCCATGGGCTACATCTGTGCAGGGATTCCAGGTTATCTCCATGAATGATCCTTGATTGGAGTATCAGTCTCAGAATGGACCCTTGTGACCAGATTTTTTGGTTCTGTTGCTCTCCTTGAGGAGTTTCAGCCCCCTCCAGGTTTTTTTTTTCTCTCCAGGTCTTGCTATCTCTCTCTTCTTTCATAAGATTTCCTGCACTCTGCCCAAAATTTGGCTATAAACCTGAGCATCTGCTTTAATTCCCTGCTGAGTAGAGTCTATCTGAGGCCCTCTGTGGTAGGCTCCTGTCTTGTTCCTTGTGTTCACCCTCATCTGATGTCTATCCCATTCGCCTTTTTGAATGCAGATTCAGCATCTTACCAAGGGTCCTCCTTCTTGCTTTGCTTCTTTAGCTGTGCTCATTTTTCCTAGGCATATATCTAAAATATGCTCAAGTATACAACAAGGACATTTGCTCAGCCATGTTCATAGCAGCTTTATTTGTAATAGCCATAATCTGCAAACAACCCAGATGTCCCGCAGTTGAAGAATGGATTTATAAATTGTGATACAATTACACAATGGAATACTACTCAGCAATTAAAAACAAGTAAATCATTAAATTTGCAGGCAAATGGAAGAAAATAGAAAAGATCAAACTGAGTAAGGTATTCCAGAGACACAAAGACATGCATGGCATATACTCACTTATAAGTGGATATTAGACATATAATACAGGATAATCATACTAAAATCTGTACACATGTCCTATTTTGACTGGACAAGAAATCACAATTCATAAACTTTAGATATTTTAAAGAGATTGACTTTAAATTGTTCAAATTTTTTAAGACCGTGAGGTATTGAAAAGTTGATCTGGGTTTTGATTGTGATATTGATATTAGGATGATTTGGTGGTTAAATGAATACAAGAAGATTGTGGTTTAATAATAATATATCCGAATGAAACAATAGAAGAAAGGGAACAGGACAGGGACCTATCACAGATGTCCTCTGAAAGACTCCACCCAGCAGGAGACCAAAGCTTATGCAGATACTCACAGCCAAATTTTGGGCAGTGCACAGGGGTAGTATGGAAAAAGGGGAGGATAGAAATATTCTGAGAGTACATTAGCTCCACAAGGAGACCAACGAAGCCAAAAAATCTGGGCCCAGGGTGGCCTGAAGAGACTGATGCACCAACCAGGGACCATGCATGGAGAGGACCTAGTCCCCTTGCTCATATGCAGCCCATAGGCAGCTCAGTCTCCCAGTGAATCCTCTAATAAGGGGAGCAGGGGCATTCTCTGACATGAACTAGGTTGCCTGCTCTTTGATCATTTCCCCCTGGCAAAGCAGCCTTACCAAACCACAGAAGAAATATATCCGGGCAGTCCTGATGAGACTTGATATGCGGTAGTTAGCTAGTAGGGAAAGAGGTTTCCTCATTTTCAGTGGACTAGGGGATGGGGGACAGGGGTTCAGAGGAAGGAGGATGGGACAAGGAACCGATCCATGAGTGTAACAGAATATCATTTGAAATGATTGTTTTTAAGGCCAGTTGTGTTTGGTTTTTTCCTAGGTCTCTGGGCTATCCAGTCTCCAGTTTCTGGCCATCCAAGCAGTGCAGGGCATGCAATCTCACTTGTGGCATGGGACTCAAGTGAAACCAAACATTGGTTGGCCACAAAAGATAGGCAGTTTGGGCTCCTTCTCTTCCATTACTAGCAGTCTTCACTAGGTTCACCCTCATAAATTCCAGGTAATTTTCATTGCCCTACATTTCCACATAACTCCCCCAATTATAGCTTTCTTTCCTCCACGTTGTCTTCCTCCATCTACCTGTACCTGATCCTTCCCACTCCTGCCCTCACCAACTAGCAAAATTTATTCAATTTCCTCTTTCCAGGAAGATCCAGACATCTGTAGATCATAGCTTGGTTATCATTTACAATTATCAGACGGCAAAGAAGCATAAAGTAAGAAACTGTCATTGTAGATTGTATTTTGATAGGACAGGTTAAAACACAAAGCACGTTTTTCACTCCCATTCCCCTTAAGTGTCCAGAAAAGCTTTTTAAAGGCACTATTTTCACTTAAACTGTTGCTAAGTATATATAAACAGAAGAGTTATACTGTATCTTAGCCTCTTATCTGATTTTTGTTTTCTTGAGATTCATGACAAATTTAATGTGTCCAATATTAAGTATTTTTATGAAGAATTAAAAAAAACACAAAAAAACTCTACCTAGCAGTGTATCAAAGCAGATGCTGGGACTCATAACCAAACCTTCAGTTGAATGCAGGGAATCATATGATAAAAGGGGGAGTTAGTATGAGTGGGAGAGGACAGGAGATCCACAAGGACAAAATATATTAGGGCACAGGGGTCCTCTATGGACTGTTTCTCCAACCAAGGACCATGTATGGATATAACCTAGAACCCCTGCTCAGATGTAGTCCATGGTAGCTCAGTATTCAAGTGGGTACCCTAGTAAGGGGAACAGGGACTATTTCTGACATGAACTCAATGGCTGGCTCTTTGACCTCCCAGTCTCCCAGAGGAAAGATTCAAGGCAAAGTAGCTGCTCTTAGATTAATGCCATACCCCATGATTTAATATAAGAGCACAGACATTTTTAAGGTCACTAGATTTTTGAAGTCGGGATATTGGATCTGTGTCTTACTAAGTTTGGAAACATCATGAAAATGAGCAAGCACTGCATATACCAGGAGGAATATGAATCAGTGGTAAAAGATTTATGTTGGTCCTGAGATTTCAGAAATCTGGAGTTTTTAAGGATTGTTTTGGTCAGCTTTGAGTAATTAATTGTAGTTAATGAAAAATAAATAATTTTAAGTTATTTTCTATGCTCTTTCTCACATGGATGGCTAACTTGTTGGCATAAAATAATGGTATCTTTACATACTGATTTCTTAATACATCGTAGTCGCTGTGTATGTATTTTGTATCTGGGACACAGAAAAATCTACTTTAGGTGTTAAAATATAAGATTTAATGAGAAGTTTTAAAACATTTTTACCTGCTAATGACATCTCCAGAAGCATGGCTTGTCTACATGCATTTTGGCTTGCTTATTTTTCTTATCTCCAATTTATCATTCTTATTTCTCCTTGTTTAGCATGCTTGGGACAGGCTTGGGAGTCTGGTCTTTGAAAGAAACACTATCATTTGTCTTAGCTCCTTTATAATCCACTTTTGTTTTTGCAAATTATCTTCATTAAGACACAGAATAGGTTTTTTTTTTTTTGTCAAACATATTCCTCGAAAAGATTGAAATGCACACAATGAAAACATGAATTAGTTCCAATATGAAAGGAAGGCTTTGTATTCTATCTCTATTCACATTTGGCTTTGTTTTGGGATTCTCCTGTTTCAAGTGTCTCCTCCAAAATGCCCCCACCATTTCTAGAAAGTAAAGACAAGATTGTTTACATATAAGATCCTTGGGCAATTATTAATTTTCTCAACAGTTATTTGTAAAACATGTATATTTTCATAAAGTGGTAAAAAAAAAAAACATACGATGTAGAAGCTGGAAAGATGGAAAGATGACTCAGCATTTAAGAACACTGGCTGCTCTTCCAGAGATTCTGAGTTCAATTTCAAGCAACCACATGGTGGCTCACAACCATTGATAATGTGATCGGATGCCCTCTTCTGGCATGCAACTATACATGCAGATAAAGCACTCATATAAGTAAATAAAATCTTAAGAAATCATCCAAAGTACAGTCTTACTCTATTCTTTAAATTACTCAATAAGGCACACATTCCCTCAATTAACTTAAATTGTGAGAAGCTTGAAAACAGTTCTTTATAAGCATAAGATCTATTGCATTCAATACTATATTGTTTCCTAATACTGTTGCTTTTATTAGATATTCTGTTGTCATAGAATCTCAGGCTTTGTATTTTATAATAAATCCTGATGATTGAACTAAAAAAATATTAATATATAAATGCAGTGTTTCTATAAAAGATATATTATTCTTTTAATATTATATTAATTATTTTACAATTTCCTACTTGTATTTGCATAGTAGTAAACCCACTTACCCAGACTTTCTAGATTCACATATGCATCTTCATATTTTTAACCAATCAAGTTGGAATTGTCTCCTCCTCCTCCCCATGTCTTTCTTCTCTTTCTGTACTATTAATTCTGATTTGTTTTGTCAAATTATTCTTGAGATTAGAGGGTGGCCTGGAGTGAGCATTACTGACTAGAAGTCACGTCAGTAAAGAACAATGGCTGTCCCTCTTATTTGGAGCTACCAAATGCAAACAGCTCTTCAGCTAGTGGTGAAATGTCTTGAGCACTACCCTCTGCAAAACCAATACTGGGATTTTGTCTGTTTCAAGCAGGGCATGTGAATGCTATTGCATTCACTGAGAGTTCATACACTCATCTGCATTGCATCTGGAAATAACTCCGACTTCTATAATCCAAATTTGTTTCTGTTAACAATGGTAAATTCTCTTAGTTTCCTGAAAATTCAGCCTGCTGAGTGCCTACAATGTCTATATGTTTTATGTTGTCTGAACCAGGGAGATGATCATATGCACCACTCACTCAGTTAGGCGAGTGGTCATGCTATGATTCTATGACTTCTGCTGCCTTCCACCCCCTGTGGAACTTGAAGGTGTTTCTAGTTTTAGAATTTAGAACTTCATCAAGTCTACTTACCATGGCTTAAACAATACTCTGTTTGTTCTCATTTACACACCTGGATGGTAGTTTAATGACAGTTAGACCTATCACAGATAGAAACACACAGCTGCAGTCTTGTTTAGTTTTCTGTCTTCAGGGAAGTATAGAGTAGCTAGAGTGGTCTTCCTAGAATGGGTAGAGCATGGACAGCTTCTAGCAAGAAGGTGTACATTTTATTTACATATATTTGCACAATACATATGTACACATCATTATATATATTATATATAGTATGCATCTATAATATATCTATGATGAATATTTATGTAGGTTCATAGATTTCACAAAGGGGCTTCAGTATAGCTAACCAGCCAGGTCTTACAGACACCATATATTAGCACAGCTCTGTCCTTCTTTCATCAATTTTCCATCTCATAAACAGCTGCAGACTGTTTATAACTCACCCCTTTAAATTCTGATTTCTGTTTATATTACATCACTTATTCATAAGAAACATTGATATAAATTCCTGTTTGACTTACTTTGATACTGTGTTCATTGGATTTTCATTAGCCTCATAGCACAATTTATAAAACCTCTCTGGTTTTACGTTGTGAGACACCGAGTACATTAGTGTAGTTTTTGCTTCAGGCAAGCTCAACTGTTTTTCTTCAGCTGGTTAATAATAAATTTGATTTCTTTATTATATCAAGGCTGTAGTTTCTTCTGTGAGTTATGAGTAGCATATTCATAAAACCTGCTGATTTTATTGAAGTTGATAAAGCTTTCGCTTTTTGTTATTTTTTATTTTTAAAATTCCACTCCACTGTGTCTAATATATGATCATTTTCTGCCTTTTTTGCTTAAAGTAAATTATACTCTATGATATTGAATTTTAAGGCAGATATATATCAATAATTTATGTTTTTAATCAGTTAACCTTTTTTTTTTTTAATCTTGTTCTTAGTTCTTATGCTTTGGATTTTTTCTTTTGAAATTAGATTGGTGTGTTAAAATCTCCTTTCTTCTTATTTTTTATTTTTGTTTTTATTTTGGAGATGAAATTTAGAACCTTGTACACTGTGTGGTATATCTTCTAAAAGTGAGCATCATCTCAGCCCTTTGAAGCTTCTAAGTTTCGTTCATTTCTTGCTACTCATGTCAAATTTTAGATAAGAAGTTGGCTTCTATTATTCAGGTTTATGGTGTTATTCAGTCATAAGTTTTATACATTTTCCAATAATGTGTCTTCTAAAAATTATTTATTACCACATTTTATGTTTGAACTTGAGCTCTGCCTTCTTTGACATGACCATACTACGGCCTCCTTTCATCTTTTCTCTTTCTTTGATAGTATTATTTCACAAACTTTTAATTTCTTTTTTAAATTTATCGTTTATTCACTTTACATCCTTGTTGTAGTCCCATTCCTTCCCCCTTCCAATTCCTCCTCCCCTCCCTTACAGTACCTGCGTACTCCTCAAAGAAGAGGAGTTTCCTTACCCATCTGCCCCAGCTCAGCAAGTTGCATCAGTACTGAGCATGTCCTCTTCCCATGTGGGCTGACGAGGCAATCTTGTCAGGAGGAAGTGATCAAAAAGCAGGCAAGTAAGTCCTTATCTAATGCAGTCTCCACTTCTTCAGTAAAGATGCACATGAGGCCTAACTTGTCCATCTGCTACATCTTTGTACGGGACCTAGATCCAGTTCATTCATGGTCCTTGGTTGTTGCTTTACTCTCAGCAAGCCCCTCTGGACCCTGTTTCATTGGTTCTGTTGATCTTGTTGTGGAGCTCCTGCCATCTCCAGATTCTGTTCTCTTTTTTCCCACTTTTCCACAAGACCCGGTAGGTATCGCCCAATGTTTTTCTGTGAGTCTCAGCATCTGTTTTTGAGGTGCTTCTGGGTAGAGTCTCTCAGTTGTTGTATTCTCCCACCGGCAATGGAGGAGTGTTTCTTTCTCTGAACCCTCACTTGCATGTATTGTCATTTGGTATTTTGATCTTAGCCATTCTTGCTGGTGTGAGATGGAATTTCACATTTGTTTTATTTTGTGTTCCCCTGAGGACTAAGGGTGTTAGATTTCTTTAGATGTTTTTCATTCATTCAAGATTCCTCGATTGAAAATTCTTTGTTTAGTACTGTGTCTTATTTTTTAAATTGGGTTATTTTGTGTACGGGTGTTTGATTTCTTGAGTTCATTAAATATTTTGGATATTAGCCCTTTCTTAGACAAAGAATTGATGAAGATCTTTTCTCAATCTGTTGATTATCATTTTGTTCTGTTGACAGTGTCCTTTGTCTTATAGAATCTTTTCAATTTCTAGAGGTCAAATTTATAAATTGTTTATCTTAGAGCCTGTGCTGTTGGTGTTCTGTTCAGAAAGATCTCTCCTGTGCTAATGATTTTGAGGCTTTTCCCCACTTTCTCTTCTAATAGGTTTAGTGTCTCTACACTGGGACCAGAAGAACCGTGGTTTGGGGTTGGGGCTGTCTCTGGTCCAGAAGTGGGAGTGATCCAAGATTTCGTTGATGGAAAGAAGTCCCTCTGGACTTGTGGCCCCATGTTTGAGTGAGCAGAATGCAATGTGGTGGTGCAACAAGCCCTGGTTGTGCTTGGTCCCTAAACCCCATGAATTGGGATTGGAATGGGCCCTGAGGCCATGCTAGGCAGAAAGGGCCTTGCTTCCTGAACCCTGTCAGGGAGACAGAGGTGGGGTGGGGGTGGAGAAGTGGGAGGGGGAGTTGGAATCCTGCATTCCCTTCACCTGGTGTATCCCCTCCCCTTCAGGTCAGTGAGTGTTTTAGAATCTGATGCTAGGTTACTCAATATAACTGCAGTCTTTGATATTCTGTCACTCACATACAGTATACACAGCCTGCTGCCATTTTGGAAATCTAGATCTCGCTTTTTCACAGACTTTTAATTTCGTTTCCAAAGAATCACATTGCTTTACAGATAAATCTTGAAAGCATGCTAAAGTGGATGTAAATAGATGTTGATTATGTGTTTTCTTGCTTGATTACTAGTGTCAATACTGTGCACTTTTCATTTTTTTCTTTATCTTTTTTTTTAACCATGTGGTGCATTCAATTGTGATTCCTTCAAGTTAGTTACAGTTAGAAGAATTCGAGACTTTATGTAATATGGACTATATGTTTTTTATTCAGCTGATTTTTTTTGTTTTATTATATGATTGTTCAATTTTCTGGGAAGCATGCTTTCATTCCTATGGCTACATTTATACTAATATTTATGGTGCTGATAATCTTTTACCAAGCTTAAAATTTTTAGATTAAGTTTAGAGTCACAAAATTCAAAAATCTGAAAGAAATGGACAATTTTTTGATAGATTCCATCTACCAAAATTAAGTCAAGATCAGGTAGAAATATTGAATAGTCCTATTTCCCCCAAGGAAATAGAAGCAGTCGTCAACAGTCTCCCTTCCAAGAAAAGCCCTGGGCCAGATGAATTCAGTGCAGAATTCTACCAGACCTTCAAAGAAGTGCTAACTCCAATTCTCTCCAAACTATTACACAAAATAGAAACAGAAGAAACATTACCAAACTCATTCTATGAAGCCACAGTCCCCTTGATACCTAAACCACACAAAGACCCAACAACAACAAAAAAAATTCAGGCCAATCTCCCTTATGAACATTGATGAAAAATACTCAATAAAATCCTTGCAACCGAACCCCAGAACACATCAAAGATATCATCCACCATGACCAAGCAGGCTTCATCCCAGGCTTGCAAGGGTGGTTCAACATATGAAAATCCATCAATGTAATCCACTACATAAACAAACTGAAGGAGAAAAACCACATGGTCATCTCCCTAGATGCCGAAAAAGAGTTTGACAAACTCCAATACACATTCATTTTAAAGTCTTGGAGAGATCAGGGGTACAAGGCACATACTTAAACATAGGAAAGGCAATATACAGCAAGCCTATAGCCAACATCAAACTTAATGGAGAGAAACTTAAATCAATCCCACTGAAATCAGGGACAAGACAAGGCTGCCCACTCTCTCCATATCTTTTCAACATAGTACTTGAAAGCAATAAGCCAAAGCAATAAGACAACTAAAGGAGATCAAGGGGATACAAATCAGAAAAGAAGAGGTCAAAGTATCACTATTTGCAGATGATATGATAGTATACATGAGGGACCACAAAAATTCAACCAGAGAACTCCTCCAGCTGATAAACACCTTCAGCAAAGTGGCACAATACAAAATCAACTCAAAAATATCAGAAGCCCTCCTGTATACCAAAAACAAAAGGGCCGAGAAAGAATTCAGAGAAACAACACCCTTCACAATAGCCAATAATGACATAAAGTACCTCAGGGTGACTCTAACCAAGCAAGTGAAAGACCTGTTTGAGAAAAACTCCAAGTCTCTGAAGAAAGAAATTGAAGAAGATATCAGAAGATGGAAAGATCTCCCTTGCTCATGGATTGGTAGGGTTAACATTGTGAAAATGGCCATACTGCCAAAAGCAATCTACAGATTCCACACAATTCCCATCAAAATACCAACTCAATTCCTTACAGACCTTGAAAGAAAGATTCTCAGCTTCATATGGAGAAACAAAAAAACCCAGAATCTCGAAAACGATCCTGTACAATAAAAGATCATCTGGAGGTATCTCCATCCCCGATATCAAGCTGTACTACAGAGCAAGAGTAATAAAAACTGCATGGTATTGGCATAGAAACAGAAAGGAGGATCAATGGAACTGAATAAAAGACCCAGAAATAAAAGACCCACACACCTATGAATACTTGATTTTTGACAAAGAAGCCAAAACCATTAAATGGAAGAAAGACAGCATCTTCAACAAATGATGCTGGTCCACCTGGATGTCTACATGCAGAAAAATGAAAATAGATCCATATTTATCACCCTGCACAAAACTAATGTCCAAGTGGATCAAAGACTTAAACATAAAATCAGAACTCTAAACCAGATAGAAGAAAAAGTGGGGAACAGCCTAGAATTCGTTGACACAGTAGACAACTTCCTGAACAGAACACCAACAGCACAGGCTCTAAGAATAACAATTAATAAATGGAACCTCATGAAATCGAAAAGCTTCTGTAAAGCAAAAGACACTGTCTTCAGAACAAAATGACAGCCTACAGACTAGGAAAGGATCTTCACCAACCCTATATCTGACAGAGGGCTGAAATCTAGCATATATAAAGAACTAAAGAAGTTAAAAAACAATAAATCACATAATCCAATTAAAAATGGGGTACGGGTACAGAGCTAAACAGAGAATTCCCCGTAGAGGAATATAGAATGGCAGAGAAATACTTAAAGAGATGCTCAACATCCTTAGCCATCAGTGAAATGCAAATCAAAACAACCCTGAGATTTCACATTACACCCATCAAAATGGCAAAAAAAAAAAAAAAAGTCAAGTGACAATACATGCTGGAGAGTTTGTGGAGAAATGATAACCTTCCTCCATTGCTGGTGGGAATGTAAACTGGTACAACCACTTTGGAAGTCAATCTGGCGCTTTCTCAGACAATTAGGAGTAGTGCTTTCTCAAGACCCAGCTATATCACTCCTAGGCATATACCCCAAATTTGCTCAAGTACACAACAAAGACATTTGCTCAAACATGTTTGTAGCAGCTTTATTTGTAATAGCCAGAACCTGGAAACAACCCAGATGTCCCTCAGTTGAGGAATGGATACAGAAATTGTGGTATTTTTACACAATGGAATACTACTCAGCAACCAAAAATGAGGAAATCATAAAATTTGCAGGCAAATGATGGGATCTAGAAAAGATTACTCAGAGTGAAGTATCCCAGAAGGAGAAAGATAAACATGGTATATATTCGCTCATATAGACCTATAAGATATGATAAACATAATGAAATCTATAAACTTAAAGAAAATAAACAAGAAAGAGGACACGAGGTAAGATGATCAATCCTCACTTAGAAAGACAAATAGGATGTACATTGGACTTAGGACACGAGCCTACCAGAGGGCCTCTGCAAGACTCTCCCTAGCAGTGTATCAAAGCAGATACTAAGACTCATAACCAAACCTTTGGCAGTGTACAGGGAATCTTATGAAAGAAGGGGAGTTAGTATGGCATGGAAAGGATAAGAGCCCCACAAGGACCAAATATATCTGGGAAAAGTGTATTTTCTGAGACTGCCACTCCACCAAGGACCATGTATGGATATAACCTAGAACCTCTGCTCAGATGTAGCCGTGGTAGCTCAGTAACCAATTGGTTTCCGATAATAAGGGGAACAAGGACTATTTGTGACAGGAACTTAATGGTAGGCTCTTTGACCTCCTCTTTCCCCCCAAGGGAGGCAAAGTCCTGATAGGCCACAGCTGAGTACTTTGCAGCCAGTCCTGAAGAGACCTGAGAAAACAGGGTCAGATGAAAGGGAAGGAGGTCCTCCCCAATCAGTGGACTTGGAAAGGGGCAGGGAGGAGTTGAGGGTGGGAGGGTGGGATTGGGAGGAATGAGGGAGAGGGAATAGAGCTGGGATACAGAATTAATAAAATGTAACTAATAACAAACAAAAATTAAATAAAAAATAAGATTAGGTTTTGAAGCTATACAATATATACTTGTATTCTCTTATGCTCATGCCAAAAAGTCTATGAATTTATACACATTTTATACCCACACTCTTCTTCCAAGTATAAACTTTTATATTTATATTTTAACATCAGCTATATTTCTTAAATAATATTTAAATATTTTAAGCCAAACTTTGATGTTTTTATCTATAAAACATGAGTAAACATATGAATGTAGAAAATGTATAATATGTGAATGAATATAATTGAATGACATATGATATTCATTTATTTATTTATTTATTTATTACAATTTATTCACTTTGTATCCCCACTGCAGAACCTTCCCTTGTCTCCTTCCAGGCCCACCCACCTTCCTTCTTCTCCCCCTATGCTCTTTTCCTATTTGCCTGATAGGGGAGGTCCTCCTCTACTATCTAACCCTAGCTTATCAGCTCTCATCAAGCCTGGCTGCATCATATTCCCCTGTGGCCTAGCAAGGGTATACCCACCAGGGGGAGGTGATCAAAGAGCCAGGCACTGAGTTCATGTCAGAGATAGCCCCTGTACTGGGAAACCACTTGGAAACTGAGCAGTCTATGGGCTTGCTCTGAACAGGGGTTCTAAGACCTCTCCATGCATTGTCCTTGGTTGGAGTATCAGTCTCTGCAGGGGCTCCTGGGCCCAGGGTTTTTGGCTCTGTTGTTCTCCTTGTGGAGTTCCTGTTTCTTCCAGGTCTTTCTGTCTCCCATATCTTCCATAAGGTTTTCAGCAATCTGCCCAGTGCTTGGCTATGAGTCTCAGTATCTCCTTTGATACCCTGGTGGGTAGAGTCTTTCAAAGGTCCTATCTGGAAGGTTCCTATCCTGTTTGTTCCTACTTCCGATGTCTATCCTGGTTGCCCTTCTCAATGAGGATTAAGCGTCTTCCCTACATTCCTCTTTTTTGTTTGGCTTTTTTAGGACTATAGATTTTAGTATATTTATCCTATTTTATGTAGTTAATATCTTCTTATAAGTGAGTATATACCATATGTGTCTTTCTGCTTCTGGGTTATCTCACTCAAGATGATCTTTTCTAGTTCTCACCATTTGCCTACAAATTTCATGATATCCTTGTTTTTAATAGCTGAGTAGTATTCCATTCTGTAATTGTACTATAATTTTTATATCAATTCCTCTGTTGAGGAACAATCCTCTCCTCAATTGTTTTGAGAATATGAGTATTACAAAAAAAGCTGCTATGAACATAGTTGAGCAAATGTCCTTATGGAATGGTGGGATACTTTTTCGGTGTATGCTTAAGAGTGCTATAGCTGGATCTTGAGGTAGCACTATTGTCAATTTTCTGGGAAAGCACCAGATTGATTTCCAAAGTGGTTGTATCAGTTTACATTCCCACAAGAAGTGGAAGAGGCTACTCCTTTCTCCACAACCTCTCCAACATGCATCATCCTTTGAGTTTTTTATTTTAGGCATTCTGATGCGTATGAGGGAGAATATCAGCATTGTTTTGATCTGCATTTCCTGAATGACTAAAGATGTTGTGCATTTCTTTAAGTGTTTCTCTGCCATTCAATATTCCTCTGTTAAGAATTCTCTATTTGGTCCTTGTGGAGTTCCTGTCCTCTCCAGTTCTTACTAACTCTCGCTTCATTCATGATTCCCTGCACTCTGCCGAAGATTTGGTTATGAGTCTCAGCATCTGATTTGATACACTGATAGGTCTTTCACAGGCCCTCTGTGGTAGGCTCCTGTCCTGTTCCTTGTTTTCTCCTACTTCCAATGTCCATCCCATTTGTCTTTCTAAGTGAAGATTGGTCATCTTACCTTGAGTCCACTTTCTTGTTTATCTTCTTTACGTGTACAGATTTTAGTATGTTTATCCTCTCTTATGGGTCTAGGATCCATTTATAAGTGAGTATATACCATGTGTGTCTTTCTGCTTCTGGGATATGTCACTCAGGATGATCTTTTCCAGAGCCCACCATTTGCCTGCAAGTTTCATGATTTCCTTGTTTTTAATTGCTGAGTAGTATTCCATTGTGTAAGAGTACCACAGCTAACCAGAGATTTCTCAGGAGAGAAATATAGAATGGAAGAAAAATACTTAAAGAAATGTTCAGCATCCTTAGTCATCAGGGAAATGCAAATCAAAATGACTCTGAGATTTCACCTTACACTCATCAGAATGGCTAAGATCAAAAACTCAAGTGACAACACATGCTGGACAGGCTGTGGAGAAAGGGGAACCCTCCTCCATTGTTGGTGGTAAGTAAACTTGTACAACCACTTTCAAAGTCAATCTGGCACTTTCTCAGACAATTAGAAATAGTACTTCCCCAATATCCAGTTATACTGAAAGGGTTAGACTAACTTTGTAACCTATATGTCTTCTAAAGCCTATAGTTTTGAGTTTTAGGTCCAGGTTAAGCTAAAGCCTCTTAGCACCTTTCCAGAGAGTAAAGGAATGTGACCCTATCTGTGAGTACAGATATAAAAAAAGGGCAAGCAAGCAATGACCTTCACTCAGCAAAAGGAGGACCACACCCTTGTCCTTGAGATAGCGTTTCTTAGCAATGAACCTAGACTTCTTCTGAGTAGCTTTTGACCTCCAGCCAAAAGTCCACAGCCCCTAATCTTCAAGGATGAGCTAACCACCCCCACCTTAAATTGCAGCTGCATCCACACTTGGCAGGACTGGCCAAGCTTGAGCACCTAAGACTAACCAATTATCTTACTTTATAGCTTCCTCATCCAATCCTAAATTGCCAAAACTAGAACTTCAAATTTCCCGCAATTTTTCTTTTAAAAACCTAAAGGCCTTTGTCTCCCGGTGCCACTCTTTGCTGACCAGCAGGGGTGACCCCGTTGTACAATGGTTAATAAACCTCTTGCTTTTGCAACGAGTCTTGGTCTGGGGGAGTTTCTGGGAAGGGCGTGATTAAACTCCTGAGCTGTGAGACCCCAATACCACTCCTAGGCATATATCCAAAAGATGCTCAAGTACACAATAAGGACATTTGCTCAACCATGTTTGTAGCAGCTTTATTTGTAAGTATAGAATTCATAACCAGAACCTGGAAAAAACCCAGATGTCTAACAACGGAGAAATCGACACTGACTTGGTGTTTTATGGGGTTTTGTGTGCATGTGTGTGTTTCTTCTATTTTTTTCTTCTTTTTCTTTTTAAAATCTTCTGTTTTGTTTCTGCTTTCCTGTTTTTTTTTGTTTGTTTTGTTTTTTTTCTCTAAAGAGAAAATAAAGTAGCATAACATTATGTGGAAGAGCTGGTAAGGAAGAACTGGGAATATTTAGAGGATAACAACTTTGATCAGAATATATTGTTTTAATTTTTTTACATCAATCTGATTTTGTGTTCTTTGTATAAAAATTCAGCTTTTTTTGTATAAACTTTTTAACAGTTTTTTTAGTAATACATGCTATGTGTTTATGGAAACAAAGACCTTAAAATATACTAATTTACATTATTTTCTCTATATTTCATATCAATACTGTTGACTATTTGTTTCATTGTTATATTTTTCTGAAATATTCTGATTCAAATTTAAGTGTGTATACATGTTGTGTCTTTGGGCATTATGTTTTTATGTATGCTGTTTATTCATATGAATTTATACATGACCATAAAGGAAGTTAGAAGTATAAAGGGTAAGTCAGTTGTAGATAGATGAGAGATAGATAAATAGAAAGATAGATAGATAGAAGATAGATAGGTAGATAGATGATAAAGGGACAGGTAAACATAGGGATAGATAAATATATCATTGATAGCTACATGATAGATGATAGAAAGTGATGATAAATACATAATTAAAAATAAATGCATATTTTCTGGATAATATAATAAAAGCTAAAATATTTTTGCACAAAAACATGATTAATAAAGTTTAATTCAATTATTCTTTAAAAACATTTTGACTATAGTAAGGTTTTTGCAATTATTAAGTTTTTTCAGGCCTTCTTATTGTATGAGAAAGGTAATGAGCTGATGATTCTCCCAGTGGACTGAAACACCAGGCCCCAGGTACTGGGACAACATAGGAATTCTTGGGACAGCATTATCAACATTGAAGTTCCTGCACTGCAAGTCTACCATTGAAGTTGAGGCAAACGAGTTCTGGAACCCAGACAGATCAGAATACCAAAATGACAGTATGACAAGACTGTAGACCACTGAAGTACAGCTGAAACACCAATACACACTATCAAACCAGTGGGCCTCTCTTATCTTCCTGAAGAATACTCCAGACACCAGAGAAAGACAGACCCAGTCTGAAATACAAACTCCAGAAATAAACAGTGAAGGTTATGATAAGCAGATGGCCAGAGGTCAGTGTAAGAACACACCCCCCAAAAATCAGGACATCATGACTTCCCTAGCAGCCCCCAAAATCAATGGATATTTTATTTCATTAGAAACACAGGAAAATGACTTTAAAGCTATGCTTATCCAGTTATTAAAGGCACATAAAGAGGAAATGAAAAATATCTAAGGGAAATAGCCACACAGGTGGAGGCAAACAAAGGGGAAACAAACAAAGCTCTCAATGAAATAGCCACACATATGAAGAAAAATAAGAGGAAATGAACAAAGTTCTCAAAGAAATACAGACAAGTACAGCCACACAAGTAGAGGCACAATTAGTGGCATGTAGAGATGAAATGAACAAAAAAAATAGAAGCCATCATAAAAAGACAAAAATGCACATTCAAACAGATGAAGGAAATGGTACAAGACATGAAAACAGAATTTGAATCAATAAAGAAAACATAAACAGAGAAGACCCTGGAGCTGGAGAACTTAGAGAAAAGATCAGGAACCACAAAGGTAAACATCACTAATAGAATACAAAAGATGGAAGAGAAAATCTCAGGTGCTGAATATACATTTGCTGAGATTGATACTTCTCTCAAAGAAAAAGTAAAATCGCAAAAGTCCCAAACATAAACATCCAAGAAATCAAGGACACCATGGAAAGATAAAACCTAAGAAAAATGGGAATAGATGAATAAGAAGATTCAAGACTCCAAGGTCCAGAAAATATTTTTAAGAAAAGCATAGAATGGGTACAGAAATTGTGGTATTTTTACACAATAGAATACTACTCAGCAATCAAAAAGGAGGAAATCATGAAATTTGCAGGCAAGTGGTGGGATCTAGAAAAGATCATTCTGAGTGAAGTATCCCAGAAGGAGAAAGACAAACATGGTATATACTCGCTTATATAGACCTACAAGATATGATAAACATAATGAAATCTACACACCTAAAGAAGATAATCAAGAAAGTGGACATGGGCGAATATGATTAATCCTCACTTAGAAAGACAAATGGGATGTGCATTGAATGTATGACAGGAGTCTACCTAGCAGTGTTTCAAAGCAGACACTAAGACTCATAACCAAACCCTCAGCAGAGTGCAGGGAATCATATGAAAGAAGGGGAGTTAGTATGATATGGAAAGGATAGGAGCTCTACAAAGACCAATATATATCTGGGTACAGGGTCTTTTCTGAGACTGACACTCAACCAAGGACCATCTATGGATATAACCTAGAACTTCTGCTGGGATGTGGCCCGTGGTAGCTCAGTAACCAGGTAGTTTTCCAAAGTAAGGGGAACAAGGACTATTTCTAACAGGATCTCAAGGGCAGGCTTTTTGACCCCCCCCCCGAGGGGAGGAGCAGTCCTGTTAGGCCACAGAGGAGGACTTTGCAGCCAGCCCTGAAGATACCTGATAAAACAGGGTCAAATGAAAGGGGAGGAGGTCCTCCCCTATCAGTGGACTTGGAAAGGGGCAGGGAGGAGACCAGGGAGGGAGTGTGGGGTTGGGGAGGGAATGAGGGAGCGGGATACAGCTGGGACACAGAGTTAACAAAATGTAACAGAAAAGAAAAGTAAAATTAAAAAAAAAGAAAAGAAAAGCATAGAAGAAAATATTCCCAACTTAAAGAAAGATGTGCATAAACATACAAGAGGCCTAGAGAACACCAAATAGACTAGACAAGAAAAGCAACTCTTCACATCACATCATAGTCAAAACACTAAACCTACAGAACAAAGAGAAAATATTAAAAGAAGCAAGGGAAAAAGGCTCAGTAACATATAAAGGTAGACCTATAAGAATCACACCAGACTTCTCAAGAGAAACTATGAAATCCAGAAGAGCCTGAGCAGATGTCATGAAAACGTTAACAGACCGCAGATGCCGACTCAGACTACTCTACTGAGCAAAGCTTTCAATCAACATAGATGGAGAAAGCAAAATATTCCATGACAAAACAAAAATTAAGCAGTATCTACACAGCAACACAGCCCTACAGAAGATATGAGAAGGAAAACTCCTATCCAATGAAAACAACTACATCCAATAGAACATAGAATACAGATAATTTTCACAGCAAAAATTAAAAGAAAACAAGGATTGAATCAGAGCAACCACGAACTCCACAATAAAAGGAAATAACATTCATTGGTCACTATTATCTATCAAAATCAATAGACTCAACTCTCCAATAAAAAACCCAGCAGGAGAGCACTGCATCTGAGGAGCAGGACAACATTTTCCATACAGCGACCAAGAGACTGAACTCTGGGCCCTAAAACAACAGCGATCATGTTTCCCAGGTGAGAGGAAACATCCACTGTGTGGGAATTAATCTGGTCCACTCTCAGGTCACCCAGCCAGACCCTGGAAGAGATCCCGGGTCCCACAGGCACTAGGTCACCAGACCAGAGCCACACGTCTGCATGACCTGATCACCTTCCCAAGCTGACCTGTGGGCACAAAAAACATCACAGACTGGGAGTCCCAGTAGTGAAAAATCCCGACAGGGAAGGAAGAAAATGGTACTGACTTGGGTCACCCAGTCTTTCCCTAGAAAAGGTGTCACAGAACAGCTGGTATGAGCCACCATCACTGAACTGGGCTCCAGCTGTGGGCACAGACAGTTGCTGCACACCCAGCTCTCAGGCACAGACAGAGCTGTGCACCCCAAGGCACCAGAGACTGGGAGTCAATGTCAGGAGAAATCCTCACAGGGAACAAAGCAAAGGAGATGGACTTAGGCTACCCAGTATATCCCTGAAAAAGACCACGCAGACCATCCCAACCCAGGGACCTGCTGTGCACCAGATAGCCTGCTGTTACCAGGAGAGCGGTATCCACCACCACAGCTTACCACTTGGGTACTGGAGCACAGAGCCCCAAACTCAGACCTACAAAAGCCCAGAATCCCCGAGATAAACCCCCAGATACTGCTCCAAGGGGCGACCAGTTATCCCTAACAAAACTGACCAAACCACAGGACACACAGGTTATGGAAGCAGATCACTAAATTTACAGCAAGAAACCCAGAAGCAGCACAGCTGTCTTCAGGATTTCTCCCAGTGAGAGGAGAGCCCTCTTGACTAACAAGGACCACAGTTACCACTTCCTTCAGGAAACAAACAAACAAACAAAAACAAAAACAAAAACAAAAACAAAAAACCCCATCTTCCTGCCAAGGGGATTCTCTCTACCACAGGATTCCAGGAACTACCAGAAACTAACACCCAACAACTAAGATAGCCCAATGGGTAGAGGCCAGCATAAAAGCTCAACCAACAAAAGAGAGAGCAATATACCATCTCCAGAACCCAGTTATCCTGGGGGAAGTAGCCCTGGACACAACAACATAAGTGAAATTCAAGAAGATGACCTAACATCTGTGCTCATGATGAGGAAAACAGAGGAAACAAATAAAATGTGTAAAGACCAAGAGGAAGAAATAGAGGAAGATACAAACAAACAGATTATGGCCATCCATAAAGAAATACAGGAAGTTGCAACCAAACAGTTTGTGGCCTTTAGAGAGGAAATGCTTAAATCACTGAATGAAATAAAAGACACAGAGGACTGTTCAAACAAACAGCTGAAGGAATTGATGGAAAAACAGGAAAATACAGTCAGACAGATGAAGGAAATCAACAAAACGGCTCAAGATGTGAAGATAGAATTGGAAAAATTAAAGAAAACACAAATGGAGGAAATTGTGGAAAGAAAGAACTTAGGGAAGAAAACAGGAACTACAGAGGTTAGCATAATCAATAGACTACAAGAGATGGAAGAAAGATGTATGGAAGGTGTGGAAGATACAATGGAAGAAATAGATGTATCGGTCAAAGAAAATGTTACATCTAAAAACTTCCTGACACAGACTGTCCAAGAAATTCAAGACAACATAAAAAGACAAAACCTAAGAATAATAAGAATAGAGGAAAAAGAAGATTCTCTCCTCCAAGGCCCAAAAAATATTTTCAACAAAATCATTCAAGAAAATTTCCCTAAATTAAAGGAGAGGACAATAAGAATACAAGAGGCCTACAGAACACCTAATAAATTAGAGCAGAAAAGAAAATCCTCCCACCACATAATAATCAAACAAGTAAGTATACAGAACATAGAAAAGATACTAAAAGCTGCAAAGGAAAAAGGACAAGTAACATATATTAGCAAACCCATCAGAATCAACCTGACTTCTCAACAGAGACTATGAAATCCAGAAGGACCTGGACAGATATCATGCAGACCCTAAGAGAACACAGATGTCAGCCCAGGCTACTATACCCACCAAAACTCTCAGTCCTCATAGACGGAGAAAACAAGATAGTCAATGACAAAACAAATTTCAATAATACCTACACACAAATCCAGCGTTACAAAGATACTAGAAGGGAAAATACAACCCAAGAAAACTAGCTACTTTCAAGAAATCATAGGAAATAATTAACCTCACTACAATAAAAGAAAAAGCAACCAAGCACAGAACCTTATGACCGCAGCCAATATCAAAATCAAAAGATCGAACAGCCATCTGTCATTAATCTCTCTCAACATCAATGGACTCAATTCTCCAATAAAAAGACACAGACTAACAGAATGGATGCGTAAAGAAAACCCAGCAATCTGCTGCCTACAAGAAACACACCTAAGTCACAAAGATAGACATTACCTGAGGATAAAGGGTTGGAAGATCACTTTCCAAGCAAATGGACCCAAAAAGCAAGCAGGTGTAGCCATTCTAATAGCTGATAAAATAGACTTTCAACCACAATTAATCAAAAGAGATGGGGAAGGACACTTCATACTCATCAAGGGAAAACTCCACCAGGAAGACATCACAATCCTGAACATCTATGCCCCAAATACAAGAGCACCCACATTTGTAAAAGAAACATTAATAAAACTTAAACTACACATAGATCCCCACACATTAATAGTGGGAGACGTCAACACCTCACTCTCAACAAAGGACAGTTCAACAAAACAAAAGTTAAACAAATAATGTCTCTAACAGAGGTCATGAATCAAATAGACCTAACAGACATTTACAGAATCTTACACCCAAACAGAAAAGAATGTACCTTCTTCTCAGGACCTCATGGAACCTTCTCCAAAATAGACCATATAGTTGGTTACAAAGCGAGCCTCAACAGATACAAGAAGATTGAAATAATCCCTTGTATCCTGTCTGATCACCATGGAATAAAGCTGGACCTCAACATCAACAGAAATAGCAAAAACCCTATACACACATGGAAACTGAACAACTTGCTACTAAATGACAGTTGGATCAGGGAAGAAATAAAGAAAGAAATTAAAGTCTTCCCAGAATTCAATAAAAATGAAGGCACAACATACCCAAACTTGTGGGACACAATGAAAGCAGTGCTAAGAGGAAAGTTCTTAACACTAAGTGCCTTCAAAAAGAAATTTGAGAGGAGGCCAAGATGGCAGCACCAGGAGAACACTGCATCTAAGAAGCAGGACAACATTTTCCGTGCAGCGACCAAGGACTGAACTTTGGGTCCTAAAACAACAGTGATCGTGTTTCCCAGGTGAGAGGAAACCCCCATGGTGTGGAAATCAGGTGTGTCCAAGCTCAGGCCACCAAGCCAGAACCCGGAAGAGATCTGGGGTAGCACAGGCACTAGGTCCCAAGACCAGAGCCACATGCCTGTGTGTCCTGATCACCTTCCCATACTAATTGGTGGGCACAAAAACACCAGAGACATGGAGTCCCGGTTGGGAGAAAAACCCACAGGAAAGGAAAGCAGCAGGACTGGCCACGGGTCACCTGTCTTTCCCTGGAAAAAGTCTCGCAGACCACAGGTACCCACTGCCATCACTGAACTGGCCTCCTGCCACCAGCTCGGAGTGGCTGCGCCCAACTCCCTAGCACAGATGGAGCTGCAGGCCCTAGTGCAATGGAGACAGGGAGTTCCTGTCGGGAGAGGCCCCCACAGGGAAGGAAGGAAACAGTACTGACTTGGGCGACCCAGGCTTTACCTGGGGAAAGTCTCTCACAGACCTGCAGGTATGAGCCCCATCACCAAACTGGCCCCAGGCCTGAAGCACAAAGAGTAGCTGGGCACCCAGCTCCTGCAGACTAACAGGCAGGTGCACGTGCTGCCAGCCCAGAGACCTGCTTTGTACCAATTATTCCTCACAGACAGAACTGTGTGCCCCAGGACACCAGAGACTTGGTGTCACTGTCTGGAGAAATCCTCACAGGGAACTAAGCAAAGAGGATGGACTTAGGCCACCCAGTATATCCCCAGAAAAGGTCCCGCAGACTGGCCCAACCCAGGGACCTGCTATGCGCCAGATAGCCTGATGCCAGGAGAGCAGTACTCACATGCCACAGATTACTGCTTCGGTACTGGAGCACAGAGCTCCAACCTTAGACCTTCAAAAGCCCGGGATCCACGAGATCAACGCCCAGATACTGCTCCATGGGGCAACCACTTATCCCTAACAAAACTGACCAAATCACGGGACACACAGGTTACAGCAGCAGATCACTAAATTCACAGCAAGAAACTGGGCAGCTGTCTTCAGGACTTCTCCTGGTGAGAGGAGAGCGCTCTCAACTAATAAAGACCACAGTTACCATTCAGGTCTCTACGCCTGAGGTGAGCAGCTGCAACTCCTAAAAAACACCAGCCACCCAGTGACTATACCCAAAAACCTGAGAAGGCTTCCTTCAGAAAAAAACCATGTTCCTGCCAAAGGGATTCTCTCCACCAGCGGATTCCAGGAAAAACCAGAAACCAACTTCCAAAATCTAAGATCACCCAATGGGTAGAGGCCGGCGTAAAAGTTCAACCAACAAAAGCCAGAGCAATATGGCATCTCCAGAACCCAGTTATCCAGGGACAAGTAGCCCTAGACACCCCATCATAATTGTAATGCAAGAAGAGGACGTAACATCTATGATCACGAAGAAGATAACAGAGGAACCAAATAAAAGGCATACAGAAAGAGGAAGATAAAAACAAACAGTTTATGGCCATCCATAAAGAAATAGAAGAAGTTGCAGCCAAACGGTTAGTGGCCTATAGAGAGGAAATGCTTAAACCACTAAATGAAATAAAAGACACAGAGGACTGTTCAAACAAACAGCTGAGGGAATTGATGGAAAAACAGGAAAATACAGTCAGACAAGAGAAGGAAATAAAAAAAATGGCTCAAGACCGGAATAGAATTGGAAAACTTAAAGAAAACACAAAAGGAGGAAATTGTGGAAAGAAAGAACTTAGGAAAGAAAACAGGAACCACAGAGGTTAGCATAACCAATAGACTATAAGAGATGGAAGAAAGAATATCAGGTGTGGAAGATACAATGGAAGAAATAGATGTATCGGTCAAAGAAAATGTTAAATCTAAAAACTTCCTGACACAGACCGTCCAAGAAATTCAAGACAACATAAAAAGACAAAACCTAAGAATAATAGGGATAGAGGAAAAAGAAGATTCCCTCCTCCAAGGCCCAGAAAATATCTTTAACAAAATCATTGAAGAAAATTTCCCCAACTTAAAGGAGAGACCAATAAGAATTCAAGAAGCCTACAGACAATAAATTAGAGCAGAAAAGAAAATCCTCCTGCCACATAATGATCAAAACAGTAACTATACAGAACAAAGAAAAGATACTAAAAGCTGCAAGGGAAAAAGGACACGTAACATATATTAGCAAACCCATCAGAATCAACCTGACTTCTCAACAGAGACTATGAAATCCAGAAGGACCTGGACAGATATCATGCAGACCCTAAGAGAACACAGATGTCAGCCCAGGCTACTATACCCACCAAAACTCTCAGTCCTCATAGACGGAGAAAACAAGATAGTCAATGACAAAACAAATTTCAACAATACCTACACACAAATCCAGCGTTACAAAGATACTAGAAGGGAAAATACAACCCAAGAAAACTAGCTACTTTCAAGAAATCATAGGAAATAATTAACCTCACTACAGTAAAACAAAAAGCAACCGAATACACAACCTTATGACCAAAGGCAACATCAAAATCAAAGGATCTAACAGCCACTGGACATTAATATCTCTCAACATCAATGGACTCAATTCTCCAATAAAAAGACACAGACTAACAGAATGGATGCGTAAAGAAAACCCAGCAATCTGCTGCCTAAAAAAACACACCTAAGTCACAAAGATAGACATTACCTGAGGGTAAAAGGTTGGAAGATCACTTTCCAAGCAAATGGACCCAAAAAGCAAGCAGGTGTAGCCATTCTAATAGCTGATAAAATAGACTTTCAACCAAAATTAATCAAAAGAGATGGGGGAGGACACTTCATACTCAAGGGAAAACTCCACCAGGAAGACATCACAATCCTGAACATCTATGCCCCAAATACAAGGGCACCCACATTTGTAAAAGAGACATTTATAAAATTTGAACCACACATAGATCCCCACACATTAATAGTGGGAGACTTCAACACCCCACTCTCAGCAAAGGACAGGTCAAAAAAACAGAAATTAAACAAAGAAACAATGTCTCTAACAGAGGTCATGAATCAAATGGACCTGACAGACGTTTACCGAACCTTACACCCAAACACAAAAGAATTTACCTTCTTCTCAGCACCTCATGGAACCTTCTCCAAAATAGACCATATAGTTGGTCACAAAGTGAGCCTCAACAAATACAAGAGGATTGAAATAATCCCTTGTATCCTGTCTGATCACCATGGAATAAAGCTGGACCTCAACATCAACAGAAATAGCAAAAACCCTATACACACATGGAAACTGAACAACTTGCTACTAAATGACAGTTGGATCAGGGAAGAAATAAAGAAATTAAAGTCTTCCCAGAATTCAATAAAAATGAAGGCACAACATACCCAAACTTGTGGGACACAATGAAAGCAGTGCTAAGAGGAAAGTTCATAGCACTAAATTCCTTCAAGAAGAAATTCGAGACAGTGCATTCAAGCAACTTAATGGCTCACCTAAAAACCCTAGAAAAAGAAGCAGACACACCAAAAAGGAGTAGATGGCTGGAAAAAAATAAATCTCAGGGCTGAAATCAATCAATTAGAAACTAAAACAATTCAAAGAATCAAAGAAACCAAAAGTTGGTTCTTTGAGAAAATCAACCAGATCAACAAACCCTTAGCCAAAATAACTAAAAGACAGAGACACCATCCAAATCAACAAAATCAAAAATGAAAAGGGGGGCATAACTACAGACATTGAGGAAATCCAAACAATCATTAGGACTTACTTCAAAAGACTATATGCCACAAAATATGAAAACCTAAATGAAATGGACAATTTTCTTTATTGATTTGACTTACCAAAGCTGAATCAAGACCAGGTAAATCAATTAAATAAACCTATGTCCTCCAAGGAAATAGAAGCAGTAATAGAAAGTCTCCTATCCAAAAAAAAGCCCAGGACCAGATGGTTTCAGTGCAGAATTTTACCAGACCTTCAAAGAATAGCTAACTCCAGTTCTCTTCAAACTATTCCACAAAATAGAAACAGAAGGAACATTACCAAACTCACTCTATGACGCCACAGTCACCTTGGTACCTAAACCTCACAATGACCCAACAAAGTAGGAAAATTGCATGCCAATCTCCCTTATGAATATTGATGCAAAAATACTCAACAAAATACTTGCAAACCAAATACAAGAATACATCAAAGATATCATCCATTATGACCAAGTAGGCTTCATTCCAGGTATGCAGGTGTGGTTCAATATATGGAAATCCATCAATGTGATACACCAAAGTAACAAACTGAAAGAAAGAAACCAAATTATAACCTCCATAGATGCTGACAAAAATCAATATCCATTTATGTTTAATGTATTGGAGAGATCAGGTATACAAGGCACATATCTAAACAGTAAATGCAATATACAGCAAGCTTATAGACAACATCAAACTGAATTGAGAGAAACTTAAAACAATCCCACTGAAATGAGGGTCAAGACAAAGCTGCCCACTTTCTCCATATCTTTCAACATAGTGCTGGAAGTCCTTGCTAGAGCAATAAGACAGTTGAAGGAGATCAAGGGGATACAAATTGGAAAGGAAGAAGTCAAATCACTATTTGCAGATGATATGATAGTATACATGAGTGACCCCAAAAACTCTACCAGGGAACTCCTACAGCTGATAAACACCTTCAGCAAAGTGGCCAGATACAACATTAACTCAAAAAAATCAGTAGCCCTCCTGTATACAAAAGACAAAAGGGCTGAGAAAGAAATTAGGGAAACAACACCCTTCACAATAGCCACAAATGACATAAAGTACCTTGGTGTAACTCTAAGCAAGCAAGTCAAAAACTTGTATGAAAAAAATTTCAAGTCTCTGAAGATAGAATTAGAAGAAGATATGAGAAGATGGAAAGATCGCCCATGCTCATGTTTTGGCAGGATTAACATTGTAAAAATGGCCATCCTACCAAAAGCAATCTACAGATTCAATGTAATTCCCATCAAATTACCAACACATTTCTTACAGACCTAGAAAGAAAAACTCTCAACTTCATATGGAATAACAAGAAACCCAGAATTGCTAAAACAATACGCAACAATAAAAGATCTTCTGGAGGTATCTCCATCCCTGATATTAAGCTGTACTATAGAGCAACAGTAAAAAAAAAAAAAAAAAAAAAAACCTGCTTGTTACTGGCATAGGAACAGAATGGTGGATCAATGGAAATGAACAGAAGACCCAGAAATAAACCCACACACTTATGGACACCTGATCTTTGACAAAGACGCCAAAACCATACAATGGAAAAAAGATAGCATCTTCAACAAATGGTGTTGGTCTAATTGGATGTCTAAATGTAGAAAAATGCAAATAGATCCACACTCATCACCCTGCACAAAACTAAAGTCCAATTGGATCAAAGACCTCAACATAAAACCAGACACATTAAATCAGTTAGAAGAAAAAGTGGGAAAATGCTAGAATTCATTGGTACAGGAGACAACTTCCCAAACAGAACACCAACAACACAGGCTCTAAGAGCAACTACCAATAAATGGGACCTCATAAAACTGAAAATCTTCTGTAAAGCAAAGGACACTGTCATCAAAACAAAACGACTGCCTACAGATTGGAAAAGAACCTTCACCAACCCTTTATCTGGCAGAGGGCTAATCTCCAGTATATAGAGAGAACTAAAGAAGCTGAAAAGCAGCAAACCAAGTAATCCAATTAAAAAATGGGGAAGAGAGCTAAACATAGAATTCTCTGTAGTGGAATATCGAATGGCAGAGAAACACTTAAAGAAATGCTCAATGTCTTTGGCCATTAGGGAAATGCAAATCAAAACAACCCTGAGATCTCACCTTACACCTATCAGAATGGCCAAGATGAAAAACTCAAGTGACAACACGTGCTGGAGAGGTTGAGGAGAAAGGGGAAACCTCTTCCAATGCTGCTGGGAATGTAAATTTGAACAACCATTCTGAAAATAAATCTGGCGCTTTTTCAGACAACTACGAATAGTGCTTCCTCAAGATCCAGTCATACCAGTCCTGGGCATATATCCAAAAGAGGCTCAAGTACACAAAAAAGACATTTGCTCAACCATGTTTCTAGCAGCTTCATTTGTAATAGCCAGAACCTGGAAACATCCGGGATGCCCCTCAACTGAAGAATCGATGCAGAAATTGTGGTACATCTACACAATGGAGTATTACACTGCAAAGAAAAATAAGGAAATCATGAAATTTGCAGGTAAATGGTGGGACCTGGAAAGGATCATTCTAAGAGAGCTGTCCTGGAAGCAGAAATCCCCGCATGGTATATACTCACTCATATATTCATATAACATAGGATAAACCTACTAAAATCTGTACATCTAAAGAAACTAATCAAGAGAGAGGACCCTGACTAAAATGCTCAGTCCCCATCCTGAAAGGCAAAGAGGATGGACATCAGAAGAAAAAGAAAACAGGAAACAACCTAGGAACCTGCCACAGAGGGCCTCTGAAAGGCTCTGCCCTGCAGACTATCAAAAGAGATGCTGGGACTTACTGGCAACTGTTGGGCAGAGTGCATGGAATCTTATGTAAGAAGTGGGAAATAGTAAGAGCTGTAGAGGACAGGAACCCCACATGGAAAGCAACAGAACCAGACAATTTGAACACAGAGGTCTTCCCAGAGACTCATGCTCCAACCAAGTACCAGGCATGGAGATAACCTAGAATCCCTGTGCAGATGTAGCCCATGGAAGTTTAATGTCCAAGTGGGTTACATAGTAATGGGAAGAGGGACTGCCTCTGACATAATCTGATTGGCCTGCTCTTTGATGACTTCCCCCTGAGGGAGGAGCAGCCTTACCAGGCCACAGAAGATGACAATGCAGTCACTCCTGATGTGATCTAATAGTCTAAGATCAGAAGGAAGGAGAGGAGACCTCCCTGATCAGTGGACTTGTGGAGGGGCATACAAGAAGATGTGGGGGGGAGGGTTGGACTTGGAGCTGAGGAGGAAGTGGCTTATGGGGGGGACACAAAGTGAATGAAGTGTAATTGATAAATAAAATAAAAAAATAAAAAATAAAAATACCTTGGAATAAACTTAAAAGAAAAGACACAGACTAACAAAATGATTGCAGAAAGATGATCCAAACTTCTTCTGCACCCAAGAAACACATCTCTGTGATGAAGATAAACACTACCTCAGAGAAAATAGCTGGAAATTTTTTTTCAAGCAAGTGGACCCAGAAAACAAGCTTGGTGGGGTAGCTATCATAATTTCTAATAAAATAGACTTCCAACCAAAATTAATCAAACAAGATAAGGAGGGGCAATCATCAAAGGAAAAATCCATCAGAAAAACATCACAAATCTGAACATCTATGCCTCAAATATAAGAGCACCTACATTTTTAAATTATACGTTATTAAAGCTTAAATCTCACATAGATTCCAACACCTTAATAATGGGATACTTCAACACTCCACTCTCCCCAAGGGACAGATCATCTAGACAGAAGCTAAATAGGGAAATAAAAGCACTTACAGAGGTCCTGAATCAAATGGATCTATTAGGTGTCTACAGAACTTTCTACCGAAATTCAAAAGAGTACAACTTTTCAGCACCTCATGGAACCTTCTCCAAAATAGACAATATAGTTGGACACAAAGCAAGCCTCAGCAGATGCAAGAAGATTGAAATAAAACCTTGTATTCTATCTGACCATCGCGGACTAAAGCTGAACCTCAACAACAACAACAGAAATAGAAAAGAGCCTACACGTACATGGAAACTGAACAACTTCCTACCAAATGACAGTTAAGTTAGGGAAGAAGTAGAGGGGCGGAGCCAAGGTGTCGACAAGCACACACAGTTTCTGAGCTATGGAAGAGCTAAACCTCTGAGTTGGTGAGTGGAAGGACCTCTAACCCAGGAAAACAAAGGCGAGGCTTTCTAAACAACAGGAAACATTGCAGGAGATGAAAACTTTGGTCTCGGTCACCCGGGGATTTGTTTGGGGAAGGTGAGAAACGATCCTTTGATCTCCCTGCACTCCCCTTCCCGAGACCTCCCTCCTTCTTGGCACAGTGGACTCATCTTTCTCAGCACAGACCTAACTGCCTGGGGTCTGTAGCCACTGAGGCAGAGCTCCAAGCCCTTTAGCGGCAAATGCCAGCAGTACCTGTGATCATCACTAGCGCCTGCGACTTATACAGTGCAGATCCCCTCCCACACACTCAAGGGTTCAACATTAGCCATCACTCTGTCCCTGGAGACACACGCCCACGCCCACTTACACACACACACACACACACACACACACAAACACACACACACACACACAAACATGCGCACATGCATGCACACCAGGGAAAGGGACCTCTCTCAGCTTCCTGAAGAACATTCCAGACGCCACAGAGAGACAGTACCAGTCTGATCTGCAGAATCCCAAAACAAACAGGAAGGTTTCAGATAAGCCAATGGCCAGGGGTAGGCGAAAGAACACTTCCAACATAAATCAGGACATCATGACTTCACCAGCAAACCCCAAAATTGGTGGATACTCCAATTCATTAGAAGCACAGGAAAATGACTTTAAAGCCATGCTTACCGAATTATTTGAGGCTCATAAAGAGGAAATGAACAAATCTTTCAAAGAGTTGGCCAGTCAATTGGAGGTAAAGAAAGAAGAAATAGACAAAATCCTTAAAGAATCACGGGCAAACATAGCCAATCAAATAGAGGCACAAGGAGAGATAAAATTAGTGGCAAATAAAAAGGAAATGAACAAAGAAATAGAGACCATCGTAGAGAGACAGGAATCCAAATTCAAACACATGAAAGAAATGGTGCAAGGCATGAAAACAGAATTAGAATCAATAAAGAGAACACAAACTGAGAAAACACTTGAGCTGGAGAACTTGGAAAAAAGATCAGGAACCACAAAAGTAAGCATCACCAACAGAATACAAGAGATGGAAGAGAGAATCTCTGGAGCTGAAGACACACTTGCAGAAATTGGTACTTCTCTCAAAGAAAAAGTAAAATCAGAAAAGTTCCAATCACAAAATATCCAAGAAATCAAGGATGCTATGAAAAGACAAAATCTAGGAATAATAGGAATTGATGAAAAAGAAGACTCCAGGCTACAAGGTCCAGAAAATATTTTCAAGAAAATCATAGAAGAAACTTTTCCCAACTTAAAGAAAGAGATGTCCATAAATATACAAGAGGCCTACAGAACACCAAATAGACTAGACAAGAAAAGAAACACATCACTTCACATCATAGTCAAAACACTAAATCTACAGAACAAAGAAAAGATATTAAAAGCAGCAAAGGGAAAAGGCCAAGTAACATATGAAGGTAGACCTATCAGAATCACACCGACTTCTCATCAGAAACTATGAAAGCCAGAAGGGCCTGGGCAAGTATCATGGAGACTCTAAGAGATCACAAATGTCAACCCAGACTACTATACCCTGCAAAGCTTTCAATCAACATAGATGGAGAAAACAAAATATTCCATGACAAAACTAAACTTATGCAACATCTACACAGCAAACCAACCGTACAGAAGATACTAGAAGGAAAACTCCAATCCAATGAAAACAACTTTAACCAAGAAAACAGGGCATACAGATAATACCCCAACAAAAATGAAAAGAAAACAAGCAATGAAACAGGGTACGATCACCGACTCCATTACAAAAGGAACTAACATGCATTGGTCACTATTATCTGTCAATATCAATGGACTCAACTCACCAATAAAAAGACACAGGCTAACAGAATGGTTGCAGGAACAAGATCCAACATTCTGTTGCATCCAAGAAACACACCTATGCAACAAATATAAACACTACCTCAGAGTAAAGGGCTGGAAAAATGCTTTTCAAGCAAATGGTTCCAGAAAACAAGCTGGAGTAGCCATCCTAATATCTAATAAAATAGACTTTCATTCAAAGTTAATCAAAAAAGATAAGGAGGGCCACTATATTCTCACCAAAGGAAAAATCCACCAAGAGGACATCACAATCTTGAATATCTATGCCCCAAATACAAGAGCACCTACATTCGTAAATGAAACATTATTAAAGTTTAAATAGTACATTGTTCCTAATACCTTAATAGTGGAAGACTTCAAAACCCCACTCTCATCAAGGGACAGATTAACTAGACAGATACCAAATAGGGAAATAAAAGCACCCACAGAATCCCTAAATCAAATGGACCTAATAGACGTCTACAGATCTTTTCACCCAAACTCAAAAGAGTACACCTTCTTTTCAGCACTGCATGGAACCTTCTCCAAAATAAACGATATAGTGGGTCACAAAGCAAGCCTCAACAGATACAAAAGGATTGAAATAATCCCTTGTATACTATCTGACCACCATGGACTAAAGCTGGACATCAACAACAACAGAAACAACAAAAAGCCAACATGCACATGGAAACTGAACAACTTACTACTCAATGACACCTGGGTTAAGGAAGAAATAAAGAAAGAAATAAAAGACTTCCTAGAATTCAATGAAAATGAAGGCACAACATACCCAAATTTATGGGACACATTTAAAGCAGTGCTCAGAGGAAAATTTATAGCACTAAGTGCCTGCAAGAAGAAATTCGTAACATCACATATAAACAACTTAATGGCCCAACTGAAAACCCTAGAAAAAAACGAAGCAGATACACCCAAGAGGAGCAGAGAGCTGGAAACAATCAAACTCAGGGCTGAAATCAATCAATTAGAAACAAATAAAACTATTCAAAGAATCAATGAAACAAAAAGCTGGTTCTTTGAGAAAATCAACAAGATAGACAAACCCTTAGCCAAACTAACTAAAAAGCAGAGAGAAATTATCCAGATCAGCAAAATCAGAAATGAAAACGGGGACATAACTACAGACACTGAGGAAATCCAAACAATTATTAGGTTATACTATAAAAACCTATATGCCACAAAATTTGAAAACCTAAATGAAATGGATAATTTTCTTGACAGATTCCATCTACCAAAATTAAGTCAAGATCAGGTAGAAAGACTGAATAGCCCTATATCTCCCAAGGAAATTGAAGCAGTGATTAACAGTCTCCCCTCCAAAAAAAGCCCTGGGCCAGATGGCTTCTGCACAGAATTCTATAAGACCTTCTCTAAGAAGTGCTAACACCAATTCTCCTCAAACTATTCTACAAAATAGAAACAGAAGGAACAGTACCAAAATCATTCTATGAAGCCACAGTCACATTGATACCTAAATCACACAAAGATCCAACAAAAAAAGAGAACTTCAGACCTATCTCTCTTATGAACAATGATGCAAAAATACTCAATAAAATACTTGCAAAACGAATCCAAGAACACATAAAAGATATCATCCACCATGACCAAGTAGGCTTCATCCCAGCCATGCAAGGGTGGTTGAACATACGGAAATCCATCATTGTAATCCATCACATAAACAAACTGAAGGAGAAAAACCACATGATCATCTCCTTAGATGCCGAAAAAGCATTTGACAAAGTCCAACACCCATTCATGTTTAAAGTCTTGGAGAGATCAGGGATACAAGGCACATACCTGAACATAGTAAAGGCAATATACAGCAAGCCTATAGCCAACATCAAACTCAATGGAGAGAAACTTAAATCAATCCCACTGAAATCAGGGACAAGACAAGGCTGCCCATTGTCTCCATATCTCTTCAACATAGTACTTGAAGTCCTAGCCAGAGCAATAAGACAACTAAAGGAGATCAAGAGGGTACAAATCGGAAAGGAAGAGGTCAAAGTGTCACTATTTGCAGATGATATGATAGTATACATGAGCGACCACAAAAATTCAAGCAGAGAAATCCTTCAGCTGATAAACACCTTCAGCAAAGAGGCAGGATACAAAATCAACTCAAAAAAAATCAGAAGCCCTCCTGTATACAAAAGACAAAAAGGCCAAGAACGAAATTAGGGAAACAACACCCTTCACAATAGCCACTAATAACATAAAGTACGTTGGTGTGACTCTAACCAAGCAAGTGAAAGACCTGTTTGAGAAAAACTTCAAGTCTCTGAAGAAAGAAATTGAAGAAGATCTCAGAAGATGGAAAGATCTCCTGTGCTCATGGATTGGTAGGATTAACATTGTGAAAATGGCCATCCTGCTAAAAGCAATCTACAGAATCAATGCAATTCCTATCAAAATACCAACTCAATTCTTTACAGACCTTGAAAAAAAGATTCTCAGCTTCACATGGAGAAACAAAAAACCCAGAATCTCGAAAACGATCCTGTACAACAACAGATCATCTGGAGGAATCTCCATCCCTGATCTCAAGCTGTACTACAGGGCAACAGCAGTAAAAACTGCATGGTATTGGCAAAGACACAGAAAGGAGAATCAATGGAACTGCATAGAAGACCCAGAAATAAACCCACACACCTATGAATACTCGATATTTGACAAAGAAGCCAAATCCTTTAAATGGAAGAAAGACAGCATCTTCAACAAATGGTGCTGGACCAAATAGATGTCTACATGCAGAAAAATGAAAATAGATCCATATTTATCACCCTGCACAAAACTAAAGTTGAAGTGGATCAAGGACCTCAATATAAAACCAGATATTCTAAATCAGTTAGAAAAAAAAGTGGGGAACAGCCTAGAATTCATTGGCACAGGAGACAACTTCCTGACCAGAACACCAACAGCATAGGCTCTAAGAGCAACAATCAATAAATGGGACCTCATGAAACTGAAAAGCTTCTATAAAGCAAAAGACACCGTCATCAAAACAAAACGACTGCCTACAGATTGGGAAAGAATCTTCACCAACCCTTTATCTGACAGAGGGCTAATATCCAGTATATATAAAGAACTAAAGAAGCAGAAAAGCAACAAACCAAGTAATCCAATTAAAAAATGGGGAACGGAGCTAAACAGAGAATTCTTGAAAGAGGAACATCGAATGGCAGAGAAACACTTAAAGAAATGCTCAACCTCATTAGCCATTAGGGAAATGCAAATCAAAACGACCCTGAGATTTCACCTTACACCCATCAGAATGGCCAAGATAAAAAACTCAAGTGACAACACATGCTGGAGAGCTTGTGGAGAAAGGGGAACCCTCCTCCATTGCTGGTGGGAATGTAAACTGGTACAACCACTTTGGAAGTCAATCTGGCACTTTCTCAGACAATTAGGAGTAGAGCTACCTCAAGACGCAGCTATACCACTCCTAGGTATATACCCAAAATTTGCTCAAGTACACACCAAGGACATTTGTTCAACCATGTTTGTAGCAGCTTTATTTGTAATAGCCAGAACTTGGAAGCAACCCAGATGTCCATCAACAGAGGAATGGATACAAAAATTATGGTATTTTTACACGATGGAATACTACTCAGCAATCAAAAAGGAGGAAATCATGAAATTTTCAGGCAAATGGTGGGATCTAGAAAAGATCATTCTGAGTGAAGTATCCCAGAAGGAGAAAGACAAACATGGTATATACTCGCTTATATAGACCTACAAGATATGATAAACATAATGAAATCTACACACCTAAAGAAGATAATCAAGAAAGTGGACAAGGACGAAGATGATCAATCCTCATTTAGAAAGACAAATGGGATGTGCATTGAACATATAACAGGAGTCTACCACAAAAGGCATCTGAAAGACTCTAACTAGCAGTGTTTCAAAGCAGACACTAAGACTTATAACCAAACCCTTGGCAGAGTGCAGGGAAACATAAGAAAAAAGGGGAGTTAGTATGATATGGAAAGGATAGGAGCTCTACAATGACCAAATATATTTTGGCACAGGGTCTTTTCTGAGACTGACAGTCATCCAAGGACCATCTATGGATATAACCTAGAACTTCTGCTCAGATGTAGCCATGGTAGCTCAGTAACCAAGTAGTTTTCCAAAGTAAGGGGAACAAGGACTATTTCTAACAGGATCTCAAGGGCAGGCTCTTTGATCTCCCCCCCCCCCCAGGGGAGGAGCAGTCCTGTTAGGCCACAGAGGAGGACTTTGCAGCCACCTCTGAAGATACCTGATAAAACAGGGTCAAATGAAAGGGGAGGAGGTCCTTCCCTATTAGTGGACTTGGAAAGGGGCAGGGAGGAGAAGAGGGAGGGAGTGTGGGATTGGGGAGGGAATGAGGGATCAGGATACAGCTGGGACACAGAGTTAACAAAATGTAACTAAAAAGAAAAATAAAATTAAAAAAAAAACTAATAAAATAAAGTTAGGGAAGAAATAAAGAAAGTAACTAAAGACTTCCTAGAATTCAATGAAAATGAAGGCACAACATACCCAAACTTATGCGAAACAATGAAAGCAGTGCTAAGAGGAAAATATAGCGTTAAGTGCTTTCAAGAAGAAATTTGAAACATCTCCTACAAGCAATATAATGGCCCACCTGAAAGTCCTAGAAGAAAAAAAAACTAGAGGCAGACACACCTAAGAGGAGTAGACGGCTGGAAATAATCAAACTCAGGGCTGAAATTAATAAATTAGAAACAAATAAAACTATTCAAAGAATCAATGAAACCAAAGCAAGGGCTGGTTCTTTGAGAAAATCAACTAGATAGACAAACCCTTAGCCAAACTAACTAAAAGGCAGAGAGAAACTATCCATATCAGCAAAATAATAAATGAAAAGGGGGACATAGAGACAGACATTGAGAAAATCCAAACAATCATTAGGTTTTACTACAAAAGTCTATATGCCACTAAATTTGAAAATCTAAAGGAAATAGACAAATTGTATTGATAGATGACATTTACCAAAATTAAATAAAAATCTGGTAGAAAGACTGAATAGTCATATCCCCCAAGAAAATAGAAGCAGTTATCAACAGTATTCCTTCCCAAAAAAGCCCAGGGCCAGGTGGTTTCAGTGTAGATTTCGACCAAATCTTCAAAGAATTGCTAACTCCAATTAAGTTCGAATTATTCCACAAAATAGAGACAGAAGGAACATTACCAAACTCATTCTATGAATCCACAATCACCTTGATACCTAAACCACACAAAGACCCAAGAAAGAAGAGAACTTCAGACCTATCTCTCTTATGAACATTGATTCAAAAATACTCAATAAAATATTTGCAAACTGAATCTAAGAACATATTAAAGATATCATCCAGCATGACCAAGTAGGCTTCATCCCACACATGCAGGGGTTGTTCTATATACAGAAACCGATCAATGTAATCCACCATATAAAGAAACTAAAGGAGAAAAACCACATGATCATCTCCTTAAATGCAGAAAATGCATTTGACAAAATCCAACACCCATACTTGTTTAAAGTTTTGGAGAAATCAGGGATATAAGACACGTACCTAAACATAGTGAAGACAATATACAACAAGCCTATAGCCAACCTCAAACTCAATGGAGAGAAACTTAAATCAATCCCACTGATATCAGGGACAAGACAAGACTGCCCACTCTCTCCATATCCCTTCAACATAGTACTTAAAATCCTAGCTAAAACAATGAGACAACTAAAATAGATCAAGGGGATACAAATCAGAAAGGAAGAGGTCAAAGTATCATTATTTGTGGATGATATGATAGTTTACATGAGCAACCCCAAAAATTCATCCAGAGAACTCCTTCAGCTGATAAACACTTTCAGCAAAATGGCTGGATACAAAATTGACTCAAAAAATAAAAACAAATACAAATTCAGAAGCCCTCTTTTATACCAAAGACAAAAGGCCAAGAAAAAAATAAAATTAGGGAAAGAACACCCTTCACAATAGCCACTAATAACATAAAGTCTCTTGGTCTGACCCTAACCAAGCAAGTGAAAGACATATTTGAAAACAAAACAAAACAAAACAAACAAAAAAAAAACTTTAAGTCTCTGAAGAAAGAAATTGAAGAAGATACCAGAAAATGGAAAGATCTCCCATGCTCATGCATTGGTAGGATTAACATAGTGAAAGTGGGCATTCTGCTAAAAGCAATCTACAGATTCATTGCTAATTCCCTTCAAAATACCAGCACAATTCTTTGTAGAACTTGAAAGAAAAATTCTCAACTTTATATGGAAAACCAAAAAATCTAGAATTGCCAAAATGATCCTGTACAACAACTGAACATCTGGAGGTATCTCCATCCTGAATCTCAAACTGTACTACAGAGCAATAGTAGTAAAAACCATATGTTACTGGCTTAGAAACAGAATTGTGGATCAATGGAATTGAATTGAAGACCCAGAAATAAACCCACACACCTTTGGATACTTGATATTTGTCAAAGAAGCCAAAACCATACAATGGAAAAGAAGACTGCAGCTTCAACAAATTGTGCTGGTCTAACTACATGCAGAAAAATGCAAATAGATGCATATTTATCATCCTGTACAAAACTAAAGCCCAAGTGAATAAAAAAACCTCAATATAAAACCAGACACACTAAATCTGTGAGAAGAAAAATTGGGGAACAGCCTAGAACTCATTGGCATAGGAGGCAACTTCCTGAACAGAACACCAATAGCACAGGCTCTAAGATCAACAATTAATAAATGGGATCTCATGGAACTGAGAAGCTTCTGCGAAGTAAAGGACAGAGTCATCATCAGAAAAAACAAAACAAAACAAAAACAACAGTCTACAGATTGGGAAAAGATCTTCACCAACCCTATATCTGCCAGACAGCTATTATCCAGAATATATAAAGACCTAAAGAAGATAAAAAGCAACAAATAAAGTTATACAATTAAAAAATGGTGTACAGAGCTAAACAGAGAATTCTCTTGATAAGATTGTAGAATGGCAGGGAAACACTTAAAGAAATGTTCAATGTCCTTAGTCATCAGGAAGATGCAAATCAAAACGACCATGAGATTTCACCTTACACCCACCACCAGAATGGCTAAAATAAAAAACTCAAGTAACAATACATGCTGGAGAGGATGTGGAGAAAGAGGAACCATCCTCCATTGCTGGTGGTAAATTAAACTTGTACAATCACTTTGGAAACCAATTTGGTGCTTTCTCAAACAATTAGGAATAGTGCTTCTTCAAGATCCAGCCAAACAACTTATAATCATATATCAAAAATATGCTCAAGTACACAAAATGGACATTTGTTCAACCATGTTTTTAGCAAATTTATTCATAATAGCCAGAACCTGGAAACCACCCAGATGTCCCTCAACAGAGGAATGAATACAGAAATTGTGGTACATTTACACAATGGAATACTACTCAGCAATTAAAAACAAGAAAATAATGAAATTTGCAGACAAATAGTGGGAACTAGAAAAGATCATCCTGAATGAGGTATCCCAGGAACAGAAATACACACATGGTATATACTTACTTATAAGTGGATACTAGACATGTAATATAGGGTAAACTTAAGAAAATCTGTATACCTATAGAAGGTGAGCTAGAAGAAGAACCCTGGGTAAGATGATCAGTCCTCACTCAGGAAGGCAAGTTGGGTGGATTTTGGAAGATGGAGAAAACAGGAAACAGGACAAGAGCCTTCCATGGAGGGCCTCTGAAAGACTCTACCCAGCAATGTATAAAAATAGATAATGAGACTCATAGCCAACCTTTGGACAGAGTGCAGGGAATCTTAGGAAAGTTGGGGGAGATATTAAGACTTGGAGAGGACAGAAACTTCACAGGGATAGCAGCAAAACCAAAATATCGGGGCATAGATGTCTTTTCTGAGACTGATACTCAAACCAAGGACCATTCATGGATATAACCTAGAGCCCCTGCTCAGATGTAGCCCATGGCAGCTCAGTATCCAAGTAGGTTCCCTAGTAAGGAGAAAAGGGACTGTCTCTGACATGAACTCAGTGGCTGGCTCTTTGACTACCTCCCCTGGATGGGGTGCAGCCTTGCCAGGCCACAGAGGAAGACAATGCAGCCAGTCCTGATAAGACCTGATAAGTTAGGGTCAGACAGAATGGAAGGAGGACCTCCCCTACCAGTGGACTTGGAGAGGGGCATAGAAGGAAATAAAGGAAGGAGGGTGGGATTGGAAAGGAAAGAGGGAGGGGGCTACAGCTGGATACAAAGTGAATAAACTCTAATTAATATAAAAATAAAAATGTAAAAAAAAATCTGACGATGATTTATTGGAGTTCCTCTTTGTAGATAAGTGTACAGGGTTTGTTGAGGTGGATAATGTTATTTGCACCAGATTGGAATTGAAAAATCTTATCATTTTTACAGGGCCACGTGGTATACATAGGATAAGTGCTTTCAATAAAAGTAATATTGACCCAGATTTTAAAATGACTCACAGCCCTCATATATAAAAACAGGTTTTTAGGCTTACAATTTGGGTGAAATGTATGAGAAGATGAAATTTATCAAGAATATTAGAAGTTCCTATTCTCTCTAGTGAATCAGTTACCAAAGCAACAGAATTAAATAACTTGATTGCAGAGAAAAGCAGTAGTTTGAAACATATTATTTTCCTGCTTTACTTTAACCAGAACTCTAAAACCAAAATGAAAGGTGGTATTAAGGAATCTTAAAAGTGTTCTTTGTGATAAAACAAATCATAATTCTGAAAAGAATTTCAAGTAGATTACTAAAGGAAAATAGATATGAAGATATGTCAATCTACCCCTCTTCCTCACTGCTTTACATATTTCAAAGCTTTCATTTTTACCCCAAAATACTTTAGTAAGTTTTAATATGCAAAACTTATTGTTAATTCTATGAATTATTATAGATAATAAGCTCTTTTCAAAATTGCCTATTATTTTATCCAAATTGCATTTATCTTACTGTCACTTGGCTTACTTACCGAATGAGTAGGGGTAAAGCATCTCCTAATACATATTCAAACATATCTAGAAGTAAGTGCAAAGCAGTAAACTTGCTACTTTATAATTGTTACAATAATCTCATAGATAGGGATATATGCATTGAAAAGAAGTATAATAATTGTTAAGAAACTCTGAATATTTGAGAAAGACAGATCCGCAGAGAGCTACAATCCATTGGTTAATATAATATAATTTATTTTTATTTTAATTATTTTGAAGACTTCATATATAAATACTGCATTTACATCATTTCTATCCTTTCTTTCCCCCTCTAACTCCTCTAGTATCTGCTCAACTATCTTTCAAATTGTGATTCATTTCTCCTGAATGTACACACTCACACACACACACACACACACACACACACTCACTATACTCTCACAGACAGACAAGTTTTGTGTGCATATATGTGTATATATACAAATTGTTGTGTCCATTTTATGTTGCTCATGTTTGTATGTATTTTAGACTAACTATTTAGGATCTTATAACTTATTCAAGTGATAGTATCCAGGAGAGACTGATTCCTCCAACTCAGTAGCCATTGATTGCACTTATGGATGAGAGCCTGAGGAGGTTTCTCCTATTCATGCTGGCATGTCATCAGGTGCTGGTCTTGTTTTGGCAACCATATTTTGGGATTTCAACAATATAGCTTCCTAGTCATATATAAAAGATGCAAAACCTTGATTTTAAACAGGTTTAAAACTGCTAAAAATTTTAATTATTGTGGAGGTAGACAATATTGTTAGCACCGTATGTGATTAGAAAAAGCAAATTTTAAAGATGACTTTAAGTGTATATGAGAAAAACATTTTTCAATAAAGCTAAAAATATCCCTCAAGTTAAAAAAAATCCATATAGTAGCATTTTAAATTTCTTTTATTTTTAATGTGACACATTGTTTATTTGTTTTCTGTTCACTCAAATACGTGGACTTATTCTCTGATTCCTCCCACTACTCTACTCGTTCTTTTTTAAAATTTTTAAATTTTTATTAATTACACTTTCTTCACTTTGTATCCCCCATAAACCCCTCCCTCCTGCCTTCCCGATCCCATCCTCCCTCACCCTCCTTCTTCACACATGCATCCACTCCTGATGTGATCTGATAGACTAAGATCAGAAAGAAGGAGAAGAGGACCTCTCCTATCAGTGGACTTGGGGAGGGGCATGCATTTTAAATTTCTATGTAAACGCCACCAATACTAACTTTAAAGTAGGATTTTTATTTCTTTTAAATGGGTCTATGTAATTCAATGATTTAGAAAAAGCTAATATAAATATAAAATAACCTTTGTAGTATTATACATGTTTAGACCCCCCCACCCCTCATCTATGTGAAATTCTGCTCAAAACTAGAATTATGCACATACAATGTAGATGTTCTTAGATGTGGGTGGATATGGGAAGAAATAATTGGGTTTGAATCTTCACTCTCCCATTTCAGGGCATCACTTAAAAATTTAACAAATTTCACAGCACAACTTCCAAATATTTAGGAGAGGCTGGTTCTTGTTATTTCAAAGCATTGCAGGGCATCTTCCCAAACTATGCATTTTGTGTTGAAACTAGCTCATGTCAACTTTCAAAGTAAAATGTAGATACTTGTCTCTGATTCCAGTGATTATCAAATTGCTAGCTCAAAACCAACCACAGAGGGAAAACTCACAAGACGGAGTTAACAAACAAGGTTTGTTCCAACCACCGTCAGCACCTGGAAGACACTGAGAAAGCATATACATGATGGTAGACATTCCAACATTGTCAATAATTTATTAGGTGTTAGCTGCATCTGAATCCATGTAGAAAAATAAGGGCAGTACGATATTGTAGAAATCTTACGCTTATGAACTTGATCTCATTGTCTCTCCTTATATGTAAACAAATTTATTTAGAATTAGACAAAATAACAGCACTCCATATTAATATAATAAATAATGAATTTTACTGTTCCTTTTAATACCACATGACTTATATCACCTGTTCATTTTTTGTGTCATTTAGAAACATTTTGGTAATTTCACCTTAACACACACACACACACACACATCATTTTTAATTAAGGCTGACATATATATTCATGATGAAATAACACACATATATTCAGGAGTACTAAAGTATATGACTTCCTTTGGAGTCTATTATTTTGTGTTACTTTGAAAATAAAATTTTATAAACTCTTAAAAATTAAATGTTTTTAAAGATATTACTGTCATTTTTTTTCCATGTATGAACACAAAATGAAATCATTTCAGTAGTTGCTCTTGTCAAGGCAATACCCTTGCTGCCCATTAAGTTCAATCCTGTAATGGTGGAAATGTTTTTTTTTTTTTTCTTGGTACATCACTGTTTTGTATCATACTGTGAATTTCTATAGAAATACTAGTTCCAAATTTCCTTAATGGATTTTTGCCTAGAGTATATGCATTTAGTTCTGAATGGTAACTTTGTGTGCCAGCTCTTAAAATGAAATGAAACATAATAGATTGTGGTTATTTTTCAATGTATTATTCTCAAAGATAGAGTTGGCAATAAGTAGAAGTATACAAAAGAAAATAACAAACTACATAAAATACATAGAACTGTGCAAAGTAATCTCCATTTACATAAAAAGAAATACATAACTTTGTCTTTTTTCTCTTTTTAAAACGTAAATTGTTGTGGTCTGTTTTATCTTTCTTTTTTAAAACCGTATAATATATCTCATGAATATTTTTTTCTTAGACACTCATTTTTAGCTTCAACTGAAAATTAACAGTGTCAAATCTGTAATATAAATTTAAATCTACAATAACTTTCATTATTGTAAATAGCTTGGGAAAATAAAAAGAAAGAAGTTAGATGCAACTATAAAGAATATGATAATAATGTTTGTTTTAATTTGACATTCAAAAACTTTTGACCTGCAAATCACAATGTTTTAGGATAAAAAGAGTCATTTGTACTTCCATGACTGCTCTTATGAATCTTCAAGGAGAATTTAGAGTACCCATGTCACTGAAGCAGTATACTCTCTAAGCACATTCCAAATATTTGTCCTTGGACTCACAGATAAGAGTATTTCTCACTACTCATCAAAGAAGTGTTTCTTTGAAATGGACAATGAACATTTCTGAACTCCACAACAAATGAAAATGCAAAATTGTGGACTGCCTTCCCAGCTGATATATTTACAACACAATTCCTGCACCTAAGAATCAGAAATCACTGTCCAAGAGTGGTCACATGATTTAAGAGCAAGAGGAACAGGAGTTTGATGACAGAGTATGTCTCTAGAATTGTAAGAAATTACATTGGACTACATATGTATCCAAAATGAGTAGATACACATGAGTTGAACAAGGCCAATATCAACAGACATGCTAATGTTTACAGTGAGAAGCACATGAGGCTTCAACTTACACAACTTGTGCAACTATTGGACGGTGGGACCAGGAAAAAATAACTTACCCACGAATGAGACTCACAATTGGTTATCCATTATAAATGGCCAGCCCTGAAAACATATGAATAGAAGTAAGAATATACAGATTAAGCAGAGAGTGTGTGTGTATGTGTGTGTTGTGAAACAATTAAAAAAAAAAGGTCATGAATTTGAAGGAGACCAGGAATGAGGGTAATACTTGGAGTATGAATAAATATTAAATAAAACAAAGGAATAAATTTTATTTTAATCTCAAAAATTAAAAATTTCTTCATACATTTATTTCTAAAAGGTGTCTTATTTATTTTTTGATCTACTGGTTACTTTTAATTAGCTTGAGTCCTTTTCTACAACTGAATGTTATTAATTCACAATGGTGGTGATATCTACCCAAGCATACATCTTAGTAGCTCAATAATAGGCAATTAAATTCTTATTTTACATAATCTCAAAATAATTAGTGGTCACTGGAAACCATTCAATCTCAACTTCGTATAGCATGGAACAGACCTCCCAGCTGGGGCTCTGTCCTATGTATGTATAAAGAGCTTATATCCCATATTCAAGCCTGTTGAATAATCACGAATGGGACAGTCATTCATAATTAAATACAGAAAAACCTTAACACGTCTTGTCAATTAAAGCTCATTATTTTTTTTTTAATTTTCATTTATGAGTATTTTGTCTTCATGTATGTGTATGTGCCTGGTGCCTGGTGCCCACAAAAGCCAAAAAGGAATGTTGGATTCCCTGGTCAAGGAGTTAGAGAAGGTTGTAAGCTTCGATGTGGCTGGTAGAAAATCAAAGTATATGAATGCTGGGAACCAAACTTACGCTCTCTGTAAGCACAGCATGTGCTCTTAACCAGTGAGATATTACTCCAGCCCCATTAAGCTCACTTCAAAATGTAGTTACTCTTGAATCACTAATAAATACAATGGAAAAAAGCATCCATACCCTTATGTAGACCAAAATGGGCCCAACACATCAGGGGCATTAAACTCCACACTCTGGTCGCAAAGCAGGTCACAGTTATTGTCCCTATCAACTGCAGTGAGAAATGTGCTTTGGTCTCCATCCACATAAGACCAAATATGCATCAATACATAAGAAATAAATCTTTCAAAAATTTAAAAATAGTCACTCAAATTTCAAGAGTATTTCCATTATAAAAATATTTTGAAATTAAAAAGTAAATAGTGCTTGGAATTCATAAGAAAACATAGATAAGATTACCACAGTAACTACTATTTTATCTAGAAAATATTCTTTAAAAATTTTAATATATTTAATAAATAATACTGAGACATACCATAAAAGTGTAGGTTTTAATCACAGATGTTTTATTTTCCCAGAAAATATTCTAAAAAAATATGCAAATGCTAAGTAGAGAAATGTGTTTCAAACAAATACCTACTGGGAGTTTTTCTCACAGTTTTTCTGTAAATAGAATGTACTCTGGAAAGTAATCTTTTCTGCATACAAATCAGAAGGGTGTCTCCTTCATTCTGACAAGATTTCATCTGGAAGGGAATGTGTGAAACATTCCAGAAAGAATCCCCCAGGTACACAGACTGTACAGCAAAGAACATTTTCCCTCAAACTGAATGTGTTGGCAAATGATGGGACATCAATAAGTAACATCTCCTGAATGGATTACTTTTTGGAAGAATAAAGTTAGAATATGTAGACTATTGGCATAACAGTAAAATATCTTAGTATGAACATATTAGGCAAAATTCAAACACATGGCTTAACATGTGGTCTAAAGAACGACACCAAATCCTCATGGATGGCCACTAACACACTCCTGGTTGTTGCAGTCAGCCTTCCTTTATTATATTCTCAATCTTCTGCAACAGATCAATGTCATGAAACACTCAGTCTTCCTCAAGTCCAGTGTGATATCTTTTGCTTTTCTTCAGAACATTCTTCAGAGGTGAATGATTAACTATGTTATTGGTCAACCTAAGCAGGAAAAAAAAAAGCATATCAGTTTTGTGAAAAATAATTCAAACATAAAATGATAAAAATAAAAAATGAACCAGATGTTGAAAACCACTAAGACTAAATAAGGAGCATTACAAAAAAATAATAATGAATGAAGACAGTAGGTGAGCTCTTTAAATATGTTAGGCATGAGTGGCTTCTTTTGAATTAGTTAAGATTAAGTTGTGAAGGTTAAAGCATCCTAAATGCAGCACAGACAAAAAGGGTCCACTGACTTCATTGTTTAATCAAGAAAAAATAATAAATCTGTCTAAACAATTGTCGAGCTATATTTTAGGTAATTGGACTGGAGAATTCGATACTACGATGGAGCAGCTGAGAGTGGCCATTGTCACAGTAAATTCTACCGGAGTGGACACAGGACTAGCCACAGGATTATCAACATGGATTGCTGCAGCCATGAATCATCTGAAGGAATGGGCGGGCATGGGAGTGTTAGCAGGCCTTCTGGTGTTGGTCTCCTTGGTTTGCCTGTGGTATATATGCAAGATTAGAGTCTCACAACAGTGTGATGCAGCCATGATCATTCAGGCCTTTACAGCCATTGAAGCAAGACATTCTCCCCAAGCATGGTTGGATACCATAAAAAGCTAAAATGATACGCTCAGGATGCGAGGCTAAGCACTGCACTCAGGGTCAGCCGCTTTGGACCCAGAGAAGAGCATGTCTGATTGCATGCGGGTTGATGCCCCAGGTCCCGCCTCTGAGAAAAAGGTATCGGACGGGTCCGATGCTCTTTGGGTGGATGACACCTAAATGAACATCTGTACAAAGTCCCAATTTATTTCTAATATCAGAGATCAGACCTCTACTCTTGCCTGATGCGTCTAAAACAAAAAGGGGGAACTGTAGAGAGCTGCAGAATGCTATGCCTTAAAGATGGAGCTGGTTTCCGCCTTCCACCTTCCCGATGGTGAGTGCTCTCTGTCAGGAACAACTCCACATTTGGCTAAGGCCGAGGATCTGGCTTGCTTCCATGTATGTGGACCTATCTGCATTGCCCCCGTGGCACGCCTGGGTTGGCTACCCAGAGGCTATTTAAGCTGTGGGCTGGCTTTCCCCGGGGTCCGAGGATTGTGGATTGTTCAATGTTCCTGAATAAACTGCATTGAAAAAAAAAAAAAATCAACAAATAAAAAAAAAAAAATCTTGAAATTATCACTTCCATATGTAATCTCATTTTGCTTTGCTCTTTCTAGATATGTATGTACACATACATTTATCTTTGCTCAAAGTTCCATTATCTAATGGGCTAATTTTATTTTATTAATAATTGATGTGTAGAAAGGCAGCAATGTATAATCATTCCTATTTAATAAAATACTGACTTCATCTTGTGTAGGTAACCCAGAAAGAAAAAGACACTCATGGTATATGCTCACTCATAACTGGATATTGACCATATAATATATGATAAACATACTAAAGTCTATAGTCCTAAAGAAGCTAAACAACAAGGAAGACCCTAGGGAAGATGCTCAAACCTCATTCAGAAGGACAAACACGATAAACATCACATTGGAAGGAGGATAGAAGGGGAACAGAACAGGAGCCTAACACAGATGGCCTCTGAAAGACTCTACTGATTGAGGTATTGAAGTAGAGGCTGAGACTCATAGCCAAACTTTGGGGAGAATGCAAGGAATCTTATGAAAAAGGGAGGAGATGGAAAGACCTGGAGCATACAGAAGCTCCAAAAGGAGACCAACAGACCAAATTTATATATTTATATATTATATTATTTATTTATAAATATATATATATAATCTGGTATTGAGACTATTTTTGCAAGAAGTTCTAAATTCTATTAAACTGACAATTAAAACTAATCATCCCGGTTAGGAAATTAGACAATTTATAAAAGAATTCAAAGAGTTGACTCCATAACCCTAGGTTTCTTCATTTAAGAACCGAGAATATTAAAAATAATTTAACTTCTGCCTTTGGGTCTATCTATATATGCATGATTCTAGCAATCTAATACCTATTCATCTATCAATTCACTTCCCAATTCATAGAATTCATCCTGATTTATACCTGGAGTTTGAAAGCCTCACTATATTTCTCTTCTGTAAAATTTTTATGTATTGATATTCCAGATCTAATATAAATAAGTTCGATTGCATGACACATTTTGTAATAACTGACATAAATTATCACATTAAAAAATTGAGTTCATTTTGCCGGGTGCTGTAATCCCAGCACTCAGGGTGGCAGTGGCAGGCAGATCTCCATGAGTTCGAGGCCAACCTGGTTTACAAAGCAAGTGCAGGATAGCCAAGACTACATGGAGAAATCCTGTTCCCAAAACAAAACAAGCAAACAAAACACAAGAAAACAAAAATGCAGTTAATTTTTATTATTTCTTATATTTTTGAGATTATAATAACTTCCTCCTAGATATACAATTGCTGGGTACTTTCAGATTTATAGGATAGTTATACGTGTATATATAAAATTATTACACAAACTGTGATGTGTATAATAATTTTAGCTAAGATAAATGCCTTATGAGATAGAAGAGGTGAGCCTAATGAGGTTTGTGGCTCTCAGCATCCTGCTGAGTTATTTATATTGATACACTGTTTCCTTTTGTGCCTTGCAGTGGTTTTAATTTCATCTTCAGAATCCACATTCCTATTTTTTTTTTTCTTTTGGGGGATGTGTGGGGTAGGAGGATGGGAGAGATGATAAGCAATGAGCCCAAGTGCTTATCATAAGTATGCACTCCATCTCTGAGCAAATAACTTTTATTTGATTTATGTAAGACTCTATACACTTAAGCATTTTAACTTGGAGTGCAGATAAGTTAAGGCACTCTGTTGGGAAGGAATGCATATGTTTTGGGAGGGACAGGAGTGATATAATATAATTTGAATATTCTTTCCAAGTTTCTTCTTAAAAGCTTAGTTTAACAGATAACATGCGTAAGAGTGGATTAGAATATGCTGGTTTTGTTTAGGAGATGGATCAACTGCCTTATCAGGAACGGAATTTTATCATAAGCAGGTTGCTGTAAATGGGCAAGATGTACTCTTTATCTTAACTTCATTACCTTTGCATTTCATGAGAAGATAGCATGCCATGGCAGCAAGGGTGCAATAGCTTCATGCCAGCACCTTGGTACTGTAAGCCTGGGCCACCAGAGTAGTGAAGAAATAAATGTCTGTCTTCCATGTATCACTTGAGTATAAGAATTCTGATTTAGCAGTACCATGTAGATGAAGATAGACCATATGCTTCCATAATTTCCATTCTCTTATTGTAGAACATTCTTCTTTCTGTTTTCATTTTTGCTGTATTTTTTTAACTTACTGAAGGAACACTATTCAATATTTTAAACATTAAAGTTTTTTTTTTTTAATTTTTGTTTTCTATTTGGAGAGATACTGAAGAACAAATTCAAGTCCATGCATGTGCTGGTCAAGGACCTTACTATAGTGCTACATTCCAAAGCCTTACGTTTATTTCTTTAGAAACCTTTCCACTTATCCTCTCATACTTCCCCAAACGCATATGAATACTTGAAGCCTTTTTTTGCATTTTATTTCTCAGATTATAATATAATTAAGACATTACTCCTTTCTCCTTCCTGCCTCCAAATCTTTCGCTATACTCTTCTTGTTCTTTAAATTCACAACCTGTTTTTAAATTGTTATTGTATGCATATATGTATATGAATAAGCATATATTCATAAATATAACTAGCTCAGTCAGTATACTATACATAAGTCTGCTACTTGTACATAAGGCTTTAGTGCTGACCATTTATCACCGGATAACCAATTGGTGTCCTCTTCCCTGGGATGGATCTCTTTTCCTGTTCCCAGATTTTCTTAGTTGCCAGTAGTTCTGTTCATAGGGTGGAAGCTTTGTGGGGTTTCCCCCATTCAATTTGGCATCTACATTGGTCTTTTTTAAATTTAATTTTATTTATATAGTTATTTATTAAAATTTGTTCACTTTGTATCCCTGCTGCTGTCCCATCCCTCCTATCCTTCCAGTCCATTCCACCCTCCCTCTTCTCTCTCTATGCCTTTTCCCTGTTCAGCTGAATTTTGGCAGGCGTAGTGGTGAGACTTTATGCTTATAGGTTCTGATTTTACTAGGAGCCACATTCTCACAACAAACTCTCTGATCCTCTTTTTACAATCATTTAACTCCCTGAGCCTTGGGTGAAATAGACGTATTCTGTAGACGTATCCTTGAGACTGTTTTTGACATCCTTGCGTTTTGACTGATTGTGGTTTCCTGTAGTCATCTTAGTCTGTTGAAAAGAGAAGTATATATAGTATATATGAAGTATATATTCTTATATAGTATATATAAGAATAAAATTTATAGGTTGTGGGTTTACTTGGATAGATAGTTGTTAAAAATTAAGCTGATTTTAGTGGTTGTAGATTCTCCATCAATAAACGCGGCTTCACTAGTACTGACTATTAAGCTATGTTTAGGACGAGGCATAACTTCTCTCTGGTTGTGCAGGTTCCATATTCAGCTGGAGTTGTTGGCTGCCACCAAGGTATGCATGCCACTACTGCACCCTCGGGGTACCCTACCGTGCTGGTTGTTGATGTGGTTCATCAGAGCCATACTAAGTAGGCCTGTTGTTTGACTCCCTTCTTTGAGAGCTTTCAAGTGCCTTTTGGTATGATGAATGCTAGTTCTGAGAGATGGTACAATTAGGTCAGTTCCCCTTCAGGGGCTTCTGAGTGCTACTTTTAAAGTGTATTTATTGTATCTTAAGTAATGTAAACTCATCTTCCAAAGTCTAAAAAGTGCAAAAACGAACAAACAAAAAACAATAGCAATAGGCTGTATGATTTGCCAGTCTCTTGACAGCTATGGTCAACAACTCAAAAGAAGGATTCTCTTGTTTGCTATTGAGCTTTTTTGTCAGCTGTTCCTTGGCTCTTCTCAGAGGAAGTAGCCTCAACACAGAAAATACAAGCTGACTAAACTATATATGCACCTTTATACACAGAATTACATTTATTATAAATTTCTCTTGAAGTAATAGTTAATAGTGAGATTTCTTATGATTATTTGAGACTTTCTTTTTGTTATTTTACTCACCTATCTCCTTCATTTGTTTTTACTTCCTTCTCCTGTTGCTAAAGATCCTCCTTCCCATTTCTACAATTGTATCCAGCAATTCCCCAACTGCTGCCTCTTCCATGCCTGCTTTTTAAAGCTGGGATATTAATTCCAGTGTTTGTATTATAACCATCTCTGAATCTTTTGTTTTTAGCACCAAATAATTCATGGATCTGGGGTATAAATTTTATCTTATCTTTCATTCTTAAAATGTGTCATGAGGCCCAGTGCACAAGAGTATACAAAAAATGTTTACTTATGAATAAGTACAATCTTTTATCTATTACATAGATAAAATCACAGGTCATTGTATATACCTCTCTCATCTTCCTCCTTTCCTATTACAATTCAAAAGTAGGCCAGCCACATTTTTGTTTTCTTGGACACTCATTTTTCTTGTCTTTTTTCTTAGTCTCATATTATATAACAGCTATAAAACATACACATGTGTGTTGTAATGCATAGTACCATGAATGTTTAGTTAAAAAATATTGGGTGGAGGAGGCTCTAATTAGCATTTTCAGTTTAAGTCATATCTCACCCAGGGGAAGTGTAATGTATTTCAATGGATAGTGATCTCACCTCAACTATTTTGATACTTTTTATAGTCAAGCATCAATATGCAGTTTTTCCACTATCTTGACACAAAAATCAACACCTTCGCCTTAAGAGCAATGTGTTCTGAGGATAAAATGTACTATAACAGAAACCTTTGACAGACAAACTTTTACTTAGGAGGCAAGTAAAGAGATAAAAGTTGGACTTAGTTATCATAGCCTGAGGCACCTCATTAACAGGTGCTATGCAGAAAGATCTGCCATGGTCTTCCGTGGTTGGTGACTGATTAATGAAAAATCCACGGATGAGAATGAATCTTCTCCAGGAACATCGGGATGGGTTTTGTGTTCTCTACCTGCGGCTTAATCTACTTTACAGTAAGCTAATTTTTGCCCTCAGGTTATTTTTGGAAGTATGATGACTATAGTTTTTAAATTCCTAATTCCATGGGCAAAATAAAAAGAGATCTTTCCTATTATCCATCCAGATTTTTCTGAATAGATGAACTGGAACATTCACTATTTAATAGGCAGTTCCTCTGACATGAAGTTATAATCCAGAAAGACCTGAAGACAGCTTTTAGAGATACCTAACCCATGTATCAGAGGGTGAATGACTGTAACAAAGCATAAAAACATCAGGCACACTGAGGCCAAGATGTTCTATTACCCTGTGGTCATTGCTTTCTTTAAAACAACACTGGCCACTGGTGGAGGTGTGATAAACAAAACAGTTTGGACCTTTCTCTGGGAAATGTCCACAGGTCAATTTTTCAGAGTAGTTTAATGTAACCAACAACAGACTTGTCCTATTCATCAACCTAAAATCTTGCTGTCCTGGTGCCGTCAAGGGTTGTACAGACATTATTTTTTAGTTAAAAATAACCACTACTTAGACAATGGTAAAGCATGATGTGTTATGATCTTAGAGGTTTAGACATGCAGACTTTACATGTTACCAAGTTAATAATTAGACATTAAAATAATAAATTAGATTTGTTAAAAGAATACATTAGTGCAGTTAATTGGAAGTAAAATAACAATGTCAACTTATTCAGCAATATCTTATTTTACCTTAGAACATGTGAAACAACGGAAGAATTTTGTTATTTACAGTCTGTGTGTTGTTGTGTTGTTCTAAAGAAAGGTTTGGCTGAGAGGGCAACCTTAGCAGAATGGTCTGTTGAGCCCACCACCAAGCTGAGCTGTATGTCAGCTTATAGAGAGAAGATTTCAGAAAACAATGTGGGGAAAAGCTACTGGTTTTCTTTCCATGGTTTCTCTTCAGATAGATTTTTTTTTTTAATCTTGGGAAAACATTTGTAGCCCTGCTGCCTGCAAAAGTGATGTTTGAATGTATTCTGCAGAACTTGCAAAGCTCGTAACTCATAAAATATTCCTGAAGTTGGCAAGTTTCATGAGATGAAAGGTTCACACAGCTCTAACAAGGAACTAAAAAGAAGACTGTAGTAACAGGCACAGCAGAGTAGTTTAAAGCCTCTTGCTGAATACTGAGCTGCATTTGGGATTCTTATCATGAACCATGGAAGATAACACACCCACCCTGCTTTTCCTTCAGTGCCGTGTTTACTTAAAAACTCTATCTACAGAATAATTAAAAAGATGTACAGAACATAGCTCTTTACTTTCTTCTTTTTCTTAAAAAGAATTTAAAGTTTGCTCATGAAGAGTATTTTCACATTTATATTTAGCTTCTTTTGCTCTAGCTTGCAAAATAGGTCTCTGGTTTCTGCCAGCACTTGTAACCAAGGAGAATGATTACCACATGCAGGTGTCACTGATTGGTTGGAATTGAAAGCTGCACAGATTGACTAGCAGGACGGAACTCATCTCTCTGCTCTCTAATCTTTGTTGCTTCTGCCAAATGCCATCAGAGAACAATCATGTCAGTTGTGACTGACAGTATAGCTAACAAGAAATATCGCTGCCACTATATCATGAATGCTTGGGGGAAATATAAATATTATGTACATATTTGTTATATAAAGTCAGTGAGTAATATTATCTTTAAGTTGTATAGATGCATTGAAGTTTTTTGTTTTTATTTTCCAAAATAAAAATATAATTACCCCATTTCTCCTTTTTCCTTTTCTTCTGTCAAACCTCTCCTATGTACTTCTTCACCTTGCTGTTTCTCAGATCATCGACTTCTTTTTCTTTACTTGTTCATGTGTGCATATTCACAAAATTACAAATACAATATGTCCTTATAATGTTACTTGTATGTACATGATTCCAGAGCAGACAGCTTTGTTTAGTATTAGATCATCCATTATGCAGTTTTTCCTTCTCCTGCTCTTAGCTTTCTTTAGTTGCCTTTCATGCTTCCTCTAGGGATAGAGACCTGTAAGATTTCCACACTTCCATCTTAAGATGTTTATTGTTATTACCACTGTTTATGTCTTCTTTATGCAGCCATTGTTTTGTTAGAACATCATAGGTTATCTTGCTGACATTTCTAGGAGAATCAACTTCACAGCAGGATTCCTGTTCCTCTGGTTCTTATAATCTTCCCACCCCTTCTTCTTAAATGTTCCTAAGCCAGCTTTGTAGGTGGATCGGTTCTTGAATGGCACAAAGAACACAATGAAATACTACTCAGATAGAAACAGAATGAAAGTCATGAAATTTAAAAGCAAATGTGTGGATCTGGAAAAGGTTATACTGAGTGAAATAAATCTGACTCAAAGAAACAAATGCCCCGTGGTCTCTTTGCATTTTGGTCTCTTGTGACTTTCTGCAGCGGTCTCCATCTGTTACAAAGAGGGTTATTTAATGAGGAGAGCTGCACATTTCTGTGTGTAGAAGGATAAATATTTAGACTGGAGCTGGTAATCATTTCATTTTAGCAGGTGATTCCTTTCCTATCCATGACCTCACTATCTCCTTGTAGTTGGCCGGTGTCCAGTACCAGCCATTGTTTTTCTACTATTGAGCAGGCCTTAATGACACAGAGAGAGCTGTTGGTTACTGCCATGGTGTGTGTGTGTGTGTGTGTGTGTGTGTGTGTGTGTGTGTGTGTGAGTGTGTGTGTGTATACTATTGAAACCTTAGGGTTATTGTGACATACTGGTCATTGTTGTAGTTCCTAAGTGTCATAGCTGTTTAGGACTGTTGTTTGCTTCAGTCATTATACAAGTTTCTGATACCATGAACGCTAGTCCTCGAGAAGGAGGTTTTTCAGGTGAAATAAAGTTCAAGGGTCCATGGATCCTGTGCCAAAAGGGCATTATGGTATTTTCAGTAACAAAATCTTACCTTGAACTTCTAGAAGACAATTGCAGTGGCAGCGATAGCCTATAATATTCTTGTAGTCTTCTGGACTACCCTGACCAACAGCTTGAAGGGAAGTTTCCCAGGCTTGGTATTCTGATTTTATTGGGTAGTATTTTACCATTCTTATGGGAGCTTAGTCAGGACAGATAGTAAATTTTTATTTAAGCTATATAGTATATGTCTATATAGAGACTTGTATGTGTATATCTATATACATATGTAATTTTACGTTAGATAATAAATTTCCTTATTCTTTTACAGCAATCTGTTATTTTACCCTCCTTTCTTCCCATTCTTCTTTACTGACATTCTCCCCTCCCTAACTAATGTCACTCAATATTAATTCCATTTCCCCTTTCAAATGGTTCATACCCTATTATTCCTCTTCGTAATTCTCCTCCCACCAGAGCCTTTTTCCCCACTTGCTTGGTTTCTGGAATTATGCCAGGTTATATACTTACATCTGAAGATTTGGAAATCAAAGGTAAAATGAGTGAACATTTCAAATGCTGAACTATTTTCATTGTTTCCATCAGCCTTATGTGTCTTCTTTGGCATCAATCAGGTGTTTAATTTTTCAGTTCATTTTATTTAAATACATTGAGCCACTTCCTTTGTCAATTTTAAACTGAATTATTTCATTAATTTTATGATTATTCTCTGAAATGTATTCATCTAGGTAATTATTATTGAATAAATTTTATAGGATTAGTGTATTTTGTTGTGGTCAAAGCGTTGATATTTCATATTTGTATTTTTATGAACAGGTGTGGACTTCTTTTGTTACTTCTGTGTTTGATATGGAAACTATAGGCTGGAAAGAACACAGTATGTGGGTTGTTGGGTCTGATGGACAGATGTAGCTTAGATGTAATAAAATTTGGGGTACTCAGGAACTAGACTGCTCTGTCAAGTGTGCATCTTGGTCCAAGCCTAGAGTTTGGGTACAATAAGTAACAGGCTTGTAGGTTTTAGGCAAGAAACAGGTAATTTTGCTGGTATCTAGACATTGGGGGTAGTAGAAGGAGGGATGGCAAGACTCGGCCAGGACACTGAATCTGTGACTTGGGTAGGATCTGAGGGTTGTGGAATTCTTGAAGGGAAAGTTAAATCATCCTAACCTGATATTAGATATTTAGCAGTTGTCTGGGCAGAGAGTTTTTACATGGCATAAGAGGGTCCTGTAGGTTGTCATGTTCATAGTTTATAAAATACCACTTAGAAGTACTTTTGAGCTTACACAATGGATCAATTGTTAGGAAACTATTTTTTATTTTAATTTCTCAAACTACTTTATAATTCTGTCTTGAGGAGTAATAGAGGTAAACTACCGCCTCTCAAAGGAAAAGGCAGTATGATTTGTGTCATGAGGCTTTATTTTTTTTCTTTTGTCATAAAATCCCTGCCCATGTCTTAAATACAAGTAAAATTTTAAAGTAATTTTTTGCTTTTTGTCAGTATATGGTTTCCCACTTTAACATACTTTTTCAATGAACTAATCATTAATGACATTCAATAAAGAAATAAGGCTTGTGCTATGGAAATACATCTTCTACCTAAGACATATTGTTTAAAACAATATGACAGAAGTGAAAGCTATATTTTTATCTCAGAAAAGATAAAGCATATGCACATTAGTTTACCTAAAAATTACAAAAACAAAAGCTAAAACAAACAAACAACAACAAATTTACTGAAAAACAGCTTTGCTTATAATTGCAGTTACCTCAAGTGATTCTACCCTCAGTAGAATTTCGTTTGAAAAATTGAATGCTATTTAAGAATAATTCTGAGTATCAAAGAACAGCAACTGTCCTCCTACACCGAACCCATACCTAACTACCTGGAACTTTGCTCCCACGGCCCCACCTGCAAGATGCCTTGCATCAATTAGGGACCCTGACTTTTCCTGCTTGGATCCACTTATATTACCTGAGGACATTCTGCACCAGGAGCGAAATCACACATTCTCTTTTGCCCTGCTTCTCCTCCTAAGGTACACATAACATACCCTACCAGAAAACCAGCAGCTAGGTATCTATCAAGAACTCAGACATCAACCCCACCCAACCACAGCTTCTAGGAATTTTTCTTCAGAAGCTCAAGCCTGCACAGTCTCTGGAAGCAAACAGGAGACCCAGCTCATCCTATTAAATAGTCTCACTGCCCTGTATGCTGTCTCGGACCTTCCTGTCCAGGTTAATAGAGATAAATGGCATCTCAACCCTGCAACAACTTTGGATCTCCTAAATATTTTGTAACCTACACTGAAAGAAGAAAGGCAAATTAACAAAAACAAACAAACCAGAAACAAAACAAAGAAAGAAAAAGGGTAAAATCAACACACTATTCCAGGTGCACAAGTCCCTGTACACAAATAGAAACATCAAAACCAAGCCCACATTTCCCCTACACAGATTACTAATCCCATAGTAAAGGTGGCTAAGGGAAAAACACGGAATTGATTTGAGTTTCTCTCAATTTAACTTGATGTCTTCTGTTGGCTTGCTGTAAACTGCCTTTATTAGAGTGAAATATGCCCTTTATTTCCCTTTTCTCCCCAGGACTTTTATCATGAAGGGGTGTTGGACTTTGCTGAAGGCCTTTCTGTATCCAATGAAATGATCATGTGGTTTTGTTTCTCAGTTTGTCTATATGGTAGATTGTATTTGCTTTACATATATTGAACTATCCATGCATCTCTGGAATGCATCCTTCTTGATCATGGTGGATAAAGTTGGTATATTTTTGGACTCAGTCTGCACGTATTTTATTGAAAATTTATGAATCTATATTCATAAGAAAAATCAGTCTGTAATTATCTTTTCTCTTGGGTCTTTATGTGATTTAGGTATTTGAGAAAAATGTGGCCTTTTCAAATGAATTGAGCAACATTCCTTCTATTTCTGAGTTTCTGGTAAAATTCTTTGTTAAACAATTTTGCCCTGAACTTTTTGTTGTTGTGAGAGTTTTAGTGACTATTTCTCTTTCACTATGGGTTTAAGATCTGTTTAAGTTGTTTAGCTGATTTGATTCAAGTCAGTATATATATATATATATATATATATATATATATATATATATATATGAAAATCTTCATTTCTTTTAGGTTTTCCACTTTAGCAGAGTACAGAATTTTAAAGTATGCTCTTATGTTTTTTTTAAATTTCCTTTTTTTTTCTGAGAAACTTTTGTTAACCTTTTGGATAAAGTTTATTTGCCAGAAAGTATGATCCTATCATACTTCTGCTCGAACCAGCACATGGCCTCTTCTTTGTAGATTCTGTGCTTGACCTCAATGTACCTGTCCTGTGCTTCTTGTCTGCTGTGCTGAAACCTGGCCTACCCAGCACCACATAGAAGTACAGGCCATAGATGCCAATGCTCAGGTCATATACAATGCCCAGATCAATGTGATCTTGAATGCTAAAACCAATCTGAGAAGTTATATTTTGATAACTCATACTCCTGAACCTTCAGACCTTTCTCCAGAATTTCTTCAGCCTTGACTCCAAGAACTGTGAACTGAACAACAATCTTTTCATTTCTCCTGATGCCAAAGGACCTGACGGTGTAGCTAGCTTTGGAAAACCCAGGTGTCTGGCCTGTGAGGTGCTCCACCACCTTGGCTGCCCAGGTCAGTCAGTCTCCATTCTCTCCCACACAGATATTGAGGTAAAGCTTGCAGATGTGAAGTTCCTGCATGGGAGTCTCCTTTTCACCTCAATCTGTTTTTTCACTGTGTGTTGTTGCTCCCTTTTTATCTCTAATTTTGTTGATTTGGATCTTCTTTCTCCACTGTTTAGTAAATTTGAATAATGGTTTGTCAATCTCAATGATTTTGTCTAAGAACCAACTCTTTGTTTCATTGTTTCTTCATCAATATTTCAACACAATTTTTCAAAGATCTTGAAGGGGAAACTTTTTGCTTCCTATGGAAACACAAAACCTTCAGGATAGTTAAAACAATCCTAAATAATGAAAGAACTGCTGGAGGTATCACCATCTTCAGTCAGAGATTGTTGCACTAAAACCAACATTGTAATGGCACAAACACAGACATACTGATCAATGAAACCAAATTGAAGACCCTGAAATAAATCCTCACACAAAGCAGCCAGAAATACATACTGGAAAAAAAGACATCTTCTGTGGAGAGCCAAGCTCTGCCGCGCCCTAAAGATGGCGCTGGCTTTTGCCTCTGGTAGGTAAAAGCTCTCGGTAATCAACTCCTTAATTGGTTGTGTATGTGCATCGGGCTCGCTTCCGCAGTTGTGGACTAATCTGCAGGCGCCATGTAGCTTGTCAGGATTGGCTGGCCATAGGCTATTTAATTGGCGGGCTGGGCTTCCCGAGAGTCAGAAGATTGTTCAAGGTTCCTGAATAAACTGCATTGAGAAGAGTCCAGTGTTGCGTCTTCCTTGCTGGTCGAGGCAGTCTTGACAATCTTCAAAAAGTTGTGCTGGTCACACGGGGTGGCTGCATGTAGAAGAATCCAAAAAGAACCATACTTTCTACCTTACACAAAATTAACTCCAAATTGTTCAAAGACTTCAACATAAAACCAGATATAATGAACCTGATAGAACGAAAAGTGAGAGATTCTCATTGAAGAAACAAACTAATTTTATGGGTAGGCTACATACCCAACAGTAAATGGCCAACCCCAAACTAGCTCGCTCAATGGTGTCTTTGGGGCGTCCTACGTTTCATTGTGTTAAGATGCAACTTTTTAAAAATTATCTTTCCCATGTATTTATTTATTTATTTATTTATTTATTTATTTATTTATTTATTTTTATTATATTTGTTTCAGTTTGTATCCCTCCCTCATCCTTCCAAATTCCACCCTCTCTTCTTCATTTCCTCCCATACCCCTCCCCAAGTCCACTGATAGGGGAGGTCCTCCTCCCCTTCTCTCTGACCCTAGCCTATCAGGTCTCCTCAGGACTGGCTGCAATATCTTACTCTGTAACCTGGTAAGGCTGATCCCCCCTCAGAAGCAGATGATCAAAGAGCCAGACACTGAGTTCATGTCAGAGATAGTTCCTGTTCCCATTACTAGGGTACCCACTTGGACACTGAGCTGCCATGTGCTACATCTGTGCAGAGGTTCTAGGTTATCTCCATGCTTGTCCTTGGTTGGACTATCGGTCTTAGAAAAGACCCCGGTGCCCAGATTTTTGGTTCTGTTGCTCTCCTTGTGGAGCTCCTGTCCTCTCCAAGTTTTTCTATCTCCCCCCATTTTCATAAGATTCCCTGCACTCTGCCCAAAGTTTGGTTATGAGTCTGAACAACTTCTTTGATACCATGCTGGGTAAAGTGTTTCAGAGGCCCTCTGTGGTAGACTCCTGTCCTGTTTCCTGTTTTCTCTCTCTTCTGATGTCAGTCCAGTTTGCCTTTCTGAGTGAGGATTGATCATCTTAGCCAGGGTCCTCCTGCTTAATTTCTTTAAAGTGTATAGATTTTTGTGTGTTTATCTTATGTTACATGTCTAATATCCACTTATAAGTGAGTATATACCATGTATGGATTTTTGCTTCTGGGATACCTCACTCAGGATGATATTTTCCAGTTCCCACCATTTGCCTGAAAATTTCATGATTTCCTTGTTTTTAATTGCTAAGAGGTATCTTTTAAAATTTTTATTTCTACTTATTTTAGTTTATTTATTTCTTCCCCTCTTACCCTACAGGTCCTCAGTATAAATATCTGCTTTTATGTTTCGTGGGATTCCTCAGTGTATGAACCAGAGCGTCTTTTAGTGTATATCGATTTCTTGTGTCCTTTTCTTGTACCCACTTTCTTCAATTTGTTTATTTTGTCTCATTCTGATATGGTTTTTGTTTCATTTCCCTTAGAAGGATGCTTGTTTCTTTTTCCTTTGTTGTTGAATTTTTAGAATCCTTTTATTTTCTAAGCCAGAAGAAAAAGATCTTGATCAGAGGGAAGGTGAGGACAAACTCAGAGGAGTAGAAGGAAGTGAAGCAAAAAAAAAAAAAAAAAAAAGAATATATTATATGAGAAAAAAAGCTACTTTCAATAAGGGAATAAAAATAAAGGCTGAAATGTATAAAATAGAAATTTTAAAAAATTTAAAAGATTTCCTTGTTTGTAATTGCTAAGTAACATTGCATTGTGTAAATGTACCACAATCTCTGTATCCATTCCTCCATTGAGGGTCATCTAGGTTGTTTCCAGATTCTTGCTATTACAAATAGAGCTGCTATGAACATGGTTGAGTAAATGTTCTTGTTGTATACTTGATCATATTTCAGATACATGGCTAGGAGTGTATACTTGAATGATCTTAATTTTCTGAGAAAGTACTAAATCGATTTCCAAAGTGATTATACAAGTTTACATTCCCGCCAGCAATGGAGGGGACAGCAGCTCCAAAAGGAGAACAACAGATCCAAAAACAAAACAAAACAAACAAACTAAACCAAAAAGCAATGAACCAACCAACCAAACAAACATAACCCTGGGCCCTGGGGTTGCTGCAGGCTCTGATACCCCAACCAAAGACCATGCATGGAGAGGACCTAAAAACCCTGCTCAAATGTAGCCCATAGACTCAGTATCCACGTTGAATCCTTAGTAATGGGAACAGGGGCTGTTTCTGGCATGGACTCAGTGACAGGCTCTCTGATCACCATCCCCTGGAGTGGGGTGCAGCCTTACCAGGCCACAGTGGAAGACAATACAACCAGTCTAGAAGAGACCTGATAGGCTAGAGTCAGAGGAAAGTGGAGGAAGACCTTCCTTATCAGCGAACTTGGAGAAGGGCATGGGAGGAGATGAGGGAGATAGGGTGTGATTAGGAGGGAGTGAGGAAGAGGGCTAAAGCTGGGGTATAAAGTGAATAAATTGTAATAAATAATAATTTAAAAAATTAAAAAAATAAAATAAAATACTTTGTTTTTTGAAATGATTGATTTATTAAGAAACTTTTAGCCATTTGGGCAAAGGAAATAGGGAGAAAGCTCAAATATTTAAAAAGAAATAAAAAGGATGATATTAAGAGAAACACTGAAAATATTCTGAGAATTTCCAAGATGTACTTTAAAATTCTATATGCCCTCAAACTTAATATTAAAAGAAATTAATGAATTTTTAGATCCATATGACCCACCAACGTAATGTACAGAAGAAGTAAACGATTTTAGTAGATCAATAATAAATAATGAAATAGAAGAAGTACTTAAAAATTCCTCAGTTAAGAAAACAAAGAACCCTGTACTGGATGTAGTCAGGAAATGATTCTTCAAGTCTTCAAATAACTAACACCAATAATGTTCAAATTCTTCTATAAAGTATTAAAGCAAAGAACACTTCCAAGTTCTTTTTACAAAGCCAGATTAACTTGATCTCATGGTCAAAAAATGCACAAAAGAAAAGTATTAGACAATCTTGCACATGAGCACTGGTGAAAAAATACACAGATGAATATTTGAAAACCAAATTAAAGAACATATCAAAAATATCATTACATGATCATATCATCTGCATCCCTTGGATGTAGAAATGGTGTCACATCTTTCCCATCTCCTATGGGAGGAGCAGCCTGGCCAGGCCACAGAGGAGGACATTGCAGCCAGTCCTGGTGAGACCTGATAAGCTAGAGTCAGATGGAAGGGGAGGAGGACCTCCCTTATCAGTAGACTTAGAGAGGGGCAGGGAGGAGATGAGGGAGGGAGGGTGTGATAGGGAGGGAATGAGGGAGGGGTCTATGGCTAGGACACAAAGTAAATAAACTGTAATTAATATAAAAAAATAAAAATTTAATTAAAAAAAGAAATGGTCTGACACATGTAAGTCAATAAAAACAATCCAGAACATAAATAGACTCGAGGTCTGAAACCACCCAGCCATTCCAACAGATTTAGAAATGATCTTTGATAAAACGGTAATCTCAGCTGGGCTCAATGGTGTACACCTGTCATCTCAGCATTCAGGGAGGTTGGGATAGGGGAATCTCTGTGATGTTCCAGGACACCCTGATGTACAAAGCAGTCCAGGGTCAGCCAAGGCTACCCAGAGAAACCTGTCTCAGGAAAAAAAAAATAGAAAAACTAACATTTTCTTTCATAATAAGAGGCCTGAAAAATCCAGTAATGCAGAGGAGACAAGGTTGGGCACTCTGTCCCTTTCTGTCTAAAGCAATGCTTGAAGTCTTAAAAAAAGCCATAAGAGTAAACAAGGAGATAAAATGTATATAATATGAATGGAATGACTCAAAGTATCCTTATTTGCAGACTGTATGATTCTGTTCATAAAAGACACTAAAGAATCCATTAGAAAGCTCTTGCAGCTGACAAGCACATCCTAGCAATGTAGCAAGATACAAAATTAACAACAACAAAATTATCAACAACCTTCCTATATACAACAAACATACCAAGAAAGAAACCAGGGAAAAATATTAATTCACAGTAATGTCAGAAAGAAAGAATCTAGCAATAAAACTGCCCAAGAAAGTGAATGGGAAATCTGCACAATGAAAATTTTAGAACTCTGAAAGGCTACTCATGCCTAAATAGATGGCTTTGTCTCCTACCTGGCTAGGTGAGTGAATGATGGTGGGGAGAATATAGGAAATATAGGGGAAGAATTGGAGGAGAGTGGAATGGGTTAATAATTTGATCAAAACACATATGCATAAGAAATTGTCAAACAATGAAAGAGTAAACAGGAATATATATCTCTGACTGTACAGTAAGTGAATCAAATGATAAGAATCTCCATGAGGAAGTTTTCAAAATTTCTGACCATTTTCTTACATATTTTATCTTACCATTCTTTAAGATAGATAAGAGAGAAAGAACAGCTCCCACATCCAGGGACTAGCCATTTATTTTCAGCCAGGTCTTTAGGCTTCTTGTCAAACTTGTCCTCCAAATCAGATAAGACATCTCTATGGCCAGGATGACAGAGCCAAAACTAGATCACTCCTTAATCTTGTCTAAGCCTAGACACAACAAGATTGTCACCCAATACAGCATAACAGAGGCTTAGCAAGATTCTTCCTACCTGATATGTGAGAGTCTCTTCTGGCCACACTGATACTCACAATGTGTTCTACTACCTACATATATAAGATTCTGAACACATGAGATATCAACCTGGAATGAGAGTACTGGGATGGAAGGGCTTGAGCAGTTATAGGGGCAGGAAGATTGGCAAAAGGAGAGGTTGAATAAACTCAGCCAAACCAAGGGTGGATGAAAGTGCCATAAAGAAAACTTGTGCATGGTATGTGAAAGAGAAATGAGTTTGGAAAATACTTTTTCTTTGAATTTCTTTCTCTTGGTGACAGCAGATTATCCATTACAAAGATGTTTTTCTTACAACCTTCTTCAACCCAGACTCACATCATGTAAAAATACATTCTAAATCCATTTCATAATTCCCTATGTATATAAATGCCTTTGTGTGTGTGTGTGTGTGTGTGTGTGTGTCTGTGTGTGTAATAGTAATAATCTTGATTACTTTCATGTTGAACTCTGTTGTATGATACGGCCAAAGTATAAAAAGTAGTTGGCAGCACATCAAGATGTGATTGACATAAGAAAGCTTGACATACAGTCCTGAAAGAAGGCAGTACAGGAAGGTAGAGAAGCCAGGAAACAGATGTCAAATTAATCTGCTTCTAGAATTTTATAGTTTCACTCCACAGAGTATTGTATCTTATTGATTAAATTATCCAATTCAATAAAAGTATGGAGACTAGCTACATAAAAGCTGTTTCTGTATGCTCTGTTTAAATTACAATTAAGTTTCCAGCTGGAGATCTCCAAAATATAGTAGAATTCTTATAGGGATGGCATTTGCCTGGTTCTATTTTAGAGTTCTTTAGCAATATCACCTTATAGCAACAGCTGTTCAGAGAACTGAGAATGGTATATTTCTTTTCTTCTACTGCTTGGCATATTGAAAAACTGTAAAATATTTTCAGTTCATTTCAGGTTCAGGTGTGCCTAGGAGCAAATATCTTCATGTAGACAGAAAAGAAGGAACCTAGATTGCAAAGCACAGACTCTAAAACTAAATGCAAATTGCTGTTGGTTGGAAACCCCAACTGGGACTTTATTGCCAAAAAGCAGACATTAGAAGATCAGAGTGAAATAAGCCAAAGTAAACATCCCGGGGTGCAAAACTAGTGCCAGCTCACTGAACTAGCGACAAGATGAGGAGAACGGCCAAATGGGACCAAGGGAAATCCTAAGTGCATTTAGAAATCAGTACCTGTTAACAGGTTCCTGGCCACTACACGGGAGAAATGTGTCAGAAAAATGAATTTAGCCATGAAAGCTTTGGAGAGGGTTTATGCTGACAACCAAAATATATGTCTGTTGGGATTAATTTAATCAAAGTGTTTTGCCTGCTAATATCTCAGCCTCACAAGGTTCTTTTACAGAGTTTTAAAAATAATAAATTGGTACCAGACATCTTTCGCCACCAAGTGAAACCTCCAGTTCCAGGAATGGGTTACAGCTAGTTTAGATGTTGGATAAAAGAGCCTCATACCCCTCAGGCTATTGTCACAGCTATTGGTTGCCCTCCACAAAATGATTGTAAGCTCCTATTTCTGAAGACAACAGTAATATTCTCACTGAACATGAAGAAGTCAAGCTAGTGCCTAAGAACAAGAAACCCATTGGCTAAAGTTCATGGCACTACAGTGTACTCTGCATCTCTTCAGAGGAGAAAGGGAAACACCAACCCAGCTACAAATCCTACCACCTACAAAACTGATCGGCATGCATGACGGGCTGGTGGAAGTATGGCAGAAGTGTATTGGGGATATAAACACTCACCATCTGATCCTACTCATCAAGGTAGTCTTTGACTGATACTTAAGGGTCTAAGAACCAGAGACTGGACAGACCATGGACCTAAAGGAAGATCAAAAACTATAGTCCCTGTTAAAGGGACATAATGATAAAATAACTCCTAAGAATATTCTGCTATACCACTCAAGCACCTTTAGAGAAAATTACTCCTACAGGAAATGGGAACTAACACAGAGACCCACAACTGGATAATGTATAAAGAGTGAGTGATTGTGTCACACTCAGCCCTCAAGGAGACATCATCAGACTTTCTTATCAGGAACTATGTGGAAGAGTAGAACAAAAGATTGTAGGAGCCCAAAAGGATGTATGGCTCCGAAAAAGCTAGTTTCCATACAAAACAGAAGTGATGCAAACATGAACTACGAAAGACTGTAGGAGCCCAAAAGGATGGATGGCTCCAAAGAAGCTAGTTTCCATACAAAACAGAAGTGATGCAAACATGAACTCACAGAGATTGTGGCAATATATACAAGGCCAGAACAGAACCATGCCATGGGGATCCCAGGGCTGAGAGGTGAAATTGTCTACAAACTACCACCCCAAACTAAGAAATTACCTCCAATTATCAACTTTTTGCAAAGGAAAAATTAGTTTTCTCCAGTGGATTTTTACTGTACAAAACCACAATTAAGTGTAGGCCCTGATCAGTAGTAGATAAAATCAAATCAAAACAAAACAAAACAAAAAAACCCTTAGCGGTATGTCTTTTTTGTCTTCGGTTTCTTTTTTTCTTCTTTTCTTCTTCTTTTTTTTTATTTGAACATCTTTTTGTCTTACTTTTGCTTGTATATTGGGATTTAGAATTTTGTGCTTTAATGGATTTTTGTGTGTGTTTTCTGTTTTTAATTTTTCATTATGGTTTATTTGTTCCTTTGTCTGTTTTCTAAAAAAAGAACAGAAAAAAAAAAGACATACAGTTAAGTGAGTGGGGAGGATATGGGAATAATTGGGGGAGGGGAAGCTATGAACAGAATATGTTCTCTGGAAATAATTTAACAAAAAGCTTAAAAATCATACAAAGGAACTTATACCTAACCAAAATCATTTACTAACATAAGCTCATTTAATATGTTTTACCCTCATTCAACTGTTTTCTTTGGATTCTTCTGTTGTTTAATACTGTATACATATTGATGGCACAATCTGTTCTTATAAATAAAAACAGTTCATACCATTTGATTTCACAGTGAACACTCAGGAGCCACATGCTGGTGTAAAACCTTACTAGCTTAGATAGTCTGAGAAAGACCCCAGATGACCTTCATACAAAGCTCATATCCCACAGGGAAAAAGTCAAACAGCCAAAAGCCAAAGGCCAAAAACCCCTTCTCCACGCTATCTTAGATATTATTCTCTCAATGTTCCTCCTTTCTACTTAATCCCTATCAGCTAGTTGCTTGCTAGTCCACTTGACCTGATGTTCACTTTATTTAGCTCCTGTTTACAGAAATCTCTTAGAGTTGGGTGCTAGGGCTAAATCATAAAATATCCACTAGTTTGCAATAAACAGAAAGTTATTGGATAAAAGCAGTGTGCTGCATGATAATCTCCTCAGATGCTGAAAAATCATATGACAAAATCCAACATCCATTCATGTTTAAAGTATTGGAGAGATCAGGGATACAATGCACATACCTAAACATAGTAAAGGCAATATACAGCAAGCTTATAAACAACATCAATCTAAACAGAGAGAGACTTAAAGCAATCCCACTGAAATCAGGGACAAGGCAATTTGCCCACTCTCTCCATATCTCTTCAACATACTTTTGGAAGTCCTTGCTAGAGCAATAAGACAAGAAAAGGAGATCAAGGGGATACAGATTGGAAAGAAAGAAGTCAAAGTACCACTATTTGCAGATGATATGACAGTATACCTGAGTGACCCCAAAAATTCTACCAAGGATCTCCTTCAGCTGATAAACACCTTCAACAAAGTGGCTGGATACAAAATTAACTCAAAAAAAATCAGTAGCCCTCCTGTATACAAAAGACAAAAGAGCGGAGGAAGAAATCAGGGAAACAACACCCTTCACAATAGCCACAAATGACATAAAGTACCTTGTTGTGACCCTAACAAAGCAAGTCAAAGATTTATATGAAAAAAATTTCAAGTCTCTGAAGAAAGAATTAGAAGGTATCAGAAGGTGGAAAGATCTCCCATGCTCATGGCTTGGCAGGATTAACATAGTAAAAATGGCCATCATACCAAAAGCAATCTACAGATTCAATGCAATTCCCATCAAATTACCAACACAAATCTTTAGAGACCTGGAAAGAAAAATTTTCAACTTCATATGGAAAGACAAGAAGCCCAGAATGCTAAAACAACCCTCTACAATACAAGAGCTTCTGGAGGTATCTCCATCCCTGATCTCAAGCTATACTATAGAACAACAGTATTAAAACTGCATGGCACTGTCATAGAAATAGAATGGTAGATCAACGAAATCAGGTACAGAATCTAGAGATAAACCCACACATTTATGGACACCTGATTTTCACAAATATGCCTAAACTATACAATGGAAAAATACTGCATCTTCAACAAATTGTGCTTGTCTAACTGGATGTTTACATGTAGAAAAATGAAGATAGAGCCATACTTATCACCCTGCACAAAACTAAAGTCTAGGTGAATCAAAGACCTCAATATAAAACCAGACACACAAAACCTGTTAGAGGAAAAAGTGGGGAAGAGCATTAAACTCATTGGCACAGGAGACAACTTTCTGAACAGAACACCAACAGCACAGGCTCTAAGAGCAACAATCAATAAATGGGACCTCATGAAACTGAAAACCTTCTGTAAAGCAAAGGACACTGTCATTAAAACAAAATGACTGTCTACAAACTGGGAAAGGATCTTCCCAAAACCTAAGGGCTTCACAAAGCCCTAGAGGGCTAATATCCAATATATATAAAGAACTCAAGAAGTTAAACAGCAAGAAGTCAAGTAATCCAATTAAAAAATGGGGAACAGAGCTAAACAGAATTCTCTGTAGAGGAATATCGAATGGCAGAGAAACACTTAAATGCTCATCCTCATTCATCAGGGAAATGCAAATCAAAATGACCCTGAGATTTCACCTTACACCAATCAGAATGGCTAAGATGAATAACTCAAGTGACAATAAATGCTGAAGAGGATGTGGAGAAAGGGGAATCCTCCTCCACTGCTGGTGGGAATATAAACTTGTACAACCACTTTCGAGGTGAATCTGGCACTTTCTCAGACAAATAGGAATACTGCTTCCTCAAGACCCAGCTATAACACTGCTAGACATATATCCAAAAGACGCTTAAGCATACAGCAAGGATATCTGCTCAACCATGTTTGCAGCAGTTTTATTTGTAATAGCTAGAAGCTGAAAACAGCTCAGATGTCCCTCAGTTGAGGAATGGATACGGAAATTGTGATACATCTACACAATGGAATATTACCCAGCAATAAAAAACAAGGAAATCATGAAATTTGCAGGTAAATGGTGGGAACTGGAAAAGATCATCCTGAGTGAAGTATCCCAGAAGCAGAAAGACACACAATGTATATACTCAGTCATAAGTGGATATTAGACCTATAATATAGGATAAACATATTAAAACCTGAACATCTAAGGAAGCTAATCAGGAAGGAGGGCTCTGCCTAAGATGCTCAATCCCCATTCAGAATAGCAAATAAGATGGACATTGGAGGAGGGAGAAAACAAGGAACAAGACAGAAGCCTACCATAGAGGGCCTCTGAAAGGCTCTACTCGGCAGGGTATAGAGGCAGATGTTGAGACTCATTGCCAAACTTTGGGTAGAGTGCAGGGAAACTTATGAAAGAAGATATAGTAAAACTGTGGGAGGACAGTAGCTCCTTAAGGAGAGCAACAGATCCAAAAAGTCTGGGCACAGGGGTCTTTTCTGAGACTGATACTCCAGCAAAGGACCACTCATGGAGATGGTCTAGAATACATGCAGAAATGTAGCCCATGGCAATTCAGTGTCCAAGTGGGTTCCATAGTAATGGGGACAGGGACTTCTCTGACATGAACTGATTGTCCTGCTCTTTGATCACCTCCTCCTGAGAGGGGAACAGTCTTACCAGACCAAAGAGGAAGACAGTGCAGCTCCTCCTGATGAGACCCAATAGACTAGGATCAGAGGGTAGGAGAGGAATGGAGTGGGGGAGGGGCAAGAGTGGGGAAATGGGATAAAGGGTGGGATTGAGAGGGGAGGAGAGAGGGAGGTACAGGGAGGATACAAATTGAATAAAATGTCATTAATAAAATAACAATAATTAAAAAGAAACAAAAGACAAGAACAAAAAAAGATTAAAAAAATAATGATGTGTCCTAGGAAGCTATAATCCATACCTCTAATTGCACCCCTGTAACCCCTGCACTAAGGGAGTCAGAGACAGGCATATCTCTGTGAATGCAAGGACAGCCTGGTCTACACAGAGAAAGTCTATCTTAAAACAATAACAACAGCAACAACAACAACAAAAAACCCCAAAAAAACCCAAAGGTATGTGAGAGCTGAGCCACTCCCCAACTAGAAACAGGTTTTTAGAGTTCAAACTCAAGGTTCTGTCTGAATAGAACATTTTGGATACATTTAAATATGTTTAACAGTTTATTCAGGAACCTTGAACAATCTTCTGACCCTGGGGAAAGCCAGCCCACAGCTTAAATAGCCTCTGGGTAGCCAACCCCAGCGTGCCTCGTGGGCAATGCAGATAGGTCCACATACAGGGAAGCAAGCCAGATCCTCAGCCTTAGCCAAATATGGAGTTGTTTGTGACAGAGAGCACTCACCATCGGGAAGGTGGAAGGCGGAAACCAGCTCCATCTTTAAGGCGCGGCATTACGCAGCTCTCTACAGTTCCCCCTTTTTTGTTTTAGACTCATCAGGCAAGAGTAGAGGTCTGATCTCTGATATTAGAAATAAATTGGGACTTTGTACCAATGTTCATTTAGGTGTCATCCACCCAAAGAGCATCAGACCCGTCCGATACCTTTTTCTCAGAGGCGGGACCTGGGGCATCAACCCGCATGCAATCAGACATGCTCTTCTCTGGGTTGAAAGCAGCTGACCCTGAGTGTAGTGCTTAGCTTCGCATCCTGAGCATAACATTTTAGCTTTTTATGGTAGGCAACCATGCTTGGGGAGACTGTCCTGCTTCAATGGCTGTAAAGGCCTGAATGATCATGGCTGCATTACACTGTTGTGAGACTCTAATCTTGCATATACACCACAGGCAAACCAAGGAGACCAACACCAGAAGGCCTGCTAAAGCTCCCATGCCCGCCCATTCCTTCAGATGATTCATGGCTGCAGCAATCCATGATGATAATCCTGTGGCTATTCCTGCGTCCACTCTGGTAGAATTTGCCATAACAATGGCCACTCTCAGCTGCTCCATCATAGTAACGAATTCTTCAGTCCAATTACCTAAAATATAGCTATACAATTGTTTAGACAGATTTGCAGCACGGGAAAAATTCTCATATTGTATGCTAGTGACACAAAGTCCAGCATACTTCCATTGACAGCCAAGTTGAGCGATTTGCCATAGGGTATCAATTTGCTCCTGCACGAGGTCAATCCTCTGATTGAACACCATCAAGTCTCCTTTTAGTTGAGCATTAATTCCTTTTTGTACATCTAAAGCATGAGCTACATTGGCTAAAAGATTATTTAGGGTCTGAGCAGTCTGCATAGTATGACTCATGGCTAATGCTGCTGTGGTAGCTCCAACAGCCGCCAATGAGATGGCAGTAACAATGGCAGCTGTAATTCCAAGATCCCTTTTCTGTCTGAAGAGAGTCATAGCATGAGGGGCATCAACAGGCACAGGCACCCAGCGAGGCATGCGAGTAACCAGGGCATACCTAAATTCACTAGCATTTCAGCATTGGGCAAAAAGGCAAGTATCATTACCACAATTACTTGGCTCTATCTGGCTAACAATGAATAAAAATGGGGGTTATAAGCAAACAGGTGTGGACTTATAGGAAATATTATGAGAAGCCTTAACCCCCTAGTTGGAAGTAGGAAATAGTAAGATCTGGAGAAGACAGGAACCCCACAAGGAGAGCAACAGAACCAGAAAATTTGAACACAGGGTTCTTCCTGGAGACTCATACTCCAACCAAGTACCAGGCATGGAGATAACGTAGAATCCCTGCACAGATGTAGCCCATGGCAGTTTAGTGTCCAAGTGGATTATATAGTAATGGTAAGAGGGACTGCCTCTGACATAGTCTGATTGGCCTGCTTTTTGATCACCTCCCCCTGAGGGGGGAGCAGCCTTACCAGGCCACAGAAGATGACAATGCAGCCACTTCTGATGAGATCTGATAGACTAAGATCAGAAGGAAGGAGGGGGCATGAATGAGGAAGAGGAAGGGAGGGTGGAGCTGGGAGGGGAGGAGGGGGGACTTATGGGGGGATACAAAGTGAATAAAGTGTAATTAATAAAATAAAATTTTAAAAAATTAAATTAAAAATAAATAAATAAATAAATAAAATATGTTTAACACTAACATTCATAGTTAAACATTATGTCCCATAAAATATAGCTGAAATTTTCAAATAATTTTTTTGTTAAAGAAGGAAATAATATTTACCCATTACTAAAATTATTCATTATTTTCTAGGTATCTACACTAAATCTAGATAACTTTAATTACTTTCATCATAATTTTATGTATTTCTTTCTAAAATTTTATGCCATTATAGTCAAATTCTGACCTGCCCTCACTATTTACAAGTGTTTTTGGGCATAAAAGAATACTCTTAAACCTCTATTATTAGGTAGTTTCCCTATTTTCTCTCCAAATGAATAAATATTCATCCAGACTGTTTCCAAAGTAGCACCGTGTTCACATCCTAAAAATACTCCTATTTTCATTATAAGAACTTTTACTGTGCATCATATTTATCAAAATCACATGATCAGGAATGAGATTTATTTGTTGTGCCTCTTCTGCCACATGAAGAGACTTCTCATCCTCAATCTTTCTTTGACCCACCTGCTCATGATTTATTTTGAAGGCAAAGGTCAGTCATTTCCTACAGTGACCATCAATCTGGATTTACCTGTTAATTTTCATGAATAAATTCAATTTATACACTCCTAGAAGGATTCTGTGGTTGTATTTTTGTTCCTTTCTCTTCAGTAAATGAATCCGAGGGGGGAGTAATTCTTTCTCAGTGTTGCTGTGTTATATCATGTTTTTAAGGTGATGGCCACTAAATGTTTTGAATCATAAAATTACTGCCTATTACTGTGTACCTATTGACCATCTATGTATCTATCTACCTATATATCTATCCTGTATTTATGTGTTTATCTATCATCTGTCTATTTGTCTATTTATCATCTATCTATTCTCTATGTATGTATTGGTCTTTCTTCTATTTGTCTATCTATTATCTATTTATGTATTTATCTATCCTCTATGTATGTATTTATCTATCATCTGTCTATTTATCTATCTATCTAGCTAGCTATCCATCTCTCTATCATCCATTTGTGTCTATCTAGCCTGTATGTATGTATGTTTTCATCTATCATATATTTGTCTATCATATATCTATCTATAATCTATCACATGCATATTTAATTTATCGTCTATGTACTTATTAAATAATATTAAAATAACATCTATCCCTCTATCCAATGTAAGCAGACACAGATATTTCATTTCTTTAATTGCTTTCAACATAATTGTATGTGTTTTCAGGAAGAGCTATGTCTTGTACTTATTTTTTTTCAGTTAGGAATTATGAATTTCAGCACTATTCATTTAGTTTAAGGTGTTAGGACCAAATTAAACAATGATGAAGCACACAGCAGATTTTATATGGAAGAGATTTATTAGATGGAGATGAAGAGAGAGGGAGAAGGAGAGAGTAAGACATGATGGGGTAAGAGTGGGGCACCCTATCAGGTGAAAGATAGAGAGGGCACGAGCCAATAGCCAAGAGAACAAAGGAGCAAGAGGGCCAAGAGAGCCAAGAAACAGGCAAAATCGCAGGGTGGTCCTTTTAAAGAGCAATGTAACCACACTTGCCAGTGTGGCTACCTGGCCAGAGATGCATGATGACATCATAGGTTGCTAGGCAACCCATAAAGCAGGCTGCCAAAATGCTAAGTGAAAATACAACTTCTTTTCATAAGAAAATCATCCATTTTGTGTACCTATACATTCTTAGGATATTCATATCTAGGTCTGCTATTCCTTGTGAATACTAGTCAATTTGGTTTCTTTATTTTTTTTAAATTCAACAAAGTAAATAAGTTACATATAAAACACATCTTTTGAGGAATTGAGAAATCACATGTCATGAAAATGAAGTTTATGAATTTAAAAGGTTGTGTAATAGACTAAACACATGTCAGGTTTTCCTGTTAAAAGTGCTTCTCAAAAGTTTTCTTCATTAAAATTCTGAATATAGCATTCATGAATATTATCTGTTTCCTCATAAAATGCACACCCTGTTTATATTTAGACTCAGTGAGAAAATCTAGAATTTGAATGGGAGTGTGAAGCTATCTTAGGACATGGAAAAAGTACAATAATTTTAGATTACACCTAAATTAAAAATATATTAGAAAACTACTTAGAAACAATTTTAAGACCATCATGTCATGGAAAAACTGACTAAAATTTTCATGATGGACAATGAATTCTGCCATAATACAGTATTAAATATCCTGATAAATTTGCTATATCAATATAATTTAATTTGAAATTTTATATATATTAATTATCTAAATTTTTACCTAAGTTGTAATTTAAAAAAAATAAATTCATAGCTTGTGAAGGTGGTACACACCTCTATCTATCTATCTATCTGTCTGTCTGTCTGTCTGTCTATCTATCTATCTGCCTGCCTGTCTGTCTGTCTGTCTGTCTATCTATCTATCTATCTATCTATATCACTTAGGGACACAGAGGCAGGTGGATCTCTGTGTCCAGGTCAGTTTGGTCTACAAAGTGAGTCTGGGACCGCCAAGGCTACACAGAAAAACCCTGTCTCAAAATATAAAAAAATAAAAAATAAATCAAAACATGATTTTATTAAAAAGAAAAAAATCTGAAGGAGCAATCTATCCAAAATTTTTGTTTCAAAAAACATAATTAAAAAAAGCCATTGAGCAATATATGTTAGCCTACTGGAAAGCAGTAGTAGGACTTTTTTTTATTAATTACATTTTATTCACTTGTATCTCCCCATAAACCCCTCACTCCTCCCCTCCCAATCCCACCTTCCCTCCCCCTTCTCCACGCATGCCCCTCCCCAAGTCCAATGATAGTGGAGGTCTTCCTCTCCTTCCTTCTGATCTTAGTCTATCAGATCTCATCAGGAGTGGCTGCATTGTCTTCCTCTGTGGCCTGGTAAGGCTGCTCCCCCCTCAGGGGGAGGTGATCAAAGAGCAGGCCAATCACTTCATGTCAGAGGTAATCCCTGTTCCCATTCCTATGGAACCCACTTGGACACGGAACTGCCATGGGCTACATCTGTGCAGGGGTTCTAGGTTATCTCCATGCATGGTACTTGGTTGGAGTATTATGAAAGAAGTAGGAAATAGTAAGATCTGGAGAGGACAAGAGCTCTACAAGGAGAGCAACAGAACCAAAAAATCTGAGCACAGGGGTCTTTCCTGAGACTCAGTAGTAGGACTTTGATAAGTTGATCATTCTCTTGTTCAACAAAAAGCATGGCATTTTCCTTCACCTTGTAGTACATTGATTAGCCACTAAATAGAAAGAAGACTGGCAGCTGTGGAGTAAATGTGAAATTTGTTGCCAGGGAAACAAGAACTACTGTTCTTTTAAGGTCCTCTTGCAGTCCTGTCCTTCTTTATCTCAGATCAGCAGTCCTTCACCTCGGAAGAAATTATCACGACTGGTGTAGAGTCATACAGACAAAATGTGTCTTGTAAAATGAATCATTACTGGAATCAGATGAAGAGACCCACAGACAAACATTAGGCAGAACATGGGGAATCCTGTGGAAGGGGGAATGGGAAGGATTGTTGGAGCCAGAGGGGTCAAGGACACCACAAGAAAACCTACATAATTAAGTAATGTGGACCAATAGGTGACCACAGGGACTGAACTGCCAACCAGAGAGCATGCATGAGACTGACACAGGCTCCCTGGACATATGTAACAGTTGTGCAGCTTGGTCTACTTGTGGGTCTCCTAATAGCTGTATCAGCTGCTATCTCTGGCTCTGTTGCCTGCCTTTAGCACCCTTTTCCCTAATTGTGCTGGGAGAGGAAGTCTGGAACAGGACTGGGAGCAAAGGAGGGAGTAGAAACTGCTGTCAGGATGTAAAGTTAATTAATTAATTAAAATGTTCTATCATTAAAAATTATCATTATCCCAAGACATTCTATTACTATTTCAAAGTTCCCAATAATATTTAAAACAATGAATATCAAAAATAAAACTTGTATCTTTCTCTGTTGGGAGATAATAGATATATTTCCTTGGTTTATTTTTGGCCTCCTTAAATATGCCATGTGCTGCCTACTAAGCCAGTGTTATATAGTTCCTCCCAGTTTTTTCAATTTATTAGAAAAATAAAAATAACAGCTAACATTTTGTCTAAAACCATTTCCTTGTGATTAAAAGGTTTCCCACTTTTACATCCTGATTTTAATCGAAAAGAAATAAAAATGAAACTTATATTAATTTTTTTTTACCTACAGCCTTTCAGGTTTTTCACAGTGATCCTTGTTAGAGAATGAGGCCATATGATAATGTTCCTATTCTTCTGGTTTTGGGAAGAAGCAAATATCATAAAAAAAAAAAATGCTCATGGTGACTTTGTCTCTGGAGAATTCTTCATTAAGTCCTTTTACTGTCTCACTTTAGAATAGTTTAGTGTAGTGACTTTTCTTTTGTTGACTTTAGTTTGAAGAATTGTCTGTTCTTAATTTTTAACCTCATTTATTTAGAAAGAAGAAAATAAAGACATCAGTTCCACCATGAAGAGCCCTGCTGAACACCTGACAGTCTTTTCCACTTAGACCCCACTGGATTCAGTGTGGACCTGAACACCCAGGCAGCACGCCACTGGGAGCAAAGTCCTGGCCCCAGATAAAAATGCCTTTGCTAAATTGAACTTACACAATCGCCATCAGCTTTTCTCCTCCACATGGAGAAGAATGATCATAAATGCCTTGCTGGTTTTCTCTTTGTGTCTATGTAATTGAGGACATCAGTCAATATATGTAATAACCTCTTCACAGTGACCCCAAAAGAAGTTTCTCCAGTTCTTTCCCAGAGCAGAAATATATCTCTTTTAAACAACTGGCTCCCTTTTCCACTTCCCTAAGAACCAACAGATACCAATTCTGTTCATTTCATTCTGATGGCTTGAAACACTAGGAAATTCAGAACTGAAGGTTTTCCTTTTCTACATCTATTCTAAACTGTGCAACAGACACTACTTATGTTAACTGTGCGTTATTTCCTATATTATTATTTATTATTTCCCTCTGCTCAGTTTTGATGTTGTTTTTTTCATTCTTCATTCAACATAAATATAAAACACGTAAAATAATATGTAATTGATGCTTAGAAATATGTTGGGGGCTTTATTTAGTAACTGAAATTCAAATTGTTTCTCTGCAATTGATGCCTGAAGTTACATCATGTTGACAAAGTATGTTTTCTTTGCACATACAGAGGGTGTTTTGGTAATGGGCACCTATCTGTTAGAGTTCAGTAATAGCTGAACACTGATTACCTGAACACCAGACTCAGACTACTGTTAGTTTATTGAATGTTGAACAAAGACTGACCAATAGTGGATACAATTTGTGCTCAGGAGCCAAACTTTGATACTTTCTGTTGCTAAGCCAGGCCTTTATAAGAAAAACTGTAATCAGGTAACAACCAAGTAACCAGGTGCTAAGCAAGGGGATGACAGCATTACATCATTTGACTAGCTAAATACCAGAAGAATCGATTTCTGTTCCAAGTATATTATACCTAGGTAGCTAGACAAAGCATTTTAAGCTGATTGTCTAGGATATAGGTTTGGGGACTTTCCAATCCCCCAATGTTCTGGGAAAAAGGAACATAGCAGAGCAATGTAGAACATTATCATTACTTCAAGTAGGACATATATCATTAATTCAAGCAGAATATTTAACAAGTATCAAATTGTAAAGAAAAGTCTATTCAAGTTCTCAGGCAGGTAGAACCTGAGAACCTGAATTTCACCTCATGCTCAAAATGGAGACTTAAAAACAAAATGAGTTCTGTTATGCTAAAGAGGAAAGCAGGTGATAACAATGGAGTTATACTTATGCTACAAGCTAAAGTTGGTCTCAACTGAGCTCAACTGAGTTGTGCACAAAAGTAAATCTGTACATCTAAAGAAGCTAAAGAAGGAAGATCCTGGGTAAAATGATCAATCCTCACTTAGAAAGACAAATAGGATAATAGGATAGATATCAGAAGAAGGAGAAACCAGAAACAGGACAGGTGTCTACCATTGAAGGCCTCTGAAAGACTCTACCCAGCAGTGTATCAAAGCAGATGCTGAGACTCATAACAAAACATTGGGCAGAGTGCCCAGAATCATATGAAAGAAGGCAGAGTTAGTAAGACCTAGAGAAGACAGGAGCTCCATAAGGAGAGCAACAGAAGAAACATATCTGGGCACAAGAGTCTTTTCTGAGACTGTTAATCCAACCAAGGACCAAGGTCCATTCATGAAGATAACCCAAAACTCCTGATCAGATGTAGCCCATGGCAGCTCAGTATCAGAGACTGTCTCTGACATGAACTCAGTGGATGGTTCTTTGATCACCACCCATGCGAGGTGATCAGCCTTGACAGGCCACAGAGGAGGACAATGCAACCAGTCTTGATGAGAACTGATAAGCTAGGGTCAGATGGAAGGGGAGGAGGACCTCCCCTATCAGTGGACTTGGAGAGGGGCATGGAAGGTTATAGCTGGGATACAAGGCAAAAAAAATGTAATTAATGTAAAAATATAAAAAATTAATCAAAAAAGTATAAGATGGTTATAACACTGTCCAAGTGTACTTCAGAACCTCCTTTAGGTTGTTTTGTTTTGTTTTGTTTTGTTTTGTTTTTTTCTGTTTAATCTCCTTACCTTCTAATTAGCACCTGTTTTTTTTCACTGATCAACTTTTTTCCAAATATGTTTTTGGGTGTCTTCAAGTATGTCTACGAAGATTTGAATTTGCAAAGTAACAAAAGTGACTTCAGATATATAAACTCATGGGCTATAATAAACATTGGTTCTCAGTAGCTTTTTATCTTGTTCAGGCATATCTACCTACACTACTGGCTTTAAAAAAGAAATACTTGTAGAATACACTTTTACTGAATGCATTTAACAGAGTTCATGTACAAAGACATTCTCAAAAATCTCCAAGATTTTTCTTATTTGTGTAGAGGAAATGGAAATCAATTATAGAAACTGGGGTGTTAGGAAAGTAGTTTTTAGTTAACACTTAGTATATTTTAGAAAATAATTTTCACATTTGGATTTTTAAAAAGCTATAATTTTTTCTTTTTTCCTCTTTTTTTTTCTTTTTGGCCTTTGCAGAACAATGGAATATTTGTATGCATCTGTAATGTAACTATTTTATGTATACATATAAACTATGACTATTAAAGAGTAGAAACATAAGCAGATTATAAAAGCCTCTTAGTTGTTAAGAAAATTTCTTTACTCAAACTGGTGAACCTCTCTCTAAATGACTCCAGTTTTTGTTATTATTGTCCCTGTTGTTACTTTGGTCTGTATCTTTGTATTTGTTAATACAAAATTACAAACAGTGGTAATGAAAGGATCAGGAAGTAGGAAAAAAATTCAAAGACTTGGATCCACCTCTTATAGGTGAAATACTCCAAATAACTACCAAGTACTCCTTTCAATCAATAGCCTAAGCACGCCTGCCTATTGCTCATTCCTGAAAAGAATTGTTCAACTTTAAAAATTTCAGAACCAAAAAATCTGGGCACAGGGGTCTTTCCTGAGACTAATATTCCAACCAAGGACCATTCATAGAGATAACCTAGAACCCCTGCTGTCGCCCTGATGTACTTCAGATGTAGCCCATGGTAGCTCAGTGTATAAGTGGGTACCCTGTAAGGGGAACAGGGACTGTCTCTGACATGAACTCAGTGATAACCACCCCCTAAGGGGGGAACAGCTTTGTCAGGCCACAGAGGAGGACAATGCAACCAGTACTAATCAGACCTGATAAGCTAGAGTCAGATGGTAGTAGAGCAGGACCTCCCCTATCAGTGGACTTGAAGAGGGGCATGGGAGGATGGGATTGGGAAGGGAGGGTGGGATTGGGACCAAATGAGGGAAGGGACTATAGCTGGAATACAAAATGAATAAACTCTAATTAAGATATAAAAATATAAATTTAATTAAAGTAGTTTCCTTTCCCTCTATGCCCCTCCCTTAGTCCACTGAAAAGGGAGGTCCTGTTCCTGTGCTATTTGACCCTAGCCTATCAGGTCTCATCAGACTGTCTGCATTGCCTTCCTCTGTGGCCTGGCATGATTGCTCCCCCAAGGGGAAGGTGATCAGAGAGCCTGCTACTGAGTTCATGCCAGAAAAAATACCCTGCTCCCCTTACTAGGGAACCCACTTGGAGTCTGAGTCTAAAGGAGGGTGGTATTGAGAGGAGAAGAGGGAGGGGCCACAGCAGGGATACAAATTGAATAAATTGTAATAAATAACAATAATAAAACAAAAATTAAATTAAAAAATAAATTTTCAATCAATAAAAAAAGTTTCCTTTAAGTTCTTTAACTTCTGTCCCTAGTCTGTATCTGTCCTGGCCAAGTTCTTCTCAGCTGGTAGATACCATTCTGGAAGTTAGATGCAGACTACAAACTGTTCTAAACATGATTTGCACTACACCAGACCCAAATAGTCCTGGCATAAAAGCTCTATACTTGCTGAAAGCTGATAGAAACCAGTTCAGTCAATGTGACTGTCACTTCATCTGAGCCAGCAAATCAAATGCCTCCTTGCCCTAATCCCCTTGTACCCTTCCGGTAATATTCCAGCCTTCCCAAGCCCTGACAACAGCATTTTAATTTCAGCAGGAAGTAGTTACAAAGAAGAATATGTCACTCACTGTCTTCAATAAAAAAAAAAAAAAAAAAAAAAACTAGAATATCGGTCTAAAACAACTCCCTGACAAAGGACAAAATGGCTACCTTTATTATCTATTGGGCACAACAAGATAACATGGCCTTAAGATATCTGTTCTATCTGTGCTAATCAATCAGGTATAATTTTTGAATAATCAATGTATCTTTTGATGCATTACAAATTTTGTTTCACCCAGGTAAAAGAATGTTAAGACCCTATCAAAGATTTGACAGGAGCATATTAGACAAGGGGAGAATGAAAAGCCAGCCTGCCTCTATCTTAGAGTTAGAATTCAAACTAGGTTCTTTCCTACTTTTATTAAACCTCTTATTCTCCAGTACTGTGCTATATCCAACCTGTAAACTCAACTACAAATGGTTCTGTACTGCTTCTTCCAGGAATTGCAATCATATCTTTGTTTGAAAAAGTTTTAATAACCATCTTGCAACACTAACTTTGTTTCCGTTTCCAAAAGGTTATATGACCATATAGGACTACCTTGTTAAGACTACCCTGTTATGCCCACTTTACAACCATGTCTTTGGTTGAGGGGGTCTTTCAGACTAACTTGTTATACTTGTTTTCTGCTCCTATAACTCTGCCTATTTTACCCAACAAATCCCCCATTTGGAAACCACATATTCCTGAGCATTAAAAACTTTGTCTTCTTCACCTCTAATGCTGTCCTCTCGAACTGGGATTTAAGGGGAGGTAGACCAGATACACACACACACACACACACACACACACACACACACACACAAGTTTGGTTTAATTAATGGCTTGTATTAATTAATTTGGCCATGATGATTTGGGTCAGTGGTCTCTCTTTTTCTATCTTTGGGATTAACAACCACTGGACAAAGACCAGAGACACTAACATCTGCTATGAGAAGGAAAATTATATTCTCCACAATCCTCTAAGGGGGGTGAGCCCTCTTATTATTGTCTATTGCAGAGCGGTCAACTTTGAAATAATATACACACAAAAACAGTGGACTCAGTAGTTGTATTCATATGTGTGTGTGTGTGTGTGTGTGTGTATTTACATACACTATATTTTGGCACATATATATATATATAGGTGAAAATATTACAATAATAATCAAGTTAGACAAGGCTATCAACTGGAAAGCTCAGAGAACATTGGAGGGGCTTGAGAGAAGGTATCTGGTAGTAGCTGGAGGTAGAAACTGGAAGGGAATATTATTTAATTCTATTTTAATTCAAAGAGTATTTAAAAATAGCATTAATGACCACTTAGAAGACTCAGTTTTGCAAAACCAAGGATTAAAAATGCAGCAAGTGACCTATGACATTGAAAAGAAACAAAAAGAAACTCTGGAAAAGAAAGAAGAAAATAAGAACAAAACAAACAAAAAATAAGCAAGCAAAAAAGCAACCAACATAATAAAACAACAACAACAAAAACAGAAACAGAGCAAAACAAAACAAAAAACAAAAACAAAACAAAAAAAACACAAGAACAGACAATTTCAATGATAGAAGACATAGTTTAGGCAATAATTGAGACATATTGAAGGAAAAATAATAAAATATCAATAAAACTTCAAAAATATCCATGATACATTTAGGAAACAGAATCCAATAATCCCATATAGTAGGAAAACAGATAATATATAAAAATTATATTTTTTCAATGAAATTACAGCAGAAAATTAGCAAAACTAGAGAACAGACCTCTAGAAACAAGAAGCATGTATTAACAAAAGAAAGTAGATATGCACAGATATGTCAGAAATAAAAAACAGGAAAATTTCAAAACCTGTGAAGAAAGCTGCCGTGAACTTGGTTGCCTGTTCCTTGATCACTTCTCCCTGGTGGGATGATCTAGCCATCTCACAGAGAAAGAGGATCCAGGCAGTCCTTATGGGACCTGAGAGGGTAGGGTCAGACAGTAGGGGAGGAGAACTTCTCCTATCAGTGAGTTGGGAAGAGGAATAGGGGAGGAAGAAGGAGGGAGGGAGGGTGAAACCTGGAGGAGATGAGGGAGAGGGATACAATGGGATACAAAGTGAATAAATTGTAAATAATAATAATAAATATTATAACAAAAAATTTTAGATAAAAATATTTCAAGTCAAATGCAAGATACAGCAATTCATGACAACATAGCATGTTAAATTGAATAGTCCACAGAAAGAATGATGATTTCATTTTATCTATGAAAATACAATTATAAAAAACATTAGATGAGATGATAGAATGAGATAAACAATATGCTAGAAAAGATGTTATCATGTTTAACACAATGAATTATGAATTGCCTATATTCTTAGAGAAGAAGAAAAAGAACCACCAACAATACAACAACCAATACAACCAAAACAGCAACAGATCAGAAGAAATAACTTTTCATTATCCATTATAAACCTACACTTAAAAGACCTCAACTCTACAATTAAGAGACAGATATTTAACAAGCGTAGCTAAAAAGAGGATGGGGATAAGCCATCCATTGTCTTCTTTGTGGCCTAGCAAGACTGCACCCCCCAAGGGGAGGTGATCACAGAGCCAGCCACTGAGTTCATGTCAGAGACAGCCCCTGCCCCCCTTACTAGGGGATCCACTAGGAAACTGAGCAGCCTATGGGCTTCCTTTGAACAGGGGGTCTAGGTTCTCTCCATTCAAGGTCCTTGTTGGGAGTATTGGTCTCTGTAGGGCCCCCTGGGCCCAGGATTTTTGTACCTGTTGTTCTTGTGAAGTTCCTGTTCCCTCCAGATCTTTCTATCTCCTTCTTCCATAAGGTTTCCAGCATTCTGCCCAAAGTTTGTCTATGAGTCTCAATATCTCCTTTGATACTCTGGTGGGTAGAATCTTGCAGAAGTCCTCTGGGGAAGGCTCCTGTCTTGCTCTTTGTCTTCCCCTACTTCTGATGGCTGTCCTGTTTGCTCTTCTGAATGAGGATTAAGCATCTTCTCGAGAGTCCTCCTTGTTGTTTAGCTTTTTTAGGACTATAGATTTTAGTATGTTTATCCTATATTATATAGCTAATATCCACTTATAAGTGTCTTTCTGTTTCTGGGTTACCTTACACAGGATGATTTTTTTCTAGTTCCCACCATTTGCCTCCAAATTTCATGATTTCCTTGTTTTTAATTGCTGAGTAGTATTCCATTGTGTAAATAAGTTTCTGTACCCATTCCTCTGTCCCCTGGACATCTAGGTTGTTTCCAGATTCTGAGTAATACAAATAAAGCTGCTATGAACATGGTTGAACAAATGTCCTTATTGAATGGTGAGGCATCTTTTGGGTGTATGCCTAGGATTGGTATAGCTTTATTTTGAGGTAGCACTATTCTTAATTTTGAAAAGGGAGGGTAGGTGAGACTGGGAGGAGATGAGGAAGGGGCTGAAGCAGGCATCCAAAGTGAATGAATTGTTTTATTTCTTTTTTCTTTTATTTTTTAAATATTAGTTACAGTTCATTAACTATGTATCTCAGCTGTAGCCCACTCCTTCATTCCCTCCCAATCCCACCCTCCCTCCCTCATCTCCTCCCTGCCCCTTTCCAAGTCCACAGATAAGGGAGGTTTCCTCCCCTTCCACCTGACTGTAGCTTATCAGGTTTCTTCAGGACTGGCTGCAATGTGAATGAATTGTAATGAATAAATTTTAAAAATTGTAAACATTTAGATACCAACTATCAGGTTTTCCAGTTTTGCAATATAAGCAATAAAATTCATAAATTTCATATAAATCTTGATACTATAATTCAATACCTCCCTTTAATATATAGGTATGTCTTTAGATCTGAAAGCAAGTACAGGAAATATCAGAGATAAATTATAGCAATGTAATAAACTGTATTTAATAGGTATCTTCAGAATTTGACTCAACAGAACAGGATTTCATATTATTATTTATGGAACAGAATGTTCTCTAAAATTGAACAAATTATGAGTCATATATGGACAAATACAAAATAAATAAAATGTATATTTGTATATTAGACTATGACAGAGTAACATTTGAAGTAATTATCAGTAAGAAGAACTTAAAAAGCTGCACAATTTCAAGTTGACTAATATACTTTCAGAGTAAGTCATTCAATAATTCATGGCAGAAATTTAAATATTCCTCAAATCAAGGAAAAATGATGGCACAGTTTATTAGCAACTATAGAGTTAATTCAATGAAAGAGAACAAGAAAATATAGAGAGATTAATCCACACATTTAAAAAGTCGTAGTGATTGACAACAGCCTGTTTGTGCTTTTCAAGGCTGAGAAAAAAAAGAAAGAAAAAAATCAAATACAATGTGATACCAGGCATTAGAAAGATTAGGGCAGATATTAATAAATTAGAGCCTACAAGAGCAACATATAGCTTGAGTCACCAGGGAAGCTGAAAAAGGACACTCAAGTGTCCATCCAACTAGGTCCCATCTCAACCAATGAGTGAATATATGACGGAGAGAAGGGCAAGATAAAGTACTTGGTGGAAAGATGGGAGTGAAAGTGAGGACAGATGATTAGTGCGCTAAGGAGAGAGGTGGATCTGCCTAAGTGACGGCGGTGGGGAATTTGCATATGTGGAACTTGGCAAGGCTGCCAAGGGCCATGTCTGGGTCTGGGCTAATGTCTGTGACTCACATCACCACTGATGGCCATCAGGGTGTCTGTAGTCTGGGCAGTTGCCTGAGACCATGTTGATGTTAGGGGGACGTGCTTACACTAGGTGCGCCAAATTGATCTGAGTGGTCTGTTTTGCCTCCTGACGTCCTAGCCCAAGCTGCCATTGAAGGCCATGCCTGGGTCCATGGTTTTGCCCCACTGGGGCCTGTGTGGATGTCTATGGCCTGAGTTACCACCAAAAGCCTTGCAGATGCCCATCATCTAAACTGCCACCTGAGACCATGTGGGTGTCTGAGGGCCATCATGCCACAGAGGGGGACATACTGATCTCACTGGCACTGCTACATGAGGCCATGGCGATGTCCTGGCCCAAGCTGCTACAGAGAGTCATGCCTGGGTTCCTCGGTCCTGTGGAAGACACGGTCTGTGTTGATTTACAAGGTCCCATGTTACCTGAAGTCCTGACGATGTACTAGCACTGTGCTGAGCTGGCCCCACCCATCCATCTCCTAGCATAGGCACGTGGGAGAGCTGGCTCTGGCGGCATGAGTGTGGGAGAGCTGGCCTGGACGGTGTGACTGTGGGAGAGCTGGCCCTGCAGCCTTCCATGCAGGTGTGATGCGGTTGCTCATGACTGTAGGTGCTCCTGTAAGCCGGTGGCATCAAATCACCTGGAGCCAAAGTGAGAGGCTATTGTGTGCCTCCTCGGTACTGGGAACCCAACTCCGGTCTTCGGTCATAGCGGGACAGGTTCTTAGCTGCTGCCCTAACTCCAAGATTACTTTCTTGTTGCTCACTGTATTCTGTGTTACTTTGCATTTTAAGAAGAGACTTACATAATTCATATCACCAAGTTAGTCTTGGAAACACATTTATAACTTAATATTTTCACTGCGGTTGAACAAAGGTCTTCTTTTTTGTATATATAAAAGAGGAAACAGATAATGATAAGCAACCATGAAGTCAAAGGAATTTTTTAAACAATTATTTATGCAATTTATATGCTTTATCTTCTCCTAAAGTTTTCTTAGCCTTTTGATAATTCAAGGAAATTGCCAGAAAATGTGGTAAAAGACCAGGGTTACTGTGAGAGCATCTATAAAAATATTTAAGCAGGTTTTTTTTATTTTATTTTAAATGTTTCTTATCAGGCATGGTACTTGCTAGATTCAAACCACTTCCTGGAGATGGGTACATTTTCTTACACCTGGGTTGGACCCAAAAGCATTATCTGTGGGAAGACCTTACTGTTTTAATTGTAAACTTATATTAGGCTTTGTGGAATCTGGGCAGCAACATTAAATTACATTTCTCAGTAGCGTCAAGGCTCTATATCTGTAATTAGAGGCTTCTGTTCTTTATTGCACTGTTCAGTAATGCAGCTCTATTCATCACCAGAGTCTCAGTTAATTATCCTTGCTAATGATTTTCATGGTATAAAGAATCGACAGGACTCATTTGTGAAGATATTTTGCATTGAAATTATTGGATGGTATGACACCACAGTGAGCTGATAAGCTGTTGGTGGGATGTTGCTGTGGGAGATGATGACTCTTTCTCTATTGTGTTTGCTTTGATTGTGGAAAAGTTACAGAAGAGTGAATGCAATGTAATTTTGCATTTACAAGATTATAATACTCCAGGTGTGCAAGGAAGTAGAGAAGGAGTCATCTAGAACACAGGGAGAAAATTAAACTTCCTCTGCATGCATGAACCAGTGGGGAGACAAAGTTATTTGCCAGCCCATCTAGGACTGGATTTTAATATACTTCTTGTTTGATAAAGTGGTACTTCTACCTCATCTTGTGTTTAAATTTAAACCCATCTGATGTGGAGGAAATTAATCCCATTGTGATTTTTGTCATTTTGAATTGTAAACAGGAGTTTCAGAATGAGTTATAAGTTTACGATAGATATAATCAGGTAATATTGAATAATATTTCTTCTGAAAAATGTTATTGTAAGTTTTTAGAAGATATATAAATTTCAAAGGAGGATAAATGCCTTTTATGCTTATGATATATGCAGAAATTACTGTTGAATGGAAATGATTTTATGAATAATATGAATAACTATTACAGAAAATATAAATCTTTAGTAATTTAAATGCAATTCCATGTATTAGACTATACTGAATGATCTTCATCATTCTTTTACAGAGCTCTTCTTTTCATGACAAATGATAATTTGAAAAGGCAAAGAGCAAAATGCCAAAGTCAATTACAAAATGAAGAATGTCATTAAGTAATCCTAAAACAGTCCTGTGTGATTCCATGACCAGTTTGTTTTCTTACTGTCCTTTCAAACTAGCAGGTGTTTGGAACTAGGAAAAAAAAAATCTTGCCAAAGGTTGCTCTTAATGTTAAATAAAGTCCTTTAATATCAAAATTGAATCATATAAATAAAAGATAGATATATTTTTTCATATTTTGTGGATAGTAGTTTGATTATATATCTACCTCCTTTCTGTTCACTCCAAATCCTCCCATATACTTATCCCTAAGTCATTAAAATTTATGGCTTCTATTTCTTTGATTGTTGATATATATTCATATATATCCCTAAATACATAAAAACATTAGGAATATACTCATTATGTAAAAATTACTTGTGTGTGTGTGATTTCAGGGCTGACCATTTGGTATCACATTGCCAACTTTGGGCTGTTCCCTCGGGAAGAGTATTTCTCCTGCTTTAGGCATTCTTTAAGTAACCCATAGTTTTGTCTAGGGCTGGGGACTCCATAGACAAAGTTTCCACCTTTCTTGTTCGCATGTCTGCTGCTGTCATCCTTGTTTAGGTCTTAGAGAACAACAAAAGTTTGTAAGACATGTGCAACAACTGAAATTCTATCTTTTCAATTTTTAAAATGCATTTGACAATTTTCATTTCAAAACGGAAACCTGGAACACTGTGAGGAATTATACAGTATAAGATTTTTTTTTAAACCTGTATTTCAATAGATCATTGAAAATCATACTGCTGGACTCTCAAATAAAGATTAACTTTTGAAAAATGAACACATGTTTTGATGTCAAGTAATCATGCAGTTATCAAAAATATTTTCAGCATCACCCAAACCGCTAGAATTACCTCTAGATGTCTGCTACTTTAGTAGAAATCTTATCTGTTTCTCATCTGTCCATTCATTCTTCCATTTATCAGCCAATCTAATTACCAACCACTCATCTGCTGGGTGGTATTGCTGATCCACCTATCATCTATTATTCATATTATGAATCTTTTGTGATTTAAGATTATAAAGATCAGCAAAATTTTATGTCATAGTGCCATTAAGGCTTTGTATAGGATCTGGAAGTTCATGTGTTTCCGTCACTATGTGCTAGCCAATGAAATCTGTTGTGATGCTGAGCTTGATGTGTATAAGTATCTCAGGTCTCTCGTCTCACCTGGCAATCACATAAATATGAACGCAGCAGCTTGTCAGAACCAGAGGACTTAAAAAAAAAGTGTAACTTCTCTGCAACTGTTTTTCATCAACTACAAATTCGGTTACATAGTAGCATATAGTTTTATCGTGATAAAACTATAAACTGAATCAAACAGTAAATTATAAGAAAAACAGAAGTAGTACATTATACAGTACTTTCACCCCTCAAATGTAGTTCAAACCTTTCTCTCAGTGTTTCCTATAACCTCTTATGCTCTTACGCTTTGAACACTTTGTAAATTTAAGGTTCACCTATTTACTACACAAGTGGCACCCATTTTTCTCTTGTTTATTATTTTATAAAAATATTTCCTCAAGGTATTTTATATTGTATAAGCAGTCATATAAATGTCGTTGTTTTGTACATTTTTTGATCTCAACCTTACCTATCAAAAATCATCGATTCATCAAAATTATAATTTATTGGGAATAAAGAAGAGAAAGGAATACATTTTTATTGAGTCCAATAGCTGTGAGGCACAGAGCTGAAAGAGGCAAAATCTCTTAACATGAAATTAATTTAGCTATTACATGGAAAGATTATGATAGCATGAGGCAATAATGGTGGTGATCAAGAGGAGAACAAAGTTAAAAGATATATATTTAAGTGAGGCATGATGGGCTTTGTGCTTAGGAAGTAGGTCAGAAAAGCCTGACTATTAAATACCTCAATGGCTGGCTATTTGGGGAATTTAGACAAGTAACTTAAACTCTCTGGATCACAGTTATTTTATCTGTAGTGCAAAACTATTGGATTTGGTTATTTCTTAAGTCTATCAAATGTCTGAGTTTGTGTAATTCAGGAAGAAAAAAGGGCTCTAGAGAAACAGAGTAATGAATTATATCTGTGCTTATTAAAAGGAACACTAAATGCAAAGAAAAGCACACAAAATAAAATGTCATTTTGCTAATTAAACAATATCTCTCTAATCCAAATGAAGTCATAATTAGAAGAAAATACGTGATATACACACACATGTAATACAACATGACACTAGATATTAACATATGTGCATAAAATAAAACATAATTATTTGAATTTAATATATTTTACAGGAGGTACAGATTTTATTTCAGGTGCATGTGTGTGTAGAAAGCAAAAAATTACAAAGTTTTTGTTTTCCATGACATAGACAAATCTTTACCAATATGATGCCCAGGAATCAGGTTCTCCACAGAAAACACAAGTGATATAATGGTTTTTAGAGTGGGAGTTTCCCACAAAAGGAAAGAACATTTCACGCTTAGCAAATTGGAGACAGCAGGAAAAGTATTTTAAATGTTTCTTCCTCTTCAGATCTTAGGAATCTATTCACAGTCCTGTATTGTACATTCTGAAGAGTGATTCTCTTTAGCACACATAATGGGATTGGGTTGCCAAGGCGTCTAAGCTCATGTTTCCTCCAACTTTCAAAACATGCAAATGTAAATGAGTTTAGAAATTTCTTCACAGATTTTTCCAATGAAACTAATATATGTACAAAATCAAACCTGAGATTTTTTTAAGACATCAATACCCACAAAATTAAAATGATTTCTTTATAAGTAGTAAAGAGACAAAATTACAAAATGAAAATGTGAAGAGTAAACTGTTTTGTGCTTTTTATTTACTGGACATAATATTATTTATTTACAAGCATTATTCTTCTTAAATCTCTCAAGAAGTTAGTAAAATATCAGGTAAACACATTAACACCATTTTTTAGATTTAGAACTGTCTCTTCATAGGACTAAATAGCTAAGTTACAGAAAAACAACTTTCATAAACTCATAAGTGGAGATATTCCTGAAGATTAGTTAAGGGCTCAGTTCATGTAAATGTTCTCTGTTTAATTCCTCGTTATCACCCAATCAATCAATCAAACCAATTAGTCACAGATTAAATTCAGGATGCGAGGCTAAGCACTGCACTCAGGGTCAGCCGCTTTGGACCCAGAGAAGAGCATGTCTGATTGCATGCGGGTTGATGCCCCAGGTCCCGCCTCTGAGAAAAAGATATCGGTCGGGTCTGATGCTCTTTGGGTGGATGACACCTAAATGAACATCAGTACAAAGTCCCAATTTATTTCTAATATCAGAGATCAGACCTCTACTCTTGCCTGATGCGTCTAAAACAAAAAGAGCGAACTGTAGAGAGCTGCATAATGCCGCGCCTTAAAGATGGAGCTGGTTTCTGCCTTCCACCTTCCCGATGGTGATTGCTCTCTGTCACGAACAATTCCACATTTGGCTAAGGCCGAAGATCTGGCTTGCTTCCATGTATGTGGACCTATCTGCATTGCCCACATGGCACGCTGGGGTTGGCTACCCAGAGGCTATTTAAGCTGTGGGCTGGCTTTCCCCAGGGTCAGATGATTGTTCAAGGTTCCTGAATAAACTGCATTGAAAAAAAAAAAAAAAAAAAAAAAAAAAAAAAAACTCTCTCTAGAATTGTGGAATGCTATTTTCACAATAGTTTTTTTTTTTTTTCCTAATTTTCTGAGAAAGTGCCAGATTTATTTTTTAAGGGGTTATACAAGGTTACATTCCCATCAGCAATGGAGGAGGGTTCCCCTTTCTCCATGTCCTCTTCAGCATGTGTTGTCACTTGAGTTTTGTTCTTGGTCATCCTGATGGGTTTAAGGTGAAATCTAAGGGTCCTTTTGATTTGAATTTCCCAAATGACTAAGGACATTGAGCATTTCTTTAAGTGTTTCTCTGCCATTCACTATTCCTCTACTGAGAATTCTTTGATAGAAAGACTTGGAGGGGACAGGAACTGCACAAGGAGACCAACAGGGCCAAAATACCTGGGGGGTGGGGAGGTCAAAGAGCCAGCCATTGAGTTCCTATTAGAGATAGTCCTTGTTCCCCTGAGCTACCACGAGCTACATCTGAGCAGAGGTTCTAGGTTATATCCATACACGGTCCTTGGTTGAATCTCAGTCTCAGAAAAGTCCCTGTGCCCAGATATATTTGGTCCTTGTGGAGCTCCTATCCTTTCCCCATCATACTAACTCCCCTTCTTTCATATGATTCCCTGTACTCTGACAAAAGGTTGGTTATGAGTCTTAGTATCTGCTTTGAAAACACTGCTAGGTAGAGTCTTTCAGATGCCTTCTGCAGTAGACTCCTGTCATATGATAAACTGTAATTAATATAAAATTTTTAAATAAAAAATATTGGAGCTTCTTGTTGTTTTTGAAATTCTTGTTTATGACTTTATACTTATATATCATTTAAGTTATCTACATAAATGCTATTCTTCATATTGAGTTTTATTTTTGAAATTTACTATTAGATATCATAAAGATATAGGATGAATAGTTACTGATGTGTACACTTAATTGTAATTTTCTTTCATACAAATAATAAACTTTATATTCTAAATCATAAATATTATGTCATAGTATAACATTAAATTATAGAATATAAATATATATACCTTACCAATAAAACAAAGTACTAGATGGAGTAAATTAAATTAAAATATTTGTTTATTTTAAACCATCAAGTCAAATTGTAAGTAAATAAGTATGGCATCGATCAATTTTTTTATTGTATGGAATTATTTCTATCAGATACTTTTACTAAATATTTTATTATCTTGTTTTTCACCCTATGATTCTTTAAAATCCTATTTAACAGAAACCAATATGAAAAAATTATTGCAAATATACTCTGGGTACAGCTGGTGACTCCTTCTCTCCATGATTCTTTCCCAGAGTTCCCATCTCTGCCAGGAAGTTCTGCCTCTCTCCTGCCTTTGTTATTGGCCATTCATCTCTTTATTAAACCATTCCGAATGTGAGGGAAGTGAATCTTTACAAATTTGATGCAAGCAAAAAAACAACAATACCAAAGTCTGGCCTGTAATTAAATCTCTGCTAGTACATAAATCAGCATTTGAGTAGTACAGAGACAATCTTTACACAGTACACAAAAAGATCACCCCAAAACACCAGCATTTAATGTATTGTGTATTTATGTGTGTTTGTATAGTATGTGTAACAATTAGTAGAAAAAAATAGATCATGAATTTAAGAGTGAATCAAAGCAAGCAACATGCATTAGGAGAAAAAGGAATGATATGATTTAAGTGCAGTAACCGTGTCTGAAATTTCACACATTCATAACTTACATGCATATGCATTTATACATGATAAACATAAACTCACATATAAATAGTTAGATGATCGATGATAAATAGATAGATGAGAGATGTAGATTAAATATACATACATTTAAAGGAATTTGAGGATAGGCATTGTACAGTGGACAATGCTGCTTCCAGAAAACATGTGTATAGTATAATGACACAGAAATAATTTTTGGTCTAGTAAAGAGAAAATAGTAGGTTTTACTCTAAGATCTACGATCTGACTAGCCCTGTATAGTTGAGCCTTAAGTGCAATAAGACAGTGGTTGGTTTCCACCCTGATATGAGTGTCACTGTTGCACTTTTGAAATCTATCCCTAACCAGGCATAATGTTGCATGCCTGTAATCCCAGAACTCAGGGAGACAGAGGCAGGCAGATCTCTGTGAATTCAAGGCCAGCCCAGCCAAGGGTACACAGAGAAACACTACCTCAAAAAGGAAAAAAGAAAAAAAAAAGATAAATGGTGGAGTAAAATCTGTCTTAATGATGTCTTGGCTTATTAGAGCCATTGAGAACACTCAGTTATTTCCCTCGGAAATTTCCATAAACAGCAGAGACAGGAGGACCACTGGGGAGGAATGGATGCTTTAAGGGAACTTCATTCAATTTTTCACATAAGACCAATGTGACAGCAGAAATCAAGCATAACGATGAAGATGGGAACAACTGAGAAAGAAGAAAAATACTGTAAAAAGAAAATGTAGTTTCCAGTATTTCATCAAGTCCTTAAATTTTTTAATAAATGTATTTTTATATTAATTACAGTTATTTCCTTTGTATCCCAGCTGTAACCTTGTCCCTCATTCTCTCCCAATCCCACCCTCCCTTTCTCATCTTTTCCCTGCTCCTCTCTAAGTCCACTAATAGGGGAGGTCCTCCTCCCCTTCCATCTGACCCTAGCTTATCAGGTCTCTTCAGGACTGGCTGCAATGTCCTCCTCTGTATCGTAGCTAGGCTGCTCCTCCCACAGAGGGTGGGGAGGTCAAAGAGTCAGCCACTGAGTTCCTATCAGAGACAATCCTTATTCCTCTCACTAGGGAACTAACTTAGACACTGAGCTGCCATGGGCTACCAATTTTTAAACAACTATTTTTATAATTCCTAAAGTCTCTTTCTTACAATTTATTTCCATTCTTATTTAGCATTGTTCAGCTAAATGAACAAGCCAAATTTCATGAAAGAAAATGTGTTTGTGGGACTCTGAATGATGGGAGTGTGGGTGTCTCTGACTCTTTGGCTGCTCCTGGCTGTTCTTTTATTCTGCTGTTGCCTCATCCAGCCTTGATATGAGTTTACACCAGTTCCTATTGCATCTTGTTATGCTATGTTCAGTTTACATCCCTGGGAGGCGTGCTCATTTCTGAAGGGAAATGGAGGAGTGGATCTGGGGGAGAGGAGAAGGAAGGGAGAAAAAGAGAAAAGTAAAATGAGAGATGTTTCTGATATATTGTATAAGAGGATTTTTTTTTAAAGGGGAAAAAAGAAACTGTGATAAGGAGTATTATAGGATTTAACAGAGGCTTAAGATGCTATACAAATATTACCTGAATTCTTCTCTATGTAATAAAAAATGGTTCAGGATGTGAATGTGGATTTCTCTCTTATTTATTGACTGATTTCAAAAATAAAATTGATAGAAGCACAGTAATTTATGAGGTTGCATGGCAGAAAATAGTGACTAATCTAAACTGATTTTCTCATTAATTTTGTGACCTGTAGACTGTCACTTAGCTTCCAAGAATCTTAGTTTTTTTTTTTAATCTATCCCTTCAAAAACATTAGATTCACTAATGTGTAAAACTTATTCAATTTGGCATGGTCTGCATGGATTCATTTGCAAAATAAACAAATTGTTGAGTAATACTGAATAGAAGCCAATTAAGATATGTGGATATAAACTGAATTTAAAGTTAATTCTCTGGTGTAATGACTAATAATAAAATGTGTGACCTATGCTAGTTCATTTTACTATGAAATAGTAAAGAAATCTCGTTTATTCATTAATGTGCATCAAACTCACATTAATCATAAAGTTACCATTCCAATAACAGAAAAGACAAAGAAAATTCATAAATATTCTAATAACTTATGGAATACCTTATTGCTGTCCAAAGTAAATGTGCTAAAGGGGGGAGTAATTTGATGTCACACTAATTACTGTGTAGATTGTCAGAGACGGTATATGTCATGTGGTGTCCAAAAAGATATCCGTCAAGAACAGAGGATTTTAAAGAACATAGGTGTTCATTCCCGGAGAGATGAAGCACTTGTAAAGTAATTGCTGCCCAAGCATGAGAATGCGAGTTTGGGTCCCAGCTACCCAAAAAATAAAGCCAACTGTGTTCAAATATGTCTGTAAGCCAAACACGGGGAAGATGGAGATTGGTGGATCCTAAGATATCACGGACCAGCCAATATACCTCAAATAGCCAGTTCAAGGTTCGCTTAGAAATTTAGGTGGAGGGTCACTGTTGACCTCCAGGTCCCCCATGCAGCCACACATACAGGTGTATCTGAACACACATGAAGATATATGTGCACATATACTACATGCAGAAAGAGTTATATATCTTGCATAAGGAGCTCAACATCTATATTCAAGTAAACATGATAAGGTCAGGGTGTGAGAAATTCACTGAGGGCTTAGGAGAATATTCTGAAAATAAGTCACAATCACTGGTTTGGTTTATAGCTTAAAAGTCAAATGATCTAATTGCATATAGGTAATTGTTCAAATGTCAACAGGAACAGGCATAAGAGACTATGTTATAGAATATTAAGTAATAAATATAAAATCAAAATTATGAGGATGAAAGCAAGTACAATTACTATTATATTATTTAAAATAGGAGACACCTCACAGACTAGGAGAATCCCAAGTAGGCTCTCCTTCTACCAAACTTCCTCACTCTCTTATTACCCCAGCATTCCCCCATCCTACCCATAGTTGCACACCCTTCTATTGCTGTGCTCCAGCATCACACAGGGGCATAGAGTACCTGCTCTACTAGAATCTGCACAGACTGGGAGCAGTCCAGATGAGCTGCCTGCCTGCCAAACTCTCCCAGTCTATGCCTCTGCCCACTCTCCTAGTCACCATACTCCAGCCTACCAGTGGGTAGAGATTCCCTGCTGCTCTAGAGACCAGCCTGGAGCAGAGATTCCCTGCTCTACTAGAGGCCTCACAGACTGGGAGAAGTCGCAGTAGGCTGCCCTTCTTCCACACTTTCCCAATCTGGCAGCATCCTCCCACCCCATCTCCAGTCTGTGTCCACTTACTGCTGTGCCCCCACCTCCAAAAGGGTTATAGACTCCCTGCTCTTCTCGAGACCTTACAAACTACAAGTCCAGCTAGGTTTCCTGACTGCCAAACTCCCCAACTCTTGGGTTCTACCCACCGTATCCCAGTCATGCATCCTCCTACCCTACCCTACCATACCCCACCCTCTTACTGGATGCAGACTTACCAATACATCAAAGTACAATTACAAAGACTACCTTGTAGTGGGGATTCCCTGCTTTACTACAGACTTTGCAGACTGAAACAAGTCCAGCCTCCAATGGGGACATAGAATCGCCACTCTCCTAGAGACCGCACAGACTGGGAGATGTCCAGGTAGGCTGCCTGACTGCCAACCCCCCCGCCCCAATTATCTCACTATTTAGATGTTTCCACTCCCAATTATATCCCCCAGTCCTACACCCTCCTAGTTGCCCTGTTGCAGCTACCAACTGGGGCAGACTACCAGAAAACAAGCATTCTTGCAGAGGTCTCCATAGGCTACTTAATGGTGATACTCTCCCACTCCCACTCGTTCACTATCTCAGAGCACCCCTACCTGATCACCACTCCTGTGCCCTACTACTTGCCTTTCCCCTGGCTCCATCTGGGGTAGAGACTCCTGGCTATATGAGAGAACACAAATTTTCCCAAAGACTTTGATAATTCCAGGACACACAAACCAGAAGACCAGAGAGTAAACAGAAACCAAAGAACAAAACAACAATCCAAAAAAGACATACTCGGGAATCAGTACCTAGACCTTTAACCCAGAAATGTAGAGGCTAGTTAAGAACACAAGAAACAACAGCTAATACGTAATGTTACCACCAGAAACCTGTATATCCTTCTAAAACAAGCCCTGGATATACCAACATAACAGAAGCACAAGAAAAAGTCCTTAAAACCAATTCTATGAAGATGATTAAAGTACTTAAGAAAGAAATGAACAAATAAATCCCTTAAAGAAATTTGATGAATTTCAGGAAATGAATAACTCCATAGAGAACTCCCTGCACCAAAAACCAAAAAGCAAAACAGTAGAATTAAGCAAAAAAAAAAAAAAAAAAAAAAAAAAAAAAATTCTCAAAGTCTGAGAATAAAAAATTAGAAGCAATAAATAAAAGATAAACTGAAGGAATTCTGGAAATAAAATTTAGGTACTTGAACAGAAACCACAGATGTAAGCATTTTATTTTGGTGAAAATAAAAGAGCAGTGGGGCAAGATGGCAGCAACAGGAGGACTCTCATTCTGAACAGCAGCACAGCGGGACAGGCACATTGACCAGCAAGCAGAATTCGCGGCCATAAAACACAAGTGACTGAGTTTCTCAGGTGAGAGGATACCCCACCGTGGGGGATTCAGTCAGCTTTAACTCACCCGGCTAAACCTCGGAAGAGACCCTGGTTCTGCCAGGCGCTTGGTCGCCAGCCCAGAGCTACACACCAGCGTGATCTGGTCACTGTCCCAGACTGAACTGTGGGCCCACAACATCACAGACTGGATTTTCCAATCGAGAGATAACGCTATGGAGCAGGAAACGATTGGGACCAACCTTAGGTCACCCAGACATCCCCTGGAAAAGACTCGGGTTCCGTGGGCGCCCCAGGAGCCAGCCCAAAGCCAGAGCCAGGGACCCAGGCTCCAACACAGAGCCCCGCCTGCCTGTGCGCCTGATTTGCCACCTCAGATAGAACTGTGGGCCCCAGGGCACCAGAGACTCAGTTTCACCATTGGGTGCAAACCCACAGGGAGGGAAACGGCTGGTCTGATCTCAGAGCATTCAGCTGATACGACCACCCTGAAAAGGTCTCGGGAAAATTACCCAGCTTAGGGAGACGCCAAGGCTCCCAACGGCCAGAAAGGCAGAGCCACGGGCGGGCATCTGTGCCTGTGGGTTCTCCTCGCCGCCACCCCAGACAGAACGGCAGTCCTCAAAGCAAAGACTGGGTGTCCCTAGCAGGAGGAAAGCCCCAGTGTGTGGGGGGGGTCATCAGGTCTAACGCTCAAGACACCCAGCACCAAAAGACTTTTTGGATTCACACAGACTCTAGGCTCTAGCTTTCTAATGCAGGCATGAGTGCTGTGCTCATCCGCCATCATTGAGTACCACTAGGGCACTGGGGCACACAGCTGCATCCTCAGACCTACAAAAGCCAGAGAGCCATTACAGCAGGCCTCAGATACTGTGCCAAGGATCAACCAGTTACCCCTAGCTAGACTGACAAAACTGTGGGAATCCCTGGTCCTTGAAGAGGGCTGCACCCACAGCATCTGGACCAGAGCAGTGCCTGCAGCCGACATCCCAGACAAGGACACACAGCTTCTGGTCCAGACTGAGGCACCCAGCCTCCAGACCAGAGCAGTGCCCCTAGGTGCCAACTCAACCAAGGTGCACATTCTCTAGGCCCAGAGCTGAGCACTCAGCCTCTGGCCCAGAGACTTGCTGGGTGCTCCTCTCACTTTCCCGGACAGAACTGTGTGCCCCAGGATAACAGACTGAGTTTCCCTGTTGGGAGAAAACCCACAGCTAGAGAATCAGCAGGTTCTTCAAGAGGACTGCACCTGGAAAACTGTAACAACAGCAGCAGCTCACTAAATTTATAACGAGAAACCCATCAGTGGGGCAGCTGTCTTGAGAACTTCTAGGGGTAAGAGGAGAGACCCCCTTGCCTAACAAAGACCACAGCTACTACTCAGGTCTATACACCTGAGGTGAGCAGTGGTAATTCCTGAGAAACACTGGCCATACAGTGACCATAACCAAAAAGCAGAGGAGGACTCCTTCAGGAAAAATCATCTTCCGGCCAAGGGGATTTTCCCTACCTCAGGACTCCAGAAAGCACAGAAACTAATAGCCAACACCTAAAACAGCCCAATGGGTAGAGGTCAGCATAGAAGCTCAACCAACAAAAGACAGAGCAATATGGCATCTCCAGAACCAAGCCATCCAGGGGCGAAAAACCCTGGACAACGCAACATAATAGAAAATCAAGAAGATGACCTTACATCTATGCTGATGAAGAGGATAATAGAGGAAACAAATAAAATACGTAAAGAATTAGAGGAAGATGAAAAACAAACAGATCATGGCTATCCGTAAAGAAATGGAGGAAATTAAAGACAGGCAGATTATGGCTATCCGTAAAGAAATACGGGAAGATGCAGCCAAACAGTTTGCGGCCTTCAGAGAAGAAATAATTAAATCACTGAAAGAAGTAAAAGAAACAGAGTTGAAGGAACTAAAAGAAAAAGAGGAAAATACAATCAGACAGGTGAAGGAAGTAAACAAAACAAATCAAGACCTGAAGATAGAACTGGAAAAATTAAAGAAAACACAAATGGATGAAATAATGGAGAGGAAGAATTTAGGGAAGAAAACAGGAACTACAGAGGTAAGCATAACCAACAGATTACAAGAGATGGAAGAAAGAATCTGAGGTGTAGAAGATACAATGGAAGAAATCGATGTATCTGTCAAAGAAAATGTTAAATCCAAAAAATTCCTGACACAGACCATCCAAGAAATCCAAGACATTATGAAAAGACAAAACCTAAGAATAATAGGTATAGAGGAAAAAGAAGACTCCCTTCTCCAAGGCCCAAGAAAAATTTTAAACAAAATCATTGAAGAAAATTTCCCCAAGTTAAAGGAGAAGCCAATAAGAATACATGAGGCCTACAAAACACGCAACAACTTTGACAAGAAAAGAAAATCCTCCAACCAAATAATAATCAAAACAGTAAGCATACAGAACAAAGAAAAATTACTAAAAGCTGCAAGGGAAAAAGGCCAAGTAACATATAATGGCAAACTCATTAGAATCACACCTGACTTTTCAACAGAGACTATGAAAGCCAGAAGGGCCTGGATGGATAACATGCAGACCCTAAGAGAACACAGATATCAGCCCAGGCTATTATACCCTGCAAAACTCTCAGTCCTCATAGACAGAGAAAACAAGATATTCAATGACAAAAACAAATTTCAAAAGTACCATACATACAAATCCAGCATTACAGAAGACACTGGACGGAAAAATACAACCCAAGAAAATTAGCTTCTGTCAAGAAAACACAGGAAATAATTAACCTTACTACAGTAAAACAAAAAGCAACCAAGCATACAATCTTATGACCACAGCCAACATCAAAATCAAAGGATCTAATAGCCACTGGTCATTAATCTCTCTCAACATCAATGGACTCAACTCTCCAGTAAAAAGACACAGATTAACAGAATGGATATGTAAACAAAACCCAGCAATCTGTTGCATACAAGAAACACCCCTAAGGCACAAAGATAGACATTACCTGAGGGTAAAAGGTTGGAAGAAAACTTTCCAAGAAAATGGACCCAAGGAACAAGCAGGAGTAGCCATTCTAATATCTGATAAAATAGACTTTCAACCAAAATTAATAAAAAGAGATGGGGAAGGACACTTCATACTCATCAAGGGAAAATTCCAATCACAATCCTGAACATCTATGCCCCAAATACAAGAGCACCCACATTTGTAAAAGAAACATTGATAAAATTTAAACCATATATAGATGCCCACACATTGATAGTGGGAGACTTCAACACCCCACTCTCAACAAAGGACAGGTCAACAAAACAGAAATTAAACAAAGAAACAATATCTCTGACAGAGGTCATGAATCAAATGGACCTCACAGACATTTACAGAACCTTACACCCAAACACAAAAGAATTTACCGTCTTCTCAGCACCTCATGGAACTTTCTCGAAAATAGACCATATAGTTGGTCACAAAGCAAGCCTCAACAGATATAAGAAGATTGAAATAATCCCTTGTATCTTGTCTGATCACCATGGAATAAAGCTGGACTTCAATAACAACAGAAATAGCAAAAAGCCTACACACACTTGGAAACTGAACAACTTGTTACTAAATGACATCTGGGTCAGGGAAGAAATAAAGAAAGAAATTAAAGTCTTCCTAGAACTCAATGAAAATGAAGACACAACATACCCAAACTTGTGGGACACAATGAAAGCAGTGCTAAGAGGAAAGTTCCTAGCACTAAGTGCCTTCAAGAAGAAATTCGAGACAGTGCATTCAAGCAACTTAATGGCCCACTTAAAAACCCTAAAAAAAGAAGAAGCAGACACACCAAAAAGGAGTAGATGGCTGGAAATAATCAAACTCAGGGCTGAAATCAGTCAATTAGAAACACATAAAACAATTCAAAGAATCAATGAAACCAAGAGCTGGTTCTTTGAGAAAATCAACAAGATTGACAAACCCTTAGCCAAGTTAACTAAAAGGCAAGAGAGACACCACCCAAATCAAAAAAATCAGAAATGAAAAGGGGGACATAACTACAGACACTGAGGAAATACAAACAATCATTAGGACTTACTTCAAAAGTCTATATGCCACAAAATTTGAAAATCTAAATGAAATGAACAATTTTCTTGATCGATTTGAATTACCACAGCTGAGTCAGGACCAGGTAAATCAATTAAATAGACCTATATCCCCCAAAGAAATAGAAGCATTCATCAAAAGTCTCCCATCCAAAAAAAGCCCAGGACCAGATGGCTTCAGCACAGAATTCTACCAGGCCTTCAAAGAAGAGCTAACTTCAATTCTTTTCAAACTATTCCACAAAATCGAAACAGAAGGAACATTACCAAACTCATTTTATGAAGCCACAGTCACCTTGGTACCTAAACCTCACAAAGACTCAACAAAGAAAGAGAATATCAGGCCAATCTCCCTTATGAACATTGATGCAAAAATACTTAACAAAATATTCACAAACCAAATACAAGAACACATCAAAGATATTATCCACTATGACCAAGTAGGCTTCATCCCAGGTATCCAGGGGTGGTTCAATATACGGAAATCCATCAGTGTGCTCCACCATATTAATAAACTGAAAGAAAAAAACCACATGATAATCTCCCTAGATGCTGAAAAAGCATTTGACAAAATCCAACATCCATTCATGTTTAAAGTCTTGGAGAGATCCCGGATACAAGGCACATATCTAAACATAGTAAAGGCAATATACAGCAAGCCTATAGCCAACATCAAACTGAACAGAGAGAAACTTAAAGCAATCCCACTGAAATCAGGGACAAGACAAGGCTGCCCACTCTCTCCATATCTCTTCAACATAGTTCTGGAAGTCCTTGCTAGAGCAATAAGACAGTTGAAGGAGATCAAGGGGATACAAATTGGAAAGGAAGAAGTCAAATTATCACTATTTGCAAATGATATGATAGTATACATGAGTGACCCCAAAAACTCTACCAGGGAACTCCTACAGCTGATAAACACCTTCAGCAAAGTGTCCAGATACAAAATTAACTCAAAAGAATCAGTAGCACTCCTGTATACAAAAGACAAAAGGGCTGAGAAAGAATTTAGGGAAACAACACCATTCACAATAGCCACAAATGACTTAAAGTACCTTGGTGTAACCCTAACCAAGCAAGTCAAAGACTTGTATGAAAAAAATTTCAAGTTTCTGAAGAAAGAATTAGAAGAAGATATCACAAGATGGAAAGATCTCCCATGCTCATGACTTGGCAGGATTAACATAGTAAAAATGGCCATCTTACCAAAAGCAATCTACAGATTCAATGCAATTCCCATCAAATTACCAACACAATTCTTTACAGACCTGGAAAGAAAAATTCTCAACTTCGTATGGAATAACAAGAAACCAAGAATTGCTAAAACAACCCTCTACAATAAAAGATCTTCTGGAGGTATCTCCATCCCAGATCTCAAGCTGTACTATAGAACAACAGTTATAAAAACTGCATGGTACTGGCATAGAAACAGAATGGTGGATCAATGGAACTGAACAGAAGACCTAGAAATAAACCCACACACTTATGGACACCTGATTTTTGACAAAGATGCCAAAACCATACAATGGAAAAAAGATAGCATCTTCAACAAATGGTGCTAGTCTAATTGGATATCTACATGTAGAAAAATGAAAATAGATCCATACTTACCACCCTGCACTAAACTGAAGTCCAAGTGGATCAAAGACCTCAACATAAAACCAGACACATTAAATCGGCTAGAAGAAGAAGTGGGAAATACCCTAGAACTCATTGGTACAGGAGAAAACTTCCTGAAAAGAACACCATCAGCACAGGCTCTAAGAGAAACAATCAATAAATGGGACCTCATGAAACTGAAAAGCTTCTGTAAAGCAAAGGACACCGTCATCAAAACAAAGCGACTCCCTACAGATTGGGAAAGAGTCTTTACCAACCCTTTATCTGACAAAGGACTGATATCCAGTATATATAAAGAACTAAAGAAGCTGAAAAGCAGCAAACAAAGTCATCCACATAAAAAATGGGGAATAGAGCTAAACAGAGAATTCTCTGTAGAGGAATATCGAATGGCAGAGAAGCACTTGAAGAAATGCTCGACCTCATTAGCCATTAGGGAAATGCAAATCAAAACAACCCTGAGATTTCACCTTACACCCATTGGAATGGCCAAGATCAAAAACTCAAGTGACAACACATGCTGGAGAGGTTGTGGAGAAAGGGGAACTCTTCTCCACTGCTGGTGGGAGTGTAAACTTGTACAACCACTCTGGAAATCCTTCTGGCTCTTTCTCAGACAACTAGGATTAGTGCTTCCTCAAGATCCAGCCATACCACTCCTAGGCATATACCCCAAAGAGGTTCAAGTACACAAAAAGGACATTTGCTCAACTGTGTTTGTAGCAGCTTTATTTGTAATAGCCTGAAGCTGGAAACAGCCCAGATGCCCCTCAACTGAAGAATGGATGCAGAAATTGTGGTACATCTATTCAATGGAGTATTACTCAGCAATGAAAAATAAGAAAATCCTGAAATTTACATGTAAATGGTGGGACCTGGAAAAGATCATCCAGAGTGAGTTGTCCCAGAAGCAAAAAGACACACGGTATATACTCACTCACATAAACATACAACATAGAATAAACCCACTAAAATCTGTACATCTAAACATACTAAGCAAAAGAGAGGACCCTAAATAAAATGTTCAATACCCATCCTGAAAGGCAAAAAGGATGGACATCTAAAGTAGAAGAAAACAGGAAACAACCTAGGAAAATGCTACAGAGGGCCTCTGAAAGCCAGAAGAATAAAACAGGAAACAACCTAGGAACCTGCCACAGAGGGCCTCTGAAAGCCTCTGCCATGCAGACTGTGAAAGCAGATACTGAGCCTGATGGCCAACTGATAGGCAGAGTGAATGGAATTTTATGTAAGAAGTGGGAAATAGTAAGAGCTGGAGAGGACAGGAACAAGAAAAGTTGAACACAGGGAACTTCCCAGAGACTCATAATCCAACCAAGGACTATTCATGGAGATAACCTAGAACCCTGACAATGCAGCCACTTCTGATGAGAACTGATAAACTAAGATCAGAAAGAAGGAGAGGAGGACCTCCCCTATCAGTGGACTTGAGGAGGGGCATGCATGCAGAAAGGGGGGGGGGGGAGGGTGGGACCGGGAATGGAGAAAGGAGGGCTTATGGGGGGATACAAAATGAATAAAGTGTAATTAATAAAAGTTAAAAAATAAAAAAAATAAAAGAGATGGAGGCATTGACAGTATAATGGCAAAAAATAAATAAATATATATGTAAGTCAAAGAAAATGTTAAACCTGAAATATTCCTGACACAAAACTTCCAGGAAATCTGGGACATTATGAAAATACAAAACTAAGAATAATAAGAATGGAAGATTTCCAGCTACAAAGACCCAGAAAATATATTGAACAAATCATACAAGTAAGTTTTTCTAAGCTAAAGAAGAAGATGAGTTTAAAATTACAAGGAGTGTAGAGAACACTACATAGATGGAAACAGAAAAGGAAGTCTTCTTGCCATATAATAAACAAAACACTAAATATTCAGAAAAAATATTAAAGACTGAAAGGAAAAAGGAGCAAGGAACATATAACAGCCGACCTATTAGAATCACATCTGACATCTCAATGTAACTTTAAAAGCCAAAAGGGTATATACCTAGCAGTGGTATAGCTGGGTCTTGAGGTATCACTACTCCTAATTGTCTGAGAAAGCGCCAGATTGACTTCCAAAGTGGTTGTACCATTTTACATTCCCACCAGCAATGAAGGAAGGTTCCCCTTTCACCTTTCACCCAACACAACCTCTCCAGCATGTGTTGTCACTTGAGTTTTTTATCTTGGCCATTCTGATGGGTGTAAGGTGAAATCTCAAGGTCATTTTGATTTGCATTTCCCTAAAGGCTAATGAGGTTGAGCATTTCTTTAAGTGTTTCTCTGCCATTGGATGTTCCTCTATCGAGAATTCTCTGTTTAGCTCTGTTCCCCACTTTTTAATTGGATTACTTGGATTGCTGCTTTTCAGCTTCTTTAGTTCTTTGTATATACTGGATATTAGCCCTCTGTCAGATAGAGAGTTGGTGAAGATTCTTTCCCAATCTGTAGGCAGTCATTTTGTTTTGATGACGGTGTCTTTTGCTTTACAGAAGCTTTTCAGTTTCATGAGGTCCCATTTATTGATTGTTGCTCTTAGAGCCTGTGCTGTTGGTATTCTCTTTAGGAAGTTTTCTCCTGTACCAATGAGTTCTAGGGTTTTCCCAAATTTTCTTTTAACTGATTTAATTGGATTGCTTGATTTGCTGCTTTGTATCTTCTTTAGTTCTTTATAAATTGGGATATTAGCCCTCTGTCAGATATAGGGTTGGCAAGGATCCTTTCCCAATCTGTAGGCTGTCGTTTTGTTCTGACGAGTGTCCTGTGCTTTACAGAAGCTGTTTAGTTTCATGAAATTTTTCATTGATTCTTAATCTGGAGTCTAAGGGGAGGTTTTAATTTTGTTAGGATTCTTAAATTAGAATGAGATTTTGAAATTTGGGCATGTATATTTCTTTATATAAAAATAGAAAAAGAGACTATTTGAGGGAAACAGAAAAAAAGTGAGATACTTTAACACCACACTTTTACCAACAGACAGGTCATCCAGACAGAAACTAAACAGATAATGAATAATGAAATAGTGAAACCAACAGATGTTATGACACATATGAAACCAACAGATATTTACAGCATATTTTACCCAACACAAGAGAAAATACCTTCTTCTTAACACCTCATGGAATTTTCTCCAAAATTGACCTTATACTTGGTCACAAAGCAAGATCAAAATATATAAGAAAATTGAAATGACCCCTTGTACCTTATCAGATCTCCATAGAGTAAAGCTGGACTTAAACAACAACCAAAAGCCTACAAACTTATGGAAACTGAACAACTCTGTACTGAATGACCTCTGGTTCAAGGAAGAAATAAAGAAATTAAAGACTTCATGGAATTAAATGAAAATGAGTGCACAGTATTCCCAAATTTACTGGACATAATTAAAGCAGTGCTATGAGGAAGTTTCATAGCACTAAGTGCCTTCATAAAGGAATAATAGAGACCTCATGCTAGATACTTAACAGCACTCTTGAAATCTCTAGGACAAAAAGTTCAAATGCACTGAAGAAGAGTAGAGAGAAAGAAATAGAGAGAAAGAAAGAAGTAGAGAGAAAGTTGATTTCAGGGATGAAATCAACTAAATAGAATAAAGAGAACAGTACAAAAAATCAATGAAGCAAAGAGTTGGTTCTCTGTGAAAATCATGAGCTAGAAAAACTCTTAGCCAAACTAACAAAGAGACAGAGAGAGAACATCCAGATAAACACAATAAGAAAGGGGAACGTCACAGCTAAGAAAAAAAATGCAAAGAATCATTAGGTCATACTTAAAAAACTTGTACTTTACAAGATTAAAAAATTCTTAAAATAAATGAACAGTTTTATTGATAAATACCACTTACCAAAGTTAAACCAAGATCTGATAAACAATTTAAATAGACCTATAACCTCTGAGAAAATATAATCAGTCATACAAATTCTCCCAACCAAAAGAAGTCTAGGGCTAGATGACTTCAGTGAAAAATTCTACCATACTTCCAAAAAAGCGTAGTAGTGCCAGTAATCCTCAAAATGATTCCACAAAATAGAAAAAGAAAGATCAGAGTTAAACTCTTTTAATGAGAATACGGTCACCATGATACATACCCACACAAAGATGTAACAAAGAAAGCCTATGGCAGCTCAGTGTCAAAGAGGGTACCCTAGTAATGGGAACAGGGACTGTCTCTGACATGAACTCCATGGCTGGCTCTTTGATCACTTCCACCTGAGGGGGAAGCAGCCTTTCCAGTCCACAAAGGAAGACAATGAAGCCAATCCTGGTGAGACCAGATTGACTAGGGTCAGATGGAAGGGAAGGAGGACCTCCCTATTATTGGACTGGAAGAGGGGCATAGGAGAAGAAGAGGGAGGGAAGGTGGGATTGGAGGCTAGAGCTGGGATACAAGGTGAATAAACTGTAATTAATAAAAATAAAATAAAATTAAAAAAAACATTTTTTACACATAAAAAAGAGAGAGAATTACAGACCAGTTTCCCTCATGAGAAGAAGATATATTCTTTTCTGTTTGGAAGCAATGTTCTGGAGATATACGTTTGGTCCAACTTACTCATAATGTCGGTTAGTTTCATTATTTCTCTGTTTAATTTCCATCTCAATGATCTGTACATTCGTGAAAGGGGTATGTTGAAGTCATCTATTAACATGTAGGGTTCAATGTATAATAGGAGCTTTAGTACTGCTTCTTTTACAAATGCAGCTGCCCTTGCATTTGAAACTGAGATGTCATCTTTGTCAATATTTCCTTTGATGCATATGAAGTGTCTTTCCCCATCTCTTTTGATTAATTTTGGTTGGAAGTCTATTTTATTAGCTATTAGAATAGCTAATCCAGCTTGTTTCTTGTGTCTGTTTGCTTGGAAGACCTTTTTCAGCTCTTTGTTCTGAAGTAATATCTATTATTGTTATTGAGGTATATTTCTTTTATGCAACAGAACGATTGTGATACACATCCATTGTGATAGCCTGTGTAGTTTTATTGGCAAGTTGAGACCATTGATAATGAAAGATATTAATGAGTAGTGGTTGTTAATTCCTGTTATTTTAATGTTTGTAGTGGTGGTGGTGTGTGTGTGTTTCCTTCCTTTTGGTTTTTCAGCTGTGGGGTTGTTTCCTGTGTGTAGTTAGCTATCTCGGGTTGGAGTTTCCTTTCTAGTAACTTCTGTAGGGCTGGGTTTGTGGCTACGTACTGTTTAAAATTGGTTTTGTCATGGATTATCTTGTTTTCTATAGTGCTTGAAAGTGTTGCTGGGTGTAGTAGTCTGGGTAGACATCTGTGCTCTTATAATGTCTGTATGACATCTGTCCAGGCCCTTCTGGCTTTCATAGTCTCTGTTGAGAAGTCAGGAGTAATTCTAATAGTTTGCCTTTATATTTGGCCTTTTCCCCGTGCACCTGTTAATAGTCTTTCTGTATTCTGTACATTTAGTGTTTTGATTATTATTTGGCAGGAGGATTTTCTTTTCTGGTCCAATCTATTTGGTGTTCTGTAGGCTTCTTGTATGTTTATAGGCATTTTTTTCTTTAGGTTGGGGGAGGTTTCTTTTATGATCTTGTTGAAAATATTTTCCGGGCCTTGGCCTTTGGAGTGTTTTTCTTCTTCTATTGCTATTATTCTTAGGTTTGGTCTTTCCATATAGTCCCACGTTTCTTGGATGTTCTATGTCAGGGACTTTTTAGATTTAACATTTTCTTTGACTGATCTATCAATTTCTTCAATCATGTCATCCAAACCTGAGATTCTCTCTTCCATCTCTTGTATACTATTATTTTATGAGTGTGTCCATAGTTCCTGTTCTCTTCCTTAGGTGTTCCAAATCCAGTATTGCCTCAGACTGTGTTATCATTATTGCTTTTATTTCTGTTTTTAGGTACTGGATACTTTTACTTATTTCCTTCTCCTGTTTTGTTATATTTTCTTGTATTTCTTTAAGGTATTTATTTAATTTCTTTACCTTTTTTCATTGTATTTTCCTGACGTTGTTTGAGGGATTCATTTTATTTTAAGGTCTCTATCATTTTTATAGCTTCATATTTAAAATCACTTTCTTGTGCTTCTGGTGTGATAGTACCTCTCAGGGCTTGCTGTGGTAGTATAGCTGGGTTTTGGAAGTATCAAATGTTCCTTGGTTTTGTTGCTGGTGGTCTTGTGTTGACCTCTAGCCATTTGTTTGACTCTGTTATTAGCAGGCCTGGTGGTCTTTAATGGTGATTGGTCTCTGAGGTTATAGGTAGAGTTTGTGGTCCCAGACAGCCACAGTCCTCTATTTTTCATGCTACTCTCTCCAGGGCCTCAGTTGAAACACGTCCTGGGAAATGGCACAGAACTGGGAACTATGGTGTGGGGCAGGCAGAAGAAGTGGAGTACAGAGGCTCCTGGACAGACCTAGGCACTGTTGCTGTTAGGCTGTTGCTGGTTATGAGATGAGGAGAGACTTTCATCTGATGCTTCCTGATCTGTGATGGTGTCCATGATAAATTATTTCCAACAAAGTCATAGAAGAAAATTTCCCCAACATAAAGAAAGATATCCCTATAAACATACAAAAAACTTACAGAATACCAAATAGATTGGACCAAAAAAGAAAACCTTCTCCTCAATAACAATCAAAACACTAAAACGGAACAAAAAAAATATTAAAAGCTTCAAGGGAAAATGGCCAAGCAACATATAAAGGCACACCTCCCAGAAATCTACTCAGCTTCTCAACAGTGACTCTACATCCAGAAGGATCTGGGCAGATGTCTTGTAGACTCTAAAAGACCACAGAGGTCAACCCAGATTACTATACCTAACAAAACTCTCAATCACCATTGAGAGAGAAAACAACATATTCCATGACAAAACAAAATTTAAATAATATCTATCCACAAATCGAGGTGTACAGAAGATGCTACAAGGAAAACTGCAACTAAAGTAGTCTAACTACAGCCAAGAAAACATAGGAAAACCACATAAAGAGAAACCACAGCAGCAAAACAAACCAAAGGAAGCACACACACATACTAACAACACCAACAACAAAATAGCAGGAATTAAGAATCACTGATCAGTAAGTCTCTCAACATTGATAGAATCAAATCCACAATAAAAAGACACAGGCTAACAGTATGGGTGTGAGAACAGGATTCATCATTATGCTACATACAAGAAATACACCTCAGTAACAAAGATAGAAATTACCTCAGAGTAGAGGCCTGCAATGGTTTTTCCAAGAAACAAGAGGAAGTAGTCATTCTGTTCTCTAATAAAATGGACTTTCAACCAAACTTAATCAAAAGAGGTAAGGTAGGACACGTTATACTCATCAAAGGAAAAATCCACCAAGAAGATGTCTCAGTTCTGAACATCTATACCCCAAAAGCAAGGGCACCCACTTTTGGAAAAGAAACATTGCTAAATCTTAAATAACATATCAAACCCCACACATTATACCAAAAGAGGCTCCTTTATATGACAAATATATTTGCACAATTACATCCATAGCATCTTTATTTTTCTGTTTTGGTTTATTTTGGTTTTTGGTTTTCTTGAGATAGGGTTTCTTTGTGTAACGGAGCCCTGGCTGTCCTGGGCTCACTTGTTAGAATATGCTGGCCTACAAGTGATCTGCCTGCCTCTGCCTCCCAAGTACTGGGATTAAAGATATGTGTTGCCACACCTGGCTAGTATCTTTATTTGTAATATCCAGAAACTCGGAACAACTTAGATGTTCCTCAACAGAAGAATGGATAAATAAAACTGGGTACATTTACACAAAGGAATACTACTCAGCTAGTAAAAACAAGGAAATCATTAAATTTGCAGGCAAATGGATGGATCTAGAGAAGATCATCCTAGTGAGTTTCCAAATACAGAAAGACACATATGGTAGGTATATACTTATAACTGGATATTAGCCATAATGTACAGGATAGCCATGCTACAAATCTACAGGCACAAAGAAGCAAAGTAACAAGGATGCTTGAATGGGAAAGAAAATAGACATTAGAAGTGGATAGAGGGAGAGAGGGAGGGGACAGGGTGACAGAAGGCTGAGGAGAACTGGAGGATCATGCATGGGGAGGACAGAAACAGAGAGACCTGGGAAAGAACTGAAATTGCTAGAGGAGGCATCTCTGTGATTAGCCAGAAACCTAGCACAAGGGAATCTTCCTCCTAACAATGGGTGACATGGAACCTGAAATGGCTACCTCCTATAACCAGGAAAGACTTCCACTGGAGGGATGGGAAAGCAACTCACCCTGAAAACTATTGATCCAAAATTAGTCCTGCCTACAAGACACATAGAAATAAAGAAGTAGCAGAAATTGAGGAAATTACCAATCAATGAATGGCCCAACTTATAACCCATCCTATGTGAGAGAGCTAACCCCTGACACTATTAACTATATTTTGCTATACTTGCAGACAGGAACGTACAATAACTGTCCTCTAAGAGGATTAACTTAGATACTGATGTAAACAGATGGAGAGGCCCATAGCCAAACATTATGTGGTGCTCTGAGAATCTTGGGAAAAGGGGGACAAAGGATTGAATGAGCTGGAGGAGTCAATGACACCACATGGAAACCTACAGTATCAACTAACCTGGGCTCAAAGGGGCTCACAAAGACTGAAGCACCAACCAAAGAGCATGCATGGATGGACCATGTCCCCTACACGTATATAACAGATGTACAGCTTGATTCATGTGGGCCTCCTAACTGTAGGAACATGGCTGTGTCTGACTCAATTGCCTGCCTTTGGATTCCTTTTCCCTAACTGTGCTGTGGTGTCTAGCCTCAACAGAAGACATGCCTAGTCACCCCTACCGCATCTTGACATGACAAAGTGCAAGGTTTCCCCTTCTCTGAGGAGAATGGAAGAGGGAATTTGTGGAGGTGATGTGAGAAGGAGGGACTGGGAAGACAGGAGGAGGAAGCTATGATGGGGCTGTAAATTAATTCTTTATTTAGTTAGTTAATATTAAAAAAATAAGTTCTTTCCTTATACAGTATATCCAGATTAGAGTTTCTCCTCCCCCTACTCCTTTCATTTCCTGCCTGCCTCCCCTCTCTTCCAGATCCATCCTCTTTTTATCTCTCATTAGAAAAGGACAGGCTTCTAAGAGATAACAAAACATAGCAAAGAAAAGTATAATAAGATAAAACAAAACTCATCACATTGAAGTTGAAAAGTGAAACCAGCAAAAGGAAAAGAGCCCAAGAGAAGGCTCAATAATGAGAGACCCATTTGTTCATGCACTCAGGAGTTTCATAAAAACACTAAAACGAAGGCTATAATATATGTGCAGAGGATCCGGTGGGAACCTGAGAAAGATCTATGCTTTTGCTATCAGTCTGTGTGAGTTCATACCAGTTTTCTAAGTGGACTTAAAGTGTCTTCTTCTTCTGATGTCTCCCATTCCCTCTGAACCTTAAACTTCTTCCACCTCCTCTTTCACCATCCCTGAGTTTTGAGGGAAGGGATTTGATGGAGATATCTTTCATTTATAGCTGAGTGTTACAAGGTTCATACGCCTGTCTAGACAGACGGTCTTGTCTAGACTATCTATGTATCATCTATCTATCTATCTATCTATCTATCTATCTATCTATCTATCTATCTATCATCTATCAATCTATCTATCATCTCTCTCTTTCTCTCTCTCTCTCTCTGCATAGTGGGCTGAGAGTCACTGAATTTGTCCTCATTTGCTGTAGGAGGAAGCTTCTATGATGATGGCTAAATAAGGCGTTGATCTATAAGTAGAGCAGAATACTTTTAGAATCATTTTATTGATTCTTTTTTTAAAGACCAGTGTTATTTGCTTTTACCTACGGTTACTGTATTATTTAGTCTCTGGTTCTTGATTACCAAAGTAGTGTCAATGTGTGAACCAACTTGTGGAATGGGCCTTAATTCAAACCAGACATTAGTTGCTTACTCTCACAAATTTTATACCAATTTTACACTAGCATATTTTGCAGGCAGAGCAGTATTTTAGATCAGAGGTTTTGTGGCTGGCTTGCTGTTTATTTCTCTTTTGGTAACTGCAAGCTACATTACCATACCAAAGACTACACTGGTTCTCAAACTTCCTAGTGCTATGACCCTTTAACAAAGTTTCTCATGGTGTGGTGAACCCAGTCACAAAATTATTTTGGTGTCTTTTCTTCTCTTATGAATAGTAATGTAAATATTTGAGGATATGATCTGGGCTTGGTAGTGCAAGTTTGTAATCCCAGCACTCCAGGAGACAGAGGCAGGCACATCTCTGTGAATTCAAGGCCAGACTGGTCTACAAAGGGAGTTCAGGACAGCCAAGGCAACACAGAAAAACCTTCTCTCAAAACAATAACAACAACAAAATCCGATGATATGTGGTATGCAACATCCAAAGGAGTCATACCCTACAGGTTCTGAGCCACTGTTCTAAAACAGGTGTGACACTCGTCCTTTGTGTCCTTCTTGGAGAAATTCCTTGAGATATCTGACCTTCCCTTCTTGGTCAAGGCCAAGTGAATCAGGTAATGCTTGGTTGTAGATCACCCAGTCCACATTTTGGACTGAGTAGACTGTATCATGTCCCATAAAAAACTGTAAGTTCCAGGAACTCAGTGCCTTTGCAGTGGACTAAGGTTTTATTTTGTTAGACAGCGAGAAAAACCTGTGAACTCTTTTGCTGTGGTGACAGAGTATTAATTTACATCCCTCCAGAGTTCTATGTAATCATCATTTCTCGTGAGTACTATTAGACAGTTTTGATACTCTACTTCTATTTGTACTATAATTAGTACACTCTGGAATCTTTAACAAGGTGAATTTCATTTCAGTTATGATAAATATTTTAGAGAAACTTCAAAATTCTCTTCCAACAAAATAACTGCTTACACCTACATTAACAAAATGAGAGAATAAAAATAACCTATGTTTTATTTATAAGAAAAAAAATCTTGTAAATCGGACTTCCCGTTTGAAAGTGGAAACTGAGGATATCAAATAAGTTAATTTCTCAAGTGTGCTTAGTCAATCCAACTGAGGTCTGTAGAAAGGTAATGCTGTTTTAGGTACTGTTTTAAAAGCTAGTCTCTCTAAGGCTGATCTGGAACTCAAAGACTTTTGGCAACAATTTACATTTCAAATATTTTTGCTGACTTGGATCCTCAAACAGAAATGGTACTGTTCACTGGAGAATTAAATATATTTATGCAATCAATAAACTTTTTCTTAGTTGGTACACCAACTTTTAAGAAAACACTCCCAGATGGCTTTATTTTTACACCACAGCAGTAAGATAAAACTCTAAATTATTTTAATTTGGGGACAGGATTGCTCAAGAGCTAAATTTTCTAGGCCAGGTGTTACCAAATAATTTTGCTTACACTGACTCAACATGCTAAGAGTAAAAGGAGCCAACTTTATAAATAGAAAACTGGGGAACAGTTGAAACAGATTAGCACTGTTAGAGCCAAAAAAAAAAAAGAAAGAAAAAGTTATGTAAACTCACTTAGACACTGGTGTTAGCAGCAAAACAGGAGAAAAGCTTTCCAAACTGTTTCATTGCTTAATATTCAAGAAAAATGTAATGTATCAAATATCAAACACCCATTTGAAAAACATTATTAATTTATTAAATATTTATTATAAAATGTGCTATAATTAAAATTCTCAGTCAGAATAGAAAAATGACATTTTATGAAACTTATGAGGAGAAAACAGCTCTTAAAATGGAAGTTATATTTAAAATAATTAGAAGTTAGTATGAGTTAGATGTAGACCAACTAATTTGTTCTGTTTTTGACTGTGAGTAAATAGTAAATTATTGTTACATCCAGAGAGCTTTGAAATGATGTGGCCACCAGAGATACTGCAACAGAATATCCTAATGTGGATTTTTTCTGAGATCTTGCCTTCTTCATTACTATTTTGACAAAAGTTATACTGAAATTTGTGCTTTCTGGTTTGCAGTTGACTACTCTTTCAGGTATAAATTTGAGTATAAATTTATGCAATAATTTTTCTGATTCTCCAAATTAATTAGATTTAGTTCTCAAATTTTATATTCTTTACAAAATTTCTTATTACATATTGTACCTTTTGCATGTGCATGAAAGCAAATCTTTACTTTCACTTAGCATACAACTATTTAGAAAAAAAAATAGTATATTTACTTCCAAACTCTCTTGAGATTATTGCTTACTTTGATGTCTCTGAGGTGTTGACTCAGAAATAAGACAAAATTTCTGTAGATTTTTAATAAAACATCCAAATTCTTTTAAGTATCTTACTTTATATTGTACCACGTCAACAAATAGAATTCTTAAATTTGTCTCGGTTGCTTAGAAATATTTTTATTGGTCTTGGTCATTCACTTAAAACAGGGTCAAATGAAAGGGGAGGAGGTTCTCCCCTATCAGTGGACTTGGAAAAAGGCAGGGAGGAGAACAGGGAGGGAGTGTGGGGTTGGGGAGGGAATGAGGGAGCGGGATACCGCTGGGACACAGAGTTAACAAAATGTAACTAATAAGAAAAATACAATAAAAAAAATAGGCGGGATATCACTCTTTTATGAAGCTTCTTTTTGCTTTTGAAGCACCCAATGCTCCTAATGGAAACAGCACCAACAAAGACTTTGGGGGTGAGAGAAGTCCAGTTTAGATCTCCCCTTGTTCCATCCTCCTGCCTTTGTTCCACTTCCTTTAACTGCTCCACTGGTTCTAATGGTAGCTCTCTTCCCCTCACTATTTAACTCACCGTTTCAGAATTTTATGTGGATAATGTTGCCCATTATAAAAATCAGTTTTCTATAGGAGACTATTTAGTAATTTTTAATGTCACTCAAAACTGTGATTTTAAGTGTTTATGACTTTTAATATTTACATTGTTTCTTTGGTGTTTGCCATTTACCATCTTGTCAGCTTCAGTTTCTTATTCAGGTTTTCAAAAGCCAGTAGTATCCAATACTTTCTCTCTCTCTTTCTCTCCTTCCTTCCTTCCTTCCTTCCTTCCTTCCTTCCTTCCTTCCTCCCTCCCTCCCTCCCTCCCTCCCTCCCTCCCTCCCTCCCTCCCTCCCTCTCTCTCTCTCTCTCTCTCTCTCTCTCTCTTTCTTTCTTTCTTTCTTTCTTTCTTTCTTTCTTTCCTTTTATTCAATTTGTATCCTGGCTGTAGCCCCTCCTGCATCTCTACCAAGTCTTATCCTTCTGCGCTCTTCTCCCCCTATGCTACTTCACTAGTCTACTGAAAAGGGAGGTCCTCCTCTCCTTCTATCTGACCCTAGCCTATTAGGTCTCATTAGGGCTGGCTGCATCATGTTTTATTCTTATCAATGACTTTTATGCAGTATAGCTTTTGCAGAATTTTAATGTTATTTTACTGTGAAAAAAATTTTTAATGGATTTGCACTTGTATGTGTTTGTGTGTGTGTGTGTACATGTAAAAATGTCAGAAGTCGAACTGGTTGTCTTTATAAAATGCCCTTTCCTTTATAATTTTTAACTGAAGTTGTTTTGTACTAGAAATAACATGAATCTTTTATTAAATCAAGTAAATCATTAAATCTGTAGGTAAATGGTGGGAACTAGAAAAAATCATCTGGAGTAAGGTAACCCAGAAGCAGAAAGACACAGATGCTATATACTCACTCATAAGTGGTAATTAGACATGTAATATAGGATAAACATACTAAAATCTATACTCCTAAAGAAGCTAAACAAGAAGGACCCTAGGCAAGCTGTTCAATCTGCATTCAAGGAGCAAACACTATTGACAGGAGCAGGAGAAGACGGAACAGAACAAGAGCCTACGACAGATGGCCTCTGAAAGACTCTGCTGATCAATGTATCCAAGCATAGGCTGAGATTTTGGGCAGAGTGCATGGAATTTTATGAAAGAAGGAGGAGATAGAAAGACCTGGAGGGGATAGGATAAATTTATTTTTTTAATATAATGTCCTTTTTGTATAATGACAATTGGCAGTTCCAAAAGGAGACCATCAGAGCAACAAACAAACAAACAAACAAACAAACAAAAAACACCTGGGCCCTGGGGTCCCTGCAGAGACTGATACCCCAACCACCGACCATGCATAGAGAGGTCCTAAAACCCCTGCTCAGAAGTAACCCATTGACTCAGTCTCCAAGTTGGGTCCTTAGTAAGGGGAGCAGAGGCTGTCTCTGGCATGAACTTAGTGGTAGGCTCTCTGATCACATCACCCTGAGGAAGGACCTGTGTGGCCTTACCAGGCCATAGCAGAAGACATTGCAGCCAGTCTTGATGAGACCTGATAGGCTAGGGTTAGACAAAAAGAGAGAAGGATCTCCCGTATAAGTGGACTGGGGAGGGGCATAGCAGGAGAAGAGGGAGGTATGGTGGTATTGGGAGGAGACGAGGGAGGGGGGACAGCGGGGATACAAAGTGAATAAACTGTAATAAATATTAAAAATACTTTTATCTTATGACTGTTTTGCCTGAACGTATTTTGTGCACCAATGTGTACCTGATGCCTCCAGAAGCTGGAAGATGGTGATGGGTGGCCTCGAATTTGAGTTACAGATAATTGTGAATCATCACGTGGGTTTGGGGAATTGAATCCACATCCTCTGGGAAAACAAGCTGCCAGTGCTCTGAATCTTTGAGCCATTTCTCCAGCCTCTCTAGACTTTATTTTATAAGACAGGGAGTCTTCAATGAACCTAGAGATTTCTCATTAGCTGGATTGGCGGGGCAGCCATTTCAGGTATCTGCCTCCCTATGTGGCTCCTATTCCACCAAGGTGAGTAGTCACTAGACCATAGTGTTATATCACTCCTGCAGGTCCAAATACAGACACCTACGATTGTACAAAAGAGAAAAAAAATAATACAGTAAGCCATCTCCCAGCCTGAAATTAAATTTTTTATTAAGTCATGCCTATAATCCTATTTCTTAGGAAACTAAGGAGAATTTTAATTTTAGGGTATCTGAAACTACTCCGTGAGAATAAAATCAGCCTGGGCTAGATCCTACAATGAGGAATGACAGATATGTGGAGTTTGCTTGCATACTATATATATTTCATGCATACAGATTACTACTGACTCCTTTCTCTCATTCCCTCTAGGTCTCAAAAACTACCATTCTGCTCTCTGAGTCAATGAATCTGACATTCTTTAAATACATTTGACAGGTGGCGTTATGTAGCTTGTCTTTAGTTCTATGATAAATTTATTTTTTAATATAATGTCCTTTTTGTATAGTGATAATTGGCAGAGTTTTCATATTCTTACATCTAAGTGTTGTGCTGTTGCATATATATATATATTCATTTTTAAAAATCTGTTTTTCATCAACTTTTGAATATCTTTATAATATTTAGATTTAACATAAAACATATTTTTTTATTTTTTTTACTTAGTGATCATCTGGCTTTTGATTGATAAATTTTGTATGTCATAGTGCTCATTAATCCCCTGACATTACTTTCTGCTTTAGAGTTTCTTGAATATTATTGTTTTTAATCTAAATGGAGATAAACAAAATTGTCAAGAAGTTACGATATTAAGTATTATTCACATATGTAGTCACATGATGAACAGAATGCCATTCTTAGGGTATAAAGGCATGGTATAAAGGCATGGTCTTTTTATTTCACTCAAAAATAGAAATCAAATATAACTTAGTGCTTCACCCCCATGGCTAAACTCATTAGATCAGTGTCAAGTGCATCCTTACTGTGCAAAGTGTTGCCAGAGGGTACACACTTTGACAAATGCTTGTACTTGCAATGATACAACCAACGCTGTGTGCTCTGATTCTATAAACATCACACTGCCTTCGCATTATCACAGTGACTCTGACTCCAGCAAATGCTTTTCTTTCAGAGGCAGATGACTTTGCCAGAGGATATGAGTTTCTTTGGCTTTATATTTGTTATTCTGACAAAATAATTTGGCATCTTGCTTGATGCAATAATTTCTGTCAGCTTGGATGGCTTGAGACAATACCAACCTTTAATTTGTTAGCAAAAAGTCTTAAATTGCAAAGCTTAAGACTTTAGACAACAAATTGAACAAAAATATCATTATATTTGTTCCTTCAATACATTCTCATTTTCATGACAATAGTCAAAAAGTATAAATTAAAAGTTGATATATATTAGTGAAAATAATATAAAGTAACAACTAATTCTGGGTTATTTTCTTCTACTGCACGCTAATATTCATTAGCATTCTTGAATGTGAAGTAGGTTTTGTAGAAATGGGATTAATGAAGATTTATTAATCTATAAATAAGATGACAACTTACATGCAGTGCAATAAGTTTTTAATATAAATTAATTAAAACTCATGAAGGCTACCTACATTACTTAGGCAATGCAAATAATTTAACAAATAATATTTAAATAAGCTTTGGTAAACTTTAGAGATAGTAGAAACTGTCGTTTCATTAAGGATTCTGGATCTAACAATGTTTATTTCATTTGACTTTTTAAATAGATATAATTATTTACATTTTTATTTGTTATGTAGTGATCACTGTTTTGCCTCTCCCACCTTTTCTGAGATCTTCCCCACCTCTCCATTAACTCAAGTCTATATCCTTTCTTTCTCTTTCTCTCTATAATACAGTCTAAAGAAATAACAAACAAACCAGAGTTAAAACACAGCAAAACAATGAGAAACCATAAGAAACATACGCAGATCACACACACATGCACACACATATGCATGCGTACACACATGTACACAGATAAACACAGAATAAGAGAGAGAAAGCATGCACAAACTCATAAAAAACTCATTACACAAGCAAAAAACTAGTAAGACAAAAAAATGCTCAAACAAAGCAAGTGGTTTTGATTTTACTTTAGAATGTTCTCTGTACTTTCTCTGCTCCCTTCAACATACAGTTGACTTCTAATCTGAATCATCTGGTGTCAGATCTACTTTTTCAAATGTTTTGAAAACTGTGAGTCTGTTTCTCATGACAGATCCCAAATCCCTTAGTTTCTGTCTGTTTGCTTACTTCTATTTTAATAATAGTAATAAAAATACAGCAAGGCCTTGTTTGCTGGGGATTTGGTGCCACTGTCCAACTGGAGCAGTCACAGACAAATGTCTCATGACCACGAATCTGAAAACTTCCTTACTGAGTGAGGCTGCTTCTTACCACCTTCACATCTCTGCAATGTTTGTATAAAAACAATATTTGGTTGAAATTTTCTTTCAGTGGAGGAAGTTCTCCAAGATTTAATGACTATGATACAATTGAAATGACTTCATCAACCTGTGTCGAATGTCTAAAGGCAGATTTTTAACATGAGTGACTTTCCTCTTTATAGCCTCAATTTTAAATCCATACATTTTATTGTACGTGCAAATAATTTTAAACAACCATTAGCCACCTGTCCAGAATTTTAGAACAAGCAAGACTCACTGAACCTGCAATTAACCAATTATGCAGATAATTACATCTCTTGCACTTGTCAGCAGAGAAGCAAGCTCATGCAGAATCCTCTGTAATGAAGAAGCATTAGTGCTCTGTCACTGACTCCTCTAGAACCTGGTGTATAGCAGGCCACAGTTTTTACAGGAATGACTTTATAAAATGAGTTACTGTTAGTTTTGTTATCATGGTCTTTGACACCATGTTCCTCCTTGTTTTTCAGAGCAAGTAAAACTGTTTTCCTTCTAATTCTGTGAAATAAAGATGCAACTTAAAAAAAAAAGCATCCAGGGCTGGAAGGATGGTACAGAGGTTAAGAAGACTGGCTGTTCTTCCAAAGGTCCAGACTTCAATTCCCAGTGACCACATGGTGGCCCATTATGATCTATAATGAGATCTGGTTCCTTCTTCTGGCATACAGGTACACCTGCAGGCAGAATACTATATAAATAGTAAACAAAACTCAGTTGCCTGCTCCTTGATCACTTCTCTCTGGTGGGGAGACCTAGCCAGCCCACCGAGGAAGAGGATCCAGACAGTCCTGACTGGTCCTGATAGGCTAGGATCAGACAGTAGGGGAGGAAGACTTCCCCTATCAGTGGACTAGGATAGAGGTATAGGGGAGGAAGAGAGACAGAGGGTGAGATTGGATGGAGACAAAGTAGGGGCCTACAATTGCAGTACAAAGTCAATAAATATAAAAGAATAATAATAATAAATTATGTTAAAATCTTTTTAATTTTTTTCTTTTTTGTTATTATTTATCACTTTATTTATTGATAAGTTATTTTATTATTATCATTGTAAAAATGTACTACAATTCTGTATCCATTCCTCCACTGAGGGAAATCTAGGTTGTTTTCAGATTCTGGCTATTACAAATATATCTGCTAAGAAGATGGTTGAGCAAATGTCCCTGTATAGTTGAGCATATTTTAGATATATGCTGTCATCAGAACAAAACGACAGCCTACAGTTTGGGAAAGGATCATCACCAACCCTGTCTGTGACAGAGAGCTAATATCCAGAACATATAAAGAACTTAAGAAGTTAAACACCAACAAAGCAAATAATCCAATTAAAAAATAGGGAACAGAGCTAAACAGAGAATTTTCAATAGAGGAATACCAAATGGCAGAGAAACACTGAAAGAAATGTTCAATGTCCTTAGCCACCAGGGAGATGCAAATAAAAAAAAAAAAAAAACCTGAGATTTCACTTTACACCATCAGAATGGCTAAGATCAAACACTCAAGTGACAACACATGCTGGAGAGGATGTAGAAAGGGGAACCCTCCTCCATTGCTGGTGAGAATGTAAACTTGTACAACCACTTTGGAAATCAATCTGGCACTTTCTCAGATACCACTCCTAGGCATATATTCAAAATAAAAAATATTTTTTAAAAGTTATCTGTTTAAATGATTAATAATCATTATATACACAAAATGTTTATTTAACTTAATATAAGATGTTTCAATTTATATTATTTAATCTACATATGCAAATTATATGATCACCTAATATATACATATATAAAGCATTTAACTAAAATAATCTTAAAATGATATTTGTCTTCCAGTTAAACATTTTTTCTTATTTTTTATTGAGCTCTCCAGATTTTAAAGGGTTGTCTTTACCATGTTTGCAGTAATGAGTCAATCTGTTTAAAGCTTAGGATTTCAGATTGCAACTGCTTCAGCTCTCCTTTACTTTCCAATTTACAACAAGTAAAATTACCCAAAAGTTTGTACAGTTTAGTATAACAAAATTTAGCAAACCGGGGAAAGAATTGTGTGCATCTCTACTGCTTAAAAGAAAAATCAGGATATTATAACTTCTTTCCTGAAAACCATTTCTTACTCCTTAAAATGAAAATTGAGCTTAAAATGTTTCAAATCTAAATTAAATAATCTATTATTAGTTAATTAATATCTTAGCCTTTCCTGTGCATTTGAAAGTTAAAAGAGGTTCAGTTCCTTAGTCCTTCAGTATTTTGCTGGAGCTTTCATGCATTAAAAGCATTTTAATAAAAGTGCAGTTGGCATTACCCAAATCCATTCATATGAAAATAATATGATCAGATATCTGGACAGTTATGACATACATGTATTACATTATTTTAATCGCTTATTGTTGTATTTTTAATTCACTTTACATCTTTGTTATAGCCCCATCCATCCTCCCCTTACAGTTCCCCCCACCCTCTGTCTCTCCCTCTTGCCATCCACTTCTCCTTGGAAAAAGGGAGCCCCCTTTACCATCCACCCCAGCTCATCAAGTTGCATCAAAACTGAGCAAGGCTGTCTTGCCAGGGGAAAGTGAAATAAAAGTTGGCAAGTGAATTTGTGTCCAATACAATCCCTCTTCCTTTACAAGAGCACCCACATGTAGCCTAAGCTACTCATCTGCTACATCTTTGTAGAGGGCCTAGGTCCAGTTCATGCATGGTCCTTCTTTGATCCTTCATTCTCAGTGAGCCCCTTTGGGCCCTGGTTAATTAACTCTATTGGTCTTCTTGTGGAGTCACCTCCAGGCTCTTTTCTCTTTCCTCCCACTTTTCTACAAGACTCCCTACTCATCAACCAATGTTTGTCTCTGAGTTTAGGCATTTGTTTGGAGGCACTGCTGGGTATCTGTCTCAAAGGACAGCTCTCTCAGGCTGTCTGTAAGCTTAGCAGAGTATCATTCATAGTGTCAGGGGTTGGCACTCTCCCATAGGATGGGTCTTCGGTTGGGCCAGGCATTGGTTGGGCATTCCCTCAATCTCTGCTCTATCTGCTCTGTGTTTATCCTTGCACATCTTGTACACAAGGTAAATTTTGGGTCAAAGTTTTGTAAATGGGTTGGTGTTCCCCACCATCTGCTAGGAGACTAGTCTCTATTACCTCTGTACTAGGAGCCTCTCCTTGAGTCCCCGTCATACTCTCCCAGGAACCTATCCTGACTAAGGTCTCCAGCTTGTCACAGAGGTAACCCCAAACTGAGTTTCTCTTTTCTCTACAAGCCTTCTTTCCCCTCATCCTTGCTCTCCCCAGGTCTGACCTCTACCCTTTTAACTCTCTATGCTCCCTCTTCTACCTTGTTCCCTCTCATTCAGCCACTACCTCTATTTTATCTCCCCTTCCAAGTGAGATTTATGCATCCTCCCTTGGATCATCTATGTTACATATCTTCTTTGGGTCTGTGTGTTGTAGTATGCACTGTATGGCTAAAATGCCCAAAAGACACTCCACCATAAAACAAGGTTACTTGCTCAATTATGTTCATAGCAGCTTTATTTACAATAGCCAGAATCGGGAAGCAACCTAGATATCCCTGAACCAAAGAATGGATCAAGAAACTGACATATTTGCATAATGGAATACTACTTATTAGCTATTAAAAACAAAGAAATCATGATATTTGTAGGCAAATGGATGGAACTAGAGTGAGTTCCGTCCATCCTGAGTGAGGTAACCCAGACCCAGGAAAACACACATCATATTACTTACTAATAAGTGGATTTCCGCCATGTATTATATTTCTTTTTTTTTCATATTTTTTACACTTTATTCATTTTGTATCCCCCCATAAGCCCCTCCCTCCTCCCCTCCCGACCCCAACCTCCCTCCCCCTTCTTCATGCATGACCCTCCCAAAGTCCACTGATAGGGGAGGTCCTCCTCTCCTTCCTTCTGATCTTAGTTTATCAGATCACATCAGGAATGGCTGCATTGTCATCTTCTGTGGCCTGGTAAGACTACTCTCCCCTCAGGGGGAGGTTATTAAAGAGCAGGCCAATCAGATTGTGTCAGAGACAGTCCCTCTTCCCATTACTATGTAACCCACTTAGACACTAAACTGCCATGGATTACATCTGTGCAGGGGTTCTAGGTTATCTCCATGCCTGGTACTTGGTTGGAGTATGGGTCTCTGGGAAGACCCCTGTGTTCAAATTTTCTGGTTCTGTTGCTCTCCTTGTGGGGCTCCTGTCCTCTCCATAACCTACTATTTCCCTTAGTCACGGTCCTTTCTCTTGATTAGTTTCTTTAGATGTACAGATTTTAGTAGGTTTATCCTATAAGTCTATATGAGTGAGTATCTTTCTGCTTCTGGGACAGCTCACTCAGGATGATCCTTTCCAGGTCCCACCTTAAAGGAAACTTTAAAACTTGTACTAAAACCATTAAAATGGAAACAAAATAGCAGTTGAAATAAGACTGTTGGTCTTAATAACATCATATCTTGATGTTGTCAACATTATCCTCTAATATCTGAAATAATGCACTTCAAATTGTCCTCTAACATGTTTTTATAAATTCTTAATATCAGGATTAAACTATAGCTCATATAAACTTAATACTTGGCATTCATGTTTAAATTGGTCTTAGAAAAGTATAATATCAAAATTAGTTTTCTAATTTATGAACTTTTTAATAAAATGGAAAAATTTGAGTGTGTATGTGTTAACATTCATGGCTTTTATCCATAAATATTCCTAGTAACATAAAGTAGTAACCAGTTAGATTTCTTTAATTCAAATTAAAATTGGTACAGAATCTTCTTAAATATTTGTATACTCTAAACTAATGCAGGCCTAACTTCAACATTACCAATTTATCATTACCTAGCATGCCATACTGACTCCCTGCTGTAAACATAACATTTCTTCCCAATCAGTATATGATTTGTTCAGGTGTAGTGAGAAGTGTGTAATTTTTGTTTCCTTAAAAAGAACAGAAATATTATGGGAATATATTTTTACTGTAATCACAGGTGTAGGGATAATAGGCTGCTTCACAGCAGCTTACTATGATTTGCCTCATGCTCTAGCAGGGGTGTGGTTTTTGTCCACTGAAGGTAGTTTCTACAAGTGTGTGATATTTGGAATTCTGAGAACTGAGAAGGTATATAAATGATGGAACCACGAGAGCTGGGATGTGGTTGGTGGTTGGTTTGCTATTGGTTGCTTTTATTGGTGGTTTGTTAAGTAGTCATGCACAAAGCAATGAGAAGAAGAAATGAGGTATCCTGATGGCAAAGATCAAACTTGCCCCAAGGAACTCAATGGCTCAAATCAGCAGGAAGTAGTCTAATGACAACATCAACCTTTTCTCTCTGTCCTATTTTCTTTCTAGTGTTGGGGGTGTTAAAAGGGTAGAGAATCATGAAAGAGAAAGGAACCTACAAAGTAGCAAATGCCAGCTACAAGTGGTACCCAGAGGTAGGGCAAAGCATATTGGGAAATCTGATTTCAAATCCATAGAGGAAAAGGCAGGGAATACCACCACCAAAAAAAAAAAAAAAAAAAAAAAAAAAAAAAGCTCTTTCCATTGGATTTTTCCCCTGCTTTGTTCCCAGAGGGAAATTTTTGTTTTGTTTTCTTTTTTTCTCTTCCTATATTACGTCTCAGTAAAGGTTGAGAGAATGGCTGAGCAATTGTAAAAATGGTGGGTGGTGGTTGAAGCCCCTAGGAAGGGAGAAGCCCCTAAGAAGTGAGATCAGGCTCAGATCTGATGACTGATCAAAAGAATGGGAGTTTTCCCTGGAAGGGAATAGGAAAAACTGTGCTAGGAGACAGATCAAGCCCCAATCAGGGCCAGTCAGTTTTGGTTGCCAGTCCCAAAAGCCTCCAGGCTGGAAAAGGAGCCAGGTACAAGGAAGAGGCCAGGCAGAATGGCTGAGTCAGAGAAATGATGAAACAGCTCGTTTTGAGAGAAAGGGTTAATCTTGAACCAAGTGTGCTGCTAGAGATAAAGGAAGGCTGGCTATGGCTACAATATCATCATTAGCTTTCATAGTAGTCCCATAGCATATGCCTGCTGATGGGGTATAATGAGGTTATCATGAGGTAGGGTGGCATCTTATAAAAATCATATATCAGGGGCATTTTAAAGAGGCCATAATTTCTTATAGGATGCGTTTACCTTTTGAGAAACAAATTCTAAATAACTGGACAACTCAAAAATAGAATTATCCCCCAAGCCTAGAAGGGATTGATGACAGCTGTACTAGATACCAGTCCGCAGTTATAATGGTTGATGTGATGGAGAGAAGAAGCTGTGAATATTCAACAGTGAAATAGAGTGAGCAGAATAAATAGAGCAAAAGATCAGTTGCTCAGTGAAGAGCAGTACTCTCACATACAGATTCGGTGTGATGATGCCACTATAGACAATGTCACTTCATGGCTTTGAGAACTAGGGACAAAGTTGAGGAGCCTGGGGAAAAGGTCTACCTAATTTACAAAGATTATACAAGGCTCTTCACTGATTTCCTACAAAGATCAGTTTCAGTGTAAACAAAGCTGTATCAGACCCTGATGCAATACAGTTGTTGACAGAAACTGTCTCTGACATGAACTGATTGGCCTGCTCTTTAATTTCCTCCCCCTGAGGGGGAAGCAGCATTACCAGGCCACAGAAGAAGACAATGCAGCCACTCCTGATGAGACCTAATTAACTAGGATCAGAAGGAAGGAAAAGAAGACCTCCCCTATCAGTCGACTTGGGGAGGGGCATGCAGGCAGAGGGTAGAGGAAGGGAGGGATTGGGATGGGAGGAGGGAGAGAACCATGGGGGGGGATACAAAGTGAGTAAAGTGTAATTAATAAAGAAAAAAAAATTAAAAAAAAGAAAATGTGAATACTGAAAGTAAAAAGTTATTAGACCTTTAGAGGTGTAAACAGTGCGGATGGGCAAATGGAAAAGGGAAGCAACCATTATTTGTTTTCGTAATTTCCATGCTAATATCATAGGTCAAGCTATAGCTAAAGGTCTTAGAAATCAAAATGTCCCCATGTTTCAATTGTGTGAAGTCTAGTCATTTGCAAAGAGACTGCAATCAAGCCACTGAATCTCATAGATCTCAAAATGCTCGGTGCGTTAACTCTGAGAAATATGGCCCTTCTCACCAGAAAAGTGAACAAGCCATTTTTAACAACAATCGCTTTCCTAAATATGAAACATAAAAAAGTTCTAGGCTTCTAAAGGTACGCAGGTGAGGTGGCAAGGGCTGCCATTAGACCAACTGGTCTCAGCTCAAGAGAGATATCCCAGGCATTTTTTTTAAACAATTTATAAATGGCTTGGGGTGGGGCTAGCTTAAGGCCTTGGAGTGAAAATTACTAAGCATTTTAAACAAGAGCAGCACAAAAGACCTCCTTAAAACCTTTGCCACTGATCCAAAAAGTGCTTATTTCATGGAAAATGTCTCTGCTTATAATTTCTCACTGCACAAAGCATAATTAATGGCTTAAATTAATGGTGGCTGCTGTTGGTGGCTGCTGTTGGTTGCAGTTTGTTAAGTAATTGTATGCAAAGAAATTCGAAGAAATCAGGTATCCTGATGGGGAAGATCAAACTTGCCCCAAGCAACTTGACTCTCCTAATCAGCCGGAAGTAGTTTAAGAATAACTTCACCCTTTTTCCCCTCTATCCTTTATTCTCTCTTCTCTAATGTTAGGGAGATAAAAGGATGGAGAAGGTTGGACGAGACAAAACAGAACCCACAAATGTGGCAAATGTGGGCTACATCCAGGTTTCATGTTGTTCCATTTGTGGCTGTTTCCAGTGATCACAGGAAAAACTCAATATTTAGTGGTTTTTGAAAAACCCCTATTTTTGAGTACAGAGCAGCTTAGGATCTATCTCTTTTAACACATAGACAGCAAAGAGCCAATATGTACACTTTATTCAGTGTGATAGCCACTTTGAATTAATATTCTAGATAGTTTTGATATTAGCTAAAATCAGATCTTGTTTTCATTCAGGTTTATGTTCATCACACACATGAAATATAAGGAACACAGGAATGCCATGTCATTTCTGTGCTCTACAATAACATTTTTATAAAAAATTAATAAGACTTATTTTTACTGCTTCATTAACATCAAATTTGGTTTAACTATTTAATAATATTGCAATATCAAATCCAATAAACAAAAAACTTTTTTTTTACTAAGTGTCTCATGAAGAAGGTGTAGAGTGCAAATTTCATGACTACTGTATCTTAATGCACACCATTAATCCAATCTCTGTTAGTAAAGTACAATTTGAAGCTATGTAATTTATAAGTAAATAGGTATATTTTAGCTTATAGTTCTAGGGACTGGTAGGTCTAAGATAAGACCCCAACATCTGCTTGGCTTTCTTTCTTTCTTCTATTTCTTTTTTCTTCTTCTCCTTTTAATGCTCCTCCTTTTTTATCTTGTTTTTTAATCATAAAGTAGGCTTTAATTTAGTAGAAAGAAATATTTCCCTTTATATCAGGGATCAAACACAGGCTCTGATCCAAATTAACCTAATTCTTTCTTGCTAAATCACAACTGCAGTCTCATGTCTTTTAATTTAATTTTCATTTTCATTTCTTTATGTTTATTAATTACAGTTTATTCACTTTGTATCCCCCCTGTACCTCCCTCCCTCCTCCCCTCCCAATCTCACCCTCCCTCTTCCCACCCGTGTCCCTCTCCCAGTCCACTGAAAAGGGAGGCTCTCCTCTCCTTCCCTCTGATCTAGTCTGTCAAGTCTTATGCCTTCTAACTGTTAAGTAAAATCTAATGTATTCACAGTGCTGTAGTTCTCAACTGTTGGTCTGACCCACTGTGGTGGCGAAACAACCCATTCATAGTGGTCACATATCAGATCTTCTGCTTATTGGATATTTATATTACAATCCTTAATGGTAGCAAAATTACAGTTATGAAGTAGCAATGAAAACAATTTTAAGGTTGAGGGGTCACCATAATATGAGAAACTGTATTAAAGAGTCATCATTGGGAAATGTTAAGAACTACTATCTTATAGCAAACATGTGGAACTAGATCAGTGTTATTACAGTATTAGTGATATTTTTGCCAATAACAATTATAAATATTTTCTTATCATGCAATAGCTATTATTTCAAAATTATATAATTAGACTGCCTATTAATTAACATATTAATTAAAAAATACAAAATACATTTAACATTTTGATTGCTCTACCAGTTGACTTCCTGCACATTCATGTTGGAAATGAGTGTGTATGGTGAGAACAGAAGAAAGTGTGAGCAAGCAATGACAAATAATATGTGAAAGATTAGAAAGTATTTTTGTCTTTCAAAGCCACTGTTTTAGGAACAAACCTCAATAAGGGCTCTGCTGGAGGAAAATTCACTCAAGTCAAAGTGTAAAACATGGTGGCCATTGATAAAATGGGTATTAGATCACAGTGCTTTAATTTTTTTCTCTTGTTCTAGCATGTATTATTTGCACACTTAGAGACAGAAGAGAAGAATAAAGAAATATCCTATTGATTAATTTATTCAAAAGATTTTAGCAATGTTATCGGTGGTTAACTTTTAAAATTACACATTAGGAGATAACAACAAAAATTACACTTAGCATCTTTATCTCTTTGTTACACACTCAAATTCTGGTTGGGTTTTACTCAGAAAACACAAACAAAAAAAATCTGGAACAGAAAATAAAAGCTGGAACCATGAATTAAAAATTATGTCTGGAAATGAATCAGAATACAAGGAAAATAATATGTAGTAGATAATTAAAAAAATTGACTCCAAGAAATATTAACATTGTATCAAATCTTTTTTCATGGATTATAAGTGATCCATATTTATACTTCACTAAATTTGAGTTTTTACTTTTGAATAAAGAATCATGATTTTAATGAAATAATTGGTTTTGATAGAGCAGCTAACAGCAGTCACTAATACAAACTAATCTTTTAGTTTCAGTTTATCCAATTTTTACTTATATAATCTGGTTAGTGACATTTTTAATGTAATGTGTTAATCATAATTTTGTTATTAAAACACAAGAATAATCAAATACCAGGATAATCAAATCATGAAGAGTTTTGGAGGTTTTATTACATGATTTATTGGTCCATTCTGAGCCGATGTTGAGGAAGCAGGTGACAATGCCGAACACCGGGTCAAATCATGGGCTATATCTGGTCTGATTAAATCCCCACTTTACCTCAAAGGAAGCCTATTTCTGTATTTTGGGAAAAGATTAAAAACACTTCATGGCCAGAAAGCAAGAGAGGAAGTGTAAGAGGCCTGAGTCCACTGCTCCTTTTAGAGTGTCCTTTTATCCAAAAGACCTGAAGACCTTCCACTGTGCTCCACATCCTAAATTTTCTGCTACTACCCAGTGGCGCCTCAAGTTTTACCACACAGATTTTCCATGACACTTGTCTAAAACATGGTATATTGACCTCAATTTATGTGAATAAACAACCTTTTTCTTATTTATTGCCTAACTGCACTCATTTTCTAATGTAGTTTAGCTTTGAAGTCTTTCTTCAAAAGAAAAGATGTACTCAGAAGATCAAAGTTATTTATCAAAGAAGTCTGTCCTATCAGAATGGGATCACTGGCTAACCTCCCATCTACTTACCCTGCCGTGGCTCACCTGGGGAAGGTAGCAGTGAATCTTTGAAGAGACTAACGCATGTAAATTGCATACACAGTCACACTTAGTGAGCTTCTTTACTGTTGGTGAATCAACAGTTTCCCTCAATGTGTGCAGTGCCCAACCGTGGGAGAGCTTCTCGGGGAGATAAGGTGGTTCTAAAGGAATCTCTGAATAAGATTCTTCCAATCAAAATTCAGAAGAGAGGTATCAGTCTCTCAGCTGAAAAGCTGTTGGCAGTGGATGGCTATTGAAAGATAATGGCTCACCTATAGGAACATGATATCTCGTCAGTTGTGTGTGGCCCACGCCCATGCACATATTGTTAACTGAACTCAAGGGGTTAACGACAATAATTAATAAAAAGTGACCAAAGGTGCTAGGAAGATAGTATGGAGATACCAAAGAAGCTGGAATAATCAGTGGTGAATGTATATGTTCAAAATACTTTGTATTGTGTGTGTAATCTTCAAATAATGCCTATGAAATAGGATTTTTCATAATCGAAGTCTATAACCTTAAATGGAATATTTTCATCGCAAAATCAAAGTATTTCTTTTTCAAAATGTGAATTATCTGACAAAGTTTGTTTTTTTTTATGAACAGTGAGTTAAACAGCATCTGCAACACAAAATTTATTTTGTTTTTACTTTTATTCTTCCTTTGTAACTATCTCGAAACTAAGGTTCAATTAATTCTTTTGTGGTGACCACTCAGAAAGATGGCCATTAAATTGAAGGAATCTTTGCAAGAATGGTATCATGTTACTTCAATAGCCAGTCAAGTTGAAACATAGTGTACTCTGTTGAGCCTTTGAAAATTATGTACTAGGGGTCACACTGGAAGCTCTTCTCTCCAGGCTTCCTTTCCATGTAGGCAGCCGAGGGATAGATAAATTTTTGAGACCAACTTAAATTTGATATCCTTTTGCAATACCATTGACCCAGAGGATGATCCACAATTTCTTTCTATAACAAATGATATACTCGCAAAGCAAACTACTCCTGGGATGCCTGAAGTTTGATCTATAATTTAAATGATTTTTTCTTTCTACTTTAGGTGAAATACAGCCTACAGAAAGTCATCACTTAAAATTCAGCTTCAAATATGTTGGTTAATATTTCTACAGCATCACTTACTACCTAGATATGCCACATTCTTAACTCCTAAGTATCTGATGTTTGTGGGGAATAAATGTCACACAGCATTGTTTTTTTCTTGATGGTTCAGGAGAATACAAGGAATCCTAAAACAATTTTTGCTAATGACATTGCCAAAGTAGGAGGGAAGTCCCTATTGCTGAAGAAACAACATGCACTGAGAGGATTTGACCAAGAATTGAGCCAAAGCCTCTTATTTGTTTGTTTATTTATTTATTTATTTATTTATTGGATTATTACAATTTATTCATTTTGTATCCTAGCTGTAGCCCCCTCCTTGTCCCTTTTAATCCCACACTCCCTCCCTCTTCCCTTCCCATGCTCCTCTCCAAGTCAACTGATAAGGGAGGTCCTCCTCCCCTTCCATCTGATTCTAGCCTATCAGGACTAGTTGCATTGTCTTCCTCTGTGGCCTGGCAAGGCTACACGCCCCCCCACCCCCAGGGATTGGTGATCAGAGAGCCTGTCACTGAGTTCATGCCAGAGAAAGCCCCTGCTCCCCTTACTAGGGTACCCACTTGGAGACTGACCACGTCTGAGCCAGGGCTTAAGTTCTCTCCATGCATTGGTCTTGGTTGGGTATCAGCCTCTTCAAGGCCCCCAGGGCTCAGTTTTATTTTGCTCTGTTGGTCTCCTTTTAGAGCTCCTGTCCCCTTCAGGTCTTCCTATTTTCCCTTTCTTTCATAAGAGTCCTTGCACTCTGCCCAAAGTTCGGCTATGCATTTCAACATCTGCTTTAATACCCTGCTGGGTAGTCTTTCAGAGGCCCTCTGTGGTAGGCTCCTGTCCTGTTCCCTGTTTTCTCCTGCTTCCAATGTCTATCACATTTGTGCTTTTGAATAGGCATATATCCGAAATACTTTCAACTCTACAACAAGGAAATTTGCTCATCCATGTTCGTAGCATGACTATTTGTAATAGCCAGAATCTGGAAACAACCTAGATGTTCCTCAATGGAGGAATGAATACATAAATTGTGGTACATTTACACAATGGAATACTACTCAGCTATTAAAAACTAGGAAGTCATGAAATTTGCAGGCAAATGGTGGGAACTAGAAAAGATCATCTTGAGTGAGATATCTCAGAAGCAGAAAGACACACATGGTATATACTCACTCATAAGTGGATATTCCTGTATAATATAGGATAAACATACTAAAATCTATAGTCCTAAAGAAGCTAAACAGCAAGGAAGACCCTAGGGAAGATGCCCACTCCTCATTTAAAAACCTCCTTTTTAAGGACTAACCTTCACAGTCTCAAAATGTGATATGCATGCTGCTAAGGGAGAAAATCAATCAACAGTCCTACTTAGCTGTAACACTTATGAGCCAAAATAATGGCCAAAATGGCAAGACATCTCTGTCATAGCAATTGTTGGCATTTATACATTGTTCATTACTAATAGCTGTCTAATTAAAATCAAGGTCAACTTATCAGAAAGGAAATCATGGCTGGTACTGTAAAGCTAACAATACTTGGCTAGTGCTGCTATGAATCTTAAAGGAAAGCCAATGTCTAAACAAGCATAATTCCTAAATGCACTTACGATATTTAGTTCAATGTTCATGGAGAAGTATAGATCTGACCCTCATTGAAGAAGCTTCTTTGTCCAGAGGCAGAAGAAACTATTACAGAAAGCTATGCTTATTTAACATGCAGAGAATAACTGATGTGTCCAGCCACAAGAGATACATCTACAGCACAGCTCCTACACCTAAGGATCGGGAGACATGATGGAAGATGACAGACCATAAGAGCCAGGAAACCAGCAAATCTGCTGTAAGACAGCAACTTTTTAGTTATGACAGAGAAGCTGCACCGATGAAGTCTCAAAAACACGACTGTGTAAACAAGTACAGAAGTAGTCCCACATCAGCTGACATCCCAGTGTAGATGAGTGGAACCTCACAGGTCTCACTCCAAGATGCAGGGCTACATCTCTCTCCTGAGAGGGAGAGAATTAGTCTCTCCCAGGGATTTTGCTGCTGGTTAGTTAGCCAATACTAAATGTCGGGACTAGATTACATACATGCAGGCAAGAGTGAAGAGAATCAGAGGGTTTTATTTACAGTTAGTTGCTTATATACACATAAAACAGCAAGGGCTAAAGAAGAGGAACCTTTGATTTTGCAAAGGTGTAAACATGGGAAGAATATGAGTGTGATGTAATTATATTTTATTATATTTACTAAATATTAATAATTTAAATATTAATATATTCCATAATTGTTTGAATTCGCATATGTAATCACAAATGAGTCACTTCTAAAGCTAAAAAGTCATTTTACTTTTAAAAAATTATTTATTCACTTTCTATCCCTTCTGCAGCCCCCTCCATCCTCTCCTCCCAGTCACCACACACCCTCCCTCTTCTCCCCCTGTGCCCCTTCCCTAGGGGGGAACCTCCTTTCCTTTAACTGATGCTAGCCTATCAGGTATCATCAAGGCTAGCTGCATTATCTTCCTCTGTGGCCTGGCAGGGCTGCACCCCTCAGGGGGAGTTCATATCAGAGATTGTCCCTATACCCCTCGCTAGGGAACCCACTTGGAGGCTGAGCTATGAACTTCCTCTGAACAGAAGGTATAGGTCCTCTCCATGCACGGTCCTTGGTTGGAGTGTCAGTCTCTCCAGGCCCTCCTGGGCCTAGGTTTTTGGCTCCATTGCTCTCCTTGTGGAGCTCCTGTCCCCTCCAGGTCTTCCTATCTCCCTCTTCTTCCATAAGGTTTCTGCACTCTGTCTAAAGTTGGCTATGAGTCTAAGTATTTCCTTCGATACCCTGATGACAATTGCAGCAAAGTTGTCAGTACACTTTTAAATAAATATGCTAATTATTTAAACTGTATTTATATTGCTTAAGTCAATACATTTTACATATAATAGAGTTATCATTTGTTTAGTGGGAAAAATATTAGAAATAGGATTAATACCTAATATAGGAAGAAAATTAATATTTTAAGGCATTTCTGGAAGACCATATGGATTACAGTAAGTTTATATATAAATATAAGACAAATATAAATCGGTAAATTGATTTTTATATCTTAATTTTTAACTAAGAACTACTTATTATTTGTGTGTCAGTCACTGCAGATGAGACATCACATCAATGTCATCACTTTAAAGCTTCCAAAATGTCCCAGAGAAGAAACACAGTTTTTCAGACCAATAAAAGAAATAATACAATAGTCCATGGAAAACAAATATTCTCATATCAAGCATTATATTGTCAAAATCAGTAAGTGCACACGCTTGTGTAGTCCTTTTACTTGATGGAAAAATCTCAAAGATAACTTGTAGTCCACTATTTAATTCACCTTTTTTGGGGGGGATAATGTAGACTATCATCCTTACTATGTAAAATTGTCAACCGTTTCCTCAGTCAGAATATTATAAATAGTTTTAATATCAACTAGCCTTTTTTATTTTACTATTTTTATTTTTTTTACACTTTATTCACTTTGTATCCCCCCATAAGCCCCTCCCTCCTCCCCTCCTGATCCCATCCTCCCTCCCCCTTCTTCATGCATGCCCCTCCAAGTCCACTGATAGGGGAGGTCCTCCTCTCCTTCCTTCTGATCTTAGTCTATCAGATCACATCCACAACTAGCCTTTTTAAATGTCAGTTATATGTGAGGTATGAAGACAGTGGTTACCATTCACAGTACAGGTATGTTTGAGAGCCATGAGAATGAGATGGAGGTATGGTCAGTATAGGTTAAATTCATGTGCTTGTGTAAATTTTCAATATCTAAATTTAGTTAAGGAGAAAAAAAAACAGAAAACTTATCTGTTGATAACAGAATCAATAACAAAAAAAGAATGGACTAATATATACTTAGAAAAATAAGAATGTATGAGAAATAACTGCTCATTTAATTTCTCTTAAATTGAATACATGCAGCAACAACCATTTAGAATTTGTATTTTTTTATTTTTAAAAAATTCTTTATTAATTACACTTTATTCACTTTGTATCTCCCCTGTGGTTCCCTCCCTCCTCCAGTCCCAATTCCTCCCTTCCTCCACCCTCTGCATGCATGCTCCTCCCCATGTCCACTGATAGCGGAGGTCTTCTTTTTCTTCCTTCTGGTCCTAGTCAATTAGGTCTCATCAGGAGTGGCTGCAGTGTCATCTTCTGTGGCCTGGTAATGCTGCTTCCCCCTCAGGGGGAGGTGATTAAAGAGCAGGCAAATCAGTTCATGTCAGAGACAGTGCCTGTTTCTATTATTATGGAACCCACTTGGATACTGAACTATCATGGGCTACATCTGTGCAGGGGTCTTAGGTTATCTCCATGCATAACCTTGGTTGGAGTATCAGTCTCAGGAAAAAACCCCTGTGATCAGATTTTTTGGTTCTGTTGCTCTCCTTGTGGAGTTCCTGTCCTCTCCAGATCTTACAATTTCCCACTTCTTTTCTAAGATTCCCTGCACTCTGCCCAAAGGTTGCCCATAAGTCTCAGCATCTGCATTGATAGTCTGCAGGGCAAAGCCTTTCAGAGGTCCTCTGTGTCAGGTTCCTGACTTGTTCCCTCTTTTTGCCTTCTTCTGATATCCATCTTCTTTGCCTTTCTGGATAGAGATTGAGCATTTTAGCAAGGAGCCTCCCTCTTGATTAGTTTCTTTAGTGTACAGATTTTAGTAGTTTTTTTTTTTTATCCTATATTATATGTCTTTATGAGTGAGTATATACTGTGTGCATCTTTCTGCTTCTGGAATAGCTCACTCAGGATGATCTTTTCCAGATCCCACCATTTACCTGCAAATTTCATGATTTTTTTTTTTAATTTACAGTAAATAAAAGTAAAAATGAAAGGCAGAAAAAGTAAGCCAGGAGACTTTACCCAGCAAGATATTGAAGGAGATGCTGAGACTCATAGCCAAACTTTGGGCAGAGTGTAGGGAATCTTATGAAAGAAGGGGGAGATAGGAAGACCTGGAAGAGACAGGAGTTCCACAAAAAGAGCAACATATCAAAAAATTCTGGGCCCAGGGATCTTTTCTGAGACTGATACTCCAACCAAGGACCATGTATGGAGATAACCTAGAAACCCTGCACAGATGTAGCCCATGGCAGCTCAGTGTCCAAGTGGGTTCCTTAATAATGGGAACAGAGATTGTTTCTGACATGAACTTAGTGGCTGGCTCTTTGATCATTTCCCCCTAGGGGAGAACAGCCTTACCAAGCTACAGAGGAAAACAATGCAGCCAGTCCTGAGGAGATGTAATATGCTAGGGTCAGATTGAAAGAGAGGAGGACCTCCCCTATCAGTGGACTGGGGAAGGGGTATGGGAGGAGATGAGGAAGAGATGGTGTGAGGGCGGGGGCTACAGTGAGGATACAAAGTGAGTAAACTGTAATTTATAAAAATAAAAAAAAAATTAAAAAATGAAAAAAAATTAGAATGCCAGGGGTGATTTAATTGGCAGTTACTATTCTCTGAAAGTCTACCCAAGCGGAAAGGAGATGAGCCAAAAATTTACATATATTCAAAGACATCACCTCCAAGACAATAGAAAACTACAGGCAATAAATGTTTTCCAAACCTAGAATAAGATTAGGCTTTTTATGCAATGCATCAGAAAAAATATAAATTTTGGGAAGTAGTTGACTATTCATACTATTTCAAAAGGTTTTATTTTTTAAAGGATTAGGCTCTGTATGTCAGCTATATTGGCATTTGTTCTGGCAAGCATGAGGAATGTGTGCATGTCTTCAGAAACTCAAAGGCCAATTGGGGTCAATGGTTTGAAATAAATGTATAAAGACATAAAAATGTCTACAAATAAGAAAAGAAACCAGTAGGCTGTCTCACAGATAACTAGGAATTAAATTAAATTCTATGATTGTAATCATAGTAAAAAAAGTGATTTTAAATAATTTATGTTATTATAGTAACTAAAGCAATGCCATATATTAAGTGATCATGTTTTTAAAAATATGGTTTAAAGATACTCAGAATATTTTAAAAATTATTTAGTCTTTGATTGTATCATGAACAGATTGGATCTACACATGGAACTGCAGAATAGGAAGAAAAGAGTAAAATTTGTTGAAGTTTGACTGATTTCCTCTCATGATTTTCACAGAAATCTATGAACAGTAACTGTGAGGGAAAAAGAAAACAGTGGAGCTGATCAATGAACTTTCTCCTGTCGTGCCTCTGAAGGATGTTGTTTAATTACACATAAGCGGTGAAATGTGTTTCATATTTCACAGTCCAAAGAACAGTGCCCCTAATTTAGTAGCACCGTTATCTGATTCTTCTCATGCCTCTTTGCTGCTAACTGCTTGTGCACTGAGTCTGATTTTCCCCAAACCTGGCCTTTTTAGTAAAACTCTTCTTTGAGAAATTTTACAAAGTACTTCCACTCCCAATTACCTAGCTTCACCAGGATCGCAAACATGTCTCATTACATGTATGAGATTTTGTACAGGATGATACCTTAAGTTACTTATAATTAGCTATGGTGTTTTAAGATGATATATATGAAATTCAGCAATGTTTATTTAAAAGTAAGTTACCACATTACCCTTTCTAACTGCTTTCTCACTCCATTGGAAATCTCTTGGACAGAATATTGACTTCCCACAGTTCTCTGGTTTACTTTGCACGTTGTGTATTTCTGTAGTGATTCAGCTCTTTGTATTAAAAGGCTCTAATGGCTCTAACCTCCTTCAGGGTGTCCATATCTTCATATTCAAGTTACTGCGTTAGTGTGTCACAGTTCTAAATAAAACCGAATACACTCCAAATAACTGTCCCAGTCTGCCAGGCAGAAGCTGACTGTTGGTGCAGGGTGAAACATGGAGGCACACTGTGAAATTCCCGGTGTGACCCTGGCAGGAAAAGCCCTCCTGAAGTCCTTAAACAGCCAGGTGGTGATGAAACGCACCACCATTATGTCATTTCACAGACTGGACATAGCTCAGCATTGCTTCTCGATGGATTTCCTGCAGAGAGCACAGTTGTAACATACTCTAAGCGTTGATACATATATCTTGTGTGAAGTCGCCAACATAGCTGTGAGCTGTTGGAAAAGAGTTGAAGAGAATGAAAAAGTGGGACAAGGATATATGAGAGCATCAAGGAAATTTTTAAAAATACATGTTCCTTATTTTTTACATATTCTTTAATTTTACTGTTTGTGTGTGCTGCAATACATTAAACTTAAGGTTTGGAAGTCTATTACACATAGCAGTGTAAGCATGCTTTTCCTTTCATCCTATATCTTTGATTTAGCACTTATGTTAGAATTATTTTCAGTTGATTTAAATACAATTTCATTTGTCAATCCTGATGTTAAACATGATAGGCAATTTTATAGGGCAAATACCAAGCAAGCACAATTTCAACCACAGACATATTAAATCAACACACAAAAAAAATTAAGTTTTAACACACTGATTCCCAGCTTCTCATCTCAGTAGTTTCCCTATCTGCATCTTTTCTTTAATGTTCCTCACACATGAAGTTATAAAATGTAGTTAGGGTAAGCTTTTGAAATGCAAACTTCTTGTAAGGAAAGCACAAGATTCTCTTGAACTTTTAATTTATTAAAAATTACTGCATCCCATCATTCCAGATTATCCAAAACAAATATTTTTAATCTAAATATTTTATATAAAAATCATAGGTGTCATTGATACAGGTAGGGAAAGAGATACATATAAGCCGTACATATCTCACATAACTTAATTAGAATTTGTGTACATTTAAAATATGTAATCATGGTTGAGCAAATGTCCTTGTTGTGTACTTGAGCATCTTTTGGATATATGCGTAGGAGCGGTATAGCTGGATCTTGAAGAAGCATTATTTCTAATTGTCTGAGATAGCGCCAGATTGACTTCCAAAGTGGTTGTACAAGTTTACATTCCCATGTTTGTAGCAGCTTTTTTCATAATAGCCAGAACCTGGAAACAATCCAGATGTCCCTCAATGGAGGAATGGATACAGAAACTGTGGTACATTTACACAATGGAATACTACTCAGCAATTAAAAACAATGAAATCATGAAATTTGCAGGCAAATGGTAGGACCTAGAAATTATCATCCTAAGTGAGGTATCCCAGAAGCAGAAAGATACAAATGTTATATACTCACTTATAAGTGGATACTAGATCTATAAGATAAGATAGCATAAACATACTAAAATCTGTATACCTAAAGAAGCTAAACAAGGAGGACGACCCAGGGTAAGAAGATCAATCCTTACTTACAAAGACAAATAGGATGGACATTGGAAGTAGGAGAAAATGAGAAGCAGAATACGAGCCTACCTTAGAGGGCCTCTGAAAGACTCTACATAGCAGTGTATCAAAGCAGCTGCTGAGACTCATAACCAAAGTTTGAGCAGAGTGCAGGGAATCATATGAAAGTAGGGGGAGTTAGTAAGACCTGGAGAGAACAGGAGCTCCACAAGGACCAAATATATCTGGGTACCTGATTCTCCAACCAGCGACCATGCATGGATATAATCTAGAACCCCTGCTCAGACGTAGCCCATGGCAGCTGAGTATCCAAGTAGGTACCCTAGTAAGGGGAACAGGGACTGTGTCTGACATGAACTCAGTGGCTGGCTCTTTGACCACCCCAGCCCCCTTGAGAGCAGCCTAGCTAGGCCACAGAGGTGGACATTGCAGCCAGTCCTGAAGATACCTGATAAGCTAGGGTCAGATGGAAGGGGAGGAGGACCTCCCCTATAAGTGGACTTAGAGAGGTGCAAAGAGATGAGGGAGGGAGATACAGCTGGGACACAAAGTAAATAAACTGTAATTAATTAAAAAAATAAAAAATATATAAAAAATAAAAAATATGTAATCATATATCAGTGCTACCTATTATGTATAAAATATATTATATTATACATATAAATTTTAAACTTACACAGAAGATGGTATAGTCTCTATTTCTCAAGTGGTAGTGAAAATTTTCTCTAATTTTTTATTCTAAAAAAATCACATAAATTTAGATGACTGTAATTAACTGTTATAAGTATAGACTTGGCTACTAACAGATTATTTCATACCGTTTGTATTTTAATAAAATGAAATTAACTCACGGCTTTGGTAACTTGGGTCATAATTCAGATTTTAAGTGTTTTTATTTGTATTCATTTGTTAGTTATGAGTGATGGAAAATTAGTTGAAACAAATATTTTGGTCTACATTCCTTTAGCAACATTAACATTATCAATGTTAAATTATTAAATCTATATCAAAGAATAGATGGTCTAGAATTTGGTATTCTGCTGTTAAATCTTAAACATTGGACAAAATAATTTCAGACACTAGAATATTAAGAATGCAGAAATCTACAGCTTGGGAAAGGAAAAAAAATAACATTAGTAGTTATTGCAAGTAGTGACCAGAAAAAAATGGAAAGATATCTGAACTGCAACAGAGAAATATGTTCACTCAAAGTTGTGGAGACAAAGGGCAGGGTGATAGAAATGTATGTGGGAGAGCTCTGGAGAGAATTTTCCACAGGAAAAGAGAAAATTATTCAGATGATGATACATACTTTCTTTAAGATTTTTCTACACATAAATATTATTATAATATTCCTTACAAATTAATTGTAGATAATATAAATAATTTTAATAACAAACAATTATTTCAAAATTATATACAGGATAGTTTCTAAAATCCAGTATTTATAAGGATACAAATTTTTCTCAGCCATATTACAGACCCCTCAATAACTATGGAGTGATCATTAGAGATTCTAGAGATTCTAGATTCCAAACAGTTAAACATAAACTAGAATTGCATACCAGTAGGTCCACCCTAGTGCATAGCTCAAACACTGAGCAATCAAACTGATTTGAAAATAAGTTTTGCTTCCAGTTAAGCTCTGTGCCAAAACAAACTTTGAAAGTTTAAAAACTGTTTAAATGGGTATAAGGTGAAATCTCAGGGTCACTTTAATTTGCATTTTCTTCATGACTAAGGACAATAAGCATTTCTTTAAGTGTTTCTCTGCCATTTAGTGTTCCTCTATTGAGAATTCTCTGTTTAGTTCTGTACCCCATTTTTAAATTGGATTACTTGATTTGTTGCTTTTTAGCCTCTTGAATTCTTCATATATCCTGGATATTAGCCCTCTGTCAGATATAGGGTTGGTAATGATCCTTTCCCTAAGATTTCACCTTATCCCCATCAGAATGGCTAAGTTCAAGAACTCAAGTGACTTTACATGCTGGAGAGAATGTGGAGAAAGGGGAACCCTCCTCCATTGCTGGCGAGAATGTAAAACTTGTATAACCACATTGGGAATCAAGCTGATACTTTCTCAGAAAATTAAGAATAGTGCTACCTCAAGATCCAGCTATACCACTCCTAAGCATGTATCCAAAATATGCTCAAGTACACAACAAGGACATTTGCTCAACCGTCTTTGTATCAGGTTTACTTGTAAGAGCCAGAATCTGAAAAAAACCCAGATGACCCTCAGTTGAGGAATGGACACAGAAATTGTGATACATTTACACAATGGAATACTACTCAGCTATTAAAAAGGAGGAAATCATGAAATTTGTAGGCAAATGGTGGACACTAGAAAAGATTATCCTGAGTGAGATATCCCAGAAGCACAAAGACACATAGGATATATACTCACTTATAAGTGGATATTAAATATATAATACAGGATAAACATACTAACATCTGTACACCTGAAGAAGCTAAGCAAGAAGGAGGTAAAATGATCAATCCTCACTCATAAAGGCCAACAGGATGGACACTGGAGGAGGGAGAAAACAGGGAACAGGACAGGAGCCTACCACAGAGGGCCTCTGAAAGACACTACCCATCAGGGTATTACTCACAGCCAAACTTTGGGTGGAGTACAGGAAATATGAAAGAAGGGGATGTGGAGGGGACAGGAACTCCACAATGAGAACAACAGAACCAAAATATCTGGGCAGAGGGGTCTTTTCTGAGACTGATATTCCAACAAAGGACCATGCATGGAGATAACCTAGAACCCTTGCACAGATGTAGTCCTTGGCAGCTCAGTGTCCAAGTGGGTTCCCTAGTAAGGAGAACAGGGGCTATTTCTGACATGAACTCAGTGGCTGGCTCTTTGATCATTTTCCCCGTAAGGGGAAACAGCCTTACCAGGTCACAGAGGAAGACTATGCAAACAGTCCTCTTGAGACTTGATAGGCTAGGATCAGACAGAAAGGGAGGAAGACCTCTCATATCATTGGACTGGGGGAGGGGCATAGGATGAGAAGAGGGAGGGTGGGATTGGAAGGGATGACGGAATTAACTACAACTGTGATACAAAGTGAATAAATTATAATTAAAAATGATTTTTAAAAACTGACTAAATGTTTGACAAGTAACATGCACTGTCATTATGGAACGAAAACAGAAGAAGTGAAAGAGCAAGACAATAGAAGTATGGTAATATCTTTAGAAATTCAAAGAAGAAAGAAGAGAAAGAAAGTGAAAGAAAGAAAGAAAGAAAGAGAAAGGAGAGAAAGAAAGAAAGTGGTTCTTCTTGTGACTGAAATATTGAACTTTCATCATATTTTCCTGAGTCCATTTCTCTCCGCTACATCCATCCTAGATCTACCCTAATCTTGTGTTTTCCCAACATAGTTTCTTCCATCTGTCAAGAAATCTCAAATTCTGTTTTATTTCTTCATGTCAGGTATGGACATCTTCGTATATTCTTGACATAGTTTTCCTTTTCAAATTATTGTCACACTGTGGTTAAATATTGCAATTCACTAAAATGACTTATATTGTCTCTAGAATGAAATTAATTTGTAAAGGAAAATATATGTCATTTTTCACTGTCAGATACTAGAACAGTCCCTTACACATAGCAGGTAGTAAAAAATAGTTAAATAAATGTAAAAGAAAAATGAAAAAATTAAATAAACAAAAAATTTTTTAAAAAGGAGCAATCCCCAGGCTATGGCCACAGTGATGCTATCTTTAGAAATGTCCAAGGTGTTTCATTTCTAACATGTAAGGTGGGCTTAGCATTCACTTAATATGCACATGACAAAATTGTTTCCATTTAAGAAATGTTGTTAACTTCAGTGCTGACACAAATATCATCATAGTCGTGTTGTATTCTCATAACTGTTTAATTCCATGGTGTAACTAGAATTTGTGATTTTTAAAAAGTTCCTTTTCCCAACATTATATGAAACATGCATTGATTGAAGCAACATTTGCCCATAAAAACTTTTATAAAATCCCTGATTTTTACCTTGAAGCAGAGACCTTAGACATTATAAACATTTTTGGATAATAAAACTGTACAACATAATGTTAAAAGAAAAAGAAAAATGAAACAAATTTAATTTTGAAACAAAATAATATTTCATTCCTTGTGTTTCATGTTATAATTGATAAATATGTGACGTTAACACCAAATCTATACTTGCAAATATTTTCTAACATTTAACTAACATCTATCTCTTCCTTCTGCAGAACTGTGAGCGCATTACTGCTGAGTTCAGGATAGAGATCAATTTTAAATTCCCAAATGAGGCAAGCATCCAATACAGGATTGTTCCAACCAGTAAAATTCTGATGTGTTTGTTTATCTTCCTAATACCTTTAAACATACAGTGTGAAGGTCTGTTGATTGTATTGATCATGCCACATCCTGTGGAGTTTTGTGTTGCTCTCGTCCAAATAATAGGCTCACCTTGAAAATGTAAAGGTCAAAACATGGTAAAGGTTAAAACTTCTTGATTGACAAGCATTTATTTCTTTCATGGGATTAACTTTCCCCTAAGTCACTGTCACTGATTTTCTTCTGCCAGAAGTTATAAGCCTTGTCCAACAACCGTAGAAATTGAATGAAAATAAGGAATAGAAATAAATCAAATCAAACCATAAGAGAATCAGCAAGGTGATGAGACTCCTTTTGATGGAATTTTGCATTGTGTCACATATTTATCTTAAGTGTTGTCGCAGATTTTGACAGTTTTTAATGTTCAAAATTGCAGTTATTTATACTGGATTTTGTTTTCTGCATTATTAAACAATCATATAAGAAAGTCCTTTAATCAAATATTGTACAAGGCTGTTTTTTGTTTTTTTTTTTTCCTCAAAGACATCTGGAGACTGACTATGACATCTTCAGAAATCATCTGTAAAGTTCAACAATTCTTATCAACTAGGTTAAAATTTCAACTATGGAATATGAAGAATTTTACAAATATGCTCAGTGTTATCTCTATAATCATCAATACTATAGGAAAAACCTAACTTTTTGAAAGACTAGATAATGCCTTATGAACAGTTTTAAAGGTTAGTAAAGCTTGTAAAGTATAATTATGCCAGGATTTGCTTCAGAAACTCTAACTGGAAATGTTTATTTCATGTCATGGGTTTAGTTGAAAAAATATAAAAACAAAACAAAATAAAAACCAACATTCAAAAACAGGCACAGAGCTAGTTTCAATAGTATGTTCATGCAAAACTGCAGCAGCACTTGTTTGTTTTAGTCACTAAGTTTATTTTTATAATCTAGCATAAAGGGATATCAATTCTAATTATCACTCTACATAGAGTAATGAATTCATGTACAAGGCTTCTGTGCAGAAAGTAGACAGGGCTGCAGCTAATTTCCAAAATGAATTCCACATCTCCATTAACATGATGACTGTCATTATGAGGAACATGTGTTTATATGATTAAGAAGGAAATGTGATGGGAAAGAGTCTGGTACTGTCGTAGTCCTTATTGTATTCCAAAGGCGCTCACTCCATGGATAAGCTCAAACATGAATTGACACTTTAAAAACATATTTTAAACAGTCACCATTTCAGTATAATTATAGAAATTGGATTTTATATTAAAATAAATGAATTTGAACTCAAGTCAAAGAAATTATCCTTAAGATGAAAGCATTTAAGAAAACTGGAAATTGAAAGCAATCAAATAATTTCTTCTTTATAGTCATTCTTATAGTTTGGCAGAATAGTCTGTTTCTAGTGTTTCAAAATTGTAAAAATGTTTTTTTCTTACAAAGGATGGTCTGTAACACATTAACATAGCAACATGGTGCAAAGTTACTCACTAAAATTTTAAGATATTAAAAAATGTTAAAAATTAAACCAAATAAGAGGTGGAGAGGTCAGGAACTCCACAAGGAGAGCAACAGAACCAGAAAATTTGAACACAGGGAACTTCCCAGAGACTCATACTCCAATCAAGGATTATTCTTGGAGATAACCTAGAACCCTGACAATGCAGCCACTTCTGATGAGAACTGATAGACTAAGATCAGAAAGAAGGAGAGGAGGACCTCCCCTATCAGTGGACTTGGGGAGGGGCATGCATGCAGAAAGGGGGGAGAGGGTGGGACCGGGAGTGGAGGGACTTATAGGGGATACAAAATGAATAAAGTGTAATTAATAAAAGTTAAATAAAAAATTTAAAAAATTAAACCAAGTGAACTTGTATGCATTATGTCCTTTTCTGCATCATGCTTCAAAAAATGGTTTGAGTCTTCCAACATTACTCATTCATTCATTCATTTTCTCATGTATTCATTCATTCAATCAGTCAGTCAGTCAGTCAGTCATACTTAGGAGGGAAATTTCTTTCTTCATGACTTACATTAGCCTGAATAGTTATCTAAACTAAATTTTAAATTTGCATTTCATTTAAGTTAGACAAAGTTGGACATTTCACATGTAAATGTCAAGAAAAATATTCGTTATGACTTCCAAATTTCCCCACAGTGTTATAGATATGTGATCACCCCCAAAGTTGGAGGAATTGGAGTTTCAAATTTCCAAAAAATGACTTGACTTCAGGCAATGTATTTGTTTGCCAATAGCCAACAAAAATGTTTAAAACCTATCATTAAAATAATATATTCTATTGCAGAGTATGTTTCAGTAAGGAAGTAAATACTTTGCACTTCATGATTGTCTATATCTAAGCTTAGACAGCAGCTCAATCATGTAACACCTGAAACATCACAGGCAAATTCTGTAACTTCTTTTGCACAAATTTCCAAAGTGACCAAATATATTACAAAAGCACTTTCCTCATTGCACTACTCTGAAGCCTCTCACAATCATCTGTCTCTCCCCACTTACTCCTGTTGCCATAGCCTTAAGAGTTTAATTCTGCCAAAATATTTCTACTTCAGGAGTGGACCAATGTCGCTGTTTTCACAGTAACCTTGTTTATCTACGCGTTTGTGACTAAGTAAAATAAGTAAATCTTATAAGCGACTCTCAACTGAGAAAACAGCCAGACTCCATTTGGTAATCAGGAGCTATTTCCAAACTCTAGTTCCATTAACATTTCAGTTTACTGTAAAACTTACTTCCATTTCTCAGAGTTGGGCTCCACCCCACCACCCAATGGCCCTAAATTTTTCTGTAACAGATGTTCCTGAAAGATTTCCAGGACTGCTGCTCTTGCTTCTGTAAGTATGATTGCTTGTAAGGCACGCCCCCTCCTGCCCCTGCGGTTTTGTCCTATTCAAGGAATTTGAGAGATGTGCTCACTAGATTCATAGGTGAAGACAGCTGTCAGTCTGGCTTTAGAGGTCACCGAATAAAGCTCGCTTTGCTTTGGCCATAATTTGGGTTATTTTCTCCCTATGCTGGTGGGATTAACACAACCAGAACTGCTTTTACTGAACACTAATTTCTTCTAAAGGATTTTCAGTCTTGTGACAGCACATACACACAAACAGTGATCTTAAAAGGCCAATAGATACATTAAACAGGTTGAGTTTCCCAATTATTTAGCTACTGATATGTATATCCAAAATAAAGATATGAAAAAGGAATCCAGGTAAAAGTTGGTAGAAAACACCAACATATCAGATTATGTAAAATTTACATGTGTATGCTGATTAATAAAAACATTATAGGAACAGAAGAAAATAAATACTGGTATAGTGAGACCTACATAATACATTAATGCTTTAAAGTTTATAATACTGAAATGTTTAACTTTACACAATTTAATAAAAATAAAAAATGTAAATTGTGTTACATAGATAGATAGATGGATAGATAGATAGATAGAATACAATATAACTACTGTGTGTTAGCACAGAAAATGTTATTAAGGACTATATTTTAATCACACAATTTCAAAAGAAAACGATTTTCTGAATGTAGATTTTAAAATAACAAATCAAAATTCCACAAAGAAAAATAATTTTAATTAATACAATACCCTGTAGATTTGTTTATGTACTATTGAGAATAGTATGCACTTAATACATATTCAGAAGTGATGCCTTCATTTTAAGTACTAAGAACTGCCCAAACATTTATTTATAATCAGATATAGCTTGCAAAAAAAAAAACCTTTAATCAATAATCAACACAAATATTACCTAGGTGAGCCATTTAGAGTTTAAGAAAGTGATGCAAAAATAATAGCCAAATCTTGGGCAGAGTCCAAGGAATCATATGAAAGACAGGGAATTAGTAAGACCTGGAGAGGACAGGAGCTCCACAAGGACCAAATACATCTGTGCACAGGGGTCTTTTCTGAGACTGATTCTCCAACCAAGGACCATGCATGGATATGACCTAGAACCCCCTCCTCAGATGTAGCCCAGGGCAGCTTAGCATTCAAGTGGGTTCCCTAGTACGGGGAACAGGGACTGTCTCTGACATGAACTCATGAACTCAGTGGCTGGCTCTTTGACATCCCCCCCGCCCCCCGCCCCCCCCCCCCCGCGCCAAGGGTGGAACAGCCTTGCTAGGCCACAGAGGAGGGCATTGCAGCCAGTCCTGATGAGACCTGATAAACTAGAGTCAGATGGAAAGGGAGGAGGACCTCCCCTATCAGTGGACTTAGAGAGAGGCAAGAAGGAGATGAGGGAGGGAGGTGGGTTGGGGATGGAATGAGGGAGGGGGCTACAGTTGGAATACAAAGTGAATAAACTGTAACTAATAAAAAATTAAAATTTATTAAAAAAAAGAAAAAATAGTAAACATTTTAAAACTATGTAGTTTGAACTAAAATTTAAGTCTGCATTTGTGAGGATAAAATATTTTTTGTTTTTTATTTTAAAAAGATATTCTCATACAATGTATTCTGATCACAATTTCCTCTTCCCTAGTTCCTTCTTCTTCTACTTCCAGCTCTGAAACCATGTGTGCATCAGTCTTCTTGTGTCTAGAAAGACTTATTTCATTGTTGCCCTCCATCCAACTGGCTGTTACAATCTGTCTACTCTTTGGCATGCTTCTTTGAGCCCTTAGTGGGAAAGACCCACTGCAGACTATGTGTAGAAATTGAGAGACCTTGAAACAATGTCTTTCAACAGTGGGTCTCTTTATTTGTTCCCATCTGCTGTTGTATAAGAAAGCTTCTCTGAGGATGGCTGAGCAAGACACTGATTTATGAGTCTAGCAGAATATCATTAGGAGTTACTTTATTGCTATGTTCCTTTAGCAGAAGAGTAGAATTTGGTTTTCCTCTAGGTCCATCATCTCAAGTTCTGGGCCACACAGGCAGTGTTTGGCATGGGTTCCATTTCATGGAGCAGACTTAAGTTCATCAGATACTGATTGGTTGCTCCCATAGTTTTGTGTCACTGTTGCCCCAGCATATTTTGCAGGCAGGTCACTATTGTGTATCAAAGTGTTTATAACTGGTTTGGGGTTTAACTTTCTCCTCTACTTGTATGCAGACTACTTTAAGCACCATGAGCAATAGTCAGCAGTGGTGAAGGCTGCAGATAGGCACCAGCTCTACTTTTCCATAGCCAATTGAGTTATGTACATGGTGACTTCAAAAATAGGTTCTTACCAGAATTTGTGGAAAGCCAGCATGAGCCTTGGCAATAACTTGAGATGTTTGGGGGTTTCATAGGTCCTCTTTGGATGGCAACTCAATTAGATGTAAGCCATTTCTGGAACAGGAAATTTCATTCTGTGGAAAGATATGTCTAGTTGGAGCTTTTTCTCCCCTTTCAATTGATTTCATTTAGAATTATTTTACATATTTTTAAAAGCTTCTACTGTAGTAAGTTTCCATACAATCCCTTGTGACCGTTGGTTAAAACTGTCCCTGATATGCCTTTACTTACCCCATCTCCAGTTCCCGCTTCTCTGTCCATCCATTACCACATATCTTGCTTCTCCTCCCCAAAGATTCTTCTGTTTCTCTAATCCCTTATTCTATAACTAATGAAATATCTGAAACACTGCCTTCATGATAAAGAAATATCAAAGTAAGTAGCATTAGCAGAGAAACACACACATGCATGGTGTCATTTTAATAGAAAAGGTATGATGGGAATATACATTGCACAAAATGACATGTTCCTAAAGTTCACGTATATAATATTATGTAGAAATAGAGAAAGGATTAGACTAATCATATTCACGAATCTTCACACATAGACTATAATGTCAGTTATCATTAATTACCCTGCCTAAAAGACATGCAGGGATAAAGAAGGTGCTGAGACTGAGGAAATGTCCAACCAATGCCTGGCCCCACCTGATACTCACTCCATAGAGAGCCAGCCTCTGACACTATTAACGATATTCTGCTATGCTCACAGACAGGATCCTAGCATAGCTGTCCTCTGAGAAGCTCCACTTATCAGCAGATTGAAGTAGATGCTGAGACTCAAGCCCAACATTGGGCAAAGTATATGGAGTCTTATGGGAAAGTGAAAGGAATGATAGAAAGACCTGGAGTAACAGGAGCTCTGCAAGAAGACCAACAGAGTCAACTAACCAGGACCCAGGGGAGCCTGTGGAAATTGAAGGAGCAACTAAGGCCCATGCCTAGGCTGGACCTAGGCCCCTACACAGATATAGCCAGTGGGAAGCTCAGGCTTCATTTGGGTACCCTAGTAAGGGGAGCAGGGGTTATTTCTGACATGGACTTTGTTGCCTGCTTTTTCATTACTTCCTCCTGGCAGTACTGCCTCATCAGGCCACAGAGGACAAAGACACTCTCAGTCCTGTTGTGACTTGATGTGTTGGGTTGGGTTTGGAGGGGAGATACTCCATCTCTGAGAAGCAAGGTAGGGTAGATGAGGGGAAAAAAGGGATGGTACTACGGGAAGGAGAGGGATTAGAGGGTTATGATCTGGATGTAAAGTAAATAAATTATTTTTTTAAAAGAAAAAGGGAATTTAAAAACAACTAATAGAATCTATATCCTTCCTTGCCTCTCTTCCTTGACATACTTCCCTTCTTTCACCAACGCCCTCCCAATTCATTTATTTTAGAAGCAATTGTTATCAGGTCTCATCAGGACCTGATAGGCTAAGGTCAGATGGAGGGGAAGGAGGACCTCCCCTCTCACTGGACTTGGAGAGGGGCATGGGAGGAGATGAGGGAGAGAGGGTGGGATTGGGTGGGAATGAAGGAGCAAGCAACAGCAAGGATACAAAGTGAATAAACTGTAATTAATATAAAAATTAAAATTTTTTAAATAATAAAGTAAAAAAGTAATTGTTGAAACTTCTTGTATATAGTAGTACTTTGAAATCAAATAAATGTTATCAAGATAAGATTATAAAGTAAATTTTTGAAAATAAAATGTGAGAGAAAATTGAGAGGTGTATTATCTCATCAGAAGACTCAGTTGCATCTTCCTATATAGCTACATGACTAGAAAGGAGTTAGTCCCCTTATTAGGATCAGGAACAACGTCTTCTTTGTGTAAGGCTATTGTTAACTTGAAGCTTTGCTTTACTGTAGTGTCTCAAATACAAACAAAGCTGTTCTGAGAGGAAAAGGGTACATTTCGGTATTGTCAATCAGTTCTTGCAAAACTGTCAGACTAAGGGCGAGGAATGTGACTTTTATGTGAGGTTGCTGTGAATCTGACATTTTCATGTAAAATTATTTTCAGTGACATTTCCAAGGGAACACAAGCAGATAATTTGGTGGCTATAATTTTGAATCATTGATGTGTATGTGTTCTATGATGTGACTGAGTCAAAACTGATGGAGCCCTTAAAATTCTACATTATGTTATTATCTAAAATAATTGTTTTTTGATAAAAATTTACCTGAAATATCCCTCCCTTTAAAACATACATCATAATATATTTTGTATTTTTTGATTTGGTTGAGATTATTTTCATGTGAGAAATAATTATAACATTTTGACAAGAGTCTTGACATACAAAAAAAAATTTATGAATGAGCCAGGCATGATGGCATACACCTGTAACCCCAGCACTCAAGGAGACAAAGACAGGCAGATCTCTGTGAGTTGAAGGCCAGCCTGATCTACAAAGCAAGTCGAGGAGAGCCAAGGCTAAACAGAGAAATCCTGTCTCAAAAAACCAAAACACAAAACAAACAACAACAACAAAAACAAAACAATGAATGAAACTTAATTTTAAGGACAAAGAAAAGAACAGTGAAATTCTACAGAATTCTTAATATATAAATCATAAAGGTTATTAATTATTTCGGTACCATAATTGCCTCTTGTCACTCCTTCATACACACACACACACACACACATATGTATACATATATATATACATATATATGTATGTATATCACATGCACATATACATGCATAAATATATATTTGTAGTTGTACAAAATAAATTCAAAGAAATTTATTGAATTTACTTTAATTTTATGAAATTATAAAATGAAGGAGGAAAACTGCAAATCACTTTAAAAAAACTTCTAAATCCTGATGATATCAATGATGTACTGAATTTGCAGTTATTTATGATGCTTTATTATTTATCATACAGTGCAAACAATGTTATATGCCAGGGGACAAAGATTAATAATGCATTTCTTCATCCTTGAGGAATATCTAATGGGATTTTATGTCTTCTGAATGCGTAGTTGCTACCGTGGCAGTTTTCTCCTTTCCTTACTTTATTCCACACTCAGCACAAACTGAAGGGTGATCCTAAACCAAAGCAAACCAAGCACTATAAAGTCCAAAGAGCTCTAGAAATGCTGGGTTTCCTCAGCTCAAAGGAGAGTTTCATTAAGATCCTAAGGACTCACCCTTTTTTTAAACCAGTATTCAGGCTGAATTCTCTTTTAAGTTTTTTGTTTGTTTGTTTGTTTGTTTATTCAATCACTTAATTAGTGCATACGACTGTGTCTGTGTGCCTGTGTGTGCGCGACTCTGCGACTTTCTTTGTAGCAGATGCACATTCTGAATTTGTGCTGTCATTTTCTTGGCTAGTAGGGAAACCAGTTCCCGGTGTTTCTGCTATTTCTGCCTCTCTCGGAGCTGAGGTCACAGGGATGTGTGGGAACACCTGGTTTGTTACATTGCTGCTGAGAGAGACTATCATCCTTGTGATTTTAGGCCAGCCACTTCTGCCTGCAGAACAATCATTCTAGCTCCAATTTTTATTTTAAGCAATGAATTAAAGTAAATGGCAAATCTGGAAGTTCCGAACTCACACTCAAATAAATCTAATTCATATTTCTGAATTTTTTTTCCACAGGGAGTTTTGATGCATTATTATTTTCTGTAAATTGACCATGTATTTGAAGAAGCTCCTAGAACTATTTGAATAATAAGCATGCCTAACATTTAGACTTTCTAATATCTTATCAACATTTTGCACTTGGCAGTGCATTCATTATATCACTGAGGTGTTAAAACAAAGTTAGATATCTTTTTACTTTTTTTTTATGTTCTTTGTTATGATTCTGCCAGACTTTCCATTTCACAGATGGCAAAAATATGCCTTATCAAGCCCAGTAGAATTTTATTTTAAATTGTCATTTATTTCAAAACAGGACTGATATACTACTAGTCAAATCCCGCAGTTCTGTTTTGTATGTCAGTACAAACACCAGTACATAAACCCAGCACACAGATACATATGTGAAGATTGTATGAATTATTCAAGATTTAAAAGAAGTGAAAGTTATTAAGATGTGGCCAAAACTGAATAAATTACACATACAATTAAAATTGACCTTGACCAGTAGAACTGCAAGAGTCACCAGGTTTTCAAAAGAAATAAATCCCATGGTTCAAGAAGGCATTGCACCTCTATCATTTTGGTTTTCATCATTTATTCCTCACCTCTATCCTGAAATGATGATAATAATGGCCTTCATTGTAAACCTGAAAGCAGTGAAGGACACACATGAAATAACTTGTTCAGCAGAAGCTACTGTGAAGCCAGCAAAGTCTCTTCCAGACTGTCCTGTCGCCTCTAAATATAAATCACAGTACTCACTTGACCTCTTTGAATCACACCCTATCCACCTTTGTCTAGAAATTACATTTGCAGATATACATAACAACAATTCGTGGGGAACACTGAATTTTGTCATGACTATATGGCATGCTATTCTGTGTTTGATAAGGCTCTGCTGAAAGCTAAGTGGCTTAAGCAACATACGTGCTCACACAACATTCATGGAACTACAAAATGATATGGGAGTGGGTGGGAGTCTCGGGTGGTTTTGGTTGACACAGTCAGATAAAGTGCACACCTTATGTATCCAAGGAGAAGGACAGACATCATGAGGAAAAGTCCTTAATGCTTTCTTAGTCCAGAGTGGCAAATATCATGTTTTATGTTCATCACTATGACTAGTTGATTCTAACACCGTTAAGTACAAGTGATTTGAATACTATTGTTCTCTTTAAGAGGGAAAGTTAAAAAGAAAACAAAACTGGATGTTAGAGAAGAGGCATGGAAATTTACAAGGTCAGTGAAAGAAGGCTGCATGAAGAAACAAGATGTGTGAAGATTTTGATTGATGTGATGAGGGCCAATATGAGAAGTAATACAAATTGTGCTCAATCTAAGATTGCTTCCCCCAAGGCAGAAAGCAGTCTAGCCACCTTCTGCTGCAGAGTGAATGGAAAATAATGATGTCATTTAACACTCCTAAGAATAAACAAAGAGACCTCAAAGATTGAAAGATACTTAAAAATAACCATTTGGTCACATAGTATTTTATAATGGCTCATGGATTTTATAATTGTTTCTCACAGTGCCAGAGAAAATCAGAGTAGTACAGGAAAGGAAAAACAAAGGCAGCAGCTGAAGTCAGCAGTGACAGACGCCCCACAGAGTGCCGAAAGCTCCATTATCTTCTGTCATAGCAAGTCTTCAATCAAAGGAAATAGTGAGACGGAGAAATAGGAAATAGGAGACAGAGAAAAAAAAATAAAGCATATGCAAATTGCCCAAATTATACTAAAATGTACTAGCAAAGGCATAGTAAAAGAATAATAGAAAAGAGCATGCATTTTCCTCTTGGTTATTGCTTAAATCCCACAAAAAAATATGTGTATTTGTTCTCTTACAGGAGATAGAAGACAACCTATGAATAATCAAAGAGGTGTCTTTTCTATTTATTTTCAGTTATTAGAAAGCTCACAGTATCAGTATGTTCTCTATTTAAACCTCCCCCTGAGTGCCAGAAAATACACACTGCTTTCATACACATTAAGAAAACATTTGGAGATTCTAACCTGAGAATATGGTTGTGCATGGGAGGGCAGCTGTGTTTCAACAGAAAAGACATGAAGACACATATTTCATTATGAGAGAGCCTGGCTAAATAAACCTGACTAATTCCACGATGGGCTTCACTTTCTTGCTGAGATCAGACAAGCCTGAGTTTTCCTTTCCTCAGAAAAATAAACTGCAGTTGCAGGAAAAAATCCCAGAATATTGTTGGCCAGGACAATTAATTGGCCTAGGGAGATAAGGTTGTTCAGCTACTGCTCTGAGAAGACCCTAAACCCTGATCAGAGTCATGTAACCTCCTTGGGCACCAGCCAATCCCAATAGAGGTAAGAATTCCCCTCTCTGGCTTTAAAAGAGGCGCTCAACGCCCCTCCCATCCCCCCACCCTTCACCCCGCCATGGCTACAGCCATGTTGTGAAGGTGGTGATCCCAGCATGCTGGATCTCTGCATAACAAATGCTTTTTGTTGTTTGCATGCTATGAGAGTTTGGGGTTGTTCTTTCAGAGTCCCCTGGATCCTAAGAATTACATTGTTGTCATTGGTGGATGTTGGGGGGGGGGATCAACATTTTAGCATCATAAGGATGTGTTAGGCTTATTATCTTTTGTTCATGATACTAAAGGAAAGAACAACTTTGTATTTACAAAACAGGCCAATGAACAAGAGTAAAATTTAACCAAAATAATCTTACAATGTAAGTTGAACGCAATATTTCATGTCATTTAAATATAAATCTTTTTCAGTTTTTGAATCACAGAGAGAACTACAATCTCAGGGTTATTAATCTGATCTCACCCTTTTGTTATTTCTTTTAAGACGCAGAACTGGCATGCCAAGTCAGGAAGCTCTACACTGACAGCTGTTCAAAATGACCCCACTTCCTACAACAAAGAGAACAAAGAAACTTGCTACACATACATTCATTTATTACTTTAATCACTTAAATGATCTCTATAATTTACTTCCTTTGTAATATTCATAATTAGCCTGCCTTCTAAAACCAAGTGAACAGTTTTATTTAGTTGTATTTTAATTAGCATTAAAAGTAATGAGTTTCATTACAGCATTCTTGTCCATATTTTTAAACCAGTTTTCTTATCAGAATTCTTTTCCCAGCCTGTCTGCTCTCCTCACAGCCAGCTTTTTTTCACATGAGTCTGTGGGATTGCTTTAACATTATGTATACTTTGATATAATCCTTTCTTTCTTTCTTTCTTTCTTTCTTTCTTTCTTTCTTTCCTCTTTCTTTCTTTTTTTCTCTTTTTTTAGCTATTCTTTTCTTTGAGAGATTTTACACCACCTCATTCTTTAGTTTCATGGCTCTACCCATATCCTTTGTCTCTCTCTCTCTGTTGTGCTATCTCTTTCTCTCACACACATGCATGAACAAATCAGATTCTAAGATCTTCATATGAGAGAAAACATGTAGTACTTGTTTTCCTTAGTCATAGTCCTGTTGACTATTTTATTTCTATGCTTTTTTTTTCTTTTTTCTTTTCCATTGCCTTCATGTGGTACAATATCAAATAGGAAAGTCTTAAGAGCTAAAAATTCTAAATTAGAACTCTTGAATAGGAAAAATGGAGTAACCAGAAAAAGAAAAACAATATTTCTGAGCTGTTTCCAATACAATTGGAGTTTTAATTTATTTTCTATCAATTTAATACTGTGTCCAGATTTACAATTTTATGACGATTTTATATAGTAGTCTTCAGTAGTAGAACTCTGTATGAATGCTATGATCATTTTAGCCTTCTGAAACACAAAAGCAAGATACCTTCATATTCAAAAGAACAGCCTAGTAAATTAAGAAGGTGCAATATTTTTAGAAACAGCATGAGAGAGGCCTTGACTGTATTCTTTGAGCTATAAAAAATGATTTATGTTTTGGCACCAAGTTGCCTTCTAAATATTAATGTTTCTACCATGACATGTGCTACGCTTAACCTCAATTAGAAGTTGCTTTTTGTAATACATGACTGTGGATGCAGAGATGTATGACTATTCAGGATGTTGAGACTACAAATCCAACCCTATCCAGAACATTTATACCACACCTAAGGTTCAGGGATCATGATACAGGCTTCAGTGTTAAGAGCCTGTATATAAAGAGAAGGACTGCAGAACACTGTTTTCTTCATCATACACAACACCTATAAACTCTGAATGCCTGCAGTTATTCTTACTAAGACTAGGCCTGTCAGCATTACAGACTGATGATGGACTCACAGAACACTAACTTTCCCTGTGAATTATTAGATACTGATGGATTCTGGGGAAGGACCAGTTATTGTTTCTTGTTGTGTATATTCTGAGGAACCCAACAGGTTCTTCAAGATATCATAAACACATAGTCTTACAGAAGATCCTGGTACAACTCAGTGAATCTTACAGAGAAATAAAACGACATGGATGTGAGAGATTTTAAATGGAGGTGTTAATAGGATCAGAGAGAGAATTAAAGAGGATGTGTTTATAGTGCTAGAATGGACATTACAAATACATAAGATAGCCAAAGAAATAATTAAAGTTATAAAAATTGACCTATGAGAAAGCCCAAATTTATTTGTAAAGTGGTTGTACAAATTTGCACTCCATATCCTTGCCAGCATGTGCTGTTACTTGAGGTTTTTTTTTAATTTTAGCCATTCTGATAGGTGTAAGATGGAATCTCAGAGTCATTATGATTTGCATTTCCCTTAGTCATCAAGTGTTTCTCCACCATTTGATATTCCTCTGTTGAGAATTCTCTGTTTAGTTCTGTACCCCATTTTTAATTGGATTATTTGGTTTGCTGGAGTTTAATTTCTTGAGTTCTTTATATATTTTGGATATTAGCCCTCTGTTGGATGTAAGGTTGGTAAAGATCTCTTCTCATTCTTTTGGCTGATGTTGTGTCCCATTGATAGCATCCTTTGCCTTACAGAAGCTCCTCAGTTTCACGAGGTCTCCTCTATTAATTGTTGACCTTAGAGTCTGTGCTGTTGGTGTTCTATTCAGGAAGTTATCCCCTATGCTAATAAGAACAAGTGTCTTCCCAATGCTTTCTTCTAACAGATTTAGTGTTTCTGGTTTTATGTTTAGGTCTTTGATCCACTTGGACTTTACTTTAGTGCAAGGTGATAAACATGTGCCTTTTTTGCATTTTCTAAATGTAGACATCCAGTTAGACCAGCACCACTTACTTTTCCCCCCATTGTATGGTTTTTGGCTCCTTTGTCAAAAATCATTCAGACAATTAGGAATAAGACCCAGCTATACCACACAGAGGCATATATCTGAAAGATGCTCCACAATTCAACGAGGACATTTACTCAGCTATGATCATAGCAGCTTTATTTGTAATAGTTAGAATCTGGAAACAACCTAGATGCCCCTCAACTGAAGAATGGATACAGAAATTGTGGTACATTCATACAATGAAACACTACTCAGGTATTACAAACAAGGAAATCATGAAATTTGCAGGCAAATGGATGGAACTAGAAAAGATCATCCTGAGTGAGGTAACCCAGAACCAGAAATACATACATGGAATATACTCACTTATAAGTAGATATTAGCCATATAATACAGGATAACCATACTAAAATCCATAGACCTAAAGGAGGAATCCTATGGTGGATGCTTAATTCTCATTCAGGAGGGCAAATAGAATAGACTACACCTACCAGAAGTAGTTGAAGAAAGGGAAAAGTATGTGCGCCTACCACAAATGTCCTCTGAAAGACTTCACCCAGCAGGGCCTGAAGCAGATGCTAAGACTCACAGTCAAACTTTGGGCAGAGTGCAGGGAGTCATAGGAAAGACTGGGGGAGTAGTCGAAACCAGAGTGGGCAGGAGCTCCATAAAAAGACCAACAGAGCCAACAAATCTAGGTCCAAGAGGGATTGCAGAGACTGATACTTCAACCAAGGACCATCCATGGAGAGGACCTAGAACCCCTGCACAGATATAGCCAATGAGCAGCTGGAGCTGTCTCTGGCATAGACTCTGTTTCCTACTCTTTGATCACTTCCCCCTTGCCAGGCTACGAGAAAGAAGATACAGGCAGTACTAATAAGACTTGGTTGGCTGGGGTCAGATGGTAGGAGAGGAGGGCACCCAATCTCTGAAGACTAGGGGAGAAGAACAGGGAAGAAAAGAGATGGAGGGTGAGAACAGGATGAGACCAGGGAGGGATGTACAACTGGAATGTAAAGTGAATAAATTATATTAAATAAATTTGAATTCAGAAAATTGATTTATGTTTATAGAAAAATAATAATTTTTCAAAACTTTACACCATTGGGAATATATTTCTTTCTATAACACTAACAAAATGCTCTGTAATCAGATCCAAAGGTTGCAATAAGTCAGAATTTGTTGATTTATTTATTAGGCATTAAAGGATGATGGAATAAATTGTTTCCTTTAACTGAATTATATAGGCTTTAAGTGGTATAGTAAAAAATCCTAAGTATCATATTCCTATTGATAAATATTTTAGGTCTAATTATCAGAGAGCTAAAGAGTAGGTGCAGCTATTTTTGCAATTTATCAATAGGGAGATGAAGAACAGAGAGTAAAACAACTTGGCAAAGTTCAGTATGGTAACTCAGAGCTATGGATCTCGGGGGATTCATGAGGAACCTGTGCTTCCTAAACTTCTTAATTTTACTCTTTTTTTTTTTTTTTAGTTTGTTTTTCTCTTATCTATAGGAAATGTATGTTAAGGCAACATGTATTAATATTCAAATTTTTAGAATAAATTATGACAGATTTTTTGAAAAAGATTCTTCTGTTAAATAATATGTTCTGATCTTAGCATTCAAATCCTTCACTCAACCTTTCCCTACACATTCCCTTTCCTCTCACTCAACCCTGTATCCAATCCTCCTCCATATTCCTTCAGAAAAAGAAGGCAGACAAGACACAGCAGCCAAACTTGACAAAACAAAATACAATAAGACAAGGCTCCAAAGCCCTCAAACTGAAGCTGGACAAGGCAACCCAATAAGAGGAAAAGAGTCCCAAGAACAGGCAAAAGAGTCAAATACACAACTGGCTTCCACAGTTAGAAGGCTCACAAAATGACCAATATAACAGTCATAACAAGTACACAGAGGACACAGCATAGACTCTTGCAATGTCCCATGTTTGCTACTATAGTCTCTATGAGCTCATATGAGTCCTGCTTAGTTGATTCAGCGGTTCTTGTTTTCCTAGTATCCTCCATCCCCTCTAAATCATAACAACCTTCCTGCCCCCTCTTTCATGGATTTCCTGAACTCTTAATGGGTAGAGATCTGATAGACTCTCTTCAAAATATCTGGCTGTGGATCTCTGCATCTGCTCCTCAGAAGAGCCCTCTCTGGTGACAACTAAATAGCTCATGGGATCTATGAGTATAGCAGAATATAATTGAGAATAATTTCATTGTTTTTGTTTGTTTGTTTAGACCAGTTGTGTATGATTCTACTCTAGGTCACTGGGCTATCCAGTCTCCAGTTCCTGATGTCCATTGTTTCTTTAATACCTGAGATTCTCTCTTCCACATCTTACATTGCTTGGTGAATCTTACCTTTATAGTTCCTGTTCAAATTCCTATTTTTTTTATTTCCACAATTCCCTCAGATTTTGTTTTCTTTATTGCTTCTATTTCCATTTTTAGTTCTTGAAGATTTTTATTCATTCTTTTCACCCATTTTTCTTCTATTTTTTTCTTATCTTTCTTCAAGAGCTTTACTAATTTTCTCCAATTGTTTCTGTTTTCCTGAATTTCTTCTTTATTTTCCTCTTTATGGACCTCTATCATGTTCATACAGTTGGTTTTAAGGTCTTTTCCTTGCTCTTCAGTTATGTTAAAGTATTGGAAACCTGCTGTGATAGGAGAGATGGGCTCTATTGGAGACATATTATTATGACTGTGATTAATCATTTTCTTACGCTGGCATCTAAACATCTGAGTTTTGGGTGATTACAGGTCTAGATGATGATTTCTGAATTTGACTTTTTCGATGACTGTTTTGTTCCTTGGTTTCTGTTTTGTCTTTGGACTTTCATATGTTATGATGGCTGTGTGTTGACTGTTTTACTAACCTGCTTAAATGGCATCAGGGGAAGGAAGTCAGGAGAGATTGTTGTTGGCAAACAGTCATCTCTATATCCAGCCTCCAGGGGACCTGACAAGCATCTCTATGGGCACCGTTGGAAACTCAGTGACAACAGGACCTCACATCAGCAGCTCCACACAATCAAGGCATGGTGTGTGTTTGTCCTATGCACGCTGGGTCATCTCTCTCTCTCTCTCTTTCTCCCTCTCTTTCCTGCTTTACCCAGAGACTGTCTCTGTAACACCTCTCCTTCCCTTAATAATAAAATCTCCCATGTTGCACTTGTTGAGTGTTGTTGAGTGGCATGATTTATGAACCAGCTGCATAAGTTTGTCACATAAACCCTAACAATTGGTATGTGGAATCCACAGAAAGAGTTCACAAGGAAAGAGAGAGGGTAGAGCTGGTGTTATGTTGTAGTAATAAGGAAGAACCTAATAGATCTGTTCTGCTGGGGGAACACAGAGGAAAAAGAATATGCAGGCAGGCTACCTTGTCATCTGACAGGCATGGCCTATGATTGAGCAGGGAGTTGTATGCTTAAGCTAGAGGCTGGATCACAGTGGTGAATGGAAGAAGCAAGGACAAGGGGAGATGGCCTTTGGATTCCACAGGAGTGGACAGTGGGGAAAGGAGCCTGAAAATGGCCTTCTGTTGCAGTGTTAAGGAAGAGCATGAGGGATTGGGTCTGTTGGGCAAACATAGAAAGCAGAGAAGTTTGAAGGGGAGGCTACCTGGTCTCCTGGCAAGTGTGGCCTATAGTTGAATAAGGGGATTACAGTGATTTTCATAGAGTGGGTTATATAGTCTGACATGATATAGAATCCAGCTCCTGCACTCAGAGGAAACTCTGTTCACTTTCTAGAATTCCTGTGTTGCAGCTAGAAGTGTTTCTCTTGAGACCTGGATGAGAAGATTTAAAAAAAAGGCTACAGCCAGAAGAGAGTTGTGTTCTACGTGTTCTATGTTCTCACTTCACCTCCTTTCTCTTTGTGATGTATAACTCAATAAGTACCATTTCTTGCTGACTCTTGAATATCTTCATAAATTCACAGATGTAGTCTTCTTATTAGGAGAGTGCTGCAATCATGCAACTTTCTACAAACTGAGCCATTCCATGCAACTTACAAAAGGTAGCCTTTCTCTTTCCTCAGAAGGTATTCAAAGTCCTGGAACAAAGAAAGGGTTGGACATTAACACCTGCACACAACAATATTTCCCTTCAGATAGTATGCTGTTAGCAAATTACTTACGTTCAAAATTTCTACAATAGTTTTATTTGCATAGTGCAATTTCCAAGCCATTCTGTGTATTTATATGAACCCATGTAAACACAATTGTTACACATTGAAAAAAATTGAATAGATCTCAAAATCAAATAGATGTCTTAGAAAAACATTGCACTAATATATCACTAAATAGCAATATTGAGAATATTGACATCATTTTTATTATAGTAGTTATAAGGTTAATATGACCATGATTATTTAATTTATTGAAAGCACAATTATGAAATTTGCCACTGCAGAAGAGTAAGTGGATTGTTATTATTTCATCTCTTTACTATTAACTTTATAACCATCTTTTTCATGACGTAATGAAGCACTACCATCTTTCTTCCTGACACGGGAACTCTCACACTTTATTTTTAAGCTACAATCTTAGGTGTTCTAGTGAATATTATTGCCCACCACAATGTAGTTCAAATGTGAAGAAACTCAGTGTTACAATCTCGTCCAGGATCTTTCCAAAACAAAGATACTTAAGAAATATATTGTAGCTTTATTTGATTCTGTCTTTTCTTCCTCCATCTCCTCCTTCCCTCTTCCACCACTTGCTCCCACTCCCCTCCCCCACCTCCTCCTTATATCTCTTTATGCAACAGAAATTTAAACTGAAGCAAAATTTTGATAACCTAATTAGCACACTCACCTATATCTTCAAGTAGAGCAGTCTATGGTAGGAATATAAATTTTCTTTGGGAAATTTCATTTTGATTTGATTAGATGCACAATTAAGAAGTAAGCTAATGTTGGAATGCAAATGTGATTAACTTGTTTTGAAAACATTTCATTTAGGTGGACAAGGTAATTTTTTCATTGCCTGATTAAAAGTCACAAGCCCGAACCAAGAACATTTTTTAATGAAGTGAAGACTTATTTGCTAACAAATGAAAATCTACTATTTAATGAACTTTTCAAATCACTGACCCAAAACTATGATTACACAAAATTTTCTATAATTTTTTTCAGACTGAACTTTTTTTTTTTTGTTCACCAAATATACTTCTGGAGTTTATTCTCAGTGCCATTGCTACGTCCAATTTCACACGTGGCTGATCACTGAAATGTCTCAGTAATTAACTCCTGTGTAGCATTTCTGCATTCCATTCATTCTGTGTCTCAACTTACCAACTTATCAAGATCATTCTTTTATAACTCTGGGGTTTCAGGCTGTCCGCTGCTCAATATAAACCTTCCTCTTTATCCTCCCCGGAAGCCTGAATGTACTACAAAAACATAAACAAAATGTATAAAAACTGTAAACCTACTAATAAAAGCTGCATTGGCTAGTGCAGTTTTCTCTACAGTCCAATGTGGCTGGTACTGAATACAAGAATGTGAGAGAGCTCCAGAGCTGTACAAAGAAGTGCTACAGTGGCATGGCTATGAGAAAGAAGCTTCATCCCTGAGGGAAGATCAAGGGAGAACACCCACTGGGAGAGAAATGTAGAGAAACAAACTAAAGTGAAATGTTCTTTTTAATGTATCAGTTGGGTAAACTCTAGAGCTCCTGGTGGGAAAATGTAAAGAGATGGAGATGGGATACCTCCACAGGGGAGGAAACATCAGGAATAGGGAAGAAATATTCTCACTATCAACTTCTGTCTTCATGCTATTTCCTTTTAATAATGTCTTCCACAACATATGTACCCATGATAACACACGCTACGTGCAGTCATTGAATGCACTTCATAAACTTTTCCCTCCTGCTCCTGACAACAAATAACATAATTCCTAAGTCTCTCTATTATCTAAAAGTCTTTGTGTCTCTCACATATGTGTTATACTATTTCTTTATTGGATTCACACTGAACTACAACTTGCTTTGCAGGTTAATCATTTGTCACTCCTGCAAGGTGCTCAATGTGTGAATCTGTATTGCTTATTAGTTCCCAAACCACATGTTACATCTTCTTTAAAGGTTGTCTCCTCTTTATGAAACACACTGCCTTTGACTTCACCTCTAGACTGCATCTCTAATAACCAAGATTTGTATTAATTTTTTTCATATTTATTGAATTCGTTTATAATGTTGATGACAAAAATATTCCTATATTGGTATCTCTGTGTTTGAAAGCCCTTATGATGGATCTACCCACATATACTAATATCTAACACTAACTAGAAAGCGAAGCTGGGAGGTCAATGTTTAATTACTCTTGTCAAAAAAGCCAGTGAAAAATCCCAACTCAAGTCATCTTTCATAATGTTTCTCACAGTTACTCTCTGGTACAGTGGAATTGACCCTTTAAGATGTTATTCAAAATAACAAATGCAAAGAAGTATGAGAGAGCTCAAATTTAGAAAGACTAATATCTAGATTCTATGACAGTAACAGTATTTTTTCTAACTTTTATTAGTTACACTTTATTCACTTTGTATCCCTCCATAAACTCCTCCCTCCTCCCCTCCTAATCCCACCTTCCCTCCCCCTTCTTCATGCATGACCCTCCCCAAGTCCACTGATACGGGAGGTCCCCCTCTCCTTCCTTCTGATCTTAGTTTATCAAATTTCATCAGGAGTGGCTGCATTGTCATCTTCTGGCGTGGTAAGGCTGTTCCCCCCTCAGGGGGAGGTGATCAAAGAGCAGGCCAATCAGATTATGTCAGAGGCAGTCCCTCTTCCCGTTACTATGGAACCCACTTGGACACTGAACTCATGTGCTACATCTGTGGAGGGGTTCTAGATGCTCAGTCTTGATCCTGAAAGGCAAAGAGGATGGACATCAGAAAAAGAAGAAAACAGGAAACAATGCAGTAACAGTATTTTTAAGTCTAGTGCCTTGTTAAATATCTTTTAAAGATTGTAGTACACTATGCTTTCATTAAAATATATTTCTACTTACTTATTCTTTGAGGAAGTTACTCTTAGTATAATCCTAGAATCATTTTTATACTATTGTATTATATGCTAATAATATGCAGTGGATATTTTCAGAAAAGCATATCTGTAGTGCCCTAACGGTGTCACAAAGATCATATGTACAAAATAATTTTTAATGATAAAATGGGGTGACTTGACTTTAGTAGTAAATAGTATTAGTGAAAGAGATATTAAAATCTTTCTCTTACTATAAAGATCAATTGGATATTTTAGCTATTTAATATGTAGTGATTAATTTCTGTCTTTGGGTTTTTGAAGGTACAAATCTTTGTATCATATGCATGAGGTTACTTTACTATTTGTAAAACATTCTAGAAGAGGTACTTATATATTCTGAAGGAAACATTTGTATCATAATACCTATGTATACAGAAGCTATGTTTATGGTCTTCAAAAAAAATTAACTTAATTGAGCAAGAACTGAAAGTCTGTTAACAGCTCTGGTTGGCTGACACGCTGAAATCTGTAGCCAATCTATATTCAATTCACAAGAGATTAACATTTGCAAAGACTCAGCTGCATTTTTGAGATATGTAGAATCAGCTATAGTTTGAACAGTAAGACTTTAAGAAAAATATTATGTTTTTGGACTCTTAACCGTTCATTCAGCAAGGAATAAGGTGCCATGAATATTGATCAGATCTTTGTATATGTGCTGTTTATGAAGTTTATCTGAAAACGGAGTGTTTGTGGACCTGCTAAGCAAGGAGACCTGTCACTTGAATCCTTGACTAGGTTCCTCTTTATATTGGCCATCTAAATCCTGGTACTGAAAAACACAATTAGGCATACCACAAAATTTGTTTGAAACAACAAGTTAATTTACAAATCCAGGAGGGAAAGGCAGCACACCTGGATCATGTTGTGTTTGCATTTCTATGAACCTCTGAATAGATCTCTGAATAAATAGATGCAGTGTCTCAGACTCAAAGGAGATGCATCACTTCAGGGAAAATTAGGAAATACCTGGCTCTTCTACCGGATTATTTATTGGAAAGTGTTTTTCCCTAAGATTTCCTACAGAGCACACAAAAAAAGGGACTGCTTTCCTGCTGAAAGAGAAAGTATTAAGAAGGAACCACCTGACTAAAGGGAGATGTGCATTAGTTTTCTTGATAGTAAGCACACAACAGACCTTCATGCCGAAGTCTGGGTGCACCCTATGGAGCCTGTGAACTCTGCCCAGCAGTGTCTTCCCAAATGCTTTTAAGTGCTGCTTAAAGGAGAATATCCTAAGAATGAGAAAAGCAATGAAGCAGTGATCAAGAAATCCACACTTCTTCCACCTCAAGAAATGTGAAATGTCCCAACATTTTCACATTTGAAGTTTTCTATTTGTTATGCTATTCTGCAGGCAATTCAATTGGCCTGCCTTCAGGGGCCTTTTAGGTCCTGTGTCACCTGCATCCTATGTCATCACCTAGGCCAGGTGCTCCAGAAATAACCTGTCTGCCACTCCCACCTGGTCTCTCTCTCTCTCTCTCTCTCTCTCTCTCTCTCTCTCTCTCTCTTTTTCTCTCCACCTTCATCAAAAAAATCTCTTTGATTTCAAACCTGTGCAGGGGTCCAGCTGTGGCCTTTAGGGAGGGACTGATTCACTCACTTCCCAGCAGTACAACCCAGGCTGGGTCCAGCTCTTCCTACAAATGAAAAAGGGAAATGGAATGGACCCAGCCTGGGTTGTGCAGCTGGGAAGTAATTGACTGAACCCCTCCCTAAAGGTTAGCTCTGTACCCCAGTAATCCCCTTCCATCTCTGGGCATTGATCCAGTTGTCACAGCTGGGATGGGGAGACTGGGTTCCACACCAGCACCTACAGATATATAAGCACATTGCCCATGGACTTAGACAAATGGTGGGGTGTGAGTGGGATAGGAACACCAGCAGAGCTCTAGTAAGTCGGTGCAGGAAGATTGTTAGCAGCTACTCACAGGTGTTCTTGTCTAGCCTTGCAGACTGTGCCAAGCTGGACCTGCACTTTCCCTCTTCACCACAGATGTTTTCACAGATCCTGGACAGCATCAAAATAGCCTATTCTTTCTGGACTTGGCCAACATTTATGCCTTTTGGCCTACCGATTGTCTGCCCCAGAGTCAGCAGGTAGTAGCTAAGGATGAGTGATATCTTTGCTCATTATCCATTTCTTGTCAACAAAAGGCTGGAATAGTGTGCTTCAGACCTGGGACAAACAGCTCCAAGTTCTCCCAGGATTTCTCAGTCCCTATCTGCTGCTGGGTATGACTGGCAAACCCCACTCTCTACCCTGAACTTTCCAGGTCAGGGACTTCCCTTCCTTCTCCTCACCATGTAATCTGGCCATTTTGGTGCTCTTACTCTCTCTCTCTTTCTCTCTTTTTCTCCCATCTCTGTCTCTTAACCCCTTGAATAGCAGCCAAGAGCTGCTTCCTATGAACCTATGTTAATATATGTTAACTTTCCTTGCATGAGAAGTCCAACATCCTGATTTCTGCCTCACCACCCCTCCCTAGCGCCTCATTTTTTAAAAATTAAACAAAAAGGAGGAATATTATGTTGTGCAAGCAATTCAACTGGCCTGCCCTCAGGAACCTTTAGAGTTGTGACAATGTCCTATGTCACCACCTTCATCCTATGTCATCATCTGGGCTTCTTCCATCTTCTCTCTCTGCTTCAGTTTCTTTCCCCTTCCCTCCTCTCTGTCTTTTCTCTATCTTGAGCAGGGGGGACACTATACTCTTTCTATTCTCCTCTAACTTCTCTCTGCTTTCCTTCCCTGGGATACAAATTGAATAAATTGTAATAAATGATAATAATAAATAAAATTAACAAAAAAAACAACTGTACAACAACAAAAAAAGAAAAAATATATCCTAACAATATTTATTGGGGATTCTACTGTTTTTTTAAGAAAAAAAAATGTAGGAGAGGATTTTATTCATTATGGAATTATGATAAAAATTCACATCTTAATTAATTTGAAGACAATGATTGTTCTTTCCTCATTATTCACTGTTGTTTACAGACCTGGGGGAAACGATTATAAAGTAAAACTAATACCATGTTGGAGTATTACATATTCATCTTTCATTTCAGGATTTAACACCAAACACTAAATGAGCATTATGCAAACTGTTAGTTCTAAGGTTTAAATTTTAGGGAACTGATCATGTTTTTGCTAATCAGTTCACATTGAAAATCACATTGCCTTTAAGTTTCTTGATTAAATACATTATTCAGGTAGCTAAGTTTTAAAAAAATATGTCATATGCATACTAAATATTAAATAGGTTGCTAGATTAGAGTCAACGATTCCTCTGAATTGATAGAATTTTTGCAAAAGTAGCATGTTGGAAAATTAGATATTTCTAATTAATTCCCTTTGATAATGGCTTAGTTATATTTATGATTGTTTTTATTAGGAAAAATAAACTCTAACATTTTAATCTTCCCCTTTCTTTATTGCTTTTTCAGAATTTATCTTTACAGCAAAACTCTAAAGAAACAAATGTATTCCATCTTATTCCCATGACTCAAATATTCTCACCTGTGAGAAACCATAGAAAAAATAATTTTGCAAATTGTCTGTGTTGTCATCACAAGTTAAAGCACCATGTAAATTTGAACTTACATTCAAAGCACTGTGTGTTTTTGTTTTGGTTTGGTTTTTACTTTTGATATACTGGTATAGAAGAAAAAAATAATACGGTTGTTATGTGTATGTAATATATACACACAAAAGCACATCTACATCTGTACGTTGACGTACAGACATAAAGTATAGGGAAATACCATCATGGAATGATTAAAACACACACCGTTACTGCTATGAATAGTTTCATGAGGAGCCATAGAGACAGTGCGTTCTATTAAAAAAACCAAGTGTGCTACCTTTTAAAAATATGTTTAGGGGATCAAAGTCTCTGTACCTTGACTCTTCTTATAGGTTTAAAATAATTTCAAATGAGATTATCTTTATCAGTCGTTCTCAACCTTTTATGCTGAATCAGTTTAATTCATTTCCTCATGTTGTGGTGATGTGACCCAACCATAAAATTATTTTTGTTGCTACTTCATAACTGTAATTTCGCTACTGTTGTGAATCCTACTGTAAATATGTTTGCAGACAGCGAGCCACTGATCAATAGTCACTGAGGAGTGCTAGAATGAGCAAGAAAGCGATTTTGGTTGTAAGGATAGGTATTGGTCACAATAACATTGTTTTATTCAGTCAGATATTTAGTGTCCTCATTCTGTGGCATTTGAGAGATCAAAAGTATATAGCTTATCCATTATGAATACTTTGGAACATGTTTAATGCCAAAAGCATGTTTTGATAAATCCTTTTTTAAATTGCAGGTGATTTTCATATTAACTTATAAATAAAAAATTGCACTATATTTATTTAGTTATGTGTGCATGTGTATAACTCTATCTGGGGTGGGCTATGTGTATTTCATAGATCATCTCTGCAGAGGAGAGACCATGGGGGGACCCCTTATCAAATGGATCCCAGGGATGATGTGCAGGCTGTTATTCTTGGAGGAAATTGTGCTTAACAGCTGAGCTGGCTTATCATCCACAAATCATGAATAAATTATATAATTAAAATGCACTGTACATATATATATATATGTGTGTATATATATGAAATTCTCAAGAAATATATAAAAATAGAAGAAATTAAAAAAATTAACTCTTGTAATATATTGAATTTGCTCAAAATATACTTGGTTGTTCTTTAATTGCATATGCAATTTTGGAGAAGAAAAATTTTGTTTTTTAAGTTACCCCTTTTCTGCACGGTATAGATTTTTAATGTATGAAAAGATCTGAAATTCCGTGTTATGTTCCTTTTTACTCAATAGGTTTTAGTTTTGTTTGTTTGTTTGTTTTCTGAGACTGGTTTCTCTAGGTAGCTTTAGATGTCTTAGACTCACTCTGTAAATCAGGCTAGTCTCAAACTCAAAGAGATCCTTCTTCATCTACCTCCGATAGAGCTGCAATTAAAGGTGTGTGCCACCACACCTGGCTAATAAGTTTTAATTTTTTAACATTTCCTCAGAGAAATAAATTTAATTTTTCAAGTCTTATTTGTTGTAGGGTCCAGAGAAAACCTAGCACCCAGGATGCATCAAGGTTTGTTTTTTCCTCGGCTCTTGTTATGTATATATTTAAACTTATTTTTTATAATTTATTCACTTTACATACCTTTTGTAGCTCCTTTCCTCATCTCTGGTCCTGACCTCCCTCCTTCTTCCCCACTATTCTTCTTCCCTATTCCTCAGAAAGGGGGAGCCCTCCTCCCCTATCATCTGACCCCAGACTATCAAGTCTCATTAGGACTGCTTGCATTGTCTTCCTCTAAGGCCTGGTGATGTCCCCCTCCCCCCACCAACAAGGAGAAGTAATAAATGTCCCCTAAAAAACTCCATCCAGCAGGGGATCAAAGCAGATGCTAAGACTTACAGCCAAATTTTGGGCAGAGTGTAGGGACTTATAGGAAAGAGTGGTGGTATAGTACTGGCCAGACACACAAGTGTAGGTTCAGTGCTGGTCAACAGCGAGCAGAATAAAGGCCAGATGAAACTGATGGAGTTTCTGCAGATACTGAATTATATTACCTGGAGTGGATGGGACCTCCACAAGAAGACCAACAGAGCCAACAAATCTGGGACATGGGCGCCTGAAGAGACTGATGGACCAGCCAAGGCCCATGCATGAAGTGAACCTAGACCCCAGATGCTCAGATGTAGCCCATAGACAGCTCAGTCTCCATGTGGGTGTCTTGGGATCAGGGGCTGTCTCTGACATGGACTCTGTTGCATCAAGGTTTCTTAACCAGAGCAACTTTACTGATTTGAACAGCAGACAGACTGGCTAGGGACCCAGCACAGAATCCAGAGCTGATACTACAACCCTGATTCTTCTGGGTGATAGGGTTTTAATCCTTAAAACCACAAATAACATGTGTAAGACAACATCACAAGATCAAAATCTACAAGTAGGTGGGCTATCTAAGATTATGCAAGAGGGAAAAAATAGCAGTTTGGCTCAGTAATAATAGGTTTCTGAGTCATGGTTCTTGTGGCTGGAACCTTAAAAGAAATCAGAAAAGAAAGAAAGAAAGAAAGAAAGAAAGAAAGAAAGAAAGAAAGAAAGAAAGAAAGAAAGGAAGGAAGGAAGGAAGGAAGGAAGGAAGGAAGGAAGGAAGGAAGGGAGAGAGAGAGAGAGAGAGAGAGAGAGAGAGAGGAGAGAGAAAAAAAGAAATAGAACACCCCTATGCCCTTGGCTTTACCTTAAATGATATTCAAGCCCAACATATGGGTGGCTGGCTTAAGATAGTGGCACTCAAGCCAAACCTCATCCTTTCAGTATTAAAGAAGAACAAGACTTTATTTCTCATGGAATAATTCATATTTGCAGGAGCACCATTGGTTCCATCTGGCCCTTATTTTGCTCGCCGTTGACCACACTGAACCTACACTTCTCCTGTGTCTGGCCAGTACTATACCTGTGAATCACGAGTCACTTGCCAGTATAGCATGTGTGTAGGTTGAACGCTTGAAACGTTGTCAGCTTGAAGAAGGGAGGGCACGTTTTATTTTCTCTGTTGCTAATTGATTTATTTTCATTGATTAAACAAGATTTTAATATGTATACCAAATTGGCCTTTGAACTCACAAGAATTCTCCTGCCTCACCCTCTAAATGCTGGTATTACATACGTATATCAAATGCTCAGTTTATTTAAATTTAAATTGTTATATTGATTAGTGACGCAGGATAGCAAAGATCAAGTAACGTCATAACTGTTTTGTTCCACCTGGCAATCTGCAAATGTACCTTCTAGGAAAGTATTTTCAAATAAAATTTGACACTGTTTTCTCAACTTATGTAAGATTCTATTTAATTGTTTTATTGTTTATAATATTAAATAACATAAACCCCCCAGAATCCCGTGCTTTGTCTGTCCTTTTCTTGTCCCCTTTCCTGGCTGCACATCTGTCTTTTCAGGTATCTATATGTAAGTCTATAAACTGTGACTATTTCCCTCTCCTGTGGTACTTTTGTAGTTCTGTTTCAATGAAGAAAATGACTCAAGTATATTGGCTAAATATAAAATGTAAAGATTCACTAAAGTTTTGCTTGCTTGTCTTTTTGTTTTGTTTCATTTAAGTTTGCTATTGTTTGAAACAAGTTCTCCCATAGTACCTCCTATGGCCTTGAATTGATAAGTCTACCTGTTTCAACTTCCCTGCTGTTGGGATTAGAAATTTATGAAGTAGTACCTGGCTGTGCATATGAGTTATTTTTATCCTTGTTATGACCAGATAGCTCAAAAGAAGCACCTTCAGGAAAGCAGACCAAAAAGTAACATAACTCAGAAGTCAGGACATTTCCTGTCTTATTGTACCTGCAGCCTCAAAGCAGAGGATTGGAATTGGGGTAATGCTATCAAACTTAACTTCTACCACCAATTGAATCACTAACTGAATAAGGAAAAATGAGAGCTATGATCGTGCAATGTTTAATTTTGTTCATCACTGTAACTGGGTTGATATCTACCTAGAGGTTTAGCACGCAACACTTTTGGTGTTTATAAGAATGCTTCCAGGGAGGGTTAACTCCAGTATATGTCATGGAAGCATATGTTGCTTACTGTGAATGGTGATGTGTCATGGGCTATGGGAAGAGACTGAATTTATTCAGTCAATGGGAATGGTGGTCCAAAAAGACAAGGGAGCACCCAAACTCCATTTTCTCTACTTCATAGCCATTCCTTTTGTATCATTAGCAAAAAACAGCCCCTCCCCTCTTAACATGGATCTTGTCATGTTTTTGGTCATAGTGATTAGAAAAGCAGTCAATAGCATTTTGATGAATTATATATATATATATATATATATATATATATATATATGTATGTATATAGGTTCTTCCCATGAGCCAGTCTCTCTTGCTTTGCCTGCTGTCCTTACAGCTACACCTTTAATGCAGTTCTTAAGTGCTGTTGAACCTCCTGCTCTTATGCTGTGATGAAACTAGATCCTCACAGCAACATGGAAGAAACACTGTAACTACTTGTAGACAACAGGTGTCCATTTGCAGGATATCAGCACATGTGACCTGAGTTTGAAGAGCATTCTGTCTTACTGCTGAGTTTGCTTTTGTTTTTTCTTGATGACATCTAAATAGTTAAGTTTTTTTTTTTTCTTAATTGGCTTCCATTAAAATGTTTGGTTTGTTTTAATATGCAGAAAGATGTAATAATTTCTAATGTAGACTGCTTTTGAATCTTCTTTAAAAAGACAGCTTGTGTGCACACTTATGTATGCCAATAATTCAAAGTGGAGAAATGCTGAGAGGGCTGTGCCATACCATGCTACAGAGGAGAGGAAAGCAATGCAAATGAGTAAGAAAAACACAGGAGAGAAGATTAGGAATTATGTAAAATCTTTTAAAAAGAAAGTGAAATTATGATAATAGACCCTAGTGTGTGTGGATCAATGAGTCTTAAACCAGAGATTTAAGGAAACAGCATAGTTCTTTTCAGCTAACATATATAAAAATACATAAAAAGTTTATGAAACTAATTATTATAAAATATTCTTTTTAATTTTATTTTTCTTATTAGTTACATTTTGTTAACTCTGTGTCCCAGCTGTATCCCGCTCCCTCATTCCCTCCTCAACCCCACACTCCCTCCCTCATCTCCTCCCTGCCCCTTTCCATGTCCACTGATAGGGGAGGAGGTCCTCCCCTTTCATTTGACCCTGTTTTATCAGGTATCTTCAGGGCTGGCTGCAAAGAACTAGAAATATGGTAAGACACTAGACATTTGTAACCTATATTGATAAAAATATAGTTTGAAAGTATGTATCCATCTTAAAATAATTAAGCTCACTAATTTTGGCTTGACAGATCTTACTATACTTACTATACTTAAAATGAGCAGTTAGCAAATTTTTCCACATATATTTGATGCTTAGGGATAAATATTTTCAGACCTATATTATTTAAAATGGGTAAGTTCAAATAATTGTTAGGTGACAAATGATAAAATGAGATGCAGAAAATGCATTTTTCTCTTACAATTTTATGAAATGTTTTATGTGTTGTTCAGAAGGTGGTTTGAAATAAGCGCAAATTGTAGAATGTCCGCCAGACTCTGTTTTTACTTATTAGAACTATATCAGGATGCAAGAAGTGCCACTAAGAGGGCTCTTTTAGCCATGTACTCATAAGAAATCACTGATTAGTCTTTTGGCTCATAATAAAAATAAAACCAGACAGTTCAAAATTTAGTAGAATTTAATTGATGCTAATTCTTTTGTAAAAACACACCTGGGTATTTTTTTAAACTTTCTCATTCATAAGCTTAATCATTTACAAGTAATTATAAATAAAATAAGAGCACATTAATAACATCTGTAAAGGAACTATTTTAGTTTTATGTTTTGCTGTTTTAAAGTATAGATTATATTTTCATTTACAGTTGAGGATTCAATATTTATATATACCTAGACAAATGGAAATGATTTCTCTGTATGGAAGAAACAGATATTTGGTGTAGTAACCTTTGTTAAAGTAATAAGTAGCAAGCTCTATGATTCTGAGCATTAACCTTGCATGGAACCATGTGTAAGAGTCTCAGCAACTTTACATTGTATGGTTACAAGTAATTACTATTGCTGTCTGTAGTAAAGTATGCATGTTGTGTTATTGTAACAATTTACATTTTTTTCCCAATAAATTTAGAACACTTTTTAAAATTAGGTCTTTGGAATTCAGATAAAAATGAGCAAGACTTTTGCATTTTATTAAAAAAAATGCTGAAGCTTTAATTTCTTTTTTTTCTACTTTTCTTTTTCTTTTTTTAGTATTATTTTTTTATTTTTTTACACTTTATTCATTTTATATCCCCCCATAAGCTCCTCCCCCCTCTTCTCCCGATCCCACCTTCGCTCCCCCTTCTTCATGCATGCCCCTCGCCAAGTCCACTGATAGGGGAGGTCCTCCTCTCTTTCCTTCTGATCTTAGTCTATCAGATCCCATCAGGAGCGGCTGCATAGTCATCTTCTGTGGCCTGGTAAGGCTGCTTCCCCCTCCGGGGGAGGTGATCAAAGAGGAGGCCAATCAGATTGTGTCGGAGACAGTCCCTCTTCCCATTACTATGTAACCCAATTAGACACTAAACTGCCATGGATTACATCTGCGCAGGGGTTCTAGGTTATCTCCATGCATGGTACTTGGTTGGAGTATGGGTCTCTGGGAAGATCCCTGTGTTCAAATTTTCTGGTTCTGTTGCTCTCCTTGTGGGGTTCCTGTCCTCTCCATAACCTACTATTTCCTACTTCTTACATAAGATTCCATGTAGACTGCCCAACAGTCGGCCTTAAAGTCTCAGCATCTGCTTTGATAGTCTGCAGGGCGGAGTCTTTCAGAGGCCCTCTGTGGCAGGTTCCTAGGTTGTTTCTGCTTTAATTTCAAATAAAGGACAGAAAGATAAAAGAAGGACTAGAAGCATGCTAGCTTAAAAACAGTATTTCTCTTGCCTCCTAGAGATTTTCTGCATGAGAATTCTAAGTGGTAACTCAATCCCTCACTTTCATATATTTTTTCTTTTTCTTTTCTCTGGTAGCATTTATTTTTTAAAAGTATTTAAACAGTTTTTTTTTTTTTTTTGAGATTAAGTTACAGCATTTCAGCCTTTCCTTTCTTCACACCAAAACTTCCCTTCATACATTTTCTTGATTTTTTTTCAAGTTCATGGCCTCATTTTTCATTAATTGTTATAAATGCATATATGCACACATACACACAAATGAATGTATTTATGTGTATGTGTACTCCACATAGATAAGTAAATCCTTCCACATCTCTATAATGTTACTTGCATTTATAGTTTTAGGCAAAAGGATTCTAAGGGGCAGGGGCTCATTCGCTTTGTTGAGACTGCTTTTCTTACTAATATCGGAAGATTCATCCATAAATTATAAGCAACATGCCTCCGTAAACATAAGCCAGAGAGAGCAGCTTCAGTAGACATAACTGAGTGGATGGGGAAGACCACAAGTCCTCAACCCTACACAGAGATTCACAAGTAGCCGAGGAATGACTCAATAAGGGAAATAGTCTTCCTCAAGGAAGAACATGACAACCGGTTATCAGGCTTCTCTTTTCAGAGATTTTTTTCACTTAATTACTCAAATCATGGTAGATGTAGGTTGTCCTCATTTCAAACTTTTTCCGACATTCAGATTTAAGGCCACTGTGACAGTGGGCATCTTGAGACACCCATTGCCTTCTTGTCTTTGAGTCAATACCTCCAGGATCAAGGAAGCTGCAAGGAAGCAGCTCCACTCTGCTGTCCTAGGGACTGGGAATAACAATCATTTACAGCAATAATTCCGAAATCCAGCCATTGATTTCTGAATACTTCCAGCTGAAATGTTCTCTGTTCCATCCCATTTCAATGAATTCACCAAAACAAAGTGTATAATGTTAGGAAACTCAAATTGTTTAAAATCAATTTTCTATTGTAAGCACTTAAAAAAAATTGTCCATTTCTGCTTCTTAAGAGATCACTTTCTGAGGACTTAGTTTATTTACTCTAGTTAAGTACAGTTGTGTTCACCCTAGACCTTATGAAATATTTCCTAAATACAGTAAAGATAGAACTTTAATATTTCAATATAAATGGTAAATATTTAACAACCAGCACCAATACTTTACATGTGAGTAAAGGATTCACTTGAAATGCCTGTTTTATCTGCCTCATACTCTTGAGAACACATTCACCTGTGACATAAGCTATCAGGAACTGCTATGTGGAAAAATGAAAACACAATAAAACATATTCCAAATATATTTCTACATTTGTTGATGTAAAATGGTTTGTTTTAAAAGAGAAAAAAATGTGCAACAATTTTTGTGCAAAGAGGAGTTAAATGCCAGTGATACCATTTAGATATCACAGAACTGATAAACCTGTAATCAATAAGCTCCAAGATACTGGATATAATACCCACATGCCTGCATTTTAAAATTAACATTTTTCATTTTAAAATCCATTTTATTTTTTAATGTGTATGTGTGTGTTCTTTTTTGAGTACGGGTACCCACAGAAACCAGAAAATAATGTTGGCTCCCTGGAGCTTGAGTTACAGGCAGTTGGGAGCCACCTAACATAAGTGTTGGGAACTCAGGTGTTCTAGAAGGTCAAGCCACTGCTAAGTCATATCACTGGCTCCTAAAATTGGAGCATTCTATTTTAATACAAGTGTTCAATGCTTAAGGTCTGTAAGCTTGAAAAAAATAGCTGTCAGGAATATCACAAAGGTGTATGGGAAATTTGTCACCCTCAAAAACAGAATACTGGTTAATAACTGTACTGAAGTTAAATAAAGTAACTATTCTGTTTTATTCTTTTTATAACTTAGTTTAAAAACGACATGCATACTTCGTCTTAGAATGAAAAGAATTTCAGCAGATTAAATTACCCAAACCATCAATAATGGATTATATTAAAGTTTTATTGCTCTTTTCAGAATCAGACCATGTGAGACTTTGATGAAAGTAGAATTTCTAACATAGTTCATTAAATTATTGGTAATAAGTCTTTAAAGTTTGTTACACTCACACATATGCAAAAATATTACATTTACAGAAAATCCTGAAGTATATTTTATGTGCCACCAAATTCCTAGCTCTATTACATCTTCTACAAGAATGACCAATTTCTTTCATGTAAAATTGTTGTATTGATAATATAGCTTTGCTGCAGGGTATTTGATCCCATCTCGAAGCCCAAAATTGTGAACTCAAAAACCCTGTTTCTTGTTTAGTGTGGTTGATCCCTATCACACACCTTTAATCCAAAAACTGTTTATTCTAACCAGGTGAATATGGTGTGGTTCACCCAGTCCTCGCTCACACCTTTAATCCAAAAGCTTTCTCTAGACAGGATTTAATAAACTTAACCCTAGGTCAAGAGGCAGACAAAGAAACCAGCTGACAGGGATTAACTGCTAGGAGGGATTTTGAGTTGAGGGCTATTTAAGACAACATGGAGAAGTAGAAGAAAGCTTTTAGCTTAAGCTCTGGTTTTAGCTTTGGCTTTGGTTCTTCAGCTCCCTAGCTTTGGGGGCTTTGAGTTAGCAAGCCTTTGGCCTTGAGTTTTTTGGCCTTTTGCTCCTGGGATGTCAGTTGTGCTAGTGAGCCTTTCGTTTTTTTGTTTTTTTTTTTTTTTGTTTTTTTTTTGTTTTTTTTTCTCACCCAGATCTGAGCTGAGAATGAAGCTTAAATGGGTACTTTCTCTGCCTCTCTGATCTAGCAGGTTTCCACCAGCATATAAATATTCCTATCATGTAAAATTAACTATCATTACTTCTTTGTAGAATAAAAAAACACATAAAATCTACAGTTTTAGAGATTATAAAATAATATATATATATATATATATATATATATATATATATATACACAGTTCTTAGAATTGGTATAACTTCTTGGCTAAATCTATTTCTGTCCCCTAAGATTTTGTCACTGTATTAAGCAGAATTCTCTAATAACATTGGCTTATTCCAAATTGCATCTTGTAATTATAATTTATTTTCAGAATCGTAGGCAAGACTTTATGGGTTTTAAAAAAAATTTTTGATATTGTGTGCTTGGGGACTTTGTGATTTAAAATGCTCACTTAATAATTATTTAATAAATTTACAACAAAAATAAAAGAAGTAATTGAGTATCTTGTAATAATATTATATGTATTTTTCCTATAATAAACCTCTAAGCCTATAAGACAGCCCCAATTAAACGTTTTCCTTTATAAGAGTTGCCATGGTCATGGTGTCTATTGGTAGCTATAAAACCCTCAGTAAAACAGCCAGTTAGGACAGACCCTTCCTACAGGGTTCTCTGTAGATATCCCCATATAGCATGTGACAATAATATCAAGAATAATAGTCTGAAAAAATGTACCCCATTTCCCTTAGACTATGATTCTAATCAGAAGACCTGCTCTATGGTTTAGACAGTCCAACAGTGAGTCTATACAACATCCTTCATCCCTATTTCTTTCAGCTGAAAACCTGAATGAACAAATCAACCGCCTGCTAAAGCACCAATTATTTAAATTGCCAAGGGGGACGTGCCTTCTAAACTGGAAGACTCTGCTGGTGGACTTCCAATTATTTCACTGTCTGCCAGGTTTCACAAACAGCCATGGCCATGATGTCTGACCTCCCCTGGTTGTCTTGGGTGTCATCCCCAATTTTAAGTCAGTGGTTATCAAACTTACTAGCGCTGTGATACTCTAATACGCTTACTCATGAGGTGGTGATCTGTAGCCGTAAAATAATTTCTGTTGCTGCTTCATAACTGTGATTGTGTTACTGTCATGAAGTGTAATGTAAAACATCTGTGTTTTCCAATGGTCATAGACAACCGCTGTGAAAGGTTTGTTGGACACCTCCCCAAAGGGGTTGTGGCCCACCAGTAGATAACCCCTGGGTTAAGTACAAGACTGCTCACCAAAATAACAATTTTTAATTTATATTTATGAATTCTAAGATTCGATTTTCATTGACTTTCTTTCAGGACTCCTTGTCCACCAGTCACTTATGTCCTGGTGAATTATGATCCCCTGATCACAGCCACCAAACGTCAAAACCCATCTGCTTGCTACCTGAGCGTTATTCCTTGGGGACATGGAGAGTCTCTGGCTGCATGTCCTACTTACATTTACTAGATGCATCTGATAGCTATAATCCTTAGTGTCTCTGACTTCTCACATGAAGTCTATGTGAGACTTCATGTGAAGTCTATGGTGTCAAAACGTAAAACACAGTAAAAGTCACTAGTATAACTAAAAATAATTTGCATCTGATGGACGTCATTTATATCTGAAAAAGATCCTGTGGTGCATAATCATGAAAAATCAGACATATTGCCCTGGATGGAAGTCAGAATGAATAAAGCACATGCTCAAAAGAGGTGCAATGTCTTTCCTAGCCTTCCTTGACATTAAACCATTTTTTGATTATACAAGTACTGTCTGTGTAGGTCAAGACAGACACAATTCCTATGAGAATGCTTACAGTAGCTCTTAGTATAAGAATATTTATTTGATGTTTGAGTAGGAAGGCTCCTTAATGACCCCCAATGTCTACAAAAATCTAGGCTGGAGAAATTTTCATCAATGTCCTCTTTTTCCACAACTGCGCTAAACAGTAGCTAAGAAATTATCTGAAGCCAGCTTGCTAGCAGACCTGGACTATCAACAAAATCCACTGGGTCTTTATACGAAGTGGTCAGATAGTGTCAGGACATGATGAATGAACATAAATTGGAATCAAAGCTCTACACTTGATGAAAGGAAGACTGAATGGTGCACTGGATGCAACCTCCTTCCCCGGATTACTCTTGAGCAAGTGACTCTATCAAAATGCCATAACTTAGCATACAATTGTGTTGAAAAATATTTCCCTGGCTTTGATGAAAATATAAGTGAGAAACAAGGAGTGCTGCAGGCCGTTTCCCCTGTGAGACAGGTTGAGCAGTAGAGACCTGTGCTACTAGCTGCCACTGCAGTTCCTACACCCGGAACTGCTAACGTCCACGTTACCTCACCCGACCACCTGCAATTCTGACCCAATTTACTACTCCTTGACCACTACACATTCCCAAAGCACAAACCTTCATTCCCTAGCATTGCTTCTCAAACTTTAATATCCACGTACACCATAACCGAGACAATGGTGAGACTGTGTGAGCAGTAAATCTGGAGCAGTCACTCGACAATGACATTTCCTATGTTCATTCTCTGTGTACATCCTCCTGACACATCAAGGTGCCAGTCTTAGTTAAGAATAATACTAATAGAAACTATTTTTTTAAGTAGTTCTTCCACCTAGTTCTACTCGGTGTACTCACTCTTTTCTTCTAGTCAGGTTTTCATGTTTCAACATGTTTTTCTTATAATGTACAGGATGTGGCATTTAAAACTGGTATTGAACTGCTTTATTTGTGTCATACAGGATTTCCAGAATAGTGGGAGCAATCTACCTCCTTATATAGATGTTTAAACAAGCTTTATTTTGTAATGGCAGTCATCTCCAAGAAAAGAATATGTGGATTTATGAATGAACAGAAAATTTAGAAACTAATTTAATTGGACATAAATATTGAAATCCATTCCTCTATATGATTTTATGTCTGTTACACACTATATCAATATGTTCGCCAAGTGGTATGAGAAAACATGGTGTTTTGGAGAAGTCTCTTTTAAACTATGTTTCTATACATTCCCACATTTATCACACAAGCTTGTCATATTGTCTCCATCCTGACACAAGTTTTTTAAAGCTGACAACAGCCATTGATTTGGCCTTGTTAGAGTTTCCACTCTCATGTGGTTGCTATATAGTCGCTTTTCCCCTTCTAAGTCACATTCTTATTCCCCTTCTTATTCTCCCATACCTGACAGCTTTTATGATGAAAGTTGATAGTCAATGTCCAAACACATGAATCAGCTCTCAGTTCATTTAGTTTCATACACATGTTCTGATAAAGCCTGACCAATAAAGGCATGCTCTTTAATACCTCGTTCCTCCCTAGATCAGCTGTTCACTTTCCTACTCAGTTATTTTGGGTATGCCTAACCTCTCTGCTCATATTTTTTTTCATACAGTTTGATTTTCTTTTTCATTTTTTATGTTTCTAATAAAGTTCTCTCTCTCTTTTCCTGAGTTTTTTTTTTTATCTTTCCTAATTAAGGATTTTAACTAAGAATAGCTTTAATGATTGGAATAAACTGGATGTAGATAAAACACAGATATGAAGACATCTATCAAATTGATTTAAAGGGCCACCTGGTCATAGGCTAGACACTGACAATCTTCTAAAATTAAAAAACAAAAAACAAACAAAGAACAAAAACAACAAAATACCATCTGAAAGGTACACTGTAAACACCTAACACGAAAATCCACAAAATTTTGGAAAGTGTGTGTTGAATTTATGAGCTATCACACTAGTGATCTCCAGACCAAACTAGAAAAAAATATCAGTAAACATTATAACACAAGTATTTTTTTACATTCCTTTTTTTAAATTTTTTAATTTTTATTTTTAAAAATTTCAGTTTATTCACTGAGTATCCCACTGTAGCCCCGTCCCTCATCACCTCCCAATCTCACCTTCCCTCCCTCATCTCCTCCCATGCCCCTCCCCAAGTCCACTGATAGGGGAGGCCCTCCTCCCCTTCCAGCTGACCCTAGCCCATCAGGTCTCATCAGGACTGGCTGCATTGTTTTCCTCTGTGGCCTGGTAAGTTTGTTCCCATCCCCTCAGGGGGAGGCGAAGAAAGAGCCAGCCACATACTTCATGGCAGAGACAGTTTCTGTACCCATTACAAGGGATCCCACTTAGAGATTGAGCTTCCATGGGCAATATCTGTGTAGGAGTTCTAGCAGTTCTAGGTTATCTCCATGTATGGTCCTTGGTTGGAGTATCAGTCTCAGAAAAGACCATGTGCCCATAATTTTTGGGTCTGTGGCTTTCATTGTGGAGCTCCTGTCCCCTCCAGGTCTATCTCCCCCTTCTTTCATAAGATTCCCTGCACTCTGACCAAAGATTGGTTATGAGTCTCAGCATCTCCTTCAGTGTCTTGCTGGGTAGAGTCTTTCAACAGCCCTCTGTGGTAAGCTCTTGTCCTGTTGCCTCTTTTCTCACTCTTCCGATGCCCATCCCCTTTGCCTTTCTGCATAAGGAGTTATCATTTTACCCAGGGTCCTCCTCCTTATTTAGCTTTAGGTGTACAGATTTTAGTATGTTTATCCTATATTATATCTCTAATATCCACTTATGATATAGTATATTCCATGTGTGTCTTTCTGCTTCTGGGAGACCTCACTCACAATGATCATTTCTAGTTCCTACCATTTGCCTGCAAATTTCATAATTTCCTTGTTTTAAATTGCTGAGTAATATTCCACTGTGTAAATGTAGCACAATTTCTGTATCCATTCCTCCGTTGAGGGACATCTGGGTTGTTTACACTGTCATAAGAGCAAAATGACAGCTTACAGATTGAGAAAGGGTCTTCACCAACCCTTTATCTGACAGAGGGCTAATATGAGAATATATAAAGAACTCAAGACGTTAAACAGAAAACAAAATCAAGTAACCCAAATAGAAATGGGGTACAGAGCTAAAAGAGAATTCTCAATAGAGCAATATCAAATGGCAGAAAAACACCTAAAGAAATGTTCAACATCCCTAGCAATCAGGGAAATGCAAATCAAAACGACCCTGAGATTTCACCTTACATCCATCAGAGTGGCTAAGATCAAAAAAACTCAAATGAAAACACATGCTGGAGAGGATATCCCATTGTTGGTGGGAATGTAAACTTGTACAACCACTTTGGAAATCAATCTGATGCTTTCTCAGACAAATAGAAATAGCGCTTCCTCAAGATCCAGCTAAAGCACTCCTAGGCATATATCCAAAACATGTTCAAGTATTCAACAAGGACATTTGGCCAATCATGCTTGTAGCAGCTTTATTTGTCGTAGTTCACAAGTATTTTAAATGCATTATTTTACTCAATTTTGTCATAGGATTAAGTGTAAAAAACTTAGCATTTCAGTTGACAGGTCATCAAAATAAGTGTGACATTGTTGCTTAAGGGAGAATAATGGATGCAACACAGAGACAAACTTGAACTAAAATATAATGCTCAAGAGTGACTCCTTAACCACTGTTGGGTGGACTCTACATGAATTGAACCTTGAAATTGTAAGGAATAATAAGCCAGAAGAGAATCAGCTGCTCAAGGAACTAGGAAAATCTTGATGAAGGGATAAATTAGTGTAACTGTCCAGAAAGCAGTGTTATAATTGATTTGAGAATTCTAGTATGGGCATCTGAGAATGTCCATATACACTATAGAAAATCAGTGTGTTATTAAAATGTAGTCACATTATTACAAAAAAAATGGAATGTCAAATAACTGATTTTTGTGACTATAATTGTGTTTCTCAAATCTGTCTGAGGGAAATAGTATCAGTCAACAAAATGTGTTTGACACTTATATCTAAACCTGCCATATTTATGATGACATAAAAATCTAGATTTTGATTCCTGGGTTTTACTTGGTGGACTATTGTGCCTCCAATATTTCAAACTCAGATTTTTTAAATCATCAAATATTGAGAAGCTAGGTTGTAGCTCTGGTAGCCTAGTGTTCAGTTAGTACACAAAAAGCTCTGTGTTCTATCCCTAGCATGTAAAATAAAACAATGACATCCACCTGAGAAGGCCAAGGTAGAAGGATCAAATTATGATCAGTAGCATAAACACTTACTTGCTCACCCTATATTCATTTCCCCCTGAGTTTTAGTATCAGAACTCCAGTTTAAACTCAGTAAGTTTATGCAGCTAAATATTATGATGTGGCCACATAATTACACTAAAGTATAAAGGAATGTGCTTGCATGGGCTTTGATAAATCTCAGCAAAGAGAATAAATTATGTGCTTTTCTATGCTCCAATTTTTTTAACCATATAAGCTTATTTAAAGTAATACTGAGTTCGTTCAACTATAACTTGACATTAACAATAAACCTTCCTTCAACAACCATTGGGTCTATGAACCTTTAAGCTACATCTATAATATTTAGAAGAAATGAAAATACAACACACTGGCACCCTGAACTAGTAACACACTAGAAAAAAAACTGTAAGTAATAAAGCAGAACTTAAAAACCTTAAAGTCACATGTCAAAGGCAATTTCAAATAATAAAGAGCTAGCTTTGTTTCCGGGGTAATCAGAAAAAAAATAAATAAAATCCAAGGGATCAATATGAGAGCAGTAAAAACTAGACCAGAAAAGAGCAACATAGAGAACTGAAAATAATAGAAAATTTGGTAGAATAAAAAAAATGCCTTTTTTCCCCAAAGATTTTTGAAAAAAAAAAAAAAGAAAATGACCAAGAGAAATAGAAAACCCCAAAGCAAAATCCAAAGTGATATCAGGCATGTATGATACCACAAAAACAAAATTTCTCATGACAGATCACTGTCCATTGTCTGAGAAGAAAAGAAATACACAGCTTAAACAATTGTAATGAGAAAGAGAAGGAAATCCTAAGAGCTTCAAAAATATAAATAATATTTAATCAGTAATCAAAAATTTCAGAAGAGTGAAGATCATAGAAGCAAAAAGACTGTCAGAGCGCTGAGTTTCAAGAACATTTATAAAAGGCTACCAATCATCTTAAGGTACTAAAAAACTTAATAACAAGAAGCAATGGGATTATATAAAGTTCACTTAAATAATAATAGCAGGATGGTTTTAGAACTACATAGACACCACAGAAAAGTGTAACAATAAAGAAGAGAAACAAACACGTTTGCAGGACATTATGTTTCATGAATACAGATGCAAAAACATATACCAAGTATTTCCAAATTAAACACAATATCATAGGGAAAAGATTAAACTAGATAACCAAGGTAGATTTATTCCTATGAAGGCATAATAGTCAATAATAAACAAGTCAATTAATTTGATACACCATGGCAACACATGAAAAATGAACAAATGACACACATATTCTCAATAGGACCAAAGAAAGACTTATGAAATATAAAATGATTTCATGACTATAAAGAATTCACTGAACTTGGTACAGAATGAGTGTGTTAACAAAATAAAAGATAGCTGTAACCTGACATAGACTAACATAACTGATATAGACTCAAACATAAAGAGCTGTGCTGTATTTCTAGTGCCAAAATTAAGACAAGGAATCTATAAAACTCTATAACGTTGATCCTAGTGACTACAAGAACTGTGCAGTGTCTATTGACATTGCAGTCTTGTTTATGAAGACAAAGACATTTCTAGGAAAGAATGTTTCACATGAGAATGCAGGTAGTCTTATTTTAATCTTTCTGCTCTCTCTTCCATGATGTTCCCTGAGACACAGATGGTCTATTTTTCAGGTGTTATCAATTGGAAACGAACTCACCATGATTTGTTGATCTCTGTGTTGTTTCCAGTTTTGGATTCCTATCATGGTCAACACTTGCATTAAAGAGAGTCTTCTTTGATAGGGGCTTGCAGATAGACTTTGATCTGCAGGTTAAATAACAAGATTTACTTTGCAGAGTGGACAGTAAGTCCTGGAACCATAATCAAACAAACAACAAAAATGGCTCAGCAAGTGTGTGTGTGTATTTGTGCATTTGCATGCATACATACATGCCTATATACACACACTAAATACACACAGATGTGTGTTTGTAGCAATAATAATCAAAGAACAAGAGACTGTGAACTTGAGAGTGGCAAAACTGATTTAGAAGAGATTAGAAAGAACTAGATGCAAGAGAGGAAGGGCAAATTATATAGTTTCATTTCATTTAAAAATATTTAGAAGGCAAAGATGCTGTGTACTCACTTATAAGTGGATATTAGCTAAGTAAAGAATAATCAGGACCCAAAGATGCTAAATTGCAAGCACAGCTCAAGGAGGGTTGCAGAGATCTCTCCAAGAGAAGGTGAAATAGATTTAGTGGGTGGACTGGCACAGGTAGGAATGAGAACAGATGGCATTACGTGAAGGGGATGGAGAAAGACTGAGAGAGACAGGTGCAATTCTCTCTGCAGTGCAAGGGTGGGCATTTCAGGGGCAACATAGAAACCTAGTGCAAGGAAACTTCCTACACTCTATGAGGGTAACCATAGGGAAGACTCTAGTGATGGGGGATGAAGAAGATGAAGATGCTTAACAGAGCATCTCCCACAGCCAGGCAAAACTTCCAGTGCAGCTTTTGGGACACCAGTCCAGCTACAAAACCTTCAACCAACAGTTTGTCCTGCCTTCAAGTTGTACTTGGTTAAAGGTGGTAAAGAACTTGTGAAATGGCCATTGAACACTTGCTCCAACTTGAAACCCATGCCTTGAGGGGAAGCCCATGCCTGACACGGCCTTGATGGCCAGTAAATGGAGACTAGATAGCTCAGAGACCTAGGATAGAACCAAATATGACTGACAAAAGGAAAGTCAATGAAATTATTTCTAATGATATTCTGATATACTCCTAGACTAAGCCTAGTGTAACCACCATGAGAGAGACTTCATCCAGTAACTGGTAGAGAGCCTGAGCCAAACATTAGGCAGAGCTCAGGAAGTTCTGCAGAACATGGGGAGGAAGGATTGCAGGAGCCAGAGGGGTAAAGGACACTACAAGAGCATGACTGACATAATCTACAAATAGGGTTCATACAGGGCTCACAGAAACGGGACCATTCACTTCAGTTTAGTTCACACAGCCTGTACAAATTTGAGCTAGGTCCTCCACCTCTGTTATGTTTGTATAGCTTTTGTCTTTGTGGGACTCTTAATAGTGGGAGCAGGATCCGTCTCTGCCTCTTTAGCCTGCCTTTGTGATACATTTTCATCATTCTGAGTTGCTTTGTGCAGCCTTGATATGCAATTATGTGCTTAGTTTTACTGCAACTTGTTATGCTGTGTTTTTGGGTGATACCCTTGGGAGGCCTGCTCTTTTCTGAAGGACAATTGAGAAGGAGTAAAACTAGGGAAGAACTGGGAGGAAAGGGCTGAGATGAAACTGTAGTTAGGACATAATATATGAGAACAGAAAAAATACAAAATAAAAAGGAATATATTCTTATTAAACACATATTAAGAGGGTATAACTAGTGCTATGTGTTCTGACTACAATAAAATTATAAAATAAATTCTAACAACACCAAAAGAGACAAAAGTGAGAACATTATGTAGTTTGAGCAAATTTCTCAAACTTGTGTTCCTGGTGTTATTGAGAAGGTGATGTAAAAATGTCTATGTTGGCTTCCTCTGCACATATTTTATAGGAAAAATTAGTGACATCTAACATTTTTAAGTCAATGATTTTCTTGCATTTAATTAAGTACAGACAAACAGAAATAGAAAATTGGTGCAACTGAACTTGTGATTGGATAAGAAATGCTGTGTGCTATAAGGTAATGAATGGTTTCAGCATGTGCTTAATTGTAAGGTGCTCTCAGAATTATGAGGAAACAATAATACAGAACAGTTCCTAGGCACTGAAAATCATTACTCTTTTAAAGATAATGGCTAGCACAAGGAAGCCTATATGCTGAAAGCTTAGGGTTTTAGATGGAAAATATTTTGCAGAAAGAAAAACAAAAGAAAAAAAAAAAGAGTTTCCATATGCTAATTGTTTGTTACCACTCTTTCACTCTTTAATTTATACAGCAATTTTACTGGAGATTTATTTCCTGAAATATTTTACATTTTGAATTATATTCCTTGAAACCTTCATTTATTGGCACCTGCAGTGCGTGGGTGTACTTCAAGCTTCAGAGGCTGAATGAAGTCTAATTGACTTTATTGTTGGCAAACAAAGCATTGTTTCTTTTTGAATCCAGAATTAAAATGATTTGGCTATCCTTAAGATACACTACAAGTCCACCGAAATGCTTCTATTGAAACCCATGAGAGAATGGAAGTCCATTTGTATGTTGTCACATCATTTTGATTTGTTACTTTCCTTTTAAGATTCAAGCTGAATAACCATAAAGGAGAATCCTTAAGTACTGTACATAGAAAATCCTTACTGAACATTTTTGAAAGACAGTATAAACTCATCAGAGATGATTGAGCTGAGGGAAACTGCCTCGATATTTTCCACAGATGTACTGAGAAAATTAGGACTAGGCTATGATGAGCTCAAAAACATTCCAACTTTCAAAATATAAACATCACCAGGAATGTTATGCAAATTACAATAATGGTGAAAGAAAGTTTTAGCACCATCATAATATTCCATTTTAAAGTGAAAACATCTGTGAGATGCAGTAACTTCATTACCATCAACTAAGTTTGCAAGGAGTTCTCTTTTTCCATAGGATCATATATTTTGCAATGAGAGAGAAACTAGAAAGCAAATACATTTCATGATACCATGGCATTGTGTTCCATATTTAGAAACTGTAGCCACAGCTTCTCCTGTATATTTAACAGGGGACTAAAACTCACATGAAAATTATGTTCCTCTTTCAAAAAGGTTCCAGGGTTAGCTCACATATATTTTGAAAACTTAAAGCTCCTTTCTCAAGTACACAAAAAAAATTACTTTTGAGCTCAGGACCTACATTTCAGCCCACAAAATATATGGATTTTACTTCAAAGTAGCTATAAGAAACCACACTGTAGCTTCCCCAGGATACACTCTCTTAATGTGTCCTGTCAAGCCTGTGTCTATCTGAGAACAATTGAATAGCGTGATCATTAGACACCAAATGTTTTTGGTCACTAATATATAAAATTATCATTCAGAATTACTCTGCTCAAGACTGATCATATTTTATCCAGGAATACAGTTATAACTATTTTGACGTATTCATCTGTGAATCCTGATAGCAATAAAAGGTGAATGTGGAGTAAGGCTTATGCTCTGTTTGTGGGACCACCCCTGGGAGCTCTGTTTGCCTAATTTCTTCACTGCAGAAACTGCACAACGTTGATCCAGAAAATGTGGTAACTGATTTTCTCTTTGGCTGTGTTACTTTTTCTTTTCTTTTTTTTTTTTTTTTTTTTTCACAAACCGTTGTTTTATGCCAAAGTGCTTTCCCCCCAAATTTTTGGAACCACTTTAAAAATCAGCAGGGATTTTATTATTATGCAGCATGAACTTACTTTAGTGCCTGTCACAAATATAAACTATAATGTAATATGGCTTATGTTGTTTGGTTGGGGTGTGTGTGTTTGTGTTTTGTTTCGATTTTCTTGAATCTTAGGCAAGAGAATTTTCTGGAGCCCAGCACTGTCATGTATTACCATGCATTACAGTTCATCATTACCAGGAACAAGGAGCGCTATAACAGAGAATGCCGGGCAGAAGCACAACAGCATAGAACTATGCAGGGGAGAATGGTCTCACACACAGAGACAGCAGACACACACACACACACACACACACACACACACACACACACACACCACCATTAAGAAGAATTATGTCCTGAAGAGTACTACAGTGGCAGAAACTGCACGTTTAACCTTTGTGAGTGCCATCTCTAATCTTCTGGCCAGCCTGCCACAGCACTTCCTTCAGGAACTGAGGAGCAGGTCAATCTAATCTTCTCTCAAACGGATGTTGAAAACAGCAAAAATATTTTCAAATTCCTGACTTAACTTTGTTTTTTATTCTGAAGTAATAACAGTGCGTCACGGAGAACAAGTTTAAAAAAGCAAGGAACAAAATGATTTCAGTGCAATGTGTCTCCCCCCCCAGGCCAAAAAAATTAAAGATCTTGTGTGGAATTATCAAATTGCTTTATTATAAACAAGCTCAACGTTCTTTCTTTCTTTCTTTCTTTCTTTCTTTCTTTCTTTCTTTCTTTCTTTCTTCTTTCTTTCTTTTTGTTTTTGTTTCTCTGTGTAGCATTGGCTATCCTGGACTCACTTTGTAGACCCAGCTGGCCTTGAACTCACAAAAATCCACCTGCCTCTGCCTCCCTGAGTGCTAGGATTACAAATGTGTGCCACCACAGCTACATTTTCTTAATGATTAATATATGAAAGATCACACTGATATTTCCTGATATTATTAATTTAAAATTTTGTCGATGTGTGCTGGTGCACAAATATATACATGCATGTGACAGAGGTGAGCCTTGGCTAAGGAGCTCTTACCCTGTGGTTCTTAGCTGACTGAGTAGCAAGCCTCAAAGGACCTTCTATGCTTTGCCTCACCATCACAGGCTCTATGTCCACTTGCTGCTACCATGCTTGGCCCCTTCTTAAGTGGACTTTACAGAACCAACCAGCTTATCATTATTTGGTGAGCATTTTAAAGAATGAATTATCTCCTCAGTTCTAAATTGCTAAGATTAGAGAAAAAAATCTATTACAATCAAAACATGAAAAGAGTGAATTTTATTTTAAACAAAGCTAGTTTTAACTTCATCATTAGGGCTCAAATACTCCATTAGGAAGAAAGCAGAAAGTTTTATATAGCTTCTATAACTGTATAAAACTTGGAAGAACAGCTCTTGCAACCACAGATATGACAGATATTACACATGAAGCTCAAATACATGCTGTCAATGTCATTAGATGTTGCTAATTTTAAAAAACCTCTTTAATTTCTAAATTATCTTGTAGGTCATATGGAAATAGAAGTGACTATTTAAGGCCTAGGGAACTTTACAGAAATACATAAGTTGCAATTTTCTTCATGTTCCTAAGTGAAAAATTAACTGAGAGATTATAAACAACCAAAGTACTAAGAAAACTGTCTAAATGTGCTTAGTTACTCATTTTTTATGCTTGGCTTTCTTTAAGCAAATTTTATTCAAAAGTATTAATCACAATATTTACTCAATATAAATAACTTTACTGAAACACTCTGCTACAGAATGACACATAATTAAATTTTATTTAAGCAGTTTTTTTCAAAGATTTTTTTTTTGTGTAGACTTACTAATTTGGCATGGAAGATAAATTTATAACTAATTATTTATTCTTGATTTCCAGACCATCTACTTGTTAGATGGATTGGTTATAATTTCTAATTTCACCAGTGAATGATTAATTGCTACAATAGTTGGTTACCCAGTATAAACACCTTCCCAGCCACAGAAATTATATGAAATAAAACATCACCAATTTTAAAGGAAAGAAACATTGAGAACATAAACGATGAGAGAAGAAGCATTAAGCAGGTGGCACTCTTGGTCACTTTCTCAAGTATCTCTGTGCCACAGGGAAGTTAGGGGTGTCGAAAATCACCTCACAGTCTTGCTCAAGTTGAGGTAGAGGAAGCAGAATTCACAGAATTCTCAGAGTAAAATATTAAAAAAATGGAAGGCTCTTAACAGTATCATTTGTTTGTTTGTATATTATTCATGTATTGCTGAAGGAGGCAGCAGGATACTGTTCTGCACAAGTGAAAGGGGGCTTCCCTATTGCTGAGCAAGGAATCCTTACACAGCACGAGGTGCTGGGACAGACTCAGTAATCAAAGATGGGTAAGTACAGTTTGTATTCACAGAAATTAGGGAGCTTGAGCCTAAGAGACACTGGGTGGTGGCCTCAGCAAATACTTTCAGAAAGAGATTAAATTTTACACAAAATAAAGGATACTCTGTGGCAAAGATTAGAAACAAAATCTTTGTAGCAAACCCTGACAAAATCAAACATATATGCAAGTAACTAGAAAAGAAAAAATAAGCAAGGTCTTAAAACAACCATAAAAATCTTATAAATATTTAAAGATTCATGGAAAAATAATTATACTGGAAGTAAAGAGAAATGGAAGACAAAATATCAAATTGTGTTTCTGTAAGCAAAGTAGGAGGCAGTATTATAGAAAAAAAATAGATCATTGGACACAGTAAAAAGTATTAAAGAACTGAGAATTCACACACATATAAACCTCACCAAAATACGATTAGATAAAACTTTAAGGAAAAAAGAATTTCCCATCCGTAAATGTTAAGATATGAAACAGAAAAATATACATGTAACTGGAATATCAAAAACTAACAAACAAAATTATCTAGAAAGAAGTGAGTGATTTATAGAAATAATGACCATATATCCCCAGACTATGTTAAAAGCGATGGTATACAAATATTAAGATGGCCAATGAAACTCAAGTATATTAACCCCCCCAAAGAAAAAGAACCCTCAAAAATGTCATAGATAAAGAGGCAGCCTGTAGGTTAGCCAAAAGAAACCATAAAGAACATCACTATTATCAAACCAGCAGCTATAATGCAGTAGGTGTGTTTCCTTTTAAATTTCTGATAAAATAATTCGGTAATACTAAAATAAAGTTTGTAGCATATGCAAAATAAAAATAGGGCATAACTTTGACATAAACATAATTGAAAGCTAGAGCCTTTATAGAAGCAGGGATTGTAGCTGAAGAGGTTCTCTGGTATTCCAAAGATCTGGACAGAAAACTTCATCCCCAGCTTAATAAAAAGAAGCTAACGCAACTGTAGTCTGTGAAGGCTAATATTTGTACAGAACTGAGAAAATAAATAGAAAGATTGAGCATGTGGCACTGGCTATGTAGTCATGAATGCAACAGGATTAAGGGAGTCAAGGAATCTTACAGCACCATCCCATAGAGCCAAACTGAAGCCGGAAAATATATGGAAAAGTCCTAGTCTATGAACAGAGGTCCTAAGATGTCTAAATGAATCTATAATAGCAAACCTTAAATCACAGTGGAAATCATAAGATGTTGGAGATGATAGGACCATGAGAGATCTGCCAAGAAAACCCAAGGCAGGAAGTAGGCAGAAGTCAAATGAGAGATTCAGGTACTACAGAAAACAAAGCTTGCCCCAGACTGTTTACTTAAGCCTTTGGAGCCCAGCCACACCAGTTTTGGATACCAAAACCAGGAACTGGGCTGTGAGATTTGGTGTTTACTATGCTGGGGTTTTGTCTTGCTTTGGTCCATTCCTTGCTACAATCTTATTTCTCTTATTTTGGAGAAGATGATTTACTCTCATTGGAAAAAATGTACCTGTTCACAGTTAAATGACTGCAGTGAGTGTGGATGACACTTGGGCTGGGTTTTCAAAATGTTAGCATTGTTAAATTGTTATGGGAACTTTTGATATTTAACTAAATGCATTTTTAAATTATAATATCGTGACATGAGACTATTGAGACAAGCCATAGAAGATTTACAGATTTAAAATGAGATGTTTGGGCTGAAAATTGGCAAGGTTTGAAATTTTGATAATTAGTATTTGTTTTCAACTTGATAGAGTCTAGAAAAACTTCTAGGTACCTTTGTGTAAAAACATCTGTCAGAAGTGTCTGTTATTCATACTAAATAAGTTAGCTGGGAGAGGAGTTTGAGTAGAACAGCTGAATTGAACCAGCCAGTTATGAATGAGCTCAGAAATAACAAAAAAGGGTGGTGAGCTTATTAAGCAATGTGTCTCAGAGACTGAAAACATTCTAGACGTAGCTTAGATTGTATGCAAGCTAGAAGCTTCCAGGACTAGGTCTAAGTTAGCAGACACAGACAATCAGTCTTCACCCTAAGACAACAACTGAAATAGGTGAATAAAAGTTTATTTTACATATGGTACTCAATGTGGTTGGTAAGAAAACCCCATATGATAAAAGAAGAAGAAGGAGAAGAGGAAGAAGAAGAATAGAAGAAGAAGAAGAAGAAGAAGAAGAAGAAGAAGAAGAAGAAGAAAAGAAAAGAAAAAGGAGAAGAAAGTCTACAATGTTGTAGAAGCAGAGGACATCTGAAAAAGACATTGCAGAGGACAGGAGACATGTGACAGAAAGCCACAGAAAAGAGATTTTTTTTCTGGGACCATCTCCAGAGGCAGATTCAGTTCTTCGAGTTTTACTGGATGACCGAAGAGACTCTGAGACATCAGAGCAAGGAGAACCTTAAGCCCAAAGCAAGGAACAATGAAGGAGCCTCTGAGACAGTTAATCACAGTAAGACGCCCCAAAAGACAATTTTAATTATATAGACAAATTTTCCTGCATTAAAAACGGGAAACTCCATTTGAGATCTAAATTGTGAACAAAGGTAGGAGTTGAAGGGATAGAAACAATGCTTAAAAAAGACCTTGCAGTACTCATTGCAGTTATGAACACCAGAGTAAACCCCTCTCTACTGTCAATTGCAATATTTATATTTTTCCTCTCAAAAAAGGTTGAAAAATCTGTACAACAAGAAAAAATAGCTATGATAATACAAAGGCTTGAGAGACAAGAGACAGAGGAACTAAGAGAACAGAAAATACTGAATAGTAACCTATCATATCTAAAGAAATTGAGGAACAAAATAGACAGCCCACTTATATTGGCTAAGAAGCTTGTCTTGCTGTAGTGTAACCTATCTCACTGGCATGGAGCTGGGCCTGGAATGAGAGTGCCTAAATGTCTAGTTAATGTGTGGATTCATAAAAATCTAATTGTACTTGATAAACAGAAAGGGAGAATAAGATTAGCTCAAAGACACTGGATTGTGGGGGCAAAAGCTATTGAATGAGAACAATCTCTACACTTTAAAGATGTTTTAACACTAAAACAGAACCTGTTATGTTGGAATAAAGGTTGTCCCTATATTTCTGTAAGTGATAAAGGTTGTAAAAATTTGACAAAGATCTAATCAGAATAAGAGAAGCTTCCAAATAAATGGCATGACTCAAGAAAGGGACTCAGAAAGACAGCAATACAGAGTACCATGCAGAAAGCAAATTCCTGTTTATGGAGACAGCTTAACATACCAGCTGAAGATAGAAGACTGGCAGATTGGAAAACTTTGATGCTGAAATAGACTATTACTGAAGAACAGATGATAAAGACTACAATTATGGAGGATTATCACATCAGTGGCTGCGGGGATCTTCATAAGGACATTTGTTCTGTTAAGTTTGTGGGACTGATAAATGTTTCTATTGTAAAAGTTAAACTTTGTATAATTTTTATCTTAAATAGAAAAGAGGAAGTTGTAGAGGAATTTAAATTCAGAACATAGCTGCTCTGGCAAGAGATGACATCCAAAGAGCTTATAGGTCTGTGTGATCTGATGAGAATATAAACATGCCTTCAATCCAGGGTACAAAGACAAGCAAATATTAGTTTAAGGCCAGCCCAGAGCTTTGAACAAGAAAGTATGATCTAAGTAGATAGTAAGTAAGTCACAGAGGCTAAAAACATTCTAGGCATAGATTGTGTGGACATTAGAAGCTTCAAGGACTAAGACTAGGCCTTGGTTAGCAGACACAGGAAGTAAGCCTCCATGAAAACAATTACCTCAGGAGAATAAGAGTTTCTTTTATACACTTGTAGATGAATATTTAAACTGGATTTTGCTTTGGGCATGGTCATGAGGGATTATCTTGATAAGGATAAAAAGAAGCATAAAAACCTCCTCTTTTATATTCTGATAGTAGGTAGCACAATCTCCTCCTAGGCTACACCAAAAGGTAAAAGATACCTTAGGTCACTTGATCTTTCTTTGCTTCCGACTGCTGCTACAGTTTTATCTGTTAACAGGACTTCCCTATCATGATGGACTCTACCATGAAACTGTGACTGCACATAAAGCCATTTTATCTAATTTTATTTTTCTCAAGATATTTTTTGACAGCTACAGGGAAAATAGCCAAGACATTTCAAAACACTTAAGATTAAAAATACACTTTTACAGGTAATATTTACACAAATCAAAATATAAATTAGAGATATGATTAAATGTTTTAAAATTATATCAGGAATTCAACAAACAATGACTTGTTTTTTCTCATTTTTACATACAAAAAATGAAACAGTGTATTGGTTTTAGCAGGAAGTGTACAATAATTCAATATAGTGTTTTTCAATGAATGAGCAAATTAAAAAAGAAAATTGTTTTCCATAGAAAATTATTTATAATAAATGTTATAAACACATTCCACTCTGGCCCTAGCCCTGTCCTACACTTCAGGAGTGGTCTGGACTTAGTAATTTGATGCCAAAGAAAACATGAAGCTAAAAGTAAACACCTCATAGAAAAGCGATGCACATTGTCTTTACAGGTGATACCCTGTTGATATTTTCTACCTGTCACATGTTACAGGAAGAGAACATTACCTCTGTCATCTTCTTATTCCGACACCAACCACTCTCTAAAAAATTGCCAAAAAATTAAAAATTAAAAGATCATCAGAGCAACGTAAAAAGAAGAGATTTTAAAAATAACCAACCTGACTTAAAATTAAAAAAAAAAAAACAACTATTAAAGACATTGAAAATATGTCTCAGATGAGAATAATCTAAGCAGAACAGGTAACAGTATGTCACTTGGTATCCTGGAAATAATGATGGGACAAAGAAATTGTGTTTCCTGTGAAGCTATACCATTCAACCATGAACAGACTTTAGTTAATACTAGTGAGCCAGTATTAATATCTTTTGACTGATGTGCCACACTTGTGATATATATATAAAAAAAATCTTAATATGAGGGGATGATAAATGATGTGGACAGAGGGAGAGTAGATTCTGTGGATTCAAATTTACAAATTTACATCTTTGTTGTAGCTCCATCCCTCTTTCCTGCCCTCCCCCTCCCTTTTCTCTTAAGAAAAGTGGTGCTCTCTTTCCAATCCAGCCAAGCTCATCACGTTTCATTAGGACTGAGCAAGTCCTTGTCCTCAGTGGCCTGGCAAGGAAGTCCTGCCAGGGTGAAGTGATCAAAACAAAACAAAACAAAACAAAAACCAAAAAAACTGGCAAGCTAGTCTGTGTCTGATGCAATCCCCACTTCCTTTACTAGAGGACCCACATTAGGCCTAGGCTGCCCATCTGCTTTATCTTTGTAAGGGGCCTAGGTTCAGTTCATGCATCAGCCTTGGTTGATGCTTCACTCTCAGCAAGCCCCTCTGGGCCCTGGATAGTTGGCTCTTTGTTTGTCTTCTTGTGGCGTTCCTGTTACCTCCAGGTTGTTTTGTCTTTCCTCCCACTTTTCCACGAGTGTCCCTGTGCATCACCTAATGTTTGGCTGTGAGTCCTGGCGTCTATTTTGAGACACTGCTGGGTAGTGCCTCTCAGAGGACAACCCTAACAAGCTCCTGTCTGCAAATTTAGCAGAGCATCATTTATAGTGTCAGGGTTTGATAGGGTGGGTCTCTGGTTGGGCCAGGAGTTGGTTGGACATTTCCTTACTCTGTGCTCAATCTGCTCTATCTTTATCCCTGCACATCTTGTAGGCAGGGAAAATTTTGGGTCAAAGTTTTGGTGGGTGGGTTGGTGTTCCCCTCCATCTGCTAGGAGACTAGTCTAATTAGAGGATGTCCTATTCAGTCACTATGGATGATAGAAGTCTCTGCTTGAGTACCCCTCATTATCCTCCCAGGAGCCTACCCTAACTTAGGACTCCAGCTTGTCACAGAGATACCCCCAACCACAGCTTCTCTTTTTCTCTACATTCCTATCCTCTTGCCCTTGCTTTTCCCAGTTTTGTCCTCTACCCTCTTAACTCCCTGCACCCCCTCTACTACCTTGTTTCTTTGCTACATCCACTACCTCTGTCTATCTCCCCTTCTCAGTGAGATTTATGCATCCTCCCTTGGGTCGTTTATGTTACTTATCTTCTTTGAATCTGTGCTTTCTAATATGCTTATTTTGTACTTTATGGCTAAAATCCACTTATAAGTGAGTATGTACCATGTGTGTTTTTCTGGGCTTGGGTTACCACACCCAGAGCAGCCCACGTATAGGACTTTTCACCATGACTGGATTCTGTTTGAGACTGGCGCTATGCATGTCTCCTGGCCCAGTATTCAAGCGTTCTCTCAATGACAAAGGAAGTTTCCAAGATTTGTCTGTTGCAGAGGAACTTCCCAGGGACTGGGACCTGTGCTCCCTCTAGCCAGATCTGCACAGGTTCCGCAAGATTTTGTGTGACTCCTGAACCCTGGAGACAGCTTTGGAGGCCTGAAATAGTGGTCCCTTGCTCCCCTCCTATCAGCGAAACACCAGTGTTTGGGCGGTCAGCTGTGACATTATTCACTGAAATCACAGTCTCTGGCCATCTGCTACTCAAATACAGTACATTGCTATCTTGGATTCTCGAATCCAGTTTTCAACCCACAACCCCACATGTTTTCATGGAGGTCTGCTTACAACAGGAAACCCAGGAAATCTTGGTACTAAGAACCTCAGAGGCAAGGTTAGCACCCAAAACCTTACAGGACACAGAGGCCTCAAAAACACCAGGTGACACACCTTATTGGACTTGAAGACTCACTAGTCACCTGAAGACCACGCCAGGCAGACCAGAACACAGAAAGAAAACAAAGATCAAAGGGAATATAAACATCCCCAAACCACCACCCATCCAACAACTATAGCGCCAAAGACTATAAAACCCAGATGGCTAAAGGCCAGTGTAAGAACACAATCAACAACAGCCAGGGCAATATCTTAACCCAGCTAGCCAGAGCCCAGCTATCCGTCTACTGCAACCCCTGAATAGCCTAATCCAGCTGAAACAGAAGAAAATGACCTCAAATCTAATCTTATGAAGATGATAGAGGCATTTAATAAAAGAATTGAATAAACAATCCCTTAAAGAAATACAGAAAATGCCCTTGTTGTATAGTTGAGCATATTTAGACCAAGGTTAGATAGAAGGGGAGGAGGTCCTCCTCCATCAGGGGACTAGGGGAGGGGCATAGGGGGAAAAGAGGGAGGAAGGGTGGGATTGGGATGAGAGGAGGGAAAGGGCCACAGCCAGGATACAAATTGAATAAAGTGCAATAAATAATAATTTAAAAAATAAAGATGTGTCACATCAGAAAAACAGAAAAATACAGATGAAAAAACAAATAAGACAATTCAAGACATAAAATAGAAATAGAAGCAATAAAGAAAACAAACTCAGGGAAAGTTAGAGATGGAAAACTTAGGTAAGAGAATGGCAAGTACAGATGCAAATATCAAACCTTACAAGAGATGGAGAAAGAACCTCAGACATAGAAAATATAATTGAAGAAATTGCTGCATCAACCACATATAACATTATATCTAAAAAGCTCCTAACATAAAACATCTGTGACATGATGAAAAGACCAAACATGAGAATGATAAGGAAAGAATAAGGAGAAGATTCTCAGGTCGAATATTCAGAAATTATTTTCAACAAAATCATTAAAAAAAAAATTCCTCTAACCTAAAAACAAAAACAAAAACAAAAAAATGAGAAGCCTGTAAATACACGAAAAGCTTATAGATCACCAAATATATTGAACAACAACAAGAAACTCTCCTGCCACATAATAATCAAAACACTAAATATGAAGAACAAAGAAAAAGTATTAAAAGCTTCAAGGTACAAAGGCTAAGTAATATATAAAAGCAGACCTATCAGAATTAACACCAACTTCTCAATAAAGACTCTAAAAGACACAAGGGCATGGGCAGATGTCATATAGTCTGTGAAAAAACACAGAGGCTCTCCCAGATTTTTGTACCCAGCAAAACTTTCAATCACCATAGAGAGAAAAAACAAGATATTACATAACAAAACAAAATTTAAATGATATCTATCCATAAATCCAGCCATATAGAAGATAATAGAAGGAAAACTACAACACAATGAGGTTAACTATACTCAAGAAAACATGGGAAATAAATAATTCCACACCAGCAAAATTCAAAGAAGGAAAAGACACAAACACATATACACTACCACCACCAACATCCAAATAAAGGAATTAACAATTGGTTATTAATATCTCTTGAAATCATTAGATTCAATCCTCAATAAAAAGAGATAGGCTAACAGAATGGATACAAAACAGAAGCTGTCATTCTGCTAAATACAAGAAACACACCTCTGCATCAAGTATAGTCATTACCTCAAAATAAGGGCTGAAAAAAGGTTTTTCATGCAAGCAGATACAAGAAGCAAGATGGAGTCACCATCCTAATACCTAATAAAATGGACTTTCAACCGAAATTAATCAAAAGAGATGGGGACGTCGACTTGATTGAGACCAAAATGGCATCTCATTTCTGAACATATATGCCCCAAATGAAGGTACCCACATTCACAAAATAATTATTACTAAAGCTTAAATCACACATTGAGCCCCATACATTAATAGTGGGAGACTTCAACACCCCACTATCACCAATGAACAGGTCATGCAGACAGAACTCAAACAGAAATACTGAAACTAACAGATGATAAGAATGGGTCTAATGGTATCACATTGCACCCAAACACAAAAGAATATACCTTCTTGTCAGCAACTCACAAAAACCTTTTCCTAAATTGACCGTATACTTGGCCATGAAGTAAGTCTCAATATCTACAAGAACATTGACATTACCTCCTGTATCACTTCAGACCACCATTAATTAATGATAGATTTCAAGAACAACAGAAAAAACAGAAAGCCTACAAACACATGGAAACTGAGAAATGTCCTACTCAATTACTAATGAGTCAAGAAAGAAATAAAGAAATTAAAGTCTTTCAAGAATTCATTGAATATATACCATATATGTCTTTCTGCTTCTGGGATAGCTCACTCAGAACGATCCTTTCCAGTTCCCACCATTTACCTGCAAATTTCATGATTTCCTTATTTTTCATTGCTGAGTAATATTCCATTGTGTAGATGTACCACAATTTCTGTATCCATTCTTCAGTTGAGGGACATCTGGGTTGTTTCCAGCTTCTGGCTATTACAAATAAAGCTGCTACAAACATGGTTGAACAAATGTCCTTATTGTGTAATTGAGCTTCTTTCCAGAAACTCATATTCCAACCAAGTACCAGGCATGGAAATAACCTAGAACCCCTGCACATATGTAGCCCATGGCAGTTCAGTGTCCAAGTGGGTTCCATAGTAATGGGAACAGGAACTGCCTCTGACATGAACTGATTGGCCTGCTCTTTGATCACCTCCCCCTGAGGGGGGAGCAGCCTTACCAGGACACAGAAGATGACAATTGCAGCCACTCCTGAAGAGATCTGATAGACTAGGATCAGAAGTCCTCTCAGTGGACTTGGGGGGGGGGGTCATGTGTGAAGAAGGGGGAGGGGAGGTGGGATTAGGAGGTGAGGTTTATGGGGGGATACAAAGTGAATAAAGTATAATTAATAAAAGTTAAAAAAAGAATTCATTGAAAATAAATGAACATCATACCCATACTTATTGGACAAATGAAAGCTGTGCTAATAGAAAAGCACATAGCTCTAAGTGCCATCATGAAGAAATTAGTGAGATCTTATACTAATGACTTCATAGCACACCTGAAAAGCTCTAGAACAATAAGAAAAGCAAACATATACAAAAGGAGTAGATGGGAGGAAATAATCAAACTCAGGGCTGAAAAAAAAAAATAGAAACAGAGAGAACAACAGAAAGAATCAATGAAAAATGATTCAATGATTCGGGTTTCTGAGAAAATCGGCAAAGTAGGCAAACCCTTAGCCAGACTAACTAAAAGGCAACTAACAAAATTTAAAACTAACAAAATCAGAAATGAAAAGGGGACATAACAAAAGACAATGAGGAAACAAACAAAATAATTAGGTCTTACTTCAAAAGCCTATACTCAACAAAACTCGAAAATCTAAATGAAACAGAGAATTTTCTTGAGGGATATAACTTACCAAAGTTAAATCAAGACTAGGTAAATATAACCCATAAGGAAGTAGAAGCACTCATTAAAATCTCCTATTCCCAAAAGCCCACAGTCAGATGGCTTTCGTGCTGAATTGTACCAGGCTTTCAAAGAAGAGCGAATATCAATACTCCTCAAATTATTCTACAAAATAGAAACAGAAGGAACACTGCCAAATTAATTTTATGAAACCACAGTCACCCTGATTTTAACCACAAAAGACTAAACAAAGTTAGAACGAGAATTTCAGACCAGTTTCACTTATGGACAGTGACACAAAAAATTTCAATAATACATGTGCAAACAATCCAAACATATCTCAAAAAGATCATTCACAATGATTGAGTAGGCTTTATCCCATGCTGGGATGGTTCAACATACTAAAGTCTGTCACTGTAACCCACCATTTAAACAAACAGAAAGAAAGAAAGAAACAAACAAACAAACATCTGATTACCTTATTAGATGATGAAAAGCCTTTGACAAAATCCAACACCCATTCATGTTTAAAGTCTTGGAGAGATTATGGACAGAAGATACATACCTAAATACAATAAAGGCAACATCAGCAAGCCAATAGCCAATATCAAATTAAATGAAGAAAAACTCAAAGCAATTCTACTTAAGTCAGGGACAAGATGAGGCTGCCCACTCTTTTCATACCTATTCAATATAGTATTTGAAGTCCTAGCTAGAGCAATAAGACAACTAATGAATATCAAGGGGATACAAATTGGAAAAGAAAAGGTTAAAGTACCTCTATGTGCAGATGTTATGATACTATTCATAAATAATCACAAATAACTACTAGGAAACTCCTACAGGTGATAAACATCTTCAGCAAAGTGAGTAGACATGAAATTAACTCATAAATTACAGTAGCTTTTCTGTACATAAACAATAAGCAGGTAGAGAAAGAAATTAAGAAAAGAACACCCTTCACCTTCAATACAAAATGTCTTGGTGTCACTCTAATCAAGCAAATGAAAGAACTGTATAACAAGAACTTCAAGTCTCTGAAGAAAGAAATTGAAGAAGATATCAGACCTTGGAAAGATCTCCCATGCATCAGTCAGATCAACATAATAAAAATGGCCTTCTTACTAAAAGCACACTACAGACTGAATGCAATTACCATCAAAAAATCAACACAGCTCTTTAAAGATCTTGAAAGAACAATTCTCAACTTCATATAGAAAAAAAAATCAGTATATAAAAAAAGAACTTCTATCACCATTCCTCATTTAAAGCTTTACTACAGAGAAACAGTAATAAAGACTGCATGGTATTGATCAATGGAATTGAATCAAAGACTCAGAGATAAATTCACATACCTATGGACACTTGATTTTTGACAATGAAGCCAAAAACACACAATGGAAAAAAGAAAGCATCTTCAACAAATGGTGCTGGTCTAACTGGATGTCTGTATGTAGAAGAATGAAAATATATCCATATCTATCATCCTGCACAAAACCTAAATCCAAGTATATCAAATACCTCGACACCAAATCTAATAGAAGAGAAAAATGGGGACTAGCTTTCAACTCATTGGCACAGGAGAAAACTCCATGAATGTAATACCAACAGCTCAGGTACTAAGATCAACAATAAATAAATGAGACCCCATAAAGCTGAAGAGCTTCTGTAAGGCAAAGGACAGTATCAATAGGACAATACAGCAGCCAAAAAAAATGGGAAGAGAGCTTTACCAACTGTACATCAAGTAGAGGGCTAATATCCAAAATACATAAACAATTCGAGAAATTAAACACTGACAAACAAAGTAACCTAATTTGAAAATGGGGTACAGAGCTAAACAGAGAATTCTCAACAGAGAAATCTCTAATGCCTCAAAAACACTGAAGTAACTGTTTTGTATCCTTAGTCAGCCAGGCAGTGCACATCAAAATGACTCTGAGATTCCATCTTACTCCAGTTAGAATGGCTATGATTAAAAACTCAAGGGGCAGCACATGCTGTGGAGGTTGTAGAGAAAGGGGAACACTTCTTCATTGGAGTATAAACTTGTATGACAACTTTGGAAATCAATCTGGTGGGTTCTCAGAAAATTGGGATTAATTGTATTTCAAGACCCAGCTATAGCACTCCTGGGCATATACCCAAAAGATGGTCCACCATAGCACAAGGACATTTGCTCAACTATGTTCATAGTGGATTTATTTGTAATAACTAAAAACTGAAAACATCCTTGATGTTCCTCAACAGAAGAATGTATAAAGAAAATACCACATATTTACACAATGTAATACTACTCAGCTATTAAAAACAAGGCCATCATGAAATTTGCAGACAAATGGATGGGAACAAGAAAAGATCACCCTCTGTAGGAGAAAACAAGTAATAGGACAGGAGTCTATGCAGAGGGCCTCTGAAAGACTCTCCCTAGCATTGTATCAAAGCAGATACTGAGACTCATAACCAAACCTTCAGCAGAGTGCAGTGAATCATATAAAAGAAGGGGGAGTTAATATGACCCAGAGAGGACAGGAGCTCCACAAGGACCAAATATATCAGAGCACAGGGGTCTTTTATGAGGCCATATATAAATATAACCTGAAACCCCTGCTTGGATATAGCCCATGTTAGCTCAGTATACAAGTGGGTACCCTAGTAAGGGGAACAGGGACTATTTGTAACATGAACTCAATGGCTGGCTCTTTGACTTCTCCCCTGTGCCCCCGAGGGAGGAGCAGCCCTGCTAGGCCACAGAGGAGGACTTTACCAGCCCTGAAGATACCTGATTAGCTATGGTCAGATGAAAGGGGAGGAGATCCTCCCCTAGCAGTGGACTTGGAAAGGGGCAGGGAGGAGATGAGGGAGGGAGGGTGGGATTGAGAAGGAATGATGGAGCAGGGTACAGCTGGGATACAAAGTTAATAAATTGTAACTAATATTAAAAATATTAAAAAATTAAAAGAAAACAAGATGGATGACTACTGGGAAACTCCATTCAAAGTGAACCTCCATATATGCGCGCTCACACACACACACACACACACACACACACACACACACAAAAGAGAGAGGAACACCTCATTCACACACTTAAGTGTTGGATTTTATGGATACTGGCTAAGTTTATGTATCAGCTCTGGTTCCAAAATATGTAGCAAATCACCCAGTGTTGCAATTCCAGCAGGGTTCAGGCAAGCACACAAACAGATATATAACTTCACACATATAAACAAACAAATAGCGGAAAATCGTCTACTTCTCCAAATTCAACTTGGTCATTCAAATTTTAAGATATTTTGAACTCAATGTGTTCTGAGTCCTAGACAGCTTGCTTTATTATAAAAGCTACTATTTATAAAACACATGCTTCTTGGAAATACCTCTAGAACATTCCAGTTTAAGTACTAAGAAAGAAATATGTAAGTGGCAAGGAAGTTGCCCCAAGTTTCAGAATGAAAAGGGGACAAAGTTAAAGTTAGAATTGTGTCTTTACTTCTTCAAACTTTGCTCTTTTTTTTAAGAGCATCATTTTAATACTTAGGGAAAAATAAGTGCAATACTGTATTGAAGAAGATCTCTTAAAACAGGGCTGAAATTTTATGTGAGTGTCAGGTGTTTGTGAATACCAAAAAAATAAAAATAAAAAGATCATGAAAGTGAAAAAAAAAAGAAATGAAAAGATCATCCCGAGTGAGGTAACTCAAACCTAGAAAGATATACATAATATACACTTAGTTATTAATGAATATTAGCCATAAAGTACAGGATAACCATGCTACATTTCACAGACACAAAGAAGCTAAGTAACAAGAAGGGTTCAAGGGAGGATGCTTGAATCTCATTCAGAAGGGGAAATAAAACAAGCATTGATGGTGGATGGAAGGAGGTATTTGGTTAGGAGCAGGGATTGGAAGTGGTGCAGGGGTTCAAATTAAGATTAGGGAGAGCAAGGGGAAACACGGTCAATGTAGAGTTTTCAGAAATCTGAAGTGGAGGGCATTTCTGGGATATGCCAGAGACCAAGAATAAGGATGCAAGTACCAACCTATCTGAGGGTCATAGCAGTGAGTGATAGAGAGGCTCAAGTGACCACCTTCTGAAGCCAGGCAGGACTTCCAGTGGAGACATAAGGACATCAACCCACCCACAAAACCTTTGACCCAAAATTTGACCTGCCTATGAGATGTGCAGGTACAAATGCGGCCCTACTTGAGACCCATCACATGGAAGAAAACCAACACCTGACACTATTAATGTTAGTCTGCTATGCTTGCAGACAGGACCCTCTGAGAGGCTTCACCTTGCATTTGATGGGAACAGTTGCAGAGAAACACAACCAAACATTAGACAGAGCTTGGGAAGTCCTATGGAAGAGTTGTGGAAATAACTGAGGGAGCTGGAGGGTCAGGGACTCTACAAGACCTACAGAATCAACTAACCTGGGCCAGTGGGGGCTCATCGATATTGAACTACCAACCAAAGGGCAGACATACATGGACTAGGCCCCCTGCACATATATAGCAAAAGTGCAGCTTGGTTTTCATGTGGGTCCCCAGAAACTTGAGTGAGGGACCTCTCTGACTCTGATACCTATGTTTGGATCTTGTTCCCCTAACTAGGCTGTGCCTTGGATGGCCTCAGTTGGAGACAGTGACCCTAGTACTGCAAATATGTCATGTGCCAGCATGGTTTAGTACTCATGGAGGTCCACCACCTTTTCAGAGAAGTAGGAAAGGTGAGAATAGGAGGTTATTATGGAGGCTGGGAGGAGAGGAAGGCTACACAAGATGATATAAATCATAAACAAATAGAAAAATACCTTCCAGGTTTCTACCGACAATAGAAAAGATTGAAAGTAAAATTGAAGCATCTTTCCTTGGCTTCTTTGGGTCTGTGGATTATAGCATGATTAGTCTGTACTTTATGGCTAGTATCCACTTATAAAACAGTACATACCATATATGTCTTTCTGCATCTGAGTCACCTCACTAAAGATGATCCTTTTGTGTTTCATCCATTTGCTTGCTAATTTCATGGTGTCCTTGTTTTCAATAGCAGAGAAGCATTCCATTGTGCAGATGTGCTACATTTTCACACATACATATACACACACATTAACTTATTTTCTTATTCACTTTACATTCTGGTTGTAACCCCATCACTCCTCCTCTTCTACTCCTACCATCTTTCCCCTCTCTCTTCCCCTCAGAAAAAGGGCATATCCCTTTCCTATCCACACCAGTTGCATCAGGACTGAGTGTGTCCTCTGCCCCTATGGCCTGGAAAGGCAGTTCCTCCAGGGGGAAGTGGTCAAAAACCTAGCAAGTGAGTCTGGTTTTGGTGGTTTACTTCATTCTTTATCCATTCTTCACTTGAGGAACATCTATGTTGTTTCCAGTTTCTAGCTATTACAAATAAAGCTGCTATGAACATAGTTGAGCAAGTGTCCTTGTGGTATGGTAGAACATCTTTTGATTATATACCCAGTAGTGGTATAGCTGGGTCTTGAGGTAGATATATTCCCAATTTCTTGAGAAATCTCCAAATTGATTTCCACTGGGGTTGTATAAGTTTGCGGTCCCACCAGCAATGGAGGAGTGTTATCCTTTCTCTACAACCTGTATTTTATCATATTTCACTCATCCTTCCTCAGCTCTTTCCAGATCCTACCCACCCAACTTTGGATTCCTGCCTTTTGCATAAAGAACATTTTGTGCTGCTCAAATATTCATAACTTTGGTATGCCACTTTAACTGCACTCAACGAAAACTGACTCTCTATCTCTTATCAGCTAAGAGTTGCTAAGGTCAATTGCTGGAGCTGGAATTTCATCCTGGGACTCCATCTTCACAGGTCCTGTGATTTCTGTATTAACTATTATGAGTTGATATGTGTAGCTCTCCTGCTGCATCCACAGATACTATTTCCTTATAGTCTTCTACTGCCCCATTTTCTCTTTTGTTTTTGTTTGTTTGTTTTGCATTAAGTTAATGTCTGAGAAATTTTATTGTTACATCATTGCTTAAACCTTGTCTCTCAAAATTTCTTCAGAAATGATTACCTTAAGAGATAGTATTAACCTGTCTCTGTGTTCTCAAGAGTGTTGTTTCCTCTTAATACATTAACATTGATATGAGTGGAGAAAGTACATGGTCCAAATTTGTCTACCAGGCCATCTATGCACTGGTTTCTCCAGACTGTAATTTTTTTCTTTCTCATTATTAGTTAATATGGTGTCTCTTTATTGGATTTTAAGCTTGTGTCCACTTCACAATCATTGTTTTTCATGCAGTCTTTGCACACGTTATTCTTTGATAAACTTATTTTATGTTTCATCACTTCAGAGAGACTTTTCTTATTAGCTTAAGGATAGCTCATTCATCTCATTCATTGTTTTTTATTTTGCATTAACTCCTTTTGCTCTCAACATATCCCTTTCAACCATCTTTGCCTTAGAAAAGAAACTTTTTGTATCTGTCTCTTTTTGTATCTGTATGTATTGTTACATACATACATATAGGATATATACTAATGAAATATTTAATATAAGCACATGGCCATTTAAATTTTTTTTTCAATGCAGTTTATTCAGGAACATTGAACAATCCTCGGACCCCGGGGAAAGCCAGCCCACAGCTTAAATAGCCTCTGGGTAGCCAACCCAGGCGTGCCACGGGGGCAATGCAGATAGGTCCACATACATGGAAGCAAGCCAGATCCTCGGCCTTAGCCAAATGTGGAGTTGTTCGTGACAGAGAGCACTCACCATCGGGAAGGTGGAAGGCAGAAACCAGCTCCATCTTTAAGGCATAGCATTCCGCAGCTCTCTACAGTTCCCCCTTTTTGTTTTAGACGCATCAGGCAAGAGTAGAGGTCTGATCTCTGATATTAGAAATAAATTGGGACTTTGTACAGATGTTCATTTAGGTGTCATCCACCCAAAGAGCATCAGACCCGTCCAATACCTTTTTCTCAGAGGCGGGACCTGGGGCATCAACCCGCATGCAATCAGACATGCTCTTCTCTGGGTCCAAAGCGGCTGACCCTGAGTGCAGTGCTTAGCCTCGCATCCTGAGCGTATCATTTTAGCTTTTTATGGTATCCAACCATGCTTGGGGAGAATGTCCTGCTTCAATGGCTGTAAAGGCCTGAATGATCATGGCTGCATCACACTGTTGTGAGACTCTAATCTTGCATATATACCACAGGCAAACCAAGGAGACCAACACCAGAAGGCCTGCTAATACTCCCATGCCCGCCCATTCCTTCAGATGATTCATGGCTGCAGCAATCCATGTTGATAATCCTGTGGCTAGTCCTGCGTCCACTCCGGTAGAATTTACTGTGACAATGATGGCCATTTAAATTTAAGTTAAACTGAAAATATGTTTCCTCACCTAGATTAAATAGAATTTATGATTTGTGATTTAATAAACAAATATAACTACAGGATAGCATATTAAAGAGGAAATACTATTTCTGCCTTTCCAAGGAGTTCTGAATAGTTATTTTTCCTTGATATATAAGCCTCAAGGGCTAGGACTGCTGCTATTTTTTTCACTGTTATACATCGAGAGCATAGAGCAGTTCCAGACATAGCAAATATTAGCAACTGTATTCATAGATTAGTTTGTTAGGTTAAAACCCCACACACAACAAGTATTTGATCAGCTTCTACATTGAGCAAACAACCAAAGAGCAGATCAATCACAGATTCAAAGAGTATTGTGCACACCAGATGAACAACTTCAGACAACTTCATTGCCTTTTCTACTGCTGTCCCTCATATCCTCTTTCTTCAGAAATACATATGTAGAAAAACAGAATATTCTTTTAGAAAATTTCTATTTTATAGTTCTCCCAGATATAACATGTTGTATCCATAAAAATAGAAAAAGCAGTTACAGAGAAAAATCAGTTGAAGATAAAGAGTAATTACATTTAAATGAAAAACATGATTGGAAAATGCAAGTCCTTGATTGAAACAGTAAACACTAGGCTGATTAGCATAGAAAATTCAGCAAGTGAAGTTGGACACCCTCACTTATGATTTGACCAAAAAAGGAAAACTAAGGAGGAGAAAAGGCAATGGTACTGGAAGCTGAACTTTTGTGAGTGAAGAAATTTCTGAAATTATATGATCTTTTTTAATATAAAAAGAAATAACAAATATCCTTGTTCACTTAAGAAGTGGGTTCCCAATGTGTTTTAACTTTTTTTGAAATTTTGAAATTTTAATATGATTACATCATTTTTCCCTTCTCTTCCCCTCCCCCAACACTTCCATATACTTAGCTCTTTTCAAATTCATGACTTCCTTTTCTCATTGTTACATACATACATATATGTAACACACACACATATTTCTTTAAAGTTACACCCATAGAGTCTCACCAACATGCTTCCCTAAGCAGGACTTGAACAAAGACAACACAAATAGACACAATACCTTATGTTATATGGAAAGGAGAAAGTTCACAAGGCCTCAACTCTAGGCAAAGGACTACAGGCAACTAAGCAATGTTGAGTGTGGGAAAAGTCTTCTCCAGGGTAGAATATACTAATTGGTTATCCTATGCCAAATGGGCAGTCTTGAAAACATACATGCCAGCAACATTATATGGACTGAGTGGTTCCTAAGGTATTTTCAAACTACTTCTCTCAACTTACTAATACTTGCTGGGGAATACATAAAATTCTAATACTTAAGAGTTGTAAATGGATTTTTCAATAAATATTGAATATAAAAATTTACTCACATATTTTCCTCATAAATTAACACTTTTACCAAGATTAAGAAAAGAAGATGAAATAGGCACCAATTAACAAAATGCCTGGGACTTATCAGGTAAGGGAAGTTTATTTTCCTTCAAAAAATCTTGAGGTAAAGTTTTTGTTCCCCTCTCTTTGTTTTCCTCTCCCCTTCTTCTTTTCTTATTTCTTCTGCCTGTTCCTCTTCTTCCTTTTTTTTTTCTTCTCCTGGTTAATCTTACTGTGTTTTATTTTTCCCTGAGGACCTTCATATCAGTGTCTTCAGAAATGCTAGAACAGTGTTCTCCTGAACTGCATGCCAGTCCAAAGTGATTGATTTGATAGCTGAACACTTTTATCTCAGATCTAAGATCTGTATGCCATTCCTAGTGAATGCCAAGCCAGCTTCTTCCTGAAGTACTAAAATTCCTGTCACAGCTTCAGGCATGATTTGCTAGCACTATAAATGTATAGCACTCATTGTAGGAAAATAAACTGTATCTTTCAGTGTGTGTGTTTCTTTTCATGTGTCTGGAAACCTTTCCAGAAGCATCCGGCAGGCCACCTCTTTCATCTCATTGATTGGGGTCTTGTCATTTAGCAATGGCTAAAACAATGATTGGTGAGAGGGATCAACTGCCAGGATAGACTTCAGTAATGAGAATTTATCTCTGCACTGGAAGCTGAGTCACTCATGGCTGGTTACCTCTACACTTTTGTATTTTACTGATAGAAATGGAAAGCAGGTGGCTGATTAGTCAACTAGCATTGGGTGTTTTCACTGTTTCCTAAAATAAATGACATTTATAGGAAGAAGGAAGCTACATAGAAAATGAATTGCCCTGAAAAGCTACTGTGTGGCTGCAGGTTACTGTTGCTTCAGTCTCATCTAGGCCATTTAGGTGTTGATAAACAATGGTGGCACTGCAAGGATTTTGGCCTCTGTAAGAGCACCAACATATGGCAACACCACAGGCCATGGAGGACAGAAAATCACTATTTATAGCCTCTGCTGAAAGTCAGGTAACGAGCCACAAATCAGCTGGTCTTTGAAGCTAAGAGACTCTACTGTCTGACAGATGGCCCTGAAGATGAAACAACCAACTTATTAGTCCTCTGAGGCTTAGCTATACTTAGGTCAGTAGATGCGATAATATATTTGAAGCTATTATGGATGAGGAAATGAGCAACAGAATTTGTGCTCTAGAAAAGACCATTCTTTCGTCAAAACAATGATCTTATGTTAAAGGAACCTGCCTGTTATTTTTGTGATAACATAACATTATTGGCTAAATGTGTGCATATAGATTTACATGTTTATGGATATGTACTTTTAGAGAATGCATATTTATATAAATATATATGATAATTTATGCAAGTCATATACTAATTCATGATCCTCATGCTCTTCAGTTTGGTGTCAATAAGTTTCACTGTAGTCTTTAAGTTTTTTTTAAAAAAAACATTTTCTTGGGCCTTAGAACTGGCTCAGTTTATAAAATGCTTGAGGACGTGAATTTGGCACTATGTGATTGTGACACAAGCTGGATTCATTTGAGAAGACTGAAACTCATTTAAATTCTTGACCAGACTGCTCTGTGGGCGACCAAGCCTCTGAGGAATTTTCTTAATTGATGATTTATGTAGGAGGGGCCAGTTCAGTGTGGGCAGTGCCAGCCCTGAGTAGGTTGTGCTGTGTCAGAAATGAAAGCAAGCTGAATAAGTCCAGAACAAGAAGTCAAAAACTGTACCCCTCCATGGCTTCTGCTCCAGTTCCTGCTTATGCTCCTGCCCTGACTTCCTTTCGTGGTAGACTTACAAGCCATCAAGGGAAATAAAACCTTTCCTCCCTAACTTGTTTGCAGTTATGGTATTTTATCACAGCAATAGAAAAGCTAACTGAAACAAATCCCTGCCATCCGCAATAAAAGCCACAATGGTGAAACAAAGCTTGTGATCCCAGTGCTGGGGGCAGAAGAAGAGGGAACTCTGAGCTTGCCATGCAGCCACTCTATCCAAATAAGCAAACTCCAGGACCAAGAAAAGACACTACCTCCATAATATAAGATATATAAGATTGAGTATGACTAGGGAAATCATGGGGTAATGAACTCTGGCTTCTTCTCTTTTTCTCTGCCTCTGTCTCTCTCTCTGTCTCTTTCTCACACACACACCTCACATGATGAAAATAATAAGCATATGCTGTGCTATGTTTAGGCTAGAGCTTGATTGTCTTTCATGGAGTATGTGCTAGGTACTTTTGTTTTTCTTTTTCCATGCATCAATCACATTAAGTACAAAGGGACAACATAGAATTTATCTAAAGTTATATTGAGTAAACATTTCTGTTTTTGTGGTATCATTTACCCCTCTAGCTTCTCCTGTCCTTGCTCACCCTCTTCTGCAGGGTTCCCAGAGTTCCTCCTAGTGTTTGGCTGTGGTTCTCTGCATCTGATCCCTTCAGTTGCTGGATGAAACCATTACTTGAGCATTAGACTAGGCTCCAGTCTATATTAAGAATCATTTTAGTGATTTTTTTTTCACCAGTCATGTTTGGTTCTGTCCTAGGTCTCCAGACTATCCAGATTCTGGTTCCTGGTCTTCCAGGCAGTGCTAGGTCTGATCTCCTTCTCTTAGCATAAACAGCAAGTTGGACCAGTCTTTGGTTGGCTACTGCCACATGTTCTGTGCCACCTTAACCCCAGCGTATCTTCCAGGCAGGACAAATTGTATGTCTAAGGTTTTGTGAGTTAATATGTCCCAGTTCCACCACTGGAAGCCTGGGCTGGTTACAGAAGATGGATAGTTCAGGTTCCATATCCCCCACTACTAGGAGTGTTCTACAGAGCCACTCTCATAGATTCCAGGGAGTTTCCATTGCACAGGGTTTCCACAGTGTTTCCCCAATGAGCCCTATTTCCAGTCCTCTCTCCCAGTGTTTTCTCCCTCCATTCCTCTCCCATCATTGACTAATCCCTCTTGATCCCAGACCTCCTATAAAATCTATTCAATTTTCTTTTCCCAGGGAGATCCATGCATCCTTCATTGAGCCCCTCCCCTTGTTATATAGTTTCTTTTGGAATGTGGATTGTAGCATGATTATCACCATATTAATTCCCATAGTGGCTGTACAAGTTTGCACTCCCACCAGCAATGGAGAAGTGTTCCTATTGCTCTATGTCCTCACAAGCATGAGCTGTCTTCTCTTTCTCTGTGTATGTGTGTGTGTGTGTGTGTGTGTTTGTGTGTGTGTGTTTTAGACATTCTGACAGGTGTAGGATGGAATCTCATTGTAGTTTTGATCTTTTGATCTTCCTTTCCCTGATGACTAAGGATATGGAAATTTTATTTAAGTGTTTCTCTGCTATTTGAGACTCTTCTATTGAGAATTTTGTTTAGATCTGTACTTCATTTTTAAATTGAATTATTTGGTTTGTTGATGTCTAATTTCTTCAGTTCTTTATATATTTTGGATATTTGCCCTGTGTCAATGCAACCAGTCCTGATGAGACCTGATAGAGTAGGATCAGATGGAAGGGAAGAAAGACCTCCCTTTTCAGTGGGCTTGGGGGAGGGGCATAGATGATGAACAAGGAGGAAAGGTGGGATTAAGAGGGGAAATGAGAAGGGGCTACTGTTGGACTACAAAGTGAATAATCTATAATTAATGAAAATAAATTAATTAAAAATAATAGTAAAGAAAAAATTATAAAAAAATTTTCCCATTCTGTAGGCTGTCAATTTTGTATTACTGATAAATGTACTTTGCCTTACAGAAGCTTTCAGTTTAATGAGGTCCTATTTATTAATTGTAAATCTTAGAGGGTGTGCTATTGATGTAATGTTCAGGAAATTATCTGGAATGCCAATGCATTCAAGGTTTTTCTTCACTTTCTCTTGTAGCAGGTTCAGTGTATCTGGTTTTATGTTGAGGGCTTTGATCCACTTGGACTTGAGTTTTGTGTAAGGTGATAGATATGGATTGATTTGCATTCTTCCACATTCAGACATCCATTTACATTCCATTGATCAACCTTTCTGTTTTTATGCCAATATTATATGGTTTTATTACTATAGATCTGTAGGACAACATGAAATTGAGGATAGTGATATCTCTGGAAGATTTTTATTGTATAGGATTCTTTTAGCTATCCTGGTCTTTTTCATTTATATTTTTCACGTGTCCTTTAAAGAATTGTGTTGGAATTTTGATGGAGATTGAGTTTCATCTGTAGAATCTTTTGGTAGAATGGCCATTTTTCCTATGTTAATCCATGACCAGGAGAGATTTTTTTTCTTTTTCTGAAATCTTCTTCTATTTCTTTCTTCAAAAACTTGAAGTTCTTGTCATGCAAATATTTCACTTTCTTGGTTAGAGTAACTGGAAGTTATTATTTCTCTTATTTTATATCAGTCTTTCTGTCCTTTGTATATAAAAGGGCCACCATGTTTTTTTTTTGAGTTATTGTATCCAGCCACAGTGATGTAGGTGTTTACCAACCATAGCATTTCCCTGGTAGAAAATTTGGAATGCATACTATTATGTCATTTGCAGATAATGATATTTGTCTTCTTTCTTTGCAATTTTTACATTTTTAATCTCTTTCAGTTGTCATATTGCTCTACCTACAATATTGAATAGATATGGACAGAGTGGACAGCCTTGTCTTGTTTCTGATTATACTGGAATTGCTTCAGTTGTTTTGTTTTACTTTGATGGGTAATTGCTCTACCAGCCCTTACTATGTTTGACTATGTCCCCTGTAACCCTGAGGTCTCCAAGATTTTTATCATGAAAAGATGTTGGATTGTATCATCATTATTTTTTAATGCATCTAATAAGATTATTTTTTCTTTCAAGTTGTTGACATGTGGATTATACTGATGGTTTTCATATGTTGAACCATCCCTTCACCTCTGGGATGATGATGATGTTTAATGATGGTAGATGATGATTTAGGTGTGTTCTTGGATTTAGCTTGTATTTTTTCTAGTACTTTTGCATCACTGTTCATGAAGGAAATTGGTCTGAATTTCTCTACCTTTGTTCTATCTTTGTGTGGTTTATGTATCAGGGTGTCTATGGTTGTACAAAATGGATTCGGAAATGTTCCTTTTGTTTCTATTTTGTGAAATAATTTGAGGAGTATTGACATTAGTTTTTCTCTGAAAGTCTGGTAGAATTCTGAGCTAAAACCACCTGGCTCTGGTGAGTTTTGGTTGGAAGACTTTTAATTATTGCTTCTATTTCATTAGGGATTATAGGTCTAAGAACGAGGACTATTGAATCAACTAAGTAGGGCTCATAGCGACTCACAGAAAATGAAGTGACAATCAGAGAGCTTGTATGTGCCTGAGTTAGGCTCTTTGCATATATGTTATGGTTTTATAGTTTGGTGTTCTTCTGGGACTCTTCTTAAGTGGGAAGTGGAGGTTGTCTCTGACTCTTTTGCTTGTTCTTGGAACCCATATTCTCCTGTTGGATGCCTAGTTCAGCAATGATATGACAGCGTTTGTCTAGTCTTACTGTATCTTGTTCTGGTATATTCAGTTGATATACCTGGCAGGCCTGATCTTTGTTGAAGAAATTAAGAGGAGATGATCTGGGGTAGAAGGATGTGTCTGGGAAAGAAATGGAAGCAGTAGAGAAGTGAAAACTGTGGATGGGTTATAATATATGAGAAGAATAAAAATTTAAAAGAACTTAAAAACAAACAAATAAAACATAAAACAAAACAAACAAAAAACCCTATCTTGCCCTTTCAGCTGGATCTTGTTTACACAACTCAAAATAAATTTTCAAAGTATGTTTGAGAGTATTTAGTAATATGATATACTATACCAGCTCACATGAATTTTGATGACAAAAGATCAAATTAGTCAAAGGTAAGTAATACTGTACCTATTTTTACATATAAGTATACAGGCAAGCTTTAACCCTCAAAAATTATATATTCTGTTAAATATTGAACAATAATAAAAAATTAATTATTAAACTCAAAATGTGCTTCCTTATTTTATCCAGGATGTTTTCACATCTTATAGAGAAGACTAAAATAGGTACTATTTTTGAGGCTTTAAAATTTTACATAATTTACATGTTTTATAACAGTAACTTGATACTTTTAATTACTTCCATGAGATGAAAACAATACGTAATTATTTTTATATTTTACTTATACCACAGTAAAATACACCAAAAAATAGTAAAAATATTTTCAGTCTTCATAAAATAATGGCATATTATTCTGTATGTAAACCCAGAGTAGATATTCAGTCTTTTCGTAATAGGATCATTTACTTAACCAAAAATTTATTACTCTCAGTTTTTGTAAAGGAAAAATATTAAAAATGCAGAACACTTAATAGCAATAAATACAGCAGTTTGTCTGTGGTGACACAAATAATCTTAATATCATACATGATTAAATATGTATATTGTAGCATATCTGCAACTGCAATAATTTAGTTTTTACAGAAACAAAATAACTGGAAATGAGAACAGCAAAGAACATTGTGAAAAATAAGCTGAATGTTGGTATTGAGTCTTTGAATCACTTCTCATGTTAGTTAATGACTAATTACATTACATTTCTAAAGAACCAATAACTTTTACTACTGCTATTGCTAGGCTGTTCTTGGTTGAAATATATGATTTTTAAAAATTATTTGTTATAAGCTTGTTAGGTTTATTCTCAGTTACAAAATATTTTGGTCTTTATAAATATTAATTAGCAATATATACAATAGGGAAAATCCAATTAAGGACCATGAGTTTCTAAAATTATATTGAAAATATTGATTTTTAAATATGAGGTTTTCTGTTAGCAAAGTAGCCTGAAAATAATTTTCCTGTTATCACAGTATGTTTTCACTTTAATAATAAGTCAACACATATTTATTAAATACTGTGCTCAGTATTAAAATTTGAATGTGTAAATAATCTGATTTAAAGCACACATGTGTTAAACTATTTCCTGTCATGTCATTTGTTGATTGCTTTTACTTGGTTAGCGCCTCAGGCGTGGAAATAATCATGGAGCATATGATCTCCAGATGTGTCCAATAACAGCAGCCCACAACTTAGATGGAAATAATAAAAAAAAGATACTCCTTGTGGCCAAGAAGATTAAAATTGGTAAATGTGGGTAGTATCTATGGTTAAGGAGAATGTTTCCCTGGAAAATAGCAGAGATGCAACATATAATAAATAAGTGTGAAATGGAGATGGTTAATGATCTAAATTCCATGTTTGCTTGTTGGAATCAGAGACATCTTTTTAAGAAACCTCCTCATGTCGTAACGAGTGTGGTATGAAAGAAAGGCTCCTACACCTTTAAAGCATCTTCTTGTACCTTTAAATTAATATTACCGTCCTTATCGCAATTATTTTAAAGTATTACCTCAGGTAGCCCAGGCTCGTCCTTACCCTGAAGGACTACCTTAGTGTTCTGAAACTTTTGTCCCTACCTACCTCCTAAGAGTTGATACTACAAGTGCATCACTGCACGCCTGGGGAAGGACCCTGGGCTTCATGCATGCTAGACAAACACTGAGAAATATCCAGCCCCTTCTCTTGTTTGAGTTACCAGTGAAGCATGGTAAGAACTCACGTTTATAATAACCTAATTGTGGCATTTGAAAACTTTGAATTGCCTGACATTTAATTCAGGTGTTTGTGGCACAATTCAAGTTGAAAAGTATGAAGTGCATGTATAATAAAAATGTACTGCATTTGACTATGTTCATTCTGTTCAAACTACATTGCTTAAATTACAGTCTATGATTTTATTATTTTTTGCTTAAACTTATCATGATAGGAGAGTAAAATAACATAATATTCTTGGAAAAGATAAGTAAAAACTGTGGGAAAAAAAGTGGATGGAATACAAACCTTCATTCATCATTGTGCTGGACACCTGCCTATGCCTACATGAAGACGTTTAAAAGGTTATTTGGGATCACAGCCTTATATCCGATGGCCCAACTTTCTTTGGATTTCTGAAGAGAGCAACATAACATATTTATAATGTGGAACACAGAAATTACTGTAACTTATGAACGAGGCTCAGCAGTGCCATCCTTGGGACAAGGTCTTTATACATAGGGCCTCTGGGGTATAATCTTTAGATTATACCAATCACTTTATCCAATTTACAAAGAATGCTCTAATTTTAAATTTTTGGAAAATAATTGTATTTCTAAGGCTCTGTATTTTTGTTCTGATATTAAAATAATACAACTTATAGGTAAAATATAAAATGTCTCAATCTCTTTTTATGTCATTATTGTCTCAATTTCTTTTTTTATCTGGTAAGTTTCAATTATGAGCTTTAGAAAATGCAAATAGAAAAGGTCATGAAACCCTACAAGAATGTTTGCTATATTAAATATATTTTATACAGTTATTTATATGCAAGACCTCATCCAAAACCTTTATGCAACTGTTAGTTTTCTATACTTTAACTGCCTTATAGGCTAAGTAAATAAAAATCTTGTGCTTATAATTGGCAACTTAGTTATAAAAAGAACAAGTTTTTTCTCCCCGTTCTATTTCTGTCATAAATGTAAATGTTAATAGCATGAACAACTGTAGATGCAATTAAGGAAAGACAAGCTATGAAGAGAATACAGGTAACTCAAACCTTGCTCCTGTGAGACAAGAGCTCTCAAGCTTCTATATAAACTAACAATGAGAATGGAGGATGATAGTTTTTTCTTTTATTGATAAGAGTTATATTTAAGTTTCATCAAGTATCATGTTCTAGCCGGTTAGCTTCAGTGATATTGAAGGAACCCTTTTCAGATGCTGTGAAGACTTTAAACAATCCCCAGTGATATTTAGGTGTATGAAATCTGTCAGAAAGGAGGTCATTGCGATATACAATTGAAATCCCAGCTCTCCCTGGGAACGTGAGAGAGGCCTCTCTCCAGTGGCTAGTCTGAAATATGTCTAGTGTTTCAAAATCCAACAAAAACATTAGAAGGAATCAACAATGACATTGTATAGCAAGAGATCATTAGCCTTTACCTCCCACTCAATTTGATCAAGATAGAAAGAGAAGACTGACTTGGAAGTATACAGGAAAAAGGAGATGGGAACAAGGCAGGAAAGAACTCAATTCACTACACTGCTGATGATGCCGAGATATCCTTTGGAACTTCACACCTGACAATGGTCATAATCTCTATAGAATAAATTATCCATTCCTAGTTTTAAATCTATATTTAGATTAGCTTTCAGGAATTATAATGAGATGATTACATCTGAAATTATTAAAAATATTAATTTTCAAATGTCTGTGTTCATGTTAAGACAATATTATAAAAAAGAAAAGGCTAGGGATTCAGAATTGCCTGAATCAATAAATGTTTATCAATCAGCCATGGGGACCTGAGTTCAGTCCACAGCGTGCCATCTACAACAGAGCCTTCAATCTCAACAAGAATGTGGCATAGCTTGAAGGAGTCCCTGGAGCTGCTGTTCCAGCCAGTCAAGCTTAGTCAATAAGCTACAGATTCAGTTCAGCGACAGAACTTGTAGGCCCTAAAAGACACAGCAAGATGATTTGGGGTGGTATCTGAGAGAAATTAGGAAGGTATTGGTGTGAATGTGATCAAAATCCCCTAAAAAGACTTCTCAAAGCATCAATAAAAATATTATTTTAAAAGAAGGAGTATAATATGTGAATGTACATTAAATAAAATTAAGTAAAAGGGAAATAATTAGAGAGAGGACTCTGACCAAAGTTATTAAATTATGGAGGAATTAGAGTTTTATTTGTTGTCTTTATTTAGTTCTGTGTAATAGAAAATGAATTTCAAAAGAAATACATCTTGTTTTATGTTGGGCTTCAATATCCCTGGTAAATGGAATGTCTAAATAGTGTTGAAAATTTAATTTGACAGTTTACCCATGATCATTCCTAAAGGCATCAACATGAAACAAATCAAAACTTTACATGAATTATAAATGAGGTAGAGTGAGGTTATTACTGTAAGTCAAACCAAGGCTTAGTTCAGTAGTTGATGGTTTCTTAATTAAGATTCATTAATTAAAACATTACATAAGATACACGATTATATAAGCTTATATAAGATGCAAAATTGTAATTATATATAATAATGCATATTATATAAGATGCATAATTAAAATTAAATTAGCAATCTTATGTAAATTTTGCCTTGGTAGGCCACACCCATCTGCTGTCATCCTTAGCTCTAGCATTAGGTGATATAAGTTGAGATGATGAAAATTCTTTGAAGTGTACATTCATTTCACAAGCTGGTTTGTGTACATGTGTGTTTGTATGTTTGTTTTAATGAGAGACTTTTTATGGCCTTGCAAGATAGATGTTCCTGACAGTGATAAAAATGATGGCACATACAAGCAAGCAGGTTTATAACCCTGAATGAAGGTCTGTTCTCCGAGTACAAGGGGTACAATATTTTGTGCTATGTTTCAAATGTTTGTTTAATCAGCAACCATTACATGGTAGATTTATTTTTACTTTATAAAATAATTCATAAATTCTTGTTTGTTCTCTAACTTTCTCAGGTCTGGCTTTTCTTTTTAATTAGAATCTAAACTTTAATGAGAAAACAAATCTCATGATACTGAAACCAAGGAATGAAAAAAAAATGTGTTTATAGCAATATTACAATTTTGAAAATACATACTCTTTTCAAACATGAAAATTATTTTTTAGGTGAGTTCTGGCTCCTCTCCTAAGAATGTTATATTCTTTTCCTGTGCTGATAATTATCTTTCATAACGCTTAACATGGGTATAAGAATGAAACATGATAACATTAGAAAATTAGAAAAATCAATTAAAATATTATTGACAATCCCATCATAGCTTTTTTGTATTTAAATTTTTTATATAATTTATTTAATTTGTATCTCAATTGTAGCTCCATCCCTTGTCTCTTCCCAGTCCCACCCTTCCTCCCTCTTTCCCCTGCTCTCTTCCCTTATTTCTCAGAAAGGGGGAGCCCTCCACCCCTACTCTCTGATCCCAGCCTATCAAGTCTCATTAGTACTACCTGCATCTTCTTCATCTGTGGCCTGGCAATTGCCGCCTCCCCCCCCCCCCATTAGGAGGATGTGATCAAAGAGTAGGCAGCAGAGTCCATGTCAGAGACAGCCCCTGTTCCCCTTAAGGGAACCAACATGAAGACTGCGCTGCCTATTGGCTACATCCCAGCTGGGGTCTAGGTCCTCTCCATGCATGGTCCTTGGTTGGTACTTCAGTTTCTGCAGGTCCCCATGGGCCCCTGTTTGTTAGCTCTGTTGGTCTGCTCTGGAGTTTCTGTCCCTTCCAGGTCTTTCTATCTTCCCCTTCATTGAGAATATGTTACCCAATTGCTCGTGAGTATCGGGCCAGTGTGTGTGTGTGTGTGTGTGTGTGTGTGTGTGTGTGTGTGTGCGCGCGCGCATTTGTAGATGTGTATTTCTTTGTCTGTCTGTCTCTGTGGCCATCTGCGTGAGTATATGAGTACACGTGTGTAGACACACATGGCATGCTCAAATAGAAGCCGGAAGGGAGCAACATAACCTTCAGAGATGGAGTTGCAGGTACTTGAGAAACATCCAAAATATGAAGTTAATTCTGAGATATGAGCTCTGGCTTTCCATGATGTACTGCAAGCACTCTTTTTTTTAATTAAATTTTTATTTTTACATTAATTACGGCTTATTTACTTTTTATCACAGTTGTAGTCCCCTCTCTTAGCCCCTCCCAATCCTATCCTCCCCCCTCATCTCCTCCTATGCCCCTCTGCCACTCTTAACCACTGAGATATCTCCTCATTTCTTGTGTTCCATTTAAGGAAATAGTTTTCTGCATCAGTCTGTTTTATTTTCTATCTTGAAATTTTCTAATATAGTTTTGTGGGCAAATGGACACATTGAACTTCAGTATTTTAATGTAAACTATTACAGTTACAAAATCTTTACTGCATATCATTATTTTATTATTTAAACTGACTAAAGAACTTTGACATTTTCAAACATTATATAACATGCTTTTAAATGAGATACAGTTTAAGTCAGTGAATTGATTCTGTTTCTCTACATCAATGGGGCCCAACTTAAATGTATACTGGCATGGAAACTATACAACAACAACAAAAAAAACTTCTCATAAAAGCCAATTTTCTGACATTTAAATATATCAGAGATAATTTTGAGACTAATAGTTTGCAATTTCATCAAGAACCTCAAATTATTCTATATATGTAGTGATTCCCTTGTATATTTTAAGAAATGTTAATTTACGTATTGTAGTTAGTTATGTTTTCATGACAAAAGTGTTGTATTAGTTTTAATCATGGTTTTATTTTCTAAATACTAATGTAAGTAGTAAATAGCATAAATCTGGCTAATTGAGAACAGTATCAGTGAAAGAATTCCTTGTCAGACAATATATTTTATTGTTAGTAATTTATAAGGCACAAATTAATATAATGATTGTGTGATGAAAAATAATTCTGCATGGCTTTGGGTATTTATGCTTATTTATGGAAAAATAATGGTCACACAAATATGCTTGAACTGAGAGGAAAATTGAAAACAATTAAGTTCAATTAGAGACTGAATTAGAAACTAATTTAGGTATGAGAATGGCAGCTTATGCTATATATATATATATATATATATTTTTTTTTTTTTACTGTTTTCATTGCTGTTTTTGAACTTCAGAAAAGAAAAAAAATTCCAGATAGAAACTGAATAGCTGCACATCTTTGTGCTTAACATTAGCCTTGCTATTTTAGACACCAAAGTAGTTTCTTTTGTTTAGTTTTTTGTTTTTGTTTTTTTTTGGGGGGGGGAGTAACATCAAATTTTACTCCCATTGCCAATGCAGCCTATAAATAGCAGCAGTGGGTATCAATGGAAAACAAATTAGAAGACCCAGAGAATAAAACATTACACAATAGTTTTACACTGACTAGCTGTGCTTAAATGCATGTGCTCTAATTAGCAACATAAATATTAGTGCATGCACTATTATAGATAAAAAAAAAATGACATGCATGGTGCAATGAAAAAAAATGGCATGACAGGTTGGAGAGATGGCTCAGTGGTTAAGAACGCTGGTTGCTCTTCCAGAGGACAGGGTTTCAATTCTTTTTTTAAAAAAATTTTTATTAATTACACTTCATTCACTTTGTATCCCCCCATAAGCCCCTCCCTCCTCCCCTCCAGATCCCACCCTCCCATCCCCTTCTTCACTCATGCCCCTCCCCAAGTCCAGTGATAGGGGAGGTCCTCCTCTCCTTCCTTTTGATCTTAGTCTATCAGATCTCATTAGGAGTGGCTGCATTGTCATCTTCTGTGGCCTGGTAAGGCTGCTCCCCCCTCAGGGGGAGGTGATCAAAGAGCAGGCCAATCAGATTATGTCAGAGGCAGTTCTTCTTCCCATTACTATGGAACCCACTTGGACACTGAAATGCCATGGGCTACATCTGTGCAGGGGTTCTAGGTTATCCCCATGCATGGTACTTGGTTGGAGTATGAGTCTCTGGGAAGACCCCTGTGTTCAAATTTCTGGTTCTGTTGCTCTCCTTGAGGAGTTCCTGTCCTCTCCAGATCTTACTATTTAACACTTCTTTCATAAGATTCCATGCACACTGCCCAACAGTTGGCCATAAGTCTCAGCATCTGTATTGATAGTCTGCAGGGCAGAGCCTTTCAGAGGCCCTCCATTGAGGGTTTCTAGCTTGTTTCCTGTTTTCTTCTTCTTTTGATGTCCTTCCTCTTTGCCTTTCGGAATGGGGATTGAGCATTTTAGTCAGGGTCTTCTCTCTTGATTAGTTTCTTTAGATGTACAGCTTTCAGTAGGTTTATCCTATACTACCCAAAGTGTTTTTGTTTTTTTTAAGTTTAACTGTCATGCCAGAAACATGAGCTCACATTATTTTCTTTTCTTCTAAAATTAACTTACCTATTTTATTGATGTGGTACGTAAAAAGATATTTGACACATAATCACAGGAAAACTGTAAAGTGTAAGCCATTCTTCTAAAACAATCCCCAGTGTTTTAGAACACTTGTCTTACAGTTTAAGAACCCCAGGCTGTGTCCTACTCTTCTTGCTTGCACCTGTAACTATAGTTGTCTCCCAGAGATGGTGTCCATCAGAGTTTAGTAAGGAAAAAAAGACAGACATTTAACACTTTATTGTTTGTATGTTTAATTTTAATTTTTTTCATAATTTATTCATTATATATCCTGATTGATGCCCCCTCCTTCAACTTCTCCCATTTCTACCTTGCCTCCCAATTCCCCCTTATCTTCTTCCCCTAATCCACTGAAAGGGGGAGTTCTCTACCACTGCCATCTGCCCATAGTTTGTTAAGCCTCATCTGGACTGCCTGGAACCTCTTCCTCTGTGGCCTGGCAAGGCTGCATCACCAGGGGCAAGTGATCAAAAAGCAGTCAACTGAGTTCATGAAAGAAACAGCCCCTGCTCTCCTCACTTGGAGATCCACATGGAGACTGAGCTGACTGCCTATATAGGCTACATCTGAGCAGGGGGTTCTGGGTTCTCTCCATGCATGGACCTCGGCTGGTGCATCAGTCTCTGCAGGACCTCCTGGACTCCGATCCTTTAGCTCTGTTGATCTCCTGGTGGATCAATGAGCTTGAATTGAAGACACAGAAATAAATGCACATACCTACAAACACCGGATTTTTGACAAAAATACCAAAACCATACAATGGAAAATGATACCATCTTCAATAAATGATGCTGGTCTTCTGGGAGTCCACATATAAAAAATGCAAACAGACCCGTATCTATCACCCTGAACAAAATTAAAGTCCAAGTGGATTAAAGATCTCAACATAAAACCAGATACACTAAATCTGTTTGGAAAAAAAGGGGGTGGGGAGAAGAGCCTCAAACTTATTGGCGGGCATAGGAGACAATTTCCTGAACAGAACACCAACAGCTCAGGCTCTAAAATCTACAATTAATAAATAGGATCTCATGAGATTGAAAAGCTTCTGCAAAGCAAAGGACACTATCAACAGAGCATTAATACTTTTTAGAAGTCAAGTAGTTACAAGGGTGTCTTAGCAAGTTTTCCACTACTGTGAAGCAACACCATGGCAATAAAAACTCTTATAAACGAAAATGTTTAATTGGGGCTGGCTTACTGGTTTAGAGATAGGTCCATTATCATCATGGTGGGAAGTATGTCAGCAAAGAGGCAGATATTTTGCTGGAGAAGAGTCCAAGAGTTCTACCTATGGATTGGCAGACAACCGCAAGAAAGAGTGATGCACTGGGCCTGATGAGTTCCTGAAGCATCAAAGCTTAAGTGAGTGACAGACACACTTTCTCCAACAAGAGTACACCTATTCCAACAGCGCCCCTAATTCCAATCCTTTCAAACAGTGCCATTTCCCATGAGCTTATAGGGCCATTTTCATTCAAACTATTACCTTTCACTCCCTGACCCCCATAGGCTTGTAGCGACATCATAAAGCAAACTGTATTTAGTCCAATGTCACACATCCCCATAGTCTACCATAGTCTCAACAGCTTTGAAAGTCCACAGTTCAAAGTCTGCCACATGCATGGCAATCTCTCTCAACTGTAACCCTTTGTAAAATCAAAAATCAAAGAGTACATCAAATACTTCCAACACACAGTGGCACAGAATATACATTATCTTTCTAAAAGAGAAGAAGGGGAGCACAGAAGGAAATACAGAATCAGAGCAAGACTGAAAACCAGCAGGGCAAACTCCCATTGGTATCTCCATGTGCTATTCAGATATGCAATTCCTTCCAGCTTTGTTGACTATAACACAGTTTTCTCTCCTGGGCTGGCTCCACACTCATCTTTTCTTGGCAGATATTCCACAGCTCCCCAGATTTCAAGATCTGGAGTCTCCAGGCTTCACTTTCCTAACTTTACACAATGGACCCTTTGGGTCTCCATGCAGGGACACCACTGACATATGCTTGGCCTAAACAGATTTTCAGTTAAGGACGGAGATTCCACATCTTTCTTGTATCTTTGACTCTAAAGACAGGAAAACATGGTCAAAGCTGCCAAGTTTTGCTGTTGCTGAGGCTGAAACATGGCCCCTTGTTCAAAAAATTTTTTTCATCACCTTTCTGATTTTGAATGTTTCCTTCATTGCCCCAGACTGGCTATTCTCAGACTCAGTTAACAGAGAGAGCTGCTTTCAACTGAGAGACTGACCTCCCTCAGCCTCCTTAGTGCTGAGATTAAAGGTAAATACCACCATGTCAGACAGTAAACTTTTCTTTAATTTCTTTTCACATGTTGTAGGCTTAGCTAGGTGGGGTCTTACCCGGGGATCATACTACCCTTTATTCTTGGTACTCCTTTCCTCAAAGTATATATTTTGGATTTTTCCTTGTTCTGATTTTTTTTTCCATTATAGATCTGCGTAAGTGTGGCCAATGATAACCAAACACAGTAAATACTAGGCTGTCTGGAAATCTCCTCTGCCAATGCTGTTAACCTAAAAATTCTTCAATTTACCTCAGGCATATTTTTTGGACAAGAGCAGAAAGCAGCCATATTCTTCACTGAAATATCACAACAGTCTGTAGGCCACATACTAATACTCTTTTCTTCTGAAATCTCTTGAGCCAGGTCCCACAGTCCAACTCACCTCAGCACCACTGTCTTTTCTGCTCCTACTAGGATGGCCACTCCAAAGTCCCAAAATGTTCCATATTTCTCTGAACAAACAAGTAACAAAGTATACCAACCAACAAAAACATGGTCTGGCCTATCAGAGTAACACCTCAGTCCCTAGTACCAACTTCTGTCTTAGTAAGGGTTTCTGTTGATGTGAAGAAGGCACACCATGAGCGTGAAAAGTCTAATAAATAAAATATTTAATTGAGACTGGTTTACAGGTTTACAGGTCCATTGTCATCATGGTGAGAAGAATGGCAGTGTGCAGAGAGAAATGCTACATGTAGATGGGTAGGCATCAGGAAGAAAGAATGAGCCTGGCTTGAGCTTCTGAAACCTGAACGTTTACCCCGGTGACATGCATCCTCCAACAAGGTCACACCTACTCCAACATGGCCACACATCCTAATCCTTTCAAATAATGTCGCTTTCTATAAGGCACTTTTATTCAAACTACAGCAGAAGGTAAGAGTTTAGTATGCTCATGCAAAAACTGAATCCTTGCAGGAAATCTTGTGAGATTATAAAAAATAAGAAAATGCTAGAATTTCTCCAAAGAAAAATGGTAGACTCAGAAGGTTCCTTAAGTCAGGATGGAGTCTCCTGGGAAAACTGAACATTGCAGGTTTGCCCTCAGTGATCCAGATCTCAGTGAGATGGGGTCTGGGGTCTGAAACAAAGAGCTTAGGGTTCTTTGTAGGCCCACTCAAGTCCCTATCAAATTCATGAAAGGATTCTAACCAAGTGATGAAGTTAATGGAAGAGGCAGGAATTTAGGTATTGGCTTTTTGTTTACTTAATAAGAACCATAGAATATAAGTTTCCACAAAATAACTCTTATGTTACCTTTCAGTTTTATATTATTCCTTACAAATGACATATCTAAGTGGGGTTGAATGTTTCCGTTTCATCATCTGTCCATCATTATTCTTAAATGGGCCAATGTAAAATAAAACTTGTATGTGTATGTGTGTGTGTATGTATATTTAACAACAATAATTTAACAAGAAAAAAGGGACTACATTTGTCAATAGCAATTAGCATTTAAATAACATGATATTTGTTTTCGCCAGGAGAAATGGAAACTTCCATAGCTTGCAACAGACTTGTACAGTAGGAGTACAGCTTCTGTGGGTGTAAGGAAGATGATTTCATTGTAATTCTCACCTGCTGGGAAAGCTGAGAACCATTCCCACTTTACATACTAATTGAACTCAGCGGGTTTAAAATAAGTAAACATAAAATGTATAAAAAAAAGAACATTAAGTTGGGAGATATGATTGGAATCATGAGAGGACCTGGTATTGGAAAGTGAGTTCTCAGTATAGTACTCCTTGTGTGTATGTATAAACTTTGCAAAAAATAAAAATAAAAATAAAGAATAGTCCTTGATTGGAATATCAGTCTCAGGAAAGACCCCTGTGCTCAGATATTTTTGGTTCTGTTGCTCTCCTTGTGGAGTTCCTGTCCTCTCCAGATCTTAATTCCCTGTACTCTGCCCAAAGGTTGCCCATAAGTCTCAGCATCTACATTGATAGTCTGCAGGGCAGAGCTTTTCAGAGGTCCTCTGTGTAGGGCTCCTGACTTGTTCCCTCTTTTCTCCTTCTTCTGATGTCCAGCCTCTTTGCCTTTCTGGATAGGAATTCAGCATTTTAGCAAGAGTCCTCCCTCTTGATTAGTTTCTTTAGGTGTACAGATTTTAGTAGGTTTATCCTATATTGTATGTCTGTATGAGTGAGTATATACCGTGTACATCTTTGTCTTTCTGCTTCTGGGATAACTCACTCAGGATGATCTTTTCCAGATCCCATCATTTACCTGCAAATTTCATGATTTCCTTGTTTTTTATTGCTGAGTAATATTCCATTGTGTAGATATACCACAATTTGTGCATCCATTCCTCCACTGAGGGGCATCTGGGCTGTTTCCAGTTTCTGGCGATTACAAATAAGGTTGCTACAAATATGGTTGAGCAAATGTCCTTATTGTGTACTTGAGAATATGCATGGAGATAACCTAAGACCCCTGCACAGATGTAGCCTATGGCAGTTCAGTATCCAAGTGGGTTTCATTGTAATAGGAACAGGGACTGTCTCTGACATGTACTGATTGCCCTGCTCTTTAATTACCTCCCCCTGAGGGGGTAGCAGCATTACCAGGCCACAGAAGAAGATAATGCAGCCACTCCTGATGAGACCTAACTGACTAGGATCAGAAGGAAGGAAAAGAAGTCCTCCCCTATCAGTGGACTTGGGGAGGGGCCTGCATGCAGAGGGTGGAGGAAGGGAGGGATTGGGACAGGAGGAGGAAGGGAACCAAGGGGGGGAATAACAAAGTGAATAAAGTGTAATTAATAAAGAAAAAATAAATAAAAAAGGAAAAAAAAAGAATAAAATATACCAGAATAAGTATTAAAGTATTTGAGAACAATTATTATGTAAGAAGTTGTGCATCAGTTTAAGTTATATCTGCAGTATTTTTTTTTAGTACAAGTTTTTAAGGAAATGAATGCATCATACTAAGAGGAGGGAAAAGAGACTCAAATGAAATAACATCAAATATTCCATTTTACATGGGAAAAATAACACTATAATATTTTTACTTGATTAAATGACAATGTAACTATTTTTTATTAAATATAAAATTTCTCTAATCAACAGTTTTAATATATCAATATAAATAACTCATTTTCCAATGGCAAAGAAAGTGGATAGTTGCTAATGTAGCTTTTTGTTTCCCTCCTTGCTTCTGAGAAAAGTGTGTGGAGGGACAGTCACTCTTCTTCAGGCCGGGGAACAATTACCTAACCTATCATTGGCTTACTTTTGGAACTACTTGAAATTTTCTAGGAAAAAAATTTTTTTTAAATACCTGCAATATTCTGAAAATGGAAGTATCAGTTTACAGAATGACAAGGAAGAATATCACTTTTGAAAAACCAAAAAAGCAAATGTCTTTTAGCAATAAAATGCATTCAAGGGATTTTTACCATGAGTCAGAACTCTTAAATTTCATGAATAAGAACTGTCTATGCATGGGTATAATACGTGGGGAATTTAGTGTCAGAGTGATCAATGTAACTGATTGTATAATTGCTAGTAGAAAATCAAAGAGCAAATTGCATGAGCTTCTAGAAGCTTAGAGGCTGATTTGCTTTTGTAAATTGATTCCATGCAAATCAATTGTCAGAAAATGTACATTCCACTGAAATTTGATTTGAAGATATGAAAGTTTTCTGTAGTAGAGAAGTCTATGTGAAGACAACATACAATTAATATTAGAGACATTCATACTTTACAAAGTAGTAGTTAGGCGTGTAGTTAGGCATGACTTCTATATCAGTTACTTAAATATTCAGCCTGAGTTTTTAAGACAGTGGACATTGTTTTACCCACAATGACTCCTTGATTTGCAACTTTATCTTCTGACTGATACCAGCAATCAGAAACTATTCTTTTTAATTTTCTCTAAGCTTTCACATCCATCATAGTACTGAAAAGTAATATCGAATTTAATTTATAGGAAATAATAAATTAAGAAAAATACATAGACTGTCACATGACCCAATACTGCAAAGCAATGTTCTAAAATGTTCTCATTTTAACACAGTTGTATTAAAGTTCAGCCCTGAAAAGATATATGCAAATACTAAACATAGCATAATATATATATATGCAATAAGAATTAATAAATAAAGGTACCATGAATCTGAAAGAGAGCAAGGGATTATATGGGAGAGTTGAGATGAAGGAAAGGAAAGGGTTAAATGTAATTATAATATAATATAATATAATATCAATTTTTTAAGTAAAGTAAAACAACTTAGCATGCCACAATGACACGCATCTCTAGCTCTTATTCTTTATACAACTCTATGATTTGGGTTAGCTGAGAACTACTTCCTGATCTGCAGGCCAAAAGAGAGACACTAGACATGGCTTAGACTTTAGAAATCTCAAAGCCCACCCCCAGGAACACACTTCTCTATAAGGTCACACTTCCTAATCACATGTAATCCTTTCATACAGTTCCACTCCCTCATGACTAAGCATGTAAATATATGAACCTATTGGGATCATTCTTATTCAAACTGCCACAGCATGCTTTCTCAATGATTGTAAGCTGAAATGAGCACTTCTTCCATAAAGCTATCTTGTGTGAGGCATTTTGTCTGAGCAATGAGATAAGTAACTATCACAGACCACATTTGCGGTGGTTTGAAACATGCTATCCCACATAGGCTCCAATACTTGATTGTTTTGTCTCTATATGGTAGATTTGTTTTGTTGAGAGAAGAGTTATGAAGTGGAGCCTTGTTGGAAGTGTAGTACTAGAGTGTGAGTCTGAAGTTTCAAAAATGCATTCCAGGTCTAATCTTGCTCTCCTAACTCCAACTTGAGAATTAAGATACAGCCTGCCTGCTAATACATGCTTTCTGCCTTGATGGTCCTGGACTAACCCTCAGATATTGTAATCAAATCCTCAGTTAGATGCTTTCTTTGTTAAGTTGTGTTGGCCACTGCGTTTCTTCATAACAATAGAAAATGTTAGGTCCAAAGTGGTCCCAAAATGTCAGTGCTGGTGACAATAGAAAGGGCTCTGGCTAGGTAAACAAGAAGCCTAAAGTGGACACCTTCTGTTTTCCAGAAAACTCCCTTAATCCAGCCCAAAAGGTCAACTACCTTAGGCAAGAGCATCTAGTTACTTTTCAATCTGAAGGCCTGTATTAGCTCCAAGATAGCACCCTGCTCAGAGTCATAAAAAATTGCTTGATTTTCCATGGTTTTCTTGTCCCCAGAGAGATAGCTTGAGCAGGTTGGTACCCAATGAAATTTTCTTTGTACCCATGTTTGGTGTGCAATCTCACATTTAGTTCCCAACCTAAGACAGACACTAGGCAGAAAAAAAAAAAGAAAAAAGAAAGAAAGAAAGAAAGAAAGAAAGAAAGTTTTTTCTCTTAACTAAACCAAACTACCAATTACTTGTTTCTTCAAAACTCTTTACTACATTGGTCTTAGAGATATCATTAAGCCTCTCTAGTTTTACTGCAACAATGCTTGGCTGAAATACAAAACTAACAATCAGTCTCAGTATCCAGGAAATGACATATTTGAATATCAAGTTCTCACTGATCTTCACAAACTCTGCCAATACACAGCAGACAAGTGGTCTGAAATCTCCCATGCTCTGGCTTTACTTGCTCTCTTTTTTGCCTACTCATCAGATTTTAATGGCTAAGGACACACCTAATCAGAACCCCAAGCCCTCATCTCCTTCTTTAAATTTTGTTATAGAGAATGTGGCTCCTCTATGGGGGCTCCTCAGCCTAACCTACCTGGACTTCCTCAGGCTGAGGTACTAACCATGGCCACTAACCCATCCTTTCTCATTGGCCAGCATCCAGCCCATCCCACCTTGACCTTACTGTTGTTCTCCTTAATTAAAGAAGCTCACACCTACTTCTATACAGATGAGGTAGGTCCTAATGACCTACTCCACATACGTGGCCCTTTTGTACGGCTGATCTCTCCTTCTCCCTCATCTCCCCTCTCTCTGTACACAGGTTTTTCTCCCTCCCTCCACCTCTCATGATGCTCCCAATCAAATTGCATTGATATAATATAGCTTCATCTCCTCATTAGCTCTTTTCATTTGATTTCTGTCATACAACACTGACAGAAAGTCAGGGCATAAACTCTAGGTAGGACCCTGAGTCAGGAACCGAAGTAGAGACTTTGGATGATTGTTTCCTGGTTGCTTGCTCCCTAATATCATTGAGGATCACTTTTGTTCAATGCTGAAACTTGCCAGAGTGGATTATGTTTCTTGCATCAACAACTAATCAAGAAAATGCCCCCATAGATTGCATATAGACCATCTGATGGAAGCATTCCCTCAACTGGTGTTTCCTCTTCTCAAACGACATTAGGTTCTATGAGGTTGACAAAACTAACTCACTAACTAACTAACTAGCACATTTTCTAAGCAATTTAAGAATTTCTTTAATTATTTAGAAGAGCTTTAGTTTGTGTCAGTATCTGGGAATGCCAAGACATTTTATCAATTGCAAATATATGTGGCTTTATCAGAGGACCTCATTTCAGTTCCCAGCATCCATGTCAGACATCTCATAACTGCTTGGATCTCAGCTTTAGAAGGTTTTATACCTCTTCTGGACTCTGCTGATATGCTCACAAGCATACATACAATCATATTCACCTAACTGAAAATGAAATAACTGGCAGTAGTCTAAATAACTACAGGGTCCCATAGTAGTTCTGGGAAATCTTAGAAGTAGGCAGATGACAAGAACATTTTGCATGTGTTTCAAGCAGGCAGAGCTCTAACTATTGTGTTTATTTTTTTCACTGATGCCCTTTCTTGCTTACTGGTCAGGGCAAATCAACAAGTGTTCTCACTCAGCTTTTGCTATGTTATTCGTTTTCTTTTTATTTTTTTAACAAATTATTATATGCAACTATGAATTATCCTGTTCTTTCTTTTACTGTGTTAAAATAAAACATGACTAAATATCAGAAGAAGCCCATTTATATCTTTTATCTTCCATTTTAATACTTTGTAAGATAATTTATGTAAAGCTGGGTGATAAAGTAAAATGTGCTCTGTGCCAACAATTTGAAAAGTTCCTTTTTATCTCAGTGGAGAAGAGAGAAGTTTTTAATGCTTCCGGCCCTAGCATGGTGGGCAGTTTTACAGAAAAGCACAATATGTCTGGTGGTCAGCAGTGAGGAGCTACACAGACTTGACCTATTGAAGTAAGTGGAAGCTGCTCATGCTGCCATGTGGCACGTACAGTTCATAGACACCTATTGAATTATTTTACATGTACGCTATTTTTGAACCAATATTCAAATAGCTATAGGGTCCAGAAAGAATATGTGTAACTATTTTCTATTTTAAAATAATTTATATTTAACATTTAATTAAATGAAATATTTGAAGGTAATTAGGATTACACAGATGCCATGAGAAATAAGAAAATAAATCTCTTTTCTTTAAAAAATAAAAAAGAACCAATAAAACAAATTTAAAAACACAAACTGACTGATAGCACCATAATTGTCCATTGCTTTTATTAGTGAAGACTACACATAACAATAGTTATTTACATATTAGACATGCTCTAATATCCTTAAAGGAAGCATGGTTTTCCCTTACAACAAATGAGCTTTCTAAAGTATTAGACCAAGTTTTTTTGATTGTGTCTTGAGCTGTATGCAACAACAAGGAATTTATTTATTATTATTACATCAGTAAGCAAGGGTTTGAAGATGGTTTAAAACAAGGCCAAGGGATACTACAAAACAATCAGAGCCATTCAAAACTCTTTTTTTTTTCCATGTAAAACATTAAATAAAAATGAAACTGATTAAAACCCACTGTGGGAAACTGAAATGTGACATACTGAGAATCTCCCTTAAATGTAAAAACAAACAAAAAAAAAAACCAAAAACACTTAATATTGAAGATTAAATGGTATTTTTGTTGTAACATGACAACACACTTTAATGAAGTGGATGATGACATTAAAAACTGGCTTCTTTAATTCGATACTATGATGGAGCAGCTGAGAGTGGCCATTGTTATGGCAAATTCTACCAGAGTGGACGCAGGACTAGCCACAGGATTATCATCATGGATTGCTGCAGCCAAGAATCATCTGAAGGAATGGGCAGGCATGGGAGCTTTAGCAGGCCTTCTGGTGTTGGTCTCCTTGGTTTGCCTGTGGTGTATATGCAAGATTAGAGTCTCACAACAGCGTAATGCAGCCATGATCATTCAGGCCTTTACAGCCATTGAAGCAGGACAGTCTCCCCAAGCATGGTTGGCTACCATAAAAAACTAAAATGTTACACTCAGGATGCGAGGCTAAGCACTGCACTCAGGGTCAGCCGCTTTCGACCCAGAGAAGAGCATGTCTGATTGCATGCGGGTTGATGCCCCAGGTCCCGCCTCTGAGAAAAAGGTATCGGACGGGTCTGATGCTCTTGGGTGGATGACACCTAAATGAACATTGGTACAAAGTCCCAATTTATTTCTAATATCAGAGATCAGACCTCTACTCTTGCCTGATGCGTCTAAAACAAAAAGGGGGAACTGTAGAGAGCTGCGTAATGCCGTGCCTTAAAGATGGAGCTGGTTTCTGCCTTCCACCTTCCCGATGGTGAGTGCTCTCTGTCACGAACAATTCCACATTTGGCTAAGGCTGAGGATCTGGCTTGCTTCCATGTATGTGGACCTATCTGCATTGCCCACGAGGCACGCTGGGGTTGGCTACCCAGAGGCTATTTAAGCTGTGGGCTGGCTTTCCCCAGGGTCAGAAGATTGTTCAAGGTTCCTGAATTAACTGCATTGAGAAAAAATAAAATAAAATAAAAAGAAGTCTTTGGAAGAGAAATAAGCCAAGATATATTCTTAGTACAGCTAAAATTTAAAATTATATCAAAAAAGAAGTCACCCACAGATCTAAAGTGAATCTATACTTACCAAAACTCTACAAATATTTTTATATATTCACAGTGTAATTATACATTTAAAATAATTTTGTGACAGTTTATGTTAACTATGCATACATTTCTTCAGTTTGTAAGCATGGCATTTTTTTGACATTTTTTTCTTTGATAAAAATATACTTATCTTAAATTGTCCTTCAAATCTTATAAGTTTGATGTAATATTTTATTACTCATTTTTTAAAATAGTATTTTACTTTTATTCTATTATATTTAATCAGATAATTCAAAATTGCATTATGCAAAAATGATAATGACCACAAATTATTTTTGAAACTTTAAAGATGTTGTCATTGTTGGAAATAAAACACACTCTTATATATAGACTCATAGGAATAACAGATTGTTTCCAGTATAATATTAAAGAAGTATATATCAAAAAGTCAAAATAATAGTGAGAGCTATGGCCCAATAAGCATAACTCTAATTTAAAATATTAATGATTTTGCTTCATGATTAGTCAGTGTTAGATGACTGTGTGGTGAGACAAACTGAGATGATTAACCAGCTTTTTCTGTGAGCCAGAGCACTGGTCATTGACTGAGCAGGACCAAGAGATACAGGATTCGTGACATCACTATGAGTTTTGGATCATCTTGTGACAAAAATTCCATCAAACTTATAGACATGATTCTGTTTAAGATGTTTAAGACAACTTATAACATATCACTTCATAAATTACTCATATAAAACATCATTTTTTCAAAGATCCTCTGATACAAACATACTTTCATATCAAATGAAAATATGCAATTTCTTTATGTACAACATAATAAATGTTAGATCTATGTATACAATTCACACATATTTTTATATTTTATGCTCCTTTAATAAATTTATTTTGAGAAAACTAATAACAAAATTAAGAGCTATGAAAAAAAATATTTTAAAAGGAAAATTTTAAATTTCTCACTAATTTTATAAAGATGTCATCATAAACATATATTGAAAGTCTTTACCAAATATAATACATTTTTATTTACATTTTCATCAAGTAAATTCAATATACTTCTAAGATTCTGTAAATGCATTTATGAAATGTACTAAGATTTTAAGTATGAACACAAATTAAAAACTTATTTTTTAATTAATTTTATTTTTTAATATTATTTACAGTTTATCAAATTTGTATCCCAGCTATATCCCCCTCCCTCATTCCCTCCTAATCCTACCCTCCCTCCCTCATCTTCTCCCTACCCCTTTCTAATTCCATGATAGGGGAGGACATCCTCCCCTTCTGTCTGACCTAGCTTATCAGATATCTTCAGGGCTGGCTGCAAAGTCCTCCTCTATGGCCTAGCAGGGCTGCTCCTCCCTTGGGCAGGGGGGATGAGGGGGAGGTCAAAGAGCCAGCCATTGAGTTCACCCTATATCTGACAGAGGGCTGATATCTGGAATATATAAAGAACTAAAGAAGTTAAAAAGCAATAAATCAAGCAATCCAATTAAAAATTGGGGTACAGAGCTAAACAGAGAATTCTCTGTAGAGGAATATAGAATGGCAGAGAAACACTTAAAGAGATGCTCAATCTCCTTAGCCACCAAAGAGATGCAAATCAAAACAATCCTGAGATTTCACCTTACACTCATCAGAATGGCTAAGATCAAAAAGTCAAGTGAAAACACATGCTGGAGAGGATGTGGAGAAAGGAGAACCCTCCTCCATTCCTGGTGGGAATGTAAACTGGTAAAATCACTTTGGAAATCAATCTGGCACTTTCTCAGACAATCAGGAATAGTGCTACCTCAAGATCCAGATATACAGCTCCTAGGCATATATACAAAAGATGCTCAAGTACACAACAAGAACATTTGTTCAACCATGTTTGTAGCAGCTTTGTTCATAATAGCCAGAACCTGGAAACAACCCAGATGTCCATCATCAGAGGAATGGATACAGAAATGGTGATACTTTTACACAATGAAATACTACTCAGCAATTAAAAACTTTTAAGTCAAATAAACAGTACTATTTATTATTCTCACTGGCTTTTTGTATTTAGTTTCTTTTGAACTTTCCATGCTTTCATATCTTTAAAATCATGACAGATTAATTGCTCTCAGAGGTTCAATAAATGTCTCAACAAAGTGCATCCTCCATGAGTATTGCTTTCAGTTAATGACAATGTTTGTCCTAACAGATTCAGTAGTTAGTGACTAGTGATCAAGAACACCAGCAAACTTGTGACTTTTTTAAGGTAAATAAATGTACTAAAATAAGGTTTCAGTCGAACTACAGAAATATGTCATTATAATATTAATAGTTTGGGTAAAAATTCTCAGATTACTAAGAAAAACCACTCTGCATGGGTTCTCATAATAGAAGCCCATGATTATAAAAAGAGGTTTTTAAAGCATCAATCTTGACTGAGCTATGGTGATGCACCCCTTTATTTCCAGCACTCAGGAGGTAGAAGTAGTTGGATCTCTGAGTTCAAGGCCAGCCTGGTCCACACAGTAAGTTAGTGACTTGTCTCAAACTCTGTTTTAAAAACCAAACAAACATCCCCATCCCCCAAAGCAACAACAACCAAAATAGACTCATTCTTATTGTTAATCTACATTCTATAATTTGTTTGGTGAAATGAGAAAACAGTGGAGACATGGAATGCTTTATCCTCAAGATTACTTTATCACAATAGCATAATTAAGTTAAGTGGTAAATAAATATTCATGTTTATAAGCATATAGTCAAATAATCTTGAAGTGTGTTATAAATTAATTAAACATAATACTAATGACCAAGAATGTGACATGAAACATTGGAATATAACATCATTATTCATATGAAAAACTTACCACCTCTTTTAATCTTTCAAAATACCTTTCATGTTAACAAATGCTGTTTACAAATCATACAATTCCCACTGTAATTCTAAACAGCTCTCAAGGCTTCTTTAGCATTATATTTACAATTTCATATATATACAAAGTAAAAAGCAAAGCCAGCATTATTATGTTCATTAGGAGAAATTTATATTCTTTTAAAATTTGGTATTAAAAAGTCTCTGAGAAATTCCAGTTATGAAGATTTTTATTAAAGTAGAGCATTTGTTCCCTTAAGTAAGTGAAATATGATGTTTTTTATCAACCAAAATTGTTTGAATATATTCATATAACCAGATATATTTTGTAAAGTATTTAGAAAATTGGAAGTCAGAGAATGATTTTAGTGCATATACCTGTAAATGTAAGATGCAGCATTTTATGTACATTAATTTCTTTGCTACCATCTTCCTGCACACATTTAAGTACTTGTATTATTATCCTGGAAAATTGTATATTATGCATATAAAAACACACATTTAAAATTTTTGTGCTACAATTTTCCCTTTCTATTCTTTTTGATTGCCATTGATTTAAAATTTTTTCTTGAAATATCAGTACAATAGTTAGAGAGTTAAGAATCTGTTTCTGAACTAATTCTTCAATCCTAATGTAAACATTTGATTTCTACCAATGCCACTGTGGTTTAAAGAATCTTATACTTTAGTAATTGTGCTAAAAATTCAACTGAAGAGATTGACTCATGTGGGAGCACTGGCTAGATCAGCAGGATGAATTGAGTTCAAATCCCCAAAATCTTTGTAAAAACATGGCATTGACACACATTACTGTAATTCCAGTGCTGCCAAGTGAAAGAGCAAAAGACAAGGAAGTCACTGGATTTGTCACCAGCCTAACTCCAGCTGCAAGGTGTGGTGGTTTGATGAAAACAGCCTCTATATGTCCTTAGGGAGTGTCAGTATTAGGAAGTATGACCTTGCTGGAGTAGGTCTGTCCTTGTTAGAGGAAGTATGTCACTGGCGGGGAAGGCTTTGAGGTGTCATATGCTCAAGCCAGGCCAAGCATGTATCTGTTTTCCTGCACCCTGCCAATCTGGATCTACAACTCTCAGCAGCTTTTCCAACACCATACCTGCCTATGCGGTGCTGTGCCTCCAACGATGATGTTAATAGACTAACCCACTGAAACAATAAGCCAGCCCAACTAAATGCTTTCTTTTATAAGTGTTGCTATGGTCATGATGTCTCTCCACAACAATAGACATCTTAACTAAAACACAGCAAGAGATCCCTTTCTCAAGGTAATAAGGCAGAGATCAATAGAACACAACACCTGATAATCTCTTCTGGTCTCCTCTTCACACACACAAGGGCTGATGCCTGCACATAAATGTATAATTAAAAAAATCACCAGATACATACACCACAGACATACAAAAACATATACAGACACAAAAATTTGTTAAAGGTTTACACTTACAGATTTTATTACTCACCTTCATATTAACAAACACACACACATATATATATATATATACAAATATAAATTTATTTGACAGATCTAATCACAAGATATCATAGAAAGCATTCTCATTGCAGGTACAGTGAAGTCTCTAGTCTACAGGAGGAACTTAATGTTGCTGTTTGAGTTAATGGTTCTGTTGTCAAGCTTCTAAATATTTATGTTTAGCCACATGAATTTGTGCCTCCTTCAACTTTGGTCATAGAAGCTTCTTTGTGCAGTGGGAAGTGGTTAATGCAGAGACTTATGACTGGTCAAAGGGACAGAATTCTCAGTCATTCAAGAGACATCTAAATTAACATGTCCCAGTCCAAGGCCCAGGGACTGTAACACAGGAGGGGGAGGAAAGACTGTAAGAGGCTGACCATGGAGAGAAGAGCTGTTAAATGTTGCATTCTGGAAATAACAATGCCTTTTTGCATAACAGCATCTATGAATGTCTGCAGACGTCCTGCACAAGATCAAACCACTGTTCAAGCGAGATCCCCCAAAGGCACCTCCCTTAGTTATGTAGCTATCAGTGTTGTGGCTCTTGAGGAATGAAGAGTCACTTTTATTTGTGAGTGTGGACACTACTAAGTTGCCCACACCCTTGTTTATGATTCCATATCCATGTTCATACCGGAGGGTCTCAGATGGAAACTGGATGGTAAATATGATCAAAAATCTATTATATATATTTGGATGAAAAGTCTGAAAGATAAATACAAATATTTTTAAATGTTGGGTTTGAAAAATAATCTAGATATTTTATAAAAAATTTTCTGTGGTTAAATTTAGACTTTTTATGTATTAATTTATTATTAAATATGGGTTCATTTTACCTAATTCTCATCTTTTATTTTTTTGTGTAATAGGGAAAAATATCCTATTCATTCCTGAAAAAAAAATTATGTTTTAAGTAAATATAGTTAAATTCCCTGTATTTTCTGAAAACAAGACAGTAATAGTTAGAACTAAAAATTCAATTTATACTTTAATACTTAAATGGCTTAAGCTTAAAACAATACAAAGAAGATAAAGATTTTTAATCTGTATTAATATGAAGTGATTCTTTCCTGTGGAAACATTCAGAGTTATCAAATTTCCATATGCCATACTCCACTTACCAGTAAGTCCAATGTACTTATAGCAACATACATTTGCTAAATATAAATAAATATTTTTTTTAAACTATAAAGGCAGTTATCTACGTAATAAAAGGCTCATTGGAGTACATTAGCTTTATTTAATGTCTCTTGGGAAATGATATGAAACGTGTAGACATTACTTACCTTACTGCAAGGCCTTAGGACCTAATGCTCTGATGAATCCTAATCAAGACGAGAGGAGGTGTGCAGCCTTCATTTTGTCTATGACACACCAATCCCACATCCCACTTCCTTCTCTTGACTTAGTTGGAGGTCTAGTAGATTGCTTTTTTTCTGTGAGTAAATCAACTTTTGAATAAATTGCAATGAGAAATTATGGCTTAAATTAGAAAAGTATATCCAAAATATGCTCAAGTACACAATGACATTTGTTCAACCACGTTCTTAGCAGCTTTATTTGTAATAGCCAGAACCTGGAAATAACCCAGATGTCCCTCAACTGAGGAATGCATACATAAATTGTGGTACATTTACACAATGGAATACTATGGCAGCTCAGTATCCAAGTGGGTTTCCCTAGTAAGGGGAAAAGGAACTATTTCTGACATGAACTCAATGGCTGGCTCTTTGCCCCTTTCTTCCCTCCCCTCCAAGGGAGGAAGAGCCTTGCTAGGCCACAGAGGAGGACATTGCAGCCAGTCCTGAAGACACCTGATAAGCTAGGGTCAGATGGAAGGGGAGGAAGACCTCCCCCAACAGGGGACTTGGAAGGGGGCAGGGAGGAGATGAGGGAGGGATGGTGGGATTGGGAGGGAATGAGGGAGAGGGCTATGGCTGGGATACAAAGTAAATAACCCGTGATTAATATAAAAAATTAAAATAGGTATGCAAATAAAACATTTACTGATAAAAATCAAAAGTATTCACTTAGTTATTTAGTATTTATTTTTTAATATTTATTAAAATTTAAAATAAATTTGCTTATCAATGAAAAGATGTTCTACAGAAATAATTTAGATTTTTGTTGGTTATTTAGCAATGCAAGTTGTAAAATGTCTTTAATGATTTTCAGAGCAGAGTAATACTTTGATTTTAGAATCAATAATACTCAGCCACTTTACATAAACACAGTGAAATATGACAGAAGTATATGTATGTAGAATCTTTGCAGACAGGTTTGGAAATTCTTTTCTAAACTAAGAAGCCAAAATTCACCTAATGTTTTTTAAAGAAATTCAAATGATAATCTCAAAATTCAACTTTTAAAATCCAGCATTTAAGGCAGTAGAATCGAAAGGCATACTAATGTAATGCTTACACGATGAGGAATACGAGTAGGAGAATAAGCTGTGCAGTGTTAGGACACACCTTTATTCCGAGCACTTGGGAGTCAGAAGCAGGCAGATCTCTGAGTTTGGGCCAGCCTGATTTACAGAGCAATTTCCAGGTCAGGCAGGAATACACAGAGAAACCCTGTCTCGATACAAAACAAAACAAACAAAAAAGATTTGGAGAATATTGAAATATTTGTTTTTCATAATTTGTTTAAACATTTATGCTACTGTCAGAGCAGACAACATATGTAGTAAAAATACTGAAGGTTAGTAAGATGCTGCATATGAAACTCCAAGCTGTGTGTGTATTGGCACTGCATGGCTTTCCACCATGTACATTGTGAATGCACATCGAATGAGCACATGTTGAGCCTTCCAAACTGAGGTTTCATGAAGTCATTGCAGTGATGCTGCTCAGCTAAATGCTGCCAGAAACACCTTGGATTCATAGTCCTCATTTTAATTAATTGTTATTTGTTGCCTGTATATAAACTCCCTATTTTTAACCCTGGATATTGAGACATAGATTAAGAAGATAGGCCACAGATAACAGGTTTACAAGAGGAATTTTTCCCAAGTTGGTCTAATGGAAAACTGAAGCTCCAGAGCCTGATGCACAAGCTTTGGACAATGAATGGAAATGTTGCTATGTGACTAAGTGGTTGATCATGTCTCTCCTGAGGAACAGTGCCTCTCTGGGGGTTGCTGGTGAGATGAGCAGGTATCGGTAAACAAAGAGGAGACACACAGTTGTGGCCTGAGGCATCTGGGCATCCTAACTTGGGTCTTAATGCTTGTGCACAGGATCTTCGGCTGTGGAACCATCTCTCCAGTCTATAGAATATTATTTTAAAATTATTTAAACTACAAAGTCTACCTTTTGAGTCTCACATTCTTGAGAAAAATAAGTTATGGTAATAAGTTTATGGTAAGGAGTGTGTGTGTGTGTGTGTGTGTGTGTGTGTGTGTGTGCTTCTATAGGTATTGTGCAGGTAACCACAGGTGCTGTGTGTTCATACATGCATATAGTGTATATGAGCTTCTCTTCATGATTGGATTTTGCAGTACTCCAAACCCCTTGCCTGATGGATTCCTAGAGTGTTGGAATGGAGACAGAGGATTCAATATTCATCTATTCTCAGTTTTTTGAAAAGTCAAAAAGATGCTTTTCACAATTACAAAGAAAGATAACATGAATGAGGGAAGAAAGAACAAAGAGAAGGAAGGAAGGAAAATTCTAAAGAAAGGAAGCTTCTAGACCAGAGAAATGTTGACATTTTCTAGGCAAAACTTTTAATGTGCAGGCCATCTGGGTAACATTTCAAAGCATCTTTAAGCAACAATTGCACCTTGAATAAAATATTCACCGTAGAGCTAAGTACCAACTCTATAATAAACAAAATCTTTTGCAACCAGGAAATAAAAAGTAATCTGGGATGTACACTTATAATCCAGACAATAAAATACTAAGTTTAGAAGAGACATGTAAGATATGATGCAACAAAACATACATTATAGATTTTGAGGATTTTAGTGTTTTAGGTATTATATTTAATACAGAAAGTCAATAATAGGTGCTTTTCTGAAATGTGCCTAAGCAATTTCCTTTTGAAGCAGCACAACTGAAAACTGTCATTCATCCTTGCCTAAGGGGCAAATGATTGCTTAAGAAGTGAGGTTATTTCCTTGAAACAGGATTGGAGGTTACTAACACAGCTAGCTCCTTTGGCTTGTACTGTGCTTTACTGACTGAGCTGAGATTGCCCTTAGCAATTATTTTAGAATACAGGTTATGGACCAAGTAAATGAGAATCACCAGGGATGAGTTTTAAAATTGCATGCTTCTGTGCCCACTCCAGGCCTGAGGATGTAAAGTATTAATAATATTTCTACATGAAAGTTTAAGAAATGGGAGCATGCTGTGGAGCAACTTCTCAGCACACTTTGGAGCAGCCAATAAATGTTATTTTCATCCTAAACTGTAGATATTTGTACTTTTTGAAATTTCAGGAGTAGAGAAGAGAATTTAAACTGTGGTTAGGAAGTTTCCTTAATTCTACTAGAACTAGGCAATTATGTAAAAGCTTCTTTTAGATGGAGTATCATAAAAGCAAGTAGAGATTGTTCCTCCCAGATCTAATTCCTGGAGATGGCAAGGAAGTGAAAAAGATAGACTCCAGAGCCAGGTGATAGTTGTGGAAACAAAGGAAAAACCAAGAACAAAATCCACAAAAGCATCAGAAAGACTGACTGTGGCAAGACTGTAGCATGTGACATGGGCATCCCAGACAATGCGACGGAAAGCCTGTCATGTGCGAAAAGTAGCCTGCCAGCTTTGGACCAGTGCTTGGCATCTATCTCATTCACAGGTCTTAGGGGCGTTAGTTCTTGATTGTTTGCCAACTCCTGAAGATCAATAGCAAGGTTTTGACTCCAATGCCTGTTCTTCGGTACAGGAGAAGAGTATGGAGAAGCATTAGGGTTGCTACACCCTGAGATTTCCCTTTGTCCCCAAATAACATGTGAGATTACTCGTAGGAGTAGTGGAAAGTCTTATATATTATGAGAAGGTTTCTTACAGTCAAGGAAGAGAAACGTGGGACATTTGATGCTAAAAGTTAGGCTCAAAAGCCTGATTTCACAGGTGACTCAAAGCCTGATTTATCAGCAGGTGTCTAATAATGGACATGAAATAGGTGCTAACAGATTGTGACAGGATACCTCTGTAAAATGCAAATGATCTTTAAAAATTCTTGATGAAATGATTTTCAACAGAGGAATTAAAAGAAATTAATCTCTCAGAACAGGAAATCAAAATGTACATAATTAACATTCTTACAGAGAGTGGAAAGTGTAGGAGGAATTAGAAAACTAAGCAGAGATGTTATATATGTATGTATGTATGAGTGTGTAATATGTCATTATATGAATATATGTACATGTGTGTGTATGAATATGATGTATATGTGTATGTAAAATGCATATGTTTGTATTTACATTTATTTATGTCATTGGGTATTAAAAATTCAAACGTTGAAATAATGGCAAAGCAAAAAGATTGCATTATAACTTTAAAACAAACATTTTATTGCAAAATTACCATATATTACAAAAGAGGTGGGAAATATAAAAACAGTGAAACTGAAGGCAAAGTTTTTAGGTAGCTATGGTCTAGAAGCATTTTCAAAATGTTTAAAATTGTTATAAAGTTCAATATCTTTACACCATCAAGAATATGAAATTCTTTTCAAATTCGCATGTAGTAAGTCTTTTTAATTGCTTTCTTCAAGTCTGCAATAAAATAAAAACAAAACTCAAATGCAACAAATACACATGGAAATCAAAGGAGGCAAATTATTATCTAACAGAATTGTAATTTGCATTTTGTAGAAATCCTGTATTTTTTTATTATTTATTTCACTATTAATTTCTCTTTTCAAAGTGGCTTTGAAACTTGACTCCACAAGCTGTTCTCCAGTGAAACCTTCTTAAGTCAGTGAAATGCTGCAAGTGTGGAAGTGATACTGGGCTCTCAGAAGAGATATTTGCTACACTGGAATCTTGATGCCAGATACTAGAGAGTGAAGGACAAAGGCATGCGGCTTACCTTGAAATAACCACTGGTTGTCCCAACCCAAAATTTCCTTCTGAATTCCACGACTTTCATTAATTTGATGGTTTCTAGTTCAATGAGAAGTCATGTCAGAATGCTTTACCACCGATTATTCTCATTATCCTCAACACCTCTTCAACTGTGAGGTTTAAATTCCTTCTGATCATTCAAAAAGGAATATAGTAGACATACTGTCTGAGCCTTAGATGCATGTCTTAATTCAAGTTGTCAGTTTGTTTGAAATGGATCACTACATTTCTCAGACAGAATTTCCTTTGTAAAAAAAATTATTATCAATTCAGTCTTTTGTTTGAAGGTTTCTCCTCCATAAACACATGCACACACACTCATACACATTCTGGTTTGTCTTTTTTTCAAAGTGTAATTCAGATGAAATGTCTTGAATACTTTTAAGCATTGCAGTGACATGAACATAGAACTATAGACAGTCTTTTTTTTTTTTAAGTTATGTTTTAAGGCAGTGGTTCTCAATCTGTGGGTCATGACCCCTTTGGGGACTGCTTATTAACTATCTTGCAAATCAGAAATTTACATTACGATTCATCACAGTAGCAAAATTACAGTTATGAAATAGGAACTTTTTTTTTATTAATTACACTTTATTCACTTTGTATCCCGCCTGTGGTTTTCTTCCTCCTCCTGTCCCAATCCCTCCCTTCCTCCACCCTCTGTATGCATGCCCCTCCCAAAGACCACTGATAGGGGAGGACTTCTTTTCCTTCCTTCTGATCCTAGTCAATTAGGTCTCATCAGGAGTGGTTGCATTGTCTTCTTCTGTGTAATGCTGCTTCCCCCTCAGGGGGAGGTGATTAAAGAGCAGGCCAATCAGTTCATGTCAGAGACAGTGCCTGTTCCTATTATTATGGAATCCACTTGGATACTGAATTGCCATGGGCTACATCTATGCAGGGGTCTTAGGTTATCTCCATGCATGGTCCTTGGTTGGAGTATCAGTCTCAGGAAAGACCCCTCTGCTCAGATTTTTTGGTTCTGTTGCTCTCCTTGTGGAGTTCCTGTCCTCTCCAGATCTTACTGTTTCCCACTTCTTTCATAAGATTCCCTGCACTCTGCCCAAAGGTTGGCCATAAGTCTCAGCACCTGCTTTGATAGTCTGCAGGGCAGAGCCTTTCAGAGGTCCTCTGTGTCAGGCTGCTGACTTGATGAATAAAATTTTTATGGTTGGAAGATCAACACAATATGAGCGATTGCATTAAAGGGTTATAGCATTAAGACTGTGAACTGCTCTTTACATTGCCCATTTTTCTAATATTTGATGTAACTTTTTAAATTTTTTTTAAATATTAGTTACAGTTTGTTAACTTTGTATCCATGCTGTATCCCACTCCCTCTTTCCCTCCCAAATTCACCCTCTCTCCATCATCTCCTCCCTGCTCCTTTCCAAGTCCACTGATAGAGGAGAACCTCCTCCCCTTTCATCTGGTACTGGTTTATCAGGTATCTTCAGGACTGGCTGCAAAGTCCTCCTCTGCAGCCTAGTACGGCTGCTCCTCCCTCGGGGGGAAAGGGGAGGTCTAAGAGCCCGCCATTTAGGTCATGTCAGAAACAGTCCCTCTTCACCTTATAAAGGTACCCACTTGGATACTGAGCTACCAAGGGCTACATCTGAGCAGAGGTTCTAGGTTATATTCATACATGCTCCTTGGTTTGAGAAACAGTCTCATATAAGACCCTTGTGCCCAGAAATATTTGGTCCTTGTGGAGTTCCTGTCTTCCCCAGGTCATATTAACTCCCTCTCCCCCTTTTTTATGATTCCCTGCACTTTGCCGAAGATTTGGTTGTGAGTCTTAATATCTGCTTTGATACACTGCTAGGTAGTCTTTCACAGGCCCTCTGTGGTAGGCTCTTGTCCTGTTACTTGTTTGCTCCTACATCTAATTTCCATCCCATTTGTCTTTCTAAGTGAGGATTGATCCTATTGTACCTTGGGTCCTCTTTCTTGTTTACCTTCTTTAGATGTATAGATTTCAGTATGTTTATCCTATTGTATAGGTCTATATAAGTGAGTATATACCATGTGTGTCTTTCTGCTTTTGGGATACCTCACTCAGGATGATCTTTTCTAGATCCCACCATTTGCTTGCAAATTTCATGATTTCCTCATTTTTGATGGGTAAAAGTACCACAATTTCTGTATCCATTCCTCTACTGAGGGACATCTGGGTTGTTTCCAGGTTCTGGCTAATATGAATAAAGCTCCTACAAACATGGCTGAGCAAATGTCCTTGTTGTGTACTTGAGCATCCTTTGGATACATGCCTAGGAGTGGTATAGCTGGATCTTGAGGAAGACAGTCTCTTCAAAAAATGGTGCTGGTCCAACTGGATGTCTATAAACAGAAAAATGAAAATAGATTCATACATATCACCCTGCACAAAACTAAAGTTCAAGTGGATCAACGATCTTAACATAAAACCAGATAAACTAAATTGGTTAGAAGAAAAAGTGGGTAAGACATTGGAACTCATTGGCACAGGAGACAACCTCCTGAACAGAACACCAACAGCATAGGCTTTAAGAGCAACAATTGATAAATGGGACCTCATGAAACTGAAAAGCTTCTGTAAAGCAAAGGACAGTCATCAAAAAAAAAAAAAAAACAACAGCCTACAGACTGGGAAAAGGATCTTCACCAGTCCTATATCTGACAGAGGGCTGATATCCAGAATATATAAAGAATTAAAAAAGTTAAAATCAGCAAATCAGTTCTGCTAGGCCACAGAGGAGGACTTCGAAGACAGCCCTGAAGATACCTGATAAAACAGGGCCAGATAAAAGGGGACGAGGTCCTCCCCAGTCCATGGACTTGGAAAGGGGCAGGGAGAAGATAAGGGAGGGAGGGTGGGATTGGGAGGGAATGGGGAGTGGGATGCAGCTGGGATGCAGAGTTGATAAAATGTAAATAATAATAACAAACAATAAAAAATACTTGAAGATAAAAAAAGCAGCAAATCAAGCAATCTGATTAAAAATAGAGTTACAGAGCTAAACAGAAAATTCTCAGTAGAAGAATACAGAATGGCAAAGAAACACTTAAATGCTTAAAGTCCTTAGCCATCAAAGAAATGCAAATCAAAACAACACTGAGATTTCACCTGACAGCCACCAGAATGGCTAAGATCAAAAACTCAAGTGACAACACATGCTGGAGAGGTTGTGGAGAAAAGGAAACCCTCCTCCATTGCTGGTGGGAATGCAAACTTGTACAACCACTTTGGAAATCAATCTGGCACTTTCTGAGACAATTAGGAACAGTGCTTCTTTGAGATCTAGCTATAGCTGCTCCCCCTCAGAGGGGTGGATGGTAGTCAAAGAGCCAACCACTGAGTTCATGTTAGAGACAGTCCCTGTTCCCTTTACTAGGGTACCCACTTGGATTCTGAGCTACCATGGGTTACATCTGAGCAGGGGTTCTAGGTTATATCCATGAATGGTCCTTGGTTGGAGTATCAGTCTCAGAAAAGAACCCTGTGCCCAGATATTTTGTTTCTGTTGCTCTCCTGTGGAGCTCCTTTTCTCTCCAGGTATTACTATCTTCTCCTTCTTTCATAAGCATCCCTGCACTCTGCCCAAAGTTTGTTTATGAGTCTCAGAATCTGCTTTTATACACTGCTGGGTACTCTTTCAGAGGACCTATGTGGTAAGCTCCTGTTCTGTTTCCTGTTTCCCCCTTCTTCCAATGTCCATCCTGATTGTCTTTCTGAGTGGGAATTGATCATCTTACCCAAGCTCCTCCTTCTTGCTTAGCTTGTTTAAGGGTACAGATTTTGGTATGTTTATCCTCTATTATATGTCTAGTATCAGCTTATAAGTGAGTACATACCTTGTATGTCTTTCTGCTTCTGGGATACCACACTCAGGATGATCTTTTCTAGATCCCACCATTTACCTGCAGATTTCGTGATTTCCTTGTTTTTTGTTTTTGTTTTTTTTTAACTCTAAATAGGTTTTATTTTTATTGTCATTTCATTATGAAAATGAAAAGTAGTTTTCACAGGTATTAAATTTTCTTTTTTATTTTTAAATAATTTTTATCTATATATGTTCCTTGGTTGGAGATACAGTCTCACAAAAGACCCCTGTGCCCAGATGGATATAACCTAGAACCCATGCTTGGATGTAGCCCATGGTAGCTCAGTATTGAAGTAGGTACACTAGTAAGGGGAACAGGGACTATTTCTGACAGAGCTGGGATACAGAATGATAAAAGTCAATCATTTAACATTGCCTTGGGAAACAGACACATATTAGACTCTTTGGACAAAAAGACTTTAGGAAATTGCTGGACTAAGTAATAACAAATAAGTAAGTAAAACTTTTTATTTTGCTACCATTTTTTCACATGAGTCTTAGGAAAAATTTCTATAATAAGTTTTTTCTTTTGCTGCAACTGACAGTGTACAGATCCGAGTCAGTTGCCAAAGCAGGCGCCTTAACCCTGGCATCCACACAGACAGGATGATGGCTGAAAGAGCCTGACTGCTGTGAAGATGGCTATTATAAAACCTGGAGCCTGTACTTTGAAAGCTGTTTTCATGTTTCCTGTTATTTCTTTGCTGTTTCTCTGTTATCCACATAAGCTTCTCACATTTTCTCGCACAGGGTGTTAAAAATATGTGTATTAAATGAATCAGCGATTAACTTTGAGTAATTAATAATTCATTGGTATCATATAAGGGAGAGCAATAAAAACACTTTACCTATGGAGTCATTTAACCAAGGAGTCCAGATTTGATTCTGTATTTCCTGCTTCCTGTGTCTTTAGCCCTCTTGCTTAAGTCTGAATCTGTGCCTGCCTAAAGGCTATCTCGTGAATCTCTCTCTGTGTCTGTCTGTTCTTGTGTTTCTGTCTGTTCCTGTGTCAGCCTGTTGTGTGGTTGTTACTAAAAAACTGTCTTACCTTTGTCAAACAGCATAAAAGCACTGCACAGGTAAGGAATGGGATATTTTACATAAATAATCAATAAAGTTTTACAAGGTTTAAAGGCACTGGCTCCAGATGACCTCAACTGGCCCAGACAACAAATATAATCATTGATTATCAATCAACATAGTTGTGTTATATTCCACAGCTATGATAGGTATTTATTTTTTTAAGATTGCTTTCAACCTCTGCAATTGTGGCTTTCAGTGACTAAAACACATGCATTTTTTTTTGGGGGGGTGAATAGAAGAATACATACTTTAAGATTATAGCTTTGTTTTAGGTTAGGTTGTAAAAGTTGATTACATGGGAATTCAAAGGCAATTAAAATTCATCATCACATTGTTCTTTTAAGAGAACATTATATAAACAGGCTGAATACACAGTAGGATAGCAGTCTTAAGTTTCACCTCAGGGCATGTCACTAACTCAAACTGTGAGGTCCAGCAAAAATTGCAGTCATGTAAATTGTATGAGATATTTTCATAGTGTTACATCACTGTAGTTTCCCTTCTTAATTTCACCAGACTTGACTGACATTAGCCTGAACATATATTGGGTAATTTGATTATAATTAGCAAATATTCATTTGCTTTCATTGTACTAGCACTTTCTGTAGTAGTTGTATATTCAACTGGGGAAACAAAAATGATTCATAAATTAGGAATCTGGTAATCTATTGGGAGCAGGAAGAGGAGAAAGCTGAGCATCCATAGAACAACCTGATTTTTTTCATCCTGCCTTCTCAGAGAGTTCCATGAAAAAAAGTAGAATAAACATACTTTCCTATCATAATTAACTTCATGGATGCAAAGTATCTGATAAAAGCCAAATATTTTAATGAACAGATATATTACTGACCATCTAATATTTTTTTTTTTTGGTTTGGAAGTTTATCCTATGGTGTCATATTTTTAGTGACAAACTATTTACCTTTACTTCGTCAGTCCTCAGCTTCTGTGATCTTACTGTTAATGATGCTGTTTTAACTCCAGTATTCTTTTTTCTTAATTAATATTACTTATTACAATTTGTTTACATTGTATCGTGGCTGTAGCCCCCTCCATCATTTTCCCCTTATCCCACCCTTCCTCATTCATCCCTGCTATACCCTTCCCCTAGTTCACTGATAGGGGAGGTCCTTATGCCCTACTATCTGACCCTAGCCTATCAGGTCTCATCAGGACTGTCTAGATCTTCTTTCTCTGTGGCCTAGTTAGGCTACCTCATCAGGAGAAGTTTATCAAAGAGCCTGCCACTGAGTCAATGTCAGAAATAGCACCTGCTCCTCGTACTAGGGAACCTACAAGTAGACTGAGATCCCCATGGGCTACATCTGAGCAGGGGGTCTAGGTCTCTCCTTCCATGGTCTGTGGTTGTTATCATTCTCTGTAGGACCCCCTGAGCCCAGATTTTTGGCTCTCTTGGTCTCCTTGTGGAGCTCCTGTTCCATCTAAGTCATTCTACCTCCCCCTTCTTCCATAAGATTCCCTGCACTCTGCCCAAAGTTTGGCTATGAGTCTCAGCATCTGCTCCAAAAGTCTGATGAGTAGTCTTTCAGAGGCCCCATGTGGAATGCTCCTGTACTATTTCCTGTCTTCTCCTACTTCCAATGTTTATCTTGTTTGCCCTTCTGAATGAGGGTTAAGACGCTTCCGAGTGTCCTCCTTGTTGTTTAGCTTCTTTAAGACTATAGATTTTAGTATGTTTATCTGATATTATGTGACGAATATCTACTTGTAAATGAATATATACCGTGTGTCTTTCTGCTTCTGGGTTACCACACTCAAAATTATCTTTTCTAGTTCCCACCATTTGCTTGCAAATTTCATGATTTCCTAGTTTTTAATTGCTGAGTAATATTCCATTGGGTAAATGTACCACAATTTATGTATCCATTCCTCAGATGGGGGACATCTGGGTTGTTTCTGGGTTTTGAGTATTATGAATAAAGCTGCTTGAACATGGTTGAGCAAATGTCCTTATATACTTGAGCATCTTTGGATATATGCCTAGGAGTGGTATAGCAGGATCTTGAGGAAGCACTATTCCTAATTTTCTGAGAAATTGCCAGATCGCTTTCCAAAGTAGTTGTACAAGTTTATATTCCCTCCAGTAAAGTAGGCGGGTTCCCCTTTCTTCCCAACCTCTCTATCATGTGTCATCCATTGAGTTTTTGATCTTAGCCATTCTGAGGATAGTAAAGTAAAATTCAAGGTCATTTAGGTTTGCATTTCTCAGATGACTAAGTAGGTTGAGCATTTCTTTACGCGTTTCTCTACCATGTGATATTTCTGTGTTGAGGATTCTCTTTTTAGCTCTATACCCCAATTTAAAATTGGGATTAATTATTTGGTTAGTTTTTAATTTCTTTATATATTCTGGATATTAGCCCTCTGTCAGAGGTGGGTTGGTGAAGATCTTTTCCCAGTCTGTAGGCTGTCTTTCTCTTCTGTTGACCATGTCCTCTGCTTTACAGAAGCTTTTCCGTTTCATGAGATCCCATTTATTGATTGTTGATATCAGAGCATGTGCTGTTGTTGTTCTGTTCAGGAAGTTGTTTTCTGTGCCAGTGAGGTCAAGACTTTTCCCCACTTTTTCTTCTAACAAATTTAGTGGTCCTTGATCCACTTGGACTTCATTTTTGTGCAGGGTAATAAATATGGGTCTATTTGCATTTTCATACATGTAGACATCCAGTTAGATTTTTTTGTTGAAGATGATGTTATCTTTTTTCTATTGTATGGTTTTGGCTTCTTTGTCAAAAAACAAGTAAAGGTAGGTGTGTGGTTATATTTCTGGGTCTTTTACTCAATTCTATTGATTCACCAGTCTGTTTCTGTGCTGGTACCATGCAGTTTTTATTACAGTTGCTCGATAGTAATCTTGAGATCAGGGATGGTGGTATCTCCAGAAGATCTTTTATTATAATGGATTGTTTCAACTATTCTGTGTTTTTTGTTTTATCATAGGAAGTTGAGAATTTTTCTTTCAAGTTCTGTAAAGAATTGTGTTGGTATTTTGATGGGAATTGCATTGAATTTGTAGATGGCTTTTGGTAGGATGACTATTTTCACTATGGTAATTGTGATCCATGAGCATGGGAGATCTTTCCATCTTCTGATGTCTTCTTTAATTTCTTTCTTCAGAGACTTGAAGTTTTTTTCAAACAGGTCTTTTACTTGCTTGGTTAGAGCCATACCAAGGTAATTATGTTGTTTATGGCTATTGTGAATGATATTGTTTCACTAATTTCTTTCTCTTTTGTACAAAATCAGAGGGTTACTGATTTTTTTTAAGTTAACTTTGTATCCAGCTACTTTGCTGAAGGTGTTTTTCAGCTGAAGGTGTTCTCTGGTACAATTTTTCAGTTCACTCATTTTCAATATGATATCATCTGTGAATAGTGATACTTTGACTTCTTCCTTTCTGATTTGTATCCCCTTGATCTCCTTTAGTTGTCTAATTTCTCTAGCTAGGATTTCAAGTACAGTGTTGAAAAGATATAGAGAGAGTGGACATCCTTGCCTTGTCTCTGATTTCAGTGGGATTGATTTAAGTTTCTCTCCATTGAGATTGATGTTGGCTATAGCTTGCTGTATATTGCCTTTACTATGTTTAAATATGTGCTTTATATTCCCTGATCTCTCCAAGACTTTAAACATGAATGGGTGTTGGATTTTTGAAATGTTTTTTTTTTTTTTTTTTTTTTGTGGAATCTAAGGAGATGATCATGGTTATTTTGTTGTTTTCTTTCAGTTTGTCTATATGGTAGATTACATTGATGGATTTCCATATATTGAACCACCCCTGCATGTCTGAATTGAAGCCGACCTGGTTTTGATGTATGATGTCTTTAATGTGTTCTTGGATTTGGTTTGTGAGTATTTTATTGAGTATTTTTACAGGAATGTTCATAAGTGATATTTCTCTGAAGTTCTCTTTCTTTGTTGGGTCTCTCTCTGTGTGTTTGGTATCAAGGTGATTGTAGTCTTATAGAATGTGGTTGGTAATCTTCCTTCTGTTTCTATTTTTTGGAACAGTTTAAAGAGTATTGGTATTAGTTCTTCTTTGAAGGTCTGGTATAACTCTGTGCTGATACCATCTGGCCCTGGGCTTTTATTTTTTTTGGATGAGAGATTTTGATGACAGCTTCTATTTCCATAGGTGATATAGAATTATTTAGTTTAGTTACCTAATCTTGTTTCAGCTTTGGTAAATTGAATCTGTCAAGAAAATTGTCCATTTCATTTACATATTCAAATTTTGTTGCATATAGGCTTTTGAAGTATGACCTAATGATTCTTTGAATTTCCTCACTGTCCTCCTTTATGTCCCCTTTTCATTTCTGATTTTGCTGATTTGGATAGTTTCCCTCTGCCTTTTAGTTAGTTTGGCTAAAGGTTTGTCTATCTTGTTGACTTACTCAAAGAACCAGCTCTTGGTTTTCTTTATTCTTTGAACTGTTCTTTTTGTTTTTAATTTATTGATTTCAGTCCTGAGTTTGATTTTTTTCCAGCAGTCTTACTCTTCTTGGGTATATCTGCTTCTTTTTAATTCCTAGTGCTTTCAGGTGTGTCCTTAATTTGTTTGTATGAGATGTCTCAAATTTCTTTATGAAGTCACTTAGTGCTATGATCTTTCTTCAATGCTTTCACTGTATCCTATATTTTGGATAAGTTGTACTCTCACTGAATTCTGGGAAGTCTTTAATTTCTTTATTTCCTCTTTGACCCAGTTGTTCTTGAGTAAAAAGATGTTTCCATGTGTTTATAGGTTTTTTGTTATTTCAGTTATTGGTGTGGTGTACTTTTAGACCATGGTGATTTGATATGATACAAGCGACTACTTCAATATTCTTGTATCTATTTAGGCTTGCTTTGTGCCCAACTATATGGTAAATTTGAAGAAGGTTCCATGTTAAGTGATGAGAAGAAGGTACACTCTTTTGTGATTGGGTGAAAAAAAATCAATGAAATAATTTCTAACCATGTTCTGCTCTATTTACATATCAGTATGTACTTTAGTCATCGTCAAAGAGGCAGCCTTGGACAACCCATGGGAGCAGATGCAGAGACCAAACATTAAGTGGAAATATCCTATGTTGGGGGACTCTTACAACTCAGGAACCCAGCAAAAGAGGGCAAGAAGGTGCTGTGGGAGAAGACACCAGGAAAGCACAAACTTCAGGATTAACTAAGCATGCTCATGTGGGCTCACAGAAACTGAAGCAGCAATTTCAGCCTCATTAGGTCTGCACTGCATCTTCTGAATACATGTTACTCTTCTTGGCTTGGTGTTTTGGGGGGACCTGAAAACGGGAGTGGGACTGTCTCTGACTCTTTTGCCTGATCTTCAGACACTTCTCCTCCCACTATGTTGTCTGACCCAGCCCTACTATGACAGTTTATGCCTATCTTATGTTACAGCATGTTTGACTGATAACCTGGGAGGCCTTCTTTTCTGAGGGGGTGAGAGATGTGGAGGTGGCAGTGGATCTGGAGGGGACAGGAGGAAAAAGGAGGTTGAGGCAGATGGAAGGAGTGGAAGAAGGGGTATAGAAATCATATACTGAATGAGAGAAGAAGGAATAAAAATTAAACAAAACTGAATGCCTTAAAAGCAGCCAGTTTGTCACTTAAGACATTGATCATAAATTATCAGCTCTTTTATGTAGATCATATTTTAAAAACTAGTCACAGCACATCAAATGTGGGTCTTACATCAAGTAGATGCACAGAAAGAGAATATAGATGGGTGTCTTTAAAATTTGGGGAAGTTTATGTTTTTTAAAGTATTCATTTCTAACTTTCTAGAGCAGCTAATATACTAATTACATAAGGATTGTTTGGCTTCTAATTTGTCATTTGCTCTTCTCTAGCAAATGTCCAATAAAATTTAAGTCAAATATTAAAATACACAGCATTTAGTAGATAGAGGATATGTGATCTCAAATTTGAGACTAGGCTAGGCTTGTATGAGATGCCAGTAGCTAAAACTTGAAAGTAATGTTCATCCTCCTTATTCTAATTAACTGACAAATAATTTCTGTTAAGCTGTTTGACTTAGCTGTGTTTTGTTAATTTTTACTTAGGTAATTTTTTTTATTAATCACATAGATAGATTAAGTTAGGTGAACTGCAACATTCCTGTAAGCAATATTCCTGATATGGCTATATTTATATTTGTAGCAGGTAATACAATGCATATTGTGCAGAGGAATACAAGGTTTGCATTGATCTTTAATATTTTAGTAGATTTTAACTGAATTGAAAATTTGTTTAAAAAGCTCTCATTATCAAACTACATTATAATATTTTTACTATTATTATTTTCATAAAGACAATCAGTATCTTTGCTCCCAACACGCTGGGAGAAAAGGATTTTTTTCCCTCAAGAGTTAGAAAATGGAGAGGTACTGGTTGCCTCTGTGTGTGAAGTATTTCCTGAATATGAAGACTCAAAGTTGATCCCTACAAATCTTGGAAAAACTTGGTGACTAGAACCTCTCAGTTGAAGAAGATAGGTCATTCTCACTGACCAACTATTCTTGCAACAGCAAGCTCAGGGTTAAAAATATGAACTAGAAACAATAGATAAAGTGAACATAAGTCTTCGGCCTCTATGTGTGCACACATGAGCTAACATATTAGTACATGCACACATACACTGGAAGTGGTTAGCAGTTAACAGAACATAAAGAAAAATGAAAGTAAAAAGAACTACTGAAGTGTACTGAATTTTGTCATGTGATGCTTTACTACAATCCTGGGTTGGCTTGTGAGAGGGCACATGATGTTTTGCTGTGATGCTCCACATGGGAGGGAAGTCACTTTGGCCAGCTGAGAACATCCATGGGTGGACTTTGAGGAGAGGAAATATATAGAGGCTCAGACATAGTGAGACATCTCTTTTTGTATCAACATCGCTGCGCTTTTTTTCCACACGTGGCTTTGCAGAGAGAAATGTTCCAAAGAGCTTCTCAGGCAATCCAACTGACTCTTTCAGCTTTCATTGCTTTGTGTTGGCCTTTGGACTGGACTGCTGGTATCCTGAGGAGTGAGTCTGGTAATCCCCTAATGACTCACCAATCCTGATCAGCAGGAAGTAGAAAAAAGAACACTACAACTCTTTTCCCTACTAATCTCCAACCTATGGTTAGGGGTAGGAGGAGCAGAAGGGAGTTAAAGATGCTCAAGAACCCTAAATGAAGTAGTTTTGGCGAAAATTAAATCATTTGCCCTAATCTCTGTGTCTCCACTGAAAACACAGCAGGGCTAAAGACATGACTCAGCAGTTAACACTTGTTACAATTACAGAGCATGGACTGACAGGAGTTCAGTTTTCAGCACATCTCTGGTGGTTCACAGCCACCCATTAGTCCACTTTCAGGGTTCCAACTCACTCTTTCCACCTCCACAGAACCAGGCCATCAAGTGCTACACAAATATACATTCAAGGAAAACACTCAGGCTTGTAAAATAAAATAAATCAATATAAAATTTGGAAAAAAGGAAATGTCTAGCAATGGAAAAGTCAAAAGAACCAAACCATTAAAAAGCGTTGGTCACGTTCACAATGTGTTTCTTAAAACTGGTTTTAAAGTAAGATTTTCAGTTATTTTTAGCAATTAACATTTATCGCTTGTCACTTTGTGTAGCATTTTATTTTCCCATTCAAACTTTGTGAATAAAGACATGAGGAAAGGATTTTATTGTTTTAAAATAATAAAGTCACATATAGTACCATCTAAAGTGAAGCACATTATTATTATTTCCAGTGATGGAAGATACTTCAAGTGACCTTTCAAATTAAAAACTAATGCTTGTGGAAAAGACACAAGGAAATTGCTAATATATTTGTGATATATGTGAGAGTTGCCAAGAACGGATTTTACTAATAAAGGTTAGTCTACAAAAATAGCACATAGTCATGTAGTTAAAGATTCACACAAATGTCTGGTATATGAGCAGTCTTCAAAGTTTATGATGGTTTGTAAAGGTTTGTGTTAGCTTCAGATGGCCTTTCAGTTTCCAAATTAGCTTTATTTTATAAGGAACAAATCTTCACAATTTTAGCATGTAAAACAGTGCTTAGTATAATAAAGCTTCACCTGTAAGAATTTTAAATAGGATTTGTTTTGAGTGTGTGTGTACATGCGCACATTAACAAGAAGTTCACCTGTCTAAATTTTTAAAATTTTGAAAGTGTATAATACAGTATTATCATCTAACACTCACAGTATTTGGTGACAGATCTCTAGAATGTACCAATCTTATAAAACTGAGATGTTTTGAAGGTTAACAACTCCCCATTTCCTCCACTCTCCAGCACCTGGTAATGACCATTCTACACTTTTCTTTTATGGAATTGATTATTTCTAAGTAAATTTCTACTCATGAATTTATAGCAGAGAATCAAGGAACAGAAAGTTTTCTCTTTTGGAGACTGTGCTTAGGAAATACCCATGCCCATGTTCCTTCTAATGACATTTTAGTCCACTGTTGTGTAACAGGGCTTAGATTCTTGCAAGTAGTGAGCTTAAGGTGGTTATCGGGCTTTAGAACCTCTTTTAGTTAGTTCCACTGGGAGTCTTTTCTGTCAGGCACCTTATAAGATAACTTGATTTTTCAAAGCCAGGGAAAGTCATGTCCAAAGTGGATTACATATGTAATATGCATAAATATGAAATATAAATATATACAATTACATAGTGCAAACAAGTCAGTGCAGAATAATGTCCTCACATTTCCTATATCTTATTGGTTACAACCATCCACATTCAAAAAATAATTATGCAGGGATTTCATTTCTAGGTGTTTTTGGCTTAATTCTGAGTATTTATGTTACATAGTTCCCAGTCACAAAGAATGTTGAACAAAGAAGAGCAACAACATTTAGATACAAAGCAATATGTTTACAAAAAGTTTAAGCAACAAAAATTGACAAGATCTAAATAGGGTGTAAAATGTAATGTATTTAACCACCCTTCCTGTGTCCTCCCCTTACTGTGATATGCTCACCCTAATGTCCTCAATAATAATAAATGACACTTCCAATTTCCTTGTATTTTTGAGCAAAAATCTATCTTGATCTCATAATTTACACTCATGTCTTATATTCTATATCTGATCTGTCACCACATTCTAACATGTCCTACTTCATATTTTATATTTATGATGGATACCAAGGACTTTGACAGTCTAAGTAAGCTTTCTACTACTGAGTCACCTCTGAAAGCCAGGTTTCGTTTGTTTGTTTGTTTGTTTTCATTTTTTGTGTGTCCCATGTTCTTACCTGTCACATGACCATCATCTCCTATGTTTTTCTTCCTTGAACTGAAAATATATCTTCATCTACTCACAGTATCTTTAGATCTTCCTTATTACAACAATCAGGATATTAGACATATAATATAGGATAACCATACTAAAATCCATACTCCTAAGGAAGCTAATCAAGAAGGAAGATCCTGGGTAAGATGTTCAATCTTCCCTCAGAAAGGCAAATGGAGCAGACATAGGAAGAAGGAGAAAACAGGGAACAGAACAGGAGCCTAGCACAGAGAGCCTCTGAAAGACTCTACCTAGCAGGGTATCAAAATATATGCTTAGACTCATAGTCAAACTTTGAGCAGAGTGCAAACTTTGGGCAGGGAATCTTATGAAAGAAGAGGGAGCTAGAAAGACCTGGAGGTGATAGAAGCTCCTCAAGGAGAGCAATACTATCAAAAAATCTGGGCACAGGGGTCTTTTTTGAGACTGATACTCCAAACAAAGAGCATGCATGGAGATAACCTAGAACCCCTGCACAGATGTAACCCATGGCAGCTCAGTGTTCAAGAGGGTTCCCCGGTAACAGGAACAGAGACTGTCTCTGACATAAACTGATTGGCCTGCTCTTTGATTACCTCCCTGTGAGGGGGAAAGCATTCTTGCCAGGCCACAGAGGAAGACAATGCAGCCAGTCCTGATGAGACCTGATAGACTGGGGTCCTGACTCCTGTTTTCTCCTTCTTCCAATGTCCATCCCATTTGTCTTTCTGAGTGAGGATTGATCATCTTGTCGAAGGTCCTCCTTCTTGTTTAGCTTCTTTAGTTGTACAGATTTTAGTATGTGAGCAGAAATCTTTTTATTAGCTATCATGTCTCCAGTTAAAGAAAGGCCAGGGCATAATAATGTGTTTGTGTAGCCAAGAGTTTGGGTTTTATGATATTAACTGTATGAATTTCTTTTACTCCTTTTTGCTAATAATGTCATTATCATATCTACCTTTACAAGTGTTTATCATTCATCATTTCTTACTTTGTAAATCTTTTACATTTTAAAATTACTCTAAAATCTTATTTTATTTCTTAGAAACTTCATAGCTCTTCATTTAAATGACAGTTTAATTGTTATTTATTTTATTGTGCTGAATTTTACCTGCTAACAAATGCCTTATTCTTAAGCTATACCCAAATTCTTTTTTTTAATTCTTTTTTTTAATTTAATTTAATTTTATTTCTTTTTCTCAATGCAGTTTATTCAGGAACCTTGAACATTCTTCTGACCCTGGGGAAAGCCAGCCCACAGCTTAAATAGCCTCTGGGTAGCCAACCCCAGCGTGCCACATTCTTAATTAGTTTATTGAGGTATCTCTGCTGTGCAAAAGCTGTATTACTTTAACATACAGAACCCACAGCGGTGAGGTTTAGATGAGTTTATATCCATGAAAGGAATACCACCATGGAGCTCACAAATATATTCCATTACTTCCTCCAAATACTGTCCTGAGTTTAGTGATTATCATTGCTTTTATTATTTGTTATAAGAACAGCCTAACAAAAGATCTAACATCTTCACTAATTTTATGAATACAATAGAATATTAGACCTGTCAAGTCTAGCATTTACTGACAATATAACAGAAAGTTTCTGCCATCATCTTTCTTGTTTCCAACCCTACCAGACATTGGCAATCACCAATCAAATTTTTTATTGTATCCGTTTGTCTCTTTTAAATCTCACATGTAAGTGACTCAGCAATTTTTTTCTATGTCTGGCTTGTTGCAAAGTGTAATTTATAGATCAGGAGGGCACTATAACTGCCTGTTACTGGCTACTGTTTTCAATGTTGTTATTATTTTTCTACACTCCCCATATTAAATTATATTTTAAGTTGGTTCTATGTTCTCTACATCTAGCACAATCAGAAATACATTTTTTAGAAGCTTACATTTCCATGTGATTTGTATACATTATCATACAGGACTAAATAGCACTCAAGTAGATATTTTACTTAAAAATACCTTCAATCCCTGGAAACAACCCAGATGTCCATCAACAGAGGAATGGGTACAGAAATTGTGGTATTTTTATACAATGGAATACTACTCAGCAATCAGAAAGGAGGAAATCATGAAATTTGCAGGCAAATGGTGGGATCTAGAAAAGATCATTCTGAGTGAAATATCCCAGAAGGAGAAAGACAAACATGGGATATACTCACTTATATAGACCTATAAGATATGATAAACATAATGAAATCTATACACCTAAAAAAAAAAAAAGATAATCAATAGAGCGGACATGGGGTAAGATGATCAATCCTCGTTTAGAAAGACAGATGGGATGTGCATTGAACGTATGACAGGAGTCTACTGAGCGCATCTGAAAGAATCTAACTAGCAGTGTTTTCAAAGCAAAGAATCATGACCAAACCTTTGGTAGAGTACAGGGAATCATAAGAAAGAAGGGGAGTTAGTCTGATGGGGAAGGGATAGGAGCTCCACAAGGACCAAATGTATCTGGGCATAGGGTCTTTTCTGAGACTGACATACAACCAAGGACCATGTATGGATATAACCTAGAACCTCCACTCAGATGTAGCCTGTAGTAGCTCAGTAACCAATTGGTTTCCCAAAGTGAGGGGAACAAGGACTATTTCTAACAGGAAATCAATGACTGGCTTTTTGGCCTCCCCACCCCCCAAGGGAGGAGCAGTCCTGTTAGGCCACAGAGGAGGGCTTTGAAGCCAGTCCTGAAGATACCTGATAAAACAGGATCAGATGAATGGGGAGGAGGTCCCCCCCTATCAGTGGACTTGGAAAGGGGCACAGTGGAGATGAGGGAGGGAGGGAGGGACTGGGAGGGAATGAGGGATCAGGACATGGCTGGGATACAGAGTTAATAAAATGTAACTGATAAAAAAAAATAAAAAAAATATCTTCAATCTCACAAGAGATAAAAATGAACTTCCATCCTTGGAGCCCTTTTATCCTAAAATAAGACAATACATAATCCTGTCGTTTCCTTCACAGCAATGGCTGAAAAAGGAGAAGTACCTCACTCTTGGCTTGTAGTCACACTATCTGGTTCAGTACAGCTAATATATCTCCAGTTTCCACACTTACCTATTCTCAAGTTTACCCTTTTCTTCTCTCTATTCTCACAGCTACTGTTTTTGTGCTCTAAAATAGAACAACTTTTCCTAACTGGATGCTTTTATCTATTTTAACTCAATTTCCTGTTGTAAACCAGTTCATCTTCAAAGCACACATAGTTCATGCTAATACTCTTGAAAGATAGCAATTTATCATGACAGGATTGGTATACTAAAGAAAAAGACAACTAAAATGATGGTAGACACAAAGTCATACACTTCATAATTTCCGATGCAGGAAACATCTGAAATTATCAGTCACATCGAAGCAAAGGGTAAAATAATGAGTGTCAAGGGCTTAGAAACAGGGAATCCTATAATAAATGTGTAAAATTACAATTCTGCTGCATAATTCTAAAGTTGATTCTGGATTTTGATATATAATGTAGTGCCAAAAGACCAGAAAGGAGGACCTCCCCTATCAGTGGACTTGTGGAGGGGCATGCATGCAGAAAGGGGGGAGGGTGGGACCGGGAGGAGAGGAGGGAAGGGCTTATGGGGGGATACAAAATGCATAAAGTGTAATTAATAAAATTTAAAAAAAAAGGTAACAGTACTGTTCTGTATGCCTAAAATTTGTGTTAGGTGTGCTTCTCACTAAGCGATTTTATTTCAAATCTAAAAAGTATTATAATCTTCTTTCAAGTCAAATGCTTCACTAGCAAATTTTTGTTGGTTTTGGCATAAGACATTTCTGTTGATCTTTTTTAAATTAAATTTTTATTTTTATATTAGTTACAGTTTATTCACTTTGCATCCCAACTATAGCTCCCTCCCTCATTCCCTTCCAATCTTACCCTCCCTCCCTCATCTTCTCCCTGGTCTTCTCTAATTCCACTGATAGGAGAGGTCCTCCTCCCCTTCCATCTGACCCAAGTTTATCAGGACTGGCTGCAATGTCCTCACCTGTGGCTTAGCAGGGCTGCTCCTCCCTCAGGGCGAGGGAGGTCAAAGAGCTATCCACTGAGTTCATGTCAGAGACAGTTCCTGTTCCCCTTACTAGGGTACCCACTTGGACACTGAGCTGCCATGGGCTACAGCTGAGCAGGGGTTCTAGGTTATATCCATATATGGTCCTTGGTTGTAGAAACAGTCTTAGAAAAGACTCCTGTGCCCAGATATATTTGGTCCTTGTGGAGCTCCTGATATACTTTTTAAGAGTTTTGGTCAAAAGGAATAAAATCAACTAAATTAGTTTAAGAAAAATATAACTATTGGCTCCTAGAATTTCAAGAATGTTCCAGTATCCAAATCACAGAGGAAATGATGATATTTGGGATATTTGGAGTAATCACACAGATACTCATATACAGTATGTATAATTATTTCTGAGTTTCCCAAATAACATCTTGATTCTTCTTTTCATTGTTTGCCTGCTCTGTAAATGAAAGAAAGTGTACTTTAGAAACAAGATCTGTCACATAAATGAAATAACACTTTCCTTAAAATCAAGGTTATGATGTTTTATGCAAAATACTTTTCAAAAATAAAATATGTGTAACTTTCCAAAACATATTTGGTTTAAACAATAAGAAAGTAGAACAATTGAGAGACAAAGCAAAGGAATAATAAAAAGTGAATAATTGCAAAATTCCTTAGCAAGATTTGAACCTAGCTTTTAAAGAGTTAAGTAGTTTAACCAGTGTAGAAAACAGGTATGCATTGCTGCCATTAATCTACTATGTTGTCAACCTTGAACTTGATTTTTTTTTCTAATATTATAACTTGTCTTTTAAGAAATTATGCAGACATGTTTCAGGGGAAGAAAATGTTTTGTGGTTTCAAAAAATATTTATGCTGTTGTGTTGCTGAAATTCTGTTCTATAAAGGAACATTCTATTGCTTCTGCTCAGGGGGCTAAGACAAATAGTTCCTACTTCTGTTTTGTTAGCATAGCCATGCAACTGACAATGGCATTCAACAGAATATAGTATTTTAAAATATGCTTTAATTTTCATATGTAGCCAGAGAGCTAAGCACAGTATGTGTTTGAACCTAATTTGCTTCTTTTCGTACATGTACATAAATATATGGTATCTAACTTGGTTTAATGGAAGCAATTATCAGCACAATAAACCTTGGAAGGGCTGTGTGTGAGAAAAATCCATACAAAAATAGAAGTACATCTTTAAATAGAGCTGTAGGGTTATACATTCAAATCAGGAAGTAAGCAGTCCAGCACTGTAGTTACATACTGTTCTTACAAATCTAGTGTGAGGTCAATGTGCACTATTCTTGGTTTATGGATTGCTGGGACTTTGTGTTGCTTGTTCTACATTCGCACTCCACAAACATAAATCTCTGCCTATTATTTCATGTAAATGTTCCTACTTATGCCTTCTTATTTTTGTTCCTTCAAATTACCAATGCTTAGATATGAAAAAAATTAGTGACATTAGTAATATCTCCTATAGAATCCCAACATGTAAAAAGTGATATTCATTTGCTAAACATTAAGCTGCATCAAAGAAGCTTTTCTTTCCTGGAGATCAAGTAGCAATACATCAATGCAGTATTAGAAATTATCATTGACCTTGCAATTTTAAAATCATTAAGAAAAGCAATAACTGTTGGGTTGTTGTTATCTGAAAAGTATGTACCCAGCCCTCTTGGTCTAAATCCTTTTTGTTTCTCAGTAATTGTTGAGGGATTTAGTAAAACAGTAGAAAATAGACTTTTTGCTAATTGTAGTTTTATTCACTTTAGGAATATAGGTAGTTCCAAAACTTGCAAGATACCTTATTTATCCTTTCTTTCTTTAACATTTGTTCTTTTTCTTACAAAATAAACATTACTCTTTTAGCAACTGTTTTGTTGATATGATGGTAAGAATAGAGATGTTTTTGGTATTTAGTGTAAGAATCAATGAGATGCAAGCATAGTGCCACTGACAACTAAAATGGAGGAATAGAAGTAAGAGAATTGATATTGTTCATGTTAATAGTAAGGAGGCAAGATTCACATATGTGGTCTTAGGTTATGTTTCCTTGTTTTGCCTCTAAGAGTATATTATTCCTAATGCTCTGGGCATTAGGAATAATATACTCTTAGAGTATATTGTGTTTTATATAGGGACTAATACAAGTTCAGAATTCAAGTTAGTCTTCATGTGCTTAAACTGAAGAAACATACAAAGAAAAGTGAAAGAAATAAATATTTTTGCTTAAAGCACAGTCTAGGAATATTATAACAGGCTTCAGAAGCTCAAGAGAAATTCATGCTTGATAGAGTAAAATTTGATAGAACTGAAATACTGTCCCAAGGAGTTTTAAAAGTGTTAAAGGAATCCTGTATGAATCTATGGTAGAAAAATGCAATTCAAAGTTATTCCTATCTCTCTAAATTGGCTGACACACCTGCAGGCTGAAGTTCCTTAAACCAGGTAGCATTAAATAGGAACTTAAACCTCTTTTATATGTGTGTTTGGTATGTCTCCATATGTTTATAGTATGTCTCAATTTGACTGGATATTTTTACAGTCTCTTTAGGGTAAGTCACCCCTTCCTATATTCCCTCTTCTCTGCTGATTTTTCATTTTTCATCTTAATTTGTCACTTTCTATTAGTTTAACTTTATCCCATTATATTACTGTGTTTGATGTTTTCTTTCTTACAAGCCACATTTCATGTCCCCTTATTAAATTCTGGCTTCTGGGGTATTTCAAACCCAAGATCTAGAAATAAGAGAAAATATGTGCCTTTGTCTTTCTGTGCCTGAATTACCTCATTAAAAAGGATTGTTTCTTCACCCATTGCTTGCGAATTTGATGAGCTCATTTCTGTTAATCACTGAATAATATTTAATTGGGTAAATGTACCTCATTTTCATTATCCATTCATCAGTAGACGAACATTTCAGCTGTTTCCATTTCCTGGCTGTTGTGACTACATCAGTGAATGCATGTGGACTGGTGTCTTTAAAATAGAACATACTCTGTTATTGATGCTTGTGTCTGTAGTTCCTGGTCTCTCCACTAAGTTTTCCATCTCCAGGATTGCCTTGGACTGTTTTCTTTATTGCTTCTCTTTCTGTTTTTAGGTCCTGGACAGTTTTATACATTCCTTCTCCCATTTGGTTGTATTTTCAATTTCTTGTCCTTTCTCATTGTATTTTCTTGTATTTCTTTAAGGGATTTATTCAATTTTCTGACGTGCTTGGTTGTATTTTCCTGCAGTTTTATAGGAGATTTATTATTTTTAAGGCCTCTATCATTTTTTATGACCTCAGTTTTAAGACAGTTTTCTTGTGCTTCCAGTGTTATAGGATCCATAGGACTTGCTGTGGTAGAATAGCCAGGTTTTGGTGGAGTCGTATAAACCTGGGTTTTGTTGCTGGTGTTCTTATGCTGATCTCTAGCTATCTGTTGGCCTGTGATGGTAATAGGTAAAGTTCACAGTCCAAAATGACTTCACTCCTCTGTTCTTTTCTGCTGCTGCCTGATCCCTGCTGGTCCCTTGGGCCTCATATTGGGGCGAGTCCTGGTAAATGTTGCAGGCTGAGGAACTGGGGCTTGGGGCACCAGGTGAGAAAGTGAAACAGAGGGATCTGGGCAGACCTGGCCTGCTAGCAGGCTGTGGCAGGCCTGTAGATGGGGAGTGTGTATAAGGAGTTCTTAATTGCAGCTCCCTTATCCGTGCTAGTCTCAGAGGGCCACAGATCATCAGGATGGGTCCTGAAAATGGCACAGGCTGGGGAACTGCTGCTCCCTGATCTATATTGGTCTCTTTGTCTCAGGAACATCATATTGGAGTGGGTTCCAAGAAATGGCACAGGCCAGGAAACTGGGGTGTGGGGCATGCAGAGGAAGTAGAGCACAGAGGGCCCTGGGCAGACCTGGCCACAGACACAAGCTTCATTACCAGAATACACAAGATGGAAGAGAAAATCTTAGATTTAGGTGATACATTTGAATAAACTGATATATCAACCAAAGAAAATGTTAAATCGGAAAAGTTCCTGATGGAAAACTTCTAAGAAATCTGGGACAACATGAAAAGACCAAACCTAAAAATAATTGGAATAGAAGAAAAAGACTCCCAACTCCAAGGCCCATAAAATATTTTCAACAGAATCATAGACAAAAACTTCCCAAACCTAGAGAATGAAATGCCTATAAACATACAAGAAGCCTAGAGAACATCAGATAGATTGGACCAGAAAAGAAAATCTTCCTGCCACATAATAATCAAAACACTAAATGTACAGGACAAAGAAAGAATATTAAAAGTTGCATGGGGAAAAGGCTAAATCACATATAAAGGGAAACCTATCAGAATTACCCCTGACTTCTCAACAAAAACTGTGAAAGCCAGAAGGGCTTGGAGAAATGTCATGCAGACTCTAAGATGGCACAGATAACAACCTAGACTATTACACCCAGCAAAACTTCAGTCACCATAGATGGAGAAAACAAAATATTCCATTATAAAACAAAGTTTAAACAGTGCCTAGCCACAAGTCCAGTCCTACAAAAGTTACTAGAAGGGAAACTCCAAATCAAGAAGGCTAACTACACCCAGGAAAACATAGGAAATAAATAACCCCACAGCTGCACAACCAAAAGAAATCACACACACGTATTCTACCACCACCAACATCAAAATAACAGAAAGCAAAAACAACCGGTCATTAATATCTCTCAGCATCAATGTCCTCAGGGTGGGTTGTTCTTCCCCTCTTCCACTAGTTGAGCAAGTGTCCTTGTTGTATGGTGGAGCATCTTTCGGATATATGCCCAGGAATAATATAGCCGGATCTTAAAGTAGAACTATTCCCAATTTTCTGAGAAAGGATCAGATTGATTTTCAGAGAGATTGTACACTTATGAGTTTTATTCATAATATCCAGAAACTGGAAACAACCTTGATGTCCCTCAACCAAAGAATGGATACAGAAATTGTGGTACATTTACACAATAGAATACTACTCAGCTATTAAAAACAAGGAAATAGTGAAATTTGCAGGCAAATAGATGGAACTAGAAAATATCATCCTGAGTGAGGTAATCCAGAACAGAAAGACACATGTGGTATATACTCACTTATATGAGACTAATAGACCTATAGTACAGGAAAACTGTACTACAATCCACAAACTCAAAGAAGCTTAGTAACATGGAGGGCCCAAGTGTGGGTGCAGGAATATAATTGAAAAGAGAATAGACAGCAGAGTATTTCAGAGGCCCTCTGTGCTAGGCTCGTGTCCTGTTACTTGTTTTCTCCTACATCCAATGTTCATTGCATTTGTCTTTCTAAGTGAGGATTGATCATCTTACCCCGGGTCCTCTTTCTTGTTTATCTTCTTTAGGTGTATAGATTTTAGTATGTTTATCCTATCTTATAGATCTAGTACCCACTTCTTTTTTTTTAACTTTTATTAATTATACTTTATTCATTTTGTATCCCCCCATAAACCCCTCCCCATTCCGGCCCCACCCTCCTCCCTTTTTGCATGCATGCCCCTCCCTAAGTCCACTGATAGGGGAGGTCCTCCTCTCCTTCTTTCTGATCTTAGTGTATCAGTTCTCATCAGAAGTGGCTGCATTGTCAGGATTCTAGGTTATCTCCATGAATAGTCCTCGGTTGGAGTATGAGTCTATGGGAAGGTCCTGTGTTCAAATTTTCTTGTTCTGTTGCTCTCCTTGTGGAGCTCCTGTCCTCTCCAGCTCTTACTATTTCCCTTACTAATTTACTATTTCTCTTACTAATTCCATTCACTCTGCCTGTCAGTTGGCCATCAGGCTCAGTATGTGCTTTCACAGTCTGCATGGCAGAGGCTTTCAGAGGCCCTCTGTGGCAGGTTCCTAGGTTGTTTCCTGTTTTATTCTTCTGGCTTTCAGAGGCCCTCTGTAGCAGGTTCCTAAGTTGTTTCCTGTTTTCTTCCTTTTTGGATGTCCATGCTCTTTGCCTTTCAGGATGGGTATTGAACATTTTAGTTAGGGTCCTCTCTTTTGCTTAGTATGTTTAGATGTACAGATTTTAGTGGGTTTATTCTATGTTGTATGTTTATAAGAGTGAGTGTATACTGTGTGTGTCTTTTTGCTTCAGGGACAACTCACTCAGGATGATCCTTTCCAGGTCCCACAATTTACCTGCAAATTTCATGATTTCCTTATTTTTCATTGCTGAGTAATACTCCATTGTATAGATGTACCACAGTTTCTGCATCCATTCTTCAGTTGAGGGGCATCTGGGTTGTTTCCAGCTTCTGGCTATTACAAATAAAGTTGCTACAAACGTGGTTGAGCAAATGTCCTTTTTGTGTACTTGAGCCACTTTTGGGTATATGCCTAGGAGTGGTATGGCTGGATCTTGAGGAAGCACTATTCCTAGTTGTCTGAGAAAGCACCAGAATGATTTCCAGAGTGATTATACAAGTTTACACTCCCACCAGCAGTGGAGAAGGGATCCCCTTTCTCCACAACCTCTCCAGCATGTGTTGTCAATTCAGTTTTTCATCTTGGCCATTCTGATGGGTGTAAGGTGAAATCTCAGGGTTGTTTTGATTTGCATTTCCCTAATGGCTAATGAGGTTGAGCATTTCTTAAAGTGCTTCTCTGCCATTCGATATTCGTCTACAGAGAATTCTCAGTTTAGCACTGTTCCCCATTTTCTAAGTGGATTACTTGGTTTGCAGCTTTTCAGCTTCTTTAGTTCTTTATATATACTGGATATGAGTCCTTTGTCAGATAAAGGGTTGGTGATGATTCTTTCCCAATCTGTAGGCAGTCGCTTTGTTTTGATGACTGTGTCCTTTGCTTTACAGAAGCTTTTCAGTTTCATGAGGTCCCATTTATTGATTGTTGTTCTTAGAGCCTGTGCTGTTGGTGTTCTGTTCAGGAAGTTTTTCTCCTGTACCAGTGAGTTCTAGGGTATTCCCCACTTTTTTTTTGCCGATTTAATGTGTCTGGTTTTATGTTGAGGTCTTTGATCCACTTGGACTTCAGTTTTGTGCAGGGTGATAAGTATGGCTCTATTTTAATTTTTCTACATGTACACATCCAGTTGGACCAGCACCATTTGTTGAAGATGCTATCTTTTTTTCCATTGTATGGTTGTGGCATCTTTGTCAAAGATCAGGTGTCCATAAGTGTGTGGGTTTATTTCTGGGTCCTCTGTTCGGTTCCATTGATCCACTATTCTATTTCTATGCCAGTACCATGCAGTTTTTATAACTTTTGCTCTATAGTACAGCTTGAGATCAGGGATGGAAATACCTCCTGAAGATCTTTTAATGTAGAGGATTGTTTTAGCAATTCTGGGTTTCTTGTCATTCCATACGAAGTTGAGAATTTTTCTTTCCAGGTCTGTAAAGAATTGTGTTGGCAATTTGATGGGAATTACATTAAATCTGTAGATTGCTTTTGGTAAGATGGCCATTTTTACTATGTTAATCCTGCCAAGCCATGAGCATGGGAGATCTTTCCATCTTCTCATATCTTCTTCTAATTCTTTCTTCAGAGACTTGAAATTTTTTTCATACAAGTCTTTGACTTGCTTGGTTAGGGTTATATCAAGGTACTTTATGTCATTTGTGGCTATTGTGAAGGGTGTTGTTTCTCTAATTTCTTTCTCAGCCCTTTTGTCTTTTGTATACAGGAGTGCTACTGATTTTTTTTGAGTTAATTTTGTATCTGGCCACTTTGCTGAAGGTGTTTATCAGCTGTAGGAGTTCCCTGGTAGAGTTTTTGGGATCACTCATGTATACTATCATATCTGCAAATAGTGATAATTTGACTTCTTCTTTTCCAATTTGTATCCCCTTGATCTCCTTCAATTGTGTTATTGCTTTAGCAAGGACTTCCAGAACTATGTTGAAGAGATATGGGGAGAGTGGGCAGCCTTATCTTGTCCCTGATTCCAGTGTGATTGCTTTAAGTTTCTCTGCGTTCAGTTTGATGTTGGTATAGGCTTGCTGCATATAGCCTTTACTATGTTTAGATATGTGCCTTGTATCCCTGATCTCTCCAAGACTTTAAACATGAATGGATGTGGGATTTTTGTCAAATGCTTTTTCAGCATCTAGGGAGATTATCATGTGGTTTTTTCTTTCAGTTTGTTAATATGGTGGATCACATTGATGGATTTCAGTATATTGAACCACTCTGCATACGTGGGATGAAGCCTACTTGGTCATAATGGATAATATCTTTTTTTTTAATAATAATTTCTTTAATTTTATTTTATGTGCATTAGTATGAAGGTGCCAGATCCCTTGGAACTGGGGTTACAGACAGTTGTGAGCTGCCATGTGGGTTCTGGGAATTGAACCCAGGTCCTTTGGAAGAGCAGACAGTGCTCTTAAACCACTGAGCCATCTCTCCAGCCCCGGATAATATCTTTGATGTGTTCTTGTATTCGGTTTGCGAATATTTTGTTAAGTATTTTTGCATCAATGTTCATAAGGGAGATTGGCCTGAAATTCTCTTTCTTTGTTGAGTCTTTGTGAGGTTTAGGCACCAAGGTGACTGTGGCTTCATAGAATGAGTTTGGTAATGTTCCTTCTGTTTCTATTTTGTGGAATAGTATGAAAAGAATTGGAGTTAGCTCTTCTTTGAAGGTCTGGTAGAATTCTGCGCTGAAGCCATCTGTCCCTGGGCTATTTTTTTTTTTTTTTTTTGAATGGGAGATTTTGATGACCGCTTCTATTTCTTTGGAAGATATAGGACTATTTAATTGATTTACCTGGTCCTGATTCAGCTTTGGTAAGTCAAATCAATCAAGAAAATTGTCCATTTCCTGTAGATTTTCAAATTTTGTGGCATATAGACTTTTGAAGTAAGTCCTGATGATTGGTTGGATTTCCTCAGTGTCTGTAGTTATGTCCCCCTTTTCATTTCTGATTTTGTTGATTTGGGTGGTGTCTCTCTGCTTTTTAGTTAACTTGACTAAGGGTTTGTAGATCTTGTTGATTTTCTCAAAGAACCAGCTCTTGGTTTCATTGATTCTTTGAATTGTTTTATTTGTTTCCAATTGATTGATTTCAGCCCTGAGTTTGATTATTTCCAGCCGTCTACTCCTTTTTGGTGTGTGTGCTTCTTCTTTTTATAGGGTTTTTAAGTGGGCTATTAAGTTGCTTGAATGAGCTGTCTAGAATTTCTTCTTGAAGGCACTTAGTGCTATGAACTTTCCTCTTAGCACTGCTTTCATTGTGTCCCACAAGTTTGGGTATGTTGTGTCTTCATTTTCATTGATTTCTAGGAAGACTTTAATTTCTTTCTTTATTTCTTCCCTCACCCAGTTGTCATTTAGTAACAGGTTGTTCAGTTTCCATGTGTGTGTAAGCTTTTTGCTATTTCTGTTGTTGTTTATTTATTTATTTATTTATTTATTTATTTATTTATTATTTTATTATTATTTTTTTATCAGTTACATTTTATTAACTCTGTATCCCAGCCGTGTCCCGATCCCTCATTCCCTCCCAGTCCCTCACTTCCTCCCTCATCTCCACCGTGCCCCTTTCCAAATCCACTGATGGGGGGACCTCCTCCCCATTCATCTGATCCTGTTTTATCAGGTATTTTCAGGACTGGCTTCAAAGCCCTCCTCTGTGGCCTAACAGGACTGCTCCTCCCTTCAGGGGTGGGGAGACCAAAGAGCCAGTCATTGAGTTCCTGTTAGAAATAGTCCTTGTTCCACTCACTTTGGGAAACCAATTGGTTACTGAGCTACCACAGGCTACATCTGAGTGGAGGTTCTAGGTTATATCCATACATGGTCCTTGGTTGAATGTCAGTCTCAGAAAAGACCCTGTGCCCAGATACATTTGGTCCTTGAGGAGCTCCTATCCTTTCCCCAACAGACTAACTCCCCTTCTTTCTTATGATTCCCTGTACTCTGCCAAAGGTTTGGTCATGAGTCTTTGCTTTGAAAACACTGCTAGTTAGAGTCTTTCAGATGCGCTCACTAGTTCTGTTGTTGTTGAAGTCCAACTTTATTCCATGGTGATCAGACAAGATACAAGGGATTATTTCAGTCTTCTTGTGTCTGTTGAGGCTTGCTTTGTGACCAACTATATGGTCTATTTTGGAGAAAGTTCCATGAGGTGCTAAGAAGGTAAATTCTTTTGTGTTTGGGTGTAAGTTTCTGTAAATGTCTGTGAGGTCCATTTGATTCACGACCTCTGTCAAAGATATTGTTTCTTTGTTTAATTTCTGTTTTGTTGACCTGTCCTTTGTTGAGAGTGGGGTGTTGAGGTCTCCCACTATCAATGTGTGGGGATCTATATGTGGTTTAAATTTTATCAATGTTTCTTTTACAAATGTGGGTGCTCTTGTATTTGGGGCATAGATGTTCATGATTGTGATGTCTTCCTGGTGGAATTTTCCCTTGATGAGTATGAAGTGTCCTTCCCCATCTCTTTTTATTAATTTTGGTTGAAAGTCTATTTTATCAGATATTAGAATGGCTACTCCTGCTTGTTTCTTGGGGTCCATTTGCTTGGAAAGTTGTCTTCCAACCTTTTACCCTCAGGTATTGTCTATCTTTGTGCCTTAGAGGTGTTTCTTGTATGCAACAGATTGCTGGGTTTTGTTTACATATCCATTCTGTTAATCTGTGTCTTTTTACTGGAGAGTTGAGTCCATTGATGTTGAAAGAGATTAATGACCAGTGGCTGTTAGATCCTTTGATTTTGATGTTGGCTGTGGTCATCAGGTTGTGTGCTTGGTTGCTTTTTGTTTTACTGTAGTAAGGTTAATTATTTCCTGTGTTTTCTTGACAGAGCTAATTTTCTTGGGTTGTATTTTTTCTTCCAGTGTGTTCTGTAATGCTGGATTTGTTTGTAGGTATTGTTGAAATTTGTTTTTGTCATTGAATATCTTGTTTTCTCTGTCTATGAGGACTGAGGGTTTTTTAGGGTATAATAGCCTGGGCTGACATCTGTGTTCTCTTAGGGTCTGCATGATATCAATCCAGGCCCTTCTGGCTTTCATAGTCTCTGTTGAAAAGTCAGGTGTGATTCTAATGGGTTTGCCATTATATGTTACTTGGCCTTTTTCTCTTGCAGCTTTTAGTATTTTTTCTTTGTTCTGTATACTTCTGTTTTGATTATTATGTGGCGGGAGGATTTTCTTTTCTGGTCAAATTTGTTGGGTGTTCTGTAGGCCTCATGTATTCTTATTGTCTTCTCCTTTAACTTGGGGAAATTTTCTTCATTGATTTTGTTGAAAACATTTTCTGGGCCTTGGAGAAGGGAGTCTTCTTTTACCTCTATACATATTATTCTTATGTTTTGTCTTTTCATACTGTGTTGGATTTCTTGGACAGTCTGTGTCAAGAATTTTTTGGATTTAACATTTTCTTTGACAGATACATTGATTTCTTCCATTGTATCTTCTACACCTGAGATTCTTTCTTCCATCTCTTGTAGTTTGTTGGTTATGCTTACCTCTGTAGTTCCTATTTTCTTCCCTAAATTCTTCCTCTCCATTATTTCCTACATTTGTGTTTTCTTTAATTTTTCCAGTTTTATTGTCAGGTCTTGATTTGTTTTGTTTACTTCCTTCACCTGTCTGATTGTATTTTCCTCTTTTTCTTTAGTTCCTTCAACTCTGTTTCTTTTACTTCTTTCAGTGATTTAATTATTTCTTCTCTGAAGGCCACAAACTGTTTGGCTGCATCTTCCCGTATTTCTTCACAGATGGCCATAATCTGCTTGTCTTTAATTTCCTCCATTTTTTTACTGATAGCCATGATCTGTTTGTTTTTATCTTCCTCTAATTCTTTATGTATTTTATTTGTTTCCTCTATTATCCTCTTCATCAGCATAGATGTTAGGTCATCTTCTTGATTTTCTATTATGCTGCATTGTCCAGGGCTGTTCGCCCCTGGATGGCTGAGTTCTGGAGATGCCATATTACTCTGTCTTTTGTTGGTTGAGCTTTTACGCTGACCTCTACCCATTGGGCTATTTTAGGTGTTGGCTGTTAGTTTCTGTGCTTTCTGGATTCCTGAGGTAGGGAGAATCCTCTTGGCTGGAGATGATTTTTCCTGAAGGAGTCCTCCTCTGCTTTTTGGTTATGGTCACTGTATGGCCAGTGTTTCTCAGGAATTGCCACTGCTCACCTCAGATGTATAGCCCTGAGTAGTAGCTGTGGTCTTTGTTAGGCATGGGGGGGCTCTCCTCTTACCCATAGAAGTCCTCAAGACAGCTGTCCCACTGCTGGGTTTCTCGTTATAAATTTAGTGAGCTGCTGCTGTTGTTACAGTTTTCCAGGTACAGTCCTCTTGAAGAACCTGCTGATTCCCTAACTGTGGGGTTTTCTCCCAACAGGGAAACTCTTTCTGTTATCCTGGGGCACACAGTTCTGTCTGGGAAAGTGAGAGGAGCACCCAACAAGTCTCTGGGCCAGAGGCTGAGTGTTCTGCTCTGGGCCTGGAAAATGTGCACCTAGGTTGAGTTGGCACCTGGGGGTGCCACTCTGGTCTGGAGGCTGGGTGCCTCAGTCTGGACCAGAAGCTGTGTGTCCCTGTCTGGGATGTCGGTTGCAGGCACTGCTCTGGTCCAGATGCTGTGGGTGCAGCCCTCTTGAAGGACCAGGGATTCCCACAGTTTTGTCAGTCTAGCAAGGGGTAACTGGTTGATCCTTGGCACAGTATCTGAGGGCTGCTGTAATGGCTCTCTGGCTTTTGTAGGTCTGAGGATGCAGCTGTGTGCCCCAGTGCCCTAGTGGTACTCAATGATGGTGGATGAGCACAGCGCTCATGCCTGCATTAGAAAGCTAGAGCCTAGAGTCTGCGTGAGTCTTTTGGTGCTGGGTGTCCTGAGCGTTAGACCTGATGACCCCCCCACACACACACTGGGGCTTTCCTCCTGCTAGGGACACCCAGTCTTTGTTTTGAGGACCGCCGTTCTGTCTGGGGTGGCGGCAAGGAGAACCCACAGGCACAGATGCCTGCCCGTGGCTCTGCCTTTCTGGCTGTTGGGAGCCTGGGTGTCTCCCTAAGCTGGGTAATTTTCCCGAGACCTTTTCAGGGTGGTGGTATCAGCTGAGTGCTCTGAGATCAGACCAGCCATTTCCCTCCCTGTGGGTTTGTACCCAATGGTGAAACTGAGTCTCTGGTGCCCTGGGGCCCACAGTTCTATCTGAGGTGGCGAATCAGGCGTGCAGGCAGGCAGGGCTCTGTGCCAGAGCCTGAGTCCCCGCCTCTGGCTCTGGGATGGCTCCTGGGGCACCCTTGGAACCCGAGTCTTTTCCAGGGGATGTCTGGGTGACCTAAGGTTGGTCCCAATCGTTTCCTGCTCCGTAGGGTTATCTCTTGACTGGAAAATCCAGTCTGTGATGTTGTGGGCCCACAGTTCAGTCTGGGACAATGACCAGATCATGCTGGTGTGTAGCTCTGGGCTGGCGACCAAGCACCTGGAAGAACCAGGATATCTTCTGTGGTTTAGCAGGGTGAGTTAAAGCTGATTGAATCCCCCACCATGGGGTATCCTCTCACCTGAGAAACACAATCACTTGTGTTTTATGGCCACGAGTTCTGCTTGCTGGTCACTGTGCCTGTCCCACTGTGCTGGTGTTCAGAATGAGAGTCCTCCCAGTGCTGCCATCTTGCCCCACCGCTCTAGTACCCACTTCTAAGTGAGTATTACCTAGCAGTGTATTTAATTAAGCAGACACTGAGACTCACAATCAAACATTCGTCATAGTGCAGGGAATCATATAAAAGAAGGGGGAGTTAGTATGACCTGGAGAGGACAGGAGCTCCACTAGGACCAAATATATCTGGGCACAGGGGTCTTTTATGAGACTCCAACCAAGAACCATGTATGGATATAACTTATAACCCTGCTCAAATGAAGCCCATTTTAGCTCAGTATCCAAGTGGGTACCCTAGTAAGGGGAACAGGGACTATTTCTGACATGAACTCAATGACTAGCTCTTTGACCTCCCTTCCACCCCCAAAGGAGGAGCAGCCCTGCTAGGCCACAGAGGAGGACTTTGCAGCCATGCCTAAATATAACTGATAAGCTAGGGTCAGATGAAATAGGAAGAGGTCCTCCCCTATCAGCAGACTTGGAAAGGGGCAGGGAGGAGATGAGGGAGGAAGGGTGGGATTGGGAGGGAATGAGGGAGTAGGATACAGCTGGTATACAAAGTTAATAAACTGTAACTAATATTAAAAAATAAAAGAAAAAAATAGACAGGAGAAGTGGATGAAGAGAGGAAGCTGAGCAGGACATGAAATGGGGAGAGAAACAAAGGTAGGGATCACATGTGGGGAGAAGAGGGGTGGGAGGTGAGAGCGCTGGGAACAAAAGAAAATGGAGGTGTGTGGCATCTCTTTGTCAAGCTGTTAGATTCCTGGGAGGATAGAGGTTTGACTCTAGCTGAGACTCCTAATGGGTGGGGGTGGGACATGAACACTGAAGTGACCACCTCCTAGCCAAGCAGGACTAGTGGAAGGAGGGGAACAACAACCCACCCATGAAAACTTTCATCCAAAAGTTGCCCTGCCTTCCAGAAGTGCAGAGATAAAGGAGAAACAAAGATTGATGGACTGTCCAACCAATAACTGAGCCAACCTGAGACCCACCTCATAGTAAAGAGCCAGCCCCGATACTATTAATGATGCTCTGCTATGCTTGAAGACAGGAACCTAACTTGACTGTTGCCTGGGAGGCTCCAGCCAGCAGCAGATGGAGACAGATGCTGGGACTTGCAGCCAAGCATGGGTCAGAGCTCCAGGGTCCTATGGAAGTGTTGGGGGAAAGATGGAAGGACCTGGAAGGGACAGGAATCTCACAAGAAGAACAACAGAGACAACTAACCCAGACTCATGGGGGTTTACAGAGACTGAAACATCAACTTAGGAGCAGGCATGGTCTGGATCTGGGTCTCCTGAACTTATGTGGCTGATGGGCAGCTTAGTCTTCGCATGGGGCACCTGGTGGGTGTGTATATGTGGGAGAGTTTCTAACATGGATTCTATTGCTTTTGGATCACTTCTTGCTGGCAGCGAAGCCTTGCCTGGCCTCAGGGGATGAACATAGGCTCAGTCCTGATGGGAAGGTCAATATGGGGGCAGAGGCTCCCCTTTTCTTTGGGGAAGGGAAGGAGAAAAGGGAGATTGAAGGGAAGGGGAACTGGGAAGAGAAAAGGGAGGGTCCACCTTTGGGATGTAAAGTAGGTAAACGGAAATTAAAAAATAAATAAATAAATAAAGGATACATTCTGGTCACAGAGACTAGGAAATGATTTTGATTCTCTAAATGCATGAAAATAGTAAGTTGCTATCAATACAGTCTCCATAACTCCAATGTTTTAAAGTAATCTGATTACATGATTCTCACTTTAAAAACATTTTCATATATACTTAAAATTCAAGTGAATTTTTATTGTGGACTGTGCAGGAGGAAAATAGTGCTAATTAGTCCATTATTAAATAAGAAATTTCTCTATTGAAAGTTATATGGAAACAAACTAAATTAGGATACTCAACACTCAAAATTACTTTTTAGTGCAAGTATTTTATACATTTTTCATATCTTAATCATTTACTGACAGTGAGATTATTGGTATTAGTAGCAATACCTATATACCATCAATATATCAATGAGTTATACAATTTTGTATGTTATGGTGAGAGAAATTTTATTTTTATTGATTTAAATTGGAGAAACATTTTCAGAAATACATGAAATATAATTCTAACTTTTCAGCCTAATACTCAGTATTATCAATAGAAGAAAAAAAATCTCAAACAATTATTTTTTCAAGCAGTTATCAAATCATATTTAAGTTTTATTTTACAGGTTATTCATACTATACATCTTTCAAAATCTATTGAGATATGTGATTTTCTGTTACCTCCTGTGCTTTTGCTTCTCGTTTTTGTTTTATTTGTTTATGTTGGATTTTGTTTGTATTTTTAGAGATTCTGAGAGAGAGAAAGAGAGGGGGGATAAAGTTGGGTGGGTAGGAAAGTGAGGGGGATCTTGGAGCAACTGAGAGACAGGAAAAACTAGAACAGAATATGCTATATAAAATAATTTAAAAATTTAAAAGTAAAACTAAGAATTTATTTCCTAAAATGAGTATATCTACTTAATATAAAAAGTATAGATGAAAAATGGCTAAAGAAATGTACTTTTATGATGAATGTTATATATATTGACCATTAGAATATAGTTAAATATAAATAAGTTATCTATAAAAACTACAATATATTTATGGTTGTGAGCCTATCCTTTAACGGCTGAGCACAGGGGTCTTTCCTGAGATTGATACTCCAACCAAGGACTATACATGAAGATAACCTAAGACCTCTGCGCTAGCCTATGGCAGTTTAGTATCCAAGTGGGTTCCATTGTAATAGGAACAGGGACTGTCTCTGACATGAACTGATTGACCTGCTCTTTAATCACCTCCCCCTGAGGGGAGAGCAGCCTTACCAGGCCACAGAAGAAGACAATGCAGCCACTTCTGATGAGAACTAATTGACTAGGATCAGAAAGAAGGAAAAGAAGACCTCCCTATCAGTGGACTTGGGGAAGGGCATGCATGCAGAGGGTGGAGGAAGAGAGGGATTGGGAAGGGAGGAGGGAGGGAACCACAGGGGGGATACAAAGTGAATAAAGTATAATTAATAAAGAAAAAATAAATTAAAAAGTCTACAATATAATAGTGTATATACAAAACAAATTGTGCGATGGAATTACTAACTCTCAAAGTATCTTTTATTTGTCTGGGGTAATTGTCATCTTGGAGGCTTACTGCATCTGTCTGCTAATGGAGGCCTAGTCCTGGAAGCTTCTAGCCTCCATATAATCTAGGCATACAATGTTTTCAGCCACTGAGATTTCCTGCTGAAAAGCTCACTCTTTCAGCTCTTTATGAACTGAAAACTCTGAACTAGCTGGTTTATGAACTCTGGCTAGCTGGTTCAATTTAGCTGTTCTGGCTAAAACTCCTCTCCAAACTGAACGATTCAATCTGCCTTTTCTCTGTTTCTGACTGAATTGCTCTGCTTAGTGTCAAACTAACTGTAACAATATGTTCTAATCTTCTGGCTCCTTCCTATTCTCTGGCTCATTCTGTATTTACATGTTTCTACCTGGTTCTTTCTTAGACCTGTCTCTATAAAACTGTACTGGTTTAAACTGCTTCTGAATTCCATGAACTGATTTGTCATAAACCCAATGCCACTGTACTGCCTTTCAACTCACTAACTCAACCCAGCTGTCTGAACAGAAGAGAACAGAGATCTGCATGCCTCTGTCTTCCAGGGGCTGGAATTAAAGGTCTGTACAACCATATCTGGACCTAAAATTTTCTTTACCTGAAACTTGCTCTATATTAAGCTGGCCTTGATCTCAGAGAACTGCTTGCCTCTATCTCTTGGGATTAAAGGTGTGTCTGTATTCCAGTCAGATCACCTAGATCTAGAAGGTCTTTGAATGAGATCTCTTGCCAGATTAGCCATGTTCCTCTAGAGCATTCAGTGCTACAAATATCATTTTTATTAACATAACAACTATTTTAAAAACAACTACAAAATGAAAGCATTACAAATTATTAACACGCATTCTTCATTTGATAAATAAATTCACATATAAATTAAAAAGGTAAACTAGAAATTTATAAAATAATCTTCATTGTTTTTTTTTATAAGAATCATATCTTATGGTTTTATTATCAATAGTAAACAAATTAACATGTATCTGTTTTGTGCCCTTATTCAAGAAAAGATATGACTATGAACAGAATTTTAAACCATTTTCTTTAACATAGTGAGAGAAGACCAGCAACAGAGAGTCTCTAGTCTCATTATTAGAGAACCCACAAATTGACCAAGTTACATATCTGCTACATTGTTAAGGGTCTAAGTCTAACCCATGTATTCAGTCTCTGTGAATCCCCATGGACCCAGGTTAGTTGATTCTGTAGGTCTTATTCTCGTATCCTTGACCTCTCTGGCTCCCTCAATCCTTCTTCCCACTCTTACAAAACCCTGTGAGCTTGATCTACAGTCTGGCTGTGGGTCTCTGCATCTGTTTCCATCAGCTTCTGAAAGAAGCCTCTCATAAGATAGTCCTGTCCGCAAGCATAGCATAGTTTCATTAATAGTACCAGGGGTTGGCTCTTTCCCATGAGGTGGGTCTCAAGTTGGGCTTGTCATTGGCTTGTTATTCCCTCATTCTTTGCTCCATCTTTATCCCTGCAAGGAGTGTAGGTGAGACAAATTTTGAGTCTAAGGTTTTATGACAGAGAGAGAGTGATAGAGAGAGAAGGCAGTTTTTACCAGGAAAGTTTTACAGAGAGATGTTGAATGAGAGAAAAAGCTAGAAACAGGTGAAAGCAGAATGATCCAGAGAATAAGAAGGACCTGGAAGATTAGAAAAGATTGTTGGAGTTAGGTTGAGGTCAAGCAGAGCAAATCATGGGCCAAGAGTGAAGCCATATTAAATAAGTTAGCTGATAGAGGAGTTTGAGGTAGAACAGTTTAACTACCGACCTCAGAGCTCAGTAAGAACAAGAGAGGGTGCGCTTATTAGCAGTAATTCTCGGAGGCTGAAAATGTTCTAGGTCAAAGTTAGATTATATGGAGGTTAGAATCTTCCATTATGAGGCCTAGGTTAGCAGAAGGAGGCAGTAAGCCTCAGAGAAAAATGAAACTGGCGAATAAAAGTTCCTTTTATACGGTATAGAATTATTCATTTCCTGTGTTTTCTTGGATGTAGTTAATCTTCTTGAGTTAGAGTTTTTCTTATAGTATTTTCTTTACTATAAGAAAATTTTTGGATAGATATTGTTTAAATTTGGTTTTGTCTTAGAATATCTTGTTTTTCCTGTCTATGGCGATTAAGAGTGTTGCTTGGTAGAATATTCAAAGATGGCAACTGTGGTCTCTAGGTGACTGTAAAATATTTGCCCAAGTCCTCCTAATATTTAAAGTTTCTTTTGAGAAGTCATGTGTAATTCTGATAGGTATGCTTTTTTTTTTTTTAAAGTTACTTGGTTTTTTTTTTCCCCCTTGCAGCATTTAACACTCTTTCTTTGTTCTGTACATTTAATGTCTTGATTATTACGTGGTGGGAAGATTTTCATTTCTGGTCCAAACTCTTTAGTGTTCTATATGCTTCTTGCATGTTTATAGGCATCTCTTTCTTTAGGTTGGGAAATTTTTCTTCCATGATTTTGTTGAAGATAGTTTCTCGTCCTTGGAGCTGGGACTCTTCATCTTCTTCTATTCCTGTTATTCTTAGGTTAGATCTTTTCTTAGAATCCCTGGTTTCCTAGATGTTTTGTGTCAGGAATTTTTTAGATTTAACATTTTCTTTAACTAATGTATCAATTTCTTCTATCATATCTTCTGCTCCTGAGAGTATCTCTTCCATCTCCTGTATTATGTTAGTGATGTGTGCATCTATTGTCCTGTTCTCTCTCCTAGCTTTTCAATATTCAGTATTACCTCAGTTTGTGTTTTCTTTATTGCTTCTACTTTCACTTTCAGGTCTTGAACAATTTTATTCATTTCCTTCACCTGTTTAATTGTGTACTCCTGTTTTTATTTAAGGGACTAATTTGTTTCGTTTCTTCTTTAAAGGGCTCTACTTGTTCAATTGTATTTTTCCATATTTCTTTAAGGGATTTATTCACTTCCTGGTTAAAAGACAGTATCATCTTTATATTATTTTATTTAAGATCATTGTCATGTCGTTGAGTTGTGTTACTGTATCCAGGGCTTGCTATAGGAGGATAGCTGTGCGCTGAAGGTGCCATGATGCCCTGGCTCACTTTGTTTGTGTTCTTATGCTGGCCTTTAGACATCTGTTCTTCCTCCTTGCATAGCAGATATTGGGAAGGGGGTGCCTAGCGTGGGTGTTCCTAGTACATCAGGTCTTCAGTGGTTAGCTTTGGGCTGGATGTTTCTGGTTAAGCACATCTGGTGTGGTGGCCCGACAATGTAGCTAGCTGTTCCTAGGGCTCTGCATGTATCCTTGGCAATGCTGGAGCCGAGGTTTCCCAGACAGCATGCAGCTCACCTCTCCACATTTTATATTTTGACTATTCAACACCATGTCCAAGGATGAGGTTCCAATGCCTTTTTTGGGTCTGCTTATTTTCCAATTATAAAGTTTTTGCTAATATAATATTTTTATCATTTCTCTGAAACTTTCACATGATGATGCTCACTTCCCAGTCCTTGAATTTCCATTCCTCCTCGTGATCTTCCCCTCCAAAAAATTATATACAGACACACACAAGTATACATACATATACATACATACACACACACACACATATACATACACACACAATTTTTCCATCCCAGTATCAATAATTCCACAAAATATTCTATCCTCTACTTTTAACTGAAGACAGGCCTGATGCGTATGAACAGAATTGTCCATATTTTCATGTTTTCTCCCCTTAGTTGCCCTACTGGAAGTTTAAAGGCTGCCCATCACAGTTTTGAAGTGCTCATCTTTGGCCCAATGAAGACATTTTTTTTCCATTTTGGGCAGATTGAGGGGGGATGTTTTCCAATTTTGTCTTGTATTTTGTTAAGACATTGATGAGCAACATGGCCCTCACCCTCACATGTCCAACACCCTGCCTTGCTTTTACCATCAGTGTCCTGTGTTTTTAAATGTATAGCTAGAGCAGCTGCCATGCTGTCTGTTTGATTGAGGGTGGGACCTAGGTTTCTAGTGGCAGATATCCAATCTCCTGGTTCTCCACTCCACATGGGAGCAATGGCTCTATGTGTCTCCTTGGCAGTTTGCTCATACAAGCACCTTTATCAAGGCATCTGCAGCTGCACAACGTTGTACCTGTCAATTGACTGTTTCTTTCACTCTATAGACAATGTCGACAAAGTGTTCATTAGGTTTTTCTTTTAACCCACCAAGGGTGCTCACCCTCAGTAGTTCTCTGTATGTCCTGCATGCCACACAAGCACACCTGTTTGAAGTAATTAGGGGGGCTTAACATTTGAGCATCAGGAAAAGCATAGTTACCTTCTCCCTGGAGGGCAGCAGAAGGAACCGAACATTTTGAGCCAAGTTCCCTTGGCCAAGAACTTCTTCATCATAGAATGCAGATTTCCATAGAAGGAACTGCCCTCCCAATAAGATTGCTTGCAGAATAATTTTCCAATTCTGGAATGTGTTTAAATGAGTGGCCATAGACTGTAACATTTTACTAAGGAAAGGTGAATGTAATTCTTAATAACTGCTTTTCTAAACTTTTGTAGCATTCCCATGGATGGCTTTCCCAAAGTTTTTGAGGAGGGTTGTTACCACCTAAAGGCTGGAGAATTACAGGGAAAGCTTAGGTGGAAGATTCATCTTTTTTAGTGTATGACATAGCCTCTCCTAGAGAGGCAACAATGGTGTTGTGGGAGAACTACAGAAGGTTTTCATGGGTGGCTCCTCCTTCAACTATACTGGGCCATTTATCTACAGAGGAACAGGAAGCTACCATGGTTCCATTTGAAACTATGCCATGTAGGTATGGCTGCCTGTTAGTCTTCTTCTGTCTCAATTTCTTGGAGCTGATCCAGCCCTGGGTATAGAGAAGCTACTTTTGGTTTGGCTGAGTCCACATCGACAGAGCCAGCAGTATACAAAGCCTGCTTGACAGAGCCCTCAGCTTTTTCTGCCTCCTCAAGCTCTGCCATCTAGATCAAAGAAGGTCAGGTGATAGCACACCCCCTAAGGCAACTAAGAATAGCCTTAACTAAGGAGAAAACAGGGAACAGGACAGGATCCTGCCACAGAGGGCCTCTGAAAGACTCTACCCCGCAGTGTATCAAACCAGATACTGAGACTTATGACCAACCTTTGGGTAGAGTGCAGGAAATCTTATGAAAGGAGTAAGAAATAGTAAGACCCAGAGAGGACAGGAGCTCCACAAGGAGAGAAAAAGAACCACAAAATCTAGACACAGGGGTCTTTTCTGAGACTGATACTCCAACCAAGGACCATTCATGGAGATAACCTAGAACCCCTGCACAGATGTAGCCCATGGCAGTTCAGGGTCCAAGTGGGTTACCTAGTAATGGGAACAGGCACTGTCTCTGACATGAACTGATTGGCCTGCTCTTTGATCATCTCCCTCTAAGGGGAGAGCAGCCTTACCAGGCCACAGAGGAAGACAATGCAGCCAGTCCTAATGAGACCTGAGAGACTAGGATCAGAAGGAAGGAAAAGAAGACCTCTCCTATCAATGGACTGGGGAAGGGGTATGGGTAGAGAAGGGTGGGATTGGGAGGAGAGGAGGGAGGAAACCACAGGAGGGATACAAAGTGAATAAATTGTAATTAATAAAAACTAGAATAAAAAGAAATAAAATAAAAGAAAAGAAAAGAATAGCCTTAACTATAGGAAAAAACATACAAAAGGAATTTGTCCTCTATTTTTCTTTTCTGTCTAAGAATTGCAACCCATTCACAAGTCTGGTCATCGCAGACTTCTTTAACTAGCATCCAAGTACACAGTTTAAGAACCCTTTCTGTCCCCTCCACATCTTTCTATCTCCTCCTTCTTTCCTAAGATTCCCTGCACTCTGCCCAAAATTTGACAATCTTTGATGCATTGCAAAATAGAGTCTTTCAGATGCCCTGTGCTGTAGGCACCTGTCCTGTTATTTGTTTACTCCTACTTCCAATGTCCATACTTTCTAGGTAAGGACTGATCATCTTACCCCTGGTACTCTTTCTTGTTTATCTTCTTTAGGTGTACAGATTTTAATATGTTTATCCTATCTTATAGGTCTAGTACCCACTTATAAGTGAATATATACCATGTGTGTCTTTCTGTTTCTGTAATACCTCTCTCAGGATGATTTTTTCTAGCTTTCACCATATGCCTGAAAATTTAATGATTTCCTTGTTTTAATTGCTGGATAGTATTCCATTGTGTAAATGTACCACAGTTTCTGTATCTATTCCTCATCTGGTCATCTGGGTTGTTTCCAGCTTCTGGCTATTAGAAATAGAGCTGCTACAAACATGGTTGAACAAATGTCCTTGTTGTATACTTGAACATCTTTTGGACAAATACCTAAGTGGTATAGCTGGATCTTGAGGTACCACTATTCCTAATTGTCTGAGAAAGTGCCAGATTGATTTTCAAAGTGGTTGTACAAGTTCATATTCCCACCAGCAATGGAGAGCAACAGAACCAAAAAACGCTGGACACAGGGGTCTTTTTTGAGACTGATGCTCCAATCAAGGATTTTCCATGGAGATAGCCTATGTGCAAGTAGCCTCCATAGTGATGGGAACAGGGACTGTCTCTGATAGGAACTCAGTGGCTAGTTCTTTGATCACGTCCCTGGAGGGGAGAACAGCCTTACCAGGCCACAAAGGGAGACAATGCAGCCAGTCCTGATGAGACCTGATAGGCTAGGGTCAGAGTGAAGTTGAAGAGGACCTCTCCTCTAAGTGGACTTGGGGAGGGGCATGGGAAGAGGAGAGGGAGGGCGGGTGGGATTGGGATGATACAAGGGAGGGGGCTCCAGCTGGGATACAAAGTGAATAAACTGTAATCAATTAAAACAATAAATTTTAAAAAGGACCTTTTCATATAAATGATTCTTTATTATTATTTTTTTAATCTGAGAAAGAAAGCTATCTACTCCCTAGAATACCTTTCAGAATGTTTAACTGATTGTCTTTACTCTGAGAATTTGAGTTAACCTGAGTAGAGAAGTCTACTCACTTGCAACAATAATGGGATCTCTGATGTCCCTTTTTTCTCTGTTTGGGCACCAGCTGTGGGTATCAGGGACCAGGGCAAGGAGTGTGAGTGGTGATATAGCCCACACAAAACCCAGGTATTAGACTCTGGAGACCAGACTCAAATGGTAAAGGTCTGATTTTATTATTCAGTGTGACAACCCTTAAATGATCGAAAGGCCAATCATATCAGCCCATGCTAACCTCAAGCACCGGTAACAATCATTGAGGTTGGTGCAAATGTAAGGAAATGTGGAAGATGTGAGGGCAGGGGCATATGGTCATCTTAGAAGGCTACAGTAAAGAAGGGGGAAGCAGTCACAGCCCTAGCCTTGGATCCATTTTGAGACTTCACTAGTGTGCCAAGAGTCCCTTAGTGGGTCTACACTCTGTACAGTGGATCAGGATCTTTCCAGGAGTCATAGAAGTTGCGGATTCTTCACTAACCATTCCCTGTGGGGCTCCAAAAGGCTTACCTCAACATTCCCCACACATCTTTGTATCTGTTTTCATCAGCTGCTGTATGTAGCCTCTCAGAAGACAGATATGCTAGGTTCCTGTCTGCAAGCATAGCAGGGTAACATTACTAGTGTCAGGGGTTGGCTCTCTCCCATGTGCTGGGATGGAGATGGAAGTGGATGAAGGGACTGAACTAGGTAAGAGGGTAACTGAGATGGGAATACTGAGTGTGGAAAGTAGGGGTTGGGAGAAGGGGAGGGTAATGAACAGAAGAGAGAAGGAAGATTTGGGGGGGGCGCATCTCTGGGTCATGCTGTCTTTTATGCACATACAAAATACATTTTTATAAATAATATACAAGTTGATAATTATTAATAATTTAATTCATAAGAGTGAATATAAATGTATATACTTTCTAAAGAATTTTGAATTCAGCACTTTTGCATTTTTATCCTCAAATCTTTCTTCTAATAAGACATTTGAACATTAATTTTGTGATAAACAAGTTTGTGCTTAAGATATTTATAATCACTCAGTTTATGGAGTTTAATAAATCATTACAGTTGTTTAAGCCATGTATTAGTCAATATTTCAACATTTACAAAACTGTTACCCATTTTTAAGTTCTAAGAATTATGTGTTAAAATATCTCAGAATAATTCTGTGCATTAGTTTTTATTATGCTTTTCAGTGTTATAGATGTGGCGTCACACAACTGAAATCCTAGTACATAGGAAATGGAGCTGGAGAGCACATTGGACTGCTTTTGCTTAAATGTAAACTGGTACAACCACTTTGAAAGTCAATCTGGCTCTTTTTCAGCCAATTAGGAATAGTGCTTCCTCGAGATCCAGCTATACCAACCTAGGCATTTTAGCTCAAGTACACAACAAGGACATTTGCTACCATGCTTGTAACAGCTTTATTTGTAATAGCCAGAACCTGGAAACAAACCAGATGTCCCTCCACGGAGGAATGGATACAGAAATTGTGGTATTTTTACATAATGGAATACTACTCAGCATTTAAAAATGAGGAAATCATGAAATTTACAGGCAAATGATGGGATCTAGAAAAGATCATTCTGAGTGAGTATTCCAGGAGAAAGACACACATGGTATATACTCACTCATATAGTCCTATAAAATATGATAAACATAATGAAATCTATACACTTAAAGAAGATAAACAAGAAAGAGGACCTGGGGTAAGAAAATTAATTCGATCTTAGAAAGACAAATGGGATGTGCATTGGACATAAGAGAAAACAAGTAACAGGAAAAGAGCCTACTGCAGAGGGCTCCTGAATGTCTCTACCTAACAGTGTATCAAAGCAGATATTAAGACTCATAACCAAATCTTTGGCAGAGTGCAGGGTATCCTATGAAAGAAGGGGAAGTTTGTATGATGTGGAAAGGATAGAGCTCCACAGGACCAAATATATCTGGGCACAGGGGTCTTTTCTGAGACTGACACTCCACCAAGGACCATGGATATATCCTAGAACCTCTGCTTGGATGAAGTCTTGGATGAAGTAGCTCAGTAACCAATTGGCTTCCCATAGTAAGGGGAACAGGGACTATATCTGACAGGAACTCATTGGCAGGCTCTTTGACCTCCCCACCCCCTAAGGGAGGAGCAGTCTTGCTAGGCCACAGAGGAAGACTTTGCAGCCAGTCCTGAAGATACCTGATAAACCAGTATCAGATGAAAGGGGAGGAGATCCTCCCAATCAGTGGACTTGGAAAGGGGCAGGGAGGAGATGAGTGAGGGAGAGAGGTTTTGGGAGGGAATGAAGGAACGGGATACAGCTGGGATACAGAGTCAATAAAATGTAACTAATAAAAAAACAAAAAACAAATTAAACAACACTTTTTTTTTCAATGTCTGATGCTTCTGTTAAAATCTATGTGAGGAAAGCTGTAAGATTTTGTTATTATCTTCTGCTTTGTGAATTTGATTACGTTGAAATGTGCCTTGATATCTTTCTGATGCGTTTTGGTGTACATGCTTCCTTTTGGATTGTAATCATGATCACATTGTCAATGAGATCACTCATTGGCCAAGGAGTTTGCAGCAGAAGCCTGGGATCCTAAATTCTGTCTTGTTAATGCATGTGCAGTTAGAAGGAGAGGACAGACTCCACAAAGTTGTCTGCTTACCTCCACACCTGTATCATAGCATAATTATGCCCCAGCAACCATACACATGCATAGCAAACTAAAAACACAGTTTTAAAAGTCACTATTGCCACAGATGAGGACAATGCAGCCAGTCCTGCTGAGATCTGATAAGCTAGGGTCAGACAGAAGGGGAAAAGACCTCCCTTATCAGTGTACTTGGAGAGGGGTATTGGAGGAGATGAAGGAGGGAAGATAGGAGTGGGAGGGAATAAGAGAGGGGGCTACAGCTGGCATACAAAGTGAATAAACTGAAATTAGTATAAAAAATAAAAATTGAATACAAATAATAGTATTATAATAAAAATGTCACTATGATTATATAATACCATTTTATTTATATTTTCAGGTTATTATTATTTTTCAAATATTTCATCAGCTTGGTAATTAGTTTTTAGATGACTATTAAAATTATATACATTTTAACATTTTGAATATAGTCTGGCATTTCTATATTTTTATCAAAAGACATATACATGTAAATTTCCTGTCAGTGGTAGTATAAAATCCACACACTGCTGCTTTTATTGTTCTGTCTACACTCTCATTTTTCTCAAATTTTAGCCTTATTTTAAACTGTGAGATTATTATTTTAATGTAACATGCTTTAGTTTCCTGTTATCTTGGTAGTAGCATGCATTTCCATTAATCAATATTAGTCTCGTGTGAATTAAAACATATATTGTGACTTAGGCAGATCAAAAATTAATGACATTTTACATGTCCACAGGAAATTAAAAAGGGCTTTTCCCTTGTTCTACTTTTATTTAATAATCTGTCTTGAAATGCATTCTAACTTTAATTGCAATTTAAAATTATTTCCCTATATTCCAAACTATAAAACATTTGCATTTATTTTTAGTATAGTCAACATGTGGTTTAAAATATGCCAAGGATTTGCAGTTTTCATTGGTCTTGAATTTACTTTGAATACTTGTCAGAATTTTATTCAAGCTAGTGATAAAACAAACAGGTTTTTCCATCAGCTGAAAACACTTGAGAAGTGGGTAAATATGAATGAACCAGACTTTTCAAGATATGTTACCAATCAGTGAGGACTGGATGACTCTGGAAGGTGAGAAACGCCTGAGAAATTTCAAGGCATGGTCTAGAAAAGAAAACCACAAGTGTCAAATTCTCAGATAGTATACCTCCCGCATAATATAAAGGACTGGGGACTTTGGAAATCTGCAGAATATCCTGGTTCATCGGGGTAATCAGTGGAATGATGATGAGAGTATGGGCCTGAGAAAACCCTTGAGACTCCAGGAAGACTATGTGGGAACGCCATTGAATAGGGAATAAATTCTCATTCTAACCTTTGAACCAGAAAGCCTCTTCATTCACAGGATATTAAGCAAATCCCCCACAAGGGACTTGGCTTGTAGTCAAAATTTGTAAATCTTCGATAAATTCTACTTCACTTTAGCCTGAGACTTAAAAACAACGATGTTACTGTTTTCAAATAATTGACATGCATTTTAGAACAAGGCTCAATAATTCCCCAAGAAAGTCAAATGTCCAGGATCTGCCAAAATAAAATGCACCTCTGACACTTAGTTACAAGAATGAGGCTGAGAGGGGAAATAAGCTATCAAAAGGAAGGATAAAAAATAGCACACTCAAAACAAGCTGGAACTAACATAGAAAAGATACAGCAAAATGGACATTACAACAGGCTAAGATAAAATAAGAGAATTCTATCGATTCAAAAATTAGGTGAGAAATTGAACACATTTTTAAAAATATGTAAGATACAAAGAAATGTAAATAGCATGCTTGTAGAGGGATAACAATAATGGATATAGAGAAAGTTTCACAAAGTGAGTTGAGTACAAATGAGGTATTGAAGGATAAAAATAATGAGCTAGTTTTCCCTGAATTTTGACCAGCTGTGGATTTCTGTAGTGGCTGTTATAAGCTGATGAATGAAGCTCTTTTTGATGAGGTATTCTTACGTCTACAATTATCTGTATTTTCTAGCTATATTCTAAGTACCTATTCTTACATCTACAATTATCTATAGACGTAAGAATAGGTACTTAGAATATAGCTAGAAAATATACTTGTGTAAGGAAGTGGCAGTAGGAGACATTGCTGTAGGGTAAATGAGACTTAAATATGAACTAAACGGACAATAAATGTTCTAGAATAATTTCAAAAGCTCCTAAGACAGGTATAACTAGAATTAAACAAAAAATAATAAAAAGAGACAAAAAATTTGGAGAAGATATTGTGATCCATAATATCTACTATAATATTTTTAAAAATTAATTTAAAATTTACATATAGGTAGGAGTGACAAGATGGCGGTGCTGGGAGGGCACTGTGTCTGAGGACCAGAACAGCAGTGTTGGCACAGCAACCAGGAGACTGAAATTGATGTATCCGTCAAAGAAAATGTTAAATACAAAAAATTCCTGACACAGACCATCCAAGAAATACAAGACAATATGAAAAGACAGAACCTAAGAATAATAGGAATAGAGGAAAAAGAAGATTCCTTCCTCCATGGCCCAGAAAATATCTTCAACAAAATCATAGAAAAAAATTTTCCCAACTTAAAGGAGAGGCCTATAAGATTATGAGAGGACTACAGAACACCTGATAAATTAGACCAGAAAAGAAAATCCTCCTGCCAGATAATAATCAAAAGACCAAGTATACAGAACAAAGAAAAAAATACTGAAAGCTGTAAGGGAAAAAGGCCAAATAACATATAATGGCAGATCCATCAGAATCACACTTGACTTCTCAAAAGAGACTATGAAAACAAGAAGGGCCTGGACTGATATAATGCAGAACCTAAGAGAACACAGATGTCAGCCCAGGCTATTATATCCAGCAAAACTCTCAGTCATCATAGATGGAGAAAACAAGATATTCAATGACAAAAACAAATTCAAACAATACCTACTCACAAATCCAGCATAATAGAAGATACTAGAAGGAAAAATAGAACCCAGGAAAACTAACTACATTCAGGAAAACACAGGAAATAAATAACCGAATTACAACAAAACCAAAGGAAGCCAAACACACAAACACACTACCATAGCCAACAGCAAAATCAAAGCATCTAACAGCCACTGGTCATTAATCTTCCTCAACATCAATGGACTCAACTCTCCAATAAAAAGACACAGACTAACAGAATGGATGCATAAACAAGACCCAACAATCTGTTGCATACAAGAAACACACTTAAGTCACAAAGATAGACGTTACCTGAGAGTAAAGGCCTGGAAGACGGTTTTCCAAGCAAATAGACATAAGAAGCAAGTAGGAGTAGCCATTATAGTATCTAATAAAATAGACTTTCAATTAAAATTCATCAAAAGAGATGGGGAAAGTCATTTCATACTCATCAAAGGAAAACTCCACCAAGAAGACACCACAATTCTGAACATATATGCTCCAAACACAAGAGCATCCACATTTGTGAAAGAAACATTAATAAAACAAAACCACACATAGATCCTCACACATTAATAGTGGGATACTTCAACACCCCACTCTCAACAAAGGACAGGTCAACAAACCAGAAGTTAAACAAAGAAACAATGACTCTAACAGAGGTCATGAATCAAATGGACCTAACAGATGTCTACAGAAACTTTCACCCAAACACAAAAGAATTTACCTTCTTCTCAAAACCTCATGGGACCATATAGTTGGTCACAAAACAAGTCTCAACAGATAAAAAAAGATTGAAATAATCCCATGTATCCTATCTGACCATCATGGACTAAAGCTGGATCTCAACGACAACAGAAATAACAAAAAGCCTACACACATATGGAAACTAAACGACTTGCTACTCAATGACAGTTGGGTGAGGAAAGAAATAAAGAAAGAAATCAAAGTCTTCCTATAATTCAATCAAAATGAAGGCACAACATACCCAAATGTATGGGACACAATGAAAGCAGTGCTAAGAGGAAAGTTCATAGTACTAAGTGCTTGAATTTCAAGAAGAAATTCAAAACCTCTCATGCCAGCGACTTAATGGCTCACCTAAAAGCCCTAGAAAAAAAAGCAGCAGACACACCAAAGAGGAGTAGATGGCTAGAAATAATCAAACTCAGGGCTGAAATCAATAAATTAGAAACAAATAAAACAATTCAAAGAATCAATGAAACCAAGAGCTGGTTCTTTGTGAAAATCAACAAGACAGACAAACCCTTAGTGAAACTAAGTAAAAGGCAGAGAGACACTATCCAAATCAACAAAATCAGAAATGAAAATGGGGACATAACTACAGACACCGAGGAAATCCAAACAATCATTAGGTCTTATATCAAAAGCCTATATGCCGCAAAATTTGAAAATCTAAATGAAATGGACAATTTTCTTGATCAATTCCACTTACAACAGCTGAATCAAGACCAGGTAAATCAATTAAATAAAATAGTCCTATATCCCCTAAGGTAATAGAAACTGTCATCAAAAGTCTCCAATCCAAAAAACAAAGAAAAAAAACCAAACCAAAACAACAACAACAACCCCCCCCAAAAAAAAACAAAAACCCAGGACCAGATGGTTTCAGTCCAGAATTCTACCAGACTTTCAAAGAAGAGCTAACTCCAACTCTCTTCAAACTATTCCACAAAGTAGAAACAGAAGGAACACTACCAAACTCATTCTATGATGCCACAGTCACATTGGTACCTAAACCTGACAAAGACCAACAAAAAAAGAGAATTTCAGGCCAATCTCCCCTATGAACATTGATGCAAACATACTCAACAAAATACTTGCCAACCATATACAAGAACACATCAAAGATTTCATCCAATATGACCAAGTAGGCTTCATCCCAGGTATGTAGGGGTGATTCAATATACGGAAATCCAAAATGTGATCCACCATATTAACAAACTGAAAGAAAAAAACCACATGATCATCTCCTTAGATGCTGAAAAAGCATTTGAGAAAATCCAACATCCATTCATGTTTAAAGTCTTGGAGAGATCAGGGATACAAGGCACATATCTAAACATAGTAAAGGCAACATACAGCAAGCCTATAGCCAACATCAAACTAAATGGAGAAAAAATTAAAGCAATCCCACTGAAGTCAGTGACAAAGCAAGGCTGCCCACTCTCTCCGTATCTCTTCAATATAGTTCTGGAAGTCCTTGCAAGAGCAATAAGACAATTGAAGGAGATCAAGGGGGTACAAATTGGAAAGGAAGAAGTCAAAGTATCACTATTTGCAGATGATATGATGGTATACCTGAGTGACCCCAAAAACTCTACCAGGGAACACCTACAGCTGATAAACACCTTCAGCAAAGTGGCTGGATACAAAATTAAATAAAAAAACATCAGTAGCCCTCCTGTATACAAAAGAAAAATGGGCTGAGAATGAAATTAGGGAAGCAGCACCCTTCACAAAAGCCACAAATGACAAAAAGTACCTTGGTGTAACCTTAATCAAGCAAGTAAAAGACTTGTATGAAACCAAATTCAAATCTCTGAAGAAAGAATTAGAAGAGGATATGAGAAGATGGAAAGATCTCCCATGATCATGGCTTGGCAGGATTTACATAGTTAAAATGGCCATCTTACCAAAAGCAATCTACAGATTCAATGCAATTTCCATCAAATTACCAACACAATTCTTTTCAGACCTGGAAAGAAAAATTCTCAACTTCATATGGAATAACAAGAAAACCAGAATTGCTAAGACAATCTTCTACAATAAAAGATCTTCTGGAGGTATTTCCATCCCTGATCTCAAGCTGTACTATAGAGCAACATTACTAAAAACTGCATGGTACTGGCATAGAAAGAGACTGGTGGATCAATGGAACCAAATAGAAGACCCAGACATGAACCCACACACTTATGGACACCTGATCTTTGACAAAGATGCCAAAACCATACAATGGAAAAAAGATAGCATCTTCAACAAATGGTGCTGGTCTAACTGGATGTCTACATGTAGAAAAATGCAAATAGATCCATACTTATCATCCTGCACAAAGCTAAAGTCCAAGTGGATCAAAGACCTCAACATAAAACCAGACCCATTAAATCAGTTAGAAGCAAAAGTGGGGAAGACCCTAGAACACATTGGGACAGGAGACAATTTCTTGAACAGAACAGCACAGGCTCTAAGATCAACAGTCAATAAATGGGACCTCATGAAACTGAAAAGCTTCTTTAAAGCAAAGGACACCGTCCTCAAAAAAAAAAACTGCCTACAGATTGGGAAAAAATCTTCACCAACCCTCTATCTGACAGAGGGTTAATATCCAGTATATATAAAGAACTAAAGAAGTTGAAAAGCAACAAATCAAGTAACCCTTTTAAAAAATGGGTTTTTTAGAGCTAAACAGAGAATTCTCGATAGAAGAATATCAAATGGCAGAGAAACACTTAAAGAAATGCTCAATGTCATCAGCCATCAGGGAAATGCAAATCAAAATGATCCTGAGATTTCACCTTACACCCATCAGAATGGCCAAGATCAAAACCTCAAGTGACAACACATTCTGAAGAAGGTGTGGAGAAAGGGGAACCCTCCTCCACTGCTGGTGGGAATGTAAACTGGTACATCCACTCTGGAAATCAATGTGGAGCTTTCTCATACAACAAGGAATAGTGCTTCCTCATGATTCAGCCATACCACTCCTAGGTACATATCCAAAAGAGGCTCAAGGACAACAAGGACAACAAACACAATAAGGACATTTGCTCAACCATGTTTGTAGCAGCTTTATTTGTAATAGCCAGAAGCTGGAAATGAATGGTTTAGACTAACTTTGTAACCTATCTGTCTTCTAAAGCCTATAGTTTTGAGTTTTAGGTCCAGGTTAAGCTAAAGCCTCTTAGTACCTTTCCAGAGAGTGAAGGAATGTGACCCTATCTGTGAGGACAGATATAAAAAAAGGGCAAGCAAGCAATGACCTTCACTCAGCAAAAGAAGGACCAGACCTTTGTCCTTGAGATAGCATTTCTTAGCAACGAACCTAGACTTCTTCTGAGTAGCTTTGGACCTCCAGCCAAGAGCCCGCAGCCCTAATCTTCAAGGATGAGCTAACCACCCCCACCTTAAAGTGCAGCTGCATCCACACTTGGCAGGACTGGCCAAGCTTGAGCACCTAAGACTAACCAATTATCTTACTTTATAGCTTCCTCATCCAATCCTAAATTGCCAAAACTAAAACTTCAAATTTCCCACAATTTTTCTCTTAAAAACCTAAAGGCCTTTGTCTCCCGGTGCCACTCTTTGCTGACCAGCAGGGGTGACCCCGTTGTGCAATGGTTAATAAACCTCTTGCTTTTGCAAAGAGTCTTGGTCTGGGGGAGTTTCTGGGAAGGGCGCAATTGAACTCCTGAGCTGTGAGACCCCAGGTCTTACATTTTTGGTGCGTTGGCCGGGAAAGTGCATGCCCCTTCCTCAACCCTCATCAGACTGAACTCGGAGGTCGAGCTCCAAACAGGTTAGTCTGTTTCTGTCTTACCAATCTGTTTCTTGTCAGAGATGGCTGACATGAGGCAGCCTCTCAATTAGATTTCTGTGGTACCAATCTGTTTCAGTTTAGGCGCCTATCTGGACCTTTTTGGTCATCTGATCAGTCATTGCGATTGACAGACGTGTCAGAATATCGCTTGACTGGGAACTGGGGACGCCCACTTTCCATTTGGGAGGTTGGATCTGAGACAGTCCTCCTCCCGTCTGATTTTCATAGAGAACGACCGCCACCAGGCAGCTGTTCTATCAGAGCACTGTGGTACCACTCACAAGGATGTCCTTCTTTGATTACTTGCCTGATTCTTTGTGTTTCTGTTGTTGTTGCCTCTCTGACACTTTTGACAGGGAGATGGTGTAGCTTGAGAGCATCTGTAAAAGGGGTTCGAGTCCCCTGAGTGGTTTGAGGCCACTTGCCTGGAACGGTTTCATTAAGGCAGACAGACATGTCATTAATGCCAAGTTCATGGGACATCCTGTAGGACACTCAGCTTGCCCCTTTCTGTGAACAGGGAGGAGCAGAGAGATTCTGCTCCCCCAGCAATTTAAATCCTGTGTTTCTCATGTATGTATGTATTTTTCTGTGTCTGTTTCTTTGTAGACTTGGACTGATAAAAATTTGGACAGAGGATAGTTAAAATTAGAACTTGGCCGGGGAGTGCATATGGCTGCATTGCAGGACACCAAGCAGTGTGCTCTCCCTCCCGAGGGAGCCAAGGAGGGAGTGCTTTCGGGTAGCTGGGGAGACATGTGGAGCTGGGCCTGGAGCTTGGGCAGGCAGTGCTCAGGCACTTGAGTGTCTGTGGAATAACAATGCACACCCAGCAGGGCATGGGCTTGATATGGCCCCTTGTTGCTATGGACAGCCAAAGAGCACGGGGGAGGGGAGAGGCCCAGCCAGGAAGCAGGTTCAGGACCTGCCGGGGGAGGTAAGCTACAGTAGAGCTCACAAGGGAGCTAAGGGAGTAGGCAAGGCTCATGGGCTTGCTGGGTGGAAGTCCTTAGACATGGCTAGGCGGGGATTGGCACCTTAGCTGCTCCATGATAGGAGCTGCTCTGGCTGCCAAGAGTGAGGAAAAACTCCTCCCCCTTGCCTTCATGCCAGCTTAGCAGGGAAGTGAGCAGCAAGAGCTCACCATGCCCTCTTGTTCCTCTCTTCCCTCCTCCCTCCTAGGGGGCTTGCAACTTACAGATCAAACAGTAATTTAAAAAAAAAAACTGCACTTGCTGTAATGTTTAGAATTACAGCTGAGTCCGTCTGTTTAAATATATGGCCATTATACAATTGTTTTCAACTGGCCTTAAATGGTTGATATGATAAAAAAAATAATTGGGTATATTTTAAGGTTAAATTCAAATTCTTGTTTTAAACACGTATATGTGCCTATGTGTTTGTAGGGTCTATAAATGCATATGTTTAAATAACAACAATGTAAATTACCACATGGTGTGGCTCAGGAAAAAACACAAAGGTTGAAAAATCTCTGAGTCAAAATGATTTTATTTCCTTTTAGGATAAGAAGAAAGTCTTATTCTAAGTTGATATTGGTTCTGAAGATTGGGTTGTTTTCACTGATAAATTTTGGTCTTAAAATCTGGTTTCGACTTTTAAAATTATGGTTATGCTTTGTAAATTTACTCCTAAAAAAGATACTTTGCTTTGATATTGCAGGGACGAGTTTTAAAAATTGTTTAGATGTTTAAGAGGATAAAACATCTACAGTTTATCAGATTTTTTAAGCAATAACTCTTGGGCAGTCTAACAATGAACTTAAAACAATTTCCCAAACCTTGGAAAAAAAATAATGAGAGTTTTCCTGTTGTCTGAAAAAAAAAAGAGTGAGCAAGAGATATAAAAAAAAAAATAGCTTGTCTAAAGCAAAAATGTCGGTTAAGCCAGAAAAAGAAAGCTAGAAACGTGAAGGTATATAGGATGTAACAGAAGGTTATTGGATGTATTATATAAAGCCAGAGAGTTAATATGATTTTAAAAAAACAAACAAACAAACTGTATTTAAATATGTTATAATTCATTTAAAAGGCTGGTGATTCTTCATTGCAAAATGTTTTTTTATGCTCTTTTAAGGGGAAAAATTCTGGCTGATAGGTTTGGTATGGCTAAAATAATTCATACAGTTTAAAAGTGTTCTGTACTGTTCTGTTATGCAGTTGGTTCTAAAACTTATTTGATCACTATGTTAAAACTTTTGGTTGTGGGGGATTATGGATGCTCCACAGTGTTTGCTGTATCATCAACAGCACCTAATGGCTATTTTTGGTATTGTCAGTCACAGCCTGTGCTAATACATGGCTAGCTGCCATGATGGTTCAGGGATAGAGAGCACATGAAGCTGTAGTTTTGCTGCCATATTTGTTTAGGACTTCCAGCTGAGTTCAGTTACACGTGGCCAGATGCCATGCTGGTTCAGAGATAAAGAGGGTGGAGACATGAGTTTACCACCATTTTGTTTAGGTCTCTCAGTTATGTTCAGTCCTCTGATTAGTGTTAAGTGCAAAGCTTTTTACTGTTCAATTTTAATACAAAGTGGTAGGATCAGCAAGATTTGCTAGCCCCTCTATAAACTGTATCTGATTAAAATGTTTGCTTTAATTTTAGTTCAGAAAGAGCAGACTTAAAGCTATGCTAACGACTGCAGTTGGTTAAGATGTTGAGCTCTACCTAGTGTCTTTGTATAGGGTTTTTTTTAAGGTTAAGCCTAGGATGGGTAACTATAAAGTTTGCCTATTTGTCTTAAAATATATAGTTCTAAAACATGCATCTCAGAAATATGCTAAAACTAGATTAAATAACATTCTGTTTTATAGGACACAGTTTAAAACAGATGATAAAAACAAAGAGTAACTCAAATATGCTGGCCCTCAAGCTTATCAGAGATCTGATAAATATGGCATTTTAACATATGTAAGTTTATTGTGGCAGAAAGTCCCAAAATCCTGGCAGTAGCTCCCCAAGGTCTCCGAGAAGATTTGGACAACGACAGATGACTGCAAGTCTGGATTGTGGTATGCTAACCACTGGGAAATACTGCCCCAACTGGCCTACTGCTAGGGCCTAGCCTAAACTGTGGACAAAGCCGGGGACACCTGAAGAGCCATTGTCGAACACTGTGAGAGGCAAGGTGAGGTCAATCTCTCCTGTTCCTCTTTCCACAGCAGCAGTTTCTCATCCTCTATGCCTGATGGCTGGACTGCCTCTGCTCAGAAAGCCAGGAGACCACAGGAGCCAGGGACACTGCCTAGGTGATGGACTAACTAGTCATCTCTGTCATTTTGATTGGTACATTTACTTAGCTCATAATTTATCCTTCTCAGGTCTCTGATCACATTGACAGCTAGGCTCAAAGGCTAGGCTTAGTTAACAGTAACTTGGCAGTTAAAGAGCAGACAGTTAGGTTCACTATCAGCTCATTGGACAGTTCATTAGTTAGTTAAAACTACTGGGTACTATATTTTTTATATAAAAAAAAAACAGGTTTGCCCTGCTCACAGGCTTTACATCAGTTGCAAATGTCTTATATTAATAGTTAAATAAAAAAATATAAGGTTTATATAGGGTCTGAGGATATAGGAGTTCAGGTTATAAAAATCTTAAAAATGTTGGTCTACATACTGATCAAAGTGTCAATTTAATGGACGTCAGGTTAACACTTAAGTAAAAAAAAGAAAAAAAGTATAAGCAGTTTCTCACGCAGGCAATTTTACTTAGCCAAAATATAGGAGGGTTTACTCAAGGTTGCACAGAGCCTGCTGTCTGGTTACTATGGTTACACAGAGTTTCTCAGGGTCAGAGCAGTCCACTGTAAGACCACCAAGGTCAGTCTGTGAGAGACTGGACCTTAAAAAATAGCCAAGAAGCTGAGTTCCGCTGCTCAGATGCCGTTAACTCCAAAAAGGCTGCCACATGGACACACTTAAGTTGTTTATAAAAAATATAAAACAAACAGCTGACTGGTACCAATTCTGTTGGATATAGTTTTTATCTGTTACTCTCAAAATGTTGCTGTATTAGATTTGCTGATATGTTACTTTTCTGAGTTTCCTTTTGTGTACCAAAAATTTATATAAGTTTATAAAAATCAAAAGGTCATAAGACCTAGATCTGGCATAGCTCAAATGGATCCCAGAAGAGTTTTTCCCTGGTGTTGGGATTCCTCACTTTTTCCATTTAACAGACAAATCTTAACTTCTGTCTCTAGTCTGAATTTGTCTCAGCAGATTTTCACCTGGTTGACTCTGGGCTGCAAACTGAAATCTGGACTTGTTGGAAGCTGACATGACTGCTCCCTGTCTCTTCAATTGGATCAACTAACCAGAGACTGTTAAGGACTGCCTCATTGACCAGCCTTTGACTGGCTCCTAGTAATCTTTACTCATGTACTCTCCCCAACTTTTGACCAGCATTTCAGCCTCTTTTAAACTGAGATTTCAACGATCCATCATCAGCATGAAGAAATTCCAGAAGACGGATCATTGGCCCATTGTCCCATTCTACAGGCTGAAATGTTGAGTCAAAAAAAATTTTTTTTCTTAAGATAAAATTCTCACTCTGCAGCTGCTTCATGATTGAAGCAGTTACAAGGAGAAGGGGGATATGAAAGGGTTAGACTAACTTTGTAACCTATATGTCTTCTAAAGCCTATAGTTTTGAGTTTTAGGTCCAGGTTAAGTTAAAGCCTCTTAGTACCTTTCCAGAGAGTGAAGGAATGTGACCCTATCTGTGAGGACAGATATAAAAAAAGGGCAAGCAAGCAATGACCTTCACTCAGCAAAAGAAGGACCAGACCCTTGTCCTTGAGATAGCATTTCTTAGCAACGAACCTAGACTTCTTCTCAGTAGCTTTTGACCTCCAGCCAAGAGCCCGCAGCCCTAATCTTCAAGGATGAGCTAACCACCCCCACCTTAAAGTGCAGCTACATCCACACTTGGCAGGACTGGCCAAGCTTGAGCACTTAAGACTATCCAATTATCTTACTTTATAGCTTCCTCATCCAATCCTAAATTGCCAAAACTAAAACTTCAAATTTCCCGCAATTTTTCTCTTAAAAACCTAAAGGCCTTTGTCTCCCGGTACCACTCTTTGCTGACCAGCAGGGGTGACCCCGTTGTGCAATGGTTAATAAACCTCTTGCTTTTGCAAAGAGTCTTGGTCTGGGGGAGTTTCTGGGAAGGGCGCGATTGAACTCCTGAGCTGTGAGACCCCAGGTCTTACAGAAACAACCCAGATACCCCTCAAATGAAGAATGGAATAAGAAATTTTGGTACATCTACACAATGGAATATTACTCAGCATTGAAAAACAAGGAAATCATGAGAAATGGAGGTATCTAGAAAAGATCATTCTGAGTGAGCTATCCCAGAAGCAGAAAGACACACACGGTATATACTCACTCATATAGACATATACTATAGGATAAATCTACTAAAATCAGTACACCTAAAGCAACTAATCAAGAGGGAAGACTCTGGCTAAAATGCTCAATCCCTACTCTGAAAGGCAAAGAGGATGGACACCAGAAGAAGAAGAAAGCAGGAAACAAGTTAGGAGCCTCCCACAGAGGCTCTGAAAGGGTCTGAAAGTCTGAAAGGCTCTGCCCTGCAGACTATCAAAGCAGATGTTGAGACTTATGGCCAAACTTTGGGCAGAATGCAGGGAATCTTATGAAAGTAGTGGGAAATAATAGTTAGATCTGGAAAAGACAGGAGGTCCACAAGGAGAGCAACAGAACTAAAAAACATGAGCACAGGGGTCTTTCCTGAGATTCATACTCCAACCAAGTACCATGCATGTAGATAACCTAGAACCCCTGCACAGATGTAGCCCATGGCAGTTCAGTGTCCAAGTGGGTTCCATAGTAATGGGAACAGGGACTGCTTCTGACATGAACTGATTGGCCTGCTCTTTGATCACCTCCTCCTGAGGGGGGAGCAGCTTTATCAGGCCACAGAGGAAGACAATGCAGCCACTCCTGATGAGACCTAACAGACTAGGATCAGAAAGGAGAAAAAGAAACCCTCCCCTACCAGTGGCCTTGGGGAGGTGAGTGTGTTGAGAAGGGGGAGGAAGAGAGGGATTGGGAGGGGAGAAGGAAGTAACTAGAGGGTGGATACAAAGTAAATAAAGTATAATTAAAAATAAAAAAATCTATGCTTGTAAAAAAATTTACATATAATTGATACCCATAAAGTCAACATTGGATATAACAAACGTTATTTTAATGCCCATTCATTGTAATGCTAAACTTTTAATACATATGTTGTTAAGGATACAATAATAATTTCAAAACTTTTATGCTCAAGGCTGTATTATGCTCTTAATATACATTAAATTACATTAATTTATGTGCATCTAGAGGTCTCAATAGTGTCAGTTTTTTATCTGTACTTAATTTCAAAATGTACTGTTATCTTTCAAATTATCACAAAACGAAACTCTGCAAGGAGTAATTTATTTTCTATAATCTGTAAAAGAATAGGATAGCAGCATTAGATTCTTGATAGTTTCTTCATCACCAAGGACAAGCGACCTCTACATATGTTATTCTTAAGTCACTTTTAAATCTGTGATTTACAAATCTGGTGGCCAAAAAGTACCATTTAGACCTGTGCTGATTTGAAATCTCAACATCATCATAGTGTGTTGAGTTAGTCACAAGCATGACAAAGAAGGAATTTTCTGTTTAATACAATTCTAACTTAAATGACATGACAGTTTGACAGTGGATCTCTGCTATGAGGGCGTAACTCATTTTGAAAAAAGAAATCAACCCATCATATTTGAAAAAGGAATGTTGGAGGCAAATGTCTAGCTCCCGCTCATTGGCCATGCATGAAATAGAGCAATTGATTGAATAATTTTTCAGATAAAGCATCAAGAACTAACATTTTAACACTGTCATGGAGCCTCCATTATAAGTCAGTGAAATGTATAAATTAGTTTGGCATATATCATGTCAAGTAGAATCCATTATTTAAACTGAAAATAGAATAATTCCGCTTCATAAATTATAGTGATAAATTTTATTTTAAATACTGATTGAGAGAATAAAAATGCTTGACATCATGAATTCTATAAGTATTCTAAAACCACTTAGTGTTAGAAAAGCTACATAAATTTATACTATTACTTATTACTGTTTATTATTATTCTAATACTAATACTTTCATTATCAATAATCTAATTTAAAAGTTAGAAAAATATGCATTCAAGTACCTTAAAAGTATAAAAAAATATGGTATAAATGCTCTTTAAGAAGTTGATTTTGTTGAAGACAAACTGTGAAATTTTTATTCAAAACAAATTTAATTTTTTTAAAAAATTTATTAAATTTATTTTTTATTCATTTTACATCTCTTTTTCAGGCTCCCCCTCTTCTCCTCCCAGTACCACCTGCCCACCCTCTTCTCTCTTTCCCCCTCTCCTTTTAAGAAAAGATTTTAAATTTTTTTTAATTGAAATATAATAATTTTTCCTTCCCCAAAAACGTTTTAACCTAGTAAAGACATAACCCACCAAAAAAAGAAAAACCCTCCCCTGGCCAAAGTTAGAGTTGAGGCACAGTTTTGTTTTTATCTTTCCAAGAGAATAAAAATATGTAACTAAGGAATGTGTAGACCACTGGGCAAATGAGGCCAGACAAGGCAGCCTAGTGAGGGGAAGTGATCTAGTTGAGTCCATGTCACAAACAGCTGTTCTTTGCTTGCTATGGACTCACATGAAGATCAATCTGCCCATCAGTTATTTACGTGTTGTGGGCCTAGGTCCAATTCATGCATGCTCTTTGGTTGCTGCTTCAGTCTCTGTAAGCCCCTAGGGGTCGAGGTTAGTTGACTCTGATGGTCTTCTAGAGGAGTTCTTGTCCCCTCCAGGACTTTCTACCTTTGTCCCCAGCTCTGTTTTTGTTTGGCTGTGGGTCACAGTGAAAGGGTTAGACTAACTTTGTAAACTATATGTCTTCTAAAGCCTATAGTTTTGAGTTTTAGGTCCAGGTTAAGCTAAAGCCTCTTAGTACCTTTCCAGAGAGTGAAGGAATGTGACCCTATCTGTGAGGACAGATATAAAAAAAAGGGGCAAGCAAGCAACGACCTTCACTCAGCAAAAGGAGGACCAGACCCTTGTCCTTGAGATAGCATTTCTTAGCAACGAACCTAGACTTCTTCTCAGTAGCTTTTGACCTCCAGCCAAAAGTCTGTAGCCCCTAATCTTCAAGGATGAGCTAACCACTCCCACCTTAAATTGCAGCTACATCCACACTTGGCAGGACTGGCCAAGCTTGAGCACCTAAGACTAACCAATTATCTTACTTTATAACTTCCTCATCCAATCCTAAATTGCCAAAACTAAAACTTCAAATTTCCCACAATTTTTCTTTTAAAAACCTAAAGGCCTTTGTCTCCCGGTGCCACTCTTGCTGACCGGCAGCGGTGACCCCATTGTACAATGGTTAATAAACCTCTTGCTTTTGCAAAGAGTCTTGGTCTGGGGGAGTTTCTGGGAAGGACGCAATTGAACTCCTGAGCTGTGAGACCCCAGGTCTTACAACAGCATCTGTTCCAATCCACTGCTGGGTGGAGCCCAAGGCATAATTCTTGACTTCCACTCAGAAGGGTAATAGAACAGGTATCTAAATGGATGAAGAGAGGGAACTGGGTAGGACAGGATGTGCCTGGGGAACGAGGTTGGGGATCCGATATAGGGACAGGGTAGGAAAAAGAGGGAAACTGAGGGGGCGCATATCAGAGATAAGCTGGAGACAAGCTGGGTGGGCTCCTGGGAGCATATAGGATGACTCTAGCTGAGACTCCTCGCTGCTGGAAACATGGAGAGTGAAATGGCCACATCCTAGCAAGGCAGGACTTCCAGTGGAGTGAGAGAGACAGCAACCCATCCACAAACATTTGACCTAGAATATACCGTGCTTACAAGATGTGACTGATAAAGACAGAACAGAGAATGAAGGAATGGCAAATCAATGACTGTCTCAACCTCAGATCCACTCCCTAAGAGAAAGGCAACACCAGACACTATTAATGATACTATGCTATACTTGCAGACAGTATTTTAGCAAACTGAGAAAGTTTATATTTAAAGATATTTTGAGAATGTAAGTGTGCCTCTAGGAATTTAATATTTCAAAAAATCTCAACTCAAAATGTCCTATTTTCCCCAATCCCAGGTGATATATTTGTTTTTTTTTATTTTCTTTTTTTCACAAATTTTCATTATATATCCCGAATGAAGACCTCTCCCTCAACTCCTCCCAGTCCCACCCTCCCATATTCTTCCCTCCCATCACCCTCCCCTAGTTCACTGAAAGGGGGAATTCTCCACAACTGCCATTTGTTCACAGCTTTTTAAGTCTCATCAGGACTGCCTAGATCAGTGGCCTGGCAAGGTTGCATCATCAGTGGCAAGTGATCAAAGAGCAGGCACATTAGTTCATGATAGAGCCAGATATGATTCATTCAAGAATTCACTTGGGGGCTGGAGAGATGGCTCAGCGGTTAAGAGCACTGACTGCTCTTCCAGGTGGTCCTGAGTTCAATTCCCAGAAACCACATGGTGGCTCACAACCATCTACAATGAGATCTGGTGCCCTTTTCTGGCACTGCAGGTCTACATACAGACCCAACATTGTATACATAATAAATAAATAATTAAAAAAAAAAGAATTCACTTGGTATTAGGAAAAGAAAAACAAAACCAATTGTCACTCTCAATGAATTTTCTCTACGCATTCTTTATTTGTAAGTTGAAGAAGTTACATAAATGAGGTTTGTTTTGCATATTGTTGAACGGGTTTGCAAACTTTTAAATTTGAATACAGGAATTTCCATAGTTAAGTTTCTGTGACTTTCACCATAGTCTAAAATTTTCCTTTACTTATTTTACTCATGAAATGAAAGTTGAATGCTAAAATAAAAAAATCAAGAAGATATTCCCTAAAATTACTCTATAAATGAAGCAGTAGGAAAATAAAGAACTTATCTCATACATCTGCCCTTTAGGTATCCAAGAATGGATTTCTTAAGTGACTACTACAATGATTAAGATATAGCTCTTTGCCTTCATAACCTCCCTACTATTTTTGGGGGGTTTGTGTCTGATTATTGTGGTAACCTTTGCCTTTGTGGATAACCACTTCCTAGAATGTGTTTATCTTGTGTGTGTCTTAGAATTAGTAACATTTGCACCTACAGAAAGATATCAATTTTTTGGACAGAACCATGCAAATACTGTGAATAGACAGAAAGAAGTTACTTGTGGTGAGTGTACAAATTATGAAAATGACGTCATGTATTTGCATTTATGGTTTTGAGCCATATGCTTTACTTACAGTGTTTTTTTTTCCCTAACAATATTAATTTAGTGAAGGAGGAATACTGTTTAACTTTTGTTTTATCCCCACTCCCAGGCTCTCTGATTGATTGTATAGCACTTCCAGCAAGGAACTGGCAATAATGAGACTTAATTCTGTTTCTACCATTCTGTCAATTATTAGCTTTAGAAATCAAAAGGAGCAGAAGAAAAAAAAGCACAGAATATTACATTATTAAGAAAATGAAGGTAATAATGGGATTAAATTAAACCCTATTATAATCCCAATGCTGTAATTTTGTGAAGGATTTGTCAATGCCGAGTAAGCACACCTGTGCTGCCTATCCATCAGTGTTGATAATTATGATTCATGTTTTGCAGTATGTACTAACACTGGAAACTTTGTAATACTGAAGTGTAAGCACCTTAGTGTAGTGCCACTGAAGAATACCATTATGTTGAGTATAGGGCAAAGGATCCCAGCTTGTTTATTCATAATATCCAAAAACATTTCCAACACCTCTGTGTGGACAATAGAACATATTACTTAATTGAACCTTTTAGATATTTTTCTGTTTTTTCATAGATAAGGGAGGAAAAGGAAGAAATTTGAACAATCCGAAATTCAAGCATTTGGAGAGTGTATTTAATAGCTACCTGACAAGAGGACTACCTTACTCTATACTCTTCTGCAGGATATTCAGCTACCAAAGGTCATAATAATTTTTCACCTGTCCATTTTCACTGATGCATCATACTATATATAGTATGATTCAAGGTTTGATACTGTCTTTCCTTTCTCTAGACATGCCCTTGTAGTTTTATTTGGTTTATTAAAAAAGAACAAACATGGCTTCATAAATTTATGAAAATGAACTTTATTTTCAAATATATTACACAACATAAAATAGTTTTCCACATGTTATTTATTCTATAACTGTAAGAAAATATCATGACTATATGTTGATGCCATAAAAGTTGAATTTTGTCATAAATATAGTTCTCTAAGACATTTAATCCTATGAAGTATATCTTACATCAGTGGGATGGTAAAGAGGGGACCTGAGAGGAGTTAAAGGATAGGAATGAAATTGATCAATGCATATTTTATGAAAACAGACTAAGCAAGTTATACCAGTATATTTAGGAATATACAAATATATATGCACATATATATATAATAAAAATTAATTTAAAAAGAGGTCACAAATTTGATAAAAATCAAGGAGGAAAATATGGGAGGGTTTATGAGGAGAAAAATGTGATGAAACGATTTAATATTATAAAAATAAATAATTAAAATCAATAAAGAAAACAAACCAACATAAAACAAACAAAAACTGTATGTAAAGCCAGCAGCATCGTTCAGTGGTTAAAGGTACTGGCCACTTAAGTTTGATAACCTAGGTTTTATGCCAGGAAAATTATTCTCTGTATTCCACATGCTCTGCATGAACAAAAGAATAATTACAGTGATACAACTCTCGTACATGCTCACTTTGTCTATCTCTCTCTGTTTCTCTCTCTCTCTTTGTCTTTCATACACACACAAAACACACATACAACTTACTGAGTCCATTGTGTATGTATGTATGCATATATATTCATGTAGCTTATATATTCACGTATTTAGAACTGACCAGTTTGGATTGGATATTCTATCAAGAAACTCATCAATGGAGAAAAACTTTTTATCCCTTTTTCAAGAGCCAAAGACTACCTGTGGCTATTCTTCCATGCACAGGGTCATATGAAATTTCTCCTATCCATTTCTTTATGCCAAAAGGTGTTGTCATCATCCAGACCTTTTTTAAAACTGCTATATTGTTTATATTTTATGTAGGTAGCATTTTGTTATGTATAAGAGATATTATCTTGCAGCCCAAATCCTGATTTCTGGTTTTTACATATTTACTCACTCCTGTTTCAGAGATTTTTCTGACTAGTAGGAGGAGGAGTTGCATTGTAAATAAATGAGTACAGTACCATTTGTAACTCAACTGCTTCCTACTCTAAGAAGATGTATGTTCTCTAAGTTACTGTTTTTTTATGATATATATGTATATATAAATGTGAAGTTATGCAATATGACTTAGTAATCTATAATTTTAGGAACATATTGTTCTACATTTTTTTCAAAACTCAAGAATTTTAAAGCATAAAGAGTGAAGGATGGTATTTGTAAACTTCAAAACTCATTTAAGATTCCAGAACATATGTACATGGAAGTTGAACTACTATGACAAACTAATCTAATTGTGCTACAAACATAATTACCTTACCACGTACAGTTCAGGAAAAGATTGCTGATTTACAAGAATGAAAATCAATGGAGACAAGAAGGTTAATGGGACAAGGAATGCATGCCAGCATTAAAATCTCACGGGTAAAATTCCCAATCATGAGATATGAGTTAGCAGGGTCAACTTAATATTCCTGTGTCCTGATACAAAATTAAATATATAGGTGAAAGATTATATGGGGAAAATTTTTCATTCACAGTGTTTGATAACAGAAAGGTTGGTAACAGAAAAAAATGGAGAAAAGTCTGATAAGATTCTTGTCGTAGTAGATTGTAGTTGGAGACACAAAGATGAAGCCAATAGTACATTTAAAGTTGTAGATAAATGCTTATGTGAAATGATACTATAAGTATCTACAAGTGCAACTAAGTAAGTACAGATCATATAGACACAACCACAGTTCAAAGACAAGGAATACACTTATCAGCTGGAACTGGGCTTTGAATGTTAGTCTTTATTTAAAGAAGCCAGGACAACTTGAAGAAAATAAAATAGGCTGATTTTACAGCTTTGGCAGGGAATACATATGATGAATCAAAAGCATTTTATAATTTGAGATATTAAAAACACTTCTTTTTCAAAAGCAATGTACATCCTTAGTTACTTTTCTATTGTAATAAATCATCATTGCCAAAGAAGCTTATAGAATAAACAGTTTATTTGTGACTATGGTTCCAGAGGGATAGTTGTTAATAATGGCAAAGTGGAGGCATGAAGCCTAGAAATGGAAGCTAAAGATGCAAATCTTGAGTGATTAGTAGGAAACAGAAACAGCAAACCCAAATGGATGTGGTTTTGAAATCTTATGGTCCTCCCTCAGTGATATACACCCACAACAAGGCTATATTTCAAAACTGATCCACATAATGGCAACACCTGGGACAGAAGTATTCAAACATTTGAGCTTGTGGGAGCCTATGAAAAACACAGCACCTATGTTCAAAAGGCAAAGTATTAAAAGAGACACATTTCAATAACCAAGGGGAAACAATCTGAATACTGAAAAAAGCCCTATAAAATTATAGTCAAAGTTACAGTATCAAATTGCATATGTTTATGCTGATAATACAGTCAGTCACACAAATAGATGAATGAAAGAGGCAAAATATATTATACATGAATAAACTAATTTCACTTCAAAATATTTCACAAAATAGAAATAGAAGGAATGTTACAAAACTCATTCTTTGAAGCCACAGTCACCTTGATACCTAAACCACATAAAGACCCCAAAACAACAAAAATTACTTCAGACCTATCTCTCTTATGAATATTGATTCTAAAATACTCAACAAAATACTTGCAAACCAAATTCAAGAACACATAAAAGATATTATCCACCATGACCAAGTAGATTTCATCCCTGTCATGCAAGGGTGGTTCAATATACGGAAATCCATCAATGTAATCCACCATATAAACAAACTGAAAGAGAAAAAAAAAAAGGATCATCTCCTTAGATGTTGAAAAAGCATTTGACAAAATCTAACAGCCATTCAGATTTATCATCTTGGAGAGATCAGGAATACAAGGCACATACCTAATCATAGTAGAGAAATATAGAGGAAGCTGACAGTCAACATAAAACTAAAGGAGAGAAACTTAAAGCAATCCCACTGAAATCAGTGACAAGGCAGGGCTGTCCATTCTCTCCATATCTCTTCATCATAGAACTTGAAGTTCTAGCTAGAGCAATAAGACAACTAAAGGAGATCAAGGGATGCAAATTTGAAAGGAAGAAGTCAAAATATCACTATTTGCAGATGACATGATTGTATACAGGAGTGACCCTAAAATTTCAACCAGAGAATTCCTTCAGCTGATAAACACCTTCAGCAAAGTGGCTGGATACAAAATCAACTAAAAAACAAAAATAAAAATCAGTAGCCCTCCTGTATACTAAAGACAGAAGGGCTGAGAAAAAAATAGGGAAACAACACCCTTCATAAGCCACTAATAACATAAAGTACCTTGGTGTGACTCTAACCAAACATGTGAAAGACCTGCATGAAAAAAAACTCAAGTCTCTGAAGAAAGAAATTGAAGATATCAGAAGATGGAAAGATCTCCCATGCTCATAGATTGGTAGGATTAACAGAGTGAAAATGTCTATCCTGCCAAAAGCAATTTACAAATTCAGTGCAATTCTCTTCAACATAACAAGACAATTATTTACAGATCTTGAGAGAACAATTCTCATTTTCATATGGAAAAACAAAAAACCCAGAATTGCTAAAACAATGCTGAATAACAACCAGTCATCGAAGGTACCTCCTTTCCTGATGTCAAGCTGTACTACAGAGCAATAGTAATAAAAACTGCATGGTACAGGCATAGAAAGAGAAAGAGGGATCAATGGAATTGAATAGAAGATCCAGAAATAAACCCACACACCTACAGATACTTGATTTTTTACAAAGAAGCCAAAACAATACAATGGGAAAAACACAGCATCTTCAACAGATGGTGCTTGTTTACCTGGATGTCTACATGTAGAAAACTGCAAATAGATCCATATTTATCACCCTGCACAAAACTAAAGTCCAAGTGGATCAAAGACCTCAACATAAAACCAGACTCACTAAATCTATTAGAAGTAAAAGTGGGGGAGAGCCTTGAGCTCATTGGCACAGGAGACACCTTCCTGAACAGAACACCAACAGCGCAGACTCTAATATCAACAATCAATAAATGGGATCTCATGAAACTGAAAAACTTCTGTAAAGCAAATCAGATTGTTGTCAGAACAAAACAACAGCCTACAAATTGGGAAAACATCTTCACCAACCTTATATCTGACAGAGGGCTTATATCCAGAATATACAAATAATTAAAGAAGTTAAAAAGCAACAAATCAAGCATTCCAATTTAAATAATAGAATACTGAACTAAACAGACAATTCTCTGTAGAGAAATATCAAATGGCAGAGAAATACTTAAAGAAATGCTTGAAGTCCTTAGTCATCAGGGAAATGCAACTCAAAACGACCCTGAGATTTCACCTTACACCCATCAGAATGGCTAAGATCAAAACCTCAAGTAACAATACATGCTGGAGAGGATGTGAAGAAAGGGGAACCCTCCTCCACTGTTTGTGGGAATGTACAACTTGTACAATTACTTTTGAAATCAATCTGGCACTTTCTGAGACAATTAGGAATAGTGCTTCCTCCAGATCCAGCTATACTCCTCCTAGGCATATATGCAGAACATGCTCAAGTATACAACAAGGACATTTGCTCAATCATGTTAATAGTAGCTTTATTAGTAATAGTCAGAACCTGGCAACAACCCAGATGTTCCTCAATGGAGGAATGGATACAGAAATTGTACATTTACACAATGGAATACTACTCACCAATTAAAAACAAGGAAATCATGAAATTTTCAGGCAAATGATGGGAATAAAAAGAATACCCTGAGTGAGATATCCCGGAAGCAGAAAGTATATACATAAAGTAAGTGGCATATACTCACTTATAAGTGGATATTAGACAATTAATATAAGATAAATATAGTAAAATCTAATGAAGCTAAGCAAGAAGGAAGATCCAGGGTAGGATGACTTATCCTCACTCAGAAAGGCAAACGGGATGGACTTTGGAAGAGGGAGAAAATGGAACAGGACAGGAGCCTACCACAGAGGGCCTCTGAAAGATTATACCAAGCAGGGTATCAAAAGAGATGTTGAGACTCATAGCCAAACTTTGGGCAGAGTGCTGGAAATCTTATGAAAGAAGCAGAAGATAGAAAAACCTGGAGGGGTCAGGAGCTCCCCAAGGAGAACAGCAGAACCAAAAAATCTAAACAAAGGGGTCTTTTCTGAGACTGATACTCCACTTCAGGACCATGCATGGAGATAACCTAGAACTACTGCTCAGATGTAGCTCATGACAGTTCAGTGTCCAAGTGGGTTCCCTAGCAATGGGAACAGGGACTGTCTCTGACATGAACTCAGGGGTTGGCTCTTTGATCACATCCCCTGATGGGGGAACATCCTTACCAGGCCACAAAGGAAGACAATGCAGCCAATCCTGATAATACCTGATAGGGTTCTTCAGATGGAAGGGGAGGAGGACTGTTCCTATCAGTTGACTGGAGGAGGGGCATGGGAGGAGAAAAGGGAGGGAGGGTTGGATTGGGAGGGGAGAAAGGAGGGGCCTACAGCTGGGATATGAAATGAACAAACTGTAATCAGTAAAAAATAAATTAATTAGAGAAAAAACAAAACAAAACAAAACAAAAAAAAAAAAACAGGCTTCAGCTCTAATCTGCAACAACATGGCTCATTACTAAATTAGAAAAGCAATGTTTCTTTCAAGGTCTTAAGTATGGATTGTGAAAGGATGATAGCCCTTAGAACAGAATAATATGAAATTAAGAGTGAAGAAACAATAACTTTGTAAATAAAAAGACAGCTATAGACCCTCCTCAGTTGTGACTAAGGTCATCAGAAAGAGTGATGTATCAACTGTAATAGCATGTGCTCTATCGATGACATGAAGAGATTGACACATTGTCATCGTAACTTTATTCATTCCAGCTGTTAACTACTTTTTACAAATTAGGAAACTCTGAATGGGTCATTACATGAAACTTTTGGGCAAAACCTTTTCAAACTGCAGAGAATATGCAAAGCAAGTGATATCAGAAATCCCTGAAGCAATCTAGGAATATTTTGGCAATATGATGACTAGATCTCTTTGGTCTGAAGGGTAAGATCTGGAAATAGAAGAAACAACAACAAATAAATTAGGTAAACACTAAGAAATCTAAGTATGAACTTTAGTTAATAACATGTGAGTTTTAATAAATGTGTGACATTAATGTGGGAAGGTAATGATATCATAACCTGGGTACATAGGCATAATAGTTACTATAGTCTACTATACCTATAGTGAGACTGAAATAAGAAGTATTTTAAAATACACTGTGCCCTAAATGCTAATCAAGTTATTTCCATTCCTATTTGATAGATGCTTTATTCTATTTTTCTATGATGACGCTTATGTTCAGATGAAGTTTAATAAAATACTCAACATTATAGAGTTATTATAAAGCCCATCCAGACCAAAAGAAACTATACACAAAGCTAAGGTTTACTCTATTGTCTTTACTACACTGACACTACTGAGATTATGCCTATGAAGTAAGCTCTTATATAAACAGAATTTGTGTCCACATATTCAACATAACAAGTGAAGCACTTAAAATTAGATTACAAGATTATGCATTGAAAGTATGACAGGAGTCTACTGCAGAAAGCATCTGAAAGACTCTACCTAGCAGTGCTCCAAAATAGATACTAAGACTCACAACCAAACCTTCGGCAGAGTGCAGGGAATCATATGAAAGAAGGGGAGTTTGATGTGGAAAGGATAGGAGCTCCACAAGGACCAAACGTATCTGGGCACAGGGTCTTTTCTGAGATGGACACTCAACCAAAGTCCATGAGAGGATAAAACCTAGAACCTCTGCTCAGATGTGACCCGTGATAGCTCAGTAATCAATTGGTTTCCCATAGTAGGGGGAACAAGGACTATTACTAACATGAACTCAATGACTGGCTCTTTGACCTCCCCACCTCCCAAGGGAGGAGCAGTACTGTTAGGCCACAGAGGAGGACTTTGCAGCCAGTCCGGAAAATACCTGACAAAAGGGAGTCATATGAAAGGGGAGGAGGAAGCGCCAGATAGCTTTCCAGAGTGGTTGTACCAGTTTACATTCCCACCAGCAGTGGAGCAGGGTTCCCCTTTCTCCACAACCTCTCTAGCATGTGTTATCGCTTGAGTTTTTCATCTTGGCCATTCTGATGGGTGTAAGGTGATATCTCAGGGTTGTTTTGATTTGCATTTCCCTGATGGCTAATGAGGATGAGCATTTCTTTAAGTGTTTTTCTGCCATTCGATATTCCTCTGTTGAGAATTCTCTGTTTAGCTCTGTTCCCCATTTTTTAATTGGATTACTTGGTTTGCTGCTTTTCAGCTTCTTTAGTTCTTTGTATATACTGGATATTAGTCCTCTGTCAGATAAAGGGTTAGTGAAGATTCTTTCCCAATCTGTAGGCAGTCGTTTTGTTTTGATGACGGTATCCTTTGCTTTACAGAAACTTTTCAGTATCATGAGGTCCCATTTATTGATTGTTGCTCTTAGAGCCTGTGCTGTTGGTGTTCTGTTCAGGAAGTTGTCTCCTGTGCCAATGAGTTCTAGGCTGTTCCCCACTTTTTTTTCCAATTGATTTAGGGTATCTGGTTTTATGTTGAGGTCCTTGATCCACTTTGACTTTAGTTTTGTGCAGGGTGATAAATATGGATCTATTTTCATTTTTCTGCATGTAGACATCCAGTTGGTCCAGCACCATCTTCCTCCAGACCCAGCTATACCACTGCTAGGTATATACCCAAAGTTTGTTCAAGTACACAAAAAGGACACTTGCTCAACCATGTTTATAGCAGCTCTATTTGTAATAGCCAGAACCTGGAAACAACCCAGATGTCCATCAACGGTGGAATGGGTACAGAAATTGTGGTATTTTTATACAATGGAATACTACTCAGCAATCAAAAAGGAGGAAATCATGAAATTTGCAGGCAAATGGTGGGATCTAGAAAAGATCATTCTGAGTGAAATATCCCAGAAGGAGAAAGACAAACATGGGATATACTCACTTATATAGACCTATAAGATATGATAAACATAATGAAATCTATACACCTAAAAAAGATAATCAATTGAGCAGACATGGGGTAAGATGATCAATCCTCATTTAGAAAGACAGATGGGATGTGCATTGAACGTATGACAGGAGTCTACTGAGCGCATCTGAAAGACTCTAACTAGCAGTGTGTTCAAAGCAAAGACTCATGACCAAACCTTTGGCAGAGTACAGGGAATCATAAGAAAGAAGGGGAGTTAGTCTGATGGGGAAAGGATAGGAGCTCCACAAGGACCAAATATATCTGGGCACAGGGTCTTTTCTGAGACTGACATTCAACCAAGGACCATGTATGGATATAACCTAGAACCTCCACTCAGATGTAGCCTGTGGTAGCTCAGTAACCAATTGGTTTCCCAAAGTGAGGGGAACAGGGACTATTTCTAACAGGAACTCAATGACTGGCTCTTTGGTCTCCCCACCCCCGAAGGGAGGAGCAGTCCTGTTAGGCCACAGAGGAGGGCTTTGCAGCCAGTCCTGAAGATACCTGATAAAACAGGATCAGATGAATGGGGAGGAGGTCCCCCCATCAGTGGACTTGGAAAGGGGCACGGTGGAGATGAGGGAGGGAGGGAGGGAGGGAGGGAGGGAGGGAGGGACTGGGATGGAATGAGGGATCGGGACACGGCTGGGATACAGAGTTAATAAAATGTAACTGATAAAAATAAAATAAAATAAATAAATAAATAAATAAAAAAAAAAGAAAAAAAAAAGAAAGGGGAGGAGGTCCTCCCCTATTAGTGGACTTGGAAAGGGGCAGGGAGGAGATGAGGGAGGGAGGGTGGGATTGGGGAGGGAATGAGGGATACAGCTGGGATACAGAATTAACAAAATGTAACTAATGAGAAAAATAAAATTATGGAAAAAAAAGAACAGTCAAAAAAGAAGTTAAAAATAATTAGATTACAATATTAGGTTAAGGAAAATAATAATATTTAAAGGTTTTAAATAATAAATGAATATGTCAGAATGATTCATTGTGTTTCATAGGATTATCACACTTCAATGCTAAGGGTTGATATGAGAAAAAAGGAAGTTTCTGCTTTCTGTGAAGACTCAGTTGAATCATGTGACGTTTTTCGAGAAGCTGTCTTGTGAGAGAGCATGTGATGTTTTGTTGGAGGCTGGCATGTAGGAGGGCACATGATGTTTTGTTGTGAGCTCTCTTGTGACTTTAGTTAGCTGAGAACATCTGTGGGTGGAATCTGAGGAAAGGAGATGTATAGAAGCCCAAGGATAGTGAGACATTGCTTTATGGATCGATATTGCTGTGCTGCTCTTCATGCTTCAACACTTGACTTCACAGAGAAAAACATTCCATAGAGCTCCTCAGGGCAATCCAATTGAGTCTTACAACTTTCACTGACTTGTCCTGATCTTCTGAATTGTGTTGAGTCATGTTACTACTTGGTGTTAGCATTTGGACTGGATTGCTAGTATCTGGACAACAAAGAGTGGACTCATCCCAAGGAACCACTTCTAAAAAGTTCTTCAACCCCCTTTGCCTAATAACCTTCTTTCTCCCCTACCTTTGGTCAGTGGATAGAAGGGAGGTATAAGCGTTTAAGAGCTCTAAGTAAAACAGGATAGGTGATACCTCACTCAGGATGCTGTTTTCCAGTTCCCATTTACCTGCTAATTTCACTTATGTGCATGTCTGTGCGTCTCTGTAAGAGTATGTGAACATGTGCAATTGCCCACAGAGGGCAGAAGGAATCTCTGAAGCTAAGTAGGTTGTCGTAAGCCCTGTGGTGTGTTTATTGGAAACTAAACCCACATTCTCTTTAGGAGTAGACGCACTTTTAACAGCTGATCCATAAATTGAGTGACATTTTTGTTTTATTTTATCAACTTTTAGATGTTTATAAAATTTGAAGTTTTATTTAAACAGATTATTTAACTTGTTTACCTTTATGTTATAATATGTAATTTAAAAAAGTCCATAGATTTACATGACCTTAAGGAACTTAACAAAATGCTTAAATTTAAATGCATGATGTTCAGTTTGACTTTTAAAAGAGGGTAACTCCCTTGATTAATGGTAGTAGAAATTTCTTTTTTCTTGTATACACTAATTGATGAAAGTTATAGTAGGTCAGAAACATAGGAATGGTTGTTAAGAATCCAATTACTTTTCTGAATACATTAAGAAACAAGAGCATTCAGTGTATTCCAAGAATTTAAGTGCATGACAAAGAAGGCTACCCAGATTTTTCAACCCAATATTATCCCAGATAAACCAAATATTGTATGGATTTTTGTTTATGATAACATTTTCTTTTGGGTTACAAGATATAGTCTAGAAACTATGTTCTCAAATTTAATTTGCTGTGTTCTAATGTTCATTAAACTATACTATATGTTAACAAATTTGAGTTTGACCTTCATATAGGCTTGCAATTATAAGATTAGTTTAATAGCTCAATTTTTGTTCTTTACTGGCAAAATTGCTATATTTTCTTAATATTATAGTCAATAAGTAGCTAAAATAAAGAGAAAATTGTTCAAGAGTATGAAATATTGAAATAGAAGTTTGTATAAATTGCTGATTTAGCCAAGGAATTAAAATGTTGAGAGTTTTTAATGATATCCATGAGTACAAAATGCATACCATCACATTTACAAAGTCTGTACTGAAAACTCCCAAGAATGTCATGTCCCTTCTAGAAGCTAATTTATGAGCACTTCACCTCTGACAGTCACTGGCATTAACTTTCAAATGTACTTTCCAAACTGCTAAAAATATGGTGAACAATTTATTCCTCAAGTGATTTTGCATGTTGAGTATTCATCTAAATATCCATAATAAAACAGACTTACAATCACATCTAAACTATCATAAACAACTCTATATGTGCTGAAATATATTAAGAGGCATGACTTAAAGGTTCTGGATGGAAAAATATTCTAAAAATAAATATATTTTTTAAAAGTTTTATTTAAGCACATGTTTTTTAAATATATTTTGATCATGTCTTCTCCTTCCCCAAATCCTTCCAGATGCCCCCACATACAACATCATGCTCACTCTCTCTTTTTTCTCTCTCTCAAAGAATACAAATAAACCACACCTGAAAATCAAAAGAAAAAAACCCAATAAGAATAAAACACCAAATAAAAACAAAACAAAACAAACAAAAACCCTACCACCACTAACAAAAACCCATGGAGCTCATTTTATATTGGCTAATTAATCCTGTGTGGTTGATATAATCAGTTGCATTCTAGTAGAAAAACTACATTTTTTTTTCTTTAGGAAGAATCAATTGCAAATAAGGTTTCTGGTTAAGGATGGAACTTTGTGGCACCTCCAGAGTTGGGATTTTGTCGGGCTTGAACCTGCATGGAATTTGTGCTTGCTGTCCATCTCTGAAAGTTCATATATATATTGGTCCTGCTGTGCCTGAAAGACACTATTTCTCACAGTTATATACCACTTATGGCTCTTACAATCTTCTTGCTTCCTCATCTGTGTAGAACCCTGAGCTTTGGAAAAGGGTTTCAAAAAGACATCCCACCTATGCCTGAGTGCTCAGAGAGTCTTTGTCACTTTGTACATTGCTGAGTTGTGAGCCTGTGTTAATTTATACCTGTTTCAAAGAGAGAATTTTCCTATAAGGGTGAAGCACTGACCAGTGAATATAGAAATATGTCATTAGGAGCCATTTATTGCTTTATTAATTCAGCAAATTATTGGTGTTATATTTTCCCCAAAGCACATGACGCCCTAGTCTCAGAGTTCTGGCCAGTTAAAAAGTGTTAAGTATAGGTTTCATATCATGGAGTTATGCTTAAAGCCATTCCAAAAGGAGTCATTTACTCCCGTAACATTGTGTCACTACTCATGCCATTAACCATAGAAAAATCAAGCTGATGTACAAATAGAGGCTTTACCCCATTGATATGCTTTCACGGTATTGGGAGATACTTTAACTACTAACAGGGGAGACTAGAAATCAAAAATAACACCCAGGTACAACCTCTGTGCCATAGATCTGCCTGCAAGATGTACAGATACATTGCTTTGAATTAAGCTGTTTTGTCTTTCTTTATTTACAAGTATTTATGGTGACTCTGCCTGTGGATAGAGGTGTGGATCTGAGCATGTGAACAAGTGCTAAAACACAGATGTGGAGGCCAGAGAACAACATGTTCTGTTCTACTATGTGCTTCTCAAGAATCAAACTTAGTCATCAGCCTCGGAAGCGTCTGTACCCCATACGCCCCATTTCTAGTCTCAGAGACATTCTTATGTAAACAAGTCTGCTTATTAATTACCTGCATGAGATTACGTTTAAACTTTAAGAATCAATATCTATAATTTGTATTCTCAGTTCTCATTCAAGACATTCAGTAACTTTCTCTTATTCGGTACAAAATAGCATACACTATGCATTATCACAAGGTTTGCTCAACATTCCTTAAAAATGTGTTATTTTCTAACTAAACATATTACTTTTAAAATAAGATTTTAATAATTATTGGTGTGTGTGTGTACAACAATAAAACCTAAAGGTGGAAATTATGTAAATATAGTCACTTGTGAGATTTTCAAAAGATTTAAAAATGAATAAAAATTACTGTATTGTCAAAGACAAAAAGTCCCCAGTTGGAAAACTTTTCTCAGTCAAAGAGAAAAAAATAATATGCATGTCAACATGAATAGTAACTCTGATGATTTAAAATAAATTCACGAACTTCTCTGCTTAGACAGGCCTTGTATGCTTCAACAGGGAGCACTCAGGTAATCCAACTGATCCTCCCTTTCATGCACACATTTGAACCCTCAGATCTACTTCCAAATTCCAGGTTTAAACCTTCAAGCATCCTATCTCACTGTGATTCTACTTAAAACATGTTTAATCTCTAGGTGGAATTCATAGCAATCATCCTTCTGCTTCTTTCTTCCCTTCGATGTAACACATAGAACTAACTAAATAAACCCATATGTACAGGTCTCATTTAAAGAATAAAGACAATATGAAAGATCAAGGCATAACCACCCTTCCACATCTTCTAGTTCTATAAAAATGGTTGACAATGGCATTATTAAGTTGAATTCCAGGGCACAAAATTTTATTAGTCTTTATTAAAAAATAAAATTAAAAAAGAATATTCCAGAAATGTAAAAAAAGAAAAAAAAGTCTAAGACTTTCAAGAAGACACAAAGAAACAGTTGAATAAACTTTGAGAGTATAAATGAATGAGCAATGTTCTAAAAAGAAAAACAAAATTAAAATGAATTAAAATGAATATATTGCTGATGGATGTGATGAAGACAGTCCAGGACTTGAAAATGGAATTAAGTGAAGTATTAAAGCAGACTCAAACTGAAATAAAAATGTAATCGAATGACCAAGTAACCCACAAACCTCAAGATAAGTGTTACAAGTAGTATAGATATAGAAGAACACAAAGTATCAAGACTTGGAGATAGACTATCTAGTTTTAATAAGCAGAGAATATAAAGAAAATTAAAACACAGGAAAGAAATATTTAGGAAATATGGGACACCGAAAAAGACTAAGTCTTCAAATTAAAGGAATAAATAAGGGAGAATTTTAGGTAGTGGCATAAACTAGCTCTTCAAGAAGATAATATCAGAAAATTTGCACAAAATAAAGGCAAAACCATACAGATACAAGAAGCACACAGGAAATAAAATAGGTAAGACCACAACAGTAAATCCCACAGCATATCATAGTTAAAATACTAGGTGTATAGAACAATGAAAAAGCATTAAAGGCTGTAAGAATAAATACACAAATCAAATATGGAGAAAATTTCATCAAAATAACAGCTGATCTCTGAACAGAAACTTTGAAAGCAAAGCATTTCAACTACTAACAGACCATGACTACCAACCAAGACTAATATACCTAGCAAGACTATCTGCCACCGTTGAGAAACAATGAAAACTCTTATATTTACAGTTGTGAGCCTAGCCTTTAACAGCTGAGCCATCTTTCCAGCTAACATAGAGAGCCTCTGAAAGACTCTACCTAGCAGTGTATCAAAGCAGATGCTGAGACTCATAATCAAACATTGGGCAGAGTGCAGGAAATCATGGATAAAGGGGGAGTTAGTAGGAACTGGAGAGGACAGGAGCCCCACAAGGACCAAATATATCTAGGCACAAAAGTCTTTTATGAGACTGTTTCTCCAACCAAGGATGATGCATGGATATAACCTAGAACCTCTGCTCAGACATGGCCCTTGGCAGCTCAGTATCCAAGTGGGTACCCTAGTAAGGGGAACAAGGACTGTCTCTGACATGAACTCAGTGGTTGGCTCTTTAACCCTCCCCCCACCATGAGGGAGGAGCAGCCTTGCTAGGCCACAGAGGAGGACTTTGCAGCCAGTCCTGATGAGACCTGATAAGCTAGGTTCAGATGGAAGTGGAGGAGGTCCTTCTCTATCAGTGGACTTAGAAGGGGCAGGGAGGAGATGAGGGAGGGAGTGAAGGTTTGGGAGAGGATGAGGGAGGGGGCTACAGCTGGAATACAAAGTAAATAAACTGTAATTAATATAAAAATGTAAACATTTATTTTTTTAAAGTAAATAAAAATATGAATAAAAAAGACCAAAAAGAGAGAGAATGAAAACTTTTTCATGACATAAGCAACATAGACAAATTTACGTCTAATAGACCAAATCTAAAGAACGTACATGAAGCAGTATTTCACGCTGAAAGGAGAAATGAACACAGCAAAAAGACTGAAGACAGATATCAAGGGAAGCTGCAATTATTGAACTAAAGTACCACTTGAGAACACAAACAATAGCACCAAAAATCAACAATCAATGTCTGCAATCTGAACACACTTTTATATGATAACTATAAATATGCTTGCCTCAGTTTTCCTATCAAAAGACACAGGCTAGATGAATAGATCAAGAAACAATATCCATATTGTCTACAAGGAACACAGTTTAGCTTTAAAGATAGGCACAACCTTAGAGTGAAAGGATAGAGAAAGTTATTTCAAAAGAACAAAGCCAGGAAGGAGGAAACAGATGTTGCTATCATAAAATCTGGCAAAATAAACATTAAACTGAAACTAGTCAGATAATACAAATAAAGATATTTCTATTTCTTTGTAATCAAGAGAACAATTATCGAAAAATCAAAATCTTATGCACCCAATTTCATAAGCTTACTGCTAGCATTAAGGTCACCGATTAAAGTCAACCCACTGATAGCTGTTGCTTTCAATAACCCATTTATTCCAATAAATAGACTGTTTGGACAAAAAAAAAAAATCAGAGGAACACCAGAATTAAATGACATCACCTATCAAAAATTTAACAGATATCTATAGAATAGTCCATGAAAATACCAGAGACTGTACAAAATACTCAAAACACACTGAAGCTACTCTGGAACACATCACATTCTAGAACAAAGAAGTGCTAAATTCAAAAAGGTTGAAATAAGTCTCTGTAGTCTATCTGACCATAATACAAATAAAGCCTAAAATCTGTGGCAAGCAATTCAGTAGAAAATATATTAAAATCTTTATTGAGTCATCAAGGAAAAAAATAAAATAAAATATTTCTGGAATTAAATGAAAATACCTGAAAACCAAACAGATACATATCAAAATTATTTTTTCCACCATGACAAAGGTGGGTTCATCATAGTGACAGAGATATAGGCATAGTTCATAAATAAATATAATAAACCATATAAATAGACTTAAAGATAAAAATCACACATCTCAGTAGATGCATAATAACACTGACAAAATCCAATACATTTTCACTATTAAAGACCTAGAAAAAATAGAACTAGATGGAAACATACCTCAACATGATAATAGCTATACATGAGAAATATATAGGCAACATCCTCCTTCACTGAGAAAATTTTAAAGTAATCCCCTTGAAATCAGGGCCTAGAAGTGCTGTCCACTTCCTATTCCTTACCAATACTGTGCTTGCAGCACTCAATACAGTCTCTGTCATGTAGCCAGAAATAGAGTCAATGGAAAAAAAATAGTGTTTCTGTACACCATTAACAAACATGTGGAGAAATAAATCTTAGATAATTTACAATTTGCCTTAAAAAATTGAAAATATTTCTGAGTAAACACAACCAAGGACATGGAAGAACTTTACAATGAAAATATGTAAGAGAAAGATATTAGAAAACGGAAAGTTACCATGTTCATAGATAGTGAGATTAATATTGTAAAATGACTATTCCACCAAAAGTCTTTTATATATTAATGAAATTCTAAACAAAATCCCATCTTATTCTTTACAGAAACAGAAGAATTAAAAAGGTGCTGAAATTTATATGGAACTACATAATCCTATAATACGAAATAATCCCAAGCAAAATAAACAATCCTAGAAAAATTACCATTCTGTACATCAAGATATATTACAGAACCATAGAAATAAAAACAATGTTACTGACATAAAAACAGATAGGTAATCAAATGGAATGAAATCAAATACGTAAACAAGGGTTCAGATGACTATTGCAATCTAGTATTTGACAAGGAAACTAAATATACACTAAAGAAAAAATAATACCTTCAACATATTGTGCCAGAAGAAACTGGATAATCACATGTAGAAGAACGAAACTATACCTTCATCCACCACATTATTAATTAACATTAATTATAATAATGTTAATTTTAGTTAACATTAAAAAATGTTAATTCCAAATAGATTCAAATATAATACCTAAATGGAAAACTGGAAACACTGAAACTGTTAGAGAAAAACAGACAGTTCTACCAATGGAACACATGTAAGAAAAAGTTTCTTAATATTAATCCATTCTCAATATGAAATGAGGTCAGCAAACAACAAATAAGACCAGTGGAAACCTCTAGTACAACGAAACAGGCAACTGAGTGGAGTGGAAACACACTACAGGTGAGAGATTCCTCACCAACAATACATCTGCTAGATGATAATATCCACAATGTACAAAGAACTCAAAAAACCTGAGTCTAAAAACAACAACCCATTTAAAAATGGGTTTGGAATCTGAATAGAGCATTTTCAAAAGAAAAATTAAAAATGATTATAGAAACCCCATTTTGGCTTGTGGATACAATTATCAAAAAAAAAAAAAGAAAAGAAACATTCCCCACCCATTATAAACTATTATTGTTTTTGGTTCTCTCCCTGAGGTTGAAACTAATTCCCTAAAAGCATCATCTCATCCAGACACAGGACTGGAAAGATAAAATCATACCTGTATTTGAGCTGACTGCCTCCTCCCTGAGCATTAGTTTTCATGGTATCAGAAGGCACCATGTTAGCTTCAAAGAGAGGAAAGCAAACATTACTCATAACCAGATATGATGCCTATCAACAGAAACAAGGAACAGAAAACCACAGTACCCTTATGGGAGATAGTATGCATACCTTGTATGTACCAACAATTCCACAACTAGAGTAAGGCCCACTCAGCAAGAAGAAAGATATTCTACTACTGAAAACTTAGTCAGCTACTTGGTGATAGTAATGTCATTATTCATGGAATAGACAACTGTCAACTTGCTAAATCCACACAATTCCTGAATAACTGTAAATATTTATCACTTTATCGGCATGGAAGTCTCACTTATCATCAGCATAACAGTTTGCAATGAGTCTATATGGAGACCATTATAGAAAACTTATCAAAATGAAGAGAAGAAATGGTTATGTGATAACCAGTCACAAATAATGCACATACAACGCAAACAGGGAACCTAAGGCTCAGAGATAATAGCAAATAGAAGTAGGTCCAAAAGGGTTGTATTAGCCAGAGGAGCAGACATTTTGCTGAACTCTTAAATGATCACACAAGCTATACCCATGAAGTCTCATCAACAGGGATGGTTGCTTGCAAACAAACAAACAAATCTTAACAAGAACACCCATTGGCATACTACCACAAAAGAAAGAAGTTTCAAAGAGGTTCAAACCCAGTCAAAGATCTATAAACAACCATGAAATGCTGAGAGTAAGAGAAAAAGTCTTCCCCAAGGAAGAACCCTGTAATTAATTATCTAATACCAGATGTTCCATCCTGAATTCAACATACAAATATGTTTTATAGCTCCTGTAATCACGTGAACAATGCTATAAGAGTGTATATATTTAAGCTAAATATTTGTAAATAGTTGTCAGTTATATGTATTTTTATTATTTTATTAATATAAAACAGTTATTAAAAATGGAGACTACAATTGAGGTAGATGAAGTTAGGGAACTGAGAGGGAAAGGGGATGAGAAGGTGAGCAGGGGTGGGGACTAGAAGTAGGAGAAGGGGGAAAAAGGGCAACCTGAGAGAATAAAAATTAGAGGTAAGAGCCATCTCTGGGATTTGCCAGAGACCAGGGATAGGGGAGGCATCAGGAAGTCTATGGGGGTCACCCTAGCTGAGACTCCTAGCAGCGGGGGATGTGGAGCCTGAAGTGGCCGCCTCCTGTAGTAGGCAGGACTGTAGGCAGGACTGCCAGTGGCAAAATAACAACACTAACTCAACCATGAAATCTTCGACCCAAAATTTGTCCTGCCTACAAGACTTGCAGGGACAAAGATGAAGCAAAGATAGAGAGAATGGGTTACCAAAGACTGGCCTTACTTGAGACCCATCCCATGGAAGAGTACTGGTCTCTTGACACTATTGTTATTCTGGTATGTTCATAGACAGGAGCTTAGCATACTTCTCTGAGAGGCTTCATCTAGGTGGAGAGACACAGCCAAGCATTAGACAGAGCTTAGGGAGTCCTCTGGAAGAGCTGGGGGAACAGCAGAGGGAGCTAGACCAAGGACTCCATGAGAAGACCTAGAGTCAACTAACCTGGGCAAATGGGTGTTCACAGAGACTGAAACACAACCAAAGAATTGACTGGTCCTTGGGTCTCTGCATATGTGTAGCAGATATGTGGCTTGGTTTTTAAGTGGATCCTCTAAAAACTGGAGCAGGAGCCTTGTCTTATTCCTATGTTTTCCTTTGGCTCTTTGTCTGGGCTGCATTGTCTGGCCTCCAAGAGAGAGGATGTGACAAGTTTTGAAGCAATTTAATGTTTCAAAGCAGATTAGTACTTCTCCCTCCTCTGAAGAGAAGGGGATTGGAGAATAAGGGAGGAGAAGAGGTGTTCAGGAGGGAACTGGGAGGAGAAGAGGGGTTCTGCAATCAGGATTTAAAGTGAATAAATATACGTTTTTTTTTTTTTAAAAAGAAAAGAAAAGAAATTGAGACCATAAAATTGACAGAGGACAATGGGGTCGGTGAAGAGTTGAATTTAAGAAATGGAAGGGGTAATTGCTGAAATTATAAGTGAATTTCAAAAAGAAAAAATAAAAGAAACCAAGATATGTGTGAATTATTGAACAATTATTTAGATTATGAACTATGGGTAACTGTGTTAATACATCTCATAAAAAATGGTTTATTTGGCTCCCATTTCTGGAGCTTCAACAAACATATTTCTGGGACTCCTCATTACTCGCCAAGTTCATGGTAGATGGCCTCAGCATATAGAAAAACACCAGTGAGAGGGACATATCACATGGCCAAGCTAGAAACCAAAAGGGAATGTGCTGTGAGACAAAGAATATTTGTATTAAATATTTTGTATTAAATATTTGTATTAAATATTAAAGGTGTTTTTAATCCCACAGCTCAGAACACAGGTGTAGGTGTTGACTCTGTAAGCTTGAGTCAACCTTTGATAACAGAGAGAGTTCCAAGCCTGCAAGTGTTTAATAGTGAGAACCTGTCTCAGAAAAATATATTTGAAGACAAAGAGGTAAGGGACAATGGGGCAAATATGATATATTAAAGTGTGTTCATCAGCAATTACCATCAGCATTCTTAGATGCTAACCTATCAGCTTTCAATGAGAGTGGTTGCAAACTCGAAAGATTAGAAATAAAACAAATAATGAAAAATTCATGTACAGCATTCAAAAAAAGAAAGATTTTGTTGCTCATTCGGCATTATAGATGCCAATCCCACTCCCCTAGCAGAAAAACAAGTGATTTAAAGTGTTAATTTCAAGAATGCTGAGGTTGAGAAATCCAGCCTCATACGCATATACATATATATCTGTTTCTATATGTCTGCATTATTCTATTCCTGTAGTACGAGGTAGAAATGCATGTGGTCACAAGGTGGCTGCAGGAAAAATTCAGTGTAATAAAAGAGTAACTCTGAGTTATACAAAACAAATATTAAAATAATTAGAGTTACCATTCTTTCCTAAATTTTAAATTCTGAATGTAGAGATAGGTAAATAGATAAGATGATTGACATATGCATCCAAATGGCTATACACATCGAAATATTTTTATTATAAATAGGTATTTGTTTGTTTGTTGAATTTCTTATCCTCACATGCTGAAGACAGAGCTTTGTGCATTCCAAGCAAGTACTCTACAGCAGAGCTTCATCAGCAGACCTTAAAATCACAGTGTAAGTTCATTAATGACAAATGCTATTGATAATAACATGTTGAAATGTAATACTGCCTGTCAAAATAATGCCTTCAGGATTTACTGAATTATTCTTTTGAATAAAGCCTGAAATAATTAGTTTTGTATCAGTAAAAGAATTTGATTATATTAATAATTATTTTAGTCAAAAATTATTATACATCAAAGATGTTATTTTTTTATTATTTCTTTCTTATCTCTTCATAACTGAAAACTGGAGTTTTCACGTATATCTCAGTTAAATATTAATAGAAGCAAATACTTATTGGGTGTTTATTATATGATAGGCATTTGAATTCATTGTATTGTTTAACTTGTGATGCACACTACCGAAAATATACCTGTTGTGAAACGTTATTTTACACTTAAATAATAAATAACAAAGTAAAATGACAACATTTTCCGGTGAAGATGTTTGTTTTTTAATATTAATTACAGTTTATTCACTTTGTATCCAAGCTGTAGCCCCCTCCCTCATTCCCTCCTAATCCTACCCTCTTCCCTTCATCTCCTTCCATGTCCCTCTCCAAGTCCACTGATAGGGGAGGTCGTCTTCCCTTCCATCTGACCATTGCCTATCAGGTCTCAACAGGACTGGCTGCATTGTCCTTCTCTGTGGCCTAGTAAGGCTGCCCACCCCCCACCCCTGCCAGAGGGAGGTGACCAAAGAGCCAGCCACTGAGTTCATGTCAGAGACAGCCTCTGTTTCCCTTACTAGGGAACCCACTTCGATACTGAGTTGCTATGGGCTGAAACTAAATTATGACTTGATTTTTCCTCGGTAAACTCATTTTCTAAAACATTTGTTGTGAAGATAGTGAAGCAAACATTGACATAAAAGCTGTGCCTCTCTGTGTCTTCCTGACACTCTGACCTTGAGTATAAAGTTGATAACCACCATTGTTATGCTCAAGTTGCTCAGATTCAGAAGCCCTGACCATAGAAACACCCATGGCAGAAGCATGTTGAGTCCCAAGGTCTAGCAGTGTTAATGTTTACATAGAATATCATCTTTAAATTTGCTAATGTGTGATAAAACACATCTATTGTTAGAGAACATTTCCAATTAAATATTCTTCTCTGCCTTTGGGGCTCATGACAAAGGAAGTTCTTGGGAAGCTTCATTAAAATCTATCACTGCTCTCAAAATCTATTATGAATGACTCAATTGTTCAGAATGACTAAGTGACGGACTCATTTCCATTGAAATGATCTCATTATAACTAAATTCTGAAAATATATGAAGACAGTATTGTTTAGAGAAATTCTCACAGCACTTTCCTTTCCAATAACTCTTAATATCTTCTTTCAGGTCTAAAATTAAATGATTTGAGTTTATCACAACAGTAGCAGATTCTCAGATTCCCACTGCTGATTATTAGTTCTATTTTATATGCAAGTTTGTTTGTGTTTCTAATATATTATATTGAATCTGCTACTTTTGCATATTTAAAATAATATAGGTGGTTTAAACAGTTCAATAAAATACAAAAAATCTAGCTTTATAGTTAATTTACTGGTGGGTTGTGTATGAAACTTGATGTTCTTTAATACAAATGACAAAAATGAAACCAACGTATCTATCCTAAGTTATCAAATTGTTGACCATATTTGAATTTATTCTAAGTTTCTTGTTATCTTAAAACACTAAAAATGTTTATTTTGTAGTTTCATTATATAATGTTTTATATTTCTAGATTTTAATTAAAATAAACTTAAAAATTTTTCCCACTCTACTTTTCTTTCTACAGCTTCTCTAACTACTTACATTTAACCTACATACTCAACCTGATAGATTCTAATTCCCTGATTACTATTGTTACAAAAAACAGACACAGACACATGCACACATATATATACAGTAGATGTACACTTGCTGATTCCACTTTTATTTTTTCTCTGTATATATGGCTTTAGGGTTGCAAACTTTACCCAATGGCAAACAATAAGGGTGCTTATCCCTGGGAATGTTAATTTCTCATCTCTGAGTAGCCATAATTTGCCACAGTTTTTAGCCCACAAATGTGATTTTGTGAGATTTCTCCTTTTCTGTGTTAGCAAGTCTATTGGTATTGCTATTATTATATTATTTGTATTTACAGTCTTTCCAACTGTTAATTCATGATATTTCCTTAACCACAGAAGCAGACGCTGTGATGTAGATGTATCCAATGGGGTAGAACTCCTCAAGCTCCATGATGTTTGCATTGTGTCTAGTTGTGATGTTCTGTCGTGGTCTCTCCCTTTTCAATAAAGAGAAGCTTCTTTGCCTATAGCTACAATGGTCTGTGGATGTGTGGTAGTTTGGATGAAAATGGCCCCTATGGGCTTATATATTTGACAGCTCCGTCTCCAGTTGGTAGAACTATTCAAGAAGGATTAGGAGGTGTGACCTTGTTGAAGGATGGAAATAGTCTTGGAGGTTACAAAGTCCATGCCAGTATTATGGATCACAATGTAAGATTTCATATCCCACTCCAGTTTCAGTATAAAGCCTGCCTGCCTGCCTGCTGCCATGCCTGCCTCCATGATAATCATGGAATCTAACCTTCTGGAAGTGTGAGCCACAAATTATGTTTTCATTTATGAATTGCCTTGGTCATGATGTTTTAATACAGTGATTTGAAAATTAGTTAAGATATGTCATTAGGATAAGATTTAGAATATTAATGTCTATACTGATTTAGCAAAGTGATGGTAGTAGGTTTTTTATTTTTAATTTTTCCTAAGATATGTGGCCTCACTAGCCCTAGGAAAATGACTAGGTTTCTAGTAGCATATTTGGTTTCTGTCTTGCTTAAAGACCTTAAGTACAATTAGACAATTGTGGTAACTACCAATGCATGGGCATCACGTACTACACATTTATAGATATATGAACATGCTGGCAATTGTTCTGGTTAATACACATAATAGGTAGGTGATGTTATTAATTTTTTCTCTCTCTGGAAATTTGCATAGTGTTTCAAAATACCATTTAAGCCAGACTACATGATAGAGGCTTTGATGTTAGACTCAGTTCATATAATCTTAATTTTGTTGTCTAAGTATGCAGTGCTAGAAAATCTGCATATACACATGCAAAAGATATCTATCTATCTATCATTTATATCTTTATCTATATATCATGTATCTATCATTTACTTATCATTTATCTATCTATATCTATCTTTCTATCATCTGTATATCATCTATCTCCAGGCCAAAAATAAATAGTTATACATGTCTCAAACACCTTAATCTTAAATCTGAATTTTAATTTTTAAATTAAATTTTCTATAAGAAAACATAGGCAATACTTTATAAGATTTAGGTTTAGGAAAGGAATATCTGAGTAAAATTTCATTCACCAACAATTGATAAGTGGAACTACATAAAACTAAAATACTTAGACACAGCTAATGAAACAACCAATTGAGTAAAATGGGGGGCCATAAAATTGGAAAAAATCTTTATCAGCAATATATCTGACAGATGATTAATATTCAGAATATACAAATAACTAAAGAAATCAAGTGGTCAAAAACAAAAAATAAAAACAAACAAACAAACAAAAAACCCACTACCAAACAAATAAACAACATTTGAATACCAGGCTTGGAAATTGAACAGAGAGTTGGAAAAAGGAGAAATAAAAATGACTAAGAAGTAGATGAGAATATATTCATAATCCCTACTGTTTAGGGAAATGTAAATCAAAACAACAACAACAAAAAACATAGTCAAAGGTCAAAACAGCTGACAAGAAGACTGAGTGAATGTGGAGGAAAGAGAACATTCATTCACTGTTGATGAGCTCACAGATTTGTCTAGCCACTCTGTAAATCAGTTTGGAGATCCACTTAACACTTACTATTTGCTTTGATACAATGCTGGGAATTGTTTTTCAGACACCTTCTGTGGTAGGCTCCTGTCTGGTTTCCTGGTTTCTTCTTCCAATGTCCGTCCCATTTGCATTTATGAATGAGGATTGATCCTCTTACCCAGGGTCCTCCTTCTAACTCATATTCTTTGGGTATACAGAGTTTTGTAGATTTATTCTATATTATATGTCTAGTATCCACTTAGAAGTGAGTATATACCGCGTGTCTTTTTCTGTTTCTGGGATACCTCACTCAGGACGATCTTTTCTAGATCCTACCATTTGCCTGCAAATTCCATGACTTCCTTGTTTTTAATTGCTGAGTAATATTCCATTGCATAAATGTACCACAATTTCTGTATCCATTCCTCCATTGAGGGACACCTGGGTTGTTTCTAGGTTCTGGCTATTACGAATAACACTGCTACGAACATTAATATAAAAAATAAATATTTAATTAAAAAAACTTAAAATAGTTCTCGCATATGATCCATATATTTTACTCATTGGCATATGCTAAATGATTCAACATACTACTCCACAGTCACTTGCTCAGCAATGTTTATTACCATCCTATTCATGATAGATGAGGAATGGAACCAAAGCCTAACTGTCCTTCAAGAAATTAATGGATGTAGAAATATGGTGCATATACAAAGTCATGTTATTCTGCCAAAAGAAAAGTGAAATCATGAAATTTGTAGGAGAATGCACAGACCTAGAAATGATTAGATTGAGTGAGGTAGCCAAGATCCAGAAAACAAACATTGCACAACCTTTCGGTTTCTTTTTCTAGCTCCAAAACTTTAGATGTTAGTATAAAACCTGAAGTAAGCACAGAAACCAGGAAAGGATAAATGGACTGTGGGTGTCGTGGGCAGAAAAGAGAACAGCAGGATACAGATGACATACAGCAGAAAATGTAGAAGTGTGCTATAAAGCTTCAACAAGGGAGAGAGGAAGAAAGTCAATTCAAAAAATAGGGATATCTACAAATATCACCAAATTTGATTGATAAAGCTTCAAGGAATCTTGTGCTATATTTACATAAAGTTGGACACAATGCATATGTAAAGCATTTATATGTATGCATTGAGTGTATACACACACACACACATACATACATACATACATACATACACACAATCTTAAAGGTTGTTATATTACTAGAATTGCCAATGTTTACCACAAGAACAATAGACTAACCAAAACTCAAGTACTAGATATGATATATCTCCTTTAAGACCATTTGTGAGGGTAGTCCAGTTGACTTTTAGGAGATTGGAGCCTTTGACTACTGTCCTTGTTTGCCCCTCAGAGGTTGAAATTAATCTCCTATTGCTGAAGAAATAGGTTTGTTAAGTGTACTTTAAGAATCCATTGTCGATGTCTCTGACTCTGTTGCTTGCCTTTGGGACAATTTCCCTTACTGGGCTGCCTCTTGTAGTTTCAGTAGAAGAAGCACCTAGTCTTACCTGAACTTGATATGCCAAGGAAGGTTGATATTCATGGGAAGCTTGCCTTTTTCTGAAGACAAAGGGAGGAAGAGTGGATGTTGGGAGGGGAGAGAGGTTGGGGAAAGGACTGGGAAGAGAGGAAAGATGACAATCTGTGGTCCTGATTAAAAGTAAAGAAATTACTTAAATAATAAAAAAGAATGTAATGTGAAATGATATAATCAAATGTAGAATACATCATTTGTCTTCCTAAATACTGTTTATTTATTCATATTAAATATCTGCAAATATAGTAAGCTAAAATTTCTATGAAAAGTTAAATATGCTAGGCCTGTCCATTAAACCTCATTCAAGATAGTGATGAATTTTTAAGATTGTTGTTTATTACTTCTTTATTCCTGCTTTGAAGGATCTGACACCCTCTTCTGGCTTCTGTGCACACATGCATGCAAATGAATACATGCCTTCATATAGACAGACATGGGACATAGATACACAAATAAAATGAACAAATTAAATAAGTCCATATGGGTTGTCATTCACAAGAAGACAATAGAAGAACTTACTTTGATTTTGTTTTTAAGGAAAAAAAATAGTTTCAAAGCTATGTTCAAGCAGCTGTTATATGGTAGAATAATGATTTTTACTTTGAGACAATAGGTATTTTTTACATGGTTCTTAGCTAAAAAGAATATTCTTTCAATTATTTAGTCCTTATTTTCTATCCTACAACAGCTCTTTCTAGGTTTTCTTATATGTGAAGTTTTGATTTTATTTTTGTCCAATCCATTAGAATTATGCCAATCATTTTAGAATTTGATGGATCTATGTAAATCTTAGCACGTGCAATAGCAGTGATTAAGCACTCAGAAAGTATTACTGTGCTTATTAGTATAACTTTTATTACAACTGTTAAATATTATTAATGACCAGCCATAGGTGATCTTCAAATAAAATGGTAGCTCTTTATTTCTTGAATCTATACAGTACAATATTTTAAAATTTAAAAAAATTTAGAAAAAGTATTAAAGAACTTGTGATAAATCCTGGTGAGGGCTGAACTTTTTCAACGGAGACTTTACCTGAGGACATAATATGTGGAAAAAAAAAACATAGTTCCTGTGTAAAACCAGAACTGATTTTGGCATTGCAGGTGATGGCCTGGAGCCAATGCCTTGAGCAATCTGTGGATTCAGAGCCTGTGAACCCACATCTTCCCACTGTGTTAGGCTGATTATCAGTCCCATGGTGACTGTGAGACGTATCTGTAATGTTCTTGAGAAACTGTCCTCTCCTTGTGCAGTACTGTTAGATTAGTTTCTTGCTGATTTTGTCCCATTATATGATAGCTCCTATTGAGTTTGTCCTATGCTCCCACCTGGAAATATTATAGGTCATTGTACTTCTTAATTAGTTTTCTTGGCATAGGACATAGCTTGGGAAATTCTGAACTATCCCGAACATATATATCTTCTCTTCTGAGCCCCTGGTCCTCTCTCTCAGGAACTGTTATCAAAGAAGGACCTGCTGAAGAAAGAAAAGTCCAAATATTTAAAACAAACTACTCTTATAATAAAGCTTCATAGACATCATCAGTAGACTTTCTATTGATACTTTAATTAACATGTTCATTAATAATTAGGTTTAGCTCAGACATACCAAAAAAAGAGGAAAATAAAAGAGAGGAAGAAGAAGAAGAAGAAGAAGAAGAAGAAGAAGAAGAAGAGGAGGAGGAGGAGGAGGAGGAGGAGGAGGAGGAGGAGGAGGAGGAGGAGGAGGAGGAGGAGGAGGAAGAGGAAGAAGAAGCAAGTGTTTCTAGATATAATATGGAAACCTTAATCAGGACTGCATGATGGGAACAGGATCCTGATTCATGTTAAGTGTGTGTTCCCAGAGCTGGAGACTTCTGCAGTGTTGCTGTCAAAACCTGACGTAGCCTCTTAAAATTGCTCGTGTTCCACACCCAAAATCATCCAGCCAGGATAATAACATGTTATAGAAAAAAAACATGAAAAAAATGTTACCAAATGAAGTCATAGTACTGTCTTATAATGAAGTTTGCATTTATTTACATCAGTAAATAATAAAAGCTAGAAATCAATTCGAACATATTAATAGTAATGTGTTAAATAAGTAATGGTGGTTAAAATTAAAAGTGGTAGAATATCTACCACTTTAACAGCCTAAATGGTTATTTCTTAACATCTTGTGTGTGATTATTAGCTTTCGGAAAAATAACAAAAAATAAAACAAATGTGTTTATTTCTAGAATTTATAGTGAGAATTTTAAAGCTAGAGACTACAGAGAAAAACATTGTTTATTCATTATCTAAGATTTTCCATTTAATAGTATTGCTTAAGCTTTATGTGGGCTTTTGCTTCATCTGTGTTCAAAAGACAATTGTAGTTTCAATATCAGATTGTTATAAAATTAAGTGTGCTAAGCCCTGTGAAGCACTTAGATGAATGTCCAGCACATAACAGGCTCTCTGGAAGGACTTTTCTATTCATGTTTTCTTACATAATAAAAATTGAACCTAGGTAAGTTAGTAAGATGGCTCATGCTGTATAGGTGTTTGCTGGGAAACCCTGATGATTGCTGAACTCCAGTCCCCAGAAAACACATGAGAGAAAAAGAACTGATTCCAAAACATTTTCATCTGATCTCTCCATCTGTACACTGACATGCACATCTCTCTCTCTCTCTCTCTCTCACAGACACACACACACACACACACACACAAACATATACACATTTGCATTTTTGAGGACATAGACTAGAAAGACTAGAAGAGCATGTGTCCTCTTCAGGAAGAGAACAATTATCAAGCAAATCTATTCCTTATCCTTCCTTAGTGCTCATTTCTTTTGCACAGCCACCTTTGAGGATAGCATGAAGCATGACACTAGTAGGAAATGTGAAACTGAGTTATCCTGAACAAACCTTCCACATATTCCAACACTTAATTCCATCTCTTCCTCCAGTTGTGAATTATTTACCATTCCAGTTGGCTGTGGAATGGAGGGAATGAAGACTATAAATGAGGTAGACGAAAATCTCATGAAATAGCCAACTTAAACACCAGACAATTTATACTCTGAGTCACATGAGTAAACTGTAAAATCACAGTAGCTAGCCACATGTGGCACAGAAGGTGCACTTGGCAAAACATGTTTTTCAATTGAGGCACATAAACAAATATCAATAATGAATAACCTGAAGCAAACTCACACCAACCAGCTAAACCTGGGAGAGGGGGCACAAAAACACATTTAAAAAATGATTCCATGTTTTTGAAGAAACCAATGTCAAAAGACTCTTGTCTTGGTTTCTGAAAAATTTCTCACAAATGCTCAAAAATCTTTTTTTTCTTTCTTTTTTTTTCCATAATTTTATTTTTCTCATTAGTTACATTTTGTTAATTCTGTATCCCAGCTGTATCCCTCATTCCCTCCCCAATCCCACCCTCCCTCCCTCATCTCCTCCCTGCCCCTTTCCAAGTCCACTAATAGGGGAGGACCTCCTCCCCTTTCATATGACTCCATTTTGTCAGGTATTTTCAAGATTGGCTGCAAAGTCCTCCTCTGTGGCCTAACAGTACTGCTCCTCCCTTGGGAGGTGGGGATGTCAAAGAGCCAGTCATTGAGTTCCTGTTAGAAATAGTCCTTGTTCCCCTTACTATGGGAAACCAATTGATTACTGAGCTATCACGGGTCACATCCAAGCAGAGGTTCTAGGTTTTATCCTCTCATGGACTTTGGTTGAGTGTCCATCTCAGAAAAGACCCTGTGCCTAGATATGTTTGGTCCTTGTGCAGCTCCTATCCTTTCCACATCAAACTCCCCTTCTTTCATATGATTCGCTGTACTCTGCCGAGGGTTTGGTTATGAGTCTTAGTATCTATTTTGGAGCACTGCTAGGTAGCATCTTTCAGATGCTTTCTGCGGTAGACTCCTGTCATACGTTCAATGCATATCCCATTTGTCTTTCTAAATGAGGATAGATCATCATACCCTGTGTCCGCTTTCTTGATTATCTTCTTTAGGTGTATAGATTTCATTATGTTTATCCTATCTTTTAGGTCTATATAAGAGAGTATATTCCATGTTTGTCTTTCTCCTTCTGGGATATTTCACTCAGAATGATCTTTTCTATATCCCACCATTTGCCTGCAAATTTCATGACTTCCTCCTTTTTGATTGCTGAGTAGTATTCCACTGTGTAAAAATACCACAATTTCTGTATCCATTCCTCCGTTGATGGACATCTGGGTTGTTTCCAGGTTCTGGCTATTACAAATAAAGCTGCTACAAACATGGTTGAGCAAATGTCCTTATTGTGTACTTGAGCAAATTTTGGGTATATGCCTAGCAGTGCTATACCTGGGTCTTGAGGAAGTGCTATTCCTAATTGTCTGAGAAAGCGCCAGATTGACTTCCAAAGTGGTTGTACCAGTTTACATTCCCACCAGCAATGGAGGAGGGTTCCCCTTTCTCCACAACCTCTCCAACATGTGTTGTCATTTGTGTTTTTCATCTTGGCCATTCTGATGGGTGTAAGGTGAAATCTTAGGGTCATTTTGATTTGCATTTCCCTAATGGCTAATGACGTTGAGCATTTCTTTAAGTGTTTCTCTGCCATTCTATATTCCTCTACAGAGAATTCTCTGTTTAGCTCCGTTCCCCATTTTTTAATTGGATTACTTGTTTTGCTGCTTTTCAGCTTCTTTAGTTCTTTATATGTACTGGATATTAGCCCTCTGTCAGAGGGTTGGTGAAGATTCTTTCTCAATCTGTAGGCAGTCGTTTTGTTTTGATGATGATGTCCTTTGCTTTACAGAAGATTTTCAGTTTCATGAGGTCCCATTTGTTGATTGTTGCTCGTAAAGCCTGTGCTGTTGGAGTTCTGTTCAGGAAGTTGTCTCCTGTGCCAATGAGTTCTAGGCTGTTCCCTACTTTTTCTTCTAACAGATTTAGCGTATCTGGTTTTATGTTGAGGTCTTTGATCCACTTGGACTTTAGTTTTGTGCAGGGTGATAAATGTGGATCTATTTTCATTTTTCTGCATGTAGAAATCCAATTCGACCAGCACCATCTGTTGAAGATGCTATCTTTTTTCCATTGAATGGTTTTGGCTGCTTTGTAAAAAATTGAGTATTCATAAGTACGTGGGTTTATTTCTGGGTCTTCAATTCGGTTCCATTGATCTTCCTTTCTGTTTCTATGCCAATACCATGCAGTTCTTATTACTATTGCTCTGTAGTACAGCTTGAGATCGGGAATGGAGATACCTCCAGATGATCTGTTGTTGTATAGGGTTGTTTTGGAGATTCTAGGTTTTTTGTTTCTCCATATGAAGCTGAGAATCTTTTTTTCAAGGTCTGAAAAGAATTGAGTTGGTATTTTGATGGGAATTGCATTGAATCTGTAGATTGCTTTTGGCAGGATGGCCATTTTCACAATGTTAATCCTACCAATCCATGAGCACGGGAGATCTTTCCATCTCCTGAGATCTTCTTCAATTTCTTTCTTCAGAGACTTGAAGTTTTTCTCAAACAGGTCTTTCACTTGCTTGGTTAGTGTCACCCCAAGGTACTTTATGTTATTATTGGCTATTGTGAAGGGTGTTGTTTCCCTATTTTCTTTCTCGGCCTTTTTGTCTTTGGTATACAGGAGGGCTTCTGATTTTTTTGAGTTGATTTTGTATCCAGCCACTTTGCTGAAGGTGTTTATCCGCTGAAGGAGTTTTCTGGTTGAATTTTTGGGGTCACTCATGTATACTATCTTATCATCTGCAAATAGTGACACTTTGACCTCTTCCTTTCCAATTTTTATCCCCTTGATCCCCTTTAGTTGTCTTATTGCTCTGGCTAAGACTTCAAGTACTATGTTGAAGAGATATGGAGAGAGTGGGCAGCCTTGTCTTGTCCCTGATTTCAGTGGGATTGATTTAAGTTTCTCTCCATTGAGTTTGATGTTGACTGTAGGCTTGCTGTATATTGCCTTTACTATGTTTAGGTATGTGCCTTGTATCCCTGATCTCTCCAATACTTTGAACATGAATGGGTGTTGGACTTTGTCAAATGCTTTTTCAGCATCCAAGGAGATGATCATGTGGTTTTTCTCCTTCAGTTTGTTTATGTGGTGGATTACATTGATGGATTTCCATATGTTGAACCACCCTTGCATGCCTGGGATGAAGCCTACTTGGTCATGGTGGATGATATCTTTTATGTGTTCTTGGATTCAGTTTGCAAGTATTTTATTGAGTATTTTTGCATCAATATTCATAAGAGAGATAGGTCTGAAGTTCTCTTTTTTTGTTGGGTCTTTGTGTGGTTTGGGTATCAAGGTAACTGTAGCTTCATAGAATGAGTTTGGTAATGTTTCTTCTGTTTCTATTTTGTGGAATAGTTTGAGGAGAATTGGTATTAGCACTCTTTGAAGGTCTTGTAGAATTCTTCGCTGAAACCATCTGGCCCAGGGCTTTTTTTGGAGGTGAGGCTGTTAATGACTGCTTCAATTTCCTTGGGGGATATAGGGCTATTCAGTCTTTCTATCTGATCTTGACTTAATGTTGGTAGATGGAATCTATCAAGAAAATTGTCCATTTCGTTTAAATTTTCAAATTTTGTGGCGTATAGGCTTTTGTAATATGACCTAATGATTGTTTGGATTTCTTCAGTGTCTGTAGTTATGTCCCCCTTTTCATTTCTGATTTTGCTGATTTGGATAGATTCTCTCTGCTTTTTAGTTAGCTTGGCTAAGGGTTTGTCTATCTTGTTGATTTTCTCAAAGAACCAGCTTTTTGTTTCATTGATTCTTTGAATAGTTTTATTTGTTTCTAATTGATTGATTTCAGCCCTGAGTTTGATTATTTCCAGCCTTCTGCTCCTCTTGGGTGTATCTGCTTCTTTTTTTTTCTAGGGTTTTCAGTTGGGCCATTAAGTTACTTGTATGTGATGTTATAGATTTCTTCTTGAAGGCACTTAGTGCTATAAATTTTCCTTTGAGCACCGCTTTTAATGTGTCCCATAAATTTGGGTATGTTGTGCCTTCCTTTTCATTGAATTCTAAGAAGTCTTTAATTTCTTTCTTTATTTCTTCCTTAACCCAGCTGTCATTGAGTAACAAGTTGTTCAGTTTCCATGTGCGTGTCGGCTTTTTGTTGTTTCCATTGTTGTTGATGTCCAGCTTTAGTCCATGGTGGTCCGATAGAATACAAGGGATTATCTCAATCTTTTTATATCTGTTGAGGCTTGCTTTGTGACCAACTATATGGTCTATTTTTGAGAAGGTTCCATGAGGTGCTGAAAAGAAGGTATACTCTTTTGAGTTTGGGTGGAAAGATCTGTAGACGTCTATTAGGTCCATTTGATTTAGGGACTCTGTAAGTGCTTTTATTTCCCTATTTGGTTTCTGTCTAGTTGATCTGTCCCTTGGCGAGAGTGGGGTATTGAAGTCACCCACTATTAGGGTATTGCCATCAATGTGTGGTTTAAGCTTTAATAATGTTTCATTTATGAATGTGGGTGCCCTTGTATTTGGGGCATAGATGTTTAGAATTGTGATGTCTTCTTCGTGAATTTTTCCTTTGATGAAAATGTAGTGCCCCTCTATGTCTTTTTTGATTAGTTTTGGTTGAAAATCTATTTTATTAGATATTAGGATAGCCACTCCTGCTTGTTTTTTGGGTCCATTTGCTTGAAAAACTGTTTTCCAGCCTTTTACTCTGAGGTAATGTTTATCTTTGTTGCTTAGGTGTGTTTCTTGGATGCAGCAGAATGTTGGTTCCTGTTTCTGCACCCATTCTGTTAGTCTGTGTCTTTTTATTGGAGAGTTGAGTCCATTGATGTTGATAGATAATAATGACCATTGAATGTTATTTCCTATTATTGTGGAGTTGGTGATGTTACTGTGAATCATTGCTTGTTTGCTTTTGACTTTTGTTGGAAATTATCTTTAACCTATGTTTTCTTGGGTTTATTTGTTTTCATTGGATTGGAATTTTCCTTCTAGTATCTTCTGTAGGGCTGGGTTGCTGTTCAAATATTGCTTACATTTGGTTTTGTCGTGGAATATTTTATTTTCTCCATCTATGTTGATTGAAAGCTTTGCTGGGTAAAGTATTCTAGGTTGGCACCTGTGGTCCCTTAGGGCCCGCATGATCTCTCCCCAGGCTCTTCTGGCTTTCATGGTTTCTGATGAGAAGTCCGGTGTGATTCTGATAAGTTTGCCTTTATATGTTACTTGGCCTTTTTCCCTTGCCGCTTTTAGTATCTTTTCTTTGTTCTGTAGATTAAGTGTTTTGACTATGATGTGGCGTGAAGAGTTTCTTCTCTGTTCTAGTCTATTTGGTGTTCTGTAGGCCTCTTGTATGTTTGTGGACATCTCTTTCTTTAGGTTGGGAAAATTTTCTTCTATGATTTTCTTGAAAATATTTTCTGGACCTTGTAACCTGGACTCCTCTTCTTCTTCAATTCCTATTATTCTTATATTTTGCCTTTTCATGGCATCCTTGATTTCGTGGATGGTTTGTATTTGGGATTTTTCTGATTTTATTTTTGCTTTGAGAGAAGTATCAATTCCTGTGAGTGTATCTTCAGCACCGGAGATTCTCTCTTCCATCTCTTGAATTCTATTAGTGATGCTTACCTTTGAGATTCCTTCTCTTTTCTCTAAGTTCTTCAGTTCCAGGGTTTTCTCAGTTTGTGTTTTCTTTATTGATTCTAATTCTGTTTTCATGTCTTGCAACATTTCCTTCATCCGTTTGAGTGTGGATTCCTGTGTCTCCAAGATGGACTCTATTTTTTTGTTTGTTTCCTCTCTTAGTGCCTCTGCTTCTGCCTCCAATTGTTTGGCTATATTTGCACGTGTTTCTTTAAGAGCTTCTTCGTTCACCTGGTTTGTCTTTGTTTCTATTTGGGAGGCCAAATCGTTAAGCGATTTTTTTGTATCCTCTTTAACTGTTTGAATCTCTATGACTATTTCTCTGAGAGATTTGTTGGTTTCCTCGTTATGTGCCTCAAATAACTGGATAATCATAGCTTTAAAATCATTTTCTTTTTCTGTTTCTGCTGAGTTGGAGTGTCCAATAATTTTGGAGGTTGCCAGTGAAGCCATGATATCTTGATTTACGTTGGTTGTGTTCTTTCGCCGACCTCTGGCCATTTGGTTATCTGTCGTTTTCACTGTCTGTTCCTGGATTCTGCAGGTCAGACTGGTTTTTTCTGGTATCTGGAGAATTCTTCAGGAGAATGAAGGTCTAGTGAGGTCTAGTGGTTTCAGTGTGTGCGTTGGTTATTCAGCTATACCTGTAGAAGGAAAGTTCGCAGGTGCAGAAGGGCAAATGCGGGGTAGCGTGTGTTTGAGCGTGTGCTTGTGGGTGTGTCCTAAGGGACAGGGTGTTGGTGAATGAAGAGGCCTTCAGTGTGTGAGAGGGGTGCTTTGCAGGCACTGAAGTTGTTGCAGGCGCTAAGGGATCGCAAGCGCTGTTGAAGAATGCGTGCGCATATTGATTTTACAGGTCTGCTGGTCTTTGGTGTCTATTCAGCTGGTTTTCTGCCACTGAGGGGTTGGATGGCCCATACAGTCACTGGCTGGCCTGCCCTCTGTGGTATGTGCTGCCACTTGCAGGCTTGGGATCTGGGAAGGGTTGTACTGTGGGTCTGAGTCTCTGTGGCTAGCACTGTATTGGGCGTGCGCTCTTGCAGGGTAGAGTTTCGGCGGTGTGTGCACTCCTGCAGAGCCGGGTGGTGGTGGTAGTGAGGAGTGTGTTCCGGGTCAAGAGCTCGGTGAGAGGGCTCTAGGTCGGGTGTGTTCTCCTCTGAGTGGTGGAGTTCAGCAGGCCGTTACTGCTCTCCGCTGCGGCTGCGGGGTCTGGAGCCCTGCCTCCCTGCCTCCGCCCCGTCTTGGGTCCCAGGCACTGAGCTTTGCTGCTTTGGTATCCAGGAAGAATTGTATTGTGGATCTGAGTCTCTGTGGTTAGGGCTCAGTGGTTGGAGCTCTGTGATTGGGGTTATTGCGCTCTGGCTGCTTGGGGCGTGAGCTCCTCTGCACTTCCTGTTGCGGTCTAAGCCGCGGGATCATGTCAGTGGGATGGGAGAGGGGACGATCCTTGGGGACTGGAGGGCCCTCGAGCGGGACTTGTCCCAGGAGGGGTGTTCAACGGGTGGTTACAGCAGACCGCTGCTGTAAGGGGCCCCGAGCACTGTCTCTGCTGCTTTGATCTCCTGGATGTGAGTTTTGTGCTCAGCTGCCTGGTGCTGTGTGCGGGTTTCCCCGCGGGAGGCCCGGACAAGGGAAGCGCCCTATTTCCTTCCCGAAGAAGTCCGTGCCCGATCTAAATCTACTAGCATTCCACGCTTCTGTGGTGGCCCCTCTCCTTTAGAAAGCCCCACAGTCCAAATTCTAGCTTTGATTGACTCTCCACTCACCAATTACGGAGATTCATGTCTTCTGCCTCTCCAAAACGGTGTGCTCTGCTCGCCGCCATCTTGGAGTCCCTCAAAAATCTTATATGACTTTATTTGTGGAAAAGGTTCCAGTGGTGTATTATCTACAAAATGTAAATATAAGAGAGTAATAGATTGAAGATAATAAGATTCCAAGAGGATAATAGGAAAAGCTGCCCTCAAATAAAGGAGATATATGCCTGCAGGAATAAAAAAATGCAAATTTTTAATATTATTTTATTTAGAAAGTAACAAATGACTTATTTGCCTCTTCCTCTGATACAAGTCTTACAGACTATTTAAAGATATTTTTATTAAGAGTGTTACTAGTTTAACATTAAATTTTAGAACTTTCACATTTTTTAAATTCTTGAACAATTTCATAAATACTTTTAAATTTTATTTATTGTTTTATTAATTACAGTTTTATTCACTTTTTATCCCTGCTGTAGCCCCTCCTTATTCCCTCCCAATCCCTCTTCCCCTTCATTGCCTCCCATATCCCTACCCAAGTCCACTGATAGGGGAGGTCTTTTTTCCTTTTCCTATGACCCTAGCCTATCAAGTCTCATCAGGACTTGCTGCATTGTTTCCCTCTGGGGCCTGCCTGGTAAGGCTGCTTCCCCATTAGGGGGAAGTGATCAAAGACCAGGCACTGAGTTCATGTCTGAGACAGTTCCTGTTCCCATTACTAGGAAACCCACTTGGAGACTGAGCTGCTATGAATTACATCTGTGTGGGAGTTCTAGGAGTTCTAGGTTATCTCCATGCATGGTCCTTAGATGGAGTATCAGTCATAAAAAAGACCCATGTGCCCAGAATTTTTTGATCTGTTTCTCTCCTTGTGGAGCTCCTGTCCCCTCCAGGTCTTCCTATCTCCCCTTCCTTCAAAATATTCCCTGCACTTTGCCCAAAATTTGGCTATGAGTCTCAGCATCTCCTTCAATACCTTGCTGGAAAAGTCTTTCAACAGCCCTCTATGGTGGGCTCCTGTCCTGTTCCCTGTTTTCTCATTTTTCTGATGTCCATCCCTTTTGCCTTTCTGAATGAGGATTGATCATCTTACCCAGGGTCCTCCTCATTGTTTAACTTTTTTAGGTATACAGATTTTAGTATGTTTATCCTATATTTTATGTCTAATACCCACTTATAAGTGAATATATAGCATGTGTGTCTTTCTGATTCTGAGATACCTCACTCAGGATGATATTTTCTAGATCCCACCATTTGCTTGCAAATTTCATGACTTCCTTGTTTTTAATTGCTGAGTAGTATTCCACTGTATAAACGTATCACAATTTCTGTATCTCTTCCTCCATTGAGGTACATATGGGTTGTTTCCGGATTCTAGATATAACAAATAAAGCTGCTATGAACATAGTTGAGCAAATGTCCTTGTTCTATACTTGAGCATCTTTAATAATTAATTAATTAATAATGTTGCATTTACAAATATATATGCTCTTGTATTTGGGGCATAGATGTTCAGGATTGTGATGTCTGCCTGGTGGATTTTTCTTTTTATGAGAATGAAGTGCAGCTCCTCATCATTTTGATTAATTTTGGTTGAAAGTCTATCTTCTATCTTATTTGACATTAGGATAGCTACCCCAGTTGTTGTGTGAGTGCATTTGCTTGATAAAGATTTTTCTAGGCCTTCACTCTGAGGTATTTTTTTATCTTATAAAATTCATTTTTTTATTGAAAATTTGTACAATATAAACTGATCATGGTTCTCCTCCCCCTACTGCTTCCTGATTATCCCCAATCCTCCTTGCCTCTACACTGATACAACTCCATGTTCTCTTCTTCTATTTTTTCTTCCAAATTTTTATTTTTTATATTAATTAAAGTTTATTTACTTTGTATCCCAACTGTAGCCCCCTTCCACATTCCTTCCCAATCCCCAGCCACCCTCCCTCATCTTCTCCCTGCCCCTCTCTAAGTCCACTGATAGAGGAGGTCTTCCTCCTCTTCCATCTGACCCTATTTCATCAGGTCTCATCAGGACTGGCTGCATTGTCTTCCTCTGTGGCCTAGCAAGGCTGCTCTTCCTGGTGAGGGGATCAAAGAGCCAGCCACTGGATCTTTGTTGCAGAGATGTATTTCTTGGATGAAGCAGAATGTTGGATCCTGTTTCTGCAAACATTCTGTTAGTCTGTGTCTTTTCATTGGAGAGTTACATCTATTGATGTTGATAGATAATACTGACCAATGAATGTTAGTTCCTTTTATTGGGGAGTTGATGATGTTACTGTGTTTCTTTTTTTATTAATTACAGTTTATTCACTTGGTACCTCCCATACCTCCCTCCCTCCTTTCCTCCCATTCCTACCCTCCTTCCTTCCCTCTTCCCCAAATATGTCCCTCTCCCAGTCCACTAATAAGGGAAGTCCTCCTCCCCTTCCCTCTGATACTAGTCTATCAGGTCTCATCAGGAATGACTGCATTTTCTTCCTCTGCGGTCTGGTAAGGCTGCTTCCCCCACAGAAGGAGGTGATCAAAGAGCAGGCCAATCAGTTCCTGTCAGAGACAGTCCCTGTCCTCATTACTATGGAACCTACTCGGACACTGAACTGCCATGGGCTACCTCTGTGCAGGGGTTCCAGGCCATCTCCATGAGTGGTCCTTGGCTGCAGTATCAGTCTCAGAAAAGACCCCTGTGCCCAGACTTTTTGGATCTGTTGCTCTCCTTTTGGGGCTCCTGTCCTCTCTAGGTCTTACTATCTCCCACTTCTTTCAGAAATATCCCTGTGCTCTGCCCAAACTTTGGCTGAGTCTCAGGTTACTGTGTTTCAGTGCTTGTTTTCTTTTCATTCTTTGCTGTGATGCTATCTATATCCTGTGTTTTCTTAGGTGTAGTTGATTTCGTTGGATAGGAGTTTTCCTTCTAGTATCTCCTGTAGGGCTGGGTTGCTGTCTAGATATTTTTTAAGTTTAGTTTTGTCATTGAATATTTTGTTTCCTCCATCCATATTGATGGAGAGCTTTGCTGGGTATAGCAGTCTGGGTTGGCATCTGTGATATCTTAGGATCTGCATGACATCTGCCCAGGCCCTTCTGGATTTCATGGTTTCTGATGAGAATTCTGGTGTGATTCTGATAGGTCTACTGTTATATGTTACTTGTTCTTTTCCCCTTGCTGCTTTTAATATTTTTTTCTTTTTTCTGTAGATTTAGTGTTTTGACTATTATGTGCCGTGAGGTGTTTCTTTTCTGGTCTAGTCTATTTGGTGTTCTGTAGGCCTCTTATATGTTTATGGACATCTCTTTCTTTAAGTTGGGAAATTTTTCTTCTTTGATTTTCTTGAAAATATTTTAAAGCCTTTGGTGCCTGGAATATTCCTTTTCATCTATTCCTATTATTCTTAGATTTCATCTTTTCATAGTGTCCTTGATTTCTTGGATGTTTTGTGTTTGAAACTTTTCTGATTTTATTTTTTCTTTGAGAGATGTATCCATTTCTGCACTTGTTTCTTTAGCACCTGAGATTCTCTCTGCCATCTCTTTTATTCTGTTGGTGATGCTTACCTTTGTGGTTCTTGATCTTTTCTCTAATTTCTTCAGCTCCTGGTTTTCTCTGTTTGTGTTTTCTTTATTGATTCCAATTCTGTTTTCACATCTTGAACCATTTCCTTCATCTGTTTGAATGTGGATTCCTGTCTTTCTATGATGGTGTCTATTTTTTTGTTCGTTTCCACTCTTTATGCCACTAACTTGGCATAAAGAGTCTCTATGCCTCTATGTCTCTACTTGTGCTACTATTTGTTTGGCTGTATTTGCCTGTGTTTCTTTGAGAGCCTTGTTCATTTTCTCATTATGTGCCTCTCTAATAACTGGATAAGTATTACTTTAAAATCACTTTCCTTTGTTTCTGATGAATTAAAATATCCATTTATTTTCTGGGTTGCTGGTGAAGCCATCATGTCCTGATTATTGTTGGATGTATTCTTATGCCAACCTCTAGGCATCTGCTTATCTGTAACCTTTGCTGTTTGTTCCTGGAGTCTGTACTTCAGATTGGGTCCATCTGTTTCTTCTGTCTGGAGTATTCTCCAGGAAGATGAGAGAGGTCCACTGGTTTGAGAGTGGATGTTGGTGTTTCAGCTGTAGCTAAGGGAGGAAGGTTGCAGGTACATATGCACTCGTGGGCATGTTCATGGCAGTGTGCCTTGAGGGAGAGTGTGCTAGAGCTTGTAGATGTCTGAAGGGTGGTACTTAAGCGGGGGTTGGGAGATTGAGGGGTTCGGGTGCTGGCACTCTTCGCAGGTACAATGTGCATGTGCAGGTACCCTGAATACTTCAGTGGCCTACAGGTCTGTCATACTGTCCTCCTGGTATTCATATCTGTCTGGGATCCAGTAATCGTTTGCCTGGACTCCACTGATAGACCCACAGTACGGGGCCTTCAATGTTGAGAATGCTGTCCCAAGGATCCCTCCGTTGCCCACAATGGGTGGTTGGGTGGGAGTGAACTGATGTCTGGCCGCTAGTGTGGAGGGACCCTGGTTCTGGGGCTCTGCAAGCACCCACTCAAAGCTGCTCGCAGGCCTAACTGAAAAGCACAGGGGATTCTCCTGCTCTCTACTCAGATGTGGGCCTGTAGGGACAAATGAGGGTGCAGGAGATCCAGCAGCTCAGGGTGTCCACTGTTTGGCTGCCAGGCAGGTATTCCTGTGGAGCCTCAGTCACAGAATTATGTGGAGGCTCCTCCTTGTACTCTCTGCTGTTCTGCCCCAGCAGCAGCTCTGGGAGACCTGCCTTTGCTGCTGGTTCAGTCACTGAGCATGCAGAGGTTTATTCTTGAACTAGCATCTACACCCCACAGCTGCAGCTTTCCCCCATCCCCTGGAACCCTGCCTTTGCCTTTTCAGTCACTGAGCGTGGAGGCTTGTGCTTGGGGCAATCCCTGAAGTCTCAGCCAAGCAGTCCCAGTGCTTGGGGCAGAGGCCACTGCCTTGCCGAGAAGGGATACCATGCTTGGGGAAAGGGGAAGTGCAAGGGTTTGAATATTCTCTGCTCTCAGTCACTGGAGACATCACAGGTGACCTAGATCCAAACTGTCCCAGCTCCTGGATTGTCCCTTCTCACCCAGAAAGCCTCAATATGATGACATGGCTTCAGCTGCCCCTCCACCCACCAATTCTCTAGTTTCAGATCCTGTGCCCCTCAGATATGGTGTGAGCTGGGTGCCGCCAACTTGGAAACCCAGGAATTGTTTAGATTAACATTTTCTTTGAGGGATGCATCAGTGTCTTACACTGTGTCTTCTTACATTGTGAGATTCTTTTTTCCATCTCTTGTAATCTGTTGGGGATGCTTATATCTGTAGTTCCTGTTTTCTTCCATAAATTCTCACTCTCCAGGATTTCTTCAGTTTGTGTTTTCTTTAATGTTTCCATTTCCATCTTCAGATCTTGAACTGTTTTGTTGATTTTATTTACCTGCTTGTATTTTCTTGCCTTTCATTCAATTCCTACACCTGTGTGTTTGAGCTTTCCTCTATTTCATTCATTTCTTTCAGCGATTTAATTATTTCTCCTCTAAAAACCGCGATCTGTTTAACTGTCACTTCCTGTATTCCTTTATGGATTTTATTTGTTTCCTCCATTATCATCTTCATAAGGATAAATTAAAGTACATTTTCTCGAGTTTCACTTGTATCAAGGGCTGCTGGCCCTCAGATTACTAGGTTCTGCTGATACCATATTGCTTTGGCTTTTGCTGATTGTGTTTTTACGCTGGCCTTTACCCATCCGGCTGTCTCAGGTGTTGGCTCATGGTTTCTTGTGCCTGCTGGAGTCCTGGAGGGCAGGAGTGTTGAGGGAATTCCCCTGGACAAGAAGCTGGTTGTTCTGGAAGAAGGTCTCCTCAGCTTGTTGGGTATGGTCTCTGAATGGCTGGTGCTTCTCAGGGAACTGCAACAGCTCTCCTCAGGTGAATGATTCTGTGGGTTTACTGAGTTCCTTGGGAGTACAGGGCCTCTCCTCTCACCAGGGGAAGTCCTGTAGACAGCTGCCCTCCCACTAGCTTTCACTGCTGAGACACTGTGTTTCTGGGCAAAGCCCTCTTGAAGAACTTTCAAGCCCAGAGGTTTGGTAGGTCTCACTAATAGAATATGTTGAGCTTTGGAGCAGCATCTGGGACTGAACTTGTGGCTCCCTGGCATCTGTAGATCTGAGGTTGGAGCTCTGTGCCCCAGTACCCAAAAGGTAATCAGTAGCCAAGGAGCAGAGCACACAGGGGTGAGGCTAGAGGCTAGATGCCCTGAGCCTTTGGGAACCCAGGAACTTTTCTGGAGATTGGCTAGTGCCTAGATGTTGGACACTGTTTCCCTCACTGTGGTGTCCACTGTTTGGCTGCCAGGCAGGTATTCCTGTGTAGCCTCAGTCACAGAATTATGTTCCCCCTTTCACCTGGGGAACACACTCATTGGTGTATTGTGGCCCACAGTTTGGTCTGATGGTTGCTGTGCAGTTGCTGCTGCCCTGTTGATCAGACACAGGGTGTTATTGATGACTACCATCTTGGATCCTCCATTGAAATCTCAGGTTTTTACAAATAACTGATACCAATCAATGATCCCTGTTACCTAATTTTGTCTTCTGGAAATAACAAGTTCAAAGGGCTTGGAGATATATATATATATATATATATATATATATATATATGAGCCATTGTGAGAAATAAAGTTTTTTGAAATATAAATATGTATAATATGTCTTAGCATGCCCAATTTTTAGGGTTTCCTAGATTGAAACAAGGAAATCCTAAGTCCTTGAGCTAGATTAAGCTTTTATAGTTTATAAATGCTCATATTCATTTCATTTAAATAAATCACTCTGTAGCAATAAGTAGTCAGTAAGTAACCTGTTTTAATTAACTAATGAGGGATGTAATAAAGCAGTAATTTAGCCTACTCGTTTCAAAGAATAAATTGAAATTACTGAGTAATTTTCTTTAATGTTGTTAAAGATTAAAGAGATTGTGTGGATACTTTGCTATTTGAACTCATCACTTGTAATATCAATAATTTTAAAAAGTACTATTTATGTGTACTTGAAGTTAAATATTCTTTTTAATTTTTTTATATTAAGTATAGCTTTTCACTCTGAATCACAGCTGTAGCTCCCTCCCTCAATTCTTCCCAATCCTACCTTCCCTCCTTTATCTCCTCCCGTGCCCCTCTCCAAGTCCACTGACCTCCCCTCCATCTGACCCTAGTCTATCAGGTCTCATCAGAACTGGCTTCATTGTCTTTCTCTGTGGCCTGGTAAAGCTGTTCCCCCCTCAGGGGGAGGTGATCAAAGAGCCAGCCACTAAGTTCATGTCAGAGACAACCCCTGTTTCCCTTACTAGGGTACCCACTGGGATACTGAGCTGCCATGGACTAATCTGTGAAGAGGTTCTTGGTCCTTGGTTAGAGTATCAGTTTAAGAAAAGACCCCTGGGCCCAGATTTCTTGGTTCTGTTGCTCTCCTTGTGGAGCTCATGTAATGTGCTTTGGATACTATGTCACAGATCATTGGGAGAATTAAATTCATTGATATGTATTTCAAAGTACAATATCAAAGTTTAAGACAAAAGTTATGCATATTCAGTTCTTTTTCTCTACTCCTAGTATATATTATCAAATTTTGAATAAACAACACATCCATTTCCTGGCTATTCTCCAACCACTTAACAATTTTATTAGTGTTTTCTTCCATACAACTTTAATGGCTTTATCTAGTTTTATCTCCTAAACTGATATTTTCACATTGACTATGAGTGCATTCATTGTGAGCCACAAAATTATGTCGTTTGTCCTACTTATTAAGAAAAAGAAATATTTGAATTTTATTTCCATATTTATTCCTATATTGATTCGGTTAGCTTACATTCAAACTCACAAATGTGTAAGCTGCACCTTTCTATAAATAATCATTAAAATTTCTTTACTTATTAATTAAAATCTAACTGTGTTAATATTCCTACTCTCGCAATTGCTTTCTCCCCTATCTGGCACTTTTCCAAATTTGTGTCACTTATTGTGTATTGTTGTTCACATGCACACACCATTACACACACACACACACACACACACACACACACATATATTAATAAATATTTAAAGGTAATATTACATGTTTACATATGTATTTGTATGTTTGCAAATGCCTTTGTATTACGCTGAATCTGCTTTGTTTTGCTTGTATATGTGTGTATTTTAAGGCTGAACAACTGGGATTGGTTAATCACTTGGGTTGCTTGAGAGAGATATATTTGTGATTGAAGAACTAGTTGCTAACTATAAGAAAGCATTCTTGCTGAACTTCGGTCATGCATGTGGTTCCAAAAAACAAAAACCAAAAAAATGTTGTATTTCATAATGCCATAAATATTACAAGTACCAAAACTTCAAAATTGTGATTTAAAATCTCTATTCTATAATTACATCTATTTTACAGTCATTTCTTTTTATACTCAAATTCCATTTGTTAGTACATGTCATATCATAGAATTCTGTTCCATTAAATGTTCTTTTTAGCTCAGATTAAAAACATTAATTAATTTTGCCCATTTTGAACTTTCTGAACAGAATACCAACAGCACAGGTTCTAATATCAACAATCAGTAAATGGGACCTCATGAAACTGAAAAGCTTCTGTAAAGCAAAAAACACTGTCATCAGAACAAAACCACAATCTACAGACTGGGAAAGGATCTTCACCAACCCTATATCTGACAGAGGGCTAATATACAGAATTTATAAAGAACTCAAGAAGTTAAAAAGCAACAAATCAAGTAATCCAATTAAAATACGGGGTACCTCCAGAAGATCTTTTATTGAAGAGGATTGTTTTAGCGATTCTTGGTTTCTTGTTATTCCATATGAAGTTGAGAATTTTTCTATCCAGGTTGGAAAAGAATTGTGTTGGTAATTTGATGCAAAATGCATTGTATCTGTAGAATGCTTTTGGTAAGATGGCCATTTTTACTATATTAATCCTGCCAAGCTATAAGCATGGGAGATCTTTCCATCTTCTGATATTGTTTATTTCTTTCTTCAGGGACTGAAAGTTTTTTCATGCAAGTCTTTGACTTGCTTGGTTAGAGTTACACCAAGGTACTTTATGTCCTTTGTGGCTATTCAGAAGGGTGTTGTTTCCCTAATTTTTTTCTCAACCCATTTGTCTTTTGTATTCAGGAGAGCTACTGATATTTTTGAGTTGATTTTGTATCCAGCCACTTTGCTAAAAGTGTTTATCAGCTGTAGGAGTTTCCTGGTAGAATTTTTGGGGTCACTGATGTATACTATCATATCATCTGCAAATAGTGATACTTTGACTTCTTCCTTTCCGAACTGAATCCCCTTGATGTCCTTTAATTGTCTTATTGGTCTAGCAAGGACTTCAAGTAATATGTTAAAGAGATATGCAGAGAGTGGGCAGCCTTGCCTTGTCCTTGATTTCAGTGGGATTGATTTAAGTTTTACTCCATTGAGTTTGATATTGGCTATAGGCTTGCTGTATATTGCTTTTACTATGTTTAGGTATGTGCCTTGTATCCCTGATCTCTCCAGGACTTTAAAAAAAAATGAATGTTGGATTTATCAACATTTCATTCAAAAACATATCATATCAATAATTTCTAAGGAGATTATCATCTGATGCTCAATCTTCATTCAGAAAGGCAATGAAGACAGATATCAGAAGAGGGAGAAAAGAGGAAAGAAGTCAGGGGCCTATCACAGAGGGCCTCTGAATGACTCAACCAACAGGGTATCAAAACATATGCTGAGACTCATGGCCAAACTTTGGGCAGAGTGCAGGGAATCTTATGAAAGAATGGGGAGACAGAAAGACCTGGAGGGAACTGGAGCTGATCAAGGAGAGCAACAAAATTTGGGCACAGGGATCTTGCTTAAGATTGATACTCCAACCAAGGATCATGCATGGAGATAACCTAGAACTCCAGCACAGATGTAGCCCATGACTATAGACTTACCATGCCACAGAGGAAGACAAGGAAGCCAGTGCTGAAGAAACCTGATAGAATAGGGTCAGATGGAGGGGAGGAGGTCCTGTTTTATCATTGGACAGGATGAGGAGCATAGGAGAAAAGGGAGGGAGGGTGGGATTTGGACTGGATGGGGAAGGGGGCTACAGCTGGGATACAAAGTAAATAAACTGTAATTAATAAAAAAATAAAAAGAAAAGAATGGGGTACAGAGTTAAACAGAGAATTCTCAATAGAGGAATATCAAATGGCAGGGAAACACTTAAAGAAATGTTAAAAGTCCTTAGTCATCAGGGAAATGCAAATCAAAACAGCCTTGAGATTTCACCTTACACCCATCAGAATAGCTAAAAACAAAAGCTCAAGAAATAACTGGCGAGGATGTGAAGAAAGGGGAACCCTTCTCCATTGCTGGCGGGAATGTAAATTTGTACAATCACATTGGAAATCAATCTGGGGTTTTCTTAGACAATTAGAATAGTTCTTTCTCCATATCTAGCTATACCACTCCTAGGCATATATCCAAAACATGCACAAGTACACAACAAGGACATTTATTCACCAATGTTCGTAGCAGTGTTATTCCTAATAGCCAGAACCTGGAAACAACCCAGATGTCCCTCAACGGAGGAATGGATGCAGAAATTGTGGTACATTTATACAATGGAATATTACTCAGCAATTAAAATCAAGGAAATCATGAAATTTGCAGGCAAATGGTGGGAACTAGAAGAGGTCAGCCTGAGTGAGGTATCCCAGAAGCAGAAAGACAAACATGGTATATACTCATTTATAGTGGATATTAGAAATGTAATATAAGATAAATACACTAAAATCTGTACACCTAAAGAAGCTAAGCAAGAGGACCCTGGTTAAGATGATCAATCCTCATTCAGAAAGGCAAAAGGGAAGGACATGGGAAAAGGGAGAAAACAGGGAACAGGACAGGAGTCTACTACAGAGGGCCTCTGCAAGACTCTACCAAGCAGGGTATCAAAGCAGATGCTGAGACTCAGCCAAACTTTGGGCAGAGTGCAGGAAATCATATGAAGGAAGGTAGAGATAGAAAGATCTAGAGGGAACAGGAGCTTCACAAGGAGAACAACAGAACCAAAAAATCTGGGTCCAGGGCTGTTTTTTGAAACTGATAATACAACTAAGGATGACTCATGGAGCTAACCTAGATCCCTGGCTTACATGTATCCCATAGCAACTCAGCCTCCATGTGGGTTCCCTGGCAATGGGAACATGGACTGTCTCTGACATAAACTCAGTGGCTGACTCTTTGAACACAGCCACCACTCCCTGCCCCTATCAAGGGAGAGCAGCCTTATCAGGCCACAGAGGAAGACAATGCAGCCAGTCCTGCTGAGACCTGATAGGCTAGGTTCATAGGGAAGAGGAGGAGGACCTCCCCTATCAGTGAACTTGGGGAAGGGCATGGGAGGAGGGGAGAGAAGGAGGGTAGTATTTGGAAGGGATGAGAGTGGGAGCCACAGCTGGGATACAGAGTAATAAATTCTAATTAATTAAAATGGAACAAAAAGAAAAATATTTTTGCCCATTTTAATAGAAAATTAGCTGTATTAGCAAAGTAAATGATACAGTGAGATCCCAAAACTGAGATGTGATCTCCTTCCCTAAGCAAGACTCTATTGTCAATTTTTTTCCACCTTGCAAATAAAAAACTAGGTTCTTTCAACATAGTCTCATTAGGTATATTAACTATACTTAAGGATAGGGCCTTTGCCCAGAAGTATATGGTCAACACAAACAAATTCAATGGTCTTATATAGACTTTGTCTCATTTTGGTTTGTGTGGGCTTTTTTGACTGCAATATGATATTAGTATTGATTATGTGTTTGTGTGTGTCTCTCTGGGTGTATGTATGCGTGTGTGTGAGAGAGAGAAATTAATATTGACTGTCAATGACTACATCTGGAATCAACTAAATCCCAAGCATCTAGGCACCCCTATGAGAGGTTTTTTCAATTGTTTTATTTTAGGTGGATTAAACACCCCAATGTAGGCCATATTTTCAGGTGGCCACTCCTTTAAAAATGAACACGAGAGAAGAAACTTTTGGCTTTTTGCCTACTAGTGCTCACTCTCATTGCCAAGTTTACCTATCCTCCTAAGTATTGGGATTATTGATTATTGTGGGTTGCCATACCTGCCAAGCTTTTAAACTTAGGGAGACTCCAAATTCCTGTACTGCAAATGTTTGATCCCATACAGCACATTGTATGGCTGTAGATCTTTTAATTCCCTTTATTTTTCTTCATGATTTTTTTTTTTTGCATTTCTGGGCCCAGAGTGTGGTAAAATACTATATAAAAGGGGGATTTTATGAAAAAGAAGAAAAGGGAACTAAAGCTCTTAGTAGAGTAGCTCTTGAAGAGTCTCAGTTATATGCTATCCTCAGCTCTGCTTAGAAGATAAGTTTACAGATAAAAAGGATTGGATCAACCATCATCACAATTATTGCTGGAAGTTAGATGATTACAGGAAAAGAAATAATCCTCCAGAGAAAAGTGTGAGCACCACAATGAAACACTGTCAACTAACATAGGTAGGATTTATAAATTTCGAGGACAGGCATTATCCTTTGAGGTCTGTTTTGATAATATCAAAGAGAGTAGATAGAAGGAATTAAATATGCAATACAATGTTCAGGAGAAAGGAAGGTCTGTAGGAAGCAAATCATGATGGAAAATGATCTAGCAGGATTACTGCCAAGGAAGCTATTTATGATGTAGTATATTTATGCACGATATCAATGACTCAGTCTCCTGTTCAATTCACTGGTGTCTGAGCCATTCTCAAACCCTGCTTAGTTGAAACTCTAATTCTTCTGCTTACATCCAAATGCATTTAAAATCAACTCAGTTTTACATGTTTAATAAAATTTCAGCCTCCAAAAGTAAAAGAAATAATTACATTTTTGAAGAAAAAAACAATATATTCTGTACGAAAAGCACTGCGAAACCATGAGGGTGCGGGTTATTATGGGTAGTGTAGAAGAGGGTCTCTGTCCCTGGGACCTACGGTTTACATAGGTCACACTATAGAAATATGTTCTTTATCTATATTTCCAGGGCTCTTGGTCAGAGCAAATACTAATGTATCTGATTATTTAGAATAAAAGAAAAGATCACTGATGTTTCAGGCCTTATCATTGTCCTATTAGCTAATTATGTTGTGATTGCTTCTATTGGTAGCCTGTAATTGAGATAACTTATGATAGCCAGATTGCAATCCAGAAGACTGGAAAAGTCATTGCTGTTTTCAAATAATTTACACTGAGAAGACCAACACAGGTCATTTAAGAGATAAATAAGCTTTAAATTAATGGAATATTACAAACTACATTTCAGAGACACTTAGAGACAGTTATTTGAATAGATAGATTTTTTTTTTTAGCATGGACACATTTGCACTTGTCACATTTTGTATGCATGGAGCCAGACATAAGACCAGAAGATGAGATTTCAAACCTCTAATAGACAATTCCTTACATTCGAATAAGATATGTGGTAAGTGGTGAGTCTACACAGTATCACATTGAGTTTATACTCAGAAGAAGGAATGAAAGTATTTAACTTCTCTGTTTTGAACATTCAGTGGGATAACTAGATCTCCTATCCCAGTCAGGTAAACAGGCTTAGGCTACCCGTCAGTTATATACATAATTAGAATCTATATAAACAAGAAACACAATCTCTGAACACAGGATGTTCCAAAGAGTGAATGTAGGGTTCTTTTCATAGCTGGTTTGACATGCACTCTTGCAGGTCATACATCTACTTTATATTTATTATATACTTTTCCATTAGCTCTCTCCTATGTTTATAAATCAAAAAAGCAATATATTACTATTCATCTCCATTTTTATGCACATTTTTAGAAGACCTCTGTTTGCATTCTGCAGCAACCAAATCTGTTCCTGTTATGAAACCATCTTTGTCCCAATATCACTTTTAGCTAAATAAATACTGTATCATCTTTAAAGGAGTACAATTAACATTAAATGAGTTTTGAGGTGTTTATTGTTGATCATGTTGAGTAAAAAGCAGTCAATAAATGATTAGTGCTATTGTTTTACTTTATTATGCTTTCCAAACTTTCCCATAGTTTAAAGTAATTCATTAATTATTATGAAAAAATGCAATTAAGTCACAGAGAAAGCTTTTACTTTATTGTTACACATATTTTTGATGTTGATATTGTTCAACTAAAAGAAACATTTCTATTAAGGTTAATAAAGATATGTGAAATAATCACCATGTCATCCAACAAAGCACAACTTAATTTCTCCTTGTAACACTTTTTTTTTGACAAACTGACATTCTTCTAAACTATTCTGTCAGATCAGGAGGAGCTTCTGGCAAGCTTTATCAACAAATAGAGTACACTAAATTTAGAATGTACAAAGGTAGGATTCTTGAGTTGGTTTTGCTATGGCCTCACAAGAATCATTTTGATTTAGCAAATCTGGGATACTTTAGGCTATGATATTAATTAAATATATTCAAGGTAGTAAAAATAGTTACATAATAAAAATTATCTCTATACTTTACTTACCATGTAATGAAAACACTCATAAATATCCAATGTTGTTCCTGTGAGAACAAATTTTAGTGACTAAACAATGTGATGTGATGAACATGAAGCTGATAACAACCACTATTTAAGGAAGTGATGACCAAATATCTAGATCTAAGTTATTTTTGAGACCTAGAATTCAATGAATAAAGAAGTCAATGTTTGCATTTGAGGAAGAGTTGTGAAATACTACAAAAATTTCTGTGATTGTCTGTTTCTCTCTGATTTCTTAAACAGATAAGATATCTTGATAGCCATTGCTAACATAAGAATAGTGAATGTCCTTGTCTTTCCAGGGATATTGTGTATAGAAACTAAGAAAATAAGTTATACAAATAACACTTATATAAAAATATAAAAATAATAAATTTAAATGTCACTTTAAATAGAAGTCTTCAACATATTTTTTTCTTGTATTCAGTAGCTAGAAGGCATATCCAATTGCATGCTGATTTCAAAGACAACACTCAGATGACCTACAGAACATTCACAAAAAATCCTGGATATAGATAAAAAGCCACTTTGGTAGAGAGGTTTTTAAATACTCACTCTTTCTTTTCTTCTTCCTTCCATCATAAATCAATTTAAATTAGAAGTAGAAATGGGTATTTTCTGAGAATGCAAAAAAATTGATATTTCATAAGAACAGTGGGCCTCAGCCAGGGTATCTTCAGTTCATTAGTGTGTTCACTTGCAAAAACTACAGAAGTAGAAAGAATGAATCCCAGAACTTGAGAGGGAGAGTCAGGTAGCCAGCCTGATCTACAAGGTGAATTCCAAGAGAGCCATGGATACACAGAGAAACTGTCTCAAACATAAAAAAAACAAAAAGAATGGAGAAAGACCATTGGGTTCTGAAGACGTAATAAAGTCATATTTGCAATTGCATATGCTGATATATTGTCTGTATTGGATCCTGTGACTGTGGATGTGTGGATTATGTCAACCCTCTTTCAGAAGGGTGACCAAAACAGTTTGTATATGGAAAAGAGACAGCCATCCCCACAGTTTATTCTAGGGCTATGTTAATTCTGCTATATTACCATGAGGTCCAAAGGGACCTTGATTGACTTGACATTCTGCAAACATTTGCAAACATTACCCTGAGTCACTGCATTGATGACATTGTACTAAGACAACTCTTGTGGAGAGAAATGCAGACAGCTTTGGATGTCCTTGTAAAAAGAGTGAGTTGCAAAATCTGTGACATAAACCTAAGAAAGATTTAGGGGTTTTCAACTTGACAACAATTTTGAAATTGGTTACTCTGTTACATCAAGCTGTTCCTTCTGATGTAAAGAAATGGCAGATGATTTGACAGAACTATTTTATTTTGGAGTTACCCTATAAAATATCTTTAGGATAAATGAATATCAAACTTCTGCTTTCATTCCATTTGAATTACAGTTTTCAGTGATCCCAGAAGAGACTGGGCTTCAGCAGGTCAGGACTTTCCCATAAATTGCTTTTTCCATTCAAGTCAGGCTGGTTGGTTCTATGATTCTAGACAAAGATACTACTTGACAGCCAATGACAAATTCCAGGTAGACAGCAGAAGACATTAAAAAGTGTCTCTTAGGCTGTTTTGTAAAAATAGAAAGAGCTAACCATAACATATCAGGTGTTTGTATAACAGACATTAACTATAATGAGCTTGATGATTTTATTTTTTATTTTTTAATTATTTTTATTTTTATTACTTATAGTTTATTCACTTTATATCCCTCCTGTACCTCCCTCTTTCCTCCCCTCCCAATTACACCCTCCCTCCTTCTGTCTTCCCCCACCTGTGTCCTCCCCTAATCCACTGATAAAGGGAGGTCCTCCTCCCCTCCCTCTGATACTAGTCTATCAGGTCTCATTAGGAGTGGCTGCATTGTCTTCCTCTGTGTCCTGGTAAGGCTGCTCCCCTTTCAGGAGGACGTGATCAAGGAGCCAGCCATTGAGTTCATGTCAAATACAGTCCCTGTTCATCTTCCTAGGGTACCCACTGGAATATTGAGCTGCCATGGGCTACCTCTGTGCAGGGGTTCCAGGCCATCTCTATACATGGTCCTTGGCTGGAGTATCAGTCTCAGAAAAGACCCCTGTGACCAGACTTTTTGAATCTGTTGCTGTCCTAATGGAGCCCCTGTCCTCTCCAGCTCTTACTATCTCCCACTTCTTTGATAAGATTCTCTGCACTCTGCCCAAAGTTTGGATATGAGTCTCAGCATCTGCCTCAATACCCTGAAGGGTAGAGTGTTTCAGAGGCTCTCTGTGGTAAGCTCTTGTCCTGTTCCCTGTTTTCTCCCTCCTCTGCTTGATGGTTTTAAATCAGTCAAATAAAAAGTTCTGCAATAGTCTATAAATTCTGGTGATGGCTTATCAGACCATCACCAGGCCATGTGCAGAGAATGTAAGTGAATTATACAAAGAGACAATTCTAGCATCCAACCTTTTTGCACTCAAGCTTCATTCAGTTCTTATTCACGAATCCACAAGTTTTCTGTGATATGTTGATAGAAAAAGAAAAGCATAATCAGAACCCAGTTCATAGATACCTTGTCTTCATGTAACTCTTTGAGTTAAAGACAAACTACTGTGTCCCTGCTCATTTCAAAGAAGCAACAAACTCATGGTGGTAAACAATGGACAGTTCTAGTAATATTTTTAGTTATCTCATTGATAAGGAGGAAAGTATGTCTGAAAGTTAAAGTCATACATAGGAATGGGCCAATAAGAAAATAAGATTGTGATGGAAAGGTGGGATCACCAAGGAATAAAGCACATTGTGCTTTGGTCATTGTGTTTCATGATAGCAATGGAAAGCAAACAAGAACATATCAAAAAAGAGGTCCAAGTTGTGTTGTGTAAATTGTGAGACTTATGAATGCTTCTAGATACTCTGCAAAGGAGACAGGAATAAGATATAAATTATGGCTTATCAACTGACTCTGTAATGGGAATAAATACTGTACAGGCAAACAAATGCCCCTACAGACTGGCTCTCAGGCTGATCTGATGAATTCAATGTCTCAGTGATGCTCCCTAATCTTAGGTGACTCTACGGAGTTATGAGCAGCCTAACCAGGACAGAAGCAGAAGCCTTAATCTTCCTACTATGCATGTTGATAGTGTCATGAAATGGGTCCCACAGATTTAGACTTGAGGCCTTGTCAACATGCATGAGAGAGATTAGAATGTAGGAAACATGGTTCCCTTTCCACTGAAGATCAGCACCTCATATTTTAAGCTGTAGTTTTTAGTAAAAGAAACCAATAACTTTCCATGATGCCCTGCCTAGTGATGGATTCTTTGTTGTCTCACATACATTTTTCTTCATTCTTCAGAATATTTTTAAAAGTTTATAAAATACATTATTTCATAATATAATATAATATAATATAATATAATATAATATAATATAATGGCTAGGGGACCTTAGCCAATGTATTATTGCTTTGATGTATTCAATGATTTATTGCTTTAAATATAATTTCTATACTTAATAAATTCTGTGGCCCATGACAATGCATTTCAAAAATATGTCTATTAGTCGTATGAAAAGAATAAGAAACAATACCAAAGTAGAGCATTAATTAGAAATTAAAGAAGTAAGTGTATATATGAAAAACAGATAAACAAGTTCTTCATTAAACTGTAGCTGTTGTTATTACAGCTACAGTTAGCTATGTTACCTTACCATTGAAGACCTTTAAAGACGGAGTACTTATGCTAAATGAACTAAAATAGTCATAATGATTCTATTCTCTCACTTTCTCATACTTGTAATAATTTGTGGTTAAAATACAAATTCAGTTGTAATAAGAAAAGTTACTAAAACCCTCATATTTTTATTGAAACATCTGTGATAAAATTTGTAAAATGATTCTCAATACTTATGCTTATTGAATTATAGGCTGTCATGAAAATTGCTGGGATACTATAAGTGCTGTATAAATAATTATAATGGCCCCGGGGAAACTCCAGAGAGCACTGGGGTCATGAATACAGATGATTCAGATCAGCATCAAGGTGATTAGGACAATAATAAATAGATCTGGGTGAAAATAACACAAAATGCATGACTGTTGATAAATAATGTGCACAGTGGAACATTAGAAAGGTGAAGTTTTCTACAATACAAATGCAATGCAGCTGTAGTCACAATGAGCTGCCCTCATAGTCATGAATTGTGACATTTAGCTCATGCCTAGACCTTTGTTGTACCCAGTGATGTAATTACAAGTTATAACTCTGAGTGTTCTGAATATCAAGCATGAAATGCTGTGCAAATGAGAGAACAGAGATATGTGGATGGGTTTTGTTATAAGCTTTGCTCCTCAACTCTGACTTGAAGAGAAAATATCTAACAAATTAGATGTGGACAAATCAGGAACTAAGAGAGCCAATATTAAAAAAATTATTAATGTTAAATTTGAGGAAAACTTAAAGAAGTAAAACTTACTCACTAGATCCCTCAGTTTCATCATGCACAGTGCTGGCTACCAAGTCTAGTTAGTCTAAGACAGTGCCTTGAAGGACAGTTCCAGGAATATTTCAAAATATTATCTCTGATGGAGATTTAGCTCAGTGGAACAGCTTTGCATCCCCTTCCCTAAACAATAGTCTTTGATCTTATAAGAATAAGTGTCTGACCTAGGATGGGATCATTTTCTACCATCTCTTAGATATATTAAAACCTGTATATATTTATTCTTCCACAATATTAGACTACCTTATCATGAGCATTATTTCATAGTGAAAACAGTTTCATCTTGAAAATCGCTCTAGAATTTGTGAGACAAATCAATTGCTATTTTCCTTATGAGTGTCTTTCACAGTGAATGTCAGAAAAGTACCCCAATACCTGATACAATAAATGGGATTAGCATTTTCCTTTTTGGGGTACTAAAAGATTTTAAACTTCATTTCAAAATTGCTTTGCTTTAGGACTATTAATCCATTTAAGAAATGTAACAATGCTTAATTCCTCATTGTTTGTGTCAAATGTGATTATGTTAACATACCATATTTGTCTTAGGATTTCATTCATCACTGAGAAAAGTCAAGGCACACTTACTGAGACATAGACCAGGAGGCATGAGCTGATGGAGATGCCATAGAAGATTTTCCTTACTGACTTGCTTTCATGACTTCCTCACCTTGAGTTTTTAAGGAACACAGTCATTGATTAAGAAAATGCCCAATAGACTTTCCTATAGATGTAGCTTACAGAAACATTTTCTCAGTTGAGGTTCCTTTCTCTCAGATGCTTTTAGCTTGTGTCAAGTTGACATAAACTGAGCCAGGACAATATGAAAGAAACAAGAGTCAAAAATTAAAAAAAAAATGTATAATTTTACAACAAAATTTAGACAATTTTTCAAATAAAAATTTTAATTTTTCCTGTATAAGAATAATGATTCAGAGGCCCTCTGTGGTAGGCTCCTGCCTGTACCCTGTCTTCTCCCTCTACTGATGTCCATCCCATTTGCCTTTCTGAATGAGGATTGATCATCTTACCCAGGGTCCTCCTTCTTGCTTAGCTTCTTTATGTGTACAGATTTTAGTATGTTTATCCTATATTATATATCTAATATCCACTTGTAAGTGAGTACAACCCTGTGAGTTTTTCTGCTTCTGGGATACCTCATTTAGGATGATCTTTTCTAGTTCTCACCATTTGCCTGCAAATTTCATGCTTTCCTTGTTTTCGATTGCTGAGTAGTATTCCATTAAAGACTCTACTCAGCAGAGTATCAAAGCAGATGCTGAGACTCATAACCAAATTTTGGGCAGAGTGCAGGGAATCTTATGGGAAAAAAAGGGGGGGGAGATAGAAAGACCTGGAGGGGACAGGAGGTCCACAAGGAGAACAACAGCATCAAAACAAACAAACAAACAAACAAACAAACAAACTCTGGGGACAGCAGTCTTTTCTGAGACTGATACTCCAGCCAAGGACCATGCTTGGAGATAACTTTGAACCCCTGAATAGATGTAGCTGATGGCAGCTCAGTATCCAAGTGGGTACCCTAGTAAGGGGAACAGGGAATGTCTCTGACATGAAATAGGTGGCTGGTTCTTTAATCACCTACTTCTGATGGAGAGCTACCTCACCAAGCCATAGAGGAAGACAATGCAGCCAGTCCTGATGAGACCTGATGGGCTAGGGTAAGATGGAAGGGGAGGAGGACTGCCCCTACCAGTGAACTGGAGGAGGGGTATGGGAGAAGAAGAGGAAGAAAGCGTGAGGTTGGGAGGGGAAGAGGGAGGGGGCTACAGCTGGGATACAAAATGAATAAATTGTAATTAATACAAAATAAATTAATTTAAAAATAAAATAAAATGTCTACAGGAACTGACAAAAAGTTAAAAAATAAACTAAAAAAAAAAGGAAAACAATTGACAAACAGGTCAAAAATGAAGCACTGAATCCTAAGTGTGATTTTAATAGTTTGAGCTTAATTGTAATTATTAATTTGGGTGTCATGAATTTCTTGAATTGAAATACAAAATGCATAAGAAAAACATATAATGTCATCACTTCCAAAGAAATGTAAATGATTTTAAAAAGTTTAAATAACTATTTTAATAATTTAAAGTGGTAGTTACAAAAAATAAAATAAATATCACAAGCAAGGAAACTTAAATTTTTTTTCTAATTTTCATTGGTTGATAATATTATTTTATAAAATTATTTTTTCTATAATTCTTTGTGAGTTTCATACCACAATCATATTTATACCCTCCTACAATTTCTGCCATAGCCACTTTCTGCAACCTCAACTTCCTACCTACCAATTTTAACTTTTCTTCTTCCTCTTTATTTTTTCCCCCAGTGAGTGCTTTTTGTTGCTCTACTACTCTGGGGAAAGGACATGCCCTGTTATATTTTTGATCTACCGGGGATCATGTCATTAAAGCAAGCTGGTTTTCACTCTTTGAACTACTATCAAAGGCCAATAGCTCCCCTGCTAGTGGTAGGATTCTTTGTCCACATTTCCCACTCTTTGCTAAGTTTCTGTTTACCTTATTCTTGTGCAAATCTGGTTCATAATGTGACTGTTGCTGAGTATCTATGTGCTACTGCTCCATTGTGTCTGGGAAAACCAACCAACCAACCAACCAAACAAACAAACCTGTTTCCTTTTTCTTGAAGTTATTCACTGTCAAATAAGGTCCAAAAATGAACTCATGGGATGAGAATTCCCAAGTGCTTTTGAGAAAAATTAAAAAAATAAAAAATAAATAAACAAGACAAGACTAGAATCCTCTGACCTCAGTTTTTTCAAAACACAGAATTGAAACCAGGCCTATGACTGCAATCCCAGGCCTTGCAGATATGCCTGAGTTGATATCTACAGGACCTGCTACCATTGGGCGCCATATTCATGTTAGTGACCTGCTAGTCTGTGGTGATGTCTGGGTCTATGCTGCCACCAAGAGCCATGTCTGGGTTCATGGTTCAGCTGTAGGTGTTGTACCTGTTCATGGGTCATGTTACCACCTACATTAATGCAAATGTCTATGGCCTGTGCTCTGCCTGAACTCATGTTGATGTCCATGGGTGGTCTTGCCACATGGGGCCATACTGATATGAATGGCCTGAACCGCTTCCTTATTCATGTAGATGCCCTTTGTCAAGGCTGTCACTGAGGTTTGTGGTCATACTGCAGCTGTGTTCATGGGCCATGTTTGTCAAATTATGGTATTAGTAGGGGCCTGTTCTGGTATCTTTTCTAGGTCCCAAATAATTCACACATATTTGATTAATTCAACAAGGTTTAAAGCCCTATAACTGGACAGATCTTAATTTATTCTAACCCAATTATGTTGGTCAGGCTACCTCCCCATGCCCTTTTACCTGCCATCTCAGTCTTGTCTTGTTCTTCTCTGTAATTTTCTGTGTAATTAACTTCCTGCATGGTGGCTTCTTTTCTCTTCCTGAGACTCCCCAGAGTGGGAAGAAAAGGGAAGTCCTGCCTTCTCTCTTCTCTGCCTAGTCATTGTCTCTTCAGCTTCTTTATTAAGCAACCAGAAATAATTGGGGAGCAGATTTTCCGCAATACTGAGACTGGAGAGTTTTTTCATAGAAATAGCAATGCCCACCTCCACACTGCAACCAGATTTTCAAACACAAAAATTATCATCTGAACACACAGTGCACAAGAGCATCCCCTAGCACATGCTGATTATCTGTGCTCCTGCTGACTCTGAAGAGCAAAGAGGCAACTTTGCTGTGAGGATGTTTAGGTCACAAGGGTTGGAGGCAGACATGGAAGGACTGGGAAGTAGTATGATTGGGGTACATGATGTAAAATCCCAGAAAATCAATAAAAATTTCGTTGACAAAACCAAAAACCTTTTTCTCAGAGGCGGGACCTGGGGCATCAACCCGCATGCAATCAGACATGCTCTTCTCTGGGTCCAAAGCGGCTGACCCTGAGTGCAGTGCTTAGCCTCGCATCCTGAGCATATCATTTTAGCTTTTTATGGTGTCCAACCATGCTTGGGGAGAATGTCCTGCTTCAATGGCTGTAAAGGCCTGAATGATCATGGCTGCATCACACTGTTGTGAGACTCTAATCTTGCATATATACCACAGGCAAACCAAGGAGACCAACACCAGAAGGCCTGCTAATAGGACGGGTCTGATGCTCTTTGGGTGGATGACACCTAAATGAACATCTGTACAAAGTCCCAATTTATTTCTAATATCAGAGATCAGACCTCTACTCTTGCCTGATGCGTCTAAAACAAAAAGGGGGAACTGTAGAGAGCTGCGGAATGCTATGCCTTAAAGATAGAGCTGGTTTCCGCCTTCCACCTTCCCGATGGTGAGTGCTCTCTGTCACGAACAACTCCACATTTGGCTAAGGCCAAGGATCTGGCTTGCTTCCATGTATGTGGACCTATCTGCATTGCCCCCGTGGCACGCCTGGGTTGGCTACCCAGAGGCTATTTAAGCTGTGGGCTGGCTTTCCCCGGGGTCCGAGGATTGTTCAATGTTCCTGAATAAACTGCATTGAAAAAAAAAAAAATTAAAAAAAAAAAAACAAAAAACAAAAACCACTGCTCTTGGAATGTGTCTTTCTGTTTCTTCCTGGTGCAGTGGACAGGTGTGCTTTTATTTCAGGCTACTCAGTATTGCTTACAGTTCTTATTGAATGTGCCACTATGGAAAGAAAACAAAACATGCTTTTGCTGTATGCAGTTTGTCTGCTGCATGTACCTTGTCTGCCATGTACATCTTGCCCTTGTGATTGTAAGCTTTACACATGTGACTCTTATTAGCCCCCAGAGTATAAATTGTTTGATGCTCTGAATAAATTTGGCTGTTGCATGAGATTATTTAGAGAGCTTCAATTTCAGGCTCTATTCACCCACGCCCCACTGCTTCCTGAGTGGTGGCTACTGACCACCTGTGGTTTTTACAATATTTCAACCCTGCCTCTTATTTTCGTAGATCCTTGATTCTTTCATGGTGGGTATGATGTGAAGTGTACTTCTCATTTAGTACTGCATACTTCTCAGTTGTTTAGTTTCTGCACACTGACATTTTGAGAATTTCTTTGCCTCAACTGCAATGGAAAACTTCTCTAATGAGGGTTGAAAGAAGCACTGATCTATTGGCATAACAATAATTGTTAGAAGCAATTTTAAATCTCTCAAGTTAATAGTATTATGATTTCCACAAAGGCCTGTGATCTACCTTCCCACATATTATGGACCTCAATATCAGTGCCAGGTATTTACTCTAACTCAAAGAGCAGAACTTAGATCTAGCCCAAAGGTGGTTGTTTACTACCATAGCATTCTAGCTACTATTATACCAATGGTTATATCTTGTCAGACCAGTCATAACATAACTTTTTGGAATCATAGGTGGGTGATGATGACTTTTAGTTCATGGTAACATTCACAAAACCTCCCCACGTTATGGAATCTAGCTAGTACAGATGATGCATCCACATCCAGGTCAGGACCAACTTCTCCATGATGCAAGTGTGTTATATCTTCACCAATAGGGTCAGATGTTCATATTCTGGAAGGTTGCTGATTGTATTGGCAGTAGCTTATAATTTGGGGGAGACAACAGGACTCCACCAACTCACAACTTAAAATGAATTAATTTATTCCTGCTACTGGGGTTTGTATTTGGCAGTCTAAGTGTCCAGATAGAGTGTATACCTCCTGACTTCTTAAAGGGTAACAAAACAAAACAAAACAAAAACCAAACAAACAAAAACAAAAAAAAAACCCACAATAAGTTCTTCATATGTGTATATTTTAGAAAGAATCTACAGGGGGTGGATTTTCATATACATTTCTAAAAGGCCTTTAGTATTAATTACTGTGGAGGCATGGTCTGGTGCTTTGTATTTAATTATTGATTACTTATCCCCTGAGATCTTTACTGTTCTACAAGCAAATGCTCACATTTACCAGGTGATACTGTGTAAACTTAGGCTCACTAAAATTATTGCTGATTGTCCAAGAAAAATTACCTACACCTGGGCTGGAGAGAAGAGGGAGGCAGAGCCAAGGTTCATGGGCTTAGAGGGTGGGAGAAGGACCACGGAAGAGAAAGCTACAGGGATTAATAAGAAAGAAGATCATGGGTTAGAATGAACACGAAGCATGTGGCCTGGAGAAGCTTGCTCTGATAATTAGCATAATGGAGAGAAGCAATCCAAATAGTCCACATGTAAGTACTTAAGGGAATTGTGGCTGGGAAATAACAAGGTAGCACAGGGGGTTAAGATCTGCTCAGCTCCAGTGTTTAAAGCGTATTAATAAAATAACATGTAAAATACAGTCTGAGGCAATTCAGGAGATGGAAAACCAAGAGAAGAGAACAGGAACTACAGACACAGGCATCAATAACAGAATACAAGAGATGGAAGAGCTACTCTCAGGTGTAGAAGATACAATAGAAGAAATCTATATATCAGTCAAAGAAAATGTTAAATCTAAAAAGTTCCCAACATAAGATGTCCAAGAAATCTGGGCCAATAAGAAAAGACCAAACTTAAGAATAATAGGAATAGAAGAAGACTCCAAACACCAAGGCCCATAAAATATTTTCAACAAAATTATAGAAAAAAACTTCTAGATGTACAAGAAAGCTACACAACACCAAATAGATTGGACCAGAAAAGAAAATTCTTCTGCCACGTAATAATCAAAACACTAAATGTACAGAACAAAGAAAGAATATTAAAAGCTGCATGGGGAAAAAACTAAATCACATATAAAAGTATACCTATCAGAAATATACCTGGCTTCTCAACAGAGTCTCTGAAAGTCAGAAAGGCCTGGGCAGATGTCATGCAGACACTAAGAAAACACAGATGTCAACTCAGACTATTATACCTAGCAAAACTTTCAGTCACCATAGATGGAGAAAACAAGATATTCCATGACAAAATAAAGTTTAAACAAAGCCTAGCCACAAACCCTACAGAAGATACTAGAAGAAAAACTTCAATCCAAGGAGGCTCACTACACCCAGGAAAACATAAGAAACAAATAATTCCACAGCCACAAAACCAAAAGAAAGGAAGCATACACACACACACACTCTCCCATCACCAACAAAAAAATAACAGAAAGTAACAACAAGTGGTCACTAATATCTTTCAATATCAATAGTCTCAACTCCCCAATAAAAAGACACAGAATGGATGCATAAAAAGGACCCAACATTCTGTTGCACACAAAAAACACAGCAATAATGATAGACATTACCTCAGAATAAAGGGCTAGAAAAAAAGGATTTCCAATCAAACTGACACAAAACAACAAGCTGGAGTAGCTATTCTAATATTTAATAAAACAGAATTTTAACCAAAAATAATAAAAAAAAATAGAGAAGGGCTTCATACTCATCAAAGGAAAAGTCAACCAAAATCACAGCTCAATTTTGAACAAATATGCCCCAAATGCAAGGGCACACAAATTTGTAAAACAAAAACAAAAACAGCCAAAGCATTACTAAAGTTTAAATAACATATTGAACCCCAAATGTTAAAAGTAGAAAATATTAACATACCTCTGTCACTAACGTACAGATCAGTGAGATGGAAATTAAACAGAGAAATAACAAAACTAACCAATGTTATGAATAAATTGGACCAAATATATCTACAGAGCATTGCATCCAAACACAAAATCATATACCGTCTTCTCAGCACCTCATGGACCCTTCTCCAAATTGACCACATACTTGGGACACAAAGCAAACCTCAACAAATACAAGAAAATTGAAATAACACCTTGTATTCTATGAGACAACTGTGAATTAAAGCTAGACTTCTACAACAACAGAAACAACAAAATGTCAAGAAACTCATGGAAACTGAACAACTAGTCCTTTAATGACCACTGGGTAGGGGGTTAAATAAAGACTCTAGAATTGAATGAAAATAAAGGCACAACATAATCAAAACTATGGGACACATGAAAAACGTACTAAGAGGAAAGTTCCTAAAACTAAGTGCCTTCATGAAAAAAAAAAAAGTGGAGAGAACTCATACTAGCAATTTAATACCTCATCTATAAATCTAGAAAAAAAGGAAGTAAATACACCCCAAAGAAATCTAAGACAGAAAAAAAATCAAGCTCAGGGCTGAAATCGATAACCTAGAAACAAAGAGAACAATACAGAGAATCAACAAAACCAAGAGCTGTTTTTCTTTGAGAAAATCAATAAGATAGCCAAACCCTGAGCAAACTGTGAAAAAGACAGAGGGAGAGTATCCAAATTAATAAAATGAGAAATGAAAAGGTTGACAAAACAACAGACACTGAGGAAACCCAAAGAATTATTAGGTCATACTTCAAAAACATGTATGTCACAAAATTGAAAAACCTAAATAAAATGCATGATTTTCTTGCTATATATTACTTATCAAAGTTATATCTGGATTAGATTAACAATTTAAATAAATCTATAACCCCCAAGAAAATGGAAGCAGTCATCAAAAGCCTCCCAAACAAAAAGAATGCTAGCCCAGATGGTTTTAGCACAGAATTCTACCAGAATTTCAAAGAAGAAATAATACCAATACTCCTCAAATTGTTCCACAAAACAGAAACAGAAGGAACATTGCCAAACTCATTCCATGAGACCACAGATACCCTGATACCTAAGCCAAACAAAGACCCAACAAAGAAAGAGAATGTCAGACCAATCGTCCTTATAAACATAGATGCAAAAATACTCCATAAAATACTTGCAAAATCAATTCAGAAAAATATAAAAAATATCCACCGTGATCAAATAGGTTTCATCCCAGGAATTCAGGGATGGTTCAACATAAGAAAATCCATCAATGTATTCTACCATATAAACAAACTGAAACAAATAAACAACAATAACAACAAAACAAAACAATAAAAGAACTTCTGAGAGTATCAACATCCCTGATCTCAAGCTATACTACAGAGCAATAGTAATAAAAATTGCATGGTATTGGCATAGAAACAGACAGGTCCATCAATGGAACAGAACTGAAGACCCAGAAAAAAACCCACACTCCTACAGACACTTGATTTCTGACAAAGAAACCAAAACCATACAGTGGATAAAAGAAAACACCTTCAGGGCTAGAGAGATGGCTCAGTGGTTAGGGCTGCTCTTCCAGAGGACCTGGGTTCAACTCCCAGCACCCACATGGCAGCTCACAACTGTCTATAATTCTAAGAGCTGACTTTCTCACAGAGACACATATGCTGGCTAAATACCAATGAATATAAAATGAAAATAAATAAATAATAAAAAAGAAAGAAAACATCTTCAACAAATGGTGCTGATCTAACTGGATGTCTGCATGTAGAAAAATGCAAATAGACTCAGATTTATCACCCAGCATAAAACTCAAGTCCAAGTAGATGAAAGACCTAGACATAAAACCAGAGACTGTAAACATATTAGAGGACAAACTGGGGAAACGTCTGCATCTCTTTGGCATAGGAGACAGCTTCCTGAACAGAACACCGACAGCACAGGCTCTGAGATCAGCAAGTAAGAAATGGGATTTCGTGAAACTGAAAAGCTTCTGTAAGTCAAAAGACACTGTCAATAGAACAAAACAGCAGCCTAGAGACTGAAAAAAAGATTGTCACCAAATATACAAAGAACGTAAGAAATTAAACATCAACAAATCAAGTAATTCAATTAAAAAATGGGGCAACGCGCTAAGCTGAGAATTCGCAGCACAGGAATCTCAAATTCCTGAGAAGCACTTAAAGACATGCTCAGTGTCCTTAGCCATCAGAAAAACACAAATCAAAACGATGGCCAAAACTAAGGTGCTAACACATTCAGGCAAGTATGTGGAGACATGGAAACAATCCTTTATTGTGGGTGGGAATGCAAACTTGGACAACCTCTCTGGAAATCAATCTGGCTCTTTCTCAGAAAATTAGGAATAGTTCTACTCAAGACCCATATACCCAAAAGATGCTCCACCATATAAGGACATTTGCTCAACTAGGTTCACAGTGTCTTTATTTCTAATAGCCAGAAACTGGAAACAACCTAGATGTCCCTAAACCAAGGAATGCATACAGAAATATTGGTACATTTACACAATGGAAGACTACTCAGCTATTAAAAACTAGGAAATCATGAAATTTGTGGGCAAATGGATTGAACTAGAAAAGATCATCCTAAGTGAGGTAACCTGGACCCAGAAAGAAACACTTATATGTGGATATTAGACCTATAGTACAGGATAACCGTACTACAATCCACAGACCCAAAGAAGCTAAGTAACTAAGGAGGGCTCAAGGAAGGATACTGAAATGTCACTCAGAAGGGGAACTAGACAGCCGAAGTGGATGAAGGGAGAGATCTGGACAGGAGATGGAATGGGGAGGGCTACAAAGGTGGGGTTCAAATGTAGGGAGAACGGCAGCAAGGTGAGAGAGCTAGAAACAAGAAGAGAAACTGAGGGGGGGGGGGGGCGACATCTCTGTCAATCTGGAGGCCTGAGACAGGGTCGGCTCCTGGGAGGACATGGATGTGCCTCTAGCTGAGGCTCCAAACAGGCGAGAACATGAAGAATGAGGTGACCACTTCCTAGACGGGTAGGACTTGTGGAGGGAGGGAAAGAACAACCCATCAACAAAACCTTTGACCCAAATATTATCCTGCATACAAGAAGTACAGAGAAGACGAGGGAACAAAGATTGAGGGGATGTCCAACCAATAATTGGCTCAATCTGAGACCCATCCTATGGTAGAGAGGTAGCCCTAACAATAATAACGATATTCGCCTATGCTTGCAGACAGGAGCCTCACTTGACTGGGAAGCTCCAGCCAGCAGCGAATCGGGACAGATGCTGGGACTTGTAGCGAAGCTTGGGCTGGAGCTCCACGAGTCCTCCTGAAGTGTGGGTGGAAAATGGACGGACCTTGAGGGGGACAGGAACCTCACAAGAAGGCCAACAGAGACAACTAATCCAGTCCCATGGGGGTTTTTAGAGACTGAAAAATCAAATAAGGAGCATGCATGATCTGGACATAGGCCCCCTGCACACATGTAGCTGATGGGCTGCTTGGTTTTCATATGGGTTGCCTTTCAAGTGGAGGTTGAGGGACTGTTTCTAACATGGACTTTATTGCCTGCTTTTGGATAATTTCCCCCTATAGGACTGCCTGTCTGGCCTCAGGGGATGAAGATATACTCAGTCTTGATATGCTTGGAAAGGCTGATACAGGGAGAAGAGGTTTCCCTTTTCTGAGGAGAAAAAGAGATGGAAAGAGGGTTGAGAGAATGGGGGCCTGGAAGGAAAGGGGGGAGGGGACACCCTTGGGATATAAAATAAATGAAGACGATACAAATAAATAAAAACAATAATAACATATGTCTGTCTTTTCTATTTATGCAATGATGGCTTAAGGAATAACTGCTATATTAATATGATATAAATAAATATTAATTAATAATTATTCAACAGTTGATTTTTCCTATATTGCCTTCTCTCCCTTGCCCTACCAACCCACAACACAGTTGAATCCCTCCTGTCCCATTATTATCCATTAACCCTTCAGAAAAATTAACTATAAAACATTTGAACTCTTTTTTAAGTATGCCTTAACCTATAACCTTATAGAATGTAATAAGAAATAGTAATTATATAAAATTCTTACTATTCTTGAGTTACCTGTTGAATGAATGTATTTGGCCAAACATTTTCACAGTTTACTTTTGTAGATAGTAGATTTTCTTGTAGTTTTGCACTGAAAAGCCTATATTGTAACAGAAATACAATGCTTAAATATTTATCCCTGTTTCTATATTATGTACCAATTTAGAAAAAATATTCTTAGAAAATATTCTGATTATAGACTGTGACTTATTCAACAAATATTTACTGAAGTATTAAGAAAAATATCTCAAAACTCACATTTTTCACAAGGACTACAAAGTCCATCTTCATTAGACTCCCAAATAAATATTAAGAAAAATAAAAAAGGCCCATAGAATAACTATTTTTCATGCAATCCATTTTTGGTTATTCATTCCTAACTTGACCATATGTCTTGTTTATCTATTTAAGTATCTCCTTTAGGATACTAAAATCTCCTTTAGGAGATTAAAATATTTGAAGTGGCAAACAAACAGTTAAGGAAACACAAACAGAAAAAGTAACCTTTAAATTCTACATTTGAAACTGATTTCTAAACTGGGTACAGTGGCACATGTCTGTAATCCCAGAATTCTGGGAGGCAGAGGCAGGCGTGTCTTTGTGAGTTCAACCCCAGCCTGGTGTACAAAGTGAGTTGAGGACAGCCAACAGCCAAGGCAACCGAGAGAAACCCTGTTCAATTAACACACACACACACACACACACAGAGAGAGAGAGAGAGAGAGAGAGAGAGAGAGAAAGAAATTGAGTGCTAAATACTAAATATTTTATATTTATATTCTATGTGATGGTAGAGCTTTGTGTGTTATGCATTATCCATTTTCACCTGGTGACAGATCATCTTTTTAAAAGAAATACTTCCATTAAATTTGAAATAGTTTGTGACTTAAGAAAAATAACAGAAATATCTACATAAGACTGGGCATTCTTGAATTCTTTAAATAAAACTTTAATAACTCCTGAGCCCTCAGCATTTGAAAGCCTCTTTCAGAAACCATGATTAAATCATCAAGGCATGGAAACAGGGAAGAATATATAGTTGCTCCCTGTTTCATTATTAGTTTTTTCTTTTCTTTCTCTCTTTTTCTTTTTGGTTCATTCATCCATCAGGCTTTAACTTTTAACTTGTTTTGTTGTTGTTGTTTGTTTGTTTTGTAAGAAGTTTTAGAATAAAAGATAAGTACAATAAAGCACTCTGGGGTTATCAAACTAACCCCTTTAATTTTGTCCCCTATCTAGATATATGGAGGCTTTCAAATTTTAATTATGAGCAAGCTGGATTGAAGAACAGATTACAGTCAATCTATTGAGATGAAAAGATTGTCCTTATCATTAATTAATTAGATAATTAATCATTCTTCATACACATACCTAATAACATAATGCTATTTGATCAATGTCTATGCATTAACTTTTCTTAGCTCTTTCATGCTCTTACCAAATTCTTAATTCTGCTTCAGAATCACTTCTACTTCCATGTTTTTTGTGTATATATGTGTGACTCACTGCTCAATCTGAATCCATGCTCTAGTGTCCTTCACTTAAAGGTGATTGCCATGCAGTGAATTAATTTTTAAAAATCAGGAATAAACTGAAGAATGCACTATAAGGAAGGTAGGCTCTGATACAACTTGATGCTAACAACATATTCCAGAAATAGTTATTCATGTGCATTAGAGTAGCTCAGAACATGTGATTCTGTGTAGAAGGTAAAGAAAAATAATTTGGGAGAAAATTAATGAGCTATAACACTATTAAATCATAAAACTAAATGGGTGTTAAAATATAATGAGGGTTATTGTTCAAGGAAAAGGGACAGAAAAAGCTCTCTGAAATTTTTTTTCACAAAGTACTGTCTTTTAAGACAAGTTTTGGAAGAATAATTTTAATGGGCACAAAATATGTAGAGCCTAATAGCACAAAAAATAATCTCAAGAAATGACAAATGAGATCACATAAAATTTAAAAGCTTCTGCATAACAAATGAAATTAGTGACCTCCAGAATGGGAAAACATCTTTGTCAGCCATAGCACAGACATAGGGTTGATATCTAGAATACACAGTACTGAATTATTAAATATAGGAAGCCCAACTAACAACCAATACACAGACAATTAAATTAAGAAATAGACCTCAAAAATTGAATTAGACGTGGTCGATGAATGTTTGTAAAATTTCAATAAATTTAGCTATCGAGAAAATTAAATAAAATATTTTTTTCGTTCTAACCAGGATGGTATCATTAAGAAAACAAATCATAGAAATTGCCAGTGAGGATATAAGGAAAGAGGAGTTCGTGTTTATAATGGATAAGATTTTAAACTGTTATCACTACTTTGGAAATCAGTGAAGAGTTTTGCTAAGAGAGAAAGAAAAGAAAAGAAAAGACAAAAAAAAAGAAAAGAAAAGAAAGGAAGGAAGGAAGGAAGGAAGGAAGGAAGGAAGGAAAACAATTTTTCAAGCAGCTGTATCTCTCCTACGTAGAGGAATTGGAATCTAGCAACACAGCTTCTCTGACAATGGATCATATCCAAAGATTTTATGTATCTGTTTGATCCAGCTGGAATATAGACATGCCATACACCTTTACTCTCTCTGGCTGAAAAACAGCCAAAGGTATGATATGCTCAATTCTCAGAAGAACAGACAGGAAAGAGGCTACTGGAGAAACGTGACGAAGAAAGTAGGGTTCAAAAGAAAGAGTAGAAAAGACATTGATCACCTCCACCTGAGGGGGGAGCAGCCTTACCAGTCCACACAGTAAGACAAAGAAGCCAGTCCTGATGAGACCTGTTAGAAAAGGGTCAGATGGAAGAGGAGGAGGACCTCCCTATCATTGGACTGGGGGAGGGGCATAGGAGAAAAAGAGGGAGAGAGGGTGAGATTGGGAGGGGGGGGAGGGGCTACAGCTGGGATACAAAATGAACAAACTGTAATTAATAAAAATAAAATATTTTTTTTTAAAAAAGGAAAGACAATGGAAGGTTAAAGAAGCTGGGTTGTAATATTAGAAAAAATTTTAGTGGCAGTGATCAGAGCAATAGCAAGATGCCAGCAGGATATATGAAGTTGTCAGAACATTGTGAAGGCAAGTAAGAAAACAATTAAAACATCTATTTTTTTTTTACTTCATTTTATCTTGACTAACAATGGCTCTTAGCACCTACATTTACAATGGATCTTCTCATTCAAATTAAAGTGATCAAGAATGTGCATAACAACCTGTTTCACAGCCCATTCTAGATGTAGGAGAGGATGAATTTGAAATAACTAAATATGATGTCATCGTAATCCAGGCTCAGAAAGATAAATATTGCACATTTGATATTGCAGGTGTACCTGAGTTTCCAAAATTTATACATGTGTATTTATGTGGTAGTGAATATGCATAGATAGGGGTCATGGAAGTAGAAAGAGACTTATGACATTGGGAAGGGAGGCTTTAAGTAGTGGATTGCAGACTATATCAGACAAGAAAATAAAAACAGACCTGTAAGTAAGGAAGACATGATTTTTGCTTTTCTTTTTATTTTTGTTTTGTTTGCGGGGGGTGGTGTAGGTAACAGAGCACATGTAATAGGAAAAAGAAAAGAAGCATACTGGGATTCATAATGGTACATGAAAACTGAGAGATGAGATGAGGGAGACTTGGATAAAGGAAGAAGATCAGCCAGCATTATTTATGAAAATGCCATCAAGGAGCTTGAGATGACAGTGGTTAAGAGTATAGGCTGTTCTTCCAGAAGACCTGGTTTCAATATTCATAAGCTACATGATACCTCACAACTCTCCAGTTCCATGGGATTTGACAATTTTGGCTTCGATAGGCACCAAGCACACAAGTGGCACATAGAAATGCATGCAGACAACTCATCATACCCCTAAGATAAATAAAATTTAAAAGAAACAGAAAGTTAACAACAGGAAACCTATTATTTGCAAACTAAATTTTTATGAAATAAATAAATAAAGATAAAGTGAACTAAGATGTTAAGGGGCTGAGGAGACTGTCTTCAGAATTTGTAACTCAGAATGTGGATATTCTCTACCGTCATTAAATAAGCACAACACCCCAAAAATATCTACTGTGGTTTTGTTACTGTGTCACACATGATTCCACATTAGTGCTGAGCAAAGGGCATAGTTTTGTGTGGTTCAATCAAGAAAATGAAACATATCTTATTAGTAGTCCCAAATGCAAAGAAAACACTAAGCTGTTAGTTCAGATGGTCATGTACATCTATATTTAAAAGCTGAAACTTAACACGTTGAAGCCAAGTTTCTTGTATTATAAATTGTATTATTTAGCCAACAGAGCTAAATAACCTAGGCCCAGGGGGACTGATGCACCAACCACGGAGCAGGCATGAACTCAACCTAGGCCTTTTACTTATGCATAGCTGATGGGCAACTTGGCCATCATGTGGGTTCCCTGGAAAGGAGAAAGGGGGCCTTCTCTGAAGCGGACTCTGCTGCATGCTTTTGATTCACTTCTCCTTGCTGGGAAAAAGATGTGCTCAGTTCTGATGATACTTGATGTGCTCCTGTGTGTTTGGGGAGGGGGGCTTCCCTTATCTGAGGAATAGGGGGGAGGTATTGGGGGAAGAGAGACTGGTAGGAGAGAAGGAATGGCTTACAATTGGGATGTAAAGGGAAAGAAAGAAAGAAAGAAAGAAAGAAAGAAAGAAAGAAAGAAAGAAAGAAAGAAAGAAAGGAAATCCTTGGCAGAAAGAGCTTTATCAAATCACCCATTGATCTCTAGTTTAGGTGGAATCAGCCTTCAGCTTGGCTCGAGTACTTATTAGCTCTCCTCTAAATGTTGGAGTCTAACAAACTCTGCATCCTATAGGCTGTCTTTCCGTTTACCCTTCTCAGCCACCTGGTGACATCATATCTTTTATTAATGAAGGAAAATATCACTGTTATCTAAGTAACTACTCTCTGAACTCTAGACTCATTTCAATACGAGTTTGTTATTTGTTTGCATAGCCAGAACCAAGACTGTTGCTGTTTTCTCCAAGGCTTTCTAGTCTTCATTCTAAATAAATCAAAATAAAATGAGCTTTGTTTACTCAGCTGATTACACTTGGTTCCTATCCATATTCTTTTGATATTTTTAAAATTCTCATTACATACAATCTACTAATAAGTGTTAGTATGGATACTGGAAAACAGATATAAACTCTCCTCATCCAAACTTAATTACTTATATTCTTCAATTTTTACTACTAGAAATAGTCATACTATTGTCTGTTTGTTCTCTTGTCACTGCTTTAGAGGTGGTGGAACCTGGGAGAATGGAGCTGATAAATAAGGCTGACTTAAGTTTCATGTAATAGCCAGCTTTATTTAGGGCATCAGACAATTTATACTCTGAGGGTTAAAAAAGGTCACATGAGTAAAATTCTCTTGAGTTTGACTGTATACAATCACAAGGACAAGCCACATGTGTCAAAAACATGTTTTTCTATAGAGGCATATAAAGGATAGTTTACACATTTAGGGGAATAACAGAAGCAAGCAAGTGAAGTAAACTCACTCCTGTTTGCTACACCTGGGAGGAACATGAAAACACACTCAAAGAACAATTATATATTGAGAAACTGAGGTCATAAGACTTTTATCTGTTTTCTGGGAGCATTTTCAAAGCACTCAGAATTCTCTAATGTCTACATTCCTGGACTGTGTTTTGTCATACTTAGTTTTTTTTTTTCACCTGCAACAATTCTTATTTGGTTCTTTGTTTAATAAATAGTTAGTCATAAATAATAATATAAGTTAAATAAATATATATATACCTATTATTACATCAATGAAGGGCTTCATGACATAATTGTCTCAGTGATTTGACTTTTTTTTATCCACCTATGGCTACATCTAATGAAGCAAATCTTGCCTCAGCATGCTAGATATCCAAGGGTGATCTCAAATCCCTGACACACTTTCCTGTACTGTTTGAGTGCTGGGGTAATAGGTGTACAACACCATAGCCAATATTAATCATATTTAAACTGAAAGAATCATATCTGAGAAATATAAAAGAACATGAAGTACTTAGTGGATCAGGAAAAAATTTAACATACCTTGAAATTAATAGAGGGATATAAAGATAAATGCTTTAAAATTTGAAAAGCATAAAAGGGTTCATAAATTAGTAGGCCCTGTTTGGATAAATTTCAGAGATGGATGAAGAAATATCAAGTATTTGATTGTACTCCAAAACCATGTAGCTGTCATGAATCAGGTTGGAATTTTATGAAATTGATTTTGGGGAGGTACACTGAGAAATTCTCTTGAGGGCATCTAAGGTCACAGAATAGAAATGGGCCTATAAGATATTTTTAATGGAAGTGATCGCTACTATTTTTTATTCTAAATCTATTATTTTTCCATTAAATACACTGAGGGCTAAAATTCTATCTGCTCCAGTCAGAAGCTATTTACTAACCACCACTAAGGCATGAATTAAAGTATCTTGGAGATGTCCAATGCCACAGAACATTTCTTTGAGATCTATTTTGTGTAAAGAAACACCTAACAATATATCAGTGTGTAAAGACAAATGGCTATGTTAGTATTATGCAGTTATTTCCTTCTTAGATATAAAACAATAAAATCTGTGACACAGACCATTTAAACAAATTATATATACATATAATTACATACATATGTTTAATGTTGATGTAAGGTATTAAAACCTTGAAAGACCACTTTGAAGAAGAAAAGAAGAGTAACCTTGACTCTAGGGAAAGGAGAAAAATATTAAAGATACTCACTTACATGCACAGCTATTTTTCAAGGTGGATTAGCTCTATAAAAATTATGACCTTTTCTGTACCTTATTTTATTTTCTATACCTAAAAATATTGCCAGTGCCTGAGGCGTGAGTCAGAGTGAACCTCCATTATCACTCCAGAGACTTGGCATTTTCCTCACTTGGCGCCACAGTATCTGACTGAGTGGCCTTGTTTGGTGAGAAGACACAGATGGAGTCTGTCAGTAAATCTTGTTAATGTAACAAGTATTCCCACTGTTAGATGAGTGATGCACCTGATCCTGGCATTTCCTCTCTCTGTAAACAACCTTTGCTCCCTTTCCAACACGGGCCTCTTCCCTCACACCATCAGGTTTTTTTCAGCATTAGCTTGTTCTTAGGATTATCTAAAAGCATTTCTCTCGCTGTGAAGGTAAGGTGTTCTCTCTCCTCTAATCGAACTTTCTTGCTGGCTTTTGAAAGCAGTAAAGATGATATTAAAGGTGACAAACATAAACTTGACCTAAATGGTTTAGGAAACAGAGAGAGAGAGAGAGAGAGAGAGAGAGAGAGAGAGAGAGACTTACTATAAGGTAAACACTGTTTTAATAGGTCATGTCATTCCTTCCATATTGTGATATGTGAATCTTAAAGCTACAAGAAGAAGGTAATATTAAACTGGTGGGAAAAGGCTAGAATACCATTTCACTGTTATGTTTAGCATTAGTGTTACAATGGGATATTGTATCACCATGTTATTAATCAGTGAAGTTTAAATGCTTTATTTAAAACCTTTTGATAATTATATATCTCAGTTTGAATGTGAGAATCAGATAAAGTTTCTTGAGGTTGTTTTAATTGTAAATAAATCTCAATACTTGTATTTACTTACACATATAAAACAAAATATAAAAGTTATTAAAGTACAGTCAGAAAAAATATTGATTTTTAGTGAGAATTTAATGTAGGAACATTGAAGCAAATGTGAATCATTTCTGAAACAAAAATGTGATGTCTCAAAACTGACTAGATGCTCAAAGTTTACAAATACTATCTTTATTGCTATGAGAACTGCTTTTTCTGAGAATTTAGTTTTATGCCTTCATTTAAGATATATAATTATTAATCAAGTGCATTACTTCTTATTCCATATTTTTCAGTTGATCTTCATTCCAGACTTCAATGAGAACTAGTGTGCTAAATAAATACCAAGGCTGAGACAAGCTCTGTGTAGAGAAGTCATGTATATAGTATGTTAAATGCCCTAGACATAGATACTAAAGGCAGAGTTACATAGTAGATTGAACAGTCTTTGACTGTGTTTGAATAATGGGAAAAAAAGTAACTAAAATATTATGACTGATAGTGTAAAGGATGACTTCTCCCCCGAACTATGCATTATCTGCTCTCTCAGAGAATGGGAGTTCTAGCTTGGCTTTTAGCTTTATACATGATGAAATTTGAAAGTAGAATTAGTTGCATGGAGAGAAAATACAAGCCAGAAAGTAGAATGACATCTCTTAATGGCACGAACAATAAAACAGTTCAACTGTGATCAGTAAACAAGCTTGAGGCTAAAAATGCCACTGAGGATGGAAGTTGGTCTAGATAATTTGTAATTCATCAATTCTTGATGAATTACACTGAGAACATTTGCAGTGCTGTATGAAAAGTGAAAACTGCAATGCAAATCTTCAACATTCTCATAGAGAATAAAACGAGAACTCCATCCTTTGTGAACAATAAGGAAGTTACTGTCTACCAACTCTTTACCAATGTGTTTTCTTCCCCTGGAAAGTCTTTCTGTAACCATTCCTGCAAGAGTGAAAGTATGGTAAGGTGAAATGTTTGTTTCCGTTCCATTTTATAGCAAGCAATGGTTTCTACAGAATGGGGATTTCTCCAGGAATATCATTCTGAGAGAAGAAAAAGGCTAGACCCTGCTCTTAGCAGAGGAGGAACTTTGTTCCTAGGAAGAAATTTTACAGATGTCTTCCAAATAGTTACACTGACTTCTCAAAGAGAGACAATTATTGGCCAATATTAAATGAGGTGACAATTTTTTCCAGGGTTAGTTATGAAAATCAGTGATCCTATACCAATGACCCTTTATTTACAACTAAATCTCTCTCATGCTAAAGCCCTGGAGACAAATTTGGTATGTGTTGTGTGGTATGTTTAAATTCTTTATTTGTTCCTCTTAAAATATGTTTGAATTTGGGGGGCTCCAAGATGGTGGCAACCAGTGTGCACCATATCTGAGGGGCAGAGGTTCTGAAATTCGAAACTAGTGAGTAGACAGGCAGTTGGATCCAGAACATCAACTTTGAGGCTTCCCAGGCTACAGGGAACAACCTGTGAGTTGGGGCCAATTGGATATAGCCCCACCACCAACACCTCCACATTCCAGTGTAAATCTCCAGGGTCTGGGAGTGGTGAACTGTGGATCCCCTGCTGCACGTTCGCGTGTCCCTGTGACGAGTGCTTAGTACAAGGTCCATGGACCCTCTGCTCTGGCAGCCAGACTTTAGATCCCTCTCACTCCCATGTGACCAGCACCAGGATTCTTGGGAGATTCGTTGTCATTTGAATCAAGGTGCCCTTCAATGTAGCACAGATCAAAGAGTTGCTATCAGTGGACCCACTGTGCTGTCTTCAAAGTCCAGAGAGTGCAAGCTGAGCCCCAGTCTAGGGACTCTCCAGTCTAGCATTCTGGCAGTAGATTCCTCTTGCTCCCTTGAGGGCAGCATTGGGATTCCTGGGACATTTGGGGTTACTCGGATACAGAGTCACCATTTTCTTGCACAAATCTGAGAGTCAGAACCCTGCGCACTGTGCCCACAACAGTGCCAGCACTCCAACCTAAGAGTGGGCCCCAGGCACTTTCAGCAAACTCCTGTGAGTGCCTGTGGAGACCCAGATTCAGGGACCCTCTGCACTAGCAGCTAAATATCAGATCCCTCCTGCCTACCCTGTGGACAGCATCGGGATTCTTGGAAAATCGTTCCCAACATCCAAGCGCCTGTTCTGCAAGTTACCCCGTGGAGACCAGGCAAAAATCAGAAGCACAAGGTCCCTGGATCCAAGAGGGCGCAACCCAGTTTGATCTTAGTGACAGGAGCACAAAGTCTTCCAGGCCTGTCGGCCTCGATTCAGCTTCCATCTGAGACACCTAGAGACCCACACTGAGCCATTCGGGGCATCTGGGCACACGCACTGCACTCCGCCATATCATGCCAGCACTCCCACCTACACTTACGCCCCTGCCTTCCATGCATTCGTACACATTTGTCCCCTGGCCTTCAAGGCACACTGCACACATGTGGCAGCAACCTTCTTTCATTAGCTACATCTGAATCACCAGCATCCATTCTTGAACCGCGGGACCACTCTCATCTTCATGAAAATTACGCCAGACTCCAGAGACAGGCAGACCCAGTCAGCAGTGCAGGTGCAAGAATGAACAGCCAGAAGGCTAGGGGAAATGTTTAAAAGCCAGCATCCAACAAAAACCAGGATATCGTGGCTTTACCAGCAACCCCAAAAATCAACAGATATTTTAATTTATCTGAAACACAGGATAATGATCCTAAATCTATGCTTATCCAGTTATTAAAGGTCCATAAAAAGGAAAAGAACAAATCTCTCAAGAAATTCAAGTGAAAACAGCTAAACAAATAGAGGCCGTCATAGAATTCACATTAAAACAGGTGAAGGAAATGGTGCAAAAACTGAAAGAAGAATTGGAATCAATAAAGAAAACAGAAACTGAGGAATTCCTGGAGATGGAAAAATCCAGTGAAGAGACCAGAAACCAGAGAGGTAAGCTTCACCAACAGAATACTAGAGGTAGAAGACAGAATCTCAGGCACTGGTGATACAGTTGAAGAAATCGACACATCTATCAAAGAAAGCATAAAAGCAGAGAAGTCCTGACACAAAACACCCAAGAAATCAAGAACACCATGAAAAGATGAACCCTAAGAATAATAGGAATAGATGAAAAAGAAGATTCTAGGCACCAAGGTCCAGAAAATATTTTCAAGAAAATCATAGAAGAAAAATTTTCAAACTTTAAGAAAGAGATGTCTTAAACATACAAAATGCTTACAGAACACCAAAATAGACTAGACCAGAAAAAAAATTTTTTTTTCTGCTACATAATAATCAAAACACTAAATCTATGAAACAAAGAAAAAATAATAAAAGCAGCAAGGGAAAAAGGTCAAGAAACACAAAAAATTAGGCCTATCAGAATCACGCTGGATTTCTTAAAAGAAACTATGAAAGTCAGAATGGTCTGGGTAGAAAAGGGGGAGGGGCATAATGACAGATATTGAGGAAGTCTACAGAATCATTAGGTCTTACTCCAAAAGACAATATCCCAAAACATTTGAAAATCTAAATGAAATGGACAATTTTCTTGATAGATTACACTTAACAAAGTTGAGTCAGGATGAGGTAAATGAATTAAATATTCCTATATCCCCTAAGGAAATAGAAGAAGTTACCAAAAGTCTCGTTCCAAAAAAACCCAGGCCAGATGGTTTCATTGCAGAATTTTTTCAGTCCTTCAAAGAAGAGCTGACTCAATACTCTTCAAATTATTTCACAGACTAAAAACAAAATGAACATTTTCAAACTCATTCTACAAGGCCACAGCCCAACAAAGAGAACTTCAGACCAATCTCTCTTATGAACACTGTCCCCAAAATACTAAAAAAAAAATACAAAATAAAAATAAAACTACAAACAGAATCTAAGAACACATCAAATATATCATCCACCATGACCAAGTAGGCTTCATTTCAGGGATGCAGCCAGAGAGTTAAATATATGTAAATCCATCAGTGTAATCCACCACATAAACAAACTGAAGGAAAGAACAAACAAACAAACAAATAAACAAAAGATCATCTCCATCGCTGACAAAATAGTGTTTGACAAAATCCAGCACCCATTCATGTGTAAAGTCTTGAAGAGATCAGGGATATAAGGAATATACGTAAACATCATAAAGGCAATATAAAGCAAGCCTATAGCCTACATCAAACTAAATGGAGAGAAACTTAAGTCAATTCCATTGAAATCAGGGACAAAGCAAGGGTGCCTATTCTCTCCATATCTCTTCAATGTAGTACTTGAAGTCCTAGCTAGAGCAATAAGTAAACTACAGGAGATCAAGAAGATACAAATTGGAAAGGAAGAAGTCAAAGTATCACTATTTGCAGATGATATGATAGTATACATTAGTAACACCAAGAATTCAACCAGAGAACCCTTTCACCTTATAAATACCTTCAGCAAAATGGCTGAATACAACATTAATTTGAAAAATCAGTAGTCCTGCATACGAAAGACAAATGAGCTGAGAAAGAAATTGGGGAAACAAGACCATTCATAATAGCCACAAATAACATAAAGTACCTTGGTTTGTCTCTAACCAAGCAAGTAAAAGGGCTGTATGAAAAAAAAAAAAACAAAACAAACAAACAAAAAAAAAAACCCTTCAAGTCTCTGAAGATCTTCTATGCTCATGGATTGGTAGGATTAATATAGTGAAAATGGGCATCTTACCAAAACCAAGCTACAGATTCGATGCAATTCCTATCAAAATATCAACACAATTCCTTACAGAACTTTGAAAGAACAATTCTTAATTTCAAATGGAAAAACGAAAACCCAGAATTGCTAAAACACTCCTGTACAATAAAAGATCTTCGGAGGTATCTTCATCCCTGATCTCAAACAGTACTATAGAGCAACAGTAATAAAAATAGCATGGAACTGGCATAGAAAGAGAATGATATATAAATGAATTCCAATCAATGACCCACAAAAAAATCCACACACCTATGGTACTTGATTTTTGACAAAGAAACAAAAACCACACAATGGAAAAAAAGACAGCATCTTCAATAAATGGTGCTAGGCTAACTGAAATTCCACATGTTGAAAAATACAAGTAGACCCATAATTATCACCCTGCACAAAAGTAATGTCCAAGTTGATCAATGACATCAACCTAAAACCATACACATTAAATCTGTTAGAAAAAGTGGGGAAGAGGCTTAAAATCATTGGCACAAAAGACAACTTCCTGAATAAAACACCAACAGCACAGGCTTTTAGACAAACAATCAATAAACAGGACTTCATGAAACTGAAAAGTTTCTGTTAAGCAAAGGATACTGTATAAAGAACAAAACGACAGCCCACAGACTGGCAAAGGATCTTCACCAGTCATTTATCTGACAGAGGACTTATATCTAGAATATATTAAGAATACAAGAAGTTAAACATGAACAAATCAAGTAAAAAATTTAAAAATGTAGTACAAAGCAAAACAGAGAATTCTCAATAAAGGAATATTGAATGGCAGAGAAATACTTTATGAAATGCTCAATATCCTTAGTCATCAGGGAAATACAAATCAAAACAATCCTAAGATTTCACCTTTAACACATCAGAATTGCTAAGATCAAAAACTCAAGTGACAACACATGCTAGAGAGGATGTGGAGAAAGGGAAACCCTCCTCCACTGCTGGTGGGAATGTAAACTTGTACAACCACATTGGAAAGCAATCTGGCTCTTTCTCAGACAATTAGAAATGGTGCTTCCTCAAGATCCAGCTGTACTACTCCTAGGTATATATCCAAAAGAGGCTCAAGTACTCAACAAGGACATTTGTTCAACGATGTTTGTAGCAACTTTATTCATAATAGCCAGAAACTGGAAACAACCCCGATGTCCCTCAGTTGAGGAATGGATACAGAAATTGTGGTGCCTTTACACAATGGAATACTATTCAGCTATTAAAAACAAGGAAATCATGAAATTTGCAGGCAAATTGTGGGAATTTGAAAAGAGCATCCTGAGTGACGTAGTCTAGAAACAGAAAGACACACATGGTATATACTCCCTTAATAGTGGATATTAGACATATAATGTAGGCTAAACATACTAAAATCAGTACACCCAAAGAAGCTAAGCAAGGAGGAGGACTCTGGGTAGATGTTCAATTCTCATTCAGAAAGGCAAATGGGATGAACATTGGAAGTGGGAGAAAACAGAGAATAGGACAGGAGCCTACCACAGAGGACCTCTGAAAGACTGTAACCAGAAAGGTATGGAAACAGATGCTGAGACTGATTGTTAAAGTTTGGGCAGAGTGTAGGAAATCCTATGAAAGAAAGAGTAGATGAACGACCTGGAGGGGACAGGAGCTCTACAAGGACAGCAACATAACCCAAAAAATCTGTTCTCTTGGGTCTTTTCTGAGACTGATACTCTAAACAAGGACCATGCAAGGAAATAACCTGGAAAGCCTGAACAGATGGAGACCAAGGCAGCTCAGTCTCCAAGTGGGTTCCCTAGTAATGGGAACAGGGGTTGTCTCCGACATGAACTCAGTGGCTGGATCTTTGATCAGTCACCCGAATGGGGGGGCAGCCTTATCAGGCCACAGAAGAAGACAGTACAGCCAATCCTGATGAGACCTCATAGGCTAGGGTCAGATGGAAGGGGAGGAGGGCCTCACCTATTAGTGGACTGGGGAAATGGCATGCGAGGAGAAAAGGGAAGGAAGGTGGCATTCAGAAAGGATGAAGGAGGGAGCTATAACTGGGATACAAAGTGAAATTGTAATAAATAAGAAATTAGTAGGTAAATAAAAGAAAAAAGTAAAAATGGTTATCATCAAACAAAGTAAAAAGAACTTAAACACCAACAAACCAAGTAATGAAATTTAAAAATGGAGCTAAACAGAGAATTCTCAATAGAGGAATATCGAAAGGCAGAAAAACACTTAAAGAAATGTTCAATGTCTGTAGTCATCAGGGAAATGCAAATCAAAACAACCATCTGTTTTTACCTTACACCAGTCAGAATGGCTAAGATCAAAACCTCAAACAACAATGCATGCTGGCCAGGATATGGAAAAGGGCAACTCTCCTCCATTGCTGGTGGGAATGTAAACTTGTACAACCACTTTGGAAATCAATCTGGAGCCTAGAGCATTGGGCCTCTGAAAGAATTTACCCAGAAGGTTGTTAAAGCAGACGATGAGAATCATTGACAAACTTTGGGCAGAATTCAGGGGATCTTATGGAAGAAGAGTGAGACAGAAAGACTTGGAGTAGATAGGAGCTCTACAAGGAGACAAACAGTGGCAAAAATATGGACCCTGGTGGTTTTCAGGGACTGATGCTCCAACGAAGGACCATGCATGGAGAGGACCTAGACCCCTGCTCAGATGTAGCCAAGAGGCAGCTCAGTTTCTATGTGTGTTACCTACTAGAGATGTAGGGGCTGTCTCTGGCATGAACTCAGTGGCAGGCTTTCTGATCTCCTCCCCCTTTTATGGTGGGCGGCAGCCTTGCTAGGCCATAGAGGAAGAAGATGCAGCTAGTTCTGATGAGACCTTATACATTAGGGTCAGATAGTAGAGGAGGACGACCTCCTCTATCAGTGGAATAGGGGAGGGGCAGAAGGGCAGAAGAGGAATGGAACATGGGACTGAGAGAAGATGAGGGATGGTGCCACAGATAGGATACAAAGTAAATCAATTGTAATAAATAATCAAAAATAAAAAATAAAAACAGGTTTGAACTTGAAAAAAAAGAAAAAAAAACACCTTTTCACCTTATCACTATTACTTTTGAATCAGTTGGCTCATTGTGGATAGACAGACATGTAGAATTGACTAGGTTTTCAGGGCTCAGGCTTTGACACTAACAACCTTGGTAATTTTTTTTTTCCTTTCTACACCTTCCCACTCTCTTTTTCCCTCCTTCCTACTAGTATATGACCTAAGTATGTTAATAATAACACCTGTTTCCCCAAATTAACTCTATTCTTCATTCTTCTTTTGTGAAGATTTCTTCCTTTCTCCTTTCCTTTCTTTTCTATAAAAGAATTTGTATGATCATGTGTTTTAAGGACGATCCAAATCCTAACCAAATATTTTTGTTCTATTATAGTTTCTTTTTTATGACAAAGTGATCTGTGTTTTGTTATCACAGAGAGGAGACTATTGCAATTTGACATGCCTTGTTTAGTTGATATCCCTGGGAGGCATGTCCTTTTCTGAAGGAAAATGGAGGTGGAGGAGTGGATCTGGAGAAAAAGAAAAGAGTTAAGTAGAGACTGGGAGGAGAGAAGGGAGGTGAGATTGCTGTCAGGATATAGTATATGAGAGAATAATAAATCAAAAAAATGAAAGGCTTTTCTTTTTGGGAAAACTGGAAAAAGACTTAAACAATGTATCTTTTGGGTAACTATTCCATCATTCCATTTCCCCTTTGTTTTCTCTCAAATTCATGGTCTATATTTCTTTAATTGTTGTCACAAACACACACATATGACAACAGTTTTATATATAACTACATATATACAGCCATATATATATATTTTTTTTTAAAAAAAATATGTAAATGCAACCTGTTCTGTCTGTAATATTACTTTTATTCATTTTCTTTCAAGGCTGACCATTTGCTTTTGGATAACCAATTGGTGTGTCTTTCTCTGGGGAAGACTATTTCCCCTGATCTCTTGCATTCCTTTGTTGTATATTGCTCTTTATTTATTTCTGAGACCCCAATGAGTTTCCCTTCTCCTTTTTCAATTAGAACATCTACTGGTGTGGTACTCCTTCAGGCTTTGTTTAGGGAGCCAAACTGATGAAACTTCATAGATACAGTTTCTTTAATATTTTTCCAGTGATGAAATAGTTCAGCAAAGAATCCATACCTGGATCTGGCAACCTAATCAACTACAGGGGCTAGTGAGGCCATTGAACTTGGAGGACATCCTCTTGATATTCCTTATTAATTAATATATTCTGTCCTCTAGAGAGGATCATCATACTGAGTTAAGCAACAGGACTTAGAAGTCCCAGAAAGCTCAGACTTATTAAAAGATGCACTAAAATATAAAGCAGCAAGAATAGCTGGAAAAGATCAACTTTTCTGGGGGGGGACCCAAAATGGCAGCGGTCAGCGCACACCGTTTTGGAGAGACAGAGGATCTAAATCTCAAAAATTGGTGAGTGGAGGGGCAATCGAAGACAGAATTTAGATCTTTTAGATTTCTAAAAGAGAGGGGGACACCACAGAATCGGAGAACACTTACAGATTCAGATCAGGCGCAGACTTCTCTGGGAATGGAGAGGGGCACTTCCCTTGTCCGGGCCTCTCTCCACCTCAGGGGAGCCTACACACAGCTTCAGTGCGCTGAGCAAAAAACTCACTGCCTGGAGACCCAGACAACATTGGCAGGACTTCTACCTCCTCAGCCACAGCAGGCAGCTGTATCTGCCCGCTAAACAACATCCAGAGGAGCACACGCCCAAGAAGCCCCCACCCTGCCAAGTACCCTCTCGTTGAGCTCCTGCCCCACTGACTACCTGCCATGCTGGAGCTCCCAACCCGAGGAGTGTCTGAAACACAGGAGCTCTAGCCCTGCAGAGCACCTGAACAGCAGGAGCTCTATCCCAGGGGAGGACCCCCACCAGAGCTCCCGCCCCACCGAGCACCACCCCAAGATCCCACCACATACAGTGCCCCCCCCGTCTGAGATCCCACTCCCGAGGAGCTCACTCCCCACCAGAGCACATGCCCAAGGAGTGCCCACCACAGAGTCTCAGATCCGAAGTACAATCTTTAAAGTCCCAAGACTGAGCTGCAGTACTGACCCCACAGGGCCTCCCAGTCAGTGACTCCATGGGGCCATCCAACCCCTGAGTGGCAGATAAACAGCTGAACAGCCACCAAAGTCCAGCTGACCTGCAAAAACAATCTGCACCCTCAATCATAAACAGCTCTTGTGAAATCTTAAGCACCTCCAACTCTGTCTGTGCTTGTAAGACACCCCTCTTTCACACTGAAGGCCTCTACATTCGCTAACACCCTGTCCCTCAGGGCACACTTCCATGCACAGGCACGCTTACTTGCGACCCCACATTTGCCCTTCTGAGGACTTTCCTCCCGCAGGTACAGCTGAAACACCAATACACACAGTGAAACCACTGGACTGCTCTTATCTTCCTGAAGAATTCTCCAACACCAGAGAAAGACAGTACTAATTTGAAATGCAGAAACCAGGAACAAACAGTGAAGGTAACAGAAAACCAAATGGCCAGGGGTCAGTGAAAGAACACATCCAATATAAATCAAGACATCAGAACTTCACCAGAAACCCCCCAAATTAATGGATACTCCAACTCATTGGAAACACAAGAAAATGAATTTAAAGCTATGCTTATCCTGTTATTAGAGGCACATAAAGAGGAAACAAACAAATCTCTCAGAGAATTGGCCTCCCATACAAACACAAACAGTTAAAGAGGAAACAAACAAATCTCTCAAAGAATTGGCCTCCCAAGTGGAGGCAAAGAAAAAGGAAATGAAAGAAGCTCTCAAAGAAACACAGGCATATATATCAAAAAAAAAAAAAATGAAGGCACAAATAGTGGCATATAGATAAGAAACAAACAATAGAGCCCAACAAAAAATAGAGCACAACTTGTTGATGCAAGAATTCACATTCAAACAGATGAAGGAAATGTTGTAAGACATGAAAACGGAATTAGAATCAATAAAGAAAACACAAACTGAGAAAACCCTGGAGCTGGAGAACTTAGAGAAAAGAGAAGGAACCAGAAAGGTAAGCATCACCAATAGAATACAAGAGATGGAACAGAAAATCTCTGGTTCTGAAGATACACTCACAGAAATTGACATTTCTCTCAAAGAAAAAAGTAAAATAGGAAAAATCCTAAACACAAAACATCCAAGAAGTCAAGGACACCATGAAAAGGCAAAATCTAAGAATAATAGGAATTGATGAAGAAAAAGATTCCAGGCTCCAAGGTCCAGAAAATATTTTCAAGAAAATAATAGAAGAAAATTTTCTCAACTTAGAGAAAGAGATGTCCATAAATATACAGGAGGACTACATAACACCAAATAGACTAGACCAGAAAAGAAACTCCTCATGCAACATCATAGTCAAAACACTTAATCTACAGAACAAAGAAAAGATATTGAAAGAAGCAAGAGAAAAAGGGCAAGTAACATATAAAGGTAGACATATCAGAATCACACCGGACTTCTCATCAGGAACTATGAGAGCCAGAAGGGCCTGGGCAGATATCATGTAGGCTTTAAGGGACTACAGATACCAATCTACACTACTATACCCTGTAAAGCTTTCAATCAACATAGATGGAGAAAACAAAATATTCCACAACAAAACTAAATTTAGGTAATATCTGAACAGAAAACCAGCCTTATAGAAGATACTAGAAGAAAATTCCAATCAAATGAAAACAACTATACCCAACAAAACATAGGATACAGATAATTTCCCAACAAAAAATTAAAAGAAAAGAAGCAAAGAACCACAGTAACACCTTCAAATCCACAATAATAGGAAACAACTTTCAATGGTCACTATTATCTATCAACATCAATGGATTCAACTCTCCAATAAAAAGACACAGACTAACAGAATGGGTGTGGAAACAGGATCCAACATTCTGCTGCATTGAAGAAACACACCTATGCAACAAAGATAAACACTATCTTAGAGTACAGGTCTGGAAAAATGTTTTTCAAGCAAATGGACCCAGAAATCAAGCTGGGGTAGTTATCCTAATACCTAATAAAATAGATTTTCAACCAAAATTAATCAAAAAAGATGAGGAGGGACACTACATTCTCATCAAAGGAAAAATCCACCAAGAGGACATCACAATTCTGAACATCTATGCCCCAAATACAAGAGCACCTACATTCATAAATGAAACAATATTAAAACTTAAATCATACATCAATCCTAACACCTTAATAGTGGGACACTTCAACAACCCACTCTGACCAAGGGACAAATCATCTAGACAGAATCCAAATAGGGAAATAAAGGCACTTACTGAGGCCCTAATTCAAATGGACCTAATAGATGTCTACACAACTTTTCACCCAAACTCAAAAGAATATACCTTCTTTTCAGCACCTCATGGAACCTTCTCAAAAACAGACCATATAGTTGATCACAAAGCAAGCCTAAACATATACAAGATGACTGAAATAATTCCCTGTATTCTATCTAACCACAATAGACTAAAGCTGGACCTCAACAACAATAGAAATAACATAAAGCCTACACACACATGGAAACTGAAAAACTTGCTACTCAATGACATCTGGGTTAAGGAAGAAATAAAGAAAGACATTAAATACTTCCTAGAATTCAATGAAAATGAAGGTATAACATACTCTAATTTATGGGACACAATGAAAGCAGTGCTCAGAGAAAAATTCATAGCCCTAAGTACTTTCAAGAAGAAACTTGTAACAACACATACAAGCAACCTAATGGCCCAACTGAAAGCCCTAGGAAAAAAAAAAAAGAAACAAATATACCAAAGAGGAACATAAATAATCAAACTCAGGGCTGAAATCAATCAATTAAAAATGAATAAAACTATTCAAAGAATCAATGAAAGCAAGAGCTGGTTCTTTGAGAAAATCAACAAGATAGACATACCCTAAGCCAAGCTAACTAAAAAGCAGAAAGAATCTATCCAAATCAGCAAAATCAGAAATGAAAAGGATGACATAACTACAGACAATGAAGAAATCCAAACAATCAGTAGGTCTTACTACAAAAGCCTATATGCCACAAAATTTGAAAATCTAAAAGAAATGGACAATTTTCTTGATACATTCCATCTACCAAAATTAAGTCAAGATTAGGTAGAAAGATTGAACAGCACTATGTCCCCCAAGAAAATTGAAGCAGTCATCAAAAGTCTTCCTTCCAAAAAAAAGCCCTAGGCCAGATGGATTCAGTGCAGATTTCTACCAAACTTTCAAAGGACTGCTAACTCCAATTCTCTTCAAATTATTCCACAAAATAGAGACAGAAGGGACATTACCAAACTCATTCTATGAACCACAATCATCTTGATACCAAAATTACATAAAGACACAGCAAAAAAGAGAACTTCAGACCTATCTCTCTTATGAACACTGATGCAAAAATACTCAACAAAATGCTGGCAAACAGAATCCAAAAGCACATAGAAGATATCATCCACTATGATCAAGTAGGCTTCATCCCAGGCATGTAAGAGTGGTTCAATATACAGAAATCCATCAATGTAAACCACCATATAAACAAACTGAAGGAGAAAAAGCACATGGTCATCTCCTTAAATACCAAAGAAGTATTTGACAAAATCCAACACCCAGTCATGTTTAAAGTCTTGGAGAGATAAGGGATACAAGGCACATATCTAAACATAGTAAATGCAATATACAGCAAGCCTATAGCCAACATCAAACTCAATGAAGAGAAATTTAAATCAATCCCCCTGAAATCAGGGACAAGGCAAGGCTGTCCACTCTCTACATACCTCTTCAACATAGTACTTGAAGTCCTAGCTAGAGCAATAAGACAAGTAAGGGAAATCAAGGGGATATAAATCAGAAAGGAAGAGGTCAAAGTGTCACTATTTGCAGATGATATGATAGTATACCTGAGTGCCCCCAAAAATTCAGCTAAAGAACTCCTTCTGCTGATAAACACCTTCAGCAAAGTGGTTGGATATAAAACAAGAAAGAGGACCAGGGTTAAGATGATCAGTCCTTACCTAGAAAGACAAATGGTATCTACATTGGAAGTAGGCGAAAACAGGTAACAGGACAGGAGCCTACCACAGAGGGTATCTGAAGACTCTACCTAGCATTGTATCAAAACGGACACTGAGACTCATAACAAAACTTTGGGCAGAGTGCCGGGAATCATTGAAAGAAGGGGGAGTTAGTATGACCTAGAGGGGACAGGAGTTCCACAAGGACCAAATATAACAGAGCACAGGGATCTTCTATAAGACTTTTTCTCCAACAAAGGACCATGCATGGATATAACCTAAAACCTCTGTTCTGATGTAGCCCATGGTAGTTTCAAGTGGTTTCCCTAATATAGGGGACAAAGATTATTTCTGACATAAACTCAGTGACCAGCTCATTGATCTCCCTCTTCCCCCTGAGGGAGGAGCAGCCTTGCTAGGCCACAGAGTAGGACTTTGCAGCCAGTACTGAAGATACCTGATAGGATAGGGTCAGATGGAAGGGGAGGAGGACCTCCCCTATCAGTGGACTTGGAAGAGGACAGGAAGGAGATGATTATGGAGGGTGGGATTGGGAACAAAAAAGGGAGGGAGCCACGGCTGGGATACAAGTGAAAGACCTGTGATTAAAATAAAATAAAATTAAAAAAGATAAACTTTTCTACAGAGGTTATCTGTAAGTAGGACAGTCATCTCCAACTATGTATCTTGTAGAAGTCATTGATGCAGCTGTCATTAAAATAACTCCTGATTCTGCGAGTATCCTCAATAAATTCAATGTTTTTTTTCAAGCCACACTTATTTCTTTCATAATCCATATAATGCTCTATCTTGTGTAAACAGATGTTTCCAACTTTCTAGGGAAAGTAACACAAAGGACCATAAAACATTATACTCACAAGTAATCTACTGCTAGTTCCCAAGCAAAGGATATCTAAAAATCAAGGGAAAAATGCTATTTAAAATTTAGTCAGAGGACAGGACCTGGGAACCTCCTGGTTGTCAGTTTTAGCAAGCTTGACAAAGACAAAAGTTGAAATACAAACATTTCCAGAGAGTTCATACTAAGAACTGAAATATTAGAAAAGAAATTTAATTTGGGCCCCTGGATGGAATTATGAGAGTAATTTGTCAAATAATTGTCAATTTTTACTTTCAAACTTCCATTATTGATTATCTGCATTTGGCTCTATGAATTCAGTCAAAACTATTATTACTTTATGGATTCAATATTAATTTTCATTTTCTCTTTTCCTCATTTCATTAGTTCTTCTATTTGCCTAATATTCTAACTTCAATGTAAAAGCTCTCCCAAAGGCTTAAAACTTTAATTATTTTGTCTTTAGTGGGTGGTACTGTCTGGGATGCTGTGGAATCATCAGTACGTTCCTGATGGTAGTGGTCACTGAGGTATTGAACTTGAGGCTGTAAGTTCAGCTCCACTTCCTATTCACTTTTAGATTTTTGAGTGTTAATACAGTGTGAACAGTCAGCTTCCTGATTTTGCCACCAAGTTTTGCTTTATTTTTGTTTGTTAGTTTGTTTTTCTTTCCTCATGGATTATGTCCCTTTGGAACTATAAACCAGAGTAACTCCCTTCTCCCCTATCTGTTTTTGACAAGTTATTCTACTTCAGTAAAGATAATGATAATGTAACCAGGACTTCTAAATTCTTCTATATTTCATATTTATTGTTTCTAGATATTACATTTTAAAAAGAAATATAATCTTTAAGAGAATACACAGTATGACAATTGTTTGATTAACACATATATAGTTTTCTTTGTATGCAACTCTGTATTTTTAGTTATTATATTTATTTACTTTTTCAATTTTTTCAATATTTTTAGTGATAATTAAATTTAAATTAAATTTAGTGACAATACAAATACATCATTACCCCTTTTATCCTTAAAAACAATCTCATATCGCCTTATTTCATGCTCTCTTTCAAATTCATGGCATTTTTCATTGATCTTCATTATATGCATTTCTATCTAAACATATATTTTTCTAAGTACATGAATACAATGTGCTCAATCTGTATAGTGTTAGCTGCATTTGTTAGGCCCAAGGGGACCCTAATTTCCAGAGAGAGATGAAGAGAACTCAGGAGATTTGATCATTGATGCAATAGCAAGAGGTTTATTTGAGCCATCCTGAGATGTGGCTGTCCCATATTAAAACCAGCGAGGAACAGCAATGAGAGACAGAAGTCTGCGCTTTTTAAAGGAAGGAACGCGGGTATCGCGGAGGTTACAAGCTTGGCAACACTGGATTGTGTAGAGTAGTTGACTTTTAAAATGATTGGTCTATTTTAGGCGGCAAGTCCATCTGGTCCTGCCCTGATCTGGCCACGTGGGGGAGCTGTGATATCTGGACCGGTTACCAAGCAATGATCCCTGAGCCTCAAGTGTAGAAAATGTTTTGCACATTTTTGCTTGAGACTGGTCTCCAAAACTGGATTTTGATTGGTTGTGATTTTTGTTAACAGTTTCTATTGTTGCAAGGACAAGTTTGCTTGATGAGGAGTGAGGATTAGTCTGTCACTGTTTAACCTCAGGTTACACTATAACATCAGAATGTAACTTAAGAGTCTGGGGCTGCTGGAGCTAAGCTGCAGATGCCTGCTGGTGCCGTCTGTCTCAGGCACTCTGCACCCAGCCCAGTCCCCTCCCCCAGAGAATTCCAATCTCCTCTATGGGTTTGATCCATTTTCAGGGTCCAGTAACTACCAAAGAATAGCAGCATGTTTCAAAGAGCCATCTTCTGGGCTGTTTCCATTTCCAGTGATCAGCAACTACCAGGGAACAGCAAGTAGAGGAGAACTCTTCCCCTAAGCTCCTGGACTCCTAGTGTCCAGGGCAGAGGCCTGCAGGTGTGATCTGCCTCAGGCCTTCTGTGCCCACCCCCATCCCAGCTTGCTCTAAGTTCTACCTACAGGGCTCCCTTCATTTTCTGGGACTGATGGGCACTGAGGATCAACAGCATGACCCAAGCACCATATTCTGGCTCCACTGTATTTCTTGGTCCACAATTCCACCTGCATTGTCTGAGACCAACAACCATCTGGGAACATCAGCCATCAGGAAGCAGCAGCAACCGTTAGAAAGGAGCAGAGATCAACACCCATCGGCGACCAATAGCTTCTGTCAAGACCCGTTTCCTGTTTCCCATCCTCACCTAAAATCCCAGAGACTTTCAGCTACCAGAGACTACCAGTTTTCTCTGTATCCCCAGAGATCTTCTACCAACCAGAAACGACCCAGATGCCCCTCAACTGAAGAGTGGGTAAAGAGACTATACTACATTTACATAATGTAATACTAATCAGCTATCAAAACAAGAAAACCATGAAATTTGCATGCAAATGAACGGAAGTAGAAAAGATCATCTTGAGTGAGTAACCCAGACCCAAAGAGAAACATATGGTTTGTGCTCACTTATAAGCGAACATTAGCCATATAAGACAGGATAACCACACTATAACTCGAAGACCTAAGGAATCTAAGTACTAAAGAGGACCCAAAAGAAGATGTTCGAATCTCACTCAGAAGGGGAAATACTCAGTGGAAGTGACTGAAGAGGAGGAACAGGAAAAAAGAAGGAATACTGAGGGAAATGTGGGTGAGGATCAGATTTGCGGAGAGTAGAAGCAGAGCAGAAGGCATGCAGAGAGTGGAGAAACCATGGGCAGGAGCATCCCTTAGAGAAACCCAAATCCTACAAGAGGGTAGACCCCTGGGAAGATAAGGGATGACTCTAGCTGAGACCGCTCATGGCAGGGATCTTGGAGACTGGAGAGGCCACACTCTACACAAACAGGACTCCTGCTGGAGGAAGGGGAACACCAACCCACCCACAAAAACTTTCATCCAGAATTTACCTTGCTTACAGAATATACAGGGAGGAAGAGCAGAGATTGAGGGAATGTGCAACCAATGTCTAGCCCAACCTGAGACATACATATGTTTTTGTTAGCAGTGTGATAAATTAGAGAACTAGTATTTATGTCTAATTAAATATTTATGGAAGTTTATAATTTATTATTCTGATACTTGAACGTATATTATAAAAATTAACACTACCCACAAAAGTTTAGGAGTTAGAAAATTAAATTTCATTCTCTTAGACTTGTATTGTTCAAAATTCCTGTGCTTAGTGATAATGAAAATTAATACATATTTAATTAACAATAATTACAAAATTCATATCAACTTTTTAAACATTTTTTTCTTAGAACATTCTGTTGTGCCCGATTCACAAGACCCCAAAAGACCACTACTAGGAATCGAGTCAGTTGCAAAGCTACAGCTTGGGCTCACATACCCTTACCACCAAAGTGGTGAGAGCCGAAAGCCGAGAGCCTCATTCCCAGGGTAGTTGGGTGATTTAAAGATTCTGGTCCCTCCCAGTGTGCCCAAAGCAGGGGGATTCCTGCCTGGCAAGCATCTATTGGTTGAAACACAAAAGGGGATGTTGTATTTTGAATTGATTGACTATAGGAAGGCCCCCAAACCATTAATGGTCTGGTGTCCCTTGTCCCTTTGTAGGGGAATGGGCCAGTTTCCTAACACTTGTATCTCTAGTGGGCAGGAAAGAATGCAGTAAGGCCAGTTCTTCCCCTAAGGGCATTGAGGCTAGTTCTTTCCCAAAGGTGGCTGGATATGTTTCCACCTGGCTCGCCCTAGTTGAGGCTTGTACTTTAAACTTTAAAATAACAGCCACTGATTTTTAATCCTTTGTTCTTTCACTGTCTCTAGGTAGACATTTGGCTGTGGGTTTTTAAAAGGTCCAAAATTGTGGTTTCATATATAAATTGTTGGCTTTATACTACAGCTGCCAATTAAGATATATATGTGATTAATTTACAGTAGTTACAACAAAATTGCATCCAGTAATCTTACATTCCTCAAAGACACATGCTAACAATGTAAATATTTGTCTTATAAATATATAATTTCCAGTACACACTTTTTTGTATTTTTCTTTTTTATTCTTGTCATTTATTACAATTTATTCAATTTGTATCCTGGATGTGGCTCCCTCCCTCTTCTCCTCCCAAGCCCACCCCTCCTTCTTCTCCTGATATGCCCCTTCCCTAATCCACTGATAGGGGAGATCCTCCTCCCCTTCTATTTGACCCTAGACTATCAAGTCTCATGAGGACTGACTGCATTGTTTTCCTGTGACCTGGCAAGGCTGCACCACCCAGGGGGAGGTGATCAGAAAGTCTGCCACTGAGTTCATGCCAGAGACAGCCCCTACTCCTTCTTCTAGGGAATGTGCTTGGAGACTGAGTCTGTAAGCTCCACCTGAGCAGGGGTTTGAGGTCTTTTCCATGCATTGTCATTAGTTGGGTTATCATTCTCTTCAGGGCCCTCAGGGCACATTTTTTTCTTTTTTTTTTAAATTTTTTATTAATTGCATTTTATTCCCTTTGTATCCCCCCCTGTAGCTCCCACCCACCTCCCCTCCAAATCCTTTCCTCCCTCCCCCTTCTCCACACATGCCCCTTCCCAAGTCCACCAATAGGGAAGGTCTTCTTTTCCTTCCTTCTGATCCTAGTCTATCAGGTCTCATCAGGAGTGGCTGCATTGTCTTCCTGTGTGGCCTGGTAAGGCTGCTCCCTTCTCAGGGTGAGGTGATCAAAGAGCGGGTCAATCAGTTCATGTCAGAGACAGTCCCTCTTCGCATTACTATGAAACTCACTTGGACACTGAACTGCCATGGGCTACATCTATGTGGGGGTTCCAGGCCATCTCCATGAGTGGTTCTTGGCTGGAGTATCAGTTTCACAAATGACCCCTGTACCCAGACTTTTAGGATCTGTTACTGTCCTTGTGGAGCTCCTGTCCTATCCAGATCTTACTATTTCCCACTTCTTTCATAAGATTCCCTGCACTCTGCCCAAAGGTTGGCCATAAGTCTCAGGATCTGCTTTGATAGTCCACAGGACAGAGCCTTTCAGAGGCCCTCTGTGGCAGGCTCCTGACTTGTTCTTTGTTTTCTCCTTCTTCTGATGTCCATCTTCTTTGCTTTCTGAATGGGGATAGAGCATTTTAGCCAGAGTCCTCCCTCTTGATTAGTTTCTTTAGATATACAGATTTTAGTATATTACATATACATATAATATACTAATTATTACATGTTACATATTACATATCTATATGCTTGAGTATATGCCGTGTGTCTTTCTGCTTCTAGAATAGCTCACTCAGGATGATCTTTTCCAGTTACCACCATTTACCTGAAAATTTCATGATTTCCTCATCTTTTTATTGCTGAGTAACATTCCATTGTGTAGATGTACCATAATTTCTGTATCTATTCCTCAACTGAGGAGCATCTGGGCTATTTCCAGCTTCTGGCTATTACAAATAAAGCAAACACGGAAGAGCAAATTTCCTTGTTGTACACTTGAGCACCTCTTGGACATATACCTAGGAATAGTATAGCTGGATCTTGAGGAAGCACTGTTCCTAGTTGTCTGAGAATGCAACAGATTGATTTACAAAGTGGCTGTACAAGTTTACATTGCCACCAGCAATAGAAGAGGGTGCCCTTTTCTTCACATCCTCTCCAGTTCTTTCTTGAATTTTTAATCTTAGCCATTCTTATGGGTGTAAGGAGAAATCTCAGGGTCATTTTGATTTGCATTTCCCTGATAACTAAAGACGTTGAACATTTCTTTATGTGTTTCTCTACCATTCGATATTCCTCTATTGAGAATTCTCTGTTTAGATCTGTTCCCCATTTTTTAATTGGATTAACTTGATTTGTTGCTTTTAACTTCCTTAGTTCTTTATGTATACTGGATCTTAGCCCTCTGTCAGATCTAAGGTTGGTGAAGATGCTTTCCCAATCTGTAGGTAGTCATTTTGTTCTGACAACAGTGTCCTTTGCCTTACAGAACCTTTTGAGATTCATGAAGTCCCATTTACTGATTGTTGATTTTAGAGCCATGGTGGTCAGATTGGATACAAGGGATTATTTTAATCTTCTTATAACACCTGAGGTTGCTTTGTCACCTACTATATGGTCTCTTTTAGAAAAGGTTCCATGAGGTGCTGAGAAGAAGTTAAATTCTTTTGTGTTTGAGTGAAAGGTTCTGTAGATTTGTGTTAGGTCCATTTGATTCATGACCTCTATCAGAGTCTTTGTTTCTTTGTTTAATTTTGGTTTTGTTGACCTATCCTTTGTTGAGAGTGGTGTGTTAAAGTCTGCCACTATTAATGTCTGAGGATCTATGTGTGGTTTCAGTTTTGTTTCTTTTACAAATGTGGGTGCCCTTGTATATGGGGCATAGATGTTCAGAATTGTGATGTCTTCTTGGTGGAATTTAGCCCTGATGAGTATGAAATCACCTTCTCCATCTCTTTTGATTTATTTTGGTTGAAAATCTATTTTATTAAATATTACAATGGCTAGTCCCGCTTACTACTTGGGTCCATTTGCTTGGAAAACCATCTTCTAGCCCTTCACTCTGAGGTAATGTCTATCTTTGTTGTATAGGTGTGTCTCTGTTATGCAACAGATTGTTGGGTCTTGTTTATGTATCCATTCTGTTAGTCTGTGTTGTTTTATTGGAGAGAGGAGTCCACTGATATTAAGGGGGATTAATGACCAGTGGCTGTTAGATGCTTTGATTTTGCTGTTGGCTATGGTTGTACATTTGTGTTCTTGGCTACTTTTAGTTTTGTTGTAGTGAGGTTATTTGTTTCCTGTGTTTTCCTGAATGTAGTTAGTTTTCCTGGGTTCTATTTTTCCTTCTAGTATCTTCTGTAATGCTGGATTTGTGGGTAGGTATTGTTTGAATTTGTTTTTGTCATTGAATATATTGTTTTTTCCGTTTATGATGACTGAAAGTTTTGTTGGATATACTAGCCTGGGCTGATATCTGTGTTCTCTTAGGGTCTGCATGATATCTGTCCAGGCCCTTCTGGCTTTCATAGTCTCCGTTGAGAAGTCAGGTGTGATTCTGATGGGTTTGCCATTATATGTGACTTGGCCTTTTTTTCCTACAGCTTTTAGTATTTTTTCTTTCTTCTATATACTTACTGTTTTGATTATAATGTGGAGGGAAGATTTTCTTTTCTGGTCTAACTTATTAGCTGTGCTGTAGACCTCTTGTATTCTTATAGGCCTCTCCTTTAAGTTGGGGAAATCGTTTTCTATGACTTTGTTGAAGATATTTTCTGGGCCTTGGAGGAGGGAATCTTCTTTTTTCCTCTATTCCTATTATTCTTAGTTTTTGTCTTTTCATATTGTCTTGGATTTCTTGGATGGTCTCTGTCACGAATATTTTGGATTTAACATTTTCTCTGACGGATACATAGATTTCTTTCATTGTATCTTCCTCACCTGTGATTCTTTCTTCCATCTCTTGTAGTCTGTTTGTTATGCTTGCCTCTGTAGTTCCTGTTTTCTTCCCTAAATCATCCTCTCCATGATTTCTTCCATTTGTATTTTCTTTAATTTTTTTCCAATTTTATCTTTAGATTTTGAGTTGCTTTGTTTATTTCCTTCACCTGTCTGATTGAATTTTCCTCTCTTTTAATTCCTTCAACTGTTTTTTTGAACATTCTTGTTTCTTTTACTTCTTTCGGTGATTTGATTATTTCCTCTCTGAAGGCCACAAACTGTCTGCATCTTCCCGTATTTCTTCATGGATGGCCATAATCTGTTTGTCTTTAACTTCCTCCATTTCTTTACAGATGGCCATGATCTGTTTGATTTATCTTCCATCTAATTCTTTATGTATTTTATTTGTTTCTTCTATTATCCTCTTCATGAGCATAGATGTAAGGTCATTTTCTTGAATTTGAATTATGCTGGGGTGTCCAGGTCTGCTCTCCCCTGAATGACTGGATTCTGGGGATGCCATATTGCTCTGTCTTTTGTTGTTTGAGCTTTTATGCTGACCTCTACCCACTGGGCTATTTTAGGTGTTGGCTGTTAGCTTCTGGTGCTTCCTGGAATTCTGGATTAGGGAGAATCCCCTTGTAGGAAGATGATTTTTCCTGAAGAAGGCCTCCTCTGCTTATTGGGTATGGTCACTGAATGGCCAGTGTTTCTCAGGAATTGACACTGCTCACTTCATGCCTATAGACCTGAGTGGTAGCTGTGGTCTTTGTTAGTTGGGGGGGGGGTCTCCTCTCATCTGTGGAAGTCCTGAAGACAGCTGCCCTGCTGCTGGGTTTCTCATTCTGAATTTAGTGAGCTGCTGTTGTTGTTACACTGTTTTCCAGGCACAGCCCTCTTGAAGAACCTGCTGATTCTCTAGCTGTGGGGTTTTCTCCCAACAGGGAAACTCAGACTCTGGTACTCTGGGGCCCACATTTCTGTCTGGGAAAGTGAGTGAAGCACACAGCAGGCCAAAGGCTGAGTATTCTGCTCTGGGATAGTGGCTGGGGGCTCTGCTCTGGGCTGGAGGCTGTGCACTCCTCTCTGGGACGGCAACTAAGGGCTCTGCTCTGGGTCAGAGGCTGGAGGTTTTACTCTGGGCTGGAGGCTGTGAGCACAGATCTGGGCTGGCAGCTCTGTGCCCAGCTCTGGGCCAGAGGCTGTGCCAACTGAGGGCTCTACTCTGGTCTGGGGCTGTGTGTCCTAGTTTGGGATGGCTGCTGGAAGCACGCTCTGGGTAGGAGGCTGTGTGCTGTGTACTCAGATCTGGGCTAGCAGCTGTGCACCTGCCAGTCCCCAGGAATTTTTCTAGGGATTGACTGGGTGACCTGAGGTCAGTCTCAATTGATTTCCATGTTGATAATCCTGTTCCATACTGTAGGATTTCCTATCATCTGGCAATCACAAAAGCTGGTGTTTTAGGTCCCAGAATTCAGTCTCCTGCTCCTCAGACACAGTGCCCTCCAGGCGCATAAATCTTCTAGTACACCCTTTTTTAAATTGTTGATTTAATCTTTTTCAAGATTTATTTTATTGATTTAATTTTTTCTGGTTGTCCTGGAACTCACTCTGTGGACCAGGCTGGGCTTGAACTCACTTAGATCCTTTTGTCTCAGCCATCTTTTTGCTAGAATTAAAGGTGTACATCACCATGCGTGGCTTTTTCAAGAAGTTTTTTCTGAAGTGCAGTCAAGAAAATTAAAAACTGAACAGATATTCTAATACTAATAACAATGAGGTGGCAATAGGCTTTGTAATAAGAGACATGACTATAACAACATTGTTCATAATACTACATATTTTAACCTGTAATTTTACTCATAATAATTTAAGCTTTAGGTATAGACAAACCCTTGTGTTGTAAAGCACTTTCCTCTGAGACTGAAGCATTCCATTCTACATAAAAACTCATTAACATAGAAACTAAACAACTCAAAATAGCTTGAGGAAGTCCCTGATTCTGATCAGATTTACTAGTTCTGTCTTTTCCCAAGACCTTATAAACAGTAAAGACTACTGAGAGTAACTCTTAGAGAAGCCAAGATGCAAAGAAGAATCTCACACATACTCAGCTGCCTTGAAGTAGCAGGGACAATTCAAGCAGCTTGAAAGAGACAGAGGCAATTTGAGCTATCTAGAAAAGGCTTAGACCAAACAAACCTCTACGAACGGACACTCTCCATGCTATTGAGATGTCTGCAAGCTGTGCACTGTGCTCCAAGTTTCCAGTTTTTGTGAGGTGTCAGCCATACTGAGGTGGGTTTTGATGATGTCTGTGACTCATTTCTGCTATTGTAAGTAACCTCTCATTTACATTTCTATAGCTGATCTCAATAAAACTCATTGGTTCATCAAGTTAGACTTTGATAGTATCTGTACTTTTGTCTGTCAGGGGTTCCCTGCCTGAGTGAATAGATATAGACTTGTAGATTCTCCATAGGATATTTCTGCCACAAAACACCATGAAAGATACAAAATAAAGTGAGCATATTTTGATCAAATCTGTATTATTTTAAGGACTGTATTATTATTATACATTAGGCCTTGTAGATTTCATTGTACAACTTTGATCAAAATACTTGAGAGAGACTTAGAACCATCATTTATTGTGATAAAATAATTATTCATTCAATCATACTAATTTATATAAATGTTAAGAAATATGTATAGGAACTATGTATAGCATTATAGATATATATCTTACCATTAATACAAAATTCTCTAGGTGTGGTGCTGTGTCTTTAATCCCAAAAATAAGGTGGCAAAGGCAAGCAAATGTTTGTAAGTTCTGGGCTAGCTTAGTCTACAAAATATGTTTCAGATCATTCATAGCTAAGTAATAAGATCTTGTCTAAAAATAAATAATATTAATACAGAAGCCCAACCCATGTGTGTTTTTATTAACTTATGAAAAGAGTACATAATCACAAATGTGTGACAAAAACTTTGAAAATAAAATTACATGGCAATTATTTGGGATTCTTGCACAAAGGATATTGTACTGGAGGAAAGCCACTACACTTTACATGTGTCTGTGTGATGTTTTGTTTTACAACATGGTCTCCTGCTGCAATTACTTAAGACAAATACTTATTACTTCACAATGTCAGGACCAAAGTTTCCAGTGTAGTAACAATGTCATACTTTGGTTTAACTGTAGACTTGCCTCAACCTGGAGTCACTTAAGAAGAAAGTCTTAATAAGAAATTTGTATATTAGATCAATCTGTGAGAAAGTCTGTGGAGGACTGTCTTAATTGAATTGGAGAGATTTTATTCAGTGTATGCAGCATGACTCTTTGGCACTGTTTCCTGAAATTTGTGAAAATAGAGATACGAAGCTGAGAACAAGCAGGTGAGCATGCATACTTTAACCCTCTTCTACCCTAAACTGTGGTTATGATGTGAACATCTGTCTCAACCTGCTACTGCTGTAGCTTCTCTGCAATAATGGACAAGAACTTAGGGCTACAACAAGTCTTTTCTTTTCAAAATTTTGTTTTCTTACAGTAATTACCAATGAAAAGCTAATCATTGCTATTGGATTGAATCAGTTCTGAATGGTTTACAAGAAATAAAGTGAAGCATTATTACCAAATTATGGAGACGAAAAAAGCCTCTCTAATTTTCAATTTGAAAAAACACCCTGTAGTCAGGATCCCCCATTAAATGACACAGGGCACAAATTACAAACAGGCCTTAGACTATCAGCTTGCACTCAGGTGGATTTAGAAAAGTCACTTGCCATATGTGAGTTGACTTTTCTCCCAATGTTTTATCTTCACATAATAATATATTCTTAGATTGTTACATAACCTATTTTAATTACTGTCACATTCACTTTACTTTTCTAAAATATTTCTTACTTTATACTAACCGTCTTTGAGTACATTTAACAGATAGAATTTCTCAAAAATTTCAGTAGACATACATAATTGATTTTCCAGTTATACTCCATATAGGCAGTGTTATGAGACATACAGAATTTGACTAAATTTAAAGCTTAAAAATAATCAACTGAGAGTAAAACTCATTATATCAGATTATATGTAATAGTAAGTTACATGTAAGAAAAATACCTTTGGAAACTAAGAATACTTATATAATGTAATATAAGTTTTATTGTAACAAATCACATTTATTATACAAAATAAATGTGAATTATTTATTCAATTAATAATGATTAAATGAAATGTTTCCTTTATGTAGACATAATTTAACATTTTTACATTTTATACAGATATTTAAGCAGCCTCCATTTAATACAAACAAGATTATAAATATTAACTATGTAAGATGTATTTAAACAATGATTTTTTAAAGAGAGAGAAAAGAACATGAAGTTGGATGGGCAAGGAGTTATGGAGGATTTGGAAGGGATTTAAGAAGAGTACTGTGATTAAAATTTATTATATGATTTTTTTCAATAATATTTTAAAATATCCGAATGGAATTCTATTTAGTGATAATTTGCCTAGTGGTTATCTTGAGGGTTAGTTTGAATTTTTCATTTGTCATAACCCAGAAGAGACTCTAAATGAGTGATTTGTCTCTATCAGGCTGACATGTGGGCAGATCATTGGAGAACTGTCCTGATTACCCTGAGATGTGGAAGGACCCAACCTAAATTCAGTGATACCTTCCAATAGTGGCTTGATAAAAATGTGCATGGAAAAAAGAAAACTCACAGGGCCTTCACTATTGCTGGCAAGTACATCTGCCTTGCTGCTACTGTTGTTGCTCCTGCTTCTGCTGTTGCCTCATTAGTTCCCTGATTCCTTACTTGCTCATTAAGTGTAATTATTCTGTACTAATGCCTATGGGCATAAACTTATTTAAATATTAATACTACTGTAAAATATTATCTTAAAAACTTTTTTCTAAAGCATATAAATTTGAATCTGTTAAATGACTTTTAGTTACTTTTGAATTATTGAGTTTATATAGAAAAGGTAGCTTTTGATGGTTGGGACTTTACTGCTCTATGTTCAAATCATCCTCAGTTATTCCCAATATCCAAGTCTTTATAATATAGCTGGAGCTGAAGTGGCTTCAAGTCTCAGCCATCTGCTATATTAGTATCAGTTTCAATAATAATAAGAAAAATCTAGGCATGGTCTGATTCCCTTCTACTTTTATGACTGATGACTCATCATTGATTGGCTTCAACCTGTTTACCTGTCCATAAATTACATCACCAAACTACCATAGTTTTTATGAGTAAGTATTACATAACAAAAGTAAAATTAAAAAGCTACCTGCTCTTACTATGTATCTGTATAGTATACTGTCATTGGATAATTCATCTTATAAGAAGTACTATGACCTCTTAGGTGACATAGCACATATTCTAAATTATGAACTGACACTGACCACTTTTCTACCCCCATCCTTTTCTAACATCTTTATTTAAGAACTTTAGAAATCAAATCTTCCAGCTGAGTGTTGTGCTGCAAGTCTTTAATTCCAACACTTGGGAAGCAGGGGAAGGAGGATCTCTGTGAGATCGAGGCCAAGCTGGTCTACAAAGTGAGTTCCAGGACAGCCAGAAATACACAGAAAAAAACAAACAAACAAACAAACAAACAAAAAAACAAAACCCTGTCTCCAAACAAACAAACAAACAAACAAATCAATCTTCTATTTAACTATATACTAACATCATCATCATACAACTTACTTATCATACTTATCATACAACTTACAGACAAGTCACCTTTCGTAATACTCAAATTAAGAGTAAAAATTCAGCAAAGCTTATTAATTACATCAATGTGTTAGTCCATTAACTTTGTAAATTGTAATTATTGTCAAGAATGACTACCTAGAAAGAGGTGAGTTGCAAAGTAAACTTTATTGTTGATGCTGGTCACATCATGAGTCTTATCTACTTTTCAACACAGACCAATAACGTAAGTTTACATCAAGAGTTTCTTGAATTCTCTTATCTCAGAATTTTCACCTCACTTCTGCCACCACTCCTCAGTAATTCATAGGAAGTCTTGCTTACTACTGATCAGACCCTTCCTGTCCAAAACAACTTACAGGAAAACTCTAAGTCTCAGTGAATATCTCCTGGTTACTCGTACTTTGAGCTGCTCTTTAGACTGTGTAGCATCAAGATTATTTGGTTTATCTTTTTGAGACCTAGTAATTGGCAAGGAAGCATAATGTTTGAACACCTGTCTCTCTAGTTGTTAGAAGCTGTATTTTCTTCCATTTTTAATCTTCACCAAAGAAGAGAGAAAGGAGGAGCTTTGAAAGTTTTTAATATTATACTTAAGCTATAAATCAAATCCTTCAGAAACTACTATAATTGTAATTGGCAAATTTTATTAAGAGAGCAATGAAAACATAGGTGATGCTGTTTTAAATTTCTTTCTTTGCCAATGCTGGAAAAATCTATTTAGCCTCTTTTCTCCTATGTAAGATGTTAGACCATGTTAGTAGTTTTAAAACAAGTATACAGAAGTACAAAAAAAAGTGGAATATAAATAAAAACTGAAAACAGAAATGCTATACTCAGACAGAGATAACTGCTGTGAAAATAGAACTTAATATAGATCATACTGTGTCCAAACTGCACTTCCCCTGAACTCTGATATTTATAAGTGTGCCACTAAAATGTATGGATTTGTTTATTCCTTTGGGTTGACTTCTACATATTCATTATCTTCTTCTGAGCCTGTTCTCTGGGATCTGTGGAGAAAAAAAAATCTTTGCAAAGTCCATTTAAAATGAAATATAACTACATCTGTGTACATATGTATACATCTATACATCCACGTATATAATTTGATATATAAATGATACTGGATAACAACTGAAGCATCTCTCTGAGGAAAACTATTTATTTGGCTTTCAGCATTCCTTAGCTGCCTATAGTTCTTTGACTAAGGGTAAGGCCGCACAGGATTTCCCCATTCCATGTTAGCACATTGTAGCTGGGTTTTTTAGCTACTTTATTTAGGTTCCTGTACCTACCACCTTTTTCCACCCCAACTCTTCAACCTCCTAACACAAGGTAAGTGAAAATACTTCTTGCTGATTAGTGGTGTTGGATTCCTTGGGACTCCTCCAATCGTTATTGTCAGGATACCTCCAAGGAAGTGGAAATTTCTGGTTTCCTTGAAGATTTAATTTTGTCTTGTGATGTTTTGCTGGAAGCTGGACACTTGATGTTTTTTCCCAGGTTGGCTTGTGAGATGGCATGATGATGTTTTTCTATGAGCTCTCACCTCCCATGGACATGATTTTGGCCAGCTGAGGACATCCATGGGTGGACTCTGAAAAGAGGTCAAAACTGAGCTGAACTTTGTGCTCAGTCACTTGAATTTACAGAGGGAAATGTTCCAGAGAGCTTCTGCAGGCAATTCAACTGAGTGTTGGGGCTTCTGTGGCCTTTGGACTGGACTGCTGGTAACCTGAGGACTGAGTCTGGTAATTCCCTAATGTACCATCAACCCAAACCAGCAGGAAGTAGGTAAAAGTAGGTAAACAATGGGAATGGGGGCTGTCACTGACCCTTTTGCCCACTTCCAGGAACCTTCTTTCTCCCACTGGGCTGCCTTTTCCAGCCTTGATGTTTAGTATGTGCTTGGTCATGTAGCTTGTTATGCAACTTTAGGTTGAAGCCCCTGGGAGGCCTGCTCTTTTCTGAGCGGAGGCACGTGGTGCAGCATGAACCTGGGGCAGAGGGATAGGAGATGCAGGAAAGAATGTGGGGACAGGGAAGGGAGGGGAAATTGTGGTCAGGATATAATTTATGAGAGAAGATAAAAATAAAAAATCATTTTTGAAGTTTATCCTTGTAGTTATATCTTCATTGACACATAGTTTCATACATGATCATGTAATATTTATATTTTTTACATAAAAATTATCTTTATCAAAAAAAAGAGGACTATAGCCCTTTTCCCTACTAATCACTTACCTAAGGTGGGGGGAGGGGTAGAAGGGCGGTAAAGGTGCTCAAGAACCCCAAATAAAGTAGGTTTGGTGAAAAATCTAAGCCTACACCCCACCTTTTTGTTTTTATCAAGCCACAACAACAGCAACTGGGAGCAGCAGTGGGAGCAGCAGCCTCCTCTTTGGAGCACCTCAAGCCCCTCTCAGGATTCTAGCATTTATAGCCTTTCCAGAGTCACCAGAATTCCAAACAGCTAGGAAAAAAACAACAACACACACACACACACACACACACACACAAAAAAAAAACAGCCCTGCTAATACACAAGGCAAATCATAATCACCAGCTGTGAAGCAGCTTCTTATCCCACACCCCTGATTGAAACAAAAGCATATTCACATACCAAAACTTTTTTTTCTAAGAAACCAAAATGCTCACTATGGTATATTTATTGAGGTCATCCTTTTTCAGGCAATCATTATTTTTTAACACCTCATGAGGGATATAAATAGTTAATTTAGTATGTCACTCATTCTTTCTCTAACAAGGTACCCATGATCAAAATCCTTTACAATATTCATGAGTTCTGTCTTGCCTTCTTAATTTGGTCCCACTCTAGCACCTTGCTTGTAAATCCTATGACTCAGTTCTGATCCTGAGTTCTGCTAGAATCCAATAAGATCCTAGGCAGCACAGAGAGCTTTCCTCTAATTGTGGTGTGCTGGGAAATTGCTGAGATTTCCTCAGAGCCAGCAATTGTTTGTGGAGAATGGAATAATTTACCAGGTCCTGAAGACCTAGGACAGGTCTCTGGCCACTAAACATTTTCTACTATTACTAAAGTCTTTTCCCAAGGGTGAAAAATCAAAATGCATACTTGAATGCTAGTCCCCTTCCCTCCGATACTCTCAAGCAGAAAGGCAGCTGGGCCTCTGCCACTCCTAAATGCTTTTCACTTGTAGGTATATCTGCAGCCTCTCTTCTCCTGGGGAAACTGAATTATTGGAGACCTCTTGGGTATAGCTGTTGATATGTTAAAATAAAATAAGCAATATAGGAAATCCCAAAAATCCTTCCTTGGGGTAATAGCCAGCCTTTCAGATATATTGTTTGTGTATAATCCAATTTAAATGTTGAGAATACTGCATAGGTATTTCTACTTTCAGTTCAGCTGTAACACATTTTAATCTTACCCTCCACAGATGGATGCCTACAGTAGTATAGGGCAAAGGCCAAGACTTAGAAAAGCATGAGATAAAAATTCTGTAATTGTAAAATCAATTATTTCTTCAGAGAAGCTTATTTCAAAGCTCTCCATATCTGCCTTACAAAACCCTTCTTCTTGTTTAATTTATTTTACTATTGCACTTTGTACCTATTTCTTAATCTTCTTTTTAATTAAAATATTAGATACTTAAAGAAAAGAATACAGCACACAGTTTTGAAATGAAACATAGCATTTTTCTTACAGCACAGACAACTTGAAAAAAAAAAAACTTAACTAAGAGCATAGCTTTTAAATGTTTTCAGCAGTTCAAGGAAATGCATAGATTTAAATTCCCTGAATAAGTTTTCCACCAGAACCACACCCATTAAATCCACTCCTCAGTCAAGAACGAGAAGAATTTGCTCAGCTTCAGTTAATTCCTTTCTTTCCAGTCAAAGCCACTTACCCACATTTTGGGGATGACACAGGGTCAGATTTCTGTGTTAACATAAACAATTCCCTGGGTTGCTAAATTTCAGCTGATTGTGTGTTGTTTGCTGCTATGGTTTCAGTCTATTGCACAGAGACATTTCTTGATAAAGGCTGAGGACTATACTTATAGCTGAGTATAGCATAAATATGTACATTGTAAGTAGAGACTTTGCAAGTTTAGTATGGTGGCAGATGTAGTTTCTGCACCAAGTTCTATGATAGTTCCACTGTTCCTGGGTAGTTGTTTAGGTTTCCAGTTCCAAGCATGATTTCAGTCTTGTTGATTGAATCGTACATCCAGGTAGAGGGCTGATGGTCCACTGAAATAGAGCATGCTACTAAAGTACCCTTAGGGTTATTGTGCCATTCCAGTTGTTATTGTGGAACATAGATTTCATGGATGTAGAATAAAAGCTAGTCCTCTAACAGAAGTGAATTGAGGGTCAGGATCCTGGGGGAGAGCCTCCAGCCGCAGGGCAGAGGAAGGTGGCATCTCTCCAGATTGGCATTACTCCTGATCTCTGCTTATATGATGTGCAGTGGGCATCATGCTGTTCTAGGACAGTATCTTGAGTGAGTGATGTCACTGACTTGTGGTTATCAGGTGCAGCCTTGGGTGTAGTGGGGATTCTGATTTAGCTAGTTTTCCATGTCCAAAGGCAGTTTTTACTGTGCTCATTCCACATTGAAAACAATAAGGAAAATTGAACAGATAAGGTTCTCTCTCCTTAGGGAGTTGAAATTTAAGGTGTGTGTGTGGTGGGATTTGCTGTGTAATAGTAGATACAGTAAATAATCCAGCAAGCAGCAGTTGTTTGTAAGAGAGGATGTTTGCGAGTCAGGTTTTCAACGTGTGTGGTGACTCTTGTCAATAATGACTTACCTTCTATTCTGGGAGCAAGCATGGGCAACAGCAGTAGCCTACAGTGTTTTGGAAGTATTTGTACAGCTTTATCACCAACTCAAAATAGGCTTTCATGAATGGTGTTCTGTCTTTTTGTTTGGTTTGGTTTTGTTTTTAATTAGATAGTCTATGCCACTTGGAGGAGAGTTGCCTCTCCAGATGAGAAAATTAAATTTAAACTACACATGTATTTATTTGTAAATTTAGGTAGATAATTGTAGTAATCAGCTTAAACTTTTTACATAACTCTAGTCCCTCCTTTGGGACCCATTTAGTTCCTAGTAGAATTATAGCTCCTCTGTTAACATCTGGTGTCACTTTTAGAATATCAGAATCCATTTTGTCTTCTTTTCTCCACAAAGTCAAATTAAGTTCAAGTTTTCAGGCCCTACAAGTGTGAGATGAGGATACAATTGAATAGCTCAATACTTGCTGCTTAGAATAAAACTGAAAGACCCCCGAAGGTTGTCTTCCGTCAGGGAGACCCCATACCCAAAGATCAACGAGTCCAGTTGTTCAGATGCAACCAGCAAGAGGCTTTATTGAGTACACGGGTACCCGGGGCGACAAACTCTCTCGGAAGACTTGCGCGCCTCTTGGTTGGGGTGACGGGTTTTTATAGGGCTCGGGAGCAGGAAGCGCGGTTACAGAAGCGAGAAGCATAGTTACAGGGGTCTGATTGGGTGGTTTGAACAAAGCCGTAGTTAAGTCACGTACCCAGAACAGGGAAGGCGGGAAGGCAGATTGTGAGCCGAGTCACTTACCCGGAACCGGGAAGGCAGATTGTGAGCCGAGTCACATACCCGGAACCGGGAAGGCGGGAAAGAATGCAGCGAGGTAGCTCTCTGAGCCTCAGGGAACTTACTGCTATACCGCGCCTACTCTACATAGTGTTAACAATCGCTGCTTATCTTTTGGTCTCTCAAAACAACAGATGATAAATGCATGTTTTGCTTGAGTTAAAGATAAATGTATGTTCCACTGGAGTTAAGACTGCAACATCCTATATTATGTTTTCCTTGAAAGCTGTATAGCGCCCACAGCTCCACTATTCCAGTCAATCAGCTTAAAGTGCTTTGTCTGGCTACATAGATACAACGAACATGAAGTAAAAATTAATTCTTGCCAGTTGGATGAACACACTGTACTTGAAAAACAAAACAACAACAACATATTTTCCTGCTTGTCTGTGATTTTACTCTTTAAAAACTCACTTTAAAAAATGGCTCAGCAGCACTGTCTGGCTCCTGAGCCCAGAGGTAGAACTGACTGGTTACTTTTGTTCAGTGTTCAATATCTTCTTTGAGTCTGAGTCTAGTGCTTGAGTGGTCAGTGTGGCACTATTTCTGAACATTTGGGAGCTCATTTGGGATAGCCCTCCTGCCCTTGAGCACCCCACAGTGAATGCTACAATCACTTCCATGGGGGAGCTAAGTTTATTCTTGTCTAGTCTCTTTGCTTGGTAGTTGAGACTGAGAGGGATATAATAGGGACAGGTTCAGATGCATGCCGTATTAAGGTCCAAGTCCAAAGAAACTGAGGGAAACCCTATTTCACCAGTTGGTGAAAGAAGTGAGATTCCATTCCACCCCTTCTAGTTTGCAAGAGAACCCCTCCCAGAGATTGACAATGCAGGAATTTCTCTGTTGCATTTGTCATATCTAGTCTCATCTGGGTCATTTTGTTCATTTTGTTTAGTCTACTGTCACCTATTTGTTGTCACCCCTTGACTATGGGTCAGTCTGAATCTACCCTGAATTCTCCCCTCAGCACTATTCTGTACCATTTTAAGGGCTTCCAGAAAACACCTGCCAGATTAGGTGACAAGGTTTATCCTGGCAATCCCCACACTTTGTGGAGGATCTAGTGGCCCAATTTCGATACGGGTTCTCTTTCACTTGGTGAATTACTTCCAGATAAAAACGTCACATTTGGTCACATGGGGCACCTGGGTCAGGTCCTTACATAATCGCCTGGAAAGGGCTCTTAACTGAACCTCCTGGATAGCTCAAAGGTAAGCTGCCTCAGCCTCCCATCCCCACAGCAGAGGAGGCTCTCCTGGCTTCCCAGAAACAAGTCTCTTCTTCTGTTTCAGAGTACCCAAAGATCCTGCTGGGATTTAACCCTTTCTTCTGCAGAACCTCCCATGTCACACTGTGAGCAATGGCCTCCTATGCTTTCCCAGCTGGAGAAGGATGACCTACCACCCTTTATTGAGAACCATTGGCACCCTTTCCCAGCTCTCGCTGGGCCTCCCAGCTCCTGCAGCCATCAAGTATATAAGCAGAGGCCCTGGAGCCTTTGATTCCGGAACTACCTCAAATTCCCTCACCCTCCTCTTTTTCCTCCTTCCCCTGCCCTGTTGCTAGCCCTCCTCATATTCTTTTGAGTGATACTTACAATTGGAAGGCTCAAAATCCACCTCTTCTGAATACCATAGGCATTAATCTCTTTACTAGAAACTATCTTCCTTATTCATCAACCCACACAAGAGCAAGAGGAAAGCCAGCAGATTCTTCAATCCCTTTTCAACAATGAGGAGAGAGAAAGAATGTAGTCAGGGAAGCCCATACATTGGTCTCCAGAAATAATGGTAGATTCATTGAGGTCCTGGCCTTCCCTCAGACCAGCTGGAATACCACTCGGAAATAGGGAGAGAGATGCTTAGAAGTTATCACCACCTGTGAAGCTTCAGATCACCCCACAAATACGTCAAAGTTGACTCAGGTAGTCCATGGACCCACAGAATCTTCTGCTGAGTTTTGGAGAGACTCATGGGCTCCTACTGGATTTTCACTCTGAGAGACCCAGAGACCAGAAAAACCAATGAGCCATAAATATAGCATTTGGAGCACAATAGGGACATCTGTAAGAGGATCCAAAGACTGAGGATTTGAAGGTGAGAGCTTATCTGAGTTAATGGAAATCGACTGAAAGACTTTTAACAACAGGGAAAGTTAGGATGACACGCTGACCAGGAAGCTGGCTAACGTCCTAATCACAGCTCAGAAGCCACACAGAAATTACAGCAACAGCCCCTGTTGGGGGTTGGTCTGGTGCTATGTATTTTAATGTTAAGCACTGTCCCTCAAGATCTTGTCTCAGCTCAGAAGAGCACATTCTCACGTAAACCCATCCTTGTTGTTTAAACCTGCTTAAATCATTATATATGACTGGTTGATTAAACAGCCTACACCTGGGCAGGGCACAATGGTGTAGACATGGCTTAGGTTCCAGGGCTTGGAGAAGACAGGACCATCACAGGAAAGGACAGGAAAAGAGGATAGGAGGGTGCCACAATGGGTTAGTATGGAGGAAAAAAACAAAAAACAAACAAACAAACAAACAAAACAAAAACACGTGGGCCAAGAGGAAGGACTCCAATAACGGTGTGAAAAGGCCCAGATTAAAAATACAAGCAAGCATCTTGGGATTGTGGATGGAAGGTAGACCAGATGAGGAGGATTAAAGTAGATGGCATTGCATAAGGGGCTGGGAGATGGATGGTGAAGTTATTGAGACAGCATAGGAAAAATATGTGCCTGGCCCAATAAATCAGGCAATTATAAAATCTAACAGGTGGCTGTGTCTTTTTATTTTGATATCAGGTTATATAACACCACTGTGATAATTTTAGGGCTAAAAAGAAACATTATATAGCCCAACAACCATTTCTTATTTACCACAACAGGACCCGAAAACACAGAGAGGACAAAGAGAAAACAGAAAAGCCTGGCCAAACTCAACACTGCCAGAGACTTCAGTGGGACTAATACAAGGAAATGAGGCACTGGAAGGGTAGAGTGCATCTCTCCAAAACCCAAAATGTTACCAGGAACCCAAAGCTATCATGGAATTGTCAGGCTGAAGCTATCAAAGCTTTAAGTACTCTCCTGAGCCTAGGATAACTTTGAAAGTGGGGAGGGAGGGGAAAAATAGATAATTTTTCTTGTTGATATGAGGGCACACCATTCAGTCCCCTGAAATCCCCTGGGATTGATGACAAACCAAAACACCTTAGTATAGGGTGCTACTGGCATCAAACCATATGCTTGGATAACCAGTCAGTGGACCTAGGGAAGTGGACTGTGATTCACTCTTTCCTAGTCATTCCTGAATGTCCCTACCCACTGTTGGGCAGAGATCTGCTGACAAAAATGAGAGTTCAAATTCACTTTTCCTCTGAGGGAAGTACGTAGGTTCAAGCCCCACTCTGGTCTGTGTCTTGTCTGTGGAGAGTGAATATCACCTCATGCAAAAAATGGAAGAGACTAAACCACCATTGCCCCTCTAAGGGAACTCATGTCCTTGGTTCCTGGAGTTTGAGCTAAAAATAATCCTTCTGCTCTTGCCATTCATTGGTTCCTGGTTGTAATGGATTTAAAGACAACTGTAAGCCTATTAGTATAAGACAGTACCCCTTGTCTTCAGAAGCTGTCCAGGGCATCAGACAATACATTATTTACTTGTGAGAACATGGTATGTCTCCCTGGAATACACCCTTGTTACAAGCCAAGAAACCTGGAGGGAAGGACTATACAGTCCAGTTCAGGACTTAAGGGAGGTAAACAAAAGGGTAAAGGATATTCACCCACCTGTCCCCAACCCTTATACCTCTTAAAAACTTTGCCTCCAGAAATATAGGTGTACACAGTCCTGAACTAAAAAGATGTGTTCCTCAGAATTCTCCAGGACAAAAACAGCCAAGGATTGGTTTAGGATGAAATTGACTTGGACCAGGCTTCCGCAAGGGTTTTAAAATTCACCAAGCATCTTTGATGAAGTTCTACCCCAGGACTTTGATGAGTAAAGGAATAATATGCCACATGTGACTTTACTCCAGTATGTGGATGACTTACTCTTGGCAGCCCTAGACACTGACTCTTGCCAGAAAGCCACTGCGACCCTCCTAAAAACACTACAGGAACTAGGATACAAAGTCTTGGCTAAGAAGGCGCAGACCTCTGTGTCTGAAGTCACTTACGTGAGCTTCCGGTTCAAATGGGGTGAGCAGGAGCTGATCTCAGGCCAGTAAGGAAACCGTCCTGGGCAATCCCACCCCCAAATCCAGACTCCAGGGCTGAGAATTTCTGAGTTCCACTAGCTTCTACAGGCTTTTTTTTCCTGGCTTCACTAAAATTGCTATACTGCTCTATGAAATTACTAAAGGTAGCCGAAGAGGCTTCTCAGAACCTGAAATAGACTGTTGTCAGCTCCAGCCCTGGCTCTGCCAGATGTGACCAGAGCTTTTCACCTGTTTGTGAATGAAGCCAGGGCATTGCAAAAGGGGATTTGATTCAACACTTAGGCCCCCATGGCTGCCCAGTGGCCTACCTAGGAAATTGGACCAGGTAGCCACTGGCTAACCTGCCGAAGAATCATCCCAGCCACTGCCTTGTTGGTAAAGAATGGAAGCAAAATAAGACTGGCCCAACCCTTGACAATTACCACTCCCCATGACATCAAGGGAGTTCACAAAAGTCCACCGGACAGGTGGATCTCATATACCAGGCTCAAGCATTACCAATCATTGTTGCTAAACAATCCCCAAGTGTTCTTCATTTCCAGCACAGCTTCAAACGCCACTGCCCTGATGCATGCGCCTGACTTGGACTGTCCCTTGACACATGGCTGCTTGCAGGGTCTACAAGCCCACCAGATTTGATCCCATCTGACTGATTATCATGGCCTGAAACAGACCTCACCACATATACGGATGGGAGCAGCTTCATAGAAGAGGGAACCAGGTATGTGGGCAGTGGTGGACTAAAGCATAAATTATAGGCTTCTCCTCTCCCAAGTGGACATCAGCTCAAAAAGTAGAATTGGTTGCACTTCCAAGGGCACTCCAACTGGTGAAAGAGAAAGTAGCCATATACTGATAGCCACTATGTGTTTGACACAGCCCATGTCCATGAGCAATATGACAAGAAAGAAGACTGCTAATGGCAAAAGGAAAGGCTATTAAAAACAAACAAGAAATTTTATACCTCTTAGCTGCTTTATGGCTACCAAAGGAACTACATATCTTACATTGTCTGGAACACCAAATAGACTAACATTGGAGGCTATGCAAAACTGCAGAGCTGACCTAGGGGCTTGAGAGGCAGCCAGACAGCCACTATCTGATTTGCCAATAGCTCTCCCACACCCAGTTTTACCAGGAAAGCCAACCTACTCAGGAGAAGATGATGAAATCTACATCAAGTGATGTCTACATCAGATGATGATTCCTACAACAGGTTGATGTCTCTTCCAGATGGAAGATGGAAGAAAAATACTGCCAAAAATTCTGGGACAAACTTTGATTAAACAACTTTGTAACAGTACCCATTTAGTGGTCAATAAAACTCCATAGAAGAGTTGTTAGTACTTTTGGAACACAACCTGCTCCTGGGTTACCCAGCAACTTATGATGTCATCATGTGTCACCAGCCAGGTGGCCGCACCTGGAAGGCGTGGTTACCTTGCCCCTTAAAGGGCCAATCCTGACACATGGTCTCTCTCTTACTCTCTTACTCTCCTACTCTCCTCTCTTACTTTCTCTCTCTCTCTCTCTCTCTCTCTCTCTCTCTCTCTCTCTCTCACACACACACACAGCCCCTTCCCTTTTCTCTCTCTCTCTTCATATCCTGCTCCGTGCGTTGGCTAGGATAGGGCTCTCCTAGCAAAGCTAGGAACCCTTTCGGACTCCGGACAGGATGGTTACGACCGATTTTCTCTGCTCTATGCCCCAAAATGGAACCCCAGCGTAAAGCATCAGCTTGCTCCAGTGTGTGGACCCTCTGGGGCCATGGTTGCACAGCCATGCTGCTTGGTCATCCCTGATTTCCCAGGCTGCTTCCGCTACCCAGGCTTGGGTCCCTGTCCTGCGGCTGGTGCCCATGCTCCAATCCAGCACGGAGGCCGGGGCTCTCTCGCAGCTATGCAGGTCCAGCTCCCGCCACAGTGGCTCCAGAGGTGAAGGCCAGCCCCGCCACGGCTTGGATCTCTGTGCTGTCTGCAGCAGCACTGTTTGGTAAGAGGGTAGGCTCTCTACCCGGGTTCCCTGGTGGGGAGGCTAGCCAAAAGGGACCGTGTGAGGCAATGAACCTACAAGAAGCCACTGAGGTAGTTTTCTTTTGGATATTTACTTGCTGCTGGGCATGTGGCCTGTGTTAGTTATAAAAAGCATGAGGCTGGTCAACCGATATTCTCTGCAAGAGGTTTATTAGGAGGGTATGGAGGGAGGGCAGAGCAGGACATGAAGAGAGAGAGAGAAAAGGGAAGGGGCACCGAGAGAGAGAGAGAGAGAGAGAGAGAGAGAGAGAGAGAGAGAGAGAGAGAATAAGAGAGGAGAGTAGAAGAGTAAGAGAGTAAGAGAGAGACCATGTGTCGGGGTTGGTCCTTTAAGGGGCAAGGTAACTATGCCTTCCAGGTGCGGCCACCTGGCTGGTGACACATGACATCATAAGTTGCTGGGTAACCCAGGAGCAGGTTGTGTTCCAAAATACTAACAAGAGTCAATAGAACTCATATTTTCTAATTTTTGTATTCCAACCCTAGTTAAAAAAAAAAAAATACTGCACATTACCTCCTGATGTTACTCCTCTCAACAAATTAGCCCTGCACTGAAGGTCATGAGAAACAAAAGACGAAAAGGAACTGCCCCTGGAGTGTTTTGGGAAACAACTTCACCAAGGTAAAGCCTGAAAAATTTGTATCCAAATATTTTAGTTTTTATAGATACCTTTTCAGGATGGGTTAAAGCACTTCCTATCAAGGAGGAGACTCTTCAAACTGTAAGTAAAAAACTCATTAAAGAAATCATTCCTCAAATTGGAACACCTACAGTTTTGGGATCAGACAATAGACAAGCCTTTCTCTCACAGGTTAGTCAGAGCTTAGCTAAGGCCTTGGAGATAAATTGGAAACTACATTGTGCATATAATCTCCAGAGTTCAGGGCAGGAAGAAAGGCTGAATCAGATGTTAAAGGAGACATTGACTATATTAACCATAGAAACTGGCTATGACCAGGTATCTCTCTTCCCCTTTGCCCTTTTGAGAGTTGGAAGTATACCCTACATTAATGGGGGTCACTCCATATAAAATCATGTTTGAGAGCCTGTCTCCCATTATTTCTAACACAAAAGTAGACCTACTAGCTGATTTCTCTATTCATGTCATTCTTAAACTAATCCAGGCACATTAGTGTGTGCAAACTGGATTATATGCTTACATCCGACACCTCTGCAAACTGCCTCCTGTCATGCCCCATCAATTCCAATGTAGTTTCCAGATCTCCCCAGAGATATAATCCTGGTTAAGAGACATCAAAGAGATTCTTCAACTCCTTGCTGGAAAGTACCCTACATCGTGATTCTGACTATACCCACTGAGGGTATAGTGGGTGTGTATGTGATTCTGACTACACCCACTGCACAAGCCCTTGCAGGCTTGTGCTACCTATGAAATACCAGAACCCCGACTATTACATGGCTCTCCTTTGGTGAACTGCAGCCATTTAAAACCTTTAAATTGGTTCGCCCACAGGACTCTGTATCTTGTCTTGTCCTTTTTTTTTTTTTTTTTTTTTTTCTTTTTAGGGGACTTAGAAGAAAATGGAATTTGCTTCAGGTCTTAACAATTCTCTCCTCACTGCTTCTTCATATTCAGGCATATGTCATAGTTCCAACACCCATCTGACACATTCTTCCAGTTTCCTAAGGATGACAAAGGACTATTTTCCAGCCATCCTTTGGTGTACCTGGTTCACATGCACCTCTGCCCTTACCCCTACCTTGCTGCTGCACACTTTACAGTCAATGGCTGCAGTTATGCATACTTATTCATGTAGTACCCCAGGTCACCCATTATGAAGGAACAACAGAATGAGCCCACATGGGGCTCTATCCCACTCACACCCTCAGCAGGACATGATCCAAGTGCCAGTGTTAATTGGAATAGCATTGCAGGCTCAGCATCTGTAGAAACTGCTGTTCTGGTGATGTAAGAGAACTTTCATCAATGGAATGAACAATTTGGGCTTGGTACATTCACCACCTTTCTAGAATAACCAGTAAATTTCTTGGCAGAAGTGGTGCTACGAAACAAATGGGACCTAAAATTGCTATTTCTCAAGGAGGGTGTTCATGGCTTTTAGGTGAACAATGTCACTTCTATGTTGATCATTCTGGTGTGATTAGAAACTCCTTGGTAGAAGTTAAAACCAACCTCCTTAAGAGGGAACAGGAGAGGTAACAGTCAAACAATTGGCATGAAAGTTCATTCAGTTGGTCCCATTGGTTAACATCTTTAGTTATTATTCTCATTGGTCCCCTGTGTATGTTACTGATAGCCTAAATCTGTAGACCTTGAATCATTAATGTCCTTGGCAAGAAAAGAGATATCTGCTGTCAAACTTACGGTTCTAAGAACTCACTATAATCCTATAGTTCTAAAGAAGGTACAGAGTCAAGGACTTGATTCCAGTTTTCACTTCAAGGACAACTTAAACTTTTTACGTAACTATAGCTCCTCCTTTGAGACCTACTTTGGTAATTAGCATAACTTTAGCTTCTCTGTTAACACCTGCTTTGTCTTTAGCATATCAGAAGTCATTCTTCCTCTCTGTCTCCATTTTGATCATAAAGTGAAAGTAAGTATAAGTTATCAGGACATACTAGCCTGAGACACAGGCACAATTCAGTAGTTCAATACTTGCTGCATAGAATAAAACAATAAATGATAAATGCATGTTTTCTTTGAGTTAAAGATAAATATATGTCCTGTTAGAGTTAAGACTGCAACATCCTGAATGAGATTTAAACATCTTCCCTAGAGTCTGCCTGAGTATTTAGCTTCTTTAAGTCTGCAGATTTTAATATGTTTACCCTGTATTATCTGGCTAATCTCCACTTATAAGTGTCTGTCTTTCTGTTTCTGGGTTAACTCACTCAGAATAATCTTTTCTAGATCCCACCATTTGTCTGAAAATTTCATGTTTTCCTTGTTTTGAATCGCTGAGTAGTATTCCATTGTGTAAATGTGCCACAATTTCTGTATTCATTCCTCCACTGAGGGACATCTAAGTTGTTTCCACATTCTTGCCGTGGACTAGGGGAAGGAAATGGAGTTGAAAGAGGAAGGGAGAGTGGGAGTAGGAACAGTTGACAGAGAAGGCTTCAATCAAAATATATAATGAATAAATTATAAAAAATAAATAAATACTTTTAAAAAGACTGTAGCATACTGGTATGCTCCTTACTCCTGGAAAGCTGGAAAACCCTCCAAGAGCTCCCATACCCTAAATGCCAGCCAGTCAGTTTAAAGTGCCTTGTCTAGCTACCTAAAGTCAATGAACATGAAGCAAAAATTAATTCTTCTCATTTGGATAAACACAGTGTAAAAAAAAAAAAAAAAAAAAAAAAAAACAAAAACAAGACAAAAAAAGATTTTTTTTTTCTGCTTGTTTGTGGTTTATCCCTTTAAAATTTCACATTGAAAATGGTTCAGCACCACTGACTGTCTGGCTTCTGAGACTAGAGGTGGCCCTGGCTGGTGAGTTTTTGTTCAATATCTTTCAGTCTGAGTCTGGCATTTGAGTAGTGAGTTTGCGGCTGTTCCTGAATCCTATCAATAATAATATGATGCTTTATAACTTTATCAGATATTTTTACTCTTTTAAAACCTTACTCCATTCTATTTTGTTTATTTCCCTCTTGCCTCCTTAAAAAAAAACTAGCAGCAGCAGCAACAACAACAACAAAACAAACATTTTTTCTGTGTCCCTCTTCAAATCACTTCTAGTCTGTTAATCTCTTTACAATTACACTTTGTGGTTCCCTTTTGCTTTTCTGGTTTCTGCAGTCACTCCAGGTTGTTTTACATCTGAAGAGTTGAGCTAGGTGGCTCAGATGATAGAGAAAATGCAGCATTGGTGTTTTGGGGTAGAGTTACTTCTTTACTATAAATGTTTCTAGGTTCCTCAATTTGACTGAAAATATTGTGATTCCATTTTTACATGTGAAAAGCATTTCAAATACCTATGTAGCACATTTTTATTATTTATTAGTCAGCTGCAGAACAAGGTTCCTTCCATGTCTTAACCCATGTTTTATGTGACCATAACCATAGCAACTCTTAGAAAGGAAAGCATTTAACTGAGGCTTGATTACACTTTCAGAGATTTAGTCTATTCTTATTATGGCATGGAGCAAGGCAGCACACAGGCAGCACACAGGCAGACTTTATGAAGTCCCATTGGTCAATTGTTGACTTCAGTTCCTAAGCAAGTGAAGTCCTATTCAGAAAGTCTTCTTCTACTTCTATACCCTGTAGGGGACTGCCTTTATTTTCTTCTAGGTGTTTCAGTTTCCTTCTAGGTCTCGTATGTAGGTACTGGATGCGATTGGAGTTAATATTGTGATGGGTGGTAGATAGATACCCAGTTAAATTCTTCTACATTTGGACATCCAAATTTCCCAGCACCATCTGTTTAAGGTACAGTCTTTTCCCTCCGTATATTTTTGCCACCTTTTTAAACTAGTCAATGGCTATATTTACATGTACCCATGTTTGAGTCTTCTGTTTTGTTCCATTGATTTCAGGTATGCTTTTAAATCGGTACCATACAGAACACTTTAGTTTATCCTGAGGTCTGGAATGGTAATACTTTCAGTGCCAGCATTGCTTCTTTCCCCCTCAGGATTGCTGTGGCTCTTTGTGGTGATTTGAGGGTCTACATATATTTTGGGAGGTGTTTTTTGTTTTGTTTTTGTTTTTTTTTTGTTTTGTTTTTTTTTTTTTTTTTTTTTTTTTTTTTTTTTTTAGATTTCTTTATGTTGAACCACCCTTGCATGCCTGGGATGAAGCTTATTTAGTCATTGTGGATGATATCTTTGATGTGTTCTTGGATTCGATTTGCAAGTATTTTATTGAGTATTTTTGCATCAATGTTCATAAGCGAGATAGATCTGAAGTTTTCTATTTTTGTTGGGTTTTTGTGTGGTTTACATATCAAGGTGACAGTGGCTTCGTAAAATGAGTTTGGTAATGTTCCTTCTGTTTCTATTTTTGTGAAATAGTTTGAAGAGAATTGTAGTTAGCACTTCTTTGAAGGTCTGGTAGAATTCTTCTGAAACCATCTGGTCCAAGGCTCTTTTTGGAAGGGAGACTGTTGATGACTGCTTCAATTTTCTTGGGGGATATAGGGCTATTCAGTCTTTCTACCTGATCTTGACTTAATTTTGGTAGATGGAACCTATCAAGAAAATTGTTCATTTCTTTTAGATTTTCAAATTTTGTGGCATATAGACTTTTGTAGTACAATCTAATGATTGTTTGGATTTCCTCAGTGTCTGTAGTTATGTCCCCCTTTTCATTTATGATTTTGTTAATCTGGATAATTTCTCTTTATCTTTTAGTTAGTTTGGCTAAGGGTTTGTCTATCTGGTTAATTTTCTCAAAGAACCAAGTCTTGCTTTCATTTATTTTTTTGAATAGTTTTATTTGTTTCTAATTGATTGATTGTAGCCCTGAGTTTGATTATTTTCAGCTGTCTGCTCCTTTTGGGTGTATCTGCTTCTTATTTATTTTTTTTTCCTTTAGCTTTCAGTTGGGCCATTAAGTTGCTTGTATGTGATGTTACAAATTTCTTCCTGAAGGTACTGGGTGCTATAAATTTTCCTCTGAGCACTGCTTTCATTGTGTCCCATAAGTGGGCATGCTGTGCCTTCATTTTCATTGAATTCTAGAATGTCTTTAATTTCTTTATTTCTTCTTTAACCCATCTGTCATTGAATATCAAGTTGTTAAGTTTCCATGTGTGTGTTGGCGTTTTACTATTTCCATTCTTGTTGAGTTCCAGCTTCAGTCCATGCTGGCCAGATAAAATACAGGGGATTATTTCAATCTTCTTATATCTGTTGAGGCTTACTTTGTGACCAACTATATGGTCTGTTTTGGAGAAGGTTCCATGAAGTGCTGAAAAGAAGGTATACTCTTTTGAGTTTGGGTGAAAAGTTCTGTAGACATCTATTAAATCCATTTGAATTAGGGCCTCTCTAAGTGCCTTTATTCCCCTATTTGGATTCTGTCTAGACGCTCTGTCCTTTGATGAGAATGGGTTGTTGAAGACTCCCACTATTAAAGTGTTGGGATTGATGTGTGATTTAAGCTTTGATAATGTTTCATTTACGAATGTAGGTACTCTTGTATTTGGGGCATAGATGTTCAGAATTGTGATGTCCTCTTGGTGGATTTTTCCTTTGATGAGAATGTAGTACCCCTCCTCATCTTTTTTGATTAATTTTGGTTGAAAGACTATTTTGTTAGATATTAGGATAGCTACCCCAGCTTGTTTTATGGATCTATTTGCTTGAAACCATTTTTCTAGCCCTTCACTCTGAGGTACTGTTTATCTTTGTTGCAGAGGTGCGTTTCTTGGCTGTAGCAGAATGTTGGATCTTGTTTCCATACCCATTTCGTTAGTCTGTGTCTTTTTATTGGAGAATTGAGTCCATTGATTTGATAGATAATTGTGACCAATGAATGTTAGTTCTTTTTATTGTGTAGTTGGTGGTCTTACTGTGATTCATTGCTTTTTTTCTTTTAATTTTTGTAGGGAAATTATCTGTATCCTATGTTTTGTTGGGTATAGCTGTTTTTGTTGGATTGGAATTTTCTTCTAGTATCTTCTGTACAGCTGGTTTACTGTTCATATATTGCTTAAATTTAGTTTTGTCATATTATATTTTGTTTTTTCCATCTGTGTTGATTCAAAACTTTGCTAGGTATAGTAGTCTGGGTTGGCATCTGTGATCCCTTAAAGTCTGTATGACATCTGCCCAGGCCCTTCCGGCTTTCATAGTTTCTGATAAGAAGTCTTCTGTGAGTCTGATAGTTGTACCTTCATATGTTACCTGAGCTTTTTCCCTTGCTGCTTTTAATAACTTTTCTTTGTTCTGATGATTTAGTCTTTTGTCTATAATGCGATATGAGGAGTTTCTTTTCTGGTCTAGTCTACTTGGTGTTCTGTAGGCCTCTTGTATGTTTATGGACATCTCTTTCTTTAAGTTGGGAATTTTTTCTTCTTTTATTTTCTTGAAGACATGTTCTAGGCCTTGGAACCTGGAATCTTCTTTTTCATCAATTCCTATTATTCTTAGATTTTGCCTTTTCATGGCATCTTTGATTTCTTGGAGGTTTTGTGTTTGAGACTTTTCCAATTTTACTTTTTCTTTGAGAGAAATATCAATTTTTGCAAGTGTATCTTCAGCACCAGAGATTCTTTCTTCCATTTCTTGTATTCTGTTGGTGAGGCTTACCTTTGTTGTTCCTGATCTTTTTTGTAGGTTCTCCAGCTCCAGATTTTTCTCTGTGTTTTCTTTATTGATTCTAAATTTATTTTTATACCTTGTACCATTTCCTTCATGTGTTTGAATGTAGATTACTGTTTCTTTATTATGGTCTCTATTCTTTTGTACATTTCTTCTCTATATGTCACTAATTGTGCCTCAACCTGTGTCTCTTATTTATTTGGCTATATTTGCCTGTGTTTCTGTGAGAGCTTTGTTCATTTCCTCTTTTGCTTCCATCTGTATGACAATTTCTTTGAGAGATTTGTTTGTGTCCTTTTTATGTGTCTCTAATAATTGGATAAGCATATCTTTAAAGTAATTTTCCTGTGTTTCCGATGAATTGGAGTATCTATTGATTTTGGGGTTTGCTGGTGAAGCCATGATTTTCTGATTTTTATTGGATGTGCTCTTTTCCCGACCTCTGGCCATATGCTTATCTGTAACCTTCACTGTTTGTTCCTGGATTCTGCAGTTCAGACTGGTACTGTCTTTCTCTGGTGTCTGGAGAATTCTTCAGGAAGACAAGAAAGGTCCAGTGGTTTCAGCATGTCCGTTAGTGTTTCAGCTCTACCTGTGGGAGGAAAGTCTGCTCACAGAGAAGGACAAATAGGAGCAAGTATGTGTGTGTGGAAGTGTGCCTTGAGGGACAGGGTGCTAGAGAATATAGAAGCCTTCAGTGTTATGGTGGTGTACCTTGTAGGAACCGAAGGGATCACAGACACCAAAGGTATCAGTGTGGGAGCAAATTCCCTGAGTTTGTTAGGGGCCTGTAGGCTACTGTTATTTGTCTCTAACTGAGCTCCAAGAATTATTTACCTAAACTCCACTCGTAGACCTGCAGAGCAGGGGCTTCCGTGTCCTAAGAAACCCTCTGTTTCCCCCAGTGGATGTGTGGTGGGAGGGATCTGATTTCTGGCTGCTAGCTTAGAAGTACCCTGTATCTCTCTGTAGGCACATGAGGGCACACTGACTCTCTAGCAGGTCAAATTATAAAGTGCAGGGGTTCCTCCTATTCTCTACTGGCAGGTTTGGACCTGCTGAGTCAAATGTGGCAAGATGAGCTCTCTCAGCTTGGTGGTGCTGCAGCCGCTGAACTAGGAGTCCAGTTGTGGCTACAAAACTGGAATGTCCTGGTGCCTGCTGCGAAGTCCTGGGGAGCTACAACAGTGGTCCACAGAACTAGGTGGCCCAGTGCCTGGTGTACTTGGGGTGGTTTTGCAGGTCTGCTGGACTTTGGTGGTTGTACAGCTGACTATCTGCCACTGAGGGATTGGGAGGCCTATATAGTCACTGGCTGGGAGGCCCTTTGGAGTTGGTAGGGCTGCTCACAGACATGGGACCCAGAAAGGGTTGTACCTGGGATCTGGGAATTGGCAGGCAGGTATAGCTTGCTGCTACAGCTGAGGAGCTAGGAACCCTGCCTCTGCTGCCTTGGCCCCCAAGTTCTTGGTTCTCTGCTCAGCATCACTGATGCTGTAGGTCTGCTCCTCCAAGGAGGAGGAAGGCCCAAAAATGGAAGTTCCTCTCTCCCTTCCCAGAGAAGTCTGCAGCTGACCTGAATTTAGACATTATCAGCTCCTGTGATGTCCTCTCTCTTTCAGGAAGCCACAATGTTGATTTTCTGGCCTCAGTTGCCCCTCCATTCACCGATTTCTGGCTTTCAAATCCTCTGCCTCTCAAAAAATTATGTACTGATCACTGCCATCTTGGATCAAGCTTTTTTTAATAAAGTAGTCCCTTATAATATTATGAATGATTTTTTGTCTGTTATTATTATTTTTGACAGTAGTATCAGAGTCCCATGATCTTGTTCATCTTCTATAGAACCAACTCTAAAATTGCTTAACAACCCAATCAAAAAATGGGGTGTAGAGCTAAACAGAGAATTCTCTGTAAAAGAATATACAATGGCAGAAAAACTCATAAGGAGATGTTCAACATCCCTAGCCATCAGAGAGATGCAAATCAAAATGACCCTGAGATTTTTACCTTACACCTATCAGAATGGCTAAGATAAAAAACTCAAGAGACAACACATACTGGAGAGGTTGTGGAGAAAGGGGAACCATCCTCCATTGCTGGTGGGAATGTAAACTTGTACAACCACTTTGGAAGTCAATCTGATGCTTTCTCAGACAATTAGGAATAGTGCTACCTCAAGATCCAGCTATACCACTCCTAGGCATATATCCAAAAGATGTTCAAGTACACAACAAGGACATTTGCTCAACCATGTTTGTAGCAGCTTTATTCATAATAGCCAGAAACTGGAAACAACCCAGGTGTCCTTCAATGGAGGAATGGATACAGAAATTGTGGTACTTTTACATAATGAAATACTACTCAGCAATTAAAAACAAGGAAATCATGAATTTTGCAGCAAATAGTGGGATCTAGAAAAAAATCATTTTGAGTGAAATATCCCAGGAGCAGAAAGAGACACATGGTATATACTCACTTATAAGTAGGTACTAGACCTATAAGATAGGATAAACATACTAAAATATGTACACTTAAAGAAGTTAAGCAAGGAGATGGACATAGGAAGTAGGAAAAAACAAGTAACAGGACAGTAGCCTACCACAGAAGGTACCTGAAAGACTCTACCTAGCAGTGTATCAAAGCAGATGCTGAGACCCATATCCAAGCCTTTGGCACAGTGTAGGGAATCATATGAAGAAAGGAGGAATTAGTATAACCTATAGGGGACAAAGAGCCCCAAAAGGTCCAAATATATCTGGGCACATGGGTCTTCTCTGAGACTGTTTCTCCAACCAAGGACCATGTATGGATATAACCTACAACCCTTCCTCAGACATAGCCCATGGTAGCTCAGTATCCAAGTGGGTTCCCTAGTAAGGGGGACAGGAATTGTTTCTGACATGAAGTCAATGTCTGGCTCATTGAGCTTCCCCTTCCCCCCCTCCCCCAGAGGGAGGAGAAGCCTTGCTAGGCCACAGATAAGGACATTGCAACCATCCTGAAGAATTCAGATCTCTTCTTTTTTATTAAATTTTTATTTTTTATATTAATTACAGTTTATTCACTTTGTATCCCAGCTATAGCCCCCTCCCTCATTCCCTCTCAATCCCATCCTCTCTCTCTCATCTCCTCCCATACCTCTTTCCAAGTCCACTGATAGGGAAGGCCCTCCTCCCCTTTCATCTGACCCTAGCTTTTCAGTTCTCATCAGGAATGGCTGCACTGTCCTACTCTATAGCCTGGCAAAGCTGCTCCTCCACTCAGGGGGAGTTGATCAAAGAGCCAGCCACTGAGTTCATGTCCGAGACAGTCCCTGTTTCCCTTACTAGGGAACCCATTTGGATACTGAGCTGCCATGGGCTACATCTGAGCAAGGGTTCTAGGTTATTTTCTTGAATGGTCCGTGGTTGGAGTATCAGTCTCAGAAAAGACTACTGTGCCCAAATATTTTGGTTCTGTTGCTCTCCTTATGGAGCTCGTGTTTTCTCCCAGTCTTACTATCTCCCCCTTCTTTCCTAAGATTTGTAGCACTCTACCCAAAGTTTGGTTATAGGTCTCAGCATCTGCTTTGATAGACCACTGGGTAGAGTCTTTCAGAGGTCCGTTTTTAAAATGGGTAAATTTGTTAAGTAATTTTAATAGAAAAGAATATGTAACATAGCTTTCCATTTGATTAGTCTAAAATCCTTTGAGAATTTTGATAACTCTATAGAGCATCACTGGAGTATCTTTTACTCAGAGAATATTTTAATTAAATAAATTGTACTAGACAGGAACTTGGATGATTTCTCAGTGGTTAAAGTACCTTCCACCAAAGCATGATGGCAAGAGGTCACTTAAAGATTTTTGGAAATAATTTAAACTTAAGGTGGATATGAATGACTGTTTGCAATTCCAAGCCCCAAAAAGAGACAAAAGGAATCGCCACCCCACAATGACACTAGACTTTTGGCAAACTCTAGGTTTGATTGAAGGCACTTCATAATGTTCAGGAATGATTACAGACACCAATGTAAAGACTCCTCTTTCATATGCACACACTTGGATGTATAAAGGTATTCAAACAATACAGACGCACATCAGTAGCTATAGAAGAAATGAAACAAAATATCTAGTTTTGAACTTCTGAAGAAAGTAATACTTTTGTTTAATTTTGAAAGTAAATGCATTTTTTAGTGAAGCTTATTTTAAAAGAAGAAAGTTCATATAAGTACTGAATCTGATATACTGCATAAATATTTGGATGACAATAAAAACAGTAACTTATTTATCTCTAAAGCACTGAAATAAGCAAAGTAATGAAAAAATACTGATCAAAAATTGATATATTAACTAAAACAAACCATAAAATGTCCCTGATTCCCCAACATTGAGGAGTTGGTGAAAATCATAACTCATTAGTATAACTGAAATCTTTAGTTGTGGTTTCAAAATTCTCATCTTGATAAAACTTTATGACTTGAGTCAGTAGAATGAAGCCAGTTTGGGATAGAGGCAACCTGCTTAGGAATGACTTTTCTTGCCAGTCACATGACAACAAAGCTGTTTTTAAAACAGTGTTGTAAGACTACTGATGTGCTCTTTAAACCTTAATTACGCATAATAGGTACTCCGCAACTCGTTGCTTCAATCTTCTTCAAAAAAATGCACAGCTCCTGAAGTTGTTGACTAAGTTGGTATTTGAAATAATTATGTGTTATTTTCAGTTCAGTGATAGATGGTGTATTTTAAACACTCTTGAAGTTGATTTTTTAATGGGTAAATGTAATGATATAGCTTTCACATTATAAAGCTCTCCAAAACTCACAATATGCATAACACAAAATTTTAAAGACTCTACCCTATATTTTTAAAAACTTGGAAGAGAAACTGAAATTCAAATGAGAAGCAAAACATTTATTCAAGATTCTGGTTAACTAAAAAAAAAGTTGTGTACTTTTGGCAAGGCATTTGAACTATTTCAATGAATTAAGTAAGAAATGAAATAATATTGACTTATTTGTATATTAAAATTAGCATATGATTTGCAATTGTTTATTAAGCATATAAGAGAAATTAAAAATAAAATATGGAAACATGAATGATAAAAGAAACATCAACATATAGGAATTATTTTAGCTTTCATGAAAATATTAAGCAAGCCCACTTTAATATCATATTAAAGGTAATCTATTATTAAAGGCAAAAGTCACATCTCCATGGAGTAAATTGGAAATTGGGTAATATGTAAATGCCCACAATATTTATTATTGGTTGAATTAAGATAGACTACTAACTCTTATGTGCAAAACAGAGTCTTCATCATTTACCCTGTAAGGAAACATCAAGTACAACTGGATAAATAAAGCTTCCATTTCTAAGAATATTAAAGTTATTATAGAAAAAAATTCAAGCAAAGTATAATTTATATTAAAAAGAAAATATAAAGTTCTTTTCTAAAAAATATATATATATTTATCTTTTTATTTTTTATTTTTTATTAATTACAATTTATTCACTTTGTATCCCCCCATAAGCCCCTCCCTCCTCCCTTCCCAGCCCCACCTTCCCTGCCCCTTCTTCTCGCTGCAACCTCCCAAGTCCACTGATAGGGACCTCTCCTTCCTTCTGTTCTTAGTCTATCAGATCCCATCAGGAATGGCTCTTAATGAACTGGCTAAGATTGAAAAACTCAAAGTTTAAAATACTTTTCTTAAAAATGTTACAGTAATAATGATTAAAGGACTGTTTTCAATACACTGGTAAAAGTCTTGGAAGAGAAATATTTCATAGCTTGTACTTTGAGAAGAGTGTTAAAATAGGTTTATCATTAGCATTGATGGTGTTAGGTTACAGCATGCTTGTTCATAAATTAAAAATAAACTGATTGATTTTAGCATTACATTCAAAATAATAGACTATTTTAACACTTTCTTGTGTTTTTAAAATGAACTCAGTGTTTTCTAATATAAGACAGACACAGACAGATGGAGAGAGAGAATGAACTGAAATGAAAATGACTTGGGACAACATTTATTATGAGAGAGATCCTTTCATGCTGGACAGGAAGGAAAAGGAACAAGAGGAGGCCAGTGAAGATAAAGCATAAGGATGAGAAAGGTGAAAGAGAAGACACAAACTAGCAAGGAGAAGCTTATAACTGATGATATGTGGATAGATGAGGAGGATGACAGTAGCAAAGATAAGAAAAAGAAAACCAAGAAGATTAAGAAGAAAGACATTGATTAGGAAGAGTTGAAAAGGACTACAACAATGTAGATCAGAAAAGCTGCTGACATCACTGCTGATGAATATGATCAAATCTGCAATAGCCTGTCCAAATATGGGTAAGACCAGTCGATGGTCTAGGTGCTTGTAGTTTGCAACGTGTGTTTGAGATAATGGGGAACAACTTTCCAACTGGTTGGTAGCTGAAAACTGAAAGCCCAGGAACCACATGACTTTACTCACTAGTAGCTACTCAGTGAGACCTGTAGTTGTCAGTAGTTTCACTTTCTGTTTTTCTGGTATAGTGGCCAGACAGCTAGGATTCTGATTTGAGGTCTACCCTTATGACTAGCATAGCAGCTGACTTGGTATAAGGGTTGTTTTCACTGGAGTTGCTCATAGTTTCTAATCTGTTGGTAGGACTTAAGGAGTGTGACTTTGTTTCAGTGTTAGATGTTTGATACTGGGACAAGATTGGAACTGGTAGTCCTCAAATGTACTACTGAGTTTTGTTTGTTTGTTTTTGGATTGTGTTTCTGGGAGAGGTTGTTTGAGTTGATTTTTTATTTTGTTTTGTTTTGTTTTGTTTTTTGTTTGTTTGTTCGTTTTTTCCTGTTCTGTGCATGTCTCTCTAGAAGGTCATTTCAAATTCAGGGCACTGCAAGATAATTTTGAACTTTTTGAGAATTAAAAAAAAAAGAACAACTTCAGACTCTATGTCCTTTGTGTGTTCATCATAGACAGCCATGATGGGCTGATATCTCACTACCATAGACATGTCCCTGAATATCTCCTGAGATATGCTCAAGCATAGCAAAATCCTGAAAGTCATCAACAAAAGGGTCATGAAGAACCCTTGAGCTATCTGCTTAGTAAGCAGAAGAGAGAAGTACAAAAAAATTCAATGAGGCATTCTCCAACACTTTAAAGCTTGAAATCCATGAAGATTCCACTAGTGGTGGCACCTCGTTGAGCTCTAACACACCTTTCAGTGTGGGGATGAGATGTCTTCCTTTCAGAACATATATGTCTTGCCCAAAGGAGTTACAAAAGTCCATGTACTCTATCACTGCTCAGAGCCAAGAGCAGGTGGTCAATTCTGCCTTTGTGGAGCAGGTACAGAATCTGGGTTTTGCTGTGGTGTATGTGAGTGAGTTAGTTGAGTTTGTTGGAAAGAGTCTGGTCTCAGTGGCAAAGAGGGTTTGGACCTACCAGGAGATAAGGAAGGAAAAAGGAAAATTGAGGAGAGTAAGGCAAAGTTTGAGGATCTCTGCAGTCTCATGAAGGAAAGCTTGGATAAAAAGGTTAGTAGGCTTACACTTGAAACCCTGAAGTAAAGCCACCTTCCTGAAAAATTGGATTGCAGAGTAGCTCTGGTTAGTTGTCTGCCACTGTTAAAAAACTAAAATTACAGTTTCTAAAAGGCTTGTGTCTTCCACTCCCTGTTCTCTGACAAGCACCTATGACTGGACAGCCAATGTGGAGTAGATCATGGAGGCCCAGGCACTTCAAGACAACTCTATAACAGGCTACATAATTTCCAAACAACAACAACAGCAGAAAACAAACAGACAACCAAAAACCTTATACATCAATCTTGTCCTACCCTATTGTGGAGATCCTGCAGCAGAAACTTTAAGTGGACAAAAACAGCAAAGGTCAAGGACCTTGTGGTAGTACAGTTTGAAATTATTCTGGTATCCTCTAGTTTCTACTTTGAGAATTCCGAAACTCACTCCAACTGCATTTACAATATGATCAAACTAGGCGTAGGTCACTTAGGAGGCTTGAGATACAGGTGACAAGTAATGAAGCTTTCTGGGCTCTTGAACACACTTAATGCCATTTGGCTCGAATATCATATATTTACTTAGTCGTCAATGAAGGTAAGATGATAGGAGAGGACCTCAGTACTGTTGTTTCTGATGAGATTCCCCCACATGAAAGTGATGATGGTGCCTAGTGCATGGATGAAATACATTAGAGATGACCCTGGGAAACCCATATCCTCTATAGTTTCCCTGTGGTTCCAGCAGCAGCACACTGGGTTGCTTTTGACTCACCTTGATCTCCCCTCATATTTAAACAATCTCTTTTATTTTGTTCTTGTGCCTTAAAGAAGGAAAATACGCTTCCTCAGGAAAGAAGGATTTGGCACTGTGTTTTTTTTTTCTGTTATTGTTATGCAAAGTAAAGAAGATGCATTTTTTATAAAGAAAAATAATGGCAGGTTATCTTTTTAATTTTATGTTTAAATTTTCCTTTATTTTTGACAGTATAACTTAATTATACTGTCTTCCCCTTTCCATTTTATATATCCCTCCTTGCTTTTTTTCAAATTCAATAGACTCTTTTATTAATTATTACTTCATGCATATATATTATTATAACATACTCAGTCCATATAATGTTACTTATATATATGTTTTCAGGCTTATCATTTGCTATTGGATAAACAATTAGCATGATCTTCCCTGGTAAAAATTGTTTTCTTAATGAAATCTTAGGCCATGAAACACCAAGAAGAAGAGGCAAAGGAAAAAATGCTTAGAAAGAAATAAGTAAGAAGCTCACCACAGAAAAAAGACCTAAAGTCATCTGTAAAAATCAGCTATTTAGTGATCACATACACGAATGATGTACACTATATTCAATATGAATAGGGATTCATAAGAGATGAACCATATAACAGAGATGTGCTCACAAAGACAGGCCAAGTGAGGAGGCAGAGAGTAGCTGGCTGAGATAAAGACAAGAGGACAAACAAAAACTGATGGCACCCTGGACTTGGAGTTTTGCAGAATTCTGTGAAGATGTATTCCTGTTTTTGGAATTAGTGCATGCTTTGTTTGTCATGACAGCTCTTCCGAGCCAGTAGAGTAACGACGATTTCTGTTGCACCTTGTTTCCCTGAGATATCTAGTGCTGGGAATGTATGCTGTGGAAGGCATTGTTTGTATCTTGTGAACTACAAGATGCTTCAGTAGTCTCAATGAAAAGTAATCATAGTGCACAGTGCCAATTCTCCTGGAAAAGTGTTATGATGTATCAGAAGGTGTAATGAACTCATGCTTTCTAGAGGGAATATACAGCCCATAAGTTTATGTATAAGAAAAAAAATCATGCACTATTTATTATATTGATAAAAGTATTGGAAATGTGAGTGAAAAGACCAAAATTTATCTCTGTTTTTAAAGACCCATTTTGTAATTCTTTGAGCAAATTATGTTTTAATTACAGGAAGTGATTAATTTTAACAAAATGTCAAATAAAATTTTATTGCTAATTTCTTTTTAATTAAGTTGCAGAAACAACCCTGTGTGTAAAGCACACTTCAGGATCTGATTAAAGCATTAGTCACGTATTGCTGTAGGCATTAGCCATAGAATATGCATCTATTGATGCCTTAAGAGTTAACCACACTTACAGAACTTGGTAACCAATAGAAAAATAATGTACCTCAGTATAAATGCCAATGTTATGAAAAATGTCTTGCAGCATTTAACATGTATTATTTTAATATTCACTACTATATATTATACAGACTGTGTGGCTTCAAGTTGACTTACAACTAGCAGTGGATTCTGTGCTTTTTAAATTAAATTTAAATTTTCTCCTATGCAAGCATAGCAGAGTATCATTAATAGTGTCAGGAGTTAGCTCTATCCCATGGGTGGTTCTCAGGTTCAGCCAGGCATTCATTGGACATTCCCTCAGTCTCTGCTCTATCTTTGTCCCTGCACATCTTGTAGGCAGGGCATATTTTGGGCCAAAGTTTTTGTGGTAGGCTGGTATTCCCCTCCCTCCACTAGGCATCCTGTCTAGTTAAAGGTTGTCCTCCTCAGTCTCCATCACCCCTGCTACTTGAAATCTAGCCCCCACATCCTCCCCATATCCTACCCTGTCCTAGGTCTCCAACTTGTCACAGAGATGCTCATGCCCACAGTTAGTCTTCTCTCTGCACCCTCTCCCAACTCTTTCCCTTTCTCAAGTCTGATCTCCACCCTCGTTTCTCTCTTCAAATGATCACCTACCATTTTCCTTTCCTTCATCCTAGTTGGCTGTCTATTCTGTTTCCCCTTCTGAGTATGAATTAAGCATCCTCCCTTGGGTCCTCTTTGTTACTGAGCTTCGTTTTGGTCTATGAATTGTAGAATCCTGTTTGGCTCATATACACTTACAAGTGTGTCTTTCTGTGTCTGGGTTACTTTACTCAGGATAGCACTTTCCAATTCCAATGCAAATTTCATGATTTCCTTGTTTTTAATAGGGGAGTAGTACTGAATTGTGAAATCTAGCACAATATATCTATTCTTCTGTTGAGAGACATCTGGGTTGTTTCCAGTTTCTGGCTATTATTAACATAGTTGAGCAAATGTCCTTGTTGAAGAGTGGAGCATCTTTTGGGTACATGCACAAGAGTGGTATAATTCGGTCTTGAGGTAGAGCTATTGCAAATTTTCTGAGAAACCTCCAAATTGATTTCTAAAGTGGTTGTACAAGTTTGCACTCCCACAGGCAATTAAAGAGTATTCTGCTTTCTCAACATCCTCAGCAGCATGTTCTGTTATTTAAGGTTTTTATCTTAGCCATTCTAATGGGTGTAAGATAGCATCACAGTCATTTTGATTTGTATTTCTCTGATGATCAAGGACATTGAGCATTTCTTTAAGTGCTTCTTGGCCGTTCGAGAGTCCTCTGTTGAGAATTCTCTGTTTAGCTCTGTACCCCATTTTATTATTATTTTATTATTAATTACAGTTTATTCACTTTGTATCCCAACTATAGCCCTCTCCTTCATTTTCTCCCAATCCCACCCTTCCTCCCTCATCTACTCCCATACCCCTATCCAAGTCAACTGATAGAGGAGGTCCTCTTCCATCTGACCCTAGCTTATCAGGTCTCATCAGGTCAGGCTACATTGTCTTCCTCTGAGGCCTGATAAGGCTGCTCCCGACTCAGGAGGAGGTAATCAAAGACCAGCCACTGAGTTCACGTTCAGAGACAGTCCCTGTTCCACTTACTAGGGAACCCACTTGAAGACTGAGCTGTTATGGGCTATATCTGAGCAGGGGTTCTAGGTTATCTCCATGCATGGTCTTTGGTTGGAGTATCAGTCACAGAAAAGACCACTGGGCCCAGATATTTTTGTTCTGTTGCTCTTGTTGTGGAGCTTCTGTTCCTACCAGGTCTTTCTATCTCCCTCTTCTTTCATAAGATTCCCTGTCCTCTGCCCAAAGTTTGGCTGAGTCTCAGCATCTGCTTTGATATCATGCTGGGTAGAGTCTTTAAAGTTGGATTATTTCCTGATGTGATCTGATAGAGTAAGATCAGAAGGAAGGAGAGGAGGACCTCCCCTATCAGTGGACTTGGGGAGGGCCATGCATGAAGAAGGGGGAGAGAGGATGGGACTGGGAGGGGAGGAGGGAGGGCCTTATGGGGGGATACAAAGTGAATAAACTGTAATTAATAAAAATAAATAAAATTTAAAAAGTTGGATTATTTTGTTTGTTGGTGTTTAATATCTTGAGGTCTTTATATATTTTGGATATTAGCCCTATGTTGGAGATAGGGTTGGCTAACATTGCTGTCCTCTGAGATGCTCCATCCAGCAGGAGATTGAAACAGATGCTGGGACTCAGAGCCAAACATTAAACGGAGCGCAGTGAGTCTTATGAAGAGTTAGAAGAATACAAGGACCCAGAGAAGACAAGATCTCCACACAAAAAAACAATAGATCCCAGTAGCCCAGGAGGCAGGGGTTATAGAGACTGATCCACCAATCATAGGCCATGCATGGATTCGACCTAAACCCACTACACACATGTAGTTGATAGGCTGCTTGGTCTCATGTGGGTCCCCTAGAAAAGGAGGAAGGGGCTGTCTCTGGCATGGACTGTGTTACCTGATTTTCAACCACTACACTCTGGTGGGGCTACCTTGCCAGTCCACAGTGGGAGAAGATGTTCTCAATCCTGATTTGACATGATGTGCTACTGTGGATTGTTGTGGGAGGGTTCCCTTAACTGAGAATTAGGGGAGGGGGAATAGGGGCAGGAAGAGGGAAGGAGGGTGGGAGACTGGGTGGAGAGGAGAGAGGGGGCTATAATTGGGATATAAAGTAAATAAAAAATTGCCAAGATAAATAAAAATAGATAGATAGATAGACAGACAAATGAATTTCTCTGATTGCACAAACAATTCCAGCATATGTTACTGTAATCAATCTACCCTGTTATCAGCATCTTGTTTTAGTATTGCACACCTGTTACTTGTTGACATAACCCTGCAGTATGTCATTAACTAACATTTTTAAAAAAGTGTGTTGCTATTACTGTGCTCATTTCCTTTTCTGCTCCAGGCACTGATCCAAGATACAGTGTAAGTAATTGACATAATTTTTTCAGACTCTTTAAGGCTGAGGAAGTTTCTTACACTACCCTTGTTAATGAAAATTTGACAATATTAAGGGGAATTGATCAAGTACATTGTAGAATCCTTTTTAGGAATGAAAATGTATGTGTTTTTCCCCTTATTAGTTTTAGATACAAAGCTACTGTGAAAGGTAACTTTCAGGACCTCATAGAAGGGTGCATATAATCAACATGATATGAGTGCTGGCATTCACTGTTACTATCTTGTGAAAACACTTCTGTGAAGACATTTGATTCCATTGTGAACCCCAAAATTGTAAACTGTAAATCCCTCTTTCTTTGGTGTGACTGAGCTCCATTACACACCTTTAATTGAAGAATTTTCTGTTTATTGTAAACTGGTGATTATGGTGTGGTTCACCCAGCCCTAGCTCACACATTTAGTCCAAGAGGTTTCTGTACACAGGATTTAATAAAATTCTCCATAGTCAATTAATTAAAAAGTTTAAAAAAGAGTAGGAGCAAGCATCTTCCCTAGGGTCCTCCTTCTTTCTCAGCTTCTTTATGTGTACAGATTTTAGAATGTTTATCCTATATGATATGGCTAATATCCACTTATAAGTGAGTATGTACCATGTGTGTCTTTCTGCTTCTGGGATAGCTCACTCAGGATGATCTTTTCTAGTGCCATCCATTTGCCTGCAAACTTCATGGGCAAACTGTATATACACCAGAAATGGGAGAAGACAGGGACCAGGAGAGGAACCCTTCATGGAGGACTACTGAAGCATCTACCCAGCAGGGTGGCCAAGCAGATGCTGAGGGCTTTAGTCCTCAGGCCTCCATCTTTCCAAAGTAAACCCACTGTGGTTGTGCTAACCAAAGAGCCACACTCCATGAGTTCTAAAGCTGTTTTGCTGTTCCTCTTGCACAGGCCCCAATGTCTTAGTTGTTTGGAATTCTTTTTGGTTGGGTTAAGGCCTGATGGACTTCTTCCTGTCCACTTTGTTATGTCTGATGGTGCCATTTTTTTTTTCAGTTTATATTAGGATATACATGTTGCTGAGGTTTAGTGGGTATAACTTTTGTCATTTTTAGGAGTACAATTTCACAAAAAGCTCACTGATCCTCTGGCTCTTACAATCTTTCTACCTCAGTGACTATTGTAAAAGATGAGTACCTAAGATGAATTCATATCTTTAAAACCATAATAAATGGAAGCATCCAGTTTTTATTGGTAATTTGGTTTCCAAATGGATATTTAGAACACATTAAACTATAAGAACTACTGGAAGACAAGAATAATTATGAAAGCAGCTGTATTCATAATAGCCAGAAGCTGTGAAAAAACCTAGATGGCCCTCAACGAAGGAATGGATACAAAAAATTGTGGTACATTTATATAATGGAATACTAATCAGCTGTTAAAAAGGAAATCATGAAATTTGCAGGCAATGGTGGGAACTAGAAAAGATCGTCTTGAGTGAGGTAACCACAAAGCAGAAAGACACATTTAGTGTATACTCATTCATAAGTGGATATCAGCAATATAATGTAGGATAAACATACTAAAATCTATACTCCTAAAGAAGCTAAACAACAAAGAAGACCCTAGGGAAGATGCTCAATCCTCATTCAGAAGGACAAACGCAAAAGACATTGAAAGCAGGAGAAGACAGGGAACAGGACAGGAGCCTACCACAGAGGGCCTGTGAAAGACTCTACTGATTGAGAGCTGATAGGCTACAGTCAAATGGAAGGGGAGGCAGACCTCCCCTATCAGTGGACTTGGAGAGGGGCGTGGGAGGAGATAAGGGAGGTACGGTGGGATTGGGAGGGAATGAGGGAGGAGCCTACAGCTGGGATAAAAAGTGAATAAACTGTAATTAATAGAAAAACTAAAAATTAAAAAAAAAGACTACTGATTGAGGTATCGAAGCAGAGGCTGAGACTCATAGGCAAACTTTGGGCAGAATGCATGGAATTTTATGAAAAAAGAGGGAGATAAAACCTCCTGGAGGAGCAGGAGCTCAAAAAAGAGACAAATAGAGCCAAAACAAAAAACAAACAAACAAACAACAACAACAACAGAAAAGAAAAACCTGGGCCCTGCGATCCCTGCAAAGACTAATACCCCAGATAAGGACAATGCCTGGAGAAGACCTAAAACCCTGGCTCAAATGTATCCCAGAGACTCAGTATCCAACTTGGCTCCCTAGTAAGGGGAGCAGGGACTGTCTCTCCGACTACCTCCCCCTAAGGGGGAAGCTGCCTTACTAGGCCATAGAGGGAGACAATGTTAGCAGTCGTGATGAGACCTAACAAGCAAGGGTCAAAGAAAAGGGGAAGAAGACCTTCCCTATCAGTGGACTAGGAGAGGGGCATAGGGAGAGAAGGGGTAGGAAGGGTGGATTGGGGTAGAGACCAGTGAAGGGGCCAAAGCCAGGATACAAACTGAATAAATTGCAACAAATGATAATCATTTCAAAAAAACTGCAACTACTTGAGAAATTTTGTGCCGTATATCTTTTGTGAGAATTTAGTTTGGGTTATGCAAATTAATTTTAATAAATAAATTTGCATAAGTAATCATACACAAAAATGACCTCAGCTAATATATACATTTCTAATCCTGAAAAAAAATTTAAAATCCATTAAAATGGAGATTTTTCTTTAAGGATATAAATTGTAGATAACAGTAAAATATTTATTAGGTAATAAATACACGCCTTCAGAAACTTTAAGAAACGTGACAATAGTTCCTGGAAAATATTGTTGCAATCACATCATTAGATTAGATAGAATTGAAGATATTCAAAATATATGTTAGAAGTACTCATTATTTCAGGAAACAGACATAGATAATATTCTGATCATAAGATGGTAAGGAGGGTGTTAATATTAAAATATTAATGTAACTGAGACTCAGAAACCGAGCATTCATTTATATGAATACATCTAAGAATGAATCTACAATGTCCGTTGCAGTTCCAATGCTTATTTTTCCATAGTCCATAGGACAAATGTGTCTTTATATTTTGATCTTTAGACAATGCATATTTTCTTGATTTCCACAATGTATTTACTAATATTTAGATTGCTGTTTTACAGTAATTTGTTTTATTTCTTTTTATTTTTCATGGATTAGATTTTAATAGATAAAATAGGCAATTTTTGTCAGTAACATTATAATATTATAGAAAGTGAATAAACACAATTAGTCAAAAAAACATTTCATCTACTTAAATTTTCAAGGGTTTGTGCACATTGTTGACAAACTGACAGCAGCAATAACGAAGTAAAGAGTAAGTAGAAGCGAATGAATGGCTTGTTCAGGACCTCTCTCCAACAATGAGCATGATGAACACGATGGCTTGCATAGCAAGAAATTTCAAAAACATTTCGAGTTGTTCACACTCATATTATCCAGTTGATTAAAGCAATTTGCATAATTTAGAGGTAATTTCTTTCTGAAAGTCATGATAAAGTGCTCTGATTGCAATGTGCCAAGCTCTTCAAATGTGCAAGTTTCTCAAAGGATGCCTGCAAATGAGCACATACAAATAAGGTGATATCTAAACCTTCAATCGTTTTGAAATCTTACATTATTTTTTACATCCTTAATATTTTGCTCCTTGTATGCTTAAAAACACAAGACCTCCTGTAGCACAGTTATGGCTTAAATAATTGTTTTTACTTTTTATGCTGTTGTTTATATGTAGACTTGAACATGATCCTCAACGATCTCCAGAGCTTCCTATACACATTTTGTGTTATCTTGTTTGAAGTATGGGTTAGATTTTGGTTTAATAACTAATTTAAAATAAATGCAATATGGTGAAATGATGGCTTCTTTATTGCCTAATTATAGTAAATAAAAACATCTGCAATGAAATAATTCTTTTCTATTTCTTAAATGTCTGAAGCAAACTACATACTATGTTTAGCCATACAGAAAGATTCATAAATATTATTATTATTTATACAATTACTATTACACTTCCTACAAGCATCAATGGAATGATGAGTGTCATGTGGTTAGAAATGGGTACTTACCAGTTATAATTTCAGATGAAACAATATAATTATAGTAATCTTTTAAAAATACAATTATATTTACTCTTGCCATAGGCTACATTTTACTGCATTTAGTCCAAGGGAATTTTCCCAGAGAATGAGTTTGTCATTGACTCAAATAAAATTAGATAAGCATATCTTCAAAAACAATAGTCAGCATTTATGGCTCTCACGCATGGTAATTGTACCATGCTCTGTATCTGTAGAATAAGCCTTCACAGTACAACTTTATGTAACCAGCTTTTCTAAAGTTTTAAACTAATAGTTGGCAGTTAGAAAATAAGAATGAGAAGTGAATGAACTGGAGCCCAGATAATTTCTACTGAATATAAAAGGCTATCATATTGAAAGAACAGTAGTTCTAACGTAACATGTTCTAACATAATATAAACTACTAATATACATGTATTGAATATCATATTCTGATTATCCACTTGTAATAAATATGTTAATAAAGAGCATCATATCCCCCCTCCACTTCTTTGTAACTATGAAACCAAGTAGATTTTGGCTTATAAACAAAATGTGAAAAATATACAAGATGCTTAAATTGTTGTATTTTATGGTAAACATTTCTACTTTATGTAAATACAGCTCTATGTTTGTGTTACAGGGTAAAGAAAATCTTGTGGTTATCCTGTCCATATTTATTAACTTCTAACACAAGCTAGGTACTTGAAATTGACAAGAAGCAAAACTGTAATGTAATAGGGAATTTATAATCTAGAAATAAAATTCTGTGACTTTTTATTTTGTTTAAAGTAAATTTTTTTTAACATTCTTACCTCAGTTTCCCTTCCCTCTTCTTCTTCCAGTGTCTTCCCCTAACTTCTCTTTTCTCCTAACTCCTCCTCCATTTTTAAGTAAAGCTCTTATATTGTTTATTGTGTGGTGAATGCGTGGCATAATGGATTTGAACAAATGACATAATAGATCTGAGAAATTTTTTTACTTTTATTTTCAAATGTTGATTCTGTTTTCCTTCTGCTATGATGCAATTTAATCAAAAATTAATTCGTGGAGAATTTTAGAGAATGCATTTTGATCTTATTCCTCCCCAGTTTTTTCTTCTTTTTTTCCTCTTTATTTCCTTATTTGTTTATTTATTTATTTAAGTTTATTCACTTAGTATACTGGCTGTGGCCCCCTCCCTCATCTCCTCCTAGGTCCACCCTCCCTCCCTTTCCTCTCCCTATGCCCTTTCAATACACCCCTGATAGGGGTGGTGCTCCTCCCTTTCTATCTGACCATAGCCTATCAGATATCATCAGGGTTGGTTGCATCAGCTTCCTCTGTGGCCTGACAAGGCTGTACCCACCAGGGGGAGGTGGTCAAAGTCTTAGTCCTTCCCCAGTCCATTCCAAATCCTTAGGCGCTGCAATGTGGTGTCATTTAGAAATTTTAAATACAATCAGTTCCAACATGTTTTGTACATAATTATTTGAATGTGATTCTAAATACTGAACTATGGTGAACTAAAGACCAGGATCTACACATATCAGAAAACATATTCTACCTCTCTCAGAAGCCATCAGCTATCTAACCTCCTTAGTTAGGGGTGGAATTTTTTATTCAGAGGTATCACAATCAGAGCTTCTAAATTTTTATTTGTAAAACTTAGTATTTGTGGCTCCCTCTACTCCCCTACTCCAAACACAGATGTCCCAGATGTTCCTTCTGTTTCTAGCCTGGTGAGTACCTTTGGCCCCCCATTTTTGTTTTTCTGCAAATTGACAAATCTAGCCCGGGTTCAACAACTAGACCCTTGTTTAGTATGTCTTCTACCTGTGCTACAATCAGGTCTCAGGCTTCCACCAAGATCCTCCCTGAACCACCCACATGTTCTTTCTGGACTGCCAAAAATATCCTACTAGGTATCTGGATTTCCAATGCCCTTCTATGGAGTTTAGCTTGGTGAGAAGCCCTGATTTTCCCATGCAAACCTTTTCTGCAGCCCATCAGATTTTTCTGGGTACACATTGTTGTAGCCGGCTACCCTGGTACTTCTGCCCTCACTGCAAAGAGGCTCTAGCTTTGCAAAGATACTCCCTGTATATTCCATAAAGCATAGGACTCTCCCATGTCATATTCAACCTTTCTACCCAAACAGATCCGGCTCCATATTCCAGGCTTGAAACAAGAAACAAATCCTGTACATCAGCCCAGTCCTGTCTCTAAACTTGACTTCATTCTACCTAAGCAGTTTTCTTACATCCTCTAAGTGGGGATGCAAGTCATCCCCACACCTTTTCTTCATTCCCAACATACTCTGTTCAGAATTGTCAAAGAGAGTTCACATTCCCAGATTTCATTACAACAATACCAATAACATAAAGGTCAAATCACGGACCAGCACACACTGTTTTTGAGAGGGAAAGGATCTGAAACACCGAAGTTGGTGAGTGGAGGGGCAAATGAAGACAGAAAATTGACGTTGAGGCTTCCTGAAAGAGAGGGGACAACACAGGAGTGGAGAATATTTAGATTCAGGTCAGCCACAGACTTCTCTGGGAATGGAAAGGGGCACTTCCTATTTTGTGCCTCCCTCCTCCTTGGAGGAGCAGATCCACAGCACCAGTGACGGTGAGCACAGAACTCACTGCCTGGGGACCAAGACAGCAGAGGCGGACCTCCTAGCTCATCAGCCAGGGCTGCCAGCTATACCTGCCTACTGAGTCCCAGAACCAAGGTACAATCCTTCCCGGGTCCCAGGTCTTCAAGTGGCCCTGCTGAATCCACAGGGCCTCTCAACCAGTGACTGTACGGGCTGCTCAATCCCTCAGTGGCAGATAGTCAGCTGTACAGCCACCAAAGTCCAGCAAACCTGCAAAATCACCCAGGTATACCAGGCACTGGGCCACCTAGGTCTGTGGACCATTATTGTGACTTCCCAGGAATTCCCAGCAGGCACCTGGACATTCCAGTTCTTCAGCCGCAGTTCGATTCCTAGTTCAGCTGCTGCAGCACCACTGAGATGACAGAGCTCATCATCCTGCCACGTTTGACTCAGCAGGTCCAAACCTGACAGTAGAGAACAGGAGGAACCTATGTGCTTTACAACTTGACCTGCTAGAAAGTGAGTGTGCCCTCAAGTGCCTACAGAGCCCCAAATCCAAGGTACTTCTAAGACAGCAGCCAGATATCAGATATCAGCCAGATATCTAAGATAGCACCCACATATCCACTGCGGGAAACAGAGGGTTTCTTGGGACATTGAAGCCCCTGCTCTGCAAATCTACTAGTGGAGTTTAGACAAATAACTCCTGGAGTTCCATTAGAGACAATTACCAGTAGCCTGTAGGCCACTGACTTAATCAGAGACTTTGCACCCAAGGTCATCACCAGTGCTTGTGATACCTTCAGCATGTGTGACCCCTTCATTGCCTGCAAGGCGCCCCTCCCTCATACTGAAGGCCCCTACATTCTCTAGCACCCTGTCCCTCAAGGCACACTTCCATGCACACCACACACACACATGCTTGCCCGTTTTTGTCCTTCTGTCCCATGACTTTCATCTCACAGATACAGCTGAAACATCAACACACACCCTGAAACCATGGTACCTCTCTCATCTTCCTGAAGAATTCTCCAGACACCAGAGAAAGACAGTACCAGTATGAACTGCAGAATCCAGGAACAAACAGTGAAGGTTACAGATAAGCAAATGGCCAGAGGTCAGTGAAAAAACACATCCAACAAAAATCAGGAAATCATGGCTTCACCAGCAAACCCCAAAATCAATAGATACTCCAATTTATCAGAAACACAGGAAAATGACTTTAAAATATGCTCATGCAGTTACTAGAGGCACATAAAGAGGAAACAACAAATCTCTCAAAGAAATTTCCACACAGATGGAATCAAATAAAGAGGAAATGAACAAAGCTCTCAAAGAAACACAGGCAAATATAGCCAAACAAATAGAGGCACAATTAGTGGCATATAGAGAGGAAACAAACAAACAAAAAGATAGAGACCATCATAGAGAGAGAAATCCACATTCAAACAGATGAAGGAAATGGTGCAAGGCATAAAAACAGAATACGAATCAATAAAGAAATAAAAATACAGAGAAAACCCTGGAACTGGAGAACTTACAGAAAAGAGAAAAGATCAAGAACCACAAAGGTAAGCCTCACCAACAGAATATAGGAGATGGAAGAGAGAATCTCTGGTGCTGAAGATACACTTGCAGAAATTGGTACTTCTCTCAAAGAAAATGTAAAATCAGAAAAGTCCCAAATATAAAACATCCAAGAAAAAAAATACATTATGAAAAGATGAAATGTAAGAATAACAGGAATTGATGAAAAAGAAGATTCCAGGCTCCAAGGCCCAGAAAATATCTTCAAGAAAATCGTAAGAGAAAATTCTCCCAACTTAAAGAAAGAGATGTCCATAAACATACAAGAGGCCTACAGAACACCAAATAGACTAGACCAGAAAAGAAACTCCTCATGTCATGTCATAGGCAAAACACTAAAACTACAGCACAAAGTAAAGTTATTAAAAGCAGCAAGGGAAAAAGTTCAATTAACATATAAATGTAGACCTATCAGAATCACACCAGAGTACTCATCAGAAACTATGAAAGCCAGAAGGGCCTGGACAGATGTCATGCAGACTTTAAGGGACCACAGATGCCAACCCAGACTACTATATGCTGCAAAGCTTTCAATCAACATAGATTGAGAAAACAAAACATTCCATGACAAAACCAAATTTAAGCAATTTCTACATAGCAAACCAGCCCTACAGAAGATACTAGAAGGAAAACTCCAATCCAATGAAAACAACTATACCCAACAAAACTTAGGATACAGATAATTTTTCTACAGACATTAAAAGGAAACAAGCAATGGATCACTGTAAGACCACCAACTTCACAATAAAAGTAAGTAACTTTCATTGGTCACTATTATCTACTAACATCAACAGATTCAACTCTCCAATAAAAAGACACAGACTATCACAATGGGTGCAGAGACAGGATCCAACATTCTGCTGCATCGAAGAAACACACCTATGCAACAAAGATAAACACTACCTTAGAATAAAGGGCTGGAAAAATGTTTTTCAAGCAAATGGACCCAGAAATCAAGCTGGGGTAGCTATCTTAATACCTAATAAAATAGACTTTCAACCAAAATTAATCAAAAAAGATGAGGAGGGACACTACATTCTCATCAAAGGAAAAATCCAGCAAGAAGACATCTATGCTCCAAATACAAGAACGCCTACCTTCATAAATTAAACAATATTAAAACTTAAATCATACATCAATCCCAACACCTTAATAGTGGGAGACTTCAACACCCCACTCTGACCAAGGGACAAATCATCTAGACAGATTCCAAATAGGGAAATAAAGGCACTTACTGAGGCCCTAATTCAAATGGGCCTAATAGATGACTACAGAACTTTTCACCCAAACTCAAAAGAGTATACCTTCTTTTCAGGACCTCATGGAACCTTCTCAAAAACAGACCATATAGTTGGTCACAAAGTAAGCCTCAACAGATACACTAAGATTGAAATAAACCCCTGTATTTTATCTGTCCACCATGGACTAAAGCTAGACCTCAACAACAATGGAAATAGCAAAAATGCTACACATACCTGGAAACTGAACAACTTGCTACTCAATGACAATTGGGTTAAGGAAGAAAAAAAGAAATTATAGACTTCCTAGAATTCGTTGAAAATGAAGGTAAAACATACCCAAATTTATATGGGACGCAATGTAAGCAGTGCTCAGAGGAAAATTCATAGCACTAAGTGCCTTCAAGAAGAAATTTGTAAGATCTCATACAAACAACTTAATGGCCCAACTGAAAGCCCTAGAATAAAAGGAAGCAGATATACCCAAGAGGAGCAGACAGCTGGAAATAATCAAACTCAGGGCTGAAATCAACCAGTTAGAAACAAATAAATCTGTTCAAAGAGTCAATGAAACCGAGAGCTGGTTCTTTGAAACAAATCAAAAAGATTTTTTATTAACAGAGAGAAACTATCCAGATCAGCAAAATCAGAAATGAGAAAGGGAACATAACTACAGACACTGAGGAAATCCAAACAATCATTAGGTTGTACTGCAAAAGCCTATATGCCACAAAATTCAAAAAATCTAAGAGAAATGGACAATTTTCTTGATAGATTGCATCTACCAAAAATTAAGTCAAGATCAGGTAGAAATACTGAATAGCCCTATATCCCTCAAGGAAATTGAAGCAGTCATCAACAGTCTCCCTTCCAAAAACAGCACTGGGTCAGATGGTTTCAGCACAGATTTCTACCAGACCTTCAAACTAACTACAATTCTCTTCAAACTGTTCCACAAAATAGAAAAAGAAGGAATGTTACCAAACTCATTCTATGCAGCCAAAGTTACCTTAATAACTAAACCACACAAACACCCAACAAAAACAGAAGGAGAGAGACACACATGGTATATACTCATGCATATAGACCTATAAGATATGATAAACATAATGAAATATATACACCTAAAGAAGATAAACAAGAAAGAGGACATAGGGTAAGATGATCAACCCTCACTTAGAAAGACAAATGGGATGTGCATTGGACATAGGAGAAAACAAGTAACAGGCCAGGAGCCTACCACAGAGGGCCTCTGAAAGACTCTACCTAGCAGAGTATCAAAGGAGAAACTAAGACTCATAACCAAACCTTCGGCAGAGTGCAGGGAACAATATGAAAAAAGGGGCAGTTAGTATGACGTGGACAGAATAGGAGCTCCACAAGGACCAAATATATCTGGGCACAGGGGTCTTTTCTGAGACTGTTTCCCCAACCAAAGACCATGTATGGATATAACCTAGAACCCCTGCTTGGATGTAGCCTGTGGTAGCTCAGTAACCAATTGGTTTCCCATGGTAAGGTGAACAGGGACTACTTCTGACAGGAACTCAATGGCAGGCTCTTTGACATCCCCACACCCCAAGGGAGGAGCAGTCCTGCTAGGCCACAGAGGAGGACTTAGCAGCCAGTCCCAAAGATACCTGATAAAACAGGTCAGATGAAAGAGGAGGAGGTCCTCCCCAAGCACTGGACTTGGACAGGGGCAGGGAGGAGATGAGGGAGGGAGGGTGGGATTGGGAGGGAATGAGGGAGCAGATATAGCTGGGATACAGAGTTAATAAAATATAACTAATAATAAAAATAAAAATAAAAATTCTGTATTCAAAAAGGAATAAAAAAGAACTTCAGACCTACCTCTATTATAAACATCAATGCAAAAATACACAATAAGTGCTTGCAAACCGAATCCAAGAACACATAAAAGATATCATCCACAGTGACCAAGTAGGCTTCATCCCAGGCATGCAAGGCTGGTTCAATACATGGAAATCCATCAATGTAATCCAATATATAAACAAACTGAAGGAGAAAAGCCACATGATCATCTCCTTAGATTCTGGACAAGCATTTGACAAAATCCAACACCCATTCATGTTTAAAGTCTTGGAGAGATCAGGGATACAAGGCACATACCTAAACATGGTAAAGGCAATATACAGCAAGCCTATACCCAACATCAAACTCAATGGAGAGAAATTTAAATCAATCCCACTGAAATCAGGAACAAGACAAGGCTGCCCACTCTCTCCATATCTCTTCAACATAGTACTTGAAGTTCTAGCTGGATCAATTAGACAATTAAAGAAGATCAAGGAGATACAATTTGGAAAGGAAGAGGTTAAAGTGTCACTATTTGCAGATGATATGACAGTATACATGAGTGACCCCAAAAATTCAATCAGAGAACTCCTTCAGCTGATAAACACCTTCAGCAAAGTGGCTGGATACAGAATTAACCCAAAAAATCAGAAACCCTCCAGTATACCAAAGACAAAAGGGCCGAGAAAGAAATTAGGGAAACAACAACCTTCACAATAGCCCCTAATAACATAAAGTACCTTGGGGTGACTCTAACCAAGCTTTGAAAGACCTGTTAGAAAAAAATCTTCAAGTCTCTGAAGAAAGAAATTGAAGAAGATCTCAGAAGAAGGAAAGATCTCCTGTGCTTAATCTAGTGAAATTGGTTATTCTGCCAATACCAATCTACAGATTCAACGCAATTCCCATCAAATTACCAACACAATTCTTTACAGACCTTGAAAGAAAAATTCTCAACTTCATATGGAAAAAATAAAAACCCATAACCTCCAAAATATTCCTGTACAGATCATATGGAGGTATCTCCATCCCTGATCTCAAGCAGTACTACAAAGAAATAGTAATAAAAACTGCATGGTATTGGCATAAAAGAAGAAAGGTGGTTCAAGAAAAACCCACAAATAAATACACACCTATGAATACATAATTTTTGACCAAGAATTCAAAACCATTCAATGGAAAACATATTCAACAAATGGTGCTGGTCTAACTGGATGTCTACATACAGAAAAATATATATATTTATCACCCTGCACAAAACTAAAGTCCAAATGGATCAAAGACCTCAACATAAAACAAGACACACTAAATTGGTTACAAGTAAAAGTGTTGAAGAGCCTAGAACTCATTGGTATAGGTGGTAACTTCCTGAACAGAATACCAACAACACAGGTTCTAAGAGCAACAATCAATAAATGGGACCTCATGTATCTGGAAAGCTTCTATAAAGCAAAGGACACTGTCCTCAGAACAAAATGACAGCCTACAGACTGGGAAAGGATCGTCACCAACCCTATATCTGACAGAAGGCTGATACTGACAATATTTAAAGAACTAAAGATGTTAAAAAGCAATAAATCAAGTAATCCAATTAAAAATTGGGGTACGGAGCTAAATAGAGAATTCTCTGTAGCTAAATATAGAATGGCAGAGAAACACTTAAAGAGATGCTCAACATCTGTAGCCATCAGAGAGATGCAAATCAAAACGACCCTGAGATTTAACCTTACACCCATCAGAATAGCTAAGATCAAAAACTCTAGTGAGAACTCATGCTGGAGAGGTTGTGGAGAAAGGGGAACCCTCCTCCATTGCTGCTGGGAATGTAAACTTGTACAACCACTTTGGAAATCAATCTGGTGCTTTCTCAGACAATTAGAAATAGTGCTTCCTCCAGATCCAGCTATAGCACTCCTAGGCATATATCCAAATGTTGCTCAAGTACACAACAAGGACATTTGTTCAACCATGTTCATAGCAGCTTTATTCACAATAGCCATAAACCTGGAAACAACCCAGATGTTCATCAACTGAGGAATGGATACAGAAATTGTGGTATTTTAAACAATGGAATACTACTCAGCAATTAAAATCAAGAAAATCATGAAATTTGCTGGCAAATGGTGGGATCTATAAAAGATCATCTTGAGTGAGGTATCCCAGAAGCAGAAAGGTATATGGTATATACTCACTTATAAGTGGGTACTAATCCTATAAGATAAGAAAAACATACTAATACCTGTACACCTAAAGAAGATAAACAACAAAGAGGGCCCAAGTTAAGATGATCAGTCCTCACTTAGAAAAACAAATGGGGTGGACATTGGAAGTAGGAGAAAAAAATTAACAGGACAGGAGCCTACTGCAGAGGGCCTCTGAAAAACTTTCTCTAGCAGTGTATCAAAGCAGATACTGAGACTCATAACCAAACCTTTGGCAGAGTGCAGGGAATTATTTGAAAGAAGGGGAATTTAGTATGACCTGGAGAGTACAGGAGCTCCAAACAGACCAAACATATCTGGGCACAGGGATCTTTTATGAGTCTATTTCTCCAACCAAGGACCATGTATGGATATAACCTAGAACCCCTGCTCAGATGAAGCTCATGGTATCTCAGTATCCAAGTGGGTATCATAGTAAGGGGAATAGGGACTATTTCTGACATGAACTCAATGGCTGGCTTTTTTACCTCCCTCCCCCCCCGCAAGGGTGGAGCAGCCTTGCTAGGCCACAGAGGAGGACATTGCAGCTAGTCCTGAAGAAACCTGATAAGCTAGGATCAGACGCAAGGGAAAGGGAAGGAGGACCTCCCCTATCAGTGCACTTTGAAAGAGGCAGGTAGAAGGTGAAGGAGGGGACTAAGGCTGGGATACAAAGTAAATAATCTGTGATTAATATAAAAAATAAAAATTATTAAAAAAGGTCAAACCACTATCTTCTCTGTATAAGATATCAGTCCTATAGAAACGTTTGTCAATGAGAATTAGGCAAACACAAGACAACCAATTTTGAAGAACCATGATAAACATCAACAATATATCTATAACATTTAAAAACATATATATATATAAACAGTTTAAAAATTAAGAAGGGCTAAAGTATAATATAATAAATGCCTGAATGATGCACAGGAAAACAGAAACAAGAGACTGATAGAAAGGGGAAAGATAATCCAATACTTGAGAAGAGAATTCAATCATTGATAAAGAATAAAAAATAAATAAATAAATAAAGATGGGATTGAAAAGCCCAACAGACCATCAAGAAAACTCAAATGAAATCCTTTTTTTTTTGTTTTTTCTTTTTTTTTATTTTTTTTATCAGTTACATTTTATTAACTCTGTATCCCAGCCGTGTCCCGATCCCTTATTCCCTCCCAGTCCCTCCCGCCCTCCCTCATCTCCACCGTGCCCCTTTCCAAGTCCACTGATAGGGGGGACCTCCTCCCCATTCATCTGATCCTGTTTTATCAGGTATCTTCAGGACTGTCTGCAAAGCCCTCCTCTGTGGCCTAACAGGACTGCTCCTCCCTTCGGGGGTGGGGAGACCAAAGAGCCAGTCATTGAGTTCCTGTTAGAAATAGTCCCTGTTCCCTTCACTTTGGGAAACCAATTGGTTACTGAGCTACCACAGGCTACATCTGAGTGGAGGTTCTAGGTTATATCCATACATGGTCCTTGGTTGAATGTCAGTCTCAGAAAAGACCCTGTCCACAAGGACCAAATGAAATCCTTATAAGCAAAATTAATCAAGCCAGAGGTAGAGTTTCAGGTCTCAAAGATAAAAGAGAATCCACAATGAAATTCCATTAAAGATTGAGACATAAATGTGCACTCCTATGAACACCTATGTTTTTAAATAAAAAAATCCACAAATAAACATTTGGGGGAAAAGATAACATCTTCAGCAAATGATGCTGTTCAAATAGGATGGTGGCATGTAGAAGAATCCAAACAGATCCATACTGATGACCCTATAAAAACTCAAACTCTAAATGGATCAAAGACCTCAACATAGAACCGGATACACTGAGGCTGATAAAAGAGAAAGTAGAGAATGGCTTTGAAATCCTTCGCTCAGGGAACATTTTCTGAACAGGACACCAACAGTACAGCAGTAAGATTAATAATTAACAAAAATGGAAACAGATGAAACTGAAAAGGTTTTGCATGGCAGAGGACACTATCATTTGGATATTTGTATAGAGTGCTACACTCAGAATGCAAAAAGATTTTTACCCAGTATAGAAACAATATAGTGATAATATCCAAGAAACATAAGGAATTCCCAAAAACTAGATATCAAGAAAAAAATAACATAATTAAAATGGGGTTCTGATACAAAAAGAGAATTCTCAACAGAGTAAACTCAAATGGCTGAGAAACACTTAAGAAATGTTCAACATTCTTAACCATCAGAGAAATGCAAATCAATTATGTTGAGATTTCATCTTACACATTCAAAAATAGCTTGAATCTATAAAAACAAGTGTCATCGCATTCTGGCAAGGATGTGGAATAAGGGGAACATTGCTCAGACACGATGTAAATCAGTGTGGAATTTCCTCAGGAAGATAGAAATATATATACTTCAAAATCCAGCTATACCATTCTTGAACATACACCCAAAAGTTCCTTAATCCTACCCCAGAGTTACTTGCTCAACTGTGTTCATTGTTGCTCTATTCATAATAATAAGAACATGTAGACAACTTCAATATCAATCAACAGAAGAATGATAAATATAATGTGGTTCATTTACATAATTAAATTTTTTTCAGCTGTTAAAAAATGAGGCATACTGTACCCAGAAAGAAAAACATGATATATATTCATTTATATGTGGATATCAGTGGTAAGTTAATGTTAATTAAACTACAATCCACAGAAAAACAGAGGGTGCTATAAAATAGGAAACTAGTGAATACAGATAGATCTCTTTAAGAAAGGAAAACAGAATAGATAGTTACGAACAGATGGAGGTGAAATCAGAAGATCAAGTGGGGAACAGAAAGGGAAAGAGAGAATATGGAAAGTGACAGTTAAAATGGCAGGCCATTTGAGTGTATGGAAATCTAACACAATAGAAGTTTCCTAAAATCCGTACATATATGAAGGCAATCTAAATTAAATAGTCAAATAATGTGTATGTGGGGCATAGGGAGAGTTCCACCTAACCATCTCTTGTCATCATTTGAATCCTCCGAAACAAGGACTAGGCAAAGAGGTCCCATGAAAATTTTCCAATAACGCATATAGCTCTCTACAAACTGGCAGCAAGGCCCTAAGGCAGTACCCATGTAACCCACTGAGCAAGGAGAAGATGAGCTGGGGCCTATATAGAGCCTTCAACTCTAAGTTCTAGAGTCCTTGGTACAGGAAGTTACTTTGCATGTTACCAAAAGAAAAATGTAAGCACCAACTAACCACAAAACTTCTGGTCTATAATGTAGTCCTGCCTGGAATATATGTTAAGGTAATGGCTGCACAAAGCTGTGGAAGTAACCAACCAGTATCTGATTTGACTCAAGTCCTGCTTTGTAAGATGGATGCTGACCTGACACTATTTAGGTGATCAAGATCCTGAGAAGAGATAGACTAGAGAAGGAGAGTAAGACTAAATTCTACCATTCTAAAATCTACTGTAGAGGAGTTTTAATTCAGCAACATAGCTGCTCTGGCAAGGGATCACATACAAAGACCTAGATCTGTGCTATCCAGCTGGAAAACAGACACAGCCTCAGTATACTCATTTAATCCTTCTGGTTGGAATTCAGTACACACCCTTAATCCCAAACAATAATATTTAATTGATGGACAGACAAAGCAGCAAATCTATATTTTATAGAATGAGTCAGAGACCGGGTATGCCCAACTCTCATGAAAGCAGACAGGAAAGGGAATCTGTGCAGAGAAATCTAGATAGGTCATAGAAACAACACAGCACAGTTCAGGAATACAGAACAGTTCAGTGCAGTTTAGTTCAGTTGAGTGCAGTTGAGTTCATGCAGTTTGGTTTGTGGAGTTTAAAGGAAGTTTTTCCAAGCAGAACAATTCAGTGAGAAGCTAAAAGAAGCCAGCTTGATTCAGCCAGCTTGGAGAGGCATTTTAAGCCAAAACAGCTGAATTGAACCAGTCATCCAGAGTTCAGAAAAAACTAGAAATGGTGAGTTATTCAGCAGAAAGTCTCAAAGGCTGAACATATTCTAGGCCTGGGTTAGGACACAGAGGCTGAAAGCTGAAGCCTGCAAGGTCTGGCCTTGCAGAAGATTAGATTGCACGGAGGCTGGAATGTTCCAGGCATAGGTCTAGGGAAAGTTAGGTAGAAATGCTCTAGGCTCATTCCATACCATGTATTTAAAGCTTGTGTGTGACTCTCATCTCATCCCCTCATCTGAAGAAATAAAAACAAAATTTACAACAAACAAAAGCATTCTGTTTTACTTATAGATGAGGGCCATGCTTAGCTATCATCAGAGAGGCTTCCTCCTGCAGCAGATGAGAACAAATACAAAGACCCACAGCCAGATATTATGAAGAAAACAGAACACTCAGTCTTAATTTCTCCCTTCAGGGATCAGGGAAATAGGAGGCAGATGAGGCATAAAGAGTATAAGAGCATAGGAAATGGATGAGACCAGGAAAAGAAGACCTTTTATGTCAACATGATCAGAGTTCACATAAACTAATGAGACTGAAGAAGCATGTACACACAAACCTACATGGCTCTTCACCAGGTCCTCTGCATATAAGATGACTTAAAGTTTATTGCTTTATGGAATTCCTGGGTTGAGAACAAGTGGGTCTCTGATTCTTGTGACTTCTCCTCTGCTTATTTGATTGTCTGTTTTTTTCTGATTATGATGTATTAGTTTTTATCTCATTTTATTTTATTATTGTCCATTAGAAGCCTATTTGTTTTCTAAGGAGAGACAGAAAGGGGGTGGATCTAGATGATGAGAATGGAGTTAAGAATGAACTGAGAGGAATAAAGGAGGGAACCATAATCTAGATATATTATATGAGAATAAAATCTATTTTCAAGAATTACTGAATATAGAACAAATAGGCAAGGAACATTTAATGAAATGTAAAACAAAGGAAAGGAACAAACAGCATATGTGTGACACAATAAAAAACAAACAAGCATACAACCCCCCCCAAAAAAAAACAAAGCTCTAATCATTGGAATATAAAAGAGAATCATCATAAGTCAAGAGAATAGAATATATCTTCAACAAGATCATAGAATAAACCTTTCCCAAACAAAGGAAGGATATACTTCTACAAATACAAAAAGCACTTTGAACATAAAATAGATAAGAGAAGAAAGGAAAACCTCCAGTGAGTGTCATAGTTAAAACACTAAGTACAACTCCATATTTGGCTAAGGCTGAGGATCTGGCTTGCTTCCCTGTATGTGGACCTATCTGCATTGCCCACGAGGCATGCTGGGGTTGGCTACCCAGAGGCTATTTAAGCTGTGGGCTGGCTTTCCCCAGGGTCAGAAGATTGTTCAAGGTTCCTGAATAAACTGCATTGAAAAACAAAACAAAAAAACACTAAGTACATATAAGTCTCAGTATCTACATTGATAGTCTGCAGGGCTGAGCTTTTCAGAGGTCCTCTGTGTCAGGCTCTTGACTTGTTCTCTCTTTTCTCCTTCTTCTGATATCCAGCCTCTTTGTCTTTCTGGGTAGGAATTGAACATTTTAGCAAGAGTCCTCCCTCTTGTTTAGTTTCTTTAGGTGTATAGATTTTAGTAGGTTTATCCTATATTATATGTCTATTTGAGTGAGTAAATACTGTGTGCATCCCTCTGCTGCTGGGATAGCTCACTCAGGATGATCTTTTCCAGATCCCACCATTTACCTGCAAATTTCATGATTTCCTTATTTTTTTATTGCTGAGTAATATTCCATTGTGTAGATATACCACAATTTGTGCATCCATTCCTCCACTGAGGGGCATCTGGGATGTTTCCAGCTTCTGGCTATTACAAATAAGGCTGCTACAAACATGGTTGAGCAAATGTCCTTTTTGTGTACTTGAGCCTCTTTTGGATATATGCCTAGGAGTGGTATGGCTGGATCTTGAGGAAGTGCTATTCCTAGTTGTCTGAGAAAGTGCCAGATTGCTTTCCAGAGTGGTTGTACAAGTTTACATTCCCACCAGCAGTGGAGGAGGGTTCCCCTTTCTCCACAACCTCACCAGCATGTGTTGTCTCTTGAGTTTTTTTTTTTTTTTTCAAGTTTATAGAATAATGGTGTGGAAGAATAATGTTTTTTTTTTTTTTTTCAATGCAGTTTATTCAGGAACATTGAACAATCCTCGGACCCCGGGGAAAGCCAGCCCACAGCTTAAATAGCCTCTGGGTAGCCAACCCAGGTGTGCCACGGGGGCAATGCAGATAGGTCCACATACATGGAAGCAAGCCAGATCCTCGGCCTTAGCCAAATGTGGAGTTGTACGTGACAGAGAGCACTCACCATCGGGAAGGTGGAAGGCGGAAACCAGCTCCATCTTTAAGGCATAGCATTCCGCAGCTCTCTACAGTTCCCCCTTTTTGTTTTAGACGCATCAGGCAAGAGTAGAGGTCTGATCTCTGATATTAGAAATAAATTGGGACTTTGTACAGATGTTCATTTAGGTGTCATCCACCCAAAGAGCATCAGACCCGTCTGATACCTTTTTCTCAGAGGCGGGACCTGGGGCATCAACCCGCATGCAATCAGACATGCTCTTCTCTGGGTCCAAAGCGGCTGACCCTGAGTGCAGTGCTTAGCCTCGCATCCTGAGCGTATCATTTTAGCTTTTTATGGTATCCAACCATGTTTGGGGAGACTGTCCTGCTTCAATGGCTGTAAAGGCCTGAATGATCATGGCTGCATCACACTGTTGTGAGACTCTAATCTTGCATATATACCACAGGCAAACCAAGGAGACCAACACCAGAAGGCCTGCTAACACTCCCATGCCCGCCCATTCCTTCAGATGATTCATGGCTGCAGCAATCCATGTTGATAATCCTGTGGCTAGTCCTGCGTCCACTCTGGTAGAATTTACTGTGACAATGGCCACTCTCAGCTGCTCCATCGTAGTATCGAATTCTCCAGTCCAATTACCTAAAATATAGCTCGACAATTGTTTAGACAGATTTGCAGCGCAGGAAAAATTCTCATGTTGTATGCTAGTGACACAAAGTCCAGCATACTTTCATTGACAGCCAGGTTGAGCGATTTGCCATAGGGTATCAATTTGCTCCTGCAAGAGGTCAATCCTCTGATTGAACACCATCAAGCTTCCTTTTAGTTGAGCATTAATTCCTTTATGTACAACTAAGGCATGAGCTACATTGGCTAAATGATTATTCAGGGTCTGAGCAGTCTGCCCAGTATGACTCATGGCTAATGCCCTGGTGGTAGCTCCAACAGCCATCAATGAGATGGTAGTAACAATGGTGGCTGTAGTTCCAAGATCCCTTTTCTGTCTGAAGAGAGTCATAGCGTGAGGGGCATCAATGGGCACAGGCACCCAGTGAGGCATGCGAGTAACCAGGGCACACCTAACTTTACTAGCATTCCAGCATTGGGCAAAAAAGCAAGTATCATTACCACAATTACTTGGCTCTATCTGGCTAATAATGAATAAAAATGGGGGATATAGACAAACAGGTGTGGGCTTATAGGAAATATTATGAGAAGCCTTAACTCCCTCGTTGGAACATCCTGCGTCAGTTCTAGAACTAGCAGTGGTGGTGTCCGAGGTCTGAGTAGGTTCAGGAGACCATTGCCCCCAGTAATGTGAAGAGGGACTGCCTCTGACATAATCTGACTGGCCTGCTCTTTGATCACCTCCCTCTGGGGGGGAGCAGCCTTACCAGGCCATAGTAGAGGACAATGCAGCCACTTTTGATGTGAACTGACAGACTAAGATCAGAAAGGAGAGGAGAACCTCCCCTATTAGTGGACTTGGGGAGTGGCATGCAAGCAGAGGGAGGAGGGAGGGTGGGATTAGGATGGGAGGAGGGAGGGGCTTATGGGGGGATGCAAAATGAATAAAGTGTAATTGATGAAAAATTTAAGAAAAAAGGGAAAAAAATAATTTAAGAACCTTAAATGACTTTCAAAATTGGAGGAAAACATGGAGTTAGTCAATTGGCATGGAGCACGTCTCTTGAGTTTTTGATCTTAGCCATTCTGATGGGTGTAAGGTGAAATCTCAGGGTCATTTTGATTTGCATTTCCCTGATAGCTAATGAGGTTGAGCATTTCTTTAAGTGTTTTTCTGCCATTCCATATTCCTCTGCAGAGAATTCTCTGTTCAGCTTTGTACCCCATTTTTTAATTGGATTACTTGATTTTTTGCTGTTTAACTTCTTTAGTTCTTTATATATACTGCATATTAGCCCTCTGTCAGATGTTGGGTTGGTGAAGATCTTCTCCCAATCTGTAGACTGTCGTTTTGTTCTGAGGACAGTTTCCTTTGCTTTACAGAAGCTTTTCAGTTTCATGAGGTCCCATTTATTAATTGTTGCTCTTAGAGCCTGTGCTGTTGGAGTTCTGTTCAGGAAGTTGTCTCCTGTACCAATGAGTTCTAGGGTATTCCCCACTTTTTCTCTAAGCAGTTTAGTGTGTCTAGTTATATGTTGAAGTTTTTGATCCACTTGGACTTGAGTTTTGTGCAGGGTGATAAGTATGGACCTATTTGCATTTTTCTACATGTAGACTTCCAGTTAGACCAGCACCATTTGTTGAAGATGCTGTCTTTTTTCCATTGAATGGATTTGGCATCTTTGTTAAAAATCAGGTGTCCATAAGTGTGTGGGTTTATTTCTCAGTCTTCTGTTCTGTTCCATTGATCCACCATTCTGTTTCTATGCCAGTACCATGCAGTTTTTAGTATTGTTGCTCTATAGTACAGCTTGAGATCAGGGATGGAGATACCTCCTGAAGATCTTTTACTGTAGAGAATTTTTTTTAGCAATTCTGGGCTTCTTGTTGTTCCATATGAAGGTGAGAATTTTTCTTTCCAGGTCTGTAAAGAATTGTGTTGGTAATTTGATGGGAATTGCATTAAATCTGTAGATTGCTTTTGGTAAGATGGCCATTTTTACTATGTTAATCCTGCCAAGCCATGAGCATGGGAGATCTTTCCATCTTCTGATATCTTCTTCTAATTCTTTCTTCAGAGACTGCAAATTTTTTTCATACAAGTCTTTGACTTGGGCATAGTGCAGGGAATCTTAGGAAAGAAGTGGGAAACAGTAAGATCTGGATAGGACAGGAACTCCATAAGGAGAGCAACAGAACCAAAAAATCTGAGCACAGGGGTCTTTCCTGAGACTACTATTCCAACCAAGGACTATGCATGGAGATAACCTAAGACCCTTGCACAGATGTAGCTCATGGCAGTTCAATATCGAAGTGGGTTCCATTGTGATAGGAACAGGGACTGACTCTGACATGAACTGATTGGCCTGTTCTTTAATTACCTCCCCCCGAGGGGGAAGCAGCATTACCAGGCCACAGAAGAGGACAAGGCAGCCACTCCTGATGAGACCTAATTGCCTAGGATCAGAAGGAAGGAAAAGAAGTCCTCCCCTATCAGTGGACTTGGGGTGGGGCATGATGCATGCAGAGGGTGGAGGAAGGGAGGGATTGGGATGGGAGGAGGGTGGGAACCACGGGGGGGATACAAAGTGAGTAAAGTGTAATTAATAAAGAAAAATAAAATAAAGATATTTAACATAAAGAATGCAAAAAAAAAGAAAACACAGTTGTTTCTCTGGCTTTAGTGTCAAAACAGGAACAGGAAGCAAACATGATGAACTCTATGACTTCAAAGGTCTATGGGCACTTACTGGATATTATCATGGATATAAAAATGTTATAATGACCCAGTATCGATGTGTCTCAACTATTTTCCAATCCTACCTGTTGTATTATGTGTCAGAAAGGAAAATGTACTAAATACAAGACAAATTGATATTAAAAAACAAACACTAAGTACACATTACGAAAAGAATAGGAAATGTTGCAATAGAAAAACTGAAGTCATGGATAAAGAGAAACAATTAGAAACACATCCTATAGAATTGTATTCAACAAACTAAACCTAAAGAAAGCACACAAGGCATTATTTTCAGGAAAAATAGAGAAATGACTGTAGCAAAGAGACTGTGGAAAGCAATACAAAGTCATAATTACTAAAACACAAAATGCTGCTGAGAATGTAAACCACAACACCAAAAATCAACAAGATGATTACCACAATTAAAACTCAAATTTCCCAATGGAAAAAAACCTTAAAGTTATCTATTTAAGTCAGGAGAAAGACAGAAATATGCACTCTACTTTCTTCTTTTTAACATTGTGCTTAAAATACTAGCTGCAGCAATAAGGCAAGAGAAAAAGTAAGGGATACAAATAGAGAAAGTAAAAATTCAACTACCACTGTATGTAGCTAACATGAGACTACATATTAGAGAGCTCAAAAATTGTACCATAAATGTCTTGAAATGACAAATTTAGTGACATGACAGGATACAGAATCAACTTGCATAAATCAAATGGTTTTCTATACATCAATAACAAACATACAGAAGAGAACATGGACACTCTCATTCACAATGGCCTCAGAAACAACAATAACAGGAACAACAAAATATCTCTAGGAATATACTTAAACAAAGGCAAAACAACAACATCATCAACAACAAAAGTATCTCTAAGAATAAACTTATCCAAAAGTAGATTTAGGAAAGGAAGCTTTGAAAGCTTGAAGAACTGGAAATGATTCTATGATGGCCAACCTAGAATAATATGCTCATCAAAACTTTCTTGAAGGAAAGTTTATTGAAAGAGCAATAAAATATTCCATGCCTCCTTTCCCAAAGAGTTCCTTGAACACTTACTAAACAGATTTGGTGGAGACATCCTATTTAGGAGGGAGTGTTCCTAGGTCTCATCCTCTCTGTATATTTTCTGCTGATGGGTCTCTATAACTGTTCTTATCTGCTGGAGGAGGAAGCTCCTTTGATAATGTCTCAGCAAGAGACTTGTCTATGAGTATATTAGAATGCCATTAGGAATCCTTTTATTGCTATGTTCTGGTTTTCCCCTGGCACTCTGGGATAGCTAGTCTCAGATTTTCATCACTCAAGCAGTGTCGAGTATGGGTTCCATTTCATAGAGTGGGCCTCAAGTCAGTTCTGGTATTGGCTGTTTACTCCCATGAGCTTTGTGATACTATTGGAAAAGCATATCTTGGAAGTAAGTCACAACTTTAGGTCAAGTTGTTTAAAGATGGATTGTTTAGCTTTTTCTATTGGTAGTATTTAGAATACCTTCCAGTACCATGCTCTATACAGAAGAGCCAGAAACTGGAGACCACCTAAAAGCTCATCAGTGGATGAATAAAAACAAATATGGTATATTTAAACATGCAGTTAAAAAATAAATAATACTATTTCCCACTTCTTACATAAAATTCTATTCACTCTGCCCGACAGTGACAGTTGGCCATCAGGCTCAGCATCTGCTTTGACAGTCAATTCTACAAGGAGAGCAACAGAACAAGAAAATTTGAAGACAGGGAACTTCCCAGAGACTCATACTCCAACCAAGGACTATTCATGGAGATAACCTAGAACCCTGACAATGCAGCCACTTCTGATGAGAACTGATAGACTAAGATCAGAAAGAAGGAGAGGAGGACCTCCCATATCAGTGGACTTGGGGAGGGGCATACATGCAGAAAGGGGGGGGAGGGTGGGACCGTAAGGGGAGGAGGGAGGGGCTTATGGGGGAATACAAAATGAATAAAGTGTAATTAATAAAAGTTAAATAAAAAATTAAAAAAATAAATAATAAAATTAGCGTGTAAATGAATGTAACTAGAAAAATAAATCACCATGAGTGAGATGACATAGACCCAGAAAGACAAACATGGCATGTATTTGGGTTTTAAGAAAGTTATCATCATCATAACTACAGAATTTAGGCATAGAGTAATGAACAAGGTAGGTGGAATGAATCTATCTAGGATGGGAAAGAGCGAGTAGATATTTACGGTTGGACAGAGTTGAGAGACTAAGATGGGAGGATCAAATGGGGAGTGGTAGGATAGAGTGGAGTAAGGAAGAAAATATGAGGAGAGAAATCTAAAATTATGGGATATTTGAGTGATCATATGGAAACAATACAGTAGAAGCTTCCTAAAACCTTTACATATATGAATGTGATCTAAAGAAAATCACCAAATTAATAGAGACAGAACCATAACGGGACATCTCTTGTCACCAAATGAAGCTTCCATTGCCAATAATATGTCATGTCTATTTGAGTTGTTGGCAAAAAAGGTTTCCATGAGAACCCATGAAACAACCCAGACTATTGTTAAAGTTATTGGTTGCTTTTCACAAAAGGATAGCAAGTTCCCATTGATGATGACAGCACAATACAACTCATTGAATATGGAGAAGTCAGGATACTATCTTGCTTGAACCAAGGAGATGTAGGAAGATCTCCGGAAATTATAATCTTTCTCATTCCTCTTCCATGGTGCTCCCTGAGCCTTAGGTATAAGGTTTGTGTTTTACAAGTATTCACTGGGGCTGAGTTCTCTGCATTTTGTAGATTTCTGTTAATGGTCTCTGTCTTATTGATGGCAGAAAAATCACATCAATTACTAGTTAAGAAAATATCTTACAGGCCCGCAAACAACCCAATCGTTTGTAGGCATTTTCTTAATCATGTTTCCTCCTCTTAGATGACTTTACCTGTGTGTATAATGAGATGTTTAAAGAGTGCAGTTATAAATTACTCCAGTTTAGAAAATGACAGTATTACATGCTCCTTTAGAAGCTATGAGCTCACCCCCCCCAAATGATAGCTTTGCAGCACCTGTCTTGAATACCCCACCTATTGAGTGGGCCTTAAGTCTAATTAGACAATATCTTATGTCGGGGTAGGGTATCTACTGCTGTGATAAAACACATGACCAAAAGCAACTTGGAGAGGAAAGGATTTCTTTTTTTCACAGTTTCAGAGAACAGTTTAACATCAAAACCACGGAGAGCATGGACTCATGCTAGATCAGAAATCTAGCGGCAGGAGCTGATGCTGAGGCCATGAAGATTTTCTGCTTACTGGCCTACACCCCCAATGGTTTGCTCAGACTGCTTATATAACCCAGAACCACCAGACCAAGGGTGCTGGCTACCACATCAATCACTAATTAAGAAAATGCCTTACAAGCCTGACAATAACTCGATATCATGGAGGCATATTCTTAATATGTTCTCTCCTCTCAGATGACTTTAGCTTTTGTCAAGTTGACATAAAACTACTCAGCACAGACAGCTTCTGGTTACCCCCAAAATATAAGTATCACTACTATATCTTTGGGATCCCTTTCCATGCTGGTCTTTGTGGTATGTATTCTTCATATAAAGGTTGTACTATAGTGTGCTTTTCTTCCTTGACAGCTTGCATAACACCTTTATATATCATAAAGTCTAGTCCTTAGTGAAAATCTTCCAGGTCAGTTTTGGTTTAATTATTTTTTTCTGAATTCTGCATTAGCTGTCGGTGCAGAATTTGCTGGTATATATATATATATATATATAAATTACACTTTATTCACCTTGTGTCCCCCCATAAACTCTTCCCCTCCTAATCTCACCTTCCCTCTCCCTTCTTCACGCATGCCCCTTCCTAAGTACACTGCTGGGGAGGTCTTCCTCTCCTTCCTTCTGATCCTAATCTATCAGATCTCATCAGGAGTGGCTGCATTGTCATCTTCTGTGGCCTGGTAAGGCTGCTCCCCACTCAGCGGGAGGTGATCAAAGAGCAGGCCAATCAGTTTATGTCAGAGGCAGTCCCTCTTCCCATTACTATGGAACTCATTTGGACACTGAACTGCCATGGGCTACATCTGTGCAGGGGTTCTAGGCTATCTCCATGCATGGTACTTGGTTGGTGTATGAGTCTCTGGAAAGACCCCTGTACTCAGATTTTTTTGGTTCGTTGCTCTCCTTGTGGAGCTCCTGTCCTCTCCAGATCTTACTATTTCCCACTTCTTTCATAAGATTCCATGCACTCTGCCCAACAGTTGGCCATAAATCTCAGCATCTGCTTGGTTTTCTTATTTTTAAAGTACTATGTATAACACTAGAATCAGGACTGTGGTCTTATATTCACAAACCATTTTCAATTCAGTTGCTAATACACTAGCTACAGCAATAGTATAAGAGAAGACTATTAAAAGTATATGACAAGGGAAGAAAAACAGTCAAATAATCCTTTTTATATAATATAGTAAACATAAGAAAAATCTATCCAGAAAATGTTTATTAAAGGAAAACATATTCAACAATGCAGCACAAAAATAATTCAACTGACAAAAAATCAGTATTCTTTCTGTACACTAACATGAAACATGATGAGGGCAAATTTATAGAGACACAATAATGACCTCAAAATACATAGGTATTTCTGTCTTTTAAGATCAAATCAGTAGACATAGTCTACTCTGGATATTTCTGGTTTAAAAATAATTGTTTCACTTGAGTGATTTCTGGATTCTTCTGTAATGTAGGGATGATTGTACTACTTTGGGTCAAGTTACCAGGATGAATAAATAACTAAATTAGTATGATCCAGGATCTGTTCATGATTAAAATTAAATGCACTGGTGCCTTTGTTATAGAGATATTGTGCTGCTATAAAACATGAAACACACATTTCTCCTTCTAGAGTACTTATGCATACATGCTTCAGTGTTTCCTCCTGTGCTCCTGATAGCAATTTTATATTTTGTAGGGACAAATACAGGAGTCCAAATTGAGCAATCCACTCAAAAATGGGAAGAATGTCTGTTTTATTTCCAATGTACCCCAAGAAGTTGTACAATCATCGTTATGTTACAGAAAAATCTTAAATCATTCAGGTGACAGGATGTCCAAAACCAAAAGATGTTTAGTGATACAATTATTTTAAACCAGAAATATCCATAGTGCGTACATTGTTGATTTGGTTTTTAGAAAGAAAAAACCTCCTATATATTTTTTGAATTATGTCTCTACATTCTTGTTTCCTTTCCACTGAATCAAGAAACCTTGCAGATCTAAAGACTTGTTTAAATGACATTGGACATGGTACTTTAAAAGAATAAGCGTTTCATGGTAATTTAAAAATATTATGAATATGTATAGTACCCTTAGGAGTTTTAGAAATTAGTTTCTAAAACATAAAGAGGGTACAAATTTTTCACATCATAGTTAGCACTATTAGTACAGTGTATAATTTCTTATCACTAGAATAATTTAATTTTACTCCTTAGGATATGCTTGGCTGAAGAATGATAAATTACATGCAGATAACAATTATTTGAACACAAAACTTGTGGCATTTACAATAGAGATTCAGATACTTGGTCTCCATTTTATGGAAAATAACCAGCACTCTGGGACTATAAATCCTGAATATGGTTGCCACTAGAGGGCAATGGGTAGCTAATATTCTTATAGCAGCTAGAGTTCTAGCAACAGGAGATGGAGTCAAAAATTTTTTCAGTGTTCCAGTTTTTTATGTCAAGACCCATAAAGTAGTCTAAAGTCAAAAGTAAAGATAAAGCTTTAAAAATGTCAAATTGTGTAACATTAAGAAGTCAAAATAAAGTGCTTCCATTTTCGTGGTGTACCAGTTCACTTTGGCTCTAGAGGGAAATCCAACAGACTGTGTGGCTCAAACAGTACCTGCTTATGTCTCACAGTTCTGGAACAGAGAAAGTCCAAGTAGAGAATGCTTCTCCTGTTTTGTAGGTGACTACTCTGCAGTGGGCGCACACAATCTTTGCTTTGTGTACAGAATGAGTTATAGGGTCTCCTCTGCTTCTGCCACACGCAAAATCTCTATGTAGCCAAAGATGATCTTACACTCTTACCCTCCTGTTTATGCCTCAAACACACTACAGTTACAGGCTTGCCCCGGAACTCTGTTATTTTATTCTATAATTTCATGAATGTTTACAATGTACTCTGTTTCTTGTCACCCTCCCATTAATTTCTTTTAGCCCCCTCCACTCCCAATACATTTCTCCTCCTTCCCAAAGAGAAGGCACTTTTATTTTCACTTCATTTTTATTGGAGTCACTCAAGGAGTTTATTTAGGGTTGCTTGCAAGAATAAGGATAAAATGCCATTTATTGTAGAGGCAACTTACCGGTTGCTACTCCACTAAAGAAAAGGGATCCACTCACTCCCTGAAAAAATTCAGTACTAATAGTTTCTCAGAAAGCGGTGTGTATTCATGAGCACGTTACTTTACGTTATGGACTGCTAAACATCCCAGTCTTACACAGATAATGATAAGGTAGCCATAGCTGCTCTAAGTCTTTAACTCCAATGGCTATGCTGTGTCCAAAGAAAACATTATATTGCACTCCTTTCCATGTTAAGATTTTAAAAAGCTTGAAAGCAGGATTTTTGTCTGTGTTAATTAAGTCCTCTACCAACTGAGTTACAACCTCAGTTTTTCAGCTGGCTCTTTGTAATAACAGTGAATTTACTGCAGCAAGCCTCATTTTTATAACCTGATTTAAGCGTTGTTACTTCTTAATTGTAAGCAAACAAGAATTTTAGACTTAGGATGTATAGGTTAGCCAGATTTGGTTATGCATACCTGTAATATCTAATATCTTTCCTATGGTTATACATATCTCTATTTTCTTTCTTTCTTTCTTTCTTTCTTTCTTTTTTCTTTTCTTTCTTTTTCTTTTCAGTTTTTTGAGACAGGGTTTTGCAGTGTAGCCTTGGCTGTCCTTGTCTCAATTTGTATGCCAAGCAGGCCTAGAATTCACAGAGATTCACCTGCTTCTGCCTCCCCAAGTGCTGGAATGAGCCACTGCCCACCTGGTGCAAACCTATAATTTCAACACTAATAAAGCAGTCAGTGAGCTGAGGAGTTCAAGAATAGCCTCTGCTACATAGCAATTACAAGACTTCATGGCCAATATTGGAACCTGAGATCCAGTAAAACAAGCAAACAAAGAAACAAGTAAATAACAAATTTCTCTGTGTCCACAATCTCCCTGTAAAGCACAGTCAATGGCCTTAAACAGCACCCTATCTCTTGGGCTCCATATTCTGGCTCACAGTTTCAACAGAAGACCTACACCTTCCTGGAGATTAGTCTGGTTATAAGGAAGCTAAGTGTAACATTGGGATCCAAAACCCCACAGTCCATGAAGACCACAAAAACTCTGGTGGGGGCAACCTACAGAACCTGAAGACTCGCTGGTCACCAGAAATCCAGGACTGTTCTACTATAACAAGCCCTGGATATTCCAACACAGCTGAGGCACAGAAAGTGACAATAAATCTAATCTTATGAAGATAATAAACACTTATGTAGAGAAAATGAATAAATCCCTTAAAGAAATACAGGAAAACTCAATCAAAGATGTGAAGAAAATGGATAAAACTGTAAAGCACCTAAAATGGGTATAGAAGCAATAAAGAAAACACAAACTGAGTGAATTTTGGAAATGGAAATGGTAAGGGATCAAGAACTACAGACACCAACATCACCAACAAAATGCAAGAGATAGAAGGAGAATCTTAGGCATAGAATATACAACAGAATGAATCAGTATACCAGTCAAAGATAATTGTTGAATCTAAAATGTTCCTAACAGAAAACATCTAGAAAATCTGGGACACTATGTAAACACCAAACCTAAGAATAATAGGAATAGAAGAAGGAGAAGATTCCCAGCTCAAAGGTCCAGAAAATATTTTCGACAAGATACCTTATATATCAAAGATAGGCATTTCATCAAAATAAATGGCTCAAAAAGATTTTCCAAGCAAATACACCCAAAAAACAAGCTGGTGTAGTCATTCTAATACCTAACAAATAGACTATCAAAAGAGATGGGGAAGGGCAGTTTATAACTGTCAAAAGAAAAATCTAGCAAGATGACATCTTAATTCTGAATAGCTATGCTCCAAATATAAGAGCATCCACATTTGTAAAATAAATGTTACTAAAGCTTAAACCATATGTTAAACGCCACACTTTAATAGTGGGAGACTACAACCCCTACTCTCACCAATGGACAGGTCATCCAACAGAAATTAAACTAAGAAATAATAAAGCAGACACTATGAACCAAGCAAGAATGAATATACCTTCTCTTCAGCACTTCGTGGAACATAAAATATTCATATTCTTGGTCACAAAGCAACTCTCATTGGATACAAGAAAATGGACATAATTCCATGTACTTAATCAGACCACCATGGGTTAAAGCCAGACTTCAACAAAAACAGAAACAACAGAAAGCCTACAACGTCATGGAAACTAACCAACTCTCTACTCAATGACCACTTAGTCAAGAAAGAAATAAAGAAGAAATTAAGATTCCCTGCACTCTGCCCAAAGTTTGATAGTAAGACCTGGAGAGGACAGGAGCTCCACAAGGACAGCAACCCATCCAAAAAGTCTGGGCACAGGGGTCTTTTCTGAAACTGATACTCCAGCCAAAGACCACTCATAGAGATGGCCTGGAACCCCCACATAGATGTAGCCTATGGCAATTCAGTATCCAAGTGACCTCCATAGTAATGGGGACAGGGACTGTCTCTGACAGGGACTGATTGGCCTGCTCTTTGATCACCTCCCCCTGCAGGGGGAGCAGCTTTACCAGGCCACAGAAGAAGAGAATGCAGTAATGCCTGATGAGACCTGATAGACTAGGATCGGATCAGAGGGAAGGAGAGGAGGACCTTCCTTATCAGTAGACTGGGAGAGGGACAAGGGTGGGGAAGAGGGAGGGTGGGTTTTGGAGATGAAGAGGGAGTGAGGTACAGGGGGGATACAAAGTTAATAAACTGTAATTAATAAAATAAAAATAATTAAATAAAAAGTAAATTAAAACATAAAAAAAGAAACATAGGAAAGAAAGAAGAAATTAAAGACTTTTTAGAATTCAATGAAAAAAACACCCAACATACTCAAACTTATGGGGCACAATGAAAACAGTGCTAACAGGAAATTTCATAGCACTAAGTGCCTTAATCAAGAAATTAGAGAGATCTCAATCTAGTGATATAACAGCAGACTCAAAAGCTCTAGAACAAAAAGAAGCAAATACAACTAAAAAGAATAGTGGAGAAAAACTAATCAAACTCAGGGCTGAAATTAATATAACAGAAACAAAGGGACTAATACAAAGAGTGAAAAAAACAGAGTTGGTCTTTAAGAAAATAAAAAAGATAGAGAAATACTTATCCAAACTAATTTTTGGTGGGGAGGTAATATTTAAATTAACAAAAATCAAAAATGAAAAGGGGGATATAACAACAGGCAGTGATAAAATCTAAACAATAATTAGCTCATACTTCAAAAACATGTACTTCACAAAACTGAAAAATCTCAAAGAAATGGACAATTTTCTAAATAGATATCACTTACCAAAGTATAATCAATAAGTTGAAGCAGTCATTGAAATCTTTTGGCTACCCCCCCCTCAAAAAAGAATACACACACACACACACACACACACAAGCCAAAACAAACAAACAAAACCAGGGTTGGATGGTATTAGGGCAAAATTTTACCAGAATTTCAAAGAAGAGCTAATAACAATACTCCTCAAAGAATTCCACAATAAAAGAACAGGAGAAACATTGCCAAATTCATTTTATGAGGCCACAGTAACCCTTATATCTAAACCCCACAAAGACTCAAAAAAGAATGAAAATTTCAAACCTATATCCCTTATGATGCAAAAATATTCAATAAATTACTAGCAATGCTAATCCAAGAACACATCAAAAAGATCATACACCATGATCAAATAGTATTCATTCCAGAGATGGAGAGATAGTTTATCACACGAAAATCCATCAATATTAATCCACCATATAAAAAAGCTGAGAGAAAAAAAAAACACATGAACATCTCAAAATGGTTTAGCATTTGATATAATCCAACACTCTTTCATGATAAAAGTCTTGGATACATTGTGAATACAAGGGGCATACAAAAACACAAAAAGGCAATGTACAGCAAGCCAACAGCCAATATCAAATTAAAAGGAGAGAAACTTCTAGCAACTTCAATAAAAGGAGGAACAAGACAAGGCTCTCTACATCTTTCTCTATCTATCTTTTTTTTTTTTTTTTTTTTTTTTTTTTTTTGAGGCAGTGTAGCCTTGACTGTCCTGGACACACTTTGTAGACTGTGCTGGCCTTGAACTCATGAAAGTCTGCCTCCCCCTGCCCCCTTGAATGCTGGGATTACAGGTGTGTACATTCTCCATATCTTTTCCATACAGTACTTGAAGTTTTTGCTAGAGCAATAAGACAAGTAAGAGAGATCAACAATATACATATAGAAACGGAAGAAGTCAAAATATCGTTATTCACAGGTGATGTGATAGTATACATAAGTGAATCTAATAATTCTACCAGGGAGCTCTTACAGCAGATAAACAGTAAATTGGACTTCAGTGAGGTGGCTGGATACAAAATTATGGTGCCAGCACCCTTCACAATAAGCATGAATTTTACAATTATCTTGGAGTAACTCTAACTAAGCAAGTAAAAGACCTATATGACAAGTATTTCAAGTCCTTGAAGAAATAATTTGAAGAAAGAAAGAAAAAGAAAATCACTGTATTGGCATAAAAACAGACAGGTTGACCAATGGACTAGACCTGAAGACCCAGAAGTGAATCCTCATACTTACAGAAAATTGATTTTTGAGAAAGAACCCAAAAGTATACATGTAAAAAAAGAAAGTATCTTCAACAAGTGGTACTGGTCTAATTGAGTGTCAATGAATGCAAATAGGTCCCTATTTATCACCCTGTACAAAACTTAGGTCTAGGTTTATCAAGGAGCAAGTTACATTGAATCTGACTGAAGAAAAAGTAGAAGACAAACTTGAATTTATTGGCATAGGACACAAAATCTTGGACAGAACATCAAAGCAAAGGCACTAAGACCAACACCTAGTAAATGGGAACTGATGAAACTCAAAAGCTTCTATAAGACAAAGGACAATTTCAGTAGGACAAAACAGCAGCTTGTAGAATCAGAAAGGATTTTCATCAAGTCCACATCTGATAGAGGGCTAATAATCAAATTATATAAAAAACCCAAAAAACTAGAAACCAACAAACCAAATAATACAATTAAAAAAATAGGTGACTTTTGGAAGACAGTCCACCATACCTGGATAGGTCTCCAAGCTTGTAGTAAAATGGAAGACTCCTTTTCTGAGTGAGGCTTCCTCTTTTTCTGCCTGACTTTATCTGGAGATTGTATCTAGGCACAGATGCCTGATCTTGTTTGGAGGATGATCTTACAAAGAGCATTTTGTGAGCTCTACATGACTTAGCACAAGAGTCCCACTCCTTCCCCTACCGGTATGATAATTAGGTCATGTGTTATAGCCAATCAATGCTTCCCATCTGTAGCCCTAAGAGCTATTATATACCTCACTCTAGAACAGTAAAATTAGCTGTCTCTCTGAATCTCATCCTGGAAATCTTGTTCATTGTACTCAAGGGTCTTCTGAACTCCATTTGTTGAATTGCTTCTGCTCCCTTTTTGCTCATGATCTAGTAACTAACAACTGCTGGAGAAGAAGGAACCACAGGATACATATCTAAATAGAGGATATTTGACAGAGTAATCTCAAATGGCCAAGAAACATTTAAAGAAATGCTCAACATTCTTAGCCACCAGGGAATGCAAACCAAAAATACCTCAGCTTCCATCTTAACTGTCAGAATAGCTAAGACCAAAACACAAGGACAGATCATGCTGGCAATGACATTGTGCAAGAGGAACCCTTCTTCATTGCTGGTGGGAATGGAAACTTGCACACTCACTTTGGAAATCATCTTGGCATTTTCTCAGAAAATTGGGAATAGATATATCTCAGCATCCAGCTATACCATTCCTGGGCATATACCCAAATAATGTTCCACCACACCACAAGGAAATTTGCTCCTCAATGCTCATAGCAGGTTTCTTCATAATAGCCCCAAACATGAAACAACCTAGATGTTCTTAAGCTGAAGAAAGGAAACGTTGTATACACAAGAGAGTATTACACAGCCATTAAAAACAATGATATCAGAAAATTTGCAGACAAATGGATGGAACTAAAAATATCATCCTCAGTGAGGTAACCTAGACCCAGAAAGACAAACATTGTATGTACTCCCTTATAAGTGGATATTAGTCTTAAAGTAACAGATAGCCATGGTACAAATCACAGACTCAAAGAAGCTAAGTAAACAAGGGGGACTCAAGAAGGGAGTGTAACACACTGAGAAGGCAAAATAGAAAGGATATCATGGGTGTACTAGGAGGAGAATGGACTAGAGTTGAGATGGAAACCTGAGGAATGAGGTGTGGAAAGGATGGAGGTAGAGAGTACTAGTCGAGACAACTGGAATTGGATGAGGATGGCATCTCTGGCAGGAGCTAGACACTAGGGCAATTAAAACTCTCAAGCATCTATAATGCTGGCCCTAGATAAAATTTCTAGCGTGAGGGATGTGGAGCCTGAATCAACCCTCTCTTCTAACTATGTGAGACTTGCAGTGGAGGAATTGTGACACCAACCTAGCAACAAAACCTTCTGCATACAATTTTTTCCTACCTACAAGATGTGTAGAGGAAAAGATAAAACAAAACATGATGGAATTGAGACCCATGCTGTGAGAGGAAGGCCACCTCTGGCACTGTAAATGCTATTTGGCTATACCTGCAAACAGGAGCCTAGCAAAAGCAGCATCAAAGAGCCTTCACAAAGCAACTGATGGAAACAGATACAGAGACCCACAGCCAAACATTAAGCAGACTTTAGGGGCATTCTGCAGAAGAGCAGAGGAAGGATACTAGGAGCCAGAGGGGTCAAGGGCACCACAAGAAAACCTACAGAATCAACTAATAGGGCCTCACAGGGACTCAGAATGATTGAACTACCAACCAGGGAGCACATATGGGCCCTCTGCACATATTTAACAGTTGTGTAGCATGCACACTCCCAAGCAGGGACTGTCTATGACTCGCGTGCCTGCCTCTAGGACTCTTTCCTAAAACTGAGCTGCCTCTTATAACCTCAACTGGAGAAGGTGCACCTAGTCTTACTGCAAGTTGATATGTCAAGGCTGCTTGATATCCATGCAAGGCCTCCATTAATTCTGAGGAGAAAGGGAAAAGGAGTAGATGGTGGGAGGAGGAAGGTTGAGGGTTGGCCTGGGAGGAGAAAAGACAAAGAGGATACTCCTGTCAGGATGCAAAGTAAATTAGTTTCAGTTTCTTAAGCACAAGCATTTAACTGTAATATAGAATGTAAAAATTACACCATCATCCCATAAGTAAATACTTTAATCTATGAAATATGACTTTCTATGTTCTGTGAAATAATTTTATTTAATGAGAGGGTTCTGCTATTTTGCACTAAATGACAACAAAAATTTATCTTAATAAAATATAAACTGGACATGTAATGAAATAAATTGGCTAACAACATAGTAAGTTAATTTTTAACTTAGTATTTTAATATGGTATGTCTGATCAATCTGTACTTTTAAAATTGTATTATATTCAATCTATTTTTCTTTCTTTCTTTTTAAAAATTCAAGTTCTTTCCATTTATCTTGATGCTAGAACCATTTGTCCCATTAGGTAGTAAACAACAGAAGCAGCCAAAGCCAAAGCAAGATAGAAAAAAATATAGAATCGTATTAGCTATAGTTGATAGCATGGGGCAAACTAAACTTGAAATGTGAAGAGTATCCCATTACTGGCTTTCAGCAATTGAAGTAGAGGTGACTGTGCCCCAGGTTCCTTTGTAAGTTGCTGTACACTAGCTTCACCTGCTGAGAGGTTGGATTTCATGACAATTGTTGAATAAACCCTGAAGGCTTTTAGGCTGGAGCTTTAGGGAGCATTGTATTTCCCATTCTTTGCTTTTGTTGAAAACATAATAAAGACAGGTCTCAGCAGTGTGGGAGACACACACTGAGATAGGAATGATTATTTAGAATTGTTTATTTTTACAATGAGCACATGAAGAATTTATATTTCAAATTTATATCATTCAGTGTGTCACAAAATATACATAATTTGCCTTAACATGGTGCAAGACATTGAAAACACATATCAGTCTATTGGCCTGTTGTGTCAGTGTACAGACCCCCTTCAAGGAGCTAGTAAAAGTATCATAGGTATACTTAGGTATGGTTATTTTAGAACACACTTATCTCTCAAGAATGTGCAAACGGTGTCTAGTCACACAGATATAAGTAAAGCATAAGATGAATATATGGCCATAAATATACATATATTGTGTATGTGTGTGTGTATTTGTGTGTGTGTGACATTAAGGCTGACAGAGTTATTCTGCAACTAAAGCAACAAGAAATTCTCTGAACAGAGCAACTCAGGTAAAAGTGCTGTTTGGATGAACTCCAGTTTTATTTCCCAATCAACTAATTTTAAAGTGCAGAGTGAATTATTCATAGTCACATTCCCAAGCACAGCATGTTTTATTTCCAGAGGCACCAGTGTTGCTTGTCTGTCTATGTTATACCTAGAGGTGTGTACCCAACCTTTCATCTTGCCTCTCTTCTCTTCTCTAGAGTAGGGGAAAAAAAAAACAAACAAACTTCATTTCAAAGTCATGTAGCTTGCATGATTTCTATTACTCTCTATGAGAAAAATGGTCTTACTTCCATCAAGTTAGAATGTAAGTCTAAGAAGGCTCTTTAGTGGGTGTTTTATGTATTGGGGTAAATTTTGTATGTGCCAATTCAATTCATTTTGGAAATTTTAGAAAGATCCATAAGATTTTTTATTATTAAAAAAAGAATTTATGTAACAGCTTATGTTAAAATCTGATTTTTTAAATAACTATCTTTTGAAATGGATTGTAAATAAAAACTGTAGCTAAATATTTCAGCAAAAAGTTAGATACCTTAATTACTAGCTAATGGGCAATTAATAAAGCCATAAATTTATTTCTAGCATACTATGTAACTCGTATGTGAGAAGTATTAATACACAATGTTTACACAAAACTTGGCTATTACTACATCAATAGGCTGTGAATGTAGCACCTAGTTTTTCAGGGATAAACTTTTTTTTAACGTTATTTTATTTAAAATTTTTATTAATTACATTTTATTTACTTTCTATCCCCCCTAGAGTTCCCTCACTCCTTCCCTCACAATCCCTCCCTTCCTCCTCCTTTTCCACACATGCCCCTCCCCAAGTCCACTGATAGGGGAGGTCTTCTTTTCCTTCCTTCTGATCCTAGTCTGTTAGGTCTCCTCAGGAGTGGCTGCATTGTCTTCCTCTGTGGCCTGGTAAGGCTGCTCCCCCCTTAGGGTGAGGTGATCAAAGAGCAGGCCAATAAGATGATGTCAGAGACAGTCCCTGTTCCCATTACTATAGAACTCACTGGGAGACTGAACTGTCATGGGCTACATCTGTGCAGGGGTTCTGGGTTATCTCCATGTATACTACTTGGTTGGACTTGCTAGAACAATAAGACAATTGAAGGAGATCAAGGGAATACAAAGCAGAAAGGAAGAAGTCAAAGTATCACTATTTGCAGATGATATGATAGTATAAGTGACCCCAATAATTCTACCAGGGAACTCCTACAGTTGATAGACACCTTAGCAATGTGGCTGGATACAAAATTACCTAAAAAAAAATAAAATAAAAAAAAAATCAGTAGCTCTCCTGTATACAAAAGACAAAAGGGCTGAGAAAGAAATTAGGGAAACAACACTCTTCACAATAGCCACAAATGACATAAAGTACCTTGGTGTAACCCTAACCAAGCAAGTCTTGTATGAAAAAAAAATTCAAGTCTCTAAAGAAAGAATTAGAAGAAGATATGAGAAGATGGAAAGATCTCCCATGCTCATGGCTTGGCAGGATTAACATAGTAAAAATGGCCATCTTACCAAAAGCAATCTACAGATTCAATGCAATTCCCATCAAATTACCAACACAATTCTTTTCAGAACTTGAAAGAAAAATTCTCAACTTCATATGAAATAACAAGAAACGCAGAATTGTTAAAACAATCCTCTACAATAAAAGATCTTCTGGAGGTATCTCCATCCCTGACCTCAAGCTCTACTATAGAGCAACAGTAATAAAGACTGCATGGTACTGGCATAGAAACAGAATGAGGGATAAACTTTTAAATATTTATTGGTTTATGAACAAGAAGTTAGATTATTTTTAATTTTTACTGCACTATGATTTGGGACTGTGAAACATATTAAATATTCTTGAAGTAAAGGTAATGGAAAATGAAAATTAAAGTCAAATATATTCATTTTTTACTTATACTTTTGATTTTTTTGTTCACATATAAATATAATTTAGAAATATTTTGACTCAATATATTACTTCAGGTGGAATTCAATTTTAATATTTAATGTTATCTGATTTAGTGATGAAACACTGAACAAATTGACTTGGAAAAGAAAGGGATTGTTTGACTTATGCTTCCATATTGCTGTTCATTATCAATGGAAGTATGGACAGGAACTCAAGCAGGGAAGGAACCTGATGGCAGGAGCTCATGCAGAGACCAGGGAAGAATAGTGCTTACCGGCTTGTTGCTCAGCATGCTTTCTTTTAGAATGCAAGACCGCCAGACCAGAAACCCTCAGATGATCGGTATTGCCTTCTCAGCACAAAGGAGTTTTATTTACTCCAGATGGAAAAAGGGCAGGGAATGAGAGACAAAGACTGGGGATAGAGGACAAGAGAGAAAGGGAAATAAACAAAGAAGACGGGGCAGTGGTATTTTTTTCCAGGAGACAAAGGTCTGCCTCTGGATAGAGAGGAGACTGATACAAAGAAAAATGGTAGTTTACAAAGTAAAGGGGAAAACCCTGTTTAGTATAAAGTTTTAAATTTTTTTATTAAATTTTTATTTTTATATTAATTACAGTTTATTTACTTTGTATCCCAGCTGTAGCCCTCTCACTCATTCCCTCCTAATTCTACCCTCCCTCCCTCATCTCTTCCCTGCCCCTCTCTAAGTCTACTGATAGGGAAGGTCCTCCTCCCCTTCCATCTACTCTAGATTAGCAGGTCTCATCAGGACAACAGAGAGCCTCTGAAAGACCCTACCTAGCAGTGTATCAAAGCAGATGCTGAGACTCATAGCCAAACCTTGGACAGTGATCAGGGAATCATAGGAAAGAAGGGGGAGTTAGTAAGACCTGGAGAGAACAGGATCTCCACAAGGACCAAATATATCTGGGTACAGGGGTCTTTTCAGAAACTGATTCTCCAACCAAGGACCATGCATGGATATAACCTAGAACCCCTGCTCAGACATAGCCCATGGCAGCTCAGTGTTCAAGTTGGTATTAGTAAGGGGAACAGGGACTGTCTCTGATATGAAATCAGTGGTTGGCTCTTTGACCTCCCCACCCTCCATGGGAGGAACAGTCTAGCTAGGACACAGAGGAGGACATTGTAGCCAGTCCTTATAAGGTTTTTAATTTTAACTGACTGTGTTAATTAAATGAGTCAAAGTGGGATTTTTGATTGTTGTACCTTGGTAGTTAGCCTCAGGAGGAGAAATTGACCAAATAAGGGGATAGACCCTTGTGGCTAGCTCTAGCACTGTAATCTAATGGTTTCTAGCAGGGGAGAGGGAATTGGCGAGAAGGGCAAGTCCTGCCGGAGAGATGCCCTCCATGCTCTATCTAGACAGTGTCCCTTCACTTCCTATCAATCGCATATTAAGAAAATGCATTACAGCCTTTCTTGTAGCCTTATCTTATGCAGGTATTTGCTCCACTGATGGTCCCTCCTCTCTGATGACTCTGGCTTGTATCAACTGGACATAAAACTAGCCAGCACAAATGTGAACATGATCAAATCATTTTCTTCAGTGTCTAGAATTTCATAGGAATACACTGCTGAGGAGAGATGAAAGATTGTAAACATATCTCCTACACTCTATTCATGTCTCATAGTATACTTTACATATGTAATGTCAAACTGCATTTCTTTTTAGTAGTATATTGAGGCTTATTTATCATTTCTTTTCTGCCCTTCCTTCTTTCCTTCCTTCTTTCTCTCCTTTCTTCATTTTTTTTTCTTTCCCTGCTTTCTACTTTCCTGTTTATAATAATGCTATATATTCAGGTTCTTTGTATGAGGAATTAGAGATTCAGTTTTGGTTTTGCAGAGTCTTTAAATTTCCTATAATATTCATAATGGATTAAGTTCTCTTTTCAAAAAATAAATTGTAAAAGTAACATTAATTTGACAAATGCAATTGCTATCTCAGAGGCTTACTGCTGAATAATCTCACCCTTTCAAAATGTTTCTGAACTCTGGCTATCTAATTCAACTCAACTCTTCTGGCTCAAACACCTCTTCAAGCTGACGTATTCAGTCTGGCTTCTCTGGGCCTGTAATTGAATTGCTCTTCTTTGTCTCAAACTTACTCTGTAAATCTGTTCTGATATCCTGGCTTCTTCTTATTCTCTAGCTTCACTGCTTCTGCTGTCCTGAACTGAACTGCACAAGCTCATGAATGACTTCAACACAATTGCAGGGCATTCACTGGACTGACTCCACTAAAGTGACTGCTCAACTAAACTGCTAGAACTGACCCAACTCTCCAAAACAACTGCCTCTCCCTGCACTGTCTTAAACACCTTTTTTTTCTTGTGCTGTCTTCATGAGAGTTGGCTGTATCCTAGCTCTGACTCATTCTGTCAAATCTTTCCCTGATTCATCACTTTGTCTGTCTCTCAACTAAATATACTTTAAAACATTGCTGCTTCCTTTTATAAACTAACCTTACTTTTAATGTTTGGGATTATAGAGGTCCACTAAGGATGTGTCTATTTTCCTGCCAGAGGGGTTAGAGGTGAATGGTATGTCTGCACTCCAGCCTGATCACACAGACTTAGAAATACTTGAGTGTGATCCTTTTTCAGAGCAGCCATGTTGCTGGATGTACATTTAATTATTTCAAGTTTTGATACTATAAAATACTTACAACATTTTTTCCTTTGTTCTACTCCTTCCCAACCATCCCATAGGCCCCACCTTATTGGCTTTCAATTTTATGACCGCTTTTACATTAATTGTTGTTATAGACATGCGTGCTTGTGTGTGTGTGTGTGTGTGTGTGTGTGTGTGCATGCACACACACACATATGTTCATTTCTAAACACATAAAACAAGTCTTCTAAGTTTATTTATTATTTAAATGCCTATTTTCAGGACCAATGGTTACACTTCCCTCAGAAAGACTATTCCTCTAACTATCAGCATTCCTTATTTATCTGTATTCCTATTTGTAGAGTTTGAGGCTTTGTATGATTATTTTGATCCATGTTTCATGTCCATTTGTGTCTTCTTTATTTAGCCTATGTATAGCAAATCATTTTGCTGAGGCATTTTAAGTGTAGCTTCTGACATTCCTATGGGCCATGATTTCAGGCGCTTACAATCTTTCCACCCTCTCTTTTGCAATAAGCCCGAAGCTATAGGAGTTGTATTTAAAAGTATCAGTTGGGTGGTATTCCATTGTGTAAATGTACCACAATTTCTGTATCCATTCCTCCGTTGAGGAACATTTGGGTTGTTTCCAGATTTTAGCTATTATGAATAGCTATTGCTATGAACATGGTTAAAAAAATGTCTTTGTTGTGTACTTGAGCATATTTTGGATATATGCCGAGGAGTGGTATAGCTGGATCTTGAGGAAACACTATTCCTAATTTTCTGAGAAAGTGCCAGATTGATTTCCAAAGTGGTTGTACAAGTTTACATTCCCATCAGCAATGGAGGAGGGTTCGCCTTTCTCCACATCCTCTCTAGCATATGTTGTCACTTGAGTTTTTGATATTAGTTATTCTGATGGGTGTAAGGTAGAATCTCAGGGTCGTTTTGATTTGCATCTCCCTGATGGCTAAGTATATAGAGTGGTATCAAGAAAAGATCATCTTGAGCGAGGTATCCCAGAAGCAGAAAGACACACATGGTCTATACTCACTTATAAGTCGATATTAAACATATTATATAGGGTAAACATACTAAAAGCTAAGCAAGAAGGACGACCCTGATTGGCCTGCTCTTTGACACCTCCCCCTGAGGGGGGAGCAGGCTTACCAGGCCACAGAGGAAGACAATGCAGCCAGTCCTGATGAGACCTAACAGAAGGAAGGAAGAGAAGACCTCCCCTACCAGTGTTGGGGAGGGGCATGCATGGAGAAGGAGGAGGAAGGGAGGGGTTGGGAGGGGATGAGGGAGGGAACTACAGGGAGGATACAAAGTAAATAAAGTGTAATTAATAAAAAAATTAAAATAAAACGATTAAACAAAAATGTATGTAACAGGCAATAACTTTAACATAAGCAGATAATATTGAAAGATTGAACTGTTTATACTTAATTTCATTCATCTCTGCATATAATAGAATATTAATGAAGCTCTTAGACCAATGCAATGAAGTTTACTCACTTTATAAGACTTTAGTTAATTAGTGATTACCAAAGTATTTTCAGTTTAGTTGTTTTATATTAATTTACCTTATATAGTGGTTACATAATAATCTGTAATTAAGTAGACATAATTTGAAGTCTCAGCACTGAAATTTAGAATCTGTAAAAACTTTGTTACTTGCTTCAATCACTTTTATTCTCTTATATAATTGTGCACAAAGTATATAGCATATACATTTGTAGGTAATAAGAAAATAATTTAGTTAAATATGATATTCACTGAATGTGCTCATTTTACTTTCTTGTCCCAATATTTGAAAAAAAAAAACAATAAGTCCTTGAGACTAAGTGCAATAAAAACTATTTTTTCTGAAATCACTGTGCTATTTACTTTTAAGTATTATCATTATATCAGTCTTAAATACATGTTCATTCATATATATGCTATCACATTTGTACTTCTGTGTAATTTTATCATTGCTATCTGTAGTCATATAAACTCTTCATTTAATACTCATATAAAACTAAATGGATTTTTAGTCCATAGTTATTTTGTGTGTAATAATTTATTGTTTAGATAGTATAATACAATTAAAATATTTTTCCATTCCTTATCCTCCCTTCAAACTTTCCCACATACCTTTTTCAAATCTTCAAATTGATGGCATCCTTTTGCACAAAATGTCATTATGTTTATCATGTTCTGTTCTTATAAAGTAATATTAAAAAATATAATTTATTTGTTTTATCTTGTTCTATATTCGATGATCATAGACTTAGACATTGCAATGACAGTTTTTGAATATATGTAATAACTTCTGGTATTTGTACATTCTCTAGAAAGAGGTTTGAATATCAAATCTATATGGGAACATTGGACATTATGTGATGCAAAGAATCATAGTCAAAAAGGAAAAAAATGCAGTGAACATATTTTGACATTGAGAAATCTCAAATCATCTTGAGTAATCTTTTTAAAAATATGATGTATCAATACATATATTAAACAAAGTATGTACTAAAAATGTGGTCCATTTGGTTTTAGATTTTTGAGGAATCTCCACACTGATTTCCAATTTGGTATACCAGTTTACATTACCACCAGCAGTGACTAAATGCTCCCTTTTGGTCACACATGTGCCAGCATTTCTTTTTCAGTCTTGTACATCTTTTATTTAAATCATGAGTTTTAAGTATATCAGTTAAAATCATTTCCAATCACCCTTTGAAGCATTTCTTCAGACATGTAAAAGACAGGACTAACAGGTTTGATCCGTTATTCTCCCAGAAGTGACAGTCCAGAAATGCCGAAGAAGGTGTGGCAGGAATCCACCATATCTCCTGGCCTGTCTGCTAAACCTCCTGTCTCTTCATCTTGAAATGCTACAGTGAAATTTTGAAGCTTTTCTCTGTCAGTCCAATGAAGTCTCTCAATTTTCTTTTTGTAGGCCAAAACCCACCACAAATAGTACACATATGGTAACTTCTTGGGTCTTTCATTGAGCCTGCCTTTGGACAATTGTTATTCACAAATCCAACCAAGTAAATCAATAGTCACTTGAAGCAACTTAACTAGTTATCATGAGGAATCCTGTGCAACAATAGATCTGTCTGGGTTGAGATTCAGAGTCGTCTCTACACCCAATCCACCATCAAAATTCATACAGGAGAAAACAAATTCAGTCACCTTTTCTGCATTAATAGTACCAAGCTTGCCCAAGAGAGCCAAAGTTGCCGCTGTACAGAATAAGAACCTTGTATCAATTTCTCCCCAAATGTTTCCAGCAAATGAAAGGTCTCCTTCTGTAGACTCTACACACATGCCACAAACATTGTCTACATTGATAACATGGATACTATCATACAGGGCAAGACTCAGGACAACATTGAGAGTGTACAGCAGAGTGTAATGCTAGCACTTATCCTCCACACTCATGCTGGCATGACTTAACAAAAACCAGTATTTCTTCTCTGTCCATGAGAAGAAGCTGTCCAATGAAGCCCATAACTGTCAGGCCACAATAGATGCCACAATCTCAAGTACTCAGACACACAGTTCATGATTATCTTTCTTTGTGCTCTAGGAGGCAACATAATTGGCATGTTTCTCTGGCAGCAAGCTGCCAGACTCATCTGATTTGATAGTAATGTACTTCTGTGGTGTTCCCATGCGAAGCTTTCCCAGGCCAGTATTTATTCTCATCATTTTTTTAAACTGTAGTCATTCTCACTGTGGTAAGATAAATTATCAAAGTGTCTTTAAGTTGTATTTCTCTGGAGTCTAAGAGTGCTGATCATTAAAAATAATCATTTTTTTTCTGCCGCTTGTATTTCATCTTTTGAGAATTCTCTGTTAATTTTATGCCCTGATTTTTTAATTGTGTTGTGTATTTTTATTAATGTTCAGTTTTTTTGAGTTCTTTGTATATTCTAGCTAGCAAGCCACGTGTCTGGCTTGTAAAGTTATTTTCCCCATTCTCTATGTAGCCCCTTCTCTCAAATGATGTTTTCCTTTGCTATATTTCACATTCATGAGGTCTCATTTATGACTTGTTGTTTAATATCTGCACTACTATGGTCTTTCTCAGAAACTTCTTTCCTGTGTAATTAATCCAAACATACCCCATACTTTCTCCTCTTTCAGATTCAGGGGATCAGTTTTCATGTAGAGGTCCCTGATTTATTTGGAGTAGGTTTTCTACAAGATGTAAAATAAGGAGGTAGTTTTATTTTTCACTTGCAGTGATCCACTTTGACCAGCACTATTTTTTGAAGATACTCTCTCCAATATATATATTTTTACATCTTTGTCAAAAACAACCTTGCTGTAGATGAAGAGGCTTATATGTGTGTCCTCAGTTCTATTTCTTCAGCTAAAATATTTGATTTCATGTAAGTACAATGTTGTTTTGTTAGCATATCTCTCGAATCAACTTAAAACTAGATAGTGGTAATTCTAGCCATGTTTTTATTGTTCAGAATTATTTTGCCTATTCAGGATCTTTTTATTTCCCTGTGAAAGTTTAGATTTTTCCAATTACCATAAAGAAATGAATTAAAACTTTAGTGGAGAAAAATGAAAGCGAAATATTTCTCTTCTTTTTAAAATAGAATATATTGAAGTAGTCACAAAATTTTATAATCTTATTCAATTTTGGGAGAATATATTAAATATGTTCTTAAAAGAAACAGTATTGTAAAATTGATTATTTCAGGTATAGGCAAAATAGATACAGTGTATATAACCAGGAAAGGATTTGGTCACTGGATAATGATAAAGTAGGTACCTGTATATTCAGAGTTTGTTGGGCACATTTGCCCAATTTGAACTTATATTTAGTATTCTTCAAATAAGATTGTACTGTGACAATGTCAATCTATACCTACTAAAATGAGTAAGAAAGAAAAATGATGTACACCTATTGTTTGAACTAACTTAATATAGTTTTTATGTGCTATCATCACTAAGGCATTAAAAGTGTAAGAAAGGCAAAAAAATATTGTACTATGAATACTCTCTAAGACTCTTAGCTATAGGGCAGTGACATTAACAAGTGTTGTAGGTGATGAAGACTAAATTAACATGCTAGACAGTTTATTTTCTTCAGCATTTTTACTTGTAAGACACTCATCTGTTTAGTTGCTTCAGATAATACACAAATAGAATTAAAACTATTTTCTAACAAGTACACTAATGCTTAATGCTTTGAGTTTAATTTCAGTAATTATGTCTTTGGTTAAATAAATTGTTGCCATTTAGCTAAAAGACACATTATGCTGAGAGACTAATGATGCAGGCCAAGTGTCAGAATAAATGACTGTTTTTTATTGCATTGAAAATTGAAAACTTTTCTGATCTGAGTAGTAAAGACTATAGAAAAACAGTCAATACATCTTATCCATAGTTAGAAACTAAACAGCCAGACAACTAAGGTTACAAAAATTTCAGTTTTCTTTTTCTCAAATGTTGATACTTCCACATGAGAATTATTTTACAAAGCAGTAAATAATTATGTATCATTGAAGTACTAAGAAAAGGAGAGTAGTTTGTTAATTATTTGTATTTATTAGCTTTTATAAATACATTAAATCTAAAAAAGATTTTCTTCAAAAGGGTTAGTTAATTGAATTTAAATTAACATATAGAGTTGATTAAAATTTTCATTAGTTGGTTTCTTCATAAATAAACAAAAATCACAATGAGTTATCCATTTTAATTACCATATTTACAAAATATTTATATAATAAGAAATATGGTATTTTAGTTTAAAAAGGAGTAAACTCAGTTGTCAGCCTCACAGCTCCAAGAGTTTCTGAATCACAAAGAAAACCAAGCCAAAACAAAAAAGATTTTTTCACAAGATCAAGTGAAATAAAACAACACAATGCAAGACAAAACATATAAGCAATTTACTTTGACTAACTTTAATGGAAATTTTGGATAATTTCTACAATATCACAATTTTTTTTACAATTTTTTTAATTTTATTTTTTTAATATTAGTTACAGTTTGTTAAATTTGTATCCCAGCTGTATCCCACTCCCTCTTTCCCTCCCAATCCCACCCTCCCACCCTCACTTCCTCCCTGCCCCTTTCCAAGTCCACTGATAAAGGAGAACCTCCTCCCCTTACATCTGATACTGGTTTATCAGGTGTCTTCAGGACCAGCTGCAAAGTCCTCCTCTGTGGCCGAGCAAGGCTGCTTCTCCCTGGGGTGGGGGGATGAGGGGTGTCAAAGAGCCCACCATCGAGTTCACGACAGAAACAGTCCCTGTTCCCCTTACTAAGGTACCCACTTGGATACTGAGCTACCAAGGGCTACTTCTGAGCAGGGGCTCTACGTTGCATCCATACATGGTCCTTGTTTGGAAAAATAGTCTCATAAAAGACCCCTGTGCCCAGATATATTTGGTCCTTGTAGAACTCCTGTTCTCTACAGGTCCTATCAACTCCCCCCGCCCTTTTTTTTTTTTTTTTTTTTCAATGCAGTTTATTCAGGAACCTTGAACAATCATCGGACCCTGGGGAAAGCCAGCCCACAGCTTAAATAGCCTCTGGGTAGCCAACCCAGGCGTGCCACGTGGGCAATGCAGATAAGTCCACATACATGGAAGCAAGCCAGATCCTCAGCCTTAGCCAAATGTGGAGATGTTTGTGACAGAGAGCACTCACCATCTGGAAGGTGGAAGGCGGAATCCAGCTTCATCTTTAAGGCACGGCATTACGCAGATCTCTACAGTTCCCCCTTTTTGTTTTAGATGCATCAGGCAAGAGTAGAGGTCTGATCTCTGATATTAGAAATAAATTGGGACTTTGTACAGATGTTCATTTAGGTGTCATCCACCCAAAGAGCATCAGACCCAACTGATACCTTTTTCTCAGAGGTGGGACCTGGGGCATCAACCCGCATGCAATCAGACATGCTCTTCTCTGGGTCGAAAGTGGCTGACCCTGAGTGCAGTGCTTAGCCTCGCATCCTGAGCATAATATTTTGGCTTTTTATGGTATCCAACCATGCTTGGGGAGACTGTCCTGCTTCAATGGCTGTAAAGGCCTGAATGGTCATGGCTGCATTACGCTGTTGTGAGACTCTAATCTTGCATATATACCACAGGCAAACCAAGGAGACCAACACCAGAAGGCCTGCTAACGCTCCGATGCCCGCCCATTCCTTCAGATGATTCATGGCTGCAGCAATCCATGATGATAATCCTGTGGCTAGTCCTGCGTCCACTCTGGTAGAATTTACCATGACAATGGCCACTCTCAGCTGCTCCATCATAGTATCGAATTCTCCAGTCCAATTACCTAAAATATAGCTCGACAATTGTTTAGACAGATTTGCAGCACAGGGAAAATTCTCATGTTGTATGCTAGTGACTCAAAGTCCAGCATACTTTCATTGACAGCCAAGGTGAGCGATTTGCCATAGGGTATCAATTTGCTCCTGCACGAGGTCAATCCTCTGATTGAACACCATCAAGCCTCCTTTTAGTTGAGCATTAATTCCTTTTTGTACATCTAAGGCATGAGCTACATTGCCTAAAGGTTATTCAGGGTCTGAGCAGTCTGCACAGTATGACTCCTGGCTAATGCCGCGGTGGTAGCTCCAACAGCCACCAATGAGATGACAGTAACAATGGCAGCTATAATTCCAAGCAAGATCCCTTTTCTGTCTGAAGAGAGTCATAGCGTGAGGGGCATCAACGGGCACAGGCACCCAGCGAGGCATGCGAGTAACCAGCTAGTAAATTTACTAGCATTCCAGCATTTTGGGCAAAAAAGCAAGTATCATTACCACAATTACTTGGCTCTATCTGGCTAATAATGAATAAAAATGGGGGATATAAACAAACAGGTGTGGGCTTATAGGAAATATTATGAGAAACCTTAACCACCTCGTTGGAACATCCTGCATCAGTTCTAGAACTAGCAGTGGTGGTGTCCAAGGTCTGAGTAGGTTCAGGAGACCATTGCCTCCAGGGGCGAGACGTGCTCCATGCCAATTGACTAACTCCATGTTTTCCTCCACTTTTGAAAGTCATTTAAGGTTCTTAAATTATTTTTTCCCTTTTTTTAAAATTTTTCATCAATTACACTTTATTCATTCTGCATCCCCCCATAAGCCCCTCCCTCCCCTCCCAATCCCACCCTCCCTTCTCCCTCTGCATGCATGACACTCCCCAAGTCCAATGATAGGGGAGGTTCTCCTCTCCTTTCTGATCTTAGTCCATCAGTTCATATCAAAAGTGGCTGCATTGTCCTCTACTATGGCCTGGTAAGGCTGCTCCCCCTCAGGAGGAGGTGACTAAAGAGCAGGCCAGTCAGTTCATGTCAGAGGCAGTCCCTCTTCACATTACTATGTAACCCAATTGGACTCTGACCTGCCCTGGGCTACATCTGTGCAGGGGTTCTGGGTTATCTCTATGAATAGTCCTTGGTTGGAGTATGAGTCTCTGGGAAGTTTCCAGTGTTCAAATTTTTTTGTTCTGTTGCTCTCCTTGCGGAGACCCTGTCCTCTCCAGCTCTTACTATTTCCCAGTTCTTACATAAAATTCCATTCACTCTGCCCAACAGTTGCCCATCAGGCTTAGCATCTGCTTTGATAGTCTGTAGGGCAGAGGCTTTCAGAGGCCCTCTATGGTAGGTTCCTAGGTTGTTTCCTGTTTTCTTCTTCTTCTGATGTCCATCCTCTTTGCCTTTCCGGATGGCTATTGGACATTTTAGTTAGGGTCCTCTCTCTTGCTTAGTTTCCCTACATGCACAGGTTTAGTGGGTTTGTCCTATGTTGTATGTCTATATGTATTTTTGCTTCTGGGACAACTCACTCAGGATGATCCTTTCCAGATCCCACCATTTACCTGCAAATTTCATGATTTCCTTCTTTTTCATTGCTGAGTAATATTCCATTGTGTAGATGTACCACATTTTCTGCATCCATTCTTCAGTTGAGGGGCATCTGGGTTGTTTCCAGCTTCTGGCTATTACAAATAAAACTGCTACAAACATGGTTGAGCAAATATCCTTTTTGTGTGCTTGAGCCTCGTTTGGATATATGCCTAGGAGTGGTATGGCTGGATCTTGGGGAAGCACTATTCCTAGTTGTCTGAGAAAACGCCAGATTGATTTCCAGAGTGGTTGTACCAGTTTACATTCCCACCAGCAGTGGAGAAGGGTTCCTCTTTCTCCACAACCTCTTCAGCATGTGTTGTCACTTGAGTTTTTGATCTTGGCCATTCTGATGGGTGTAAGGTGAAATCTCAGGGTTGTTTTGATTTGCATTTCCCTAATGGCTAGTGAGGTTGAGCATTTCTTTAAGTGCTTCTCTGCCATTTGGTATTCCTCTACAGAGAATTCTCTGTTTAGCTCTGTTCCCCATTTTTTAAGTGGATTACTTGGTTTGCTGCTTTTCAGCTTCTTTAGTTCTTTATATATACTGGATATGAGTCCTCTGTCAGATAAAGGGTTGGTGAAGATTCTTTCCCAATCTGTAGGAGGTTGCTTTGTTTTGATGACGGTGTCCTTTGCCTTGCAGAAGCTTTTCAATTTCATAAGGTCCCATTTATTGATTATTGCTCTTAGAGCCTGTGCTGTTGGAGTTCTGTTAAGGAAGCTTTCCCCTCTACCAATGAGTTCTAGGGTATTCCCCACTTTTATTTCAAGCCGATTTAATGTGTCTGGTTTTATGTTGAGGTCTTTGATCCACTTGGACTTCAGTTTTGTGCAGGGTGATAAGTATGGATCTATTTACATTTTTCTACATGTAGACATCCAGTTGGACCAGCACCATTTGTTGAAGATGCTATCTTTTTTCCATTGTATGGTTTTGGCGTCTTTGTCAAATATCAGGTGTCCATAAGTGTGTGGGTTTATTTCTGGGTCCTCTGTTTGGTTCCATTGATCCACCATTCTGTTTCTATGCCAGTACCATGCAGTTTTTAAAACTGTTGCTGTATAGTACAACTTAAGATCAGGGATGGAGATACCTCCAGAAGATCTTTTATTGTAGAGGATTGTTTTAGCAATTCTGGGTTTCTTGTTATTCCATATGAAGTTGAGAATTTTTCTTTCCAGGTCTGTAAAGAATTGTGTTGGTAATTTGATGGGAATTGCATTGAATCTGTAGATTGCTTTTGGTAAGATGGCCATTTTTACTATGTTAATCCTACCAAGCCATGAGCATGGGAGATCTTTGCATCTTCTCATATCTTCTTCTAGTTCTTTCTTTAGAGATTTGAAATTTTTTTTATACAAGTCTTTGACTTGCTTGGTTAGGGTTACTCCGAGGTACCTTATGTCATTTGTGGCTATTGTGAAGGGTGTTGTTTCCCTAATTTCTTTCTCAGCCCTTTTGTCTTTTGTATACAGGAGGGCTACTGAATTTTTTGAGTTAATTTTGTATCTGGCCACTTTGCTGAAGGTGTTTATCAGCTGTAGGAGTTCCCTGGTAGAGTTTTTGGGGTCACTCACGTATACTATCATATCATCTGCAAATAGTAATAATTTGACTTCTTCCTTTCCAATTTGTATCCCCTTGATCTCCTTCAACTGTCTTATTGCTCTAGCAAGGACTTCCAGCACTATGTTGAAGAGATATGGAGAGAGTGGGCAGCCTTGTCTTGTCCCTGATTTCAGTGGGATTGCTTTAAGTTTCTCTCCATTCAGTTTGATGTTGGCTATAGGTTTGCTGTATATTGCCTTTACTATGTTTAGATATGTGCCTAGTATCCCTGATCTCTCCAATACTTTAAACATGAATGGATGTTGGATTTTGTCAAAGGCTTTTTCAGCATCTAGGGAGATTATCATGTGGTTTTTTTCTTTCAATTTGTTAATATGGTGGATCACATTGATGGATTTCCGTATATTGAACCACCCCTGCATACCTGGGATGAAGCCTACTTGGTCATGGTGGATGATATCTTTGATGTGTTCTTGTATTCAGTTTGCGAGTATTTTGTTGAGTATTTTTGCCTCAATGTTCATAAGGGAGATTGGCCTGAAATTCTCTTTCTTTGTTGAGACTTTGTGAGGTTTAGGTACCAAGGTGACTGTGGCTTCATAGAATGAGTTTGGTAATGTTCCTTCTGTTTCTATTTTGTGGAATAGTTTGAAGAGAATTGGTGTTAGCTCTTCTTTGAATGTCTGGTAGAATTCTGCGCTGAAACCATCAGGTCCTGTGCTTTTTTTGGATGTGAGACTTTCGATGACTGCTTCTATTTCCTTGGGGGATATAGGACTATTTAATTGATTTACCTAGTCCTGATTTAGCTTTGGTAAGTGGAATCGATCAAGAAAATTGTCCATTTCATTTAAATTTTCAAATTTTGTTCCGTATAGACTTTTGAAGTAAGTCCTAATGATTGCTTGGATTTTCTCAGTGGCTGTAGTTATGTCCCCCTTTTCATTTCTGATTTTGTTGATTTGGATGGTGTCTCGCTGCCTTTTAGTTAGCTTGGCTAATGTTTTATCTATCTTGTTGATTTTCTCAAAGAACCAGCTCTTGGTTTCATTGATTCTTTGAATTGTTTTATTTGTTTCTAATTGATTGATTTCAGCCCTGAGTTTGATTATTTCCAGCCATCTGCTCCTTCTTGGTGTGTCTGCTTCTTCTTTTTCTAGGGTTTTTAAGTGAGCCATTAAGTTGCTTGAATGCGCTGTCTCAAATTTTTTCTTGAAGGCACTTAGTGCTATGAACTTTCCTCTTAGCACTGCTTTCATTGTGTCCCACAAGTTTGGGTATGTTGTGTCTTCATTTTCATTGAGTTCTAGGAAGATTTTAATTTCTTTCTTTATTTCTTCCCTGACCCAACTGTCTTTTAGTAGCAAGTTGTTCAGTTTCCATATATATGTAGGCTTTTTGCTATTTCTGTTGTTACTGAGGTCCAGCTTTATTCCATGGTGATCCGACAGGTACACGGGATTATTTCAATCTTCCTGTATTTGTTGATGCTTGCTTTGTGACCAACTATGTGGTCTATTTTGGAGAAGGTTCCATGAGGTGCTGAGAATAAGGTAAATTCTTTTGTGTTTGGGTGTAAGGTTCTGTAAATGTCTGTTAGGTCCATTTGATTCATGACCTCTGTTAGAGATGTTGTTTCTTTGTTTAATTTCTGTTTTGTTGACCTGTCCTTTGTTGAGAGTGGGGTGTTGAAGTCTCCCACTATTAGTGTGTGGGGATCTATATGTGGTTTAAGTTTTATCAATGTTTCTTTCACAAATGTGCGTGCCCTTGTATTTGGGGCATAGATGTTCAGAATTGTGATGTCTTCTTGGTGGAATTTTCCCTTGCTTAGTATGAAGTGTCCTTCCCCATCTCTTTTGATTAATTTTGGTTGAAAGACTATTTTATCAGATATTAGAATGGCTACTCCTGCTTGCTTCTTGCGTCCATTTTCTTGAAAAGCCGTCTTCCAACCCTTTACCCTCAGGTACTGTCTATCTTTGTGACTTAGGTGTGTTTCTTGTATACAACCAATTGCTGGGTTTTGTTTACGCATCCATTCTGCTAGTCTGTGTCTTTTTATTGGAGAATTAAGTCCATTGATATTGAGAGAGATTAATGACCAGTGGCTGTTAGATCCTTTGAATTTGATGTTGGCTGTGGTCATCAGGTTGTGTGCTTGGTTGCTTTTTGTTTTACTGTAGTGTAGTTATTTATTTCCTGTGTTTTCTTGAATGTATCTAGCTTTCTTCGGTTGTATTTTCCCTTCCAATGTCTTCTGTAATGCTGGATTTGTTTGTAGGTATTGTTGAAATTTTTTTTTGTCATTGAATATCTTGTTTTCTCCATCTATGAGGACTGAGAGATTTGCAGGTTATAGTAGCCTGGGCTGACATCTGTGTTCTCTTAGGGTCTGCATGATATCTGTCCAGGCCCTTCTGGCTTTCATAGTCTCTGTTGAAAAGTCAGGTGTGATTCTAATGGGTTTGCCATTATATGTTACTTGGCCTTTTTCTCTTGCAGCTTTTAGTATTTTTTCTTTGTTCTGTATACTTACAGTTTTGATTATTATGTGGCGGGAGGATTTTCTTTTCTGGTCTAATTTATTGGGTGTTCTATAGGCCTCTTGTATTCTTATTTGCCTCTCCTTTAAGTTGGGGAAATTTTCTTCAATGATTTTGTTGAAAATATTTTCTGGGCCTTGGTGCAGGGAATCTTCTTTTTCCTCTATTCCTATTATTCTTATGGTTTGTCTTTTTATGTTGTCTTGAATTTCTTGGACGGTCTGTGTCAGGAATTTTTTAGATTTAACATTTTCTTTGACAGATACATCTATTTCTTCCACTGTATCTTCCACACCTGAGATTCTTTCTTCCATTTCTTGTAGCCTATTGGTTATGCTAACCTCTGTAGTTCCTGCTTTCTTCCCTAAGTTCTTTCTCTCCACAATTTCTTCCATTTGTGTTTTTTTTTTTTAATTTTTCCAGTTCTATCTCCAGGTCTTCAGCTATTTTGTTGGTTTCCTTCCCCTGTCTGACTGTATTTTCATGTTTTTCCATCAATTCCTTCAGCTGTTTGTTTGAACAATCCACTGTTTCTTTTATTTCATTCAGTGATTTAAGCATTTCCTCTCTAAAGGCCACATACTGTTTGGCTTCAGCTTCTTCTATTTCTTTTTGTATTTTATTTGTTTCCTCTGTTATCTTCTTGAGCATAGACGTTAGGTTGTCTCCTTGAATTTCATTTATGCTGGGGTGTCTAGGGCTATTTGCTCCTGGATAACTGGGTTCTGGAGATGCCATAATGCTCTGGCTTTTGTTGGTTGAACTTTTACGCTGTCCTCTACCCATTGGGCTATCTTAGTTGTTTGAATTTAGTTTCTGGTTATTCCTGGACTCTTCTAGTGGAGAGAATCCCTTTGGCAGGAAGATGGTTTTTCCTCAAGGAAGCCTTCCCAGCTTTTTGGGTATAGTCCCTGGATGTCTGGTGTTTTTCAGGAGTTGCTACAGCTCACCTCAGGCATAGAGACCTGGGTGGTAACTGTGGTCCTGATTAGTCAAGAGGGCTCTCCTCTCACCGGGAGAAGTCCTGGGGGCAGCTGTCCTCCTTCTGGGTTTCTTGCTGTAAATTTAGTGATCAGCTGCGGTAATCTGTGGTGGGTGAGTACTGCTCTGGTGTCTTGGGGCACTCAATTCTGTCTGTTTGCAATCTGCAGTCTGCTAGACTTTCCCTAGGTGACCCCAGCAGCACGGTTTCTTCCTTCTCTGTGGGGTCCTCTCCGGACAGGGGTTCCCAGTCCCTGTTGTACTGGGGCACACAGCTTGTCTGTACTGCTGAGCTGAGTGCAAAGCTCTCTGTGCGCGGCAGGAGCTCGGCTGTGATGGCGGCAGAGACCTTCCCGGGAGAGACTAGGTGACCTGCGATCAGACCCGCAACCCTGTTTCCCCGTGGGGTCCCCCCGCGACTGGGACTCCCAGTCTCAGGTACCCTTGTGCCCACGGATCAGCCTGCGAAAGTGGCTGGGACACGCCCGCTTGCGGCTCCAGCCCGGAGACCCAAAGCCTGCGTTACCCGGGATTTCTTCTGGGTTCTGGCTGGGTAGCCTTGAGTGGACCCGACCGATTCCCACGCAGTGGGAGCCTCCCTTCACCTGGGAAACATGATCGATGTAGTTTCAGGGCCCCGAGTTCAGTCTCCTGGTCTCTGCACGGAAAGTGCTGTCCTGCTCCTCAGACGCCCTCTTTTCCTGGCGCTGCCATCTTGGCTCCCCCTAGAAATATTTTTCTAGATTTCCCAATGTCACAAATTTTAATATATTCATTACAAAAGGTCAGCTGTTCAGAAAACTTCAGATAAAGTATTATAGTTGTAATAAATTTTAATCAAAATTTTGTCATATTATAAGAATATGGAGATGTTTGAATCTTTTTTTAAAGATTCACTCAGTGCTAATCACAGCACTAGTCATTAGAAGAGTCAGGGTTTAAGCCAGTCTGGTGTGCAACTTTATTCTTTTTTTAATAAATTTTTATTTTTGATATTAATTACAGTTTATTAGTTTTATATTACAGCTGTAGGCCCCTCTCTCATTCCCTCCCAATCCCATCCTCTCTCATTTCCTCTCATGCCCCTCTCCAGGTCCTCCTCCCCTTCCATCTGACCTAACCTATCAGGTCTCAACAGAACTGGCTACATTGTCCTCCTCTATAGCCTGGAAAGGTTCCACGCTCCAGTGGGAGATGATCAAATAGCCAGCCACTGATTTCATATCAGAGACTATTCCTGTTCCCCCTATTAGGAGGACCCTGGGTAATATGATCAATCCTCATTCAGAAAGACAAACGAGATGGACAATGGAGGAAAGAGAAAACAGGAAACAGGACAGGAGCTTACCACAGGGGGACTCTGAAAGACTCTACCCATCAGGGTATCATAGCAGATGCTGAGACTCATAACCAAAGTTTGGGCAGAGTGCAGGGAATCTTATGAAAGATGGGGGAGATAGTAAGACCTGGAGAGGACAGGAGCTCCACAAGGAAAGCAACAGAACCAAAAAATCTGGGCTCAGGACTCTTTTCAGCGACTGATACTCCAACCAAGGACTATTCATGGATATAACCTAGATAACCTAGAACCCTTGCTCAGATGTAGCCCATGGCAGCTCAGATGTTTGAATTTTTACAGAGTAAAATTTTAAATATAAGTGGAAGAAAATAATATTTGCAACATAGGTGAGCTTTATGAAAAATAAAAAAAATCTTCAAATCTAGTGTTTTTCAATGATGTTTCATTTAAGTTTTTAATTAAATTATTTTATTAATTCAATTTACATCTCAGTCATAGGCCCCTCCATGCTGTCTTTCCCTTCCCAACCTTCCCTCCTGCACCTCATCCCCTTAGTCCTCAAAGGCTAAACAACCTAAACAATAAGGAGGACCTTAGGGAAGAGGCTTAATCTTCCTTCCAAAGGGCAAACTGGATTGACATCTGAAGTAGGAGAAGAAAGGGAACAGGACAGGAGCCTTCCACAGGGGTGCTCTGAAAGACGCAACCCATCAGGGTTTCAAAGGAGATACTGAAACTCATAGCCAAACTTTGAGCAGAGTGCAGGAAACCTTATGGAAGATGAGTGAAAGACCTGGAAAGGACAGGAACTCCACATGGAGACCAACAGTGCCAAAAACTCCTGAGCCCTGGGGGTACTTGCAGAGACCAATGCTCCATCTAAGGACAGTGCATGGAGAGGACCTAGATCAGTTTATAAGTGTGAAGTGTGTTTCCAAGTAAGGGGAGCAGGGGCTGTCTCTGAACTCAGTGGCTGACTCTCTGATCATCTCTTCCTGAAGGGTGCAGCCTTGCCAGGCCACAGAGAAAGATGATACAGCTAGTCTTGATAGGCTAAGTTTAGATAAAAGAAGAGGAAGTTCTCTCCTATCAGTGGACTAAGGGAGAGGCATAGGAAGAGAAGACGGAGGATGGATGTGACTGGGAGAGACGATGGAGAGGGCTACAGCCAGGATACAAAGTGAACCAATTGTAATACATACATACATACATACATGCATGCATAAATGATAGATAAATAAATAATTTTAAATTTTCTGTTTTAAACAGAAAACCAAAGTGAATAAATTATAAATAATAATAACAAAAAAGGATACAGAGATAAACAGAATTCTCAACAGAGGAATCTTGAATGGTGGAGAAGCATTTAGAGAAATGCCTCTGACATGAACTGATTGGCCTGCTCTTTGATCACCTCCCCCTGAGAAGGGAGCAGCCTTACCATGCCACAGAGGATGTCAATGCACTCCTGATGAGATCTGATAGGCTAGGATCAGAAGGAAGGAGAGGTGGACTTCCCTATCAGTGGACTTGGGGAAGAGCATGCGTGAAGAAGGGGGAAGGAAGGTGGAAATGGGAGGGGAGGAGGGAAGGGGTTATGGGGGGATACAAAGTGAATAAGGTGTAATTAATAAAAGTAAAAAAAAAAAAAAAAAGCAATGCTTACCTTCCTTAGTAACCAGGGAAAGGCAAATCAAAACAACTCTGAGATTCCATCTTAGACCTGTCAGAATGGCTAAGATAAAAAACTCAAGTGACAGAACATGCTGGCAAGGTTGTGGAGAAAATGGAACACTCTTCCATTGCTGGTAGGTGTGCAAACTTGTGCAATCACTTTGGAAATCAATGATGTATTGGAATCAGATAATATATACATTTTGTGTGCTAGGTATGTTAAACTGATTACAGTCTTTTTTATTTTTATATTAATTACAGTTTATTCACTTTGTAACCATCTGTAGTCCCCTCCCTCCTCTCCTCCCAATCCCACCCTCCCTCCCTCATCTTCTCCCATGCCCCTCTCCAAGGGGTCCTCCTCCCCTTCCCTCTGACCCGAGCCCATTAGGTCTCATCATGACTGGCTGTATTGTCTTCCTCTGTGGCCTGGTAAGGCTGATCCCCCCCCACAGTCTTAAATATTGATAAAAACTATATATGTTTCTTTAACTTTTTTATCTGTTGTCTCACATCATGCACCACAATCCTGGTCATCTCTGTGTCCCCTCATATTTGTTCTTTACTCTTGCAACTTTCTCCCCAAAATAAAACAAACACATACAAACAAACAAGTACAAAAAAATCATAGAAAACATCTCATTGTGGAGGCTGGGGTATATCCCTCTGTCTACAAATCTGTCCACAAATCTCCTCTTGGAAATGTTAATTGCAATGTGAGTCATTGGTCTGGTTCCAGATCTCTGGCTTCTGTGACACCATCAATTTTGGATCCTCATTGAGACTCCTGGTTATCCTTTTGTTAGCCTGTGTAATGAAGAGCATGCCATTTTGGAACAGCAGGATGGGCTCTATCGTGCATCAACTGTTTACAGATGATACAGATTTGTGGTTGGTCAATTCAGAGCCCTGGATTGGACTGAGTGGGAGCTGAGCTAGTTAGCCTGCCCAGACTTTCCCTTATGTGCACCACTAGGGTGAGCTATCCAGCACTGTTCTGCTAGGCCAGCCAACACAATCATTATAGGAGGCAGCGGCAGCTCTCCTGCTCACCCCCACCCACACCTTCAGAGCCTGCTCCATTGTATCGCCTGGGTATGGTATGGGACCTGTTCTCCATAGTTCAGTAGCCAGTGAAGTGTAGTTCCGATTGTGCATAGTCACTGGACATACACAAGGTCTCCTATAGCTGCCCTGACCAGGGACATCCCATGTTCTCCAGCTTTACTACGAGCCACAGTTGTCAACACTGTCACTGTGTATCCTGAGACTCTTACATGTCTACAGCTTGTGCTGGGACCTCACCATGCCCACGTGGCAAGGCTCACCATTCACAACTCCTCAAGTCTCCAGTCTTATTTCTCTTCATAATGGTCAAGCTTCTCTGTGTCTCTTTCTCCACCATTTGACCACCACATACTTACACGTTGTGTGGCTGATGGGGTCATGGGTGACAGCCTCCATCCTTGCTGGGTGGTGTTGGGCCTGTCCATGCCATGCGTTGGAGAGCAGGTTTGTAGGTGGAATGGTGATCCTCAATTCTCTGTCTGCCTTCCTCCTCCTAAAATGTGCTGTCTGGATTTGATTTGATTTGCTTTTTATGAGTCCTAGTTGTGAGAGAGCTTTGGTCACTGAGCCAGCCATCAAACTAACATGAATAAAAGACTGTCATCTGCTTTGATCCCCACTGATATAAGAACCACACCACCAACAAGGTGCCCCTTTCCCCATTGGCAAGGGGGGGCCGAAAGTATATTTAGGCTTAATTTATACAGAAATAATATTATTTTATTTCTAGTAATAATGTATGTCTCAAAATTAAAATAAAGCAAATCAAAAAGTGGCTTCCAGTTAACAAAACATGATAGACATGTTTTGGAAATATACACTAAATTATCTTTTCTTAGAGAAATCTGTGATTACATTCACATTTTATGAAACAGTGGAAATATTTATATTTATTATCATAAGTCTTTATATATCCTTAATTTCTACCAACATAGTTTTCCTGAAATAAATTCAGTTTTGATTAAGTCATTCTTGAAAGGCTGATTGGTATTTCTTCTAAGAACATCAGCCAAAAAATGTTTTAAAGAATAAAAAATGTTAAAATAGAAATATTTGATTCCAAATAAGAATGTATAAATATTTCAATCTTTGACATATCTATTCAGACAAAACATTTTAATGTGAACAATAAAAATGCTATTAAAAGTATATTTTAGCTGTTGTCCTAATTGTACATATATTTGTACTATTATATATAATAGTACATTTTAATTGGCCTGATTTTAATTTCAATTAACGATATAAAAATCATTATAGTTAGTTAAAAATTATCACATTAAATATTAACAAGTGAAAATAAATATGATGAATATGCACTATTATATAAAGGACAGTAATCTAGTAATATACTTTCAAAGACCTGTTTAAGGCATAATAATTTGTAGCAGGAATTTGAACCCATTGTGAACCCCAAAATTGTGTTCTGTAAAATCCTTTTTCTTGTTTGATACAGTTGAGCTTTATCACACACCTTAATCCAAGAGCTCTCTGTTACCATTAGGTCAAGAAGCTCAGCAAGAAACCAACTGACAGGGTTTAACCAGTAGGAGGGACCCTGAGCTGAGGAGTACTGAAGACAGCATGGAGAAATAGGGCTTTTTACCTTAAGCTCTAGCTTTAACTTAGGCTTCAACTCCTCAGCTTCCTGGCTTTCTGAGCTTTGACCTCACAAGCCTTTGGCTTTGGGGTTTTTGTTTGTTTGTTTGTTTTTGTTTGTTTTGGCCTTTTCCTCTTGGGCTGTCAGCTGAGCTAGTGAACTTTTTGGATTTTTTCCATTTCGACCTGAGCTGAGAAGGAAGGTCAGCTGGGTTATTTCTCTGCCTCTCTGAGCTAGCAGCTTTTCACCCCATCATCTGGCTTTTGACTGTTGGTAAAATAAAATGATTGGAACACTTTTTGTTTACAACAACAATCATTTTCCTCTTTTTAAACATTTATGTTGGGGTATTTGCAGAAAAGTAAGTTTTAAATATATATTAGCTCTAACATTAGAGGCAGTCATGTTCATATGAGATGTTTAATTAAAATTTTTTCAGTTATGAAATTATAAATTTTTTTAATGAGAGGGCATGAGAAAATAGTAGAAGACAGTAGAGTTAACTGCATGCAGGATTTAAGTGGACTATGAGCAATAGCATGGTGAAATCAGGCTGACATTTGCACTAACAAGAATCTCTCATTTTCTCCAGGAAGAACAAAGCATAACATTATAGATCACAAAGTTGTATATAAGAGATAATGAGTAAAACAAGAAACAGATATATGGTTACAGTATTCTTTTTGAATTAATGTTCAGTTCTTTATTCCAATTTATAGACATATGTAATGTTGTATGACATTCTGATTGATGTTAAAACACACACGTATGTATATTTCAGTTTGGAATTACATTACATTTAAAAATTAAAACTGAACAGGTAAAATAATTTTGTTGGCACATTTACATATACTCTTTATATGAAATATTTTAAATAAAAAGGTATATTCTTTTTTCCATTTTTATTTTTAAATTTAATTTTACTTGTATATTTATTTATTATAATTTATTCATTTTGTATCCCCACTGCAGTTGCCTCTCTCATTTCCTCCCAGTCCTACCCACCCACCCTCTTCTCCTCCTGTGCCTTTTCCTTAGTTCCTGATAGGAGAAGACCTCCTCCTCTTTTGTCTGACCTTAGCTTATCAGGTCTCATCAAGGCTGGCTGCATCATCTTCCTCTGTGGCCTCTTTAATCACCTTCCCCTGAGGTGGTGCAGCCTTCCCAGGCCACAGAGGAAGATGATGTGGCCACTGTATTCTTTTTCTTTTAATACATATATTTTTATTTATTATTTATTCGCTTTGTATCCCAGCTGTAGCCCCACCCTCGTCTTCTCTCGATCCCACCCTCCCTCCCACATCTCCTTCCATGCCCCTTTATAAGTCCACTGGTAGTGGAGGTCCTCCTCTCCTTCCATTTGACCCGAGCTTATCAGGTCTCATCAGGACTGTCTTTCATAGTCTTCTTCTGTGGCTTGGTTAGGCTGCTCTCCTCTCAGAGAGGGGTGGTAATCAAAGACTCAGCCCCTGAGTTAGTGTCAGAGACAGCCCCTGCTCGCCTTACTACCCATTTGGATACTGAGCTGCCATGGGCTACCTCTGTGCAGGGGGTCTATATTATCTCCATGAGTGGTCCTTCGTTGGAATATCAGTCTCAGAAAAGACCCCTAGGCCCAGATTTTTTGGTTCTGTTTGTTCTCATTGTGGAGCTCCAGACCCTTCCAGGTCTTTCTATCTCCCCACTTTTTTCCCCAAAGTTTGGCTAGGAGTCTCAGCATCTGCTTTAATACCCTGCTGGATAGAGTCTTTCAGAGGCCCTCTGTGGTAGGTTCCTGTGATGCAATCGGTTAGCATGTGGAACTTATAGATCATAATATTCTTACACTATATTCTTAAGTGAAGCAAAAATAAACTCATAGAGTTAAGTGTCTACAAAGATAAAGTGTAAAATATGCAATACTAAGAGTATTAATTAAAATTTAAGATATACTAGATGGTGCTGGCACATACCTTTAGTCTGAGCACTCAAGAAAGAAGAGGCAGGTAGATCTCTGGGTTTGTGGCCAGCCTGGTCTACAGAGTGAGTTCTAAAATAGTCAGAGCTACACAAAGAAACCATGTCTCAAACACACACAGACACACACACACACAGACACACACACACACAGACACACACACACATACATACACACACACACAAACTAAGACACAATAAAACTGTATGCTGTTTTTGGAGTATATATTTGTAAATCAATTTGCACAGGGTGAACTGGATACAGACACATATAAACAGAAAGAGTTGAGGAGGGAGAAAGCTTCATACAAAGGTCCTTGCACTTCATCCATCAAATTTTGTAATGTGAATCAGAGAGTTAAAACATTTGGTCCAATTTGTTTGTCTTTGTGTAAGCTTCATCCTCAAACAAACGAAATGTTATCTTAATGCCACCACATACCAATAAAGTATAAGACATTTAGAGTCCAAATTTAATTTATGGTGCTTTATGACACATAAATCACCGTGAAGGAAACATCTCTATATTTTATGAAAGCATACATTTACTCATTTTCCACTTACTGAGTAAGAACTGGTTTAAGTGCAGGCACAATACAATTAAATACAATGCATTAGAAAATAATAGGAAACTAGAGTATCTAATTGGTTCCTAAATGGATTATAAACATGAAAGTTGTCTAATGACACTCTCTTATCAAGATAAATGATGTTGAAACTTTTTTTTATGTAAAGATAGTTTAATTTAGTTTATAATGCTTTGTAATTCAAGTATACTTTCCATTCAGAATGACGTGTGTCTGCAGAAAAGCCAAATAAAAAAATGCAGGCATACATATTTTCCTCTGAGGGGGAAATATATGAACTTTTAACAATGTAATGCTTGGAGAACAAAGGCCTGATCTGTTTTCTGGTTGCCTTTTTACTTCTAAAATGATCAACTAGCAAATAACATTTACATCTTGTAAGAGAAATTAGTCCTAAATATATTCTCATTATCATAGCAGTTAGTAAGATCACACGTGCCAGAAGATAATCCCTGGGCCAAGCTCTATAGTTTGAAATTTTGAGTTTTGTCTAAATGTTGTTATGGTCAACAAAAATTGGATTTTGTATTAAGCCTTGTGAAAAATTGAAAATTGTTGATAAAAGTGATTTCAAAAGAAAGCAATTTTGGCTCCATATATCTGGTTAAGAAAAGCTGCAATGTCCAGAGCGAGTCTGAGGGTATTGAATAGGGAGGGAATTTATTTAGTCCACATAATTTAAAGAATGAAATATAATAATAGTTAAACTAAATAACTACAAGTGCAGGATGATGTGTTTTAAGGATGCTTGCATAGACGCATGATACACAGATATGAAATAGTCACTGTGTTGACATGTATAAATGACATCTTTGTGTGCAGATGTCCTACATTACTCTAGGAAACCAGGAAAATTCCAGTCATCAGAGAATTCTGATATCTGCTAAAGTGAGTGAAATGCAATGAAAGAAAGAGAGAGTGTGTGAGGGGGAATACATGGGGATCGGTTACGACTTAGTGCTTGATATGACACTGTGAAGAGTAAAAGAGGGTTAAATGGAGACTAACACCTAAAATTAGATGATAAAAATCTGTATTTGTTTATTTTTGTTCCAGTTAGGATTAGAAAGCAAATCATTTCTATGCATTTGTTATTGAGTCTATATGTGACCTTATCCTCAGGCCCTAAATTTAGACTGGATTGAGAGCTCTAGGTTGGATTCTAGGACTCACAGGGAGCTCATTCTTGCTAAAATATTATCACACAGAGACACACAGATTCACATATAAATCACGGAGAAATAATCATTCACCCTGAACATTCCTTATGCCTATTATCAGTCACTGTTAGAACAGAATAATCCTGTTTTTAATTATTTCTTTTTTATTTTTTACAATTTTTTTCACTTTGTATAAAGGTTGAAGGCCCCTCCCTCATCTTCTCCTGGTCACTCACCATCTACCTCTTATTTTCTCCCTATCCTTCCCTAGTCCACTGGTAGGGGAGGTCCTCCCATCAGGACTTCCTGATTCTTCTTCCTCTATGGGCTGATTAGGTTGCCAAATAAGAGAGAAGAGATCAAGGAGCAGGTAACAGTTCACACCAGAGACAGTCTCTTCCCCCCTAACTAGGGAACCACATTGAGACTCAGCTGTCTAAGGGCTACATCTGTTCTAGCTCTTCTCTATGCATTGTTTTTGGTGGATGTATCAGTCTCTGCAGTCCCTCCTGGGCCCAGCTTTTTTGGCTTTGTTAGTCTATTGTGGGGCTCCTGTCCCCTCCAGGTCCTTCTATATCCCCCTTCTTCCGTAAGACTTCCTGCTCTCTGTCCAAAATTTGGCTGTGAGTCTCTGCATCTGCTTTGATCCCCTACTGGGTGGAGTCCTTTAGAGGACATCTGTGATAGGCTCCCACCCTTTTCCCTCTCTTCTACCACTTCTGGTGTCTATGATGTTTTTCCTTCTGAATGAGAATTAAGCATCTTCTCTAGGGCCCTCTTTGTTGTTTAGTTTCTTTAGGTCGGCAGATTTTACTATGTTTGTTCTATATTATATGGCTAATATCCACTAATAAGTGAGTATACAGCATATGTGTTTTTCTGCTTCTGGGTCACCTCACTAGGAATGATCTTTTCTATTTCTATCCATTAGCCTGCAAATCTTGGAACTTCCTTGTTTTTAATAGCTGAAGTAGTATTTATCCATTGTATAAATTTGTAGTACAATTTCTGAATCAAATCTTTGCTGGAGGAAAATCTAGGTTGCTTCCAGATTCTGGCTGTTACGAATAAAGCTGCTCTGAACATAGCTGAGCAAATGTCATTATTGTATGCTTTAGCATCTTTTAGTAAAATGTCCAGGAGTGGTATAACTGGATCTTGAGGTATGGCTATTCCCAGTTTTCTGAAAAGTACCAGATTGATTTCCAAAGTGGCTGTACAAGTTTACATTCCTAGCAGCAAAGGAGGAGGGTTCCATATCCTCTGATGGGTGTGAGATGGAATCTGATTTGCATTTCCCTGATAACTAAGGACTTTGAGCATTTCTTTAAGTGTTTTTCCTCCATTTGATATTCTTCTGTTGAGAATTCTCTTTTTCCCATTTTTAATTGGATTATTTGGTTCATCGGTGTTTAATTTCTTGTGTTCTTTATATATTCTGGATGTTAGCACTCTGTCAGGCGATGTTTTTCCCAGTCTGTGTACTGTTGTTTTGTTCTGTTTACCACACCCTTTGCTTTACAGTTTCATGTGGTCCCAGTATTGATTGTTCATCTTAGAGCCTGATTCTGCACTGAAACTGTCTGGCCTTGGCTTTACTTGTATGGGAGACTTTTGATGATGGCTTCTATTTCCTGATCTTGATTCATCTTTGGTAAATGGATTCTACAAAGAAAATTGTTCATTTCATTTAGATTTTCAAATTTGTTTTGCATGTAGGCTTTTGAAGTAGGACCTAATGATTCTTTGGATTTCCTTGCTGTCTTTCATTATGTCCATCTTTTCATTTCTGATTTTGTTGATTTGGATAGTGTCCCTCTGCCTTTTAGTTACTTTGGCAAGGGTTTGTCTATCTTGTTGAATTTCTCAAAAACAAAACAAACAAACAAACAAACAACAACAACAAAACAGCTCTTGGTTTCATTGATTCTTTGAATCTTTCTCTGTGTTTCTAATTTATTGATTTGAACTCTGAATTTAATTATTTCCAGCCTTCTACTCCTCTTGGGTGTGTCTGCTTCTTTTTCCCTAGTGCTTTCATTTGTGCTGTTAAGTTTCTTGTATGAGATGTTTCGATTTCTTCTTGAAGGCACTTTGTGCTATGAACTTTCCTCTTAGCACTGCATTCATTGTGTCCCATAAGTTTGGGTAAGTTGTGCCTTCATTTTCATTAAATCCAAGGAAGTCTTTAAGTTATATCTTATTTCTTCCCTAACCCAGCTGTCGTTGAGTAGAGAGTTGTTCAGTTTTCATGTGTGTGTAGGCTTTTTGTTGTTTCTATTGTTGTTGAGGTATAGTTTTCAACCAATGGTGGTCTGATATGATACAAAGGATTATTCCAATCTTATTGTTTCTGTTGAATCTTGCTTTGTGCCTAACTGTATGCTCAATTTTGGGGAATGGTTTCTAGCCAAATGGTAGATAGTAGCTGAAAGTGGGCACATACAATACACAGGTTTCAAAGAGAATAACCATATCAAGCAACTCATATCTGCCAGGAAAGTTTGTAGCACTTATCTCATTTGTCTTCAGAGTTTATGCTCATGTATTCTATTTTTTTCCCAATATTCATAATTTATAACTTTATTTTTTATAGCTGTTAGTTTTTTTTTCTGATAGTGATAATGTTTATCAATATTTTCAAACAGTTTAAATACAAAAAAAAAAAAAAGATGTTAAGGTTCAGAGGACAGAGAAGTTGCTGTGAGATTGTGTCTCCAGGTAATGACAGAAGCTACATTTATAAATCCTCATCAATATGACTGCCTAAACATGAACAAGATCAACTATAGCCATATCAGAGTGAGCTAGGGAAAGCACAGGAGGCCTCAACAATACACAAAAAGAGCAGCCGCATCCCGAAGAATGCTGAGACCAGAAGGAATGATCTTTTCTAGGGAGGAGAGTATCAATTTGTTGCTTAAACTTATGTATAACAAATAATTAGATGTCATATGTTTCTACAAGTCTATATATATATATATATATATATATATATATATATATATATATGAAAGGGAGATTGTTTATTTGGGAGAGAAGGAAGGAGGAGGAAGCAAGAAATTTTGGTATTATATGATGATATACAGACTAAAAGAAAATATCAATTTAAAGTTTTCACAAATCTATTGTTATGGCAATAATTGCCTAGATCTATGAATGCAAGAGCATTTATGTGTTAGTATTTAAATTGATTTCTCTGGGCAATATTAGCTCATTTTCTGTTCATAAATGCTTCATTTATTTTATAGAATTAAGTTTTTATTCAGTTACTCATGAATTTTAAGTAAAATATGCTTTTATAAAAAGCTATTTATATAAAACTAAGGTAAATTTAAAATAACATAAAATCATTTTGTTACACACCTTTGCTAATTGCTCATCATAAATGTAAGCTGGAGCTGTATACTAAGTTTCAGACCATTCTTGATTTGCTTGATATTTCAGTTTTCACTGGGAACAGAAATATAGAATTCTACTGAATTATCATTTCATAGATTTTATTTTATCCTGTCATTGACCAAGGTCTATCATAGGTAGATTTATCTCATATAAGGAAAAATCATTACTTAATATCAAAAAGACATAATAAAATTTGACATGATGAGTTGCACTAATTCAACTTACAGTTGATATTTAAACACCTACTAGTCTGAAATATAAATATTTTTTATACAAATGCATGGGTTAACAGGGGTTCAATTCTTTCATTCTTATCTGCTTTCTCTTTCCTCTTTAATTCAGTGGGGAAAGCAAATTCAATAATTTGAAGGAAGAAAAGATGAGGAGAGAAAGAGTGAAAGACAGAGAGAGAAAAAGAGAGAGAGACAGAGATGGAGACAGATGAAGGGAGATAGTAAGAGACAGAGAGGAAGAAGAGAGTGGTATTTAATTTTTTAAATTTTTTATTTAACTTTTATTAATTACACTTTATTCATTTTGTATCCCCCATAATCCCGTCCCTCCTCCCCTACCGATCCCACCCTCTCTACCCTTTCCTCATGCATGCCCCTCCCCAAGTCCACTGATAGGGGAGGTCCTTCTCTCCTTCTTTCTGATCTTAGTCTATCAGTTCTCATCAGAAGTGGCTGCATTGTCATTTTCTGTGGCCTGGTAAGGCTGCTCCCCCCTCAGTGGGAGGTGATTAAAGAGCAGGCCAATTAGATTATGTCAGAGGCAGTCCCTCTTCACATTACTATGTAACCCACTTGGACACTGAACTGCCACAGGCAACATTTGTGCAGGGGTTCTAGGTTATCTCCATGAATAGTCCTTGGTTGGAAAATGAGTCTCAGGGAAGTTCCCTGTGTTCAAATTTTCTTGCTCTGTTGCTCTCCTTGTGGAGTTCCAGTCCTCTCCAGCTCTTGCTATTTCCCACATGAATACATAAAATTCCATTCATTCTGCCTGAGAGTTGGCCATCAGGCTCAGCATCTGCTTTGATAGTCTGCAGGGCAGAGGCTTTCAGAGGCCCTCTGTTGCAGGTTCCTAGGTTGTTTCCTGCTTTCTTCTTCTTCTAATTTCCATCCTCTTTGCCATTCAGGATGGGGAATGAGCATTTTAGTTAAGGTCCTCTCTTTTGCTTAGTTTGTTTACATGTACAGATTTTAGTGGGTTTATCTTATGTTGTATGTTTATGAGTGAGTATATACCACATGTGTCTTTTTGTTTCTGGGACAACTCACTTAGGATGATCCTTTCCAGTTCTCACCATTTACCTGCAAATTACATGATTTCCTGATTTTCATTGCTGAGTAATACTCCATTGTAGAGATTTACCACAATTTCTGCATCCATTCTTCAGTTGAGGGGCATCTGGGCTGTTTCCAGCTTCTGGCTATTACAAATAAAGCTGCTACAAACATGGTAGAGCAAATGTCCTTTTTGTGTACTTGAGCCTCTTTTGTATATATGCCTAGGAGTGGTATGGCTGGATCTTGAAGAAGCACTATTCCTAGTTGTCTGAGAAAGCATCAGATTGATTTCCAGAGTGGTTGTACAAGTTTACATTCCCACCAGCAGTGGAGGAGGGTTCCCCTTTCTCCACAACCTCTCCAGCATGTGTTGTCACTTGAGTTTTTGATCTTGGCCATTCTCATCGGTGTAAGGTGAAATCTCAGGGTTGTTTTGATTTCCATTTCCCTAATGGCTAATGAGGTTGAGCATTTCTTTAAATACTTCTCTGCCATTCTATATTCCTCCACAGAGAGTTCTCTGTTTAGCTCTGTTCCCCATTTTTTAAGCAGAATACTTGGTTTGGTGCTTTTCAGCTTCTTTAGTTCTTTATATATACTGCATATGAGTCCTCTATCAGAGAAAAGGTTGGTTAAGATTCTTTCCCAATCTGTAGGCAGTTGATTGTTTTAATGACGGTGTCCTTTGCTTAACAGAAGCTTTTCAGTTTCATGAGGTCCCATGTATTGATTGTTGCTCTTAGAGCCTGTGCTGTTGGTGTTCTGTTCAGGAGGTTGTCTCCTGTACCAATGAGTTCTAGGGTATTCCCCACTTTTTTTTCTAGCTGATTTAATGTGTCTGGTTTTATGTTGAGGTTTTTTATACACTTGGACTTCAGTTTTGTGCACAGTGATAAGTATGGATCTATTTTCATTTTTCTACATGTAGACATCCAGTTGGACCAGCACCAATTGTTGAAGATGCTATCTTTTTTCCATTGTATGGTTTTGGAATCTTTGTCAAAGATCAGGTGTCCATAAGTGTGTGGGTTTATTTCTGGATCTTCTGTTCAGTTCCATTGATCCACCATTCTGTTTCTATGCTGGTACCAGGCAGTTTTTATTAATGTTGCTCTATACTACAGCTTGAGATCATGGATGGAGATACCTCCAGAAGATCTTTTATTGTAGAGGATTGTTTTAGCAATCCTGGGTTTCTTGTAATTCCATATGAAGGTGAGAATTTTTCTTTCCAGGTCTGTAAAGAATTGTGTTGGCAATTTGATGGGAATTGCATTAAATCTGTAGATTGCTTTTTGTAAGATGGCCATTTTTACTATGTTAATCCTCCCAAGCCATGAGCATGGGAGATCTTTCCATCTTCTCATATCTTCTACTAATTCTTTCTTCAGAGACTTGAATTTTTTTTCATACAACTCTTTGATTTGCTTGGTTAGGGTTACACCAAGGTACTTTATGTCATTTGTGGCTATTGTGAAGGGTGTTGTTTCCCTAATTTCTTTCTCAGCCCTTTTGTCTTTTGTATACAGGAGGGCTACTGATTTTTTTGAGTTACTTTTGTATCCGGCCACTTTGCTGAAGTTGTTTATCAGCTGTAGGAGTTCCCTGGTAGAGTTTTTGGGGTCACTCACGTATACTAACATATCATCTGCAAACAGTGATAATTTGACTTCTTCCTTTCCAATTTGTATCCCCTTGATCTCCTTCAACTGTCTTATTGCTCTAGCAAGGACTTCCAGCACTATGTTGAAGAGATATGGAGAGAGTGGGCAGCCTCGTCTTGTCTCTGATTTCAGTGGGATTGTTTTACATTTCTCTCTGTTCAGTTTGATATTGGCTATTGGCTTGCTGTATATATGTTTAGATATGTGCCTTGTATCCCTGATCTCTCCAATACTTTAAACATGAATGGATGTTGGAATTTGTCAAATGCTTTTTCAGCATCTAGGGAGATTATCAGGTAGTTTTTTCTCTCAGTTTTTTTTTATGTGGTGGATCACATTGATGGATTTCCATATATTGAACCACCCCTGCATACCTGGGATGAAACCTACTTGGTCATAGTGGATAATATCTTTGATGTGTTCTTGGATTCGTTTTGCAAGTATTTTGTTAAGTATTTTTGCATCAATGTTCATAAGGGAGATTGGCCTGAAATTCTCTTTCTTTGTTGAGTCTTTGTGAGGTTTAGGTACCAAGGTGACTGTGGCTTCATAGAATGAGTTTGGTTATGTTCCTTCTGTTTCTATTTTGTGGAATAGTTTGAAGAGAATTGGAGCTAGGTCTTCTTTGAAGGTCTGGTAGAATTCTGCGCTGAAGCCATCTGGTCCTGGGCTTTTTTTGGATGGGAGACTTTTGATGACTGCTTCTATTTCTTTGGGCGATATAGGACTATTTAGTTGATTTACCTGGTCCTGATTCAGCTTTGGTAAGTCAAATCAATCAAGAAAATTGTCCATTTCATTTAGATTTCCAAATTTTGTAACATATAGACTTTTGAAGTAAGTCCTCATGATTGTTTGGATTTACTCAGTGTATGTAGTTATGTCACCCTTTTCATTTCTGATTTTGTTGATTTGGGTGGTGTCTCTCTGCCTTTTAGATAGCTTGGCTAAGGGTTTGTCTATCTTGTTGATTTTCTCAAAGAACCAGCTCTTGGTTTCATTGATTCTTTGAATTGTTTTATTTGTTTCTAATTGATTGATTTCAGCCCTGAGTTTGATTATTTCCAGCCGTCTGCTCTTTCTTGGTATGTCTGCTTCTTCTTTTTCTAGGGTTTTTAAGTGAGCCATTAAGTTGCTTGAATGTGCTGTCTCAAATTTCTTCTTGAAGGCACTTAGTGCTATGAACTTTCCTCTTAGCACTGCTTTCATTGTGTCCCACAAGTTTGGGTATGTTGTGTCTTCATTTTCATTGAGTTCTAGGAAGATTTTAATTTCTTTCTTTATTTCTTCCCTGACCCATTTGTCGTTTCGTAACAAGTTGTTCAGTTTCCATGTGTGTGTAGGGTTTTTTTCTGTTTCTGTTATTGTTGAGGTCCAGCTTTATTCCATGGTGATCAGACAAGATACAAGGGATTATTTCAATCTTCTTGTATCTGTTGAGGCTTGCTTTGTGACCCACTATATGGTCTATTTTGGAGAAGGTTCCATGAGGTGCTGAGAAGAATGTAAATTCTTTTGTGTTTGTGTGTAAAGTTCTGTAAATGTCTGTTAGGCCCATTTGATTTATGACTTCTGTTAGAGACATTGTTTCTTTGTTTAATTTCTGTTTTGTTGACCTGTCCTTTTTTGAGAGTGGGTTGTTTAGGTCTCCCACTATTAATATGTGGGGATCTATATGTGGTTTAAATTTATCAATGTTTCTTTAACAAATGTGGGTGCTCTTGTATTTGGGGCATAGATGCTCAGGATTGTGATGTCTTCCTGGTGGAATTTTCCCTTGATGAGTATGAAGTGTCCTTCTCCATCTCTTTTTATTAATTTTGGTTGAAAGTCTATTTTGTCAGATATTAGAATGGCTACTCCTGCTTGCTTCTTGGATCCATTTGCTTGGAAGGTCCTCTTCCAACCCTTTACCCTCAGTTAATGTCTATCTTTGTGCCTTTGGTGTATTTCTTGTATGCAACAGATTGCTGGGTTTTGTTTATGTATCCATTCTGTTCATCTTTGTCTTTTTAATGGAAAGTTGAGTCCATTGATGTTGAGAGAAATTAATGACCAGTGGCTGTTAGATCCTTTGATTTTGATGTTGGCTGTGGTCATCAGGTTGTGTGCTTGGTTGCTTTTTGCTTTACTGTACTAGGGTTAATTATTTCCTGTGTTTTCTTGAAAGGAGCTAATTTTCTTGGGTTGTATTTTCCCTTCCAGTGTCTTCTGTAATCCTGGATTTGTGTGTAGGTATTGTTGAAATTTGTTTTTGTCATCGAATATCTTGTTTTCTCAGTCTATGAGGACTGAGAGTTTTGCAGGTTATAGTAGCCTGGGCTGACATCTGTGTTCTCATAGGGTCTGCATGATATCTGTCCAAGCCCTTCTGGCTTTCATAGTCTCTGTTGAAAAGTCTGGTTTGATTTTAGTGGGTTTGCCATTATATTTTACTTGGCTTTTTTCCCTTGCAGCTTTTAGTATTTTTTTTTTTGTTCTTTATACTTACTGTTTTGATTTTCATGTGGTGAGAGGATTTTATTTTCTGGTCTAATTTATTGGGTGTTCTCTAGGTCTCTTGTATTCTTATTGGCTTCTCCTTTAAGTTGGGGAAATTTTCTTCAATGATTTTGTTGAAAATATTTTCTGGGCCTTGGAGAATGGAGTCTTCTTTTTCCTCTATGCCTATTATTCTTAGGTTTTGTCATTTCATATTGTCTTGGTTTTCTTGGATGGTCTGTGTCAAGAATTTTTTGGATTTAACATTTTCTTTGATAGATACATCAATTTCTTCCATTGTATCTTCCACACCTGAGATTCTTTCTTCTATCTCTTGTTGTCTATTGGTTATGCTATCCTCTGTAGTTCCTGTTTTCTTCCCTAAGTTCTTTCTCTCTGCAATTTCCTCCATTTGTGTTTTCTTTAATTTTTCCAATTCTATCTTCAGATCTTGAGCCATTTTGTTGATTTCCTTTACCTGTCTGACTGTATTTTCCTGTTTTTCCATCACTTCTTTCAGCTGTTTGCTTGAACCAACCTCTGTTTCTTTTATTTCATTCAGTGCTTTAAGCATTTCCTTTCTAAAAGCCACAGACTGTTTGGCTGCAACATCCTCTATTTCTTTACTGATGGCAATATTCTGTTTCAGTTTATCTTACTCATGTCTTTACATTTCTTATTTTTTCCTCTGTTATCATGTTCATGAGCATAGTTGTTAGGTCATCTTGGATTTCAGTTATCCTGGGGTGTCCAGGGCTACTTGCTCCTGGGTAACTGGGTTCTGGAGATGCCATATTGCTCTGTCTTTTGTTACTTAAGCTTTTATGCTTGCCTCTACCCATTGTGCTATCTTAGGTGTTTGGGGTTATTTTCTGGTGGTTCTTGGGGATCCTGTGATGGAGAGAATCCCCTTGGCAGAAGGCTGTTTTTTCTTGAAGGAAGTATTCTTAGCTTTTTGTATATAGTCCATGGATGGCTGGCCTTTTTTCAGGAGTTGCTGCTGCTCACCTCAGGGATAGAGACCTGAGTGATAACTGTGGTCTTTATTAGTCCAGAGGGCTCTCCTCTCACCCAGGGAAGTCTTGAAGACATCTGCCCTGTTTCTGGGTTTCTTGCTGTAAATTTAATGATCAGCTTCTGTGACACAGTTGGACATCTGGTGCTTAGCAACTGTTTGTGCCTGTGTCTGGAGCACAGCTCATTGATGGCGGCTGGGCCCCGCCCATCTGCTAGGCTTTTTCCAGGGAATTACTGGGTGATTTAAGTCAGTACAGTTTCCTTCCTTCCTTGTGGATTCTCTGGAGACAGGGACTCCCAATCTCTTTTTTGCCAGGGGGTGCACCGCTCAGTCTCTGCCAGTTAGCTGGTGTGCAGAAACAGCCTGTGTCTGCCTTTCTGGCCTTTGGGAGCCTGGGCGTCTGCCTAAACTGGGTAATTTTTCCCAAGACCTTTTCGGGGTGGGGGTGTTGGCTGAGTGCTCTGAGATCAGACCAGCCGTGGGTTTGCACCCGACAGTGAGACTCAGTCTCTGGTGCCCTGGGCTCCACAGTTCTGGCTGAGTCAGCGAATCAGGCTTGCAGGCAGGGCTCTGTGCTGGACCCTGGGTTCCCGTCTCTGGCTCTGGGCTGGCTCCAGGCTGGCTCCTGGGATGTCTGGGTGACCTAAGGTCGGTCCCAATTGTTTCCTGCACTGTGGGGTTATCTCTTGACTGAAAATTCCAGTCTCTGATAGTGTGGTGCACATGGTTCAGTCTGGGACTATGACCAGAGCATGCTGGTGTGTGGCTCTGGGCAGGAGCTGGCGACCAAGCGTCTGGTGGAACTGGGAACTGTTCTGCAGTTTAGCCGGGTGAGTTAAAAGCTGATTGAATCCCCCACCGTGGGATATTATTCTCTCACCTGGGAAACACAATCGCCTGTGTTTTATGGCCAAGAGTTCTGATTGCTGGTGACTGTGCTGATCCTGCTGTGCTGCTGGTCAGAATGAGAGTCCTCCCTGCGCCGCCATCTTGCCCCGCCTCTGATTTTTAGTGGTATTTAATTTTTTAATCATTCATTTTTATTTTTTAATATTAGTTACAGTTTATTAATTTTGTATCCCAACTGTATCCTGCTCCCTCATTCCCTCCCAACCCCACCCTTCCTCCCTCTTCTCTTCCCTGCCCCTCTCAAAATCCACTGATAGGGGAGGACCTCCTCCCCTTTCATCTGACCCTGGTTTATCAGGTATCTTCAGGACTGGCTGCAAAGTCCTCCTCTGTGGCCTAACAGGACTGCTCCTCCCTCTGAGGTTGGGGAGAGGTCAAAGAGCCAGCCAATCCTCCTAGGCACAGCCCACAGCTGGCTCAGAACTCACTGCCTGGGGTCTGCAACAGCAGATGTAGGAGAATGGTATTTAGCATTAAAGACATTACGAATAACCAGGGGATACAAAAAAAAAAAGATAATTGTAGGTTCATTGACTGTGGAAAAGATAAACAATACATTGTCCTTATCTTAATACAACACTGTATTAAAAAAAGAAAAACATGTCTCCTGTGATTTGCCACAAACCCAACAAGATTGACAATAAAATCTCAGAAAGATAATCAAGATGAGTTCTCTTTTTGTTGTCAGTACAAAACTCCAAGGAGACATTAATTTCTAAACTTGAACAATCTCCAGTGACTTAACATCTGCTAAACTTAAACATTCTCAGGTGACATGTGAATAGATTATCAATTCCTTCAGTATGACAGCTGTCTTCTTAATTGGGAGGAGTGCTGTGGAAATGTCAAGCAAAATTTTCTACCTGAGCAATAATATAAAAACATCCCCCTGTTGGAAACACCTTCAATTTTTAATTAACAACCATGCAAGTGGATTTATTGCCTTTTATAAATCAACTTGCACCTTATTTACTTATTATTGATGTATTTCTTCATTCTACACCAGAAAAAAAAAACACCTATGGTCAATAATGCAGAAACTACTAGAATTAATGCTTATATTTCCTTTAAATTTCTAGTAAAGTTAGCTTGCACTGACCACAAAAAATAGTATATAAATATGCTATTAACACATGCATATATTAGATTCTTCTTTTGTTCAGGGAAATTACAACCTCTGGTTATAAAAATTTGAATAGTAAATTTGGTGGAGTGTAGTAGCATATTTCTATAATGCCAGCACTTGGCATACTGAAACACAAGAATCCCTAATTCAGAGACAGTCTGAGTAAATATCAAGACTTTTTAATAACATATATGATATATAATAATAGTAAAGATCAGCAGTAACACAAAAGATTAACTAGTTTATGGAACAAATTCTATGATATTTCAAAAATATCTTGGGTGTATCTAATCAAACAAAGTCTCTTCCAATTAGCTTTGATTGTTGAGAAATCCAGAGCAGGTGAGCAATACAATAAGAATCACTTTATTATTGTGAGTGGAAACTAGTCAATTATTTAGTTTCTAGTTCATGTAAGCAATTTAATAACTAATTTTAGATGAGGCTTCATGTATTCCTGTCTGGACTCAAACTTTACGTATAGCCAAATGGGACCTTTCACTTCTGATTTTCTGTCTCCACCTGCAAGTGCATGTCTTTGGTTTACCTCAGCACACTGGGTGTATTCTGAACTGGAATAAAACTCAGGTCTTTGAGCATGCCAGTCACAAATGCTACTGTTTACATCCGTAGACCCAAGTAAATTTAGCTAACTAAAATGACTTTTATACACTATTGTGTAGGAATAAATTAAAACAGATATCACCATAACTTTCCTACTTAATCAGATTTCAATATTGTTCTAAATATTAGTGACTATAAATAAAAGTTTACATTTATTCATTTATTTACAAAAATTAAGAATTATTTGTAATGATGAGTTTGAATGAGAAAGAGCAATTCATCTTTTCCCCATTAAGGTGATGTGAGAATTATTTACGTTATATCATTTTAGTCTATCTTGAAGTTTTTCTAGGGATTGGGTAGGTGTCTGGGAGGAGAGGAGAGCCAAGAGGCTGAGATTACAAAACAAGAATACATCTGCCTGTATGAAGGTGTCTCTGTGAATTCTATTTATCAAATTAATATATTAATAACCATAACCAAAATGTTTGATGCTGTGAGTCCCATCTAGGTCTATCAAGTCATTAACCTACAAAAAAAAAAAAAAAAAAAAAAAAAAGATTTGAAACAATTTTCCAAAAAGTTACCTTGGTTAGGAATCCCTTTCCATGCATCTTCCTCCAGGATGTGATGTATTACTTTACAGTCCTTCAATTTTGGGAATCTACTTATACTCAAGTGGCTATAAAATTACCCATGACTTCTATAATTTGACAGTGACTCCTGAACTTCATATATCTTAGGATTCTGTTCTTCACCATTTTGAACAAAAGGTTATCATTTAAGATAACCTTATTTTTTAAGACTGGATGTAAAAGTAATCTAAATTCTCTGGTATGAAATTATAGTTTAAGAAAATTTCACAATTAAAATTCATTTTGGTTGAAGTATGGCACAGATCTAAATGACATGTCTAAAAACATTTATGAATGTTATTTTGTGGCTGTTTGTTCTGCATTCAGTATGTTTGCTCTAATTCTCTATATTTGTTAACATTTGAGAATTTCATAACAGTGCACTTTGAACATTTTCACTTTCTACACAAAAAACTCCAGGCTGCTAATACATGGAACATAAGAGGATGTAGCCTTTCCCAGAGTTATCCGGTAGAGAGTGATTAGCCTGGAAGCCATATACGTACAAACAATCAAAAAAGACTCAACAGGTTGCTATGAATCTTAAGGGAATCAAAGGTAGGAAATCTAAAGTTACTAAATCAAATCTACAATTATAATTTTCAGCACAACTCTAACATTCTTATGTATCTTAAATCTTAAATATGTATTTTATTCTCATTTTATACTGTATTATTCCATATAGCCTATTACATTATCCAGTACTTCCATAGAATAACATTTATATTAGGAATAAAAGTACCTGTTGATTTCTAATTATATTCAATTTTCTCTATTCGAACTTTTCTCTTATTTCGATATTAATTTTTTCAGCTGATATATCATTTTTAAACATATGTTTCAAGATCTTAATAATAAAGTATTTACATATAATTATACTACTTAACTATATAAACATGCTTTGAAAATCCATAGGCCAATAACTGAATTTACAATGGTATCATTAAACACTTAAATTAACGTCTCATTTATCTTTGAAAATAAAATGTGATCAGTGCTTACCATGTAATTTCTCAATAAAGAAATGAATTACTGCCAGTGAAGAGTCCACTTATCTGAAATGTAGCAACACAATTCCAAAGAAGAGAGCTGTATTTCAGCTTTCCTTATGTGCCACCTATTTCCTATCAATTATATTATTATTATTATGTCTTGCATCTAGAAATCATACTACATTCAAATATTTGAACTACTTGACTCAATGTTTTTCTCCTATTATAAAAATAGATTTTTTTTCTCAAACAAATATCCTGATTACAGTTTTTCCTCCTACTCTGTCTGCCCAGTTGCTCCCACCTCCCTTCCCATCAAGATCCACTACTTTTCTGTCAATCATTAGTCAAGAACAGGCTTCTAAGAAATAACAGCACAACATTACAAAATAAAATATAAGATAAAAGAATAGCCACCACACTGAAGTTGAACAAGATAAACCAACAGAAGAAAAGGACCCCAAGAGAAGGTTCAGAGTCCCATCTATTCACAGACTCAGTAGTCTCATAGTAATACTAACCTGAATATTATGGTATATATGCTGACTACCTGGTGAAAATCCATTCAGACTCTATCTGTGATTTCAGTTGAGGTTTGCTAAGTTGAGTTAGAGAACCTTGCTCTCCCTGTGTCTTTCATCTGCTCTAGCTCTTATACTCTGTTCACCTCCCCTTCTGTGTGATTCCCTCTGTTCTGAGGGGAGGGATTTGACAGAGACATTCAAGTTTGAACTATGTGTTCCAAGGTCCCTCTCTTTCTTTCTCTGCTGTGGATCTCTGTACTTATTCCCATCTGATGTGGGAAGAAGTTTTACTGATGATGACTGAATAAGGCACTGATCTAAGAGTATAGCAAAATATTATTAAGAGTCATTTTATTACATTTTTTAAGACCAATATTCTCTGATTTTATCATAAGTCTCTGGCTATTTAGTTTCCAGTACTTGGTTACTAAAGAGTGTCAGGTATGGTTCATCTTGTGGTGTGGCCTTAAGTCAAATCAGTTTTGGGTTGGTTATTCCAACAAGATTTGTTCTACCACTACTCTAATATGTTTTGCAGACAGGACAAATTGTAAGTCAAAGGTTTTATAGATGGATCAGTGCTTAAATTTCTCTTTGGTAGCATGTAGAACACCTTCCTACACCAAAGACATTTGGCCACAGGACTGAAGATTTATGTAGGTAACAGCTCAACCTCTTCATGTCCATTCCTGTTCAATGATTTGTGTGGGTGTTGTTAGAGTAACTTTTTCACATGGCAACAGCCTGCATTTTGAGGGATTTTTTTAATCATTTATTACAATTTATTCAATTTTTATCCAGCTGTGGCCCACTCCCTCGTCTCCTTCTAATACACCCTCCCTCTCTACTTTCCTTCTCTGCCCCTCCCTTAGTCCACTGTCTTAAAAAAGATAAACTGAAGTCAGGAACCAACTAATATTACCATTTCTATCTCTGCTCTATGATAAGATGGGCAGATTATATTCATGCTGTGTCATGAATACAGAAATGATTAATACAGTTTGGCTAAAATATTTTTTTGACAGTTTAATTTTTTTTATTTTTTTCTTATCAGTTACATTTTATTAACTCTGTATCCCAGCTGTGTCCCGCTACCTCATTCCCTCCCAGTCCCTCCCTCCCTCCCTCTCTCCCTCATCTCCACCGTGCCCCTTTCCAAGTCCACTGATGGGGGGGACCTCCTCCCCATTCATGTGATCCTGTTTTATCAGGTATCTTCAAGATTGAGGGAATTTTCATGAGACTTTTTTGACCAATAATTCAGCTGGATATAACTCTGACCCAATACTGAAAACTTCATTTGGTGACAAAGGATGGCCAACTGGGATTCTATCTCCCTCTTTATTTGGAGACTTCCTTAAGATCACCTTCAGATATTTTACAGTTTCCACTGCACTATGTTTGCATATGACTCTTCAAATGCTCTTCCATTCTAGCTGTCTCTCCCCTACTGCCTCCTCAATTTCATCTTTATTCCCCTTCCACATCTGATCATTCAGTTTCTGACTTTTGACCAGAGGCCCATCTGTAATATTTATTTCATTCCCCTAGTTCCTTCCTCTATAACTATCCTCCTTTATGTGTCTTCAGATTATAGTTGGGTTATCATTTTTTTATTATTAATTACACTTTCTTAATTTTGTATCCCCCATAAGCCCCTCCCTCCTCCCCTACAGATCCCACCCTTCCTCCCCTTTCTGCATGCATGCTCCTCCCCAAGTCCACTGATAGGGGAGGTCTTCCTCTCCTTCCTTCTGATCTTAGTCTATCAGATCACATCAGGAATGGCTGCATTGTCACCTTCTGTGGCCTGATAAGGCTGCTTCCCCCTCAGGGAGAGGTGATCAAAGAGCAGGCCAATCAGTTTATGTCAGAGGCAGGCCCTCTTCCAATCACTATGTAACCCACTTGGACACTAAACTGCCATGGGCTACATCTGTGCAGGGGTTCTAGGTTATCTCCATGAATAGTCCTTGGTTGGAGTATGAGTCTCTGGGAAGTTCTCTGTATTCAAATTTTCTTGTTCTGTTGCTCTCCTTGTGGAGTTCCTGTCCTCTCTACCTCTTGCTATTTCCCACTTCTTACATAAAATTCCATTCACTCTGCCTGTCAGTTGGCCATCAGGCTCAGCATCTGCTTTGATAGTCTGCAGGGCAGAGGCTTTCAGAGGCCCTCTGTGGCAGGTTCCTAGGTTGTTTTCTGTTTCCTTCTTCTGGCTTTCAGAGGCCCTCTGTAGCAGGTTCCTAGGTTGTTCCCTGCTTTCTTCTTCTTCTGATTTCCATCATCTTTGGCTTTCAGGATGGGGATTGACTGTTTTAGTTAGGGTTCTCTCTGGCTTAGTTTGTTTAGATGTAGGGATTTTAGTGGGTTTATCCTATGTTGTATGTTTATATGAGTGAGTATATACAATGTGTGTCTTTCTGCTTCTAGGACAACTCACTCAGGATGAACCTTTCCAGGTCCCACCATTTACCTGCAAATTTCATGATTTCCTTATTTTTCTTTGCTGAGCAATACTCCATAGTATAGATGTACCACAGTTTCTGCATCCATTCTTCAGTTGAGGGGCATCGGGGCTGTTTCCAGCTTCTGGCTACTACAAATAAAGCTGCTACAAACATGATTGAGCAAATGTCCTTTTTTGTGTACTTGAGCCTCTTTTGGATATATGCCTAGGAGTGGTATGGCTGGATCTTGGGGAAGCACTATTCCTAGTTGTCTGAGAAAACGCCAGACTGATTTCCAGAGTGGTTGTAAAAGTTTACATTCCCACCAGCAGTGGAGAAGGGTTCCCCTTTCTCCACAACCTCTCCAGCATGTGTTGTCACTTGAGTTTTTGATCTTGGCCATTCTCATGGGTGTAAGGTGAAATCTCAGGGTTGTTTTGATTTCCATTTCCCTAATGGCTAATGATGTTGAGCATTTCTTTAACTGCTTCTCTGCCATTCTGTATTCCTCTACAGAGAAATCTCTGTTTAGCTCTGTTCCCCATTTTTTAAGTGGGTTACTTGGTTTGCTGCTTTTCAGCTTGTTTAGTTCTTTATATATACTGGATATGAGTCCTCTGTCAGATAAAGGGTTGGTGAAGATTCTTTCCCAATCTGTAGGCAGTCGATTGTTTTGATGACAGTGTCCTTTGCTTTACAGAAGCTTTTCAGTTTCATGAGGTCCCATTTATTGATAGTTGCTCTTAGAGCCTGTGCTGTTGGTGTTCTGTTCAGGAAGTTTTCTCCTGTACCAATGAGTTCTAGGGTATTCCCCCCTTTTTTTCTAGCCGATTTAATGTGTCTGGTTTTATGTTGAGGTCTTTGATCCACTTGGACTTCAGTTTTGTGCAGGGTGATAAGTATGGATCTATTTACATTTTTCTACATGTAGACATCCAGTTGGACCAGCACCAATTGTTATCTTTTTTTCCATTGTATGGTTTTGGTGTCTTTGTCAAAGATCAGGTGTCCATAAGTGTATGGGTTTATTTCTGGGTCCTCTGTTTGGTTACATTGATCCACCATTCTGTTTCTATGCCAGTACCATGCAGTTTTTAAAACTGTTGCTCTATAGTAAATCTTAAGATCAGGGAATGAGATACCTCCAGGAGATCTTTTATTGTAAAGGATTGTTTTAGTAATTCTGGGTTTCTTGTTATTCCATATGAAGTTGAGAATTTTTCTTTCCAGGTCTGTAAAGAATTGTGTTGGCAATTTGATGGGAATTGCATTGAATCTGTAGATTGCTTTTGGTAAGATGGCCATTTTTACTATGTTAATCCTGCCAAGCCATGAGCATGGGAGGTCTTTCCATCTTCTCATATCTTCTACTAATTCTTTCTTCAGAGACTTGAATTTTTTTTCATACAACTCTTTGACTTTCTTGATTAGGGTTACTCCAAGGTACCTTATGTCATTTGTGGCTATTGTGAAGGGTGTTGTTTCCCTAATTTCTTTCTCAGCCCTTTTGTCTTTTGTATACAGGAGGGCTACTGAATTTTTTGAGTTAATTTTGTATCCGGCCACTTTGCTGAAGGTGTTTATCAGCTGTAGGAGTTCCCTGGTAGAGTTTTTGAGATCAGTCATGTATGCTATCATATCATCTGCAAATAGTGATAATTTGACTTCTTCCTTTTCAGTATGTATCCCCTTGATCTCCTTCAACTGTCTTATTGCTCTAGCAAGGACTTCCAGCCCTATGTTGAAGAGATATGGTGAGAGTGGGCAGCCTCGTCTTGTCCCTGATTTCAGTGGGATGGCTTTAAGTTTTTCTTCGTTTATTTTGATGTTGGCTATAGGCTTGCTGTATATCGCCTTTACTATGTTGAGATAGGTGCCTTGTATCCCTGATCTCTCCAATACTTTAAATATGAATGGATGTTGGATTTTGTCAAATGCTTTTTCAGCATCTAGGGAGATTATCAGGTGGTTTTTTTCTTTCAGTTTGTTAATATGGTGGATCACATTGATGGACTTCCGTATATTGAACCACCCCTGCATACCTGGGATGAAGCCTACTTGGTCATAGTGGGTAATATCTTTGATGTGTTCTTGGATTCGTTTTGCAAGTATTTCATTAAGTATTTTTGCCTCAATGTTCATAAGGGAGATTGGCCTGAAATTCTCTTTCTTTGTTGAGTCTTTGTGAGGTTTAAGTACCAAGGTGACTGTGGCTTCATAGAATGAGTTTAGTTATGTTCCTTCTGTTTCTATTTTGTGGAATAGTTTGAAGAGAATTGGAGCTAGGTCTTCTTTGAAGGTCTGGTAGAATTCTGTGCTGAAGCCATCTGGTCCTGGGCTTTTTTTGGATGGGAGACTTTTGATGACTGCTTCTATTTCTTTGGGGGATATAGCATTATTTATTTGATTTACCTGGTCCTGATTCAGCTTTGGTAAGTCAAATTGATCAAGAAAATTGTCCATTTCGTTTAGATTTTTAAATTTTGTGGCATATAGAGTTTTGAAGTAAGTCCTCATGATTGTTTGGATTTCCTCAGTGTCTGTAGTTATGTCCCCCTTTTCATTTCTGATTTTGTTGACTTGGGTGGTGTCTCTCTGCCTTTTAGTTAGCTTGGCTAAGGGTTTGTCGATCTTGTTGATTTTCTCAAAGAACCAGCTCGTAGTTTCATTGATTCTTTGAATTGTTTTATTTGTTTCTAATTGATTGATTTCAGCCCTGAGTTTGATTATTTCCAGCCGTCTACTGGTTTTTGGTGTGTCTGCTTCTTCTTTTTCTAGGGTTTTTAAGTGAGCCATTAAGTTGCTGGAATGAGCTATCTCGAATTTCTTCTTGAAGGCACTTAGTGCTCTGAACTCTTAGCACTGCTTTCATTGTGTCCCACAAGTTTGGGTATGTTGTGTCTTCATTTTCATTGATTTCTAGAAGGACTTTAATTTCTTTCTTTATTTCTTCTCTGACCCAGCTGTCTTTTTAGTAACAAGTTGTTCAGTTTCCATGTGTGTGTAGGGTTTTTGCTATTTCTGTTATTGTTGAGGTCCAGCTTTATCCCATGATGATCAGACAAGATACACGGGATTATTTCAATCTTCTTGTATCTGTTGAGGCTTGCTTTGTGACCCACTATGTGGTCTATTTTGGAGAAGGTTCCATGAGGTGCTGAGAAGAATGTAAATTCTTTTGTGTTTGGGTGTAAAGTTCTGTAAATATCTGTTAGATCCATTTGATTCATGAACTCTGTCACAGACATTGTTTCTTTGTTTAATTTCTGTTTTGTTGACCTGTCCTTTTTTGAGAGTATTAATGTGTGGGGATCTATATGTGGTTTAAATTTTATCAATGTTTCTTTAACACATGTGGGTGCACTTGTATTTGGGGCATAGATGTTCAGGATTGTGATGTCTTCCTGGTGGAATTTTCCTTTGATGAATATAAAGTGTCCTTCCCCATCTCTTTTTATTAATTTTGGTTGAAAATCTATTTTATCAGATATTAGAATGGCTACTCCTGCTTGCTTCTTGGGTCCGTTTGCTTGAAAAGTCGTCTTCCAACCCTTTACCCTCAGGTAATGTCTATCTTTGTGCCTTAGGTGTGTTTGTTGTATGCAACAGATTGCTGGGCTTTGTTTACGTATCCATTCTGTTAATCTGTGTCTTTTTATTGGAGAGTTGAGTCCATTGATGTTGAGAGAGATTAATGACCAGTGGCTGTTAGATCCCCTGATTTTGTTGTTGGCTGTGGTCATCAGGTTGTGTGTTTGGTTGCTTTTTGTTTTACTATAGTAAGGTTAATTATTTCCTGTGTTTTCTTGAAAGAAGCTAATTTTTGGGGTTGTATTTTCCCTTCCAGTGTCTTCTGTAATGCTGGATTTGTGTGTAGGTATTGTTGAAATTTGTTTTTTTCATTGAATATCTTGTTTTCTCTGTCTATGAGGACTGAGAGTTTTGCAGGGTATAATAGCCTGGGCTGACATCTGTGTTCTCTTAGGGTCTGCATGATATCCGTCCAGGTTCTTCTGACTTTCATAGTCTCTGTTGAAAAGTCATGCTTTGCAGCCAGTCCTGAAGATACCTGATAAAACAGGATCAGATGAATGGGGAGGAGGTCCCCCCCATCAGTGGACTTGGAAAGGGGCACGGTGGAGATGAGGGAGGGAGGGAGGGAGGGACAGGGAGGGAATGAGGGATTGGGACACGGCTGGGATACAGAGTTAATAAAATGTAACTGATAAAAAAAATAAAATAAAACACAGAACCAAAAAAAAAAAAAAAAAAAAAAGAAAAGTCATGTGTGATTCTAATGGGTTTGCCTTTATATGTTACTTGGCCTTTTTCCCTTGCGGCTTTAAGTATTTTTTCTTTGTTCTTTATACTTACTTTTTTGATTATTATGTGGAGGGATGATTTTCTTTTCTGGTCAAATCTGTTGGGTGTTCTTTAGGCCTCATGTATTCTTACCTCTGTAGTTCCTGTTTTCTTCCCTAGGTTCTTCCTCTCCATTATTTCCTCCATTTGTGTTTTCTTTAATTTTTCCAATTCTATCTTCAGGTCTTGAGTTGTTTTATTTACTTCCTTCACCTGTCTGATTGTACTTTCTTGTTTTTCTTTTAGTTCCTTCAACTGCCTGTGTCTGGAGCACAGCTGAGTGATGGCTGCTCAGTCTCTGCCAGCTGTCTGTTGTGCAGAAACTGCCTGTGTCTGCCTTTCCAGCCTTTGGGAGGCTGTGAGTCTGCCTAAACTGGGTAATTTTCCAGAGACCTTTCCGTGGCGGGGTGTTGGCTGAGTGCTTTGAGATTGGACCAGCCATTTCTGTCCCTGTGTGTTTGCACTGGACAGTGAAACTCATTTTCTGGTGCCCTGGTGCCCCCAGTTCTATCCCATGTGCACAGGCAGGGCTCTGTGCCGAAGCCTGTGTCCCAGGCTCTTGTTCTGGGCTGGCTCCTGGCGCGCCTGTGGAACCCGAGTCTTTTCCTGGGGATGTCTGTTTGACCTAAGGTCGGTCCCAATAGTTTCCTGCACCGTGGGGCTATCTCTCAACTGAAAATTCCAGTCTCTGATACTGTGGTGTGCATGGTTCAGTCTGGGACTGTGACCAGAGACACTGGTTTGTGGCTCTGGGCTGGGACTGTGGCTGGTGGCAGGCAGCCAAGCGTCTGGTGGAACCGGGATCTCTTCTGCAGTTTAGCCGGGTGAGTTAAAAGCTGATTGAATCCCCCACCGTGGGGTATCCTCTCACCTGGGAAACACAATCACTGTGTTTTATGGCTGTGAGTTCTGATTGCTGGTCACTGTGCAAATCCTGCTGTGCTGATGGTCAGAATGAGAGTCCTTCTGGCACCACCATCTTGCCCAGCTTCCCAGGTTATCATTTATTAAATGGCTAATATCTCCATATAAGTGAATACATATTATATTTATCTTTCTGGGTTTGGGTTACCTAACTCAGAATGATTTTTTTTCTAGTTCCATTCATTTCTCTGTAAATTTCATGAGTAAAATTTTACATCTTAATAACGTTCAATTGTGTAAAAGTACTACATTTTCCTTATCTATTCTTCCATTGAGGACATCTAAGTTGTTTCCAGTTTCTGGCTACTATGAAAATAGCAGCAATGAATGTGATTGAACCTAGGGGTAGAATGAAGAATCCTTTGTAGATATGCCCAAGAGTGCTATATCTGGATCTTGAGATAGATTGATTTCCATCTTTTTGAAGAACCAACATGCTGATTTTCATATTGGCTACACAAGTTTGCATTGCCACCAGCAATGAAGGAGTGTCTCCAGCCTCCTTTTCTGAATCATCATGAGCTGTTACTTTTGTGACTGATCTTAGCCTTTCTGAGATGTTTAAGGTGGAGTCTCAAAGTAGTCTTAATTTGCCTTTCCCAGATGACTAAAACTACATTTCTTTAACTGTTTCTCAGCCATGTGACATTTCCATGTTGAGAATTGTTTGTTTTGATCTGTACTCCAGTTTTGGTTGGATTGTTTGGTTTGTTGATGTCTGGTTTCTTGAGTTCTTTTTTATATTTTCTATATTAGTGTCTATCTGATATGGTAAAGTGATATTGGTAAAAATATTTTTCCATTCTGTGGGCTGTCATTTTATTTTATTGAAAGTGTCGTATTGTCATTTTGTCTTATTGAAGATGAAGTCTTACAGAAGCTTCTAAGTTTCATGGAGTCCCATTTATTAAATGATGATCTTATTGCATACTATTTCTGTTCTGTTCAGGAAGTATTTTGTGTCAATATGCTCACTTGACAAAGTACTCACTTGTGAAAGGCTATTCCTCACTTTCTCTTTTATCCAGTTCTGTGTATCTCGTTTTATGTTGAAGTCTTTGATCCAATGGAATTTTAGTTTTGTGCAAGGTGATAAACACGAATATATTTGCTTTCTTCTGCATTCAGATATCCAGTTTGAGGAGCACAATTGTTGAAGATGCTTTCTTTTAAGTGTGTGTTCTAGCTTCATTTATTTTTTAATTCTTTTTTTAAATATTAGTTACAGTTTATTAACTTTATATCTCAGCTGTAGCCCGCTCCTTCATTCCTTCCCAATCCCACCCTCCCTCCCTCATCTCCTCCCTGACCCTTTTCAAGTCCACTGACAGGCGAGGTCCTCCTCCCCTTTCATCTGACCCTAGATTTGCAGGTTTCTTCAGGACTGGCTGCAATGTCCTCCTCTGTGGCCTAGCATGGCTGCTCCTCCCTTGGGGAGTGGGGGGAAGTCAAAGTACCAGCCATTGAGTTCATGTCAGAAAAAGTCCCTGTTCCCATTACTAGGGTACCCACTTGGATACTGAGATGCCATGGGCTACATCCCAGCAGGGGTTCTAGGCTATATCCATACATGGTCCTTGGTTGGAATACAGTCTCATAAAAGACCATTGTGCCCAGATATATTTGGTCCTTGTGGTGCTACTGTCCTCTCCATGTCATACTAACTCTCGCTTCTTTCATATGATTCCCTGCACTCTGACAATGTTTTGATTATAGTCTTGGCATCTGCTTTGATACACTGCTTGTTTTTAGTTTCTTTATGAATGATCAGTTGTCCATTGGTATGCTGTTTAATGTCTGAGTCTTCAATTTGATTCCATTGATTATCAAGTCTGTTTTTATGCCAATGCCACATGGTTTTTATTTAGCTCTATAGAACTATAGAACTACTTAAAATCAAGAATGGAGAGACTTCCGACAATTCTTTTCTTTTCTTCCATATTACTTTAGTAACTCTGGGCTTTTGGTTATTCCGTATGAAGCAGAGAATTATTCTTTCAAAAATCCTTGAAGAATTGTGTTGGAATTCTCATCGAGATTTCACTGACTCTGTAGATTGTTCTTGGTAGCATAGCCATGTTGATATGGATAAATTTTACTAATCCATAAGCACTGGATATCTTTCAATTTTCTAATATCTTCTAAAATTTCTTTCTTCAAAGATTTGACATTTTACCCTACAAGTCTTGAATTTAATTGATTAGAGTTACATGAAAGTATGTTATTATTATGTGAGGTTCTTGTTTAAGATGTTTCACTAATTTTTTTTCTCAGTCCATCATCATCATTATTATTATTATTATTATTATTATTTGCAGGTGAGCTACTAAGTTTTTTCAGTAATGTATTCAGTTCCTTTGCAAAGAGTATTTATTAGCTGTGAGAATACCCAAGTGGAATTTTTAGGGACACACACACACATATATATATATATATATATATATATATATATATATATATATATATCACCATAACTTCTTCATATTTAGATACTTTAACTTCTTCCTTTCTGGTTTTTATCTTAGTGATCTCTCTCAGCTGTCTTATTGCTCTAGCTAAAACTTCAAGTACTATATTGAAGACGTATAGAGAAAGTGGAGAGCCTTGTCTTGCCCCTGTGTTAGCCCCTCTCTATTTAATCTGATGTTTAGTATTAGCTTGATATAAACTGCCTTTATTATGGTATGGCCCTTGTTTCTCTTACGTCTGTAGGACATTCATCATGAAAGGGTGCTGGAATTTTTGAAAGGCCTTTTATGCACTGAATTAGATGATATTATAAGTTTTTAATTTATACAATGGATTACATTTACTGGTTTTTGTGTATTGAATCATCCCTCTATCTCTGGATGAAGCCAACTTGATTACAGTAGATGATCTTTTTGATTGGTTTTTAGATTCAGTTTGCAAGTATCTTATTGAGTATTTTGCAACTATATTTATAAGGGAATTTGTTCTGTAATTCTCTTTTTTTTATTGGGCCTTTATGTGCTTCGGGTGTTGCTTAACATTGGCATCAGCTTGCTATATACTGCCTTTATTATGTTTGGGTATGTCCCTTGAATCACTGTTCTCTCAAAGACTTTTACCAGGAAGAGGTGTTAGATTGTATCAAAGACTTTTCCAGTAGCTAAGGAGATAATTACCTGGCTTTTTCTATCAGTTTGTTTATATAGTGGATCACATTAACAGATTTTCATATGTTGAATCAACCCAGCACCAATAGGATGAAATCTCGTTGATTATGCTGGATGATCTTTTTGATGTGTTCTTGGATTAAGATTGCATTTTATTAAGTATTTTTGTATCAGCGTTCATAAGGGAGATTGGTCTGAAATTATCTGTTTTTGTTGAGTCTTTATGTGGTTTACGTATCAGACCTCTGTTCCTCTATTTCTAATTTGGGAAATAAATTAGCATTTATTAGCATTAACTCTCCTAAAAGATTCCTAGAAATCTGTGCTGAAACCACATCACTCAGGGCTATTGTTGTTTGGAAGACTATTTCTTATTAATTAATTCAATTTACATCTCAGTCATAGACCCCTCCCTCTTCTTGTCCCTGTCCACTCTCCCTCTCTCCCTCATCTCCTCTCTCCTATTCTTTAGAATAGGGGAGCCCTCCTATCCAGACACTCCAGCTCATCTGTTCACATGGGGACTGAGTTAATCTTCCTCCCCTATGGCTTGGTAGGGAAGTACAATCAGGTGTGTGATTTATCCTCTTCACTCTAGACCTTTCAGATGTGCTGTTAAGTTGCTAACATGAGATGTCTCCTTTTATTCTTTTTAACATAGGCACAAATCTTACAAAGTTGCCTCTTAGAACCACTTTCATTGTGTTCCATAATGTGGGGGTATGTGTGTATTCACTGTCATGAATGATACAGATGTGCGTATTCATTTTCACTGAATATAAAAATTCTTTAATTTCTTTATTTCTGTCTTGACACATATCTTTTAGTAGAAAATTGTTCAGTCTCCAGGGATTTGTTTTTTTTTTTTTTGTGATGTTTGTTGTTGTTCTTTGTGAAGAATTTATGTTCTTCACAAACGCTCAGGGGGAGGTGATCAAAGACCCAGCCACTGAGTTCATGTCAGAGACAGCCCCTGTTCTCCTTTCTAGGAAGCCCATTTGGAGACTGAACTACCATGGGCTACATCTGTGCAGGGGTTCTAGGTTATCTTTATTCATGGTCTTTGGTTGGAGTATTAGTCTCAGAAACAACTCCTGTGCCCAGATTTATTTTAATTCTGTTTTTTTTTCCCTGTGGAGCTCCAGTCCCCTCTAGGTCTTTCTATCTCCCCTTCTTTCATAAGATTCACTGCACTCTGCCCAAAGTGTGGCTATGAGTCTCAGTATCTCCTTTGATATCCTGCTGAGTAGCATCTGCCAGAGCCCCTCTGTGGTAGGCTCCTGTCTTGTTTCTTGTTTTCACCCTCTTCTGATGTCTATCCTGTTTGCCTTTCTGAATGAGCATTGATCATCTTACCCATGGTCCTCCTTCTTGCTTAGCTTCATTAGGTATACTGATTTTAGTATGTTTATCCTATATTATATATCTAATATCCACTTATTAGTGAGTATGTACCATGTGTGTCTTTCTGCTTCTGGGATACCTCTCTCAAAATGATCTTTTCTAATTATCACCATTTGCCTGCAAATTTCATGATTTCCTTGTTTTTAATTGCTGAGTGGTAGTTCATTATTTAAATGTACCACAATTTCTGTATTCATTCCTCAACTGAGGAAAATCTGGGTTATTTCCAGATTCTGCCTATTACAAATAAATCTTCTACGAACATGGTTGAGCAAATGTCCTTGATGTGTACTTGAGCATCTTTTGGATATATGCCTAGGAGTGGCATAGCTGGATCTTAAGGTAGCACTATTGCTAATTTTCTGAGAAACTGCCGTATTGCTTTGCAAAGTGGTTGTACCAGTTTACATTTCCACCAGCAATGGAGGAGGGTTCCCCTTTCTCCACATCCTCTCCAGCATGTGTTGTCACTTGAATTTTTGATCTTAACCATTTTGTTGGTTGTAAGGTGAAATCTCAGGGTTTTTTTTTTTTTTTAATTTGCGTTTTCCTAGTGACTATTCCTAATGTTGAGCATTTCTTTAAGTGTTTCTATGCCATTAGATTGTCCTCTACAGAAAATTCTCTGTTTAGTTTTGTACTCTGTGTTTTAATTGTATTACTTGTTTTCTTGGTGTTAATCTTCTTGAGTTCTTTATATATTCTTGATATTAGCCCTCTGTCAGATATAGGGTTGGTGAAGATCCTTTCCCAGGCTATAGGGTGTTATTTTGTTCTGATGACAATGTCCTTTGCTTTATAGATACTTTTCAGTTTCATGAGGTCCCATTTATTGATTGTTGATCTCCAGAGTCTATGTTCTTGGTGCTCTATGCAGAAAGTTGTCTCCCTCCAAGACTTTTTCTCTCCCCATTCTTTCATAAATGTCCATGTACTCCGCCCCAAATTTGCTATGATTCTCAGCCTCTGCTTCCATAACTTGATCAGTAGAATCTTGGCAAATAAATGGTGGGATCTAGAAAATAATATCTTGAGTGAGTTAACCCAGAATCAGAAAGATACACATAGTATATTCTCTCTCATAAATAGTTATTATACATATAATATAGGATAAACATACTAAAATTTATACTCCTGTAGAAGCTAAACAATAAGGAAGACCCTAGGAAATATTTTCAATCCTCATTCAGAAGGACAAATGCAATAGACGTTGGAAGCATAAGACAAGGGAACAGGACAGAAGTATACCACAGATGGCCTCTTAAATACAGTCTTAATTATGTGTTTTTACATAAAAATGCATTGATTGAAATGAACATGTACAAATATGCAGGATTTTACCGGAAGAGAGTTTCTTGGTTAAATCTAACATTACTTTAGGATTGAACTAATGATGCTTTTAGTGAATTTTAGGTGAGTTAAGATTGACTTAGTATCATGCAGAAATAAAAATATGACAGTAAAATAGAAAGGATTAAGAAATGCCTTACATACTGTCATATTTTTGTGATTATTTTGATATAGGCTGAATTTCTGGGATTGTTCTAGATACTACATAGCACTGTCTGAATCCTGTCATTTTCTGAACCTTGGATCATTTCTCTGCTGACATTATTTTTTCATTTTACTCTATCTAATCCTTTAAAAACATTAGGGTTTTTGTTTTGTTTTTTTTTTGTTTGTTTGTTTGTATTAATTTTCAAGCAATAAAGAGTTTTATGTTGTGACTTTGCCCATTCGTTTTCCAGTACCCACACTTCCATCATTAGGATGGGCTTTTTGCCTGTGTGAGAGTTTTGTAACCCTCTGTTGAAGGGGCAGTTTAACTTGCTGCAAATTTAAATGCGTGCAGTCATGGACAAGAAGGTATCACCCTGTTGCTTTCTTATAAAACACTAAAGAAGTGGAAAAAATATGGTAACGGGACATCTAATTTCCATTCTGTCTCTCTGAGTTTTAGGAGTTAATTTATATGCGCCAAAGACCAGAGCGAAGATCTCTTAGGTACCCTCTATCAGTAAGTCAGTGTCTTCTGCAGAATCTATTCAAATAACTCTCTTTGCATACCTTCTATTATTCTGAAAGAGTATTTATCCTACTTATTTGGAACTTGAACATTCTCCTGGACATTGTGACTCCCATTTTCTACTCCAGGTCCTTTAAAATTCCTCTGAGGGGTTTTTGCATTACCCTCATAGAAGGCATTTGCCACTGTTAAGTCTATAACTCAAGCTCTGCTTTCCTTCCTGTACAGTTGTTCTAAGAAACATTGAATTTTAAAGCATTTGCCATAAGTATTGGAGGCTGCCCTTTGATGCAATACCCGGATTTAAGCTTCATCAGTATTCCACTGAAATTCAGTTCTACAAATATTTGAAATGCTTGCTTGTGTTACCTCTTCACATATACTGCATGGTCCAGCATCCAGCAAGTGTGTCTATTCATAAACTAACTTAGTAATTCTGTCTCAAGAATTTTCTCCACACTTAGTTCATGGGAGCATTGTGTTCCACTGGTCTGTTGCTAGACATATTTTTTTCTAACACTTTCAAATTTGAGGGTCCAAACTTAACAATAGTTTTACAAACTTAACAATAGTTTTAATAGTAATAGTATTACACAAAATTGAGGCTTTTGTTTTTTCAAACAGAGTGAGGAGGCAGATGAGAAAGAGAGATTGCAAGAAGAATGAATATATATAGAGAGATCTAGAGCAACTGGAATTTCCAACCACGTTCCTGGAAGTTGCCTTGAGACTTTGACAAGTCTTGACCATTTCCAGTTTGCTTGCATTAAAGATATGACCACCATGCTACCCTGGAGCTGTACCTCCACTCATATCCCTTGATGAATTTTTATCCCTTTGGAATTGTAAGCCAATGAGACATTTACTTCCACAGGTTGTCCCACTCAGGCTATATTATGACAGCTACATAAAGTAAGTAAAATGTTTTTCGGTTTAGGTGCTCATTATATACACATGATCTAAAAACACTTTATGTGCACGTAAAATCAAAGCTACATTGTAGTGGAAGTTTTGATTGTGTTGTGTGGATATGCTTTTGTTGAAATCCCAAGTGTGGGATGCCGGAATGCTTTGTCCATAGCTGATAGTAGCCTCCTGAGATGGCAAGTGATCCTTGTCAACAGTAAACTGCCTTGTACAGGGGCATGGTTTTAGCCAGCTCAAAAACATCCTGGAGGAGCCAAGATGGCGGCGCCGGGAGAGCACCATGTTTGAGAAGCAGGACAGCACTCACCGTGCAGAGACCAGGAGACTGAACTCTGGGCCTTGAAACTACATCAATCGTGTTTCCCAGGTGAGGGGAGGCTCCCACGGTGTGGGAATCGGTCGGGTCCACTCACGGCTACCCAGCCAGAACCCGGAAGAAACCCCGGGTAACGCGGGCTTTGTGTCTCTGGGCTGGAGCCGCAAGCGTCCATGCCCAAATCACTTTCCCAGGCTGATCCGTGAGCACAAGGGTGCCTGAGGCTGGGAGTCCCAGTCGCGGGGGGACCCCACTGGGAAGCAAAGTTGCCAGACTGATCACGGGTCACCCAGTCTTTCTCCGGAAGGTCTCTAGGACGGCGGGTACCCACCTCCAACACAACTGAGCTTCTGCAACTCAGAGAACTGCGCACTCAGCTCAGCAGTACAGACAAGCTGTACGCCCCAGTACAACAGGGACTGGAAACACCTGTCCAGAGAGGACCCCACAGGGAAGGAAGAAACCGTGCTGCTGGGGTCACCTAGGGAAAGTCTAGCAGCCTGCAGATCGCAGACAGGTGAGTACGCCCAGCCATCACAGATCTGGGCCCAAACAGGGAGCACAGAGTGATCGGGAACTCAGCTCCCGCAGACTAGCAGGTGGGCGCACGCTCCACCAGCCCAGAGGCCTGCATTGTATCAAATACACCTTACAGGCAGAACTGTGCGCCCCAAGACACCAGAGCAGTACTCACCCACCACAGATTACCTCTTGGGTTCTGGGGCACAGAGCCCCAACCTCAGACCTACAAAAGACCGGGAACCCTGAGATCAACCTCCAGATACTGCTCCAAAGGGCAACCAGTTATCCCTAACAAAACCGACCAAACCACAGGACACACAGGTTACAGCAGTTGATCACTAAATTTACAGCAAGAAACCCAGAAGGAGGGCAGCTGTCTCCAGGACTTCTCCCAGTGAGAGGAGAGCCCTCTCGACTAATCAGGACCACAGTTACTACCCAGGTCTCTATGCCTGAGGTGAGCTGTAGCAACTCCTGAAAAACACCGGACATCCAGTGACTATACCCAAAAAGCTGGAAAGGCTTCCTTCAGGAAAAACCATCTTCCTGCCAAAGAGATTCTCTCCACTACAAGAGTCCAGGAACAACCAGAAACTAAATTCAAACAACTGAGATAGCCCAATGGGTAGACGACAGCGTAAAAGTCCAACCAACAAAAGCCAGAGCAATATGGCATCTCCAGAACCCAGTTATCCAGGGGAAAATAGCCCTAGACACCCCAGCATAAATGATATTCAAGGAGATGACCTAACATCTATGCTCATGAAGAAGATAACAGAGGAAACAAATAAAATACGAAAAGAATTAGAGGAAGATAAAAACAAACAGATCATGGCTATCCCTAAAGAAATGGAGGAAATTAAAGACAGGGAGATTATGGCCATCTGTGAAGAAATACGGGAAGCTGCAGCCAAACAGTCTGTGGCCTTTAGAGAGGAAATGCTTAAATCACTGAATGAAATAAAAGAAACAGTGGATTGTTCAAACAAACAGCTGAAGGAATTGATGGAAAAACATGAAAATACAGTCAGACAGGGGAAGGAAACCAACAAAATAGCTCAAGACCTGAAGATAGAATTGGAAAAATTAAAAAAAAAAAAAACCACAAATGGAAGAAATTGTGGAGAGAAAGAACTTAGGGAAGACAGCAGGAACTACAGAGGTTAGCATAACCAATAGGCTACAAGAAATAGAAGAAAGAATCTCAGGTGTGGAAGATACAATGGAAGAAATTGATGTATCTGTCAAAGAAAATGTTAAATCTAAAAAATTCCTGACACAGACCGTCCAAGAAATTCAAGACAACATAAAAAGACAAAACCTAAGAATAATAGGAATAGAGGAAAAAGAAGATTCCCTGGACCAAGGCCCAGAAAATATTTTCAACAAAATCATTGAAGAAAATTTCCCCAACTTAAAGGAGAGACCAATAAGAATTCAAGAAGCCTACAGAACACCCAATAATTTAGAGCAGAGAAGAAAATCCTCCTGCTACATAATATTCAAAACAGTAAGTATACAGAACAAAGAAAAGATACTAAAAACTGCAAGGGAAAAAGGACAAGTAACATATATTAGCAAACCCATCAGAATCAACCTGACTTCTCAACAGAGACTATGAAAGCCAGAAGGGCCTGGACAGATATCATGCAGACCCTAAGAGAACACAGATGTCAGCCCAGGATACTATACCCAGCAAAACTCTTAGTCCTCATAGACAGAGAAAACGAGATAGTCAATGACAAAACAAATTCTAACAATACCTACACACAAATCCAGCATTACAAAGACACTAGAAGGAAAAATACAAACCAAGAAAACTAGCTACTTTCAAGAAATCACAGGAAATAATTAACCTCACTACAGTAAAACAAAAAGCAACCAAACACACAACCTTATGACCAAAGGCAACATTAAAATCAAAGGATCAAACAGCCAGTGGACATTAATCTCTCTCAACATCAATAGACTCAATTCTCCAATAAAAAGGCAAAGACTAACAGAATGGATGTGTAAACAAAACCCAGCAATCTGTTGTATACAAGAAACACACCTAAGTCACAAAGATAGACATTACCTGAGGGTAAAGGGTTAGAAGACGACTTTTCAAGCAAACGGACCCAAGAAGCAAGCAGGAGTAGCCATTCTAATATCTGATAAAATAGTCTTTCAACCAAAATTAATAAAAAGAGATGGGGAAGGATACTTCATACTCATCAAGAGAAAATTCCACCAAGAAGGCATCACAATCCTGAACATCTATGCCCCAAATACAAGGGCACCCACATTTGTGAAAGAAACATTGATAAAACTTAAACCACACATAGATCTCCACACACTAATAGTGGGAGACTTTAACACCCCACTCTCAACAAAGGAAAGGTCTAATAAACAGAAATTAAACAAAGAAATGATATCTCTAACAGAGGTCATGAATCAAATGGACCTAACAGACATTTACAGAACCTTATACCCAAACACAAATGAATTTACCTTCTTCTCAGCACCTCATGGAACCTTCTCCAAAATAGACCACATAGTTGGTCACAAAGCAAGCCTCAACAGATACAAGAAGATTGAAATAATCCCTTGTATCCTGTCGGATCACCATGGAATAAAGCTGGACCTCAGTAACAACAGAAATAGCAAAAAGCCTACACATACATGGAAAGTGAACAACTTGCTACTAAAAGAGAGCTGGGTCAGGGAAGAAATAAAGAAAGAAATTAAAATCTTCCTAGAACTCAATGAAAATGAAGACACAACATACCCAAACTTGTGGGACACAATGAAAGCAGTGCTAAGAGGAAAGTTCATAGCACTAAGTGCCTTCAAAAAGAAATTTGAGACAGCACATTCAAGCAACTTAATGGCTCAATTAAAAACCCTAGAAAAAGTAGAAGCAGACACACCAAGAAGAAGCAGACGGCTGGAAATAATCAAACTCAGGGCTGAAATCAATCAATTAGAAACAAATAAAACAATTCAAAGAATCAATGAAACCAAGAGCTGGTTCTTTGAGAAAATCAACAAGATAGACAAACCCTTAGCCAAGCTAACTAACAGGCAGCGAGACACCATCCAAATCAACAAAATCAGAAATGAAAAGGGGGACATAACTACAGACACTGAGGAAATCCAAGCAATCATTAGGACTTACTTCAAAAGTCTATATGTAAAAAAATTTGAAAATTTAAATGAAATGGACAATTTTCTTGATCGATTCCACTTACCAAAGCTAAATCAGGGCCAGGTAAATCAATTAAATAGTCCTATATCCCCCAAGGAAATAGAAGCAGTCATCAAAAGTCTCCCATCCAAAAAAAGCCCAGGACCTGATGGTTTTCAGCGCAGAATTCTACCAAACATTCAAAAAAGAGCTAACTCCAGTTCTCTTCAAACTATTCCACAAAATCGAAAGAGAAGCAACATTACCAAACTCATTCTATGAAGCCACAGTCACCTTGGTACCTAAACCTCACAAAGTCTCAACAAAAAAAGAGAACTTCAGGCCAATCTCCCTTATGAACATTGATGCAAAAATACTCAACAAAATACTCGCAAACTGAATACAAGAACACATCAAAGATATCATCTACCATGACCAAGTAGGCTTCATCCCAGGTATGCAGGGGTGGTTCAATATATGGAAATCCATCAATGTGATCCACCATATTAACAAACTGAAAGAAAAAACCACCTGATAATCTCCCTAGATGCTGAAAAAGCATTTGACAAAATCCAACATCCATTCATGTTTAAAGTATTGGAGAGATCAGGGATACAAGGCACATATCTAAACATAGTAAAGGCAATATACAGCAAACCTATAGCCAACATCAAACTGAATGGAGAGAAACTTAAAGCAATCCCACTGAAATCAGGGACAAGACAAGGCTGCCCACTCTCCATATCTCTTCAACATAGTTCTGGAAGTCCTTGCTAGAGCAATAAGACAGTTGAAGGAGATCAAGGGGATACAAATTGGAAAGGAAGAAGTCAAATTATCACTATTTGCAGATGATATGATAGTATACGTGAGTGACCCCAAAAACTCTACCAGGGAACTCCTACAGCAGATAAACACCTTCAGCAAAGTGGCCGGATACAAAATTAACTCAAACAATTCAGTAGCCCTCCTGTATACAAAAGACAAAAGGGCTGAGAAAGAAATTAGGGAAACAACACCCTTCACAATAGCCACAAATGACATAAGGTACCTTGGAGTAACCCTAACCAAGGAAGTCAAAGAATTGTATGAAAAAAATTTCAAGTCTCTGAAGAAAGATTTAGAAAAAGATATGAGAAGATGGAAAGATCTCCCATGTTCATGGCTTGGCAGGATTAACATAGTAAAAATGGCCATTTTACCAAAAGCAATCTACAGATTCAATGCAATTCCCATCAAATTACCAACACAATTCTTCACAGACCTGGAAAGAAAAATTCTCACCTTCATATGGAATAACAAGAAACCCAGAATTGGTAAAACAATCCTCTACAATAAAAGATCTTCTGGAGGTATCTCCATCCCTGATCTTAAGTTGTACTATAGAGCAACAGTTTTAAAAACTGCATGGTACTGGCATAATACCAGAATAGTGGATCAATGGAACCGAACAGAGGACCCAGAAATAAACCCACACACTTATGGACACGTGATCTTTGACAAAGGTGCCAAAACCATACAATGGAAAAAAGATAGCATCTTCAACAATTGGTGCTGGTCCAACTGGATGTCTACATGTAGAAAAATGTAAATAGATCCATACTTATCACCCTGCACAAAACTGAAGTCCAAGTGGATCAAAGACCTCAACATAAAAGCAGACACATTAAATCGGCTAGAAAAAAAGGGGGGAATACCCTAGAACTCATTGGTACAGGAGAAAACTTCCTGAACAGAACACCAACAGCACAGGCTCTAAGAGCAACAATCAACAAATGGGACCTCATGAAACTGAAAAGCTTCTGCAAAGCCAAGGAGACCATCACCAAAACAAAGCGAGTGCCTACAGATTGGGAAAGAACCTTCACCAACCCTTTATCTGACAGAGGACTCATATGCAGTATATTTAAAGGACTAAAGAAGCTGAAAAGCAGCAAACCAAGTAATCCACTTAAAAAATGGGGAACAGGGCTAAACAGAGAATTCTCTGTAGAAGAATACCGAATGGCAGAGAAGCACTTAAAGAAATGCTCAACCTCACTAGCCATTAGGGAAATGCAAATCAAAACAATCCTGAGATTTCACCTTACACCCATGAGAATGGCCAAGATCAAAAACTCAAGTGACAGCAGATGCTGGAGAGGTTGTGGAGAAAGGGGAACCCTTCTCCACTGCTGGTGGGAATGTAAACTGATACAACCACTCTGGAAATCAATCTGGTGCTTTCTCAGACAACTAGGATAGTGCTTCCCCATGATCCAGCCATACCACTCCTAGGCATATATTCAAAAGTGGCTCACGTACACAAAAAGGACATTTGCTCAACCATGTTTGTATCAGCTTTATTTGTAATAGCCAGAAGCAGGAAACCACCCAGATGCCCCTCAACTGAAGAATGGATGCAGAAATTGTGGTACATCTACACAATGGAATATTACTCAGCATTGAAAAATAAGGAAATCATGAAATTTGCAGGTAAATGGTGGGATCTGGAAAGGATCATCCTGAGTGAGTTGTCTCAGAAGAAGAAAGACACACATGGTACATACTCACTCATATAGACATACAACATAGGACAAACCCACTATAACCTGTGCATCTAAAGAAACTAAGCAAGAGAGTGGACCCTAACTAAAATGTCCAATCCCATTCCGGAAAGGCAAAGAGGATGGACATCAGAAGAAGAAGAAAACAGGAAACAACCTAGGAACCTACCACAGAGGGCCTCTGAAAGCCTCTGCCCTGCAGACTATCAAAGCAGATGCTGAGCCTGATGGGCAACTGTTGGACAGAGTGAATAGAATTTTATGGAAGAAGTGGGAAATAGTAAGAGCTGGAGAGGACAGGGTCTCCACAAGGAGAGCAACAGAACAAGAAAATTTGAACACAGGGAACTTCCCAGAGACTCATACTCCAACCAAGGTCTATTCTTGGAGATAACCCAGAACCCCTGCACACATGTAGCCCAGGGCAGTTCAGAGTCCAATTGGGTTACATAGTAATGTGAAGAGGGACTGCCTCTGACATAATCTGATTGGCCTGCTCTTTAGTCACCTCCTCCTGAGGGGGAGCAGCCTTACCAGGCCATAGTAGAGGACAATGCAGCCACTTTTGATGTGAACTGATGGACTAAGATCAGAAAAGAGAGGAGAATCTCCCCTATCAGTGGAGGAGGGAGGGTGGAATTGGGAGGGGAGGAGGGAGGGGCTTATAGGGGGATGCAGAATGAGTAAAGTGTAATTAGGAAAAATTAAAAAAAAGGAAAAAATAATTTAAGAACCTTAAATGACTTTCAAAAGTGGAGGAAAACATGGAGTTAGTCAGTTTACATGGAGCAAGTCTCGCCCCTGGGGGCAATGGTCTCCTGAACCTACAGACCTCAGACACCACCACTGCTAGTTCTAGAACTGATGCAAGATGTTCCAACGAGGGGGTTAAGGCTTCTCATAATAGTTCCTATAAGCCCACACCTGTTTGTCTACATCCCCCATTTTTATTCATTATTAGCCAGATAGAGCCAAGTAATTGTGGTGATGATACTTGCTTTTTTGCCCAATGCTGGAATGCTAGTGAATTTAGGTATGCCCTGGTTACTCGCATGCCTCGCCGGGTGCCTGTGCCCATTGATGCCCCTCACGCTATGACTCTCTTCAGACAGAAAAGAGATCTTGGAACTACAGCCACCATTGTTACTGCCATCTCATTGGCGGCTGTTGGAGCTACCACTGCGGCATTAGCCATGAGTCATACTGTGAAGACTGTTCAGACCCCGAATAATCTTTTAGCCAATGTAGCTCATGCCTTAGATGTACAAAAAGGAATTAATGCTCAACTAAAAGGAGACTTGATGGAGTTCAATCAGAGGATTGACCTCGTGCAGGAGCAAATTGATACCCTATGGCAAATCACTCAACCTGGCTGCCAATGAAAGTATGCTGGACTTTGTGTCACTAGCATACAACATGAGAATTTTTCCTGTGCTGCAAATCTGTCTAAACAATTATCTAGCTATATTTTAGGTAATTGGACTGGAGAATTCGATACTATGATGGAGCAGCTGAGAGTGGCCATTATCACAGTCAATTCTACCAGAGTGGACGCAGGACTAGCCACAGGATTATCACCATGAATTGCTGCAGCCATGAATCATCTGAAGGAATGGGCAGGCATGGGAGAACTAAGAAATGCCGCGCCTTAAAGATGGAGCTGGTTTCAGCCTTCCACCTTCCCGATGGTGAGTGCTCTTTGTCACAAACAACTCCACATTTGGCTAAGGCTGAAGATCTGGCTTGCTTCCATGTATGTGGACCTATCTGCATTGCCCATGTGGCACACTGGGGTTGGCTACCCAGAGGCTATTTAAGCTGTGGGCTGGCTTTTCCCCAGGGTCAGATGATTGTTCAAGGTTCCTGAATAAACTGCATTGAAAAAAAAAAAGATCAGAGGGAGGGAGAGGAGGACTTCCGCTATCAGTGGACTTGGGGAGGGGCATGCATGAAGGGGGAGGGAGGGTGGGATCCGGAGGGGAGTTGGGAGGGTCTTATGGGTGGATGCAGAGTGAATAAAGTGTAATTAATAATAAATAAAATAAAATAAAATACCCCCCCAAAAAAATAAAAGGGCTCTAAAGAAATCAGATACTATGAAAAAAAAAAAAAAAAAAAACCATCCTGGAATGGACTCTGAGAAGTTATAAGTAGGAGCCCACAGACAGAAAGAAAATGGTTTTGCATGCCTTGGTTAGAAACATTTTTAAAGAAAAGCACTTCAGAGATTGCTTTCAGTGAGGCCACTGCTGCTGATTTGTGTCTCTTTTGCCGAATCCTGTCATTGTTGTTATGTGCAGCAGTCACAGTTTGCTGTTTTCTGAAGTTGTTAGTTGTTTCAATGAACTGACAATAGCCTGATGACAAAGAATGGAAAAGCCCCAAAGAACTAATCTAAAGAGGTCCACATTCCCTGTCCCTATTAACCTTCTTTCTCGCCTACCTAAGTTGGAGGGGTGTTTTTGAAGAGAGGTAGATGTGTTTAAGAACTCTAAATAAAGTACGTTTTTGAAAAATCAAAGCCTACACTACGTGGACTCAGCAGCTCAATATGTGTATAGATACAGATAGCAATAACTGGGGACCAAGCATTTAAATATATGAGCATGTGGGTGTCATTTTTATTCATCCCACAACACTGGCATTTTTGAAATGCAAAGATTATTTTATCTTTATATCCACAGATAAGCATAGGTACTACTACATCAAAGAAGCTTCTCTTTATAGAAAATAGAAAACATCATAGAAAAATACAACTAGATATAATGTGGAGATCCACAGAATGGTTAGGAGTCCAGTCAGTGAATACATCAATGTGACAATGATTGCATCTATGGCTCAGGGGACATTACAGAAGAGGGTGCAAAAAGACTCCAACAGCCAGAATATTAGGATGTCTGTTGGAAAACAGTTGATCCTACAAATGGTTACATAGACAAGATTGAAACAACAGCAATAGACATGCTTATGCTAAAGGGGGAAAATTTTACAGAATTGCACATAGAACATACTATTATATATTTGTGCATATATATGCACACATGTATGTGTAACAATAAATTTTTAAATGTGGCTAAGAAAGTGATATTAGAGGATATGGGAGAGACTGGAGGTAGAGGACTTCAAAATGGTTTTAGTAATGTAAGAAAAGAGAAAGAAAGAAAAGGAAAGAAAAAAAAGGAAAAGTACTGTCTTGGTTACACTTCAATTTTCATGAAAAAATACCATGACTGAGGTAACTTATAAAAAAAAGCATTTAATTTGGGGTTCATGTTTCCAGAGGAGTAGAGCCCGTGGCCAACATGGTTGACATGGCAGTAGGCAGGCATGTGCTGACTCAATAGCTATGAACTTTCATCTTGATCTATAAGCAGAAGGCAGAGAGAGCTAACTGGAATGGGCCTGGACTTTTGACACCTCAAAGCCCACAGCTAGTGACACACCTCCTTCAACAAGGCCACACCTCCCAAACATGTGCACATTGGAGCCTTATCATTAAACCGCCAACTGCATGAGCAATGTAGTTCTGTTTTAATTAAAAATATTTTATAAAAAAGATAAAAGGAAAAAGAATGCCAGCATAGCTATATGTCCCTCTCTTCTTGGCTTGTTAAAATAAACTTACTCTTTTCTTTTCTCAATATTTATGTATTCACAAGTCTCTGCTAACAAGACTCCCTTTTATAACAAATAATAAAACTAGTCATAGTTAATTAATTCTAATCACACACATTGGCTTCAAACTGAACTCCTTGAAACTGGAAACATTCAACTTTTAGTAACCAAACCTCATTCTATGCACCTTGTCATATCTAATTGGTATTTCATTTTGAGTTTTATTTCATTCTTTAGTGACAATGTTTTGCAATTTACCATAATTTCTTATATTTCTAATAAAATTTAATTTAATTATGTTGTGCAGTTTTATGCTTTATTGTAATCTATGTATCTGTTCTCTTCAAGTTCAGTATTTCCAAGAATATTTTTGGTCATCCTGAAGTTTCTAAGTATTACTTTTCATTATATTGGTAGAACTTTTTCCTTTTGAATTTTCAGTTAAAATTTTTAAACTTCTTTTCAAGTTTATTTAATTTTGTGAGAGAATTTCATACACAAGTGTTTAATATAATTTCTCTTATATTTTTCTCTTCTCTGTCCACATGTCCCAATGTCCTCCACCTTTCCCTCTCAAATTTATGGACTTAATCAATTTTTAATTGATTAAGAGTTAATTAATGAAAATATACACATACACACACCACACTACACCCTACTGAGCCCACTTAGCTTTTACATAGACTTGTTTAGGACAACCCAGTTTAAGATTGGATAAACTATCAGGAAGCACATCAAGCCTTGATCTTCTGTAGCTATTCATCTAGGGAAAGGTCCTTGGGAAACTTCCAATTTCTATGTTGGCATGTTAAGTGATGCCATTTTTCAGGTTTTGTTTAGGTGATCATATTGATTTGACTTCACGGATGAAGCTGTCTGCATGTCTAGACAGTATGTAATGGGAGGCATTCTTGTCCTCTGGCTCTTATAAACATTCTTCTCCATCTTTTCAAATATTCTCTGAGTCTTGGGAGTGGTGTTTGGGTTGTAGATGTTTCAGCTGGGAATGAGACTTCCACAGTTGCTGATTTTGTTACAACTATTTAAAAACTGCCCAGTATAATGGCTCCCTTATTCTTGCTGAAAATATGTTCATGCTTTCATTAACAATAATCCGTTACAATGGGGCATTTATTCTCTAAAAGTACCATAAAAGATGATGAATATAGAGTGGAAGGTACAAAACCAGTGTCAGAAATTCTCAGAAAATAAATATGGTTTAAAACTCAGGCACTTAAATACAGCTGTTTCTTGATTATCTAGTCTTTGGAAGTTCTAAGCTTTTTTTATTTTTTACATAATTCATACCAAGAGCCTACAATTATCTTAATTATTACATTGTTGAACAATCTGATTCTGTGATTTAGAATACATCTCTGTTCTATGTATTTTTAGCTATTGGGACTCAAGAATGATTGATTGATCATAACATACTTAAAACAGAATTGCCCTCACACTGAAAGAAAAATAGCATATAAATTAAAAATATTATTACTGGGTGCAAGCTTATCAAAGTACAGGAAGCTTAAATAGGTTGTGCCTGAGCACGCAGTAGTTATATAAATGCATTGCAATGCCTGATTTTCTTTTAATTTTTTATTTTTTTACTATTAATTACACTTTATTCATTTTGTATTCCCCCATAAGCCCCTCCCTCTTCCCCTCCCGAACCCACCCTCCCTCCCCCTTCCTCATGCATGCCCCTCCCCAAGTCCACTGATAGGGGAGGTCCTATTCTCCTTTCTTCTGATCTTAGTTTATCAAATCACATCAGGAATGGCTGCATTGTCATCTTCTGTGGCCTGGTAAGGCTGCTCCCCCCTCAGGGGGAGGTGATCAAAGAGCAGGCCAATCAGATTATGTCAGAGGCAGTCCCTCTTCCCATTACTATGTAACCCACTTGGACACTGAAATATCATGGGCTACATCTGTGCAGGGGTTCTAGGTTATCTCCATGAATAGTCCTTGGTTGGAGTATGAATCTCTGGGAAGTTCCCTGTGTTCAAATTTTCTTGTTCTGTTGCTCTCCTTGTGGGGTTCCTGTCCTCTCCAGATCTTACTATTTCCCACTTCTTCCATAAAATTCCATGCATTCTGCCCAACAGTTGGCCATAAGTCTCAGTGTCTGCTTTGACAGTCTGCAGGGCAGAGGCTTTCAGAGGCCCTCTGTGGCATGTTCCTAGGTTGTTTCCTGTTTTTTTCTTCTTCTGATGTCTAACCTCTTTACCTTTCAGGATGGGGATTGAGTATTTTAGTCAGGTTCTTCTCTCTTGCTTAGTTTCTTTAGATGTACAATTTTTAGTAGGTGTATCCTATGTTATGTCTATATGAGTGAGTATATACCATGTGTGTCTTTCTTCTTCTGGGACAGCTCACTCAGGATGATCCTTTCCAGGTCCCACCATTTGCCTACAAATTTCATGATTTCCTTATTTTTCATTGCTGAGTAATACTCCATTGTGTAGATGGACCACAATTTTTGCATCCATTCTTCAGTTGAGGGGCATCTGGGCTGTTTCCAGCTTCTGGTTATTACAAATACAGCTGCTACAAACATGGTTGAGCAAATGTCCTTTTTGTGCCTAGGAGTGGTATGGCTGGATCTTGAGGAAGCACTATTCCTAGTTGTCTGAGAAAGCACCAGATTGCTTTCCAGAGTGGTTGTACCAGTTTACATTCCCACCAGCAGTGGAGGAGGGTTCCCCTTTCTCCACAACCTCTCCAGCATGTGTTGTCACTTGAGTTTTTCATCTTGGCCATTCTCATGGGTGTAAGGTGAAATCTCAGGGTTGTTTTGATTTGCATTTTCCTAATGGCTAATGAGGTTGAGCATTTCTTTAAGTGTTTCTCTGCCATTCGCTATTCCTCTACAGAGAATTCTCTGTTTAGCTCTGTTCTCCATTTTTTAATTGAATTACTTTGTTTGCTGCTTTTCAGCTTCTTTAGTTCTAATACTGGATATTAGTCCTCTATCAGATAGAGGGCTGGTGAAGATTCTTTTCCAATCTGTAGGCAGTCGTTTTGTTTTGATGACGGTATCCTTTGATTTACAGAAGCTTTTCAGTTTCATTAGGTCCCATTTATTAATTGTTGCTCTTAGAGCCTGTGCTGTTGGTGTTCTGTTCGGGAAGTAATGCCTGATTTTTATGACACATTCCATAATATAATTAATTTATTTCCTTCCATGTGATGTTTTTGTGTCATCCATGTAATATCAAATCCTCAGTATTTCAAAGAATATAGCTAAGTGTTTTTAGCATTTTCACAATTATTAACCATCACATCATTCAGTTAGATATTATTCTCTCTAAGAATGAGAAAAAAAAAACAACAAACAAACCAAAAACCCAAACCAACTGAAGAAGCAAACAGCTCCCCCAAAAGCCTTTTCTATTTTCACACTCACTCTGTTCCTAACAACATCCTCAGTATTTATAGCGAACATCAACAATCCTGTACACAGATGTCAGCAATGCAAGAATGAAACACATTAACACCTAGAATTATGAGAAGGTCTTTCAGTCAGTTATTGTACTATGAGTGATTGATTCATTCAAATTCTCATTTGATTTTCACTCAAGGACTCAGAAGTACTTTCTATATTATGTTTTCTAATTAGAAAGAAATTTAAAAATAGAAATAGTCTATATGCTAGGGCAATTGTGAATATATATGAAATAAATAAAAATACTTGAGGGAAATACATGGTTAAATATAAATACAAAAAATGAAATAAATGTTTCATTTGTTATACATTGAATAAATGTTGAATAAATAACATTCAATATAATATTTTCAAATGTAAATATTCAATAAACTAGAAACAAATTTAGTCTCTTGAAATAAAAAAAAACACGTTTTTCTGAAAAACTAAATAGTGTTATTTTGAGTCACTAATAGACATAGAAAGACTTTGTCTGAGTGAGATTCTCTACAAAGTTATTTCATCATTAAAAATGAAATTAAAAAGAGAAAATCAAGGAGGACTTTTCTTATTAGTGGACCTAAGTCCACTAATAAGGGGCAGGGAGGAGATGAGGGATCGAGGCTGGGTTTGGGAGGAAATGAAGGAGGAGGCTACTGCTGGGATACAAAGTACATAAAGTGTAATTAGTATAAAAAATAAAAATTTAGTTAAAAAAAGAGAAAATCAGTAGTCAACTATTGATGAAATTCCAGAGTGTGTGTGCATTTACTTCATTAAATGCTCAGTGGATTATTTTATGTTACACATAATAAACAGTGTTGTCTTGATCTTTTGATATATATCATATTAGCAGATATGGTGATACATATCTGTGCTAGTCACATTAGTCAAAGCATAGTCCTTATCATTCAGAGAACAAATGTACAAACCCTTATTTCAGGTATTTAATTGTGAGTCATTCCTAGACTGGTTAAAAAAAAACATATTTCATTGGTCACATTTAACTACACAAAAAGTCCATCTTTATTTATTTTTATTAGAATATTCTGGAATTACCAAAGAACTAACATTATGAGAATTTTCAAATTGATCAATATACTCATTAATTTTGAATGTTTCTGCTATTTTTTCTTATTATTTATTTTTAAATCATTAATATTTCTTTGGCTTACAGTGATCATTTTATGGTTTGGAAATCTGAAACATCTAAATGCAGTAAAGATATATGTGGGTTTTTTTGTTCATATTATCCATGCATTATTAAAATTCTGTATAACCAACACTCTGCTTGGATTCATTTATTTATAGGAATACTAATATTTTGTTAATGAAATAAAGCTTTCAGATGTATAATTAAAAATATCAGGGTGAATTAAGGCATAAACAATTTGTGTAGTATAAATATATTAAATAACTCAATCTACCAGCAAATATCTAAGTATTCAAACATTAAACGTGTGAAATCCAAATCATATGTAATTGTTTATAAGATATCAAGCAATGTACACAATTCACTAATTGGACTAATTTAAATTATTCCCTTTGGCATAATTTGGCCTAGTATTTTGGCCTAGAAGTATTTGTCCCTTAAAAATAAGCTGATTAGTCAGTAGCAATATCATGATTATAAATTAGTTATAACATAATTTAAGGAACTAAAAACGTGTGCGGAAAAGAATACCTAATTTGCATTCTAAGGATACAGTGTATTGGAGGCGGTGCTCATTAGAAACAGCAGAGGTAGCAGACAGTTCCAAAATGAGGAAGTGCATTCAAGTACACGCAGGGTTCCCTTGCTTAATAAGCACATCTTCGAGGATTTCTACTCCAAGAGAAGGTACCATGGATCGACACAGTGTTGTGGCCTTTATTGTGTTGTTCTGAACTTTCTATTTTATTATTACTGCAAAACCATTTGGTAACACAAAACGAAGAAAATGTGCCGAGCTCCCGTACATTGATCAGGTGTTTTGTTGCAGAGGAAAACAAATGCAAATACCTTTTTAAGGAAGTCAATTCAAAACAAAATTTTATATCCAAGCTCTTGTCTTTTCACTTTTCTTTCTTATGCTGTACTAATATTTTATTAAACCGAGACTATATATTGGTAGTAGATAATACTGCTAAAAATTGGTAGATTACTTTTCAACATAATACACTGTTAATACAAGTATATCAACTACCAAAATTATTCCTATTATTAAACATGTATTTTTTCTAGTCTTCTATATATGTGTAACATATTTTCAACCACTAGTAAGAGCTACTTGATCTTGTGGTACTTAGAATTTTTTATTTTATTTTTTTAATAAGCTGGCGTCATCTGAGAAGAGAGAATCTCAACTGAGGAAATGATCCCATTTGGTTGAACTTTAGATAAGACTGTGGGAACATTTTCTTGATTACTAATTGGTATTGGAGAGTGTGTGGTGCCACCCCTCGAGAGGTGGGTTTGGCTGGATAAGAAAGCAGCTAGAACAAGCCATGAAGAGCAAGCCAGGAAGCAGCCACCCTGCACGGTTTGTTTCAGTTCTAGCTTCTAGGTTCCTCCACTGCTTGAATTCCTGTCTTGGCTTCCATCCCTGAAAGACTGCGATAGATGTCAGACAGATAGGCCAGTTCCTCCCATACTTCCATGTTTATCACAACTTAAGGCAAACTAAAAGCACGGCTCTCTGTCAAGACAACTTGATATCTCTGAACCATTGTTTTTCCAAGTGCAAAAGTGATTGATTCCATTCAGATAATGCAGGAAGACCAAAGTCTGTTTTAAACAAAATACTGACATTTGGTGAGTAAAAATGAGCGAGAGATTTTGAGAGAAGCTGGTAAATTCATCTGTGATATTTTATTATTGGGAGCTTTGCCATTAAAATCAGACATCTTGACAGTCATTCTTGAGAGAATGAAACAATTTTCCTAGAAGTATTTTGGCCGGAAACTCACATTTTAAAAAGAATAGGAATAGTTTTATTGAAGTAGGATAAAATAGTTGATTTAAAAGAGGACTCACAGAAAAGAAAGCAGAACACAGGATGTCTCAAGTAATTATAAAGATGCATCTAGCCTCTAGTTACATTTGACAAACTGTTTTTGTGATTTATGGCAGGTGCTTGTCTATAAACCCATTTGTGCACAGACATAGTGAAAGGCATTCATCATTCTGTTTGGCCTTGCTTATTAGATAAATGTCACATAAACATAACCTAAATCTGGAATCTTGCTGGCCTGGCACATGGGCATCTCTGACTCTTTTCATTTTTCTGTTGACCTCCGGAAGCCATGGAGTGTTCGACAGTCAGTATCCTTAGCTGCTGACCTGCATTTGCCAAACACGAAAAAAGAGCAATTTTAGAAGGTGGAGGTCAGCAAGGTATTATTTATCAACAACAGGGGACTCACTATTGATTTCACTTTAGACATGTTGTCCTGCAGTTCTTCGCAGCTAGTAAGTCAGACTAACCAGTGCAAAAGCTCCTTTCGAGCTTAAAGAAATAGGCGTTTGGAAAATATCACATTAATCAATGAAGTAATCTTCAATTCATGCACTTAGCTGTTCAATCAGGAGAGTTAAAATTTAATTATAATAAATATAAAGCCTTAGAAAAAATCTGATATTATCAGATTCCATTATTCCTCCAAGGTAATCTTACTTTTAAAACCTATTTTACAAAAAACAAAAAAACCTATGTGTTCATTTTATGTTTAGTGGGTTTGTGACCTGTCATAGATGTTAATCTTGGAGGACAGCCTTTTAGAATCAATTCTCTCCTTTCAGCATGTGGTTCTTAGATCTTAAGGATTAAATACTGTCAGATTAATTTCAAATATAATGTCAGGTCATCAGATTTGGTAGCAAGTATCTTTTAACAATAATCTCTGATACAAGTACTAGCAAGGCCAGTCGCTCCTTAGCTTCTGGGATGTTACTCAGATTTATTTGTAAAGGGTCATTCTCTTTTTTTGGAATAATCTGTTTCCAATGTGATATTTATTTTATATACTACAATTCAATTTATTTAACCTGGGTTACTATTTAGTGATTTATATCTATTAATAATGTAAAACTGTCATGAATACTTCACTATGTATAACTAGGGATGAGATAAAAGATTAGTAATAAAAAGAAAACTAATAAATCTGTCTTCCAGAGGACCAATAATAAATATATATATATTGCATTGAGAACTTAAAACTGAATTAATTGTGCAAATGACAATGATGCATTATCCTTACTCTAAAATGTCAAAAAAAGGTGGGGAATGGATGGTCTGTGATTAGTAAAATGAGCTAGTGTTCACCTCCACATGTTTTATGGCTAATTGTTTTAATGAATTACAAAATATTCAACAATGTTGCAAAAGGTACAAAAATTTAATGTTGTACAATAATTGATCTGCATATAAATAAGTTATATAAGTGATATTTGTTGAGAAATGGTCATTCTTCAAATGATAAAATCATATTTAGTAGTACCATTCCATAAGTGGTAATAAAACAAAAGAGGACAGTGAGAGTCTAAGTTGTCTCTGTATCCTTCAAACACATGGTCTGCTCTGAGAGATGTTAAGATGAAGCCATTCTTCTTGCTTCTTAAAGATTCAACCACTTTCCAGTATTGCTACCTAGGGGACCAAGCCTTTAAAACCATGTTTTACAAATATCTCTTTTATTAAGTATGTGTTTCAGTAACTATTTAAAATCTCATGTATGTGAGTGTGTGTGTGAGAGAGAGAGACTGAGACACAGAGAGAGAGAGTCTGTTATAGCTGAAAAAAAAGACAGCTCAGGTAGAGGCATATTTGTTTGGCAGGGTTTAGTCAAGATTCATCTACAGCATCCTAGCGGGGAAAACCTCACAGCAGGAAACTGAGGTGGCTGTTCACATCACATTCTGAGTCAGGAAGCAGGCAGAAGTAAGGGACATTTCTCAGTCACCCTTCTCCTTTCCTCCTTCATATTTAATGTGATACTGCTCTGTAAGTGCCTCAGTGACCAACTTCAGGTTACATATCCTGGTTTCAGTTAAACCTATCTGGAAATAGTCTCAAAATTATACTTAGAAATGTGTCTCTTAATGAGTTAAAATCCAGTCACTCTGTCAGTCAAGACTGCCATTACATCAGGCATCATCCTTCACTGACTGAAATTTATAGAAGTTGCTTTAGTGTTTTTGTTTCAGTCTTTATTTTCAGTATCATTGAATTCACACTTATTTTTACCAAGGCATAAAGATAGCTTTCCAAAAAATTAAAATATTTGAAAAATGAAAGTTACTAATAGATGTGTCACCTTCACCCCATGAAATTTTGTTTGTTTGGAGAGTTCATTATAATTATAACTGTTATTTAAAACAATTTTTAAACTGAAATATATTTTGATCATATGCTTCTTCTCCTCCAGTTCCTTTGAGATCTGTTCCTCCTCCCTACCCAGTAAACTTTAAGTTCTTTCTCAAACAAAACAAAATAAAATGAAAACACCACAAAACCTCCAAAAACCAAGAAGACAAAATAAAACAACAAGACCGACCTCCCCCCGGCATAAAAGTGCACTAAAAAAGTGTGCATTGTGTGGTGGTCAACTATTCTTATTCTTATTATATCATCATCATCATCTTTTTTAAATATAATTTATTCACTGTGTATATTAGTTATAGCCCCAACTCTTCTTCTTCCTTCCCTATCCCTCTTCTCTAGTCCAATGATAGGGGAAGTCCTACTTCCCTACTGGCTGGCCCTAGCCTATCAGGTTACACCAGGACTGTCTGGATCCTCTTTCTCTGTGGGCTGGCTAGATCCCCCCACCATAGAGAAGTGATCAAGGAGCAGGCAACCGAGTTCATGTCAGAGACAGACTCTTTTCCTCCTCCTAGGGAATGCACATGGAGACTGAGCTGTTTTGGGGCTACATCTGAGTAAGGAGTCTAGGTCCTCTCTATGTATGATCTTTGGTTGATGCATCAGTCTTTGTAGTTCTCCTTGGTCCCTGTGTTTTTGGAGCATTGTTGGTCTCCTTGTATGTTTCCTGACTCCTCTAGGTTCTACTATATCCCCCTTCTTCCATAAGGCTCCCTGCTCTCTGCCCAGGTTTGGCTGTGAATCTCTGCTTTTGCTTCGAGCCCCTGCTGGGTAGAGTTTTGAGAAGATCTGTGGTAGGCTCCCATCCTGTTCTCTCTCTTGTACCACTTGTGTTGTCTATCCTGTTTTCCCTTCTGAATGAGAATTAAGCATTTTTTGGGGGGTCTTCTTGTCTAGCTTCTTTAGGTATGGAGATTTTAGTATGTTTCTCCTATATTATGTGGCTAAAACCCACTTATAAGTAGTATATACCATTCATGTTTCTCTGCTTCTGAGATTCCTCACTTTTCTAGTTCAATTCATTTGCCTATAAATCTCATGATTTCCTTGTTTTTAATAAATGAGTAATATTGCATTGTGTTCCAAAGTTTCTGCATCGATTCTTCAGTTGAGGGACATCTAGGTTGTTTCCAGATTTTGGCTATTACAAATAAAGCTGTTATGAAGATAGTTGAGTAATTGTCCTTGTTGAATGGTTGGACATCTTTCAGATATATGCCCAGGAGAGGTGTGGCTGGATCTTGAGGTAGCACTCTGCCCAGTTTTCTGAGAAAGTGCCATATTGATATACAAAGTGGTTTTACAAGTTTACATTCTCACCAGCAATGAAAGAGGATTCCCCTGTCTCCACATCCTCTCCAGCATGTGTTGTCACTTGAGTTTGTGATTTTAGCCATTCTGAAGGGTGTGAAATCTCAGAGTTGTTTCATTTTCTCTCCTCTGATGATTAAGGATGTTGAGCATTTCTTTAAGTGTTTCTCTGCCATTATATATTCCTCTTTTGAAAATTCTCTGTTTAGCTCTGATCCCCATTTTTAAATTGGATTACTTGATTTGTTCCTTGTTACCTTCTTGAGCTCTTTATATATTCTGTATATTAGCCCTATGTCAGATATAGGGTTGGAGAAGATCTTTTCCCAGTTTGTAGGCTGCCATTTTGTTCTGTTGACAGTGCTTTTTTTTTTTGCTTTACAGAAGATTTTCAGTTTCATGATGTGCCAATGTGCCATATATTGATTGTTGATCTTAGTGCCTGAGCTCTTGGTGTTCTGTCCAGAAAGTTGTCTCCTGTGACAATGAGTTCCTTTCCCACTTTTTCCTCTAACAGATTTAGAGTGTCTGGTTTTATGTTGAGGTCTTTGATCAACTTGGACTTTCCTTTTCTGCATGGTGATAAGTATGGATTAATTTTAATTTTTCTTCAGCGGACATCTAGTTACTCCAGTTAAATGCTGTTATTTTTTCCTTTGTGTGGTCTTGGCTTCTTTGTCAAAATTTAGTTGTCTGTGGGTGTGTTCGTTTATATCTGTATTTTCAGTTCCATTCCATTGATCCTCCAGTCTATTTCTATGCTAGTACCATGCAGTTTTTACTGCTGTTGTTCTATAGTACAACTTGAGATCAGGGATGTTGATAGAGTCAAAAGTTCTTTTATTGTACATGATGGTATGAGTTATTCTGTTTTTTGTTTTGTTTTTCCATATGAGGTTGAAAATTGCGTTCTCAAGGTCTGTAAAGAATTGTGTTGGTAATTTGATAGGAACTGAATCTGTAGATTGCTTTTGATAGGATGGCCATTTTTACTATATTAATCCTACCAATCCATGAGCATGGGAAATCTTTCCTTCTTCTGATATCTTCTTCAATTTATTTTTTCAGAGACAGAGACATTTTTGTTTTTCATACATTTCTTACACTTGCTTGGTTAGAGTTATACCAAGGTACTTTATGTTATTTGTGGTTATTGTGAAGGGTGTTGTTTCCCTGATTTCTTTTTCAGCCCTTTTATCTTTAGTATACAGGAGGGCTACAGATTTTTTGAGTTAATTTTGTATCTAGCCACTTTGCTGAAGGTGTTTATCAGATGTAGTAATTTCCTAGTAGAACCTTTGGGGTGACTCATGTATACTATCAAATTGTCTGTGAATAGTGATACTTTGACTTCTTCTGTTCAGATTTCTATCCCCTTGATCTTCTTTAGTTACCTTATTGCTCTAGCCAGGACTATGTTGAAGAAATATGGAGAGAATGGGCAGCCTTGCCTTGTCCCTGATTTCAGTGGAACTGAGTTAAGTTTCTCTCCATTTAGTTTGATGTTGGCTATAGGCTTGCTGAATATTGGCTTTCCTTCCTATGTTTAGGTATGTGCCTTGTATTCCTGATCTCTCCAAAACTTTAAACCTAAACAGGTGTTGGATTTCTCGGCATCTAAGGAGATGGTCATGTGCTGTATTGTTTTCTTTCACTTTGTTTATATGGTGGATTACATGGGTGGATTTCCATATATTGTGCCACCCCTGCATGTCTGGGATGATTCCTACTTGGTCATAGTGGATGATATCTTTGATGTGTCCTTGAATTCAGTTTGTGAGTGTTTTACTGAATATATTTGTGTGTGTGTGTGTGTGTGTGTGTGTGTGTGTGTGTGTAAATGTTCATAAGAGAAATTGGTCTGAAATTTTCTTTCTTTTTTAGGTCTTCTTGAGGTTTAGGTATCAAGGTGACTGGAGTCTTGTAGAACGTGGTTGCTAATATTCGTTCTGTTTCTATTTTGTGGAACAGTTTAAATGATATTGGTATTAGTTCTTCTTTGAAGTTCTGGTAGAATTCTGCACTGAAATCTTCTGGCCTTGGGATATATATATATATATATATATATATATATATATATATATATATATATATATTAAATGGGAGATTTTTGATGACAGCTTCTATTTCCTTAGGGGATATAGGACTATTTAGTTTATTTACCTTATCTTTTTAATCTTTTATTTATTTATTTATTTTTATTTACCTCATCTTGAGTCAGCTTTGGTAAATGCAATCTACCAAGAAAATTGTCCATTTCACTTACATTTTCAAATTTTGTTGCATATATACTTTAGAAGTAGGACCTAATGACTCTTTGGTGTTCCTCAGTGTATGTTGTTATGTCCCCCTTTTCAGTTCTGATTTTGTTGATTTAGATAGTGTCTCTGAATGTTTATTGGCATTTCTTTCTTTAGATTAGAGATATTTTTAATATTAAAATAATATTTTATTTTTAATTAAATTTCTATTTTTTACATAATTACATTTTATTTATTGGGATAGTTGTAGCCCTCTCTCTCATTTCCTCCCTAGCCTACCCTCCCTCCCTCATCTCCTTCCATGCACCTTTCCAAGTACACTCATAGGGGAAGTCCACGTCCCCTTCCATCTGAACCTAGTTTATAAGGTCTCATCAGGATTGGCTGCAATGTCCTCCTCTGTTGCCTGGCAAGGCTGCTCTTCCCTCAAGGGTGAGGGTGGTCAAAGAGCCAGTTACTGAGTTCATTTCAGATATAGTCCCTGTTCCCCTTACTAGGACACCCACTTGGATACTGAGCTACCATGGGCTACATATGAGCAGGAGTTCCAGGTTATATCCATGAATGGACCTTGGTTGGAGTATCAGTCTCAGAAAATACCCCCTGAGCCCAGATATTTTGGCTTTGTTGCTCTACTTGTGGACCTCCTCTCTTTGATTGGAGAAGTTTTCTTCTATGATTTTGTTTTAAATAATTTCTGGGCTTTGGAGTTTGGAGTCTTCTTCTATTCTTAATATTCTTAGGTATGTTTTTTTCATATTGCTTCAGAATTCTTGGATGGTTTTAGATTTAAAAATTTCTTTGACTATTGATTTCTTCAATAGTATCTTCTATGCTTGAGATTCTCTCTTCCATCTCTTATATTTGTTTGGTGATGCTAGTGTCTGTAGTTCCTGGTCTGTTACCTAGGTTTTCCATCTCCAGAGTGCCTTAGATTATGTTTTCTTTATTACTTCTTTTTCCATCTTAATGCCTGGACAGTTTTATTCATTTCCTTCTCCATTTTGGTTGTAGTTTTTTGTATTTCATTAAGGGATTTATTCAATTCCTTCACCTGTTTGATTGTATTTTTCTGTATTTCTTTATAGGATTTATTCAACTCCTTGACTTGTTTTGGTTGTATTTTCCTGCAGTTCTTTAAGGGATTTATTTTCTTCTTCTGAGGTCTTTATCATTTTCACACCCTTAGATTTAAGGTTGTTTTCTTGTGCCTCTGGTGTGATAGTATCCTCAGATCTTTCTGTGGTAGGATAATTAGTTGGGTTTTGATGGTGTCATAGGTCCCTGGGTTTTGTTGTTGCACTGACCTCTACTCATTTCGTTGACTCATTTATTAGCAGGTCTGGTTGACTTTGATGGTAATAGATTTCTGGGATTGTAGGTAGAGCTCATGGTGGCAGAAGGCCACAGTTCCCTGGTTTTCCTGCTGCTCCCTTATCCATGTTGGTTCCAGGAACTGGCTTGTGCAGGGGAATTAGACCAGATAAGGAGGCAGGTAGACCTTGCCACTATTGCTGACATACTCTGGCAGGCCAGTAGATGGGGGGTGTCTTATCTGTTACAGCCTGATCTGTGCTAGTCTCTGAGACCACCTGCTTACTCCCTTTAATGGAGGAAAAACAGGAAAATGGAGATGAAATCATCAGATATCTGTCACTGAAAATATTTGAATAAGGGTTTTTGAGGAATGGTTATATAATAGGTAACTTACCATTCTTGGATTAATGGTCCAATAGTAGCCAGTAAAGAACATGGAGATACCTGGGCATGATGTTTGACACCTGTAACTATAGCAACCTAGAAGCTAACACAGACAGACTACAGAAAGTTTAAAGGCACCTTTGGCTACATACTGAAAAAAATGAAGGAAAAATAAAAGCACTGAAACAGAAACAACATGGAAGAACCACCGAATACAATAAAGAATTGTGTTATATAAGCAGGAAGAATCTTACAGGTCAAAAGGGGCTTCAGAAGACCCAAACATTACTAAAGCTGGCTTCTACTGTTTAGATAAATACCATGCTCAGTTCTAAGGAATATTAACATCATGTGTATATCAAAGAAATCAAAAGAAGGCTGGACTTTCTAAAAGAAAATAATGTTACATGTAACTTTTTGGTGAGTGACTTATAGTTTAAGATTCAAATTACATGGGGGAGGTTCATAGAAGTCAGAAAGACCTTGTCTTGGTCCCCACTACTGATTGACTATTTTATTTTATTTTTTAATTAAATTTTATTTTTATATTACAGTTTATTTATTTTGTATCCCAGATGTAGCCCTCTCCCCCATTTCCTCCCTATCCCACCCCCTCCCTCATCTCCTGCCTGTCCGTCTCTAAGTCCACTGATGGGCGAGGTCCTCCTCCCTTCCATCTGACCCTAGATTATCAGGTCTTTTCAGGACTGGCTGATTTGTCTTCCTCTGTAGCCTAGAAAGGCTGCTCCTCCCTTGGGGGGCGGGAGGTCATAGAGCCAGCCACTGAGTTCATGTCAGAGACAGTCCCTGTTCCCCTAACTAGAGAACCCATGTGAATACTGAGCTGCCATGGGCTACATCTGTGCAGGGGTTTGATGATCAATCTTCACTTAGAAAGACAAATGAGATGGGCATTGGAAGTAGAAGAAAATAAGTAACAAGACAAGAGCCTATCACAAACAGCTCCTGAAAGACTTTACCTAGCAGTGTATCAGAGCAGATGCTGAGACTCATAACCAACCTTGGGAAGAGTGCAGGGACTCATATGAAAGAAGGGGGAGTTAGTATGACCTGGAGAGGACAGGCGCTCCACAGGGATCAAATATATCTGGGCACAAGGGTCTTTTCTGACTGTGTTTTGTATCTGTTATCTTTGTTAGGAGAGATCTCACACCATGTTAAAAGATGATCGATGACATTGCTTTCCTTTTGTGGATGAAAATTAAAGGCCTGTATTTGCTAGTCTGGAATTAATATAGTCCTAATTATCTAATCAGATTAAACAAGTACACAATTCTCTGATATTACTTCATTGCATTTAGTAAGAACTTCTATGTCCTTCTTCCTATTCAAGCAAACTGGGTACTTAACCTCATTAATTACATCCAGCATTTCAATGCCTTTAAAACAAGGACAATGTACCAAATACTACAAACCTATTCTTCATGGCATTACACATTTTTCATCAGAAAGTGAAATTCATGAATGGAGTGAGCACAATTCCCTGTTCCTCAGATATGTGCATGTATTTGGTATTATCTTTACTTTTGTGAGTGCTTTTTTTTTTTTTCATTACATTCCGCAGAAATATTACTAACAGCTTGCTTATTCCAAAGTAAATTAAGACACTCACAATATGCCACAGAGGCAAATACTTTGAAAAAAAATCACAATTTGAGAAAATTTTAACTAAGTAGAAAGACACGAGGGAGCACAATGGAGAATATAGCATATCGAAATGGATCAAAGTTACAGTCCTGTAAATTTAGCTGCTCTAAAATAGGAGCATAAAGCGACTTAGCTTTCCCTGAGAAGAATATTCAAGAAAAGCAGCTATAAAAACCAGAGGAGCCATCTTTACCCTGCTCCAAATAACAGAGATGATTATGACTTTGCTTTTCAAATACAAGACATTTGGAAAGGATAGAACTATGAAGTAATAAATTCCTGGAATGAAACTTTCACTGAGTGATTGAGAAATATTCTTCAAACGAAGTAATTCTTGATCTATGAACTCTCTCCACAATCACACACAAAAGAAAAGTCTCTCAAAAATATTTTCTTTCAACCTTATCATATAATTTGATCATATGACTTTTTCCATGCCTTCCCGTTTCTCTGTTTCCTTTTCCACGAAGGCCCTCCTGTTTCCAGAGACATGCTTATATTTTGAGCACATGTGAGACAGAATGTATTTGTCTTAGTCTAGCTTTTTTTTTTCTTGCTCATTTTGATGAACATGCATACCTTCAAATTTTTGCAATTTCACTTTTCTTTATGGATGAATAAAACTATCATGCATTGCATTTTCTTTAGTGATTATCTATGACAGACACCTAAGGTAATTCTATAACTTTGCAATTATTACTAACATTGTTATAGATTATATATGGAGAGTATGCTTGTAAGGACAATTTAACTAAAACTTAAAACTTAAACTTAAATTTATGTTTATAAATTCTAAGTACGTGTGAGACAAAATGTATTTGTCTTAGTCTGGCTTATTTTCTTACTTAACATGATGCCCTCAGGCTGTATCCTTATTTTCCATTTCCTAGTTTGAACACTTCTTGCTTTAAATATTTTTAATTTGTTCTTTTGGAATTTTACAGATGTATACAAGGTGCTTTGATAAAACCTGCAAACCAGTCCCTTCCCACAACTCCTCCCTTCCATCTTCATGTTATTTCTTTTAATTACTGTATTCAGTTGGTAGTGCCAGGATACACATGGGTGCAGAGTCATCCACTGGCTTTTGAGGAACCCACTGGAACTTTGATCCTAATAAACACAGGTGTTCTCCAGCAGTCAGAACTACCAATAGCTCTACTGAGAGGAGAAGGCCTTTGTGAGTGTGTCTACATTTTTGGTAAAATAAATACCTTGATCTTGTGCATGCCTTGTGAGTGTAACCCGAAATACTCAGTTTATGTGTTTGAATGGCCTATCATAACTAGAGCAAACACTCTTTTCGAACTATCTTCTACACTCTGATTTTTTTTTTTTTCAATGCAGTTTATTCAGGAACATTGAACAATCCTCGGACCCTGGGGAAAGCCAGCCCACAGCTTAAATAGCCTCTGAGTAGCCAACCCAGGCGTGCCACGGGGGCAATGCAGATAGGTCCACATACATGGAATCAAGCCAGATCCTCGGCCTTAGCCAAATGTGGAGTTGTTCGTGACAGAGAGCACTCACCATCGGGAAGGTGGAAGGCGGAAACCAGCTCCATCTTTAAGGCATAGCATTCCGCAGCTCTCTACAGTTCCCCCTTTTTGTTTTAGACGCATCAGGCAAGAGTAGAGGTCTGATCTCTGATATTAGAAATAAATTGGGACTTTGGACCGATGTTCATTTAGGTGTCATCCACCCAAAGAGCATCAGACCCGTCCGATACCTTTTTCTCAGAGGCGGGACCTGGGGCATCAACCCGCATGCAATCAGACATGCTCTTCTCTGGGTCCAAAGCGGCTGACCCTGAGTGCAGTGCTTAGCCTCGCATCCTGAGCATATCATTTTAGTTTTTTATGGTATCCAACCATGCTTGGGGAGAATGTCCTGCTTCAATGGCTGTAAAGGCCTGAATGATCATGGCTGCATCACACTGTTGTGAGACTCTAATCTTGCATATATACCACAGGCAAACCAAGGAGACCAACACCAGAAGGCCTGCTAACACTCCCATGCCCGCCCATTCCTTCAGATGATTCATGGCTGCAGCAATCCATGTTGATAATCCTCTGGCTAGTCCTGCGTCCACTCTGGTAGAATTTACTGTGACAATGGCCACTCTCAGCTGCTCCATCATAGTATCGAATTCTCCAGTCCAATTACCTAAAATATAGCTCGACAATTGTTTAGACAGATTTGCAGCACAGAAAAAATTCTCATGTTGTATGCTAGTGACACAAAGTCCAGCATACTTTCATTGACAGCCAGGTTGAGAGATTTGCCATAGGGTATCAATTTGCTCCTGCAAGAGGTCAGTCCTCTGATTGAACACCATCAAGCTTCCTTTTAGTTGAGCATTAATTCCTTTATGTACAACTAAGGCATGAGCTACATTGGCTAAATGATTATTCAGGGTCTGAGCAGTCTGCCCAGTATGACTCATGGCTAATCCCCTGGTGGTAGCTCCAACAGCCGTCAATAAGATGGTAGTAACAATGGTGGCTGTAGTTCCACGATCCCTTTTCTGTCTGAAGAGAGTCATAGCGTGAGGGGCATCAATGGGCACAGGCACCCAGTGAGGCATGCGAGTAACCAGGGCATACCTAAATTTACTAGTCATGGAGATAACCTAGAACCCCTGCACAGATGTAGCCCAGGGCAGTTCAGAGTCCAATTGGGTTACATAGTAATGTGAAGAGGGACTGCCTCTGACATAATCTGATTGGCCTGCTCTTTAATCACCTCCCTCTGGGGGGGGGGGGGGAGCAGCCTTACCAGGCCACAGTAGAGGACAATACAGCCACTTTTGATGTGAACTGACAGACTAAGATCAGAAAGGAGAGGAGAACCTCCCCTATTAGTGGACTTGGGGAGTGGCATGCAAGCAGAGGGAGGAGGGAGGGTGGGATTGGGAGGAGAGGAGGGAGGGGCTTATGGGGGATGCAGAATGAATAAAGTGTAATTGATGAAAAATTTAAGAAAAAAGGGAAAAAATAATTTAAGAACCTTAAATGACTTTCAAAATTGGAGGAAAACATGGAGTTAGTCAATTGGCATGGAGCACGTCTCGCCCCTGGGGGCAATGGTCTCCTGAACCTACTCAGACCTCGGACACCACCACTGCTAGTTCTAGAACTGACGCAGGATGTTCCAACGAGGGGTTAAGGCTTCTCATAATATTTCCTATAAGCCCACACCTGTTTGTCTATATCCCCCATTTTTATTCATTATTAGCCAGATAGAGCCAAGTAATTGTGGTAATGATACTTGCTTTTTTGCCCAATACACTCTGATTTTTACAGTCTTATTTTCTTTCCATCTCTGCCTCCGGAGACTTTCGGGGTAAGGGAACAACATAGTTGTCCTATGTATTGCTGAATACTCCACAGTCTTTTTCTCAGAAGTCTGACTAGTTGTTATATCTGCACTAAGTGTCTACTGCAAATATGAGTTTCACTTATGGGGTTTAAGAGCTGTTCTAATCTATGAATATAATGATAAACAGTTAGAAAGCAGAATTGACTATAAGGTTAATGACTTTATAATGCTTTCCGAAATCCAGAGAGTGAGAATTCTAAAGAGACCTTAAGAAAGACAGTTCATTGTAGGAAAGCAATTCTGTACATGAGTTAAGTATACTTGTTGCATTGTCTCTGCAGATTTTATTTTTGTTTACTATATTAAAATGTATGTTAGGAAAAAATGGATTTTTAAATAAAATGCAGCTTCTACAAAACATGTGCTGTTCTGTTGTGAGGTGCATTTTTTTTTTATTTTTTATTGTAAGTATCATCAGGTTTTTTTGATAATAAAATTATACCCAGGTGGTTATATCTGCTGGCTTAATAAAAAAAAATAGAAAGCTGTTTGACAATATACCTATTTAGAAACAGAATAGCAGTAAGTTCTCCCTTAGACTACTTATTTCAGATTTTTGATGAAATAAATAGTACCAGCCAAGAGTCTGGTCTTATGGATAGGACTTAAATCCAATCAGAAAAAGACTGATTGTCAGCATGATATCCATGCTACATATGCACCACTGGGCCTACCTTGCCAGGCTGTGGTTACTGTAGCTCACATGGTTCAGAGCTCGGTCAGATTATTTATTACTACTCTCTCAGGGCATCTTGGATCCACCCTATGAACTGTGAAATTGATCCTGTAGGGAGGAGCTTTCAGGTCAGTATCAACTAGATTTCTTTATGTCTTGTGATCAAAATGTATGAAGCATTTATCAAATACATCTTATCATCGAGTTCTGGTGATAAAAGAAGATGAAGGGCAATTGTCTGTTTTACTTGGAGTACATGTGCAATCACTTTGAACAGTGATTCAAAGAAAGGAAACCCGTATCTGTCACTAATCTTGTTTGTTTGAAGACCTACGTCTTTTTTTATTTTATTTCATTTTTAATTCTTACATCATCATTTATTTCTCAGTACAAATCCGATTTCTTTCTTTTTTATTTTTTTTTATCAGTTACATTTTATTAACTCTGTATCCCAGCCATGTCCCGATCCCTCATTCCCTCCCAGCTCCTCCCTCCCTCCCTCATCTCCACCGTGCCCCTTTCCAAGTCCACTGATTGGGGGGGGACCTCCTCCCCATTCATCTGATCCTGTTTTATCAGGTATCTTCAGGACTGTCTGCAAAGTCCTCCTCTGTGGCCTAACAGGACTGCTCCTCCCTTCTGGGGTGGGGAGGCCGAAGAGCCAGTCATTGAGTTCTTGTTAGAAATAGTCCTTGTTCCCCTCACTTTGGGAAACCAATTGGTTACTGAGCTACCACAGGCTACATCTGAGTGGAGGTTCTAGGTTATATCCATACATGGTCCTTGGTTGAATGTCAGTCTCAGAAAAGACCCTGTGCCCAGATATATTTGGTCCTTGTGGAGCTCCTATCCTTTCCCCATCAGACTAACTCCCCTTCTTTCTTATGATTCCCTGTACTCTGCCAAAGGTTTGGTCATGAGTCTTTGCTTTGAAAACACTGCTAGTTAGAGTCTTTCAGATGCGCTCAGTAGACTCCTGTCATACGTTCCATGCACATCCCATCTGTCTTTCTAAACGAGGATTGATCATCTTGCCCCATGTCCGCTCAATTGATTATCTTTTTCAGGTGTATAGATTTCATTATGTTTATCATATCTTATAGGTCTATATAAGTGAGTATATCCCATGTTTGTCTTTCTCCTTCTGGGATATTTCACTCAAAATGATCTTTTCTAGATCCCACCATTTGCCTGCAAATTTCATGATTCCCTCCTTTTTGATTGCTGAGTAGTATTCCATTGTGTAAAAATACCACAATTTCTGTACCCATTCCTCTGTTGATGGACATCTGGGTTGTTTCCAGGTTCTGGCTATTACAAATAGAGCTGCTATAAACATGGTTGAGCAAGTATCCCTATTGTGTACTTGAACGAACTTTGGGTATATACCTAGGAGTGGTATAGCTGGGTTATGAGGAAGCACTATTCCTAATTGTCTTAGAAAGCGCCAGATAGCTTTCCAGAGTGGTTGTACCAGTTTACATTCCCACCAGCAGTGGAGGAGGGTTCCCCTTTCTCCACAACCTCTCCAGCATGTGTTGTCGCTTGAGTTTTTCTTTTTTTGTTGTTTTTAAATTTTTCATCAATTACACTTTATTCATTCTGCATCCCCCCATAAGCCCCTCCCTTCTCCCCTCCCAAACCCACCCTCCCTCCTCCCTCTGCATGCATGACACTCCCCAAGTCCACTGATAGGGGAGGTTCTCCTCTCCTTTCTGATCTTAGTCCATCAGTTCACATCAAAAGTGGCTGCATTGTCCTCTACTATGGCCTGGTAAGGCTGCTCTCCCCCAGAGGGAGGTGATCAAAGAGCAGGCCAATCAGATTATGTCAGAGGCAGTCCTTCTTCACATTACTATGTAACCCAATTGGACTCTGAACTGACCTAGGCTACATCTGTGCAGGGGTTCTGGGTTATCTCCATGAATAGTTCTTGGTTGGAGTATGAGTCTCTGGGAAGTTCCCTGTGTTCAAATTTTCTTGTTCTGTTGCTCTCCTTGTGGAGACCCTGTCCTCTCCAGCTCTTACTATTTCCCAGTTCTTACCTAAAATTCCATTCACTCTGCCCAACAGTTGCCCATCAGGCTCAGCATCTGCTTTGATAGTCTGCAGGGCAGAGGCTTTCAGAGGCCCTCTGTGGTAGGTTCCTAGGTTGTTTCCTATTTTCTTCTTCTTCTGATGTCCATCCTCTTTGCCTTTCCGGATGGGGATTGGACATTTTAGTTAGGGTCCTCTCTCTTGCTTAGTTTCTTTAGATGCACAGGTTTTAGTGGGTTTGTCCTATGTTGTATGTCTATATGAGTGAGTATATACCATGTATGTCTTTTTGCTTCTGGGACAACTCACTCAGGATGATCCTTTCCAGATCCCACCATTTACCTGCAAATTTGATGATTTCCTTCTTTTTCATTGCTGAGTAATATTCCATTGTGTAGATGTACCACATTTTCTGCATCCATTCTTCAGTTGAGGGCCATCTGGGTTGTTTCCAGCTTCTGGCTATTACAAATAAAGCTGCTACAAACATGGTTGAGCAAATGTCCTTTTTGTGTACTTGAGCCTCTTTTGGATATATGCCTAGGAGTGGTATGGCTGGATAATGGGGAAGCAGTATTCCTAGTTGTCTGAGAAAGCACCAGATTGATTTCCAGAGTGGTTGTATCACTTTACATTCCCACCAGCAGTGGAGAAGGGTTCCCCTTTCTCCACAACCTCTCCAGCATGTGTTGTCACTTGAGTTTTTGATCTTGGCCATTCTCATGGGTGTAAGGTGAAATCTCAGGGTTGTTTTGATTTGCATTTCCCTAATGGCTAGTGAGGTTGAGCATTTCTTTAAGTGCTTCTCTGCCATTCGGTATTCCTCTACAGAGAATTCTCTGTTTAGCTCTGTTCCCCATTTTTTAAGTGGATTATTTGGTTTCTTGGCCATTCTGATGGGTGTAAGGTGATATCTCAGGGTCGTTTTGATTTGCATTTCCCTGATGGCTAATGAGGATGAGCATTTCTTTAAGTGTTTTTCTGCCATTCACCCATTCATGTTTAAAGTCTTGGAGAGATCAGGGATACAAGGCACATACCTAAAGATAGTAAAGGCAATATACAGCAAGCCTATAGCTAACATCAAACTCAATGGAGAGAAACTTATATCAATTCCATTGAAATCAGGGACAAGACAAGGCTGCCCATTGTCCCCATATCTCTTCAACATAGTACTTGAAGTCCTAGCCAGGGCAATAAGACAACTAAAGGAGATCAAGGGGATACAAATTGGAAAGGAAGAGGTCAAAGTATCACTATTTGCAGATGATATAATAGTAAACATGAGCGACCCCAAAAAGTCAACCACAGAACTCCTTCAGCTGATAAACACCTTCAGCAAAGTGGCAGGATACAAAATCAACTCAAAAAAATCAGAAGCCCTCCTATATACCAAAGACAAAAAGGCTGAGAAAGAAATTAGGGAAACAACACCCTTCACAATAGCCACTAATAACATAAAGTACCTTGGTATGACTCTAACCAAGCAAGTGAAAGACCTGTTTGAGAAAAACTTCAAGTCTCTGAAGAAAGAAATTGAAGAAGATATCAGAAGATGGAAAGATCTCCCGTGCTCATGGATTGGTAGGATTAACATTGTGAAAATGGCCATACTGCCAAAAGCAATCTACAGATTCAATGCAATTCCCATCAAAATACCAATTCAATTCTTTACAGACCTTGAAAAAAAGATTATCAGCTTCATATGGAGAAACAAAACACCCAGAATCTCCAAAACAATCCTGTACAACAACAGATCATCTGGAGGTATCTCCATCCCCTATCTCAAGTTGTACTACAGAGCAATAGTAATAAAAACTGCATGGTATTGGCATAGAAACAGAAAGGAGGATCAATGGAACCGCATAGAAGACCCAGAAATAAACCCATACACCTATGAATACTCGATTTTTGACAAAGAAGCAAATCCATTCAATGGAAAAAAGACAGCATCTTCAACAAATGGTGCTGGTCCAACTGGATGTCTACATGTAGAAAAATGAAAATAGATCCATACTTATCACCGTGCACAAAACTAAAGTCAAAGTGGATCAAGGACCTCAACATAAAACCAGATACCCTAAATCAATTGGAAAAAAAAATTGGGGAACAGCCTAGAACTCATTGGCACAGGAGACAACTTCCTGAACAGAACACCAACAGCACAGGCTCTAAGAGCAACAATCAATAAATGGGACCTCATGAAACTGAAAAGTTTCTGTAAAGCAAAGGACACCATCATCAAAACAAAACGATTGCCTACAGATTGGGAAAGAATCTTCACTAACCCTTTATCTGACAGAGGACTAATATCCAGTATATACAAAGAACTAAAGAAGCTGAAAAGCAGCAAACCAAGTAATCCAATTAAAAAATGGGGAACAGAGCTAAACAAAGACCTATGTCTTCTGAGGACAGTTTTATCATTCTCATGTAGTGTAATTACAATTAAACTCCTTATGCATGGTCATTTTGTATCTGCAGTCCCCACTAAGCCCAGCTTATTATTATTTTTTTCTTTGTTGATCTTCTTCTGGGGCTTCTGTCCCCTCTGGGACCTTCTATATTTCCCTTCCCTGCACTCTGTCCAAAGTTCAAACACTCTTTTTTTTTTTTGTAAGATTTACATTTATTTAATGTAGGAGTGTCCTCACTGTATGTGTGCCTGCATGCCAGAGGAGGGCATCAAATTCCAGTATAGACAGTTGTAAGCCACCATGTGGTTGCTGTGAATTGTACTCAGGACCTCTGCAGGAACAGACAGTGCTCTTATCTGCTGAGCCACCTGTCCAGGCATAGAAAGGACCTAGACTTCCTGCTCAGAGTAGCCCATGGACAACTCAGGTTCCATGTGGGTAGAGAAACTTATTTTTAAAAAGTAGTTTTCCATATAGCATTTTTCTTTAAAATTTATTTTAATTTTGATTAATTACATTGTGTTTCTTCCTTTGATTTTTTTTAAGAGTTATATAGTATGAGTATCAATCCTCTATTATTAGATATGTGACAAAAATTTTTCTCCCATTTTGGGGTTCAGGGGTTTACTCTTCATTCATCTGCTGCTTCCTTTGTAACAACAACAATAATAATAATGATAATATAACTTTTAATTTCAAGAATTAACTTGAATATTACTTAGAAAGTCCTGCATTTTTCTCATTTGTTTAAGCATGCTATCATCTTTTCTTCTAGCAAATGAAGGAAATTATATACTAAGGTCATTGATACATTTAGAATTGATTTTTCATGCTGGGTAAAAGATAATGGTCTTATTTAACCTCTTTCCATATGGATATCTATTTTTCCAGTATCATTTGTTGAAGAGATTGTCTACTGCCAATCCACATCTTTTGGAATTTTTATCAAAAGTAAGCTGACTGCGATTATTTAGATGTCTGAATTTTGAGCATATTTTAATTTTATAAAGTTCACCATAGTTTTATTTTTGTTGTGATTGCATTGAATGTACAAATTGCATTTGGTAGAATGATCATTTTCATAGGACCCACTCATGAACAACAGAATTCTGTCCAGTTTTAATATCTTATTAAAATATTTTCTTCCTTAGTTTAAAGTTATTTTTTAAATATTTATTTATTATTTATATAGATTTCTGCCTGCATGTATGGCTGGGAACACCAGATCTCATTATAGATGATTGTGAGCAGTTACTGGGAATTGAAGTCAGAATCTTTGGAAGAGCAGCCAGTACTATATTTATTATTATTAATATTATTATTGTTATTATTTATAATTTATTCACTTTGTTTCCTGGCTGTTGCTTCCTCCCTCATCTCCTACCAATTCTACCCTTTCTCCCTATTCCTCCCCTATCCCACTCCCGTACTCTACTGATAGGGGAAGTTCTCCTCCCCTGCTGTCTGACCCTAACCTATCAATCTCCATCAGGACTGGCTGGCTCTTCTTCCTCTGTGGGTTGGCTAGGTCACCCTACCATGGAGAAATAAGTGATGACAGAGCAGGCAACTGAGTTCATTTCAGAGACTGTCTCTTATCCCCTCACTAGGAAACCCACATGGAACCTGAGTTGTCCATGGGCTACTCTGAGCAGGAAGTCTAGGTCCTTTCTATGCCTGGACAGGTGGCTCAGCAGATAAGAGCACTGTCTGTTCCTGCAGAGGTCCTGAGTACAATTCACAGCAACCACATGGTGGCTTACAACTGTCTATACTGGAATTTGATGCCCTCCTCTGGCATGCAGGCACACATACAGTGAGGACACTCCTACATTAAATAAATGTAAATCTTACAAAAAAAAAAAAAAAAAGAGTGTTTGAACTTTGGACAGAGTGCAGGGAAGGGAAATATAGAAGGTCCCAGAGGGGACAGAAGCCCCAGAAGAAGACCAACAAAGAAAAAAAGAATAATAAGCTGGGCTTAGTGGGGACTGCAGATACAAAATGACCATGCATAAACAGCCAGTACTCTTAACCTCAGAGCCTTCTTGATAGCCCTGATTTAAATCTTTTAGTGTAAGGGACTTCCATCTCTTTGGTTACATTTTTCTAGTTTATTTTTGTCATTTTTGATCTGGCTTTTACACTATAATTATTTTTAGTTCATCCTTGTTTTTGAAAATCTTGATTAAAATCACCAGGTTATCCCTTTTACAATGTTTTATGTGGGCATTAAAGCTGTAACTTTCTATATTAGAGCTGATTCCATTCTTTCCCATAGTTTCTGCTAACTTGTGCTTTCATTTTCACTTAATTTTAAGACGTTTTTACATTTCTGTCTTTGAGTTTTCAATAAACAAATCATTACACACTACTGTGTGTTACTTATTCCCAGTAAGTTTGTAGATTTCTGGCACTTCTTTTGTTGATTTAAAATTTTAATCCACTGTGGTTGGATATAATATGTGAAATTATTTTGATTTTTCTAAAATTTTTTGAGTATTTGTTCAGTTTCAACTTACATTTTTTTTTTCACTATGGTTTTAGAGTTTAAAAAGGAATTAATTGATTGGATTAGTTTTTTTGTTTGTTTGGTTGGTTTTTGTTTTTGTTTTTGTTTTGTTTTGTTTTATTTTTGTTTTTTCGAGAGAGGGTGTTTCTGTGTACGTCTGTCCTGGAACTTGCTCTGTAGACCAGGCTTGCCTCAAACTCAAAGCCATTTGCCTGCCTCTGCCTCCTTGAGTGCAGAGATTAAAAGTGTGCACCATCATGACCAACTAGTATTTGACTTTTAAAGAAGGTATTTTAGGATACTGTAATCTATATTCAGATAGCATTAATATAAATATTTTAATGTAAAAATTAATACTTCATGCTAATCATGGTGCTAACATTTCTAAATTCTGCTTGCATCTAGACTATACTATCTAAAGATTCATTATGTGTGATTATGAAAATTACCACATTTTGGTGGAATATAACAGATTTTTATTTTTTTCACTGTGTAATTTAGTTTAGAATATTTATGAACCAAAAGCTCTGGATGTTGGCATCTCTTCTATGCACTAACTTTGTAACATATAAAAGCCACAATTTTGTGTAAAATAGTAGATATAACAATACATTTCTAATATATTATTCTGGAGACAATTATGGATGTGTTAATATTAACACATAATACACTGATTACATAAAATGTCCTTAAATTTTACTCAATATTCAATTAACTTAAGTTCAAGCTTGCACTGATAAAATTCAGAACTGTAGGCAGATACTTTGTTGCTCATCAGCATTTGAAGAACTGGAACAGGCATTCCCTTCAGATAATAGGACATAAAATCTACATATGTCCTGAAAACTGTCAGGTAGCAAACTGAGAAATTAGCTACCTTTCATATTTTATTGCTGCCCTCACAAAATGAAATAGTCACATAATATTTCTATGAAAATACACTTGAAAAAGTTAATGTATTGTTAAAGACTGAAGGTGTAGGGGGATGTCCAGGGCTCCAGCACTAAAAAGTGGGAAAATATAAATAAGTGCCATAAAAGAATTGTGTAGGACGATCCACGACTCTAAAAAAATGAGTAAATCTTAATCATATTCAACAGCAAATAACTGCCCAGAAAGTTTAGAACCCAAACTGAATATATTCTAAACTCACTTGATCAATAATTTGTGTAGAGCTTTGTTTAAATGAAAGATGGAGCAAAAATTTAAAAATACGAAATTAAAGGAGGGAGGAAGAGATAATAAGAGAGAAAGTCATTGGGCTTTATTACTGTTTTCTTGCTTGCCTTCTTTCTTTCTTTTTATTTTTTCCTTCTTCTTCTTTCCTTCTATTTCCTTCCTTCTTTTCTCTTTTCTTTTTCTTTCTTTCTTTTTTTCTTTCTTTCTTTCTTTCTTTCTTTCTTTTTCTTTCTCTCTCTCTCTCTCTTACTCTCTCTTTCTTTCTTTCTTTTTTCTGAGCCAGAATCTCTGTTTATAATTCTAAATGGTCTAGAATTTACTATTTGGTCCAGGCTTGCCTCTAGCTTATATACTATTTAACATTCTGAGTGCTGGCATTATAGAACTGTGCTCAAAATAAATATTTAATAACCAAAACAAATTTTGAAAGTATAATAAACAAAGGCTTGTTGTAGCCTTTATTTATTTATTCATTACAATGTATTCACTTTGTATCCTGCCTATAGCCCCCTCCCTCATTTCCTCCCAGTCAAGAACTATGTTGAAGAGATAAGGAGAGAGTGGACAACCTTGCCTTGTCCCTGATTTCAGTGGGATTGATTTAAGTTTTTCTCAGTTTAGTTTGATGTTGACTATAGGCTTGCTGACTATTGCTTTCACTTTGTTTAGGTATGTTCTTTGTATCCCTGATCTCTCCAAATTTTAAACATGAATGGGTGTTTAATTTTGTCAAATGATTTTTTTGCATCTAAGTAGATGATCATTTTTTTCTTTTAGTTTGTTTATATGGTGGATTACATTGATAACTTTTCGTATGTTGAACCACTGCTGCATGCCTGACATAAAGCGTAGTTGGATGATATCTTTAATGTGTACTTGGATTTGGTTTTCAAGTTTTTATTGAGTATTTTTGCATCAATGTTCATAAGGGAGATAGGCCTGAAGTTGTCTTTCTTTGTTGGGTCTTTGTATGCTTTAGGTATCAAGGTGACTGTGGCCTCATAGAATGAAGTTGGTAAAATTCATTCAGTTTCTTTTTTGTGAAATAGTTTGAAGACTATAGGTGTTAGCTCTTCTTTGAAGGTCTGGTAGAAGTCTTCACTGAAACTGTCTGGCCCTGGGATTTTTTGGATGAAGGACTTTTAATCAAAAGTCTTTTAATCAAAAGTGTCTATTTCCTTAGGGGACACAGGACTATTTAACTTATTTACCTGATCCTGATTCAGTTTCGGTAAATGGAATCTATCAAGAAAATTGTCCATTTCATATACACTTTCAAATTTTGTTGCATATACACTTGTGAAGTAGGACCTAATGATTTTTTGGATTTCCTTGGCCTCTGTTGTTATGCCCCCCTTTTCATTTCTGATTTTGTTGATTTGGATGATGTCTCTCTGCCTTTTAATTAGCTTGGCTAAGGGTTTGTCTATCTTGTTGATTTTCTCAAACAACCAGCTCTTGGTTTTGTTGATTCTTTGAATTGTTCTCTTTGTTTCTGATTTATTGACTTCAGCCTTGAGACTCATTATTTATAGCCCCCTACTCCTCTTGGGTGTATCTGCTTCTTCTTTTTTTTCCCTAGTGCTTTCAGGTGTGCCATTAAGTTGCCTGTATGAAATGCTTCAAATTTCTTTATGAAGGTATTTGGTACTATGAACTTTCCTCTTAGCACTACTTTCATTGTGTCCCATAATCTTGGATAAGTTGTATCTTTATTTTCATTAAGTTCTAGGAAACTTTTAATTCTTTCTTTATTTCCTCCCTGACCCAGTTGTCCTTGAGTAGAGAGTCGTTCAGTTTCCACGTATGTGTAGGCTTTTTGATAAGTCAGTTATTGTTGAGATCTAGTTTTAGATCATGGTGGTCTGATATGACATAATGAATTATTTGAGGCTTGCTTTGTGCCCAACTATATGATCAATTTTGGAGAAGGTTCCATGATGTGCTGAAAAGAAGGTACATTCTTTAGTGTTTGGATGAAAGGTACTGTAGATATCTATTAGGTTCATTTGATTTAAGATCTCTGCAAGTGTCATTATTTCTCTGTTTAGCTTCTGTCTCAATGATCTCTCCCTTGGTGAGAGTAGGGTTTTGAAATCTCCCACTAATAAGGTGTTGGGTTCAATGTGTGATTTAAGCTTGAGTAATATTTCTTTGACAAATGCAGGAACCCTTGTGTTTGGTGCATAGATGTTCAGGATTGTGGGGTCCTCCTGGTGGATTTTTCCTTTGATGAGAATGAATGGTCCCTCTCCATCTCTTTTGATTAGTCATAGTTGAAAGTCTATTTTATTAGATTTTGGGATAGCTACTCCAACTTGCTTTTGGGTTCCAACTGATTGGATAATCTTTTTCTAGCTCTTTACTCTGAGTTAGTATATTTCTTTGTTGCAGAGGTGTGATTCTTGAATGCAGCAGAATATTGGATCCTATTTCTGCAACCAATCTGTTAGTCTGTGTCTTTATATTAGAGTGTTGAGAACATTGATGTTAATAGATATTATTGACCAATGATTGTTAGTTCCTTTCATTGTGGTGTAGGTGGTGATTGTGTGTTTGTATGGTTGTTTTATTTTGCTTTTTTGTTGTGATGGTGTCTTTAACCTTTGTTTTCTTGGGTGTAATTGATCTAGTTGGGTTAGAATTTTTCTCCTAGTATCTTCTGTAGGGTTGGATGGCTACAAATATATTGTTTAAATTTAATTAGGTAATGGAATATTTTGTTTTCTCTATCATGTTAATTAAATATTTTGCTGGATATAATAGTCTTAGTTGGCATTTGTGATTTCTTAAGTGTCTGCATGACATCAGCCCAGACCCTTCTGGCTTTCATAGTCTCTGTTGAGAAGTCTGGTGGGATTATTATAGGTCTGCATTTATATGTTACTTGGCCTGTTTTTTTCTTGCTGTGTTAAATATTTTTTCTCTGTTCTGTAGATTTAGTATTTTGATTATTATGTGGCAGGAGGAGTTTCTTTTTTGGTCTAGCCTATTTGGTGTTTGGTAAGCCTTTGGTATGCTTTTGGACACCTGTTTCTTAAGGTTGGAGAATTTTTCTTCTATGATTTTCTCAAAAATATTTTCTGGCCTTTGGAGCTTGGAATATTCTTTTTCGTCTATTCCTGTTATTCTTAGGTTTCATCTTTCATGGTGTCCTTGATTTGTTGGATGTTTCGTGTCTGGAACTTTTCCAATTTTATTTTTTCTTTGAGAGATGCATCAATTTCTGCAATTGTGTCTTCAGTGCCTGAGCTTCTTTCTTCCATCTCTTGTATTCTGTTGGTGATACTTACCTTTGGGGTTCCTGCTCTCTTCTCTAAGTTCTCCAACTCCAGGGTTTTCTCTGTGTTTTCTTTATTAAGTTTAATCCTGTTTTAATGTCTGACACCATTTCCTTCATCTGTTTGTATGTGAATTTTTGCCTGTCTATGACAGCCTCTTTTTTGTTTGTTTGTTTTGTTTGTTTGTTTCTTCTTTATGTGCCTGGAATAACTGTATAATTAAAGATTTAAGATCATTTTCTGTGTTTGAGCTGCATCTAGTGAAGTTATGATGTCCTGAATTTTGTTACCTGTATTCTTACATCACCCATAGCTATCTGGTTTCTGTAGCCTTGACCGACTATTCCTGGAACCTGTACTGCACACTGCATCCACCTGTGTCTGAAGTCCTGAGTAGTCTCCCTTGAATTCACTGTCTCTGCTGGCTCATTGTTCTTGAGGTATGTCAGGTAGCTGGGGCACAGGCAGAAAGACCTTTGAGTCTAGAGTTGCTCCAGTGTTCCACAGGCTTCCTCGAGATGGTGGAGGCTGGGATTTGGGTCCCACATCTGGCTCAGCAAGGCTGGGTTCACTGGCTGTGCTGGGCTCATTGTTTCCAACCCAGATGGGCTAGACTGTTGGGGAGCAGGTAGAAAGATGTCCAAGAGTAGAGCTGTTCCAGTGCCCCAAATGCCGGCCTCCTTGGGGAGGAGGACAATGAAACTTGGGTCATGTGCCTAGCTCAGCTCCACTGGGTTTTCTGTCTGTGCTGGCCTCGCTGTTTCGAGGCTATGTGAGCCAGGCTATGGAGAGCAGGCATAATGGAGCCATGTCTTCCCCTCAGTACCAGAATGTATCCCCTCCACTGGGTGGTGAAAGTGAGCACCGCTAGCTGCTGTAACCAGAAAGGTGTCTTCAGGATGTTGAGTGTGGTCTCCTGGATTTGGAAATAGGAGCCTCTAGTACCCAGAAGGTGTCCACAGGACTGTGAGAGTGGGAGCCTTGGTTTGGAGCCTCACCTCAGTACAGGAAGGTATTCACTCCACAGGCAGTGAGGGTGAGCATTCACAGTAGGCCTCAACTGCCCCGGGCAACTCCCAGAAAGGTATCCACAGAAAGTGGGCTTTGGCAGCAGGTGGTCTAAGGCTGTGGGGTCAGAGCTGTGTGTGCGCCTCTGATGCTAGTCCCAGGAAGGTATCCACAAATGGTGGGTTTGGGCAGGTGGCCTAATGCTGTGGAAGTGCCTGGAGGGAGCCCAGGAATTTTCCTAGTGTTTGCCTGGTGGCCTGAAGATGGATCTTCGCGTAACCCCATGAATTCTCTTCTCAATGAGAAACAAGCATGGCAGGATTTGGGGGTCACGGTATGGCCTGCCAGTCACCCCATCTCACGGCTGAGCTGCTGTTCAGACACCTTGCACAGTCTTCGTCTCTGTCTTGGATCCCTTGATTATTGTTCTAACAGCTAATTTGGAGACAAATTTCGTACTACAGCATAATAAATTCAAATAATATTAGTACATTGTTTTATCTCTATTACTTTAAAAGTAATAATCATAAAAAGGTGTATTTAGTCATATTATCTCATTTTCCAAAATGCCTTCAGTTAATTTCTAGCTATACATGTAAGAGCTGAAATTATCTTGAATTAGTTTGTATACCATGATAGAATATTATATTCTAGGAAGTTTTTATATTAAGAGAAATTTTACATGTTTCGGGAGACCAGAACTTCAAAACCACAGTCTGGCATAACTATTTTATCGTGATTCCATATTGTGTATCTCCTCATGGCCTTCATACACTACCGTCACTAAATTCTCAGGTGGAATCACACAGTGGCCCTCTTCTATTAATATTTTTATGGGAAAATTCTCAGTTCTGCTGGATCAGGAATCCATGCATATACTCTCATTCAAATTCTTCTGTTCAGTCCTGAACCAGTGGGCTTAAGGATTCAATGTACTGCTAAAGACATAATCAGTTGAAGGCATTCTCTTTAGCCCATCTCTAACTCATGTCCTTTTGCATACAAAATATTCACTGTACCTTAATAGCCTTGAAATTCTCCATACATTCAAGTATCAAGTGTAGAGTACAAAGTCTCAAGTTTTATTTAAATATAATCTAAATCATGTGAATAGGGTTGAATATGTCCAATCATTCTGAGATATGTTTTACTTTCAGATATTAACTTGACAAATTATAAGATGGATATTCTTATTTTGGAATTAAATAAAAAGATTCCCTGCACTTTGCCCAAAGTTTGGCTATGAGTCTCATCATTTACTTTGGTACTCTGATGGGTAAGCGACTTTTAGAGGTCCCCTGTGGAAGGCTCCTGTCTTCTTCCTTGTCTTCTGCTACTTCCGATGTCAAACCTGATTGCCCCTCTGAATGAGGATTAAGCCTCTTCCCTATGGTTCTCCTTGTTGTTTGGTTTCTTTAGTATGTTTCTCCTATATTATGTGGCTAATATCCACTTGTTTTTTAAAATATTTTTTATTTTTTATATAAATCACACATTATTTACTTTGTATCACAGTTGTAGCCCCCTTCCCTCATTCCCTCCCAATACACCCTCCCTCCCTCATTTCCTCCCTGCCCCTTTCCAAGTCCACTGATTGGAGTGGTCCTCCTCCCCTTCCATCTGATCCTAGCTTATCAGGTATCTTCAGGACTGGCTGCAATGTCCTCCTCTGTGGTCTAGCAAGGATGCTCCTTCCTAGGAGGGTAGGGAGGTCAAAGAGCCAGTCATTATGTTCACATCAGTAATAGTGCCTGTTCCAGTTACTAGGGCACCCAATTGGATACTGAGTTACCATGGGCTACATCTGAGCAGGGGTTCTAGGATATATCCATACATGGTCCTTGGTTGGAGAAACAGTCTCATAAAAGAGCCCTGTGCCCAGATATATTTGGTCCTTGTGGAGTTTCTGTCCTCTCCAGGTCATACTAACTCCCCCTTCTTTCATATGATTCCCTGCACTCTGAAAAAGGTTTGGTTATGAGTCTCAGCATCTGCTTTGATACATTGCTATGTAGAGTCTTTCACAGGCCCTCTATGGTAGGCTCCTGTCCTGTTGTTTTCTCCTCCACTTGTATGTGAGTATATACCATGTTTGTCTTTCTGCCTCTGGAATACCTCACTCAGGATGATCTTTTCTAGTTCCCACCATTTGCTTGCAAATTTCATGATGTCCTTGTTTTTAATAGCTGAATAGTATTCCATTCTGGAAATGTAATATAATTTTTGTATCCATTCTTCAGTTGAAGGACATCCAGGTTCTTTTCAGATTCTTGCTATTATGAATAAAGCTGCTATGAACATAATTAAGCAAATGTTGTTGTTCTATGATTGAAAATCTTTTGGATATATGTGCAGGAGTGATATAGCTGGATCTTGAGGTAGTATAGAAAAAAATATGAGTAACATGTTGCTATTAAATCATAGTAAATTTTTTACTTAGAAGATAGTAACTTCTCAACAATCATCACTTTACACATGTGGTAAAGTGGGGAATATTTTTTGACTAACCATAGATCCTGGCATATAAAAAATGACTAGTAAATATTCCATTATTTTTCTTTCTCTTGCATATCTCTGTTTTTCCTTTCATTTCATCTGAATTATTTAAAGGTAGCTGCTTATAATAAATTTGTTTTTATTCATTCATTTATTTATTTATTGTAAATTAGAAATCTTTTCCTTCTTAGTGTGAAAATTGACACACCATGGAATTTAGAATCTCCTGATGGGAGAGCCATTTGGAGAGGCAATGACATTGCAAGGAGAGGAGAAAAGAAAAAGCCTTGCCAGGCACAGTCTTCCAGACTTCCCACTGTGGCATCAGGTATGAAGAATTCTGTTCAGACATTCTATACTATCAAGCTGTTACCTGAATCTGCTGGGTTACTTCTGGTAGACAATGCATAAAGGAAAACAATGGAATGTCTGTTTGAATCACTGCTTACAAAATTCCTCATTAAATGAAGTATTTATTATACTGAATATGACACTTTTGGATAATTGTTCATTAACAGGAGTAAAAAATAACAAAACAAAAATCAGAGCATAGAACCAACCATCACACTTTTCTTGAATATAATTTTATTTATTAAAATTTATTCACTTTGTATCCGAGCTGTAGCCCCACTCTTGTTCTCTCCCTCCCTCATATCTTCCCATGCCCCTTCCCCAGTCCACTAGTAGGGGAGGACCTTCTCCCCTTCCATCTGACCTTACATTATCAGGGCTAACCAGGACTGTATTTTATAGCCTTCCTCTGTGGCCTGGTAAGGCTGCTTCCTCCCACCCCGCCCCAGGGGGAGGTGACCAAAGAGCCAGCCACTGAGTTCATGTCAGAGACAGCTCCTGTTCCCCTTATTATGGAGCCCATTTGGAGACTGAGCTGCCACAGGCTACCTCAGTGCAGGGGTTCTAGGTTATTTTCATGAATGGTCCTTGTTTGGAGTATCAGTCTCAGAAAAGAACCCCTGAGCCCAGATATTTCTGGTTCTGTGTAAACAAATCAAGTAATCCAATTAAAAAATGGGATACAGAGCTAAACAGAGAATTCTCAATAGAGGAATACTGAATGGCACAGAAACATTTAAAGAAATGTTCAACATCCTTATTCATCCAGGAAATGCAAACCAAAATGACCCTGAGATTTCACCTGACACCCATCAGAATGGCTAAGACCAAAAGCTAAAGTGACAACACATGCTGGAAAGGATGTGGAGAAAGGGGAACACTTCTCCATTGCTGGTGGGTATGTAAACTTGTACAACTATTTTGAAAAGCAATCTGGCCCCTTCTCAGACAATTATGAATAGTGATTCCTCAAGATCCAGCTATAGCACTCCTAGACATATATACAAAATATGTTCAAGTATACAGCAAGGACATTTGTTCAACTATGTAGCAGCTTTATTTGTGATAGCCAGAATCTGGAAACAACCCAGATATCCCTCTACTGAGGAATGGATACAGAAATTGAGGTACATTTGCATAGTGGAATACTACTCAGCAAAGAAATCATGAAATTTGCAGGCAAATGTTGGGAAATAGAAAAGTGAGTGAGATATCCTAGAAGCAGAAAGATACACGTGGTATATACTCACTTATAAGTGAATATTAGACATATAATATGGGATAATCATACTAAAATCTGTACACCTGAAGAAGCTGAGCAAGAAAGAGGACCTTGGGTAGGAGGATCAATCCTCACTCAGAAAGACAAACAAGATAGATATTGGAGGAATGAGAGAACAGGAAGCAGAATGGGAGCCTACTGTGCCTGCCTATGAATGACTCTACCCAGCAGTGTATCAAAGCAGATAATGACACTCATAACCAAACTTTGGGCAAATGCAAGGAATCTTATGGAAGAACAAGAAGATAGAAAGACCTGGAAGGGTCTAGAGCTCCATTACACTTTTTATACAGTTTTTGGTTAAGCATTTCTTTAACAATCAAGGTTTGCCTGTGCCATTTAAGTAAAATATATTGGATAAATTTGGAAAATTTTCCTAATAAAGCTATCTCATATCTACAGTTGAGTCATGCTTTTGTTATGAGCCTGATGGTCTGCTCTGCTTTCCTTTATTGTTTGATTTCTTTGCTTCAGCTACCTTTCCCAATTCACAGATGCAACTCTCCACAGCACACTCAGTTCCACTGATCCGAGTTCAGGGCTCATTTCCATTTCTAGTCTGAAACTGGGAATATTTCTGATTTAACAACCTACTCATGTAAAAGAGACTATTATTTAGTATGATGGACCCTGCCCAGAACAATTTCCTGGATCATATCACAAGTGGTAAAACGTGGAGACCGTGGCAGACGGAACACATTATTCACTGAAAGATGGACTTATTGCTCAGAGTTGACTGTTTGCAATCCAATCATACTTTTAGGGGAAAAGTGAAGGCTTTGCCTCTGAATATTAAGAGATGATGTCATGTAAGCACTGGGATCTTGATTATCACATTAAAGATTCTGCGTTCTCACAAAACTAGTATAATCAAATACTTTTAAGATGTCCATTATTTATCTTTATGACTTCATCTAGTTTAATGTCAAGTACATTACAAGACCTGTGGAGAACATTCCAGTAAGCAAAATATCATCCTAACTTCCATCATTTTCCATGGAAATGTCATACACAGCACATAGCCTATAGTCATTTGATGATATTTATCACCCTCAATAAGCACATCAAAATTCACTAAACAATTAATATATAAAATTGTTCCTAAAAACATGAATTTTAAAAATTATTTAACAAAATGTTTCATTTAAACATTTCTTCATTTTTCTATTTGCTTATGGATATGAAATACCTTTCTGAATTCAAGACTTGAGGTGAATATAACAATGGATATATTAGCTATATAATTTGTCAGATGCACTATTATGTTAAATATCTCAGCGAATTTCCATAAAAAACAAAATCATATCCCAAAGATGTTAGTTCTTAGGACAATTACAATGTCATTTGCTACTTTAATTATTCATAAATGTCTGAAATTATTGTAGCTACTCTTAAAATCAAAACTACAAAGTATTTAGTACATGAAAATAAAACACTATAAGAGCAGTAAATTCAAGAATAAAATTATATCCTGTGGAAAATTACTAAACTTTGATAGCCTTCGTAAGTTTGTGTGGTGTGTAAGTAACATGCTTATATATCACATATTGTGAAGACATTCTCCTGTTGAGAAAGCAAAGAAAGTCAGATGACGGCTTTCCTCATGAGCTCCCTAACTTTACCCCGATTCTCAGTTTTTCTTTTCTGACTTTCTACAATTTATTCCATGGACACAGCAAGCTGCTATGCAGGGAAAATGTTATACTAACCTAAAAATGAGCAATGAATTGCCCTCAAGTGGAGAGTCCCAGCAGTGTAGCTGCCAGATGTCAGTCTCGCTGCAGTTAAACTGTGGGAACTACTACATTTTCACATTTGTAATTTGTGGTTCTGATACATGTGGAGTTCTATTTCCACTCACTGAGCAAGAAACCATTTGTAGGAAGTATAATGTCATGAGCGGGGATGATTTTACTTTTCTCTGGGTTATTTTTTTATAGTGATTGGGTAGTAGAATTCTTCATATAAAACCCAGAAGTCTTTTAAAAAGGCAGTGCCAGTATTTTAAACCATATCCACACATTCTTTCTGGCCTTTTCACTTCAGATTTCTCGACACCCAATTGGATTTATTCTAATATTATTAGAAATAGCTGGGGTTTTTTTTCACATTACCTTGCTTGCATAAAGATATAACTTATTTTGAAATATGGACCCTAGGGAAGAGGTTGAAACCTCATTCAGAGATTTCAGTATAGACATTGGAAGTAGGAGAAGACAAGGAACAAAACAGGAGCCTTTTACAGGGTGCCTCTGAAATACCATATCCATCACGGTATTGAAGAAGATGATGAGACTCATAGCCAAATTTTGGGCAGAGTGTAGGAAACCTTATGGTAGAAGAGGGAGATAGAATGATCTGGAGGGGACAGGAGCTCCAGAAGGAGACCAACAGTGAAAATACCTGGGGTAGGGGGTCTGCAGAGATGGATACTCCAACCAAGGACCATGCATGAAAAGTACCTAGACCCCCCTGCTCAGAGGAAAACAATAGGCTGCTCAGTTTCTAACTGGGTTCCCTAGTAAGCAGAGCAGTAATGGTTTCTGACATGAACTCAGTAGCTGGCACTTTGATAACCTTCCCCTGGGGGGTGCAGCCTTGCCAGGCCAGAGAAGAAGATAATGCACCCAGCCCTGATGAGACCTGATAGGTTAGAGTCAGATAGAAGGGGATGAGGACCCTCCCCTATCAGTGGACTAGGGAAGGGGCATAGTGAGAGAAGAGGGAGAGTAGTTGGGACTGGGAGGAGACAAGGGTGGTGCTAGAGCCAGGACACAAAGTGAAAAAAATTGTAATATATATAGCATATAATTATTACAATTATTTAATTTATGACTAAAAAATCTAAAAATTATTTTTGAATGTGAAGAATCGGAAGGAATGTTGATAGAAAATAATCATTAATAATAATAGTAAATTTCAAAGTCTTCTTAAATTGTTAGAAGTTATCTAAAATTATTGGTACTGAATCTGTTTTAACAAATAAATTAACACACAAACAAACAAATTCTAGAGCATAATTAAAACAATTGCATCTCAAAACTCTACATTTATTAATTTCAAAGACAGTAAGAAGAACTATTTCATCAAGCCATATTTAATTACAGTATGTGCCGCTTATTTGCAATGAGAACACATTTTCGGGTATAGAAATAGAATAGAAAGTCAATATTCTGAAAGCTCCCAAGGACTCGTGTGTTTTAAGATGCACAAGAGGCTATGGGGGGTGTTTTATGGAATTAACTAGAACCATTTAGATACACAAACTAAGGCAACATGAACAGCCTCTTCTCACTTATCCCCATAATATATTATGCTGATGACTAAAAACCGAATGTTGGCTAAATCTGCTTTAGAGTTCAAAAGTCTACATAGAAGCTTCATAGTCAAAGGCTATGGGTAGATTTGGTGCTGGAATGGCATATAGTTTACTCATCTAATTGCATGATGAGAATAACTATTTTATGGTAAAAGTTGAAAATATATGAAAATTACATTTTGGGTATAACTGTGAGGAAGTGAATGTTTCCTTAGCTTTGAATATGTAAGCATGAAGTTCCCGCTCAATGTTCTGGAATAACAGAATTGCTTTCTTCTTAGGTATAAACACCAGTAGGTGACACAGTGAAACTGCTCACCATCATAAACTCTCCTTCACTTTCATCTACTGGGTTTGGCAAGGACAGTCAAAGTGTTAACATATGAAACTCCCAAGGACTAGTGGGACTGCTTGTGTTCACTGTTTTGAAATTGCACAGCAGGTCCCGGCAGCAACCCAACTTCCCAAGGGCTCTCTCTGAAAGGTCATCTGATAATCTTCTTCCTTCTAGGCACCCAGATTTGGGTAAATGGAGTAAATACAACTGTTAATTTTTTTCTTCACATTAGAGTCCAGGCTCAGATGAGTGTAACTCAATAGTCACAAAGAACAACAGTTTGTCACTCTATATTTTAATTGTTTTCAAGAATAATGTAGACAATAATAATTAGTATTTTACTATAATTATCTTAAGCAGTCATTTAATATAAGTAATATTGCCACCATGAAGACATTTACACAAAAAGGGATACAATACATTTCATATTGGTTTTTATTTTTCTCTATAAACAAAAGGCCTTATGTCTTTTACCAGAAATGGAGCTTTTCTTGCAAGCTTAGTCACCTAACCACAGAAGTTGCTTTTTTGCCTTCCATCATTGCTATGTCAGTTAGTCCATCTATTGATTTGTGGGCTAATTTCTGTAATGCATGTATTTTTAAAAGTATGAACACATACTACATGTAATTGTGGGATAAAGAAGCAACTCTATATAAATTATATCCACCACAAGAAATGATGAATAAATACAGATAAAGCATGCAAAGACACTATGATTTCCTCTTCATTGTTCATGGAAAGGAGCTCTTTACTGGCACATTATAGGGGCTGCTGTGTGATATCAGTGTTTACAACTTTAATCCCTTATCTTAAGGAATACGTAGTTAGTAAGTTGGGACACATCCCTGTTTCTATTTTGCTAAGACTCTTTTTCCTGTGGGATAGATGTGAACACCTGACCATTTTTTTTCTCAATATGATCATATAAAATTATCTTATGTACCCCCGAACTAGTTTTTGTTCTCATATTTGCCAACCAGGCTGCAATACAATCCATTGTAAAAAATAGACGTCTGTATGTTGTATCTCCCCAGGAAAAGTATGTCATACAACATACTGCAAAAAGAAGTTGAAGACAATACCAGAAGAAGGAACAACCACTCAGGATCACAGACTGATGCCTGCCAGTTCACACAGGCTGGCTCTGAAACTCAGCTGTGCTGGGCTGATCCTTCTCTTGACCCTGATTGGGCTGATCATCTTAGGTCGAGTTCTAATACAAAATCCAACAGAAAAATGCAGTGTGTATATTCGAGAGAACATAAGTAAGACAACAGAGAGTCCCGCTAAGTCAATGTGCCCAAAAGACTGGGTTCCATGCAGACATAAATGCATACATTTTTCTGAAGTTACCAACAGTTGGAAGGAAGGTAAGTTGATAAAGAAGGAGCCACTTTGCTGCTTGTTCAAGACCAAGAAGATCTGAGATTCCTACAGGACTGGACAAAGAAAAGAGACTTTCCATTTTGGATTGGACTAAGTTATGAATTGCGGGACAAGACCTGGAAGTGGATAAATGGCTCTTTCTTAAATTCTAGTGAGTACTAGAGAAGCTAACTCAACTACTCATTTCAGGTCATTACACTGTAGGGCTCTAACACTGATATTCAAAATGAAAGAGGTTCAAAACAATCTGAAAGTATGATTGATTCCAAACATGGTTGAAATTTTCCATGTATGAAATGATACCAGCATTTTATAACGTCATGTATATGTATGTATTTATTGTATGTATGTGTGTATACAATGGAGTTCTAAGACTGGGAACTAGACTAACTCCTTTGGAAAGAATATGCATTTTTAAAATGTCAACCTAGGGCCTATGGGCACATAGACCTTTTCTTTTGTCCCTCTTAAACTTTATAGCCCCAGGTCCCGCCTCTGAGAAAAAGGTATTGGACGGGTCTGATGCTCTTTGGATGGATGACACCTAAATGAACATCAGTGCAAAGTCCCAATTTATTTCTAATATCAGAGATCAGACCTCTACTCTTGCCTGATGCGTCCAAAACAAAAAGGGGGAACTGTAGAGAGCTGTGCAATGCCACACCTGAAAGATGGAGCTGGTTTCCGCCTTCCACCTTCCCGATGGTGAGTGCTCTCTGTCACAAACAACTCCGCATTTGGCTAAGGCTGAGGATCTGGCTTGCTTCCATGTATGTGGACCTATCTGCATTGCCCACGTGGCATGCTGAGGTTGGCTACCCAGAGGCTATTTAAAGTGGGCTGGCTTTACCCAGGGTCAGATTGTTCAAGGTCAGGGTCGGATTGTTTAAGGTTCCTGAATAAACTACATTGAAAAAAAAAAAAAAACTTCATATATATATTCCAAAAAAATTTCTTAAATGGAACTGCTCAGGCTGTGGCTAAAATGAGCCATATTGTTTCATAAGGCCAGTTTCTCAGTTCACAACCAGCAGAGGAAGAATGTGTGTGGAAGGAAAAGAAGTAAGTGTCAGCATGGAGTTTGACAGCTTAGAGAAATGACCACATCGTCACAGGTTGCATCCTAGTTTACAGTTATGAAAGATGTAATTATTTGAAGACCTGTGATGGAAAAAGGCATCGATCAGCCTTTGTTGCTGTAATAAAATATCACAGATAAACAAGAGTGATAAATCATTTTGGATCACAGTTCAAGGGGCCTCAAGTCCATCATCAGCTTACTCCATTGTTGCTAGCCCTGTGGCAATGCAGAAATGTGTTTATAAGGGCACAAGTTGCTTGCCTTGTGGTTGGTAAGAAGCAGAGAAGTTGGCAAACCCACAGGAAGGGAATGAGGCAGAGATCTGACCTTCAAAGACCTGGCCCCCATGGCTTACATCTTTCTGTGAGGCCTCATTTCCTTTGGCTGGAAACTCAGCAATGGGTTGATTCTTTGATGGAGTTATCGCACCCATGATCCAGTCACCTTGTAATAGCATCACAGCTATCTCACACAGGACCTTTTAGGGTACTTGGTATCAAAACTGTAATTGTGTGTAGCTCACAAAGAAGCTGTTAGCTCTTTGGCATCTTGTCATTTTCTTATTGTGTGAGATTGTTGTGGTAACTGTGAATGCAACAAGAGAGCTGACACTTCAGAGTTAGGTTTTATATTTTAACAGAATTCATGATTGTTTGCATGACAAATATTCATTCCCTTCATAAGCAAAGGTATGGAAGATTCAGTCATATTTCTATACAGTGCTTCCAGTGGGGTTTTCAGGAGTGATATTGAGAGCTGTCTTAATAATCTTGTTTGAATAAACTTGAGCAATTCACACAAAAAAGTTTGTATTTTAATATATTATACACTGTTTCAGCCGACTTCTTACCCACATCATGCACTATTTGTGGAGGCCTTTCCTTCTTATCAGCATACGTTGGGAATCATGTTTTGTGATTTCTGTTTTGTGTATTGTCAATGTCTCAATAATCCCATTATTTTATTTGTTTTGAAATTGTCTCATACTGTCTTATCCATATTCTCGTTTATATTTCCAGCCTTCTTTTGATATATATTTACATATACATACATATATATATATAATATGTGTTAATATAATTTTATAACATGATTTTATTTTCTTTGTTAGTTTTTAGGCATAAATTATGATTTTGTAAATTAAGGTTTATTTTATGCCTCATAGTAGAAATTTTCAATCATTTTTAGTCTTAAATTGATATTAAAATGTATCATGTTTGCATAATGTGGGCATTAATATTTCTTTCTTTCCAAATCATTATTAAATTGTCATAATTTAAGGTCTAAATGCATTACAAACCCAACAATAAGATGTAAGCTACTAATTGTTTTTACAGCAGTATGTTCTTATAATCACTGTTTTATATTTCATAATTCATTTAGTAACCAAAAAATACTCTTTTCTTTGTATAGGCAAAGATATCAAACATGTCTCATTAAACTTCTGCTCAGAAAATCCCTCCAAGAAGGTCTAGGTATGCTGATGGAGTACCTTTTATAAAGAAAAGCTGGCAGGAATCATTCTATAATGACACAAAGGCTTATTTTTTGGAGCAACAGCAAGCATGATAGTGTGGCATGGTGGAACACACATCAGTTGAGAGAACAAGAGAAAAATAAATATGAGAGACCTACCCAAATAGGGCCACTTGAATTGTAACACAGATGCAAGGGAGGAAGGAGGTTCTTACCATCAAATGTTGACAGCTCAATAGGTAAATGCACACACCTCACTTTAAATCAGACCACACAAAGTTATATTTATTTACATTTGGACCTAGGCATAAAAGGATAAACGTTTTTATTTTTTTTGTAAAAGGAACTTTTGTTAACGTGTTTCAAATGTTGTCTCAGAAGATTTATTGCTTCTGTCTGCTAACTGAGGCCTAGTCTTGGATTGTACAGAGGTTCTAGCCTCTGTACAATCTTACCTAGATCTAGAATATTTTCAACCCTGAGACTTACTGCTTAATACATTCATCCTTTCTTCTTCTTACTGAGCTCTGGGCTGGCTGGTTCAACTTAGCTGTTAGGTATCAAACTCCTCTCCCAATGACTTATTCAATCTGGCTTCTCTCTTGGCCTCTAAATAAAACAGCGTCTAACTAAAACTGTCCTTTCTCTCACTCTTGCTCTTGCTCTTGCTCTTGCTCTCTGCATTGCCCCTTAGGTAGCTTTGCTTTCCTCTCACTTCTCTTGAGAGTTGGGGATATCCTATTCTGTCAAATCATTCTGTCAAATCATTCCTTTTTATGCCACTCAGTTGACATTACTTTCAAACATGGGTGCTTCTTTCTACAGTTTTTATCACCTGATATTTTTTGCATTTTTTATTAATTATAATTTATTCACTTTGTATCCCTGCTGTGGCCCCTCCCTCATCTCCTCCCAATCCTGCCCTTCCTTCCTCTTCTCCCCCATTCTCCTTCCATAGCCCACTGGTAGGGGAGGGCCTCCTTCCCTTCTATCTGACCCTTGATTATCAGGTCTCATCAGAACTGGCAGCATTATCTTCCTCTGTGGCCTGGCAAGGCTGCACCCACCAAGGGGAGGTAATTGAGAACCTAACACTGAGTTCATGCCATAGACAGCCCCAGTTCCCCTTACTAGGGACCCACTTGGAGAATGAATCTATGGGCTATATCTGAGCAGGGGTTCTAGATCCTCTCCATGCATGATCCTTGGTAGGTGTATCAGTCTCTGCAGGGGCCCAGGGTCCAGGGCCCAGTTTTGTTTCGTTTTTGGTTTTGGCTCTGTTGGTCTCCTTTTACCGTGTTTTTGTTCACATTTATTTTTAAATTTGTTTGTTTGTTTTTGTGTGAAGTCTAGTTTCATGAAGATTTATATTCTGCATTCTTTTAAGCATGTTCTTGGCTTTTCTATCAAGCCTTTGAAGAACTTCTCAGGGGAAAAGCATTGAGTGCTTTTTCTCCCTGATTGCTGCCTGAGAGTTAGTGTTGTTATGTTTTTCTGTGACTGGGTGCTCACACTGGACAAGCTCATTACTCCTGAGCTTTAGCCACAGATCTACACATATTTGCATTTTACAGGTTTCTGTGTCACTTTCTGGCGCATGCAGTGTTGTTGAAAATGCTCCAGGCTGAATCAGAAAGACAATGAGCTTGCTTTGCACACTTTGTCACTTGCTGGAGGACACAAAGTGTTGTTTCCAGGCTTCTTCTGATTTCCAGGAGTACGTGAAGGCATTATGGTACTCTTCCTCAGTTAACCACCTGCCACAGATCCTCTCTTTGAGTTTTTCTGTTATTTCTACAGTATAACTTTTATGCTAAATATCCTGCACATTGTTCAGCTAAAAAACAAGCATATTTTTAAAATGATAATTGTAGCTTAGTTTGGTTGGCATGCTAAAATTTTCACTGTCAATTGTTTCAATTCATTTGACCTTATTAAAAAAGAATGATGATAGAATCAAAGAATAACTGAAGGACATGATATTAGTGAATTTAACAAATATTTTACCTCTGGAGTTTAAAAATATCACAAAATGTCAAACATGCTTTAATTATTGCAATGTTGACTATCAACAATTTTCTTCCTATGCTTTTGAAGTAATAAACATCTAATTTTAAGTGTAAATTGCCTTCATTTTACGATTCTACACAGACAATCACACCATTCTTTTCTATTAAGAAGGTGATATTTAATTTCAAATACTGAAGCTTGACCTTATCCAGAAGTTGGTTGTCCATGGTTTTCCTTACTCATGGTCATTCACAACTTGAAAATAACGTATTGAAAAAAGAACTTCGCAAATAAAAAGACTCGTAAGTTTAAAAATGTATACCCTTATAAGTAAGATGCTGAAATTTTATTCTGTTTTGATGCCTTTCATCCAAGATGGGAAGCATACCATATTCCAAAGTATTTATAACATATATTTTATCTCTCTTATTTCCGTGTCAGAATTTTGATCCACTAAAATAGCAACACTGTACTTAGCTTCAAAATAGTCCAAAAGTATGCCACAGCACTCATGTCATTTACAAGCATGAGAGAATATTCATACAAGGGTTTATAAGTATACCTGTGTAAGTGAAAAGTATATGTGAGCCATACATTCGCTCACATGTTAACCATTTATGGTTTCTTAACCAATTAGAAGCACTGCAACCAGATAAGAGAAAGCTGCAAAAAATATTCTTATATATTACTGCTGTTCAACGTTGATTAAACGATGATCTTAAAAACTGTTGTCTTTTAAAAATATCTATTATTAATTTTAGTCATGATAGAGCACTTTAAAATATTACTTGAATGAACAAGAAAAAAATTTCTTCCTATGTTAAAATGTTTTACAAGATGACTGCTTTTAGTTTTAGCAGTAAAATATTTCATAGCTCAATATGGAACAAATAAAAATGGCTTGTAAAGCATCTTAATGAGGTCATTTCAGCGATTTCATTTTACTTGTTCTCCACTGCAGGGACAGAAAAGCTCTACGAGACTTGGGACCATCATTGGCATGGAAACAGCCTGCTTTTTACAGACTCTTCGGCAGACAGTCATATGTTAGGTGTGTCCTGTCCTGTTACTTCCAAGATAAAAGTGAGGAGACATAGTTACACAACTGCAGATGAGCTCGTGAGGCGCCAAGAGCGATTGCAGTTCTGGATTGCACTAGTCTTTAAGCACTGCTCTGCCTTATTTCAATCCCTGCTGGGGAGAGTGTGAAAAATGCACTCCTGTAAAAGCATTAGCATAGTGTTGCAATTTGAGTTAATGAAATACAAGCCAAATACGTTAATTCATTTTAGTCCCAATAACAGAAAAAAAATGTTTCTTATAAATGTTAAGCAATATTTCCTCATTTATTTCCTAAGAAACAGTTTATCTCAATTTTTCTAGCTAAATGTTTTTCTTTCTTTGCGCACAGTCCCTTGACACAATAATAATCACTTGCTCCAGCATTTAGACCCTTACAGATGTCTTACATACACCAGTGAGCACACAGATTAGTCAAAAAAACCAAGGTGATTTCAGCTTAGCTACAGTTGGACGCTTCAAAATTGACAAAATTGTCAGTTACTAGCAACCAAATGCATTTATATTTGTTGTACTGGATTAACCAATATGAATTAAAAATTAATATGAAAAATAAAAAATAAACAAAAATAAAATGTACCATTTTGTGCTAGCACCTTAAAATTTCATTAAACTCTGATCAATTCTCAGTGAAATATTGAAGCACATTGAAATATCTCAGGGCTTAGAGTAATATTATCCAAATGCATGAGATTGTTTCTGTGCCTATCATGTTACAGACATATTAGTAATTTCAAAAGCTAAAGGTGAATTAGATAACTAAAGTAACAGCCACTCATTATTATCTTCAGAAATTGGTTGAGGAAGTCCATTTTCTCCAAGCAGACAATGAAAATAACTGCACAAGTTGGAGTAACTGCCTGGAGGAAAAAATTCCTCTTTCATTCTTAAGAATCACCATCAATAAGGAAAATATTATTAGCCTAGAGGACCATTTATGGTTATATTTATATAAACGTGTGTTTTAATATAAAAAAGCAATGTGTGTTCCTTTTCTATAAATTGACAAGTGTATATTACAAACTAATTAAAGTGTGTCCTTTACATCTTGAATCTGATTCATCAATAATAATAATAAATTATATTACCTGCATGAGAGAGTGCCATACGTTGTACTTCTTGTGGGACAGTTTTATTTTTGCATGAGGACAGGGATATGAGCCATCTTTACCTTGCTACTTCTAGTTCTACCACTGGCTGTGTGAACGTGCAGCTACAACAGGCTAATTCTTTATAAATCACAACAATAATGGTAAGTAGTGTGATTTCAATGATTATTATTTAAAGTCACATCTATAGAAGAGTCCTTTCTAAACAAATTTCTTAATTATCATGTTATGAATTTCAAATATAAATTACTTTAAGCATTCACAAGTTTTTAAATTAAGAGTCTTTTTGGATAGTTTTAAATACAGTAAATATATAAGGAAAACAATAAGTGGATTATTACAGACAAAAAATGTTTTGACTTCCATGATGAACAAAATATGAACAATTATTGTTTATCAACATTAACAAAAACAAATTCTGAAGTAAATAGTTTTCTATCTCCTGTGTGCATTTAGAATATCTTTAAAGAATTTAAGGAAAATCCGTATACATCATTTTTATTGTTTCTTGTTGAACTGCTGATAGATCTCACTAAAATCTTCATCTTATCATTCAAATCCACCTCCTCCACCCTATTGTGCTTCACAGTAGCTCTAGACTAAACAACAAAGGAAGAATTATCAATTCTACTCAAAGTTAGAGGATTGAGTACACAAAAATATGATGGCTTATTCTTCATTTCTTGCAAGACAGGAACAGTATCTATTTTATACCAAAGAAAGTTTTCTCATGTTTCTTTTTTATTTTTAAATTTAATTTTCTTCATATATTTATTTATTACAATTTTTTTTTCACTTTTTATCCCCACTGCAGCCTCCTCCCTCCTCTCCCCCCAGTCCCACCCACTCTCCTTCTTTTCCCCCTATTCCCTTTTCCTAGTTTCATGATTGGGGACTTCCCTTCCATCTGACCCTAGCCTACCAGGTCTCATCAAGACTGGCTGCATCATCTTCCTCTGCGGCCTGGCAAAGCTGCATCCCCCAGGGGGAGGTGATCAAAGAGCTGGCCATTGAGTTCATGTCAGAGACGCCCTTGTAATCCTTATTAAGGAACCCACTTAGAAACTGAGCAGACAATGGACTTCCTTTGAACAGGAAGTCTAGGTCCTCTCAGAAAATTAGGAATCGTGCTATCTCAAGATCCAGCTATCGTACTCCTAGGCATGTACCTAAAAGATGCCTCGGTATTCAATAGGGAAATTTGCCCAACTATGTTCATAGAAGCTTTATTCACAATAGCAAGAATCTGGAAACAACCTAGGTGTCCCTCAACTGAGGAGTGGTACATTTACACAATGGAATACCGCGCAGCAATTAAAAACAAGGAAATCATGAAATTTGTAGGCAAATGGAAGGAACTAGAAAAGATCATCCTGAGTGAGGTAACTCAGAAGCAGAAAGATACTTGTGATATGTACTGACTTATAAGTAGTTATTAACCATATAATATGGGATAAACATACTAAAATGGATAGTTTTAAAGAAGATGAAGAAGGAGGACCCTAGAGTAGTTGCTTAATCCTAGGAGACTTCCACAGGGCTCCTCTGAAAGACTCTACCCACCAGGTATTGAAGGAGATCCTGAGACTCATAGCCAAACTTTAGGCAGAGTGCAGGGAATTTTATGGAAGAAGAGGGTGATAGTAAGAGGGGACAGGAACTCCACAAGGAGAACAACAGATCCAAAAAATCTGGGCCCAGGGGGCCCTGCAGAGACTGATACTACAACCAAATTAAGTCTTATAAATAATATTATTTTCCATGTAACTAAAATTTTGAAGCAAACCATTGTTTCATTTATTTATTTACTCATTTTATTTTTTTCAAGACAGGGTTTCCCTGTGTAGCCTTGGCTGTCCTAGACTCATTTATAGACCAGGCTGACCTCAAACACAAAGTGATCCACCTATATCTACCTCCCTGATGCTGGGATTAAAGGCATGTGCCTCTGAGCCCAGCTCTTTTTCCTGTCTTTTTTAAAATTTATTACAATTTATTTACATTGTATCCCAGCTGTAGCCCTCTCCTTTGTCTCCTCCCAATCCTTACCTCCCTCTCTCTTCTCCTCCCATGCTCCTCCCCAGTCCACTTATTCTTTTTTTAAATAAATTTTTATTTTTTATAGTAATTACAGTTTATTTACTTTGTATCCCAACTGTAGCCCCTCCCTCATTCCCTCCCAATCCCACCTTCATCTCCTCCCTGCCCCTCTCTAAGTCCACTGATATCGGAGGTCCTCCTCCCCTTCCATCTGGCCCTAGCTTTTCAGGTATTTTCAGGACTGGCTGCAATGTCCTCCTCTGTGGTCTAGCAAGGATGTTCCTCAGTGGGGGTGAGCAGGTAGGTCAAAGAGCCAGCTACTGAGTTCATGTCAGAGACAGTCCCTGTTCCCCTTACTAGGGTAACCCACTTGGATGCTGAGCTTCCATGGGCCACTTCTGAGCTTGGATTCTAGGTTATATCCATGCATGGTCTTTGGTTGGAGAATCAGTCTCAGAAAAGATCCCTGTGCCCAGATATATTTGGTCCTTGTGGCAATCCTATCCTCTCCAAGTCTTACTAAGTCCCCCTTCTTTCATATAATACCCAAAGCTCTACCCACGGTTTGGTTATGAGTCTCAGCATCTGCTTTGATACACTGCTAGGTAGAGCCTTTCAGAGGCCCTCTGTGGTAGGCTCCTGTCCTGTTTCTTGTTTTCTCTTATTTTCAATGTATATCCCATATTTCTTTCTAAGTGAGGGTTGATCATTTTACTGCTAGGTAGAGTCTTTCAGAGGCCCTCTGTGGTAGGCTCCTGTCCTTTTTCTTGTTTACTCTTACTTTTAATGTACATCCCATATTTCTTTCTAAGTGAGGGTTGATCATCTTACCCCAGGACCTCCTTGTTTAGCTTCTTTAAGTGTATAGATTTTAGTATTTTTATCCTAACACATAGGTTTAGTATCCACTTATAAGTGAGTATATACCATGTGTGTCTTTTTGTTTCTGGGATACTTCTATATGCTTCCACTTGACACAATTTTGATTATATATAACTTTATATATATTCACTTTCTGTGAATACTTTGTTTATATCCACAGGCAGTCAAGGTGAACTAGTGTAGTTCAATCCTATCAGTAGCTATGTAGTCATTCTCACAAATATTTCACATTTCAAATTTTTAATTAATATGAAACCATTATTATTAATGAAATTTTGTATTGTCTAATTACATGATCTCCAAGAATTAATTTCTCTTCCACTGCTTCTGGGTTCTATCCTGTTTGCCATTCTGAATGAGAATTAAACATTCTGCCTACAGGTCCTCTGTAATGTTTAGTTTCTTTAAGACCATAGATGACTATCATGTATTATACAGCTAGTATCTGCTTATTATGTATTATAAGGTTAATATCTGATCAACCTTACTCAGGATGATCTTTTCTAATTCCATCCATTTTTCCTGCAAATTTCATGAATTCCTTGGTTTTAATAGAAGAGTAGAATTCCATTGTGTAGATGTACCACAATTTCTGTATCCACTCCTCCATTGAGGGACTTCTAGGTTGTTTCCAGATTCTACTTATTACAAATAAATCTGCTATGAACATAGGTGAGTAAATGTCCTATTGAATGGCAGTGCATCTTTTGGGTATATGCCCAAGAGTGGTATAGCAGGATCTTGAGATTTTCTGACAACGTGCCAGATTGATTTCCAGTTATTGTACAGGTTTACTCTCCCACCAGCATTGGAGGAGGGTTCCTCTGAAACTCAATCTCTATGTGGATCTCCAGGTGAGTGAAGCAGTACCTCCTGAACTTGCCTACTCTTTCTTCACTCACCTCTGCTGATGCAGCTTTGCCAGGCCACAGAGGAAGAGGATCCAAGGAATCCTGATGAGACTTAACAAGCCATGGGCAGTTGGCAATGGAGAACTCTGTCTTTCAGTGGACTAGGGGAAGGTGATTGGGGGAAGAGGGAGGGAGGGTAGGACTGAGGGGAGTTGAGGGAGGGGCCTCAATTGTGATATATAATGAAAATATATATATATAGTTTAAATAAAATTAAAATAAGAAAAAAGTAAAATCAGAAAAAATGTAATTAATTTATCTCCCTAAGTTACATACTAATTATTAGCACAATTATATTACTTCTTCCAAATTTTACTGTCCAAACCTCATCAATACTGCCCAACTTTACAAGTCTCTGAATGTTTTTCATTGTCTTGTAAAATGACATTTCTAAAACTTGACTGTATCATTTGTGGCTCTCTACACTGCCCAGCTTTTTCATGCATGAACATGAGTCCTTTACTGATAATTTATAATTATATTATTGCCTGGGTCAGTTCTAGGAAATATATTGTAACATTTAAAAACAGTCAAGAACTAGATCTGATATTTCCTTCTTCCATGTCTAGTTGGGTGAATCTAGCTGAACCTCCCTATCCACATCTCCTCCTTAACCAACCAGATGTAGCGCACAGCTACATTCTGTGCCCAAGGTTTGTCTAGCACCTCTGGCTAGGCCTTAAGCAACTTTGAGTATCCCAGCAGGAATTGCCCTACTTGCCCCTTACTCTTCCAACACACACACAGGTCACTTCTGAACCACATATAACCTCTCTGTCTAACCATCTCTCTCACATCCTTCTCCTATGTCTCCCTCACCCACTGTGTCCAGACCTGCACTCAAACTACGCAGATATGGCCCAGATCCTACACATAGTTGTCTGACTGTAAGCCACCTGTAGATATCTGCCACTACTCAACCTACTTGCCACCATCTTCTGCAGTGTCTCATACCTTTCCACAAAGCCATACCTCCAACACCTTATCCGGGTTCTAGGCTGTGAGTCTCTCTCACCTGCTCACAGGATTTTTTTTTTCAACCAGCTAAATCTCTTCAGGTCTCACATGCATTATCTCAGCCTAGTCACAAGGCACCCCTTGCCTGTGTGACATCTAGAGACTAGAGATTAGTTGTCACAAAGGTAATGGGTATCAGACTAGGCTGAAACACTTGATGTGAGACCTGGTTAGATTTGGTTGATTGCAAAAAAAGAGAAAAGGATGATACAAGTATTCTATCAAATGGGACCAGGAAGCAAACAGCATTATTCTCTTAATATCTGAAGAAATAGACTTCAAACTATAACTTATCAGAAAGGATAAAGAGGGGCTCTGTATTTTAATTAAGGGAAGGGTGAATCAGGTAGGCAATGCTCTGCTAAATATACATGCATAAAACTCTGTAGTAAAGAACTGATTGGCCTGCTCTTTGTTCACCACCCCCGGAGGGGAGAGCAGCTTTTCCAGTCCACAGAGGAAGACAATGCAGCCAGTCCTGAGGATATCTGATAGACTAGGCTCAGAAGGAAGGGGAAGAGGACCTCCCCTATCAGTGGACTTGGGGAGGGACATGGGTGGAGAAGAGGGAGGGAGGGTGAGATTAGGAGAGGAGGAGGAAGGGAGCTATGGGGGGGACACAAAGTGAATAAACTGTAATTAATAAAAATAAAAAAATGAAAAAAAAAAACCCTGAAGTACCTACTTTCATAAAGAAAGCTAACCAACCAACTACTGTTAAATGTAAAGACATAGATTAAAATCAATCCAAAGACAGGTCATCTGTACAAAAATACAAATATCAGAATTTACTGACATATATCAAATGGAGTTAACAACTGCAAAGACTAAACTAATGTGAGAAGTTCTTCTTGAGAATATAAACAAGAGTGACAGACCATTGACCAATTGTGGAAAAAATGTAAGAGCCAAAGGATCAAGAGGCTTGATGTAATATAAGAGTCTCTTAGTAATATGAGAAACTATTAATCACCATGAATATAACAACCTAAACATGAGCTAAACAACAGCAACACAATAAACATGTCAGTGTGGCTGGGCAAAGACGGTAAGACCTCAGCCCTGTATGAAGAAGTACAGGCTGCTAAGGAGTGTTGGAAGCAGAAGAAATAAAGCTCCCCTAGAATGAGCATGTAAAACTAAATGGTCAGTCCTGAAAGCATAAATAAAAGCAACATTAAACAGAGCCAGCAGATATGGGAGATACATATATATAATTATATATAAACACATTTATATATGAATTAAATATAATTCTTGGCATATGAGAATAAGGCAAGGAGTGGTATATTCAAAGGTTTGGAGAAAAGAAAAAGAATGTAGAAATATTGTAAATCGGAAAAAAAGAATAGAGTCAAATTTCTGCTTTTAGTAAAGAAAGTTTTTAAAATTGATTTTGTTAAAAATAAGCTCATAAACTTTTTTATTATAGCAATAAAGATAAAGCATAAAATAGGACTGCTATAAAGATTTAAATTATTCTTCACAAATGATTTGAATCTGAAGGGTAAGCCTTCTTCTACCATGTCCATAAACTATCTTGAAATAAATTAGATGTGGCACTTGAGACAAACTGAACCAGTAATCGTGTGTGTGTGTGTGTGTGTGTGTGTGTGTGTGTGTGTGTGTGTATGTGTATTAGGAGGAGTCAGCACAGGTCCTTTTCTACCATTCTCTGCTAATTCCTTTGTGAAGATTGGTCTTTCCCTGTACTTAGGAGCACTATTTTTCAAGTGGTGTTCCGGAAGCCAGCAAGGCCCAGAATTCATCCAGTCACAGTGCTGGGGTTATAGGCTTGTGGAGGAGATCTAGCTTATAGGCTGAGTGCTGAGTCTAAACTCGGATCTTCATGTTTTCACAGCAAACACTCTGACCCCTGAGCTATTTCGTAGCCCTCCAAACAAAACTTTTAAATAGCTCATATTGTATTTTAGTAAAGGTGCTGAGTTGACTCAGTTCTAAAGCTGAATGCTTAGCGAATTACTAGAAGGCATAGAAAAATACCTAGTAAATGCACATTTGAGAAGAATTCTAAGAGACTACTTCCCAGACTACTCTGTAAAATATTCTGTTTCCAGTTCTAACAAATTTTCTAAATATTTTATGAAATATGATGTATTTATTTATAAAAATGAAAATATCCAAGGAATATCAAATTTAAGTAGAGATATATAATACTAGTATCAGGACATACAAGAAAATGTTTCATTAATTTAAAATCAGCATAACATAAAATATTACATGTTTTTAGAACACACATATTTATTTCTGTAGAATCAACTATCACTCACTCTCACTTTCTCTTGTATGTATGTATGTGTATATATATATATATATATATATATACTATATATATTGTGTTTTACACTTAAAACTTAATAAACATGAAAAGTAAAACATAATTTACCATATTTAATATTTAACTGGAAATTATGTTTTCACGTTTTTGCATTATCCTTCTAAAGTCTCTTTATATAAACTGGATAAAACATAAAACTTTCAAGGGTTAATATTTAAATAGGTATTGATTACCTTATTACATCACTCTTGTTAGTGATGTAAGCACCATAGAATCAAATAAAATAAAGAACACCATAAAATGTATTGTTGGAAAGTAACATTTAACACAACTAAACCTATTCCAGGAATGTAAGTTTTGATTTTTTGTCTAAAATGATACAAATAAGTCCACGCTTCAATATTTTGGTTGAAATTTAATGTTGGATCTTTTAAAATATTGTCCTAATACATTTAAAATTAGATGAAATATTTTTCAAAAACAGTGTGACAGGTTTATGAATTTCGTACAGGTGAACCAATTTTTTTTTATTAAAAAAATGAGAATTATGACTTCAAAATTGAAAAGTGATTGTTACTTTAGAAAAAAATCATTGCCTGTGTTATAATTTCATCATATTTATGGTTAGTAAACTGACAACATGTAATTATAAACTGATAGAAAAATCATTGTTTTAAGAATGCACTTCTCTTTTTAGACCTTGAGTATATATTTGATTCCTCTCCATATTTAATGGAATTTGTAAAATCACTAAAATCATCATGATATTAAATGACCAATAATATCACAAATTAACAACTCTTCATGACTTATTTCCTTTGCTTAATGTTTAATAATAATGTGTTGCCTTGACTCATTACTAATTGTTCTCCTAGAAATGAAACATTATTTTTATTGGTGGCATGTCCAGGTTCAAGTATGTTTGGATGTATACATGTTCATTGCATTCTGAGCTGTCTCCGGAGCCTTAGTATTGGGGAGTTCAGCCATTTAATATAAGAAAAATGAATTATAACATGTTTTTACATACATTTGAAAAACAAAGCTGTCATTTCGTACAATAATTAATATCAAAATTGTCAAGTTAACAGTTTAAATACTATTTAGTCTATAAAAATTAAGAGAAAAATTTAAAACTGTACAATGAAAAAGACATAAGATATTCAATGATAGAAATCAATAAGTACAAATAAAGGCTTTCACTATGTCACCATGATATAGGGAAAATGTGGAAAGTTTGGAGTTAGAAAGGAGGCTCTACTCTTTCTTCAAGTGATAGTAGTATGATTTCAGGGTGCCTGAGAATCCAGTGACTGAGAATGGATATCATGTTCGTGTCTCAGAATTTTGAGGAATAAATTCATGGATCAGAAAGTGTAATTTTGGGGAACAGAATTAATCATAATGTCATGGCTGAGAGCTTAAGAGAGAAGGATGCAGAGCTCCTCCTGTGCATGAGTGGGTACTCAGGAGTGGGTACTGTGCACCTGCTTCCATTGGGATATTTTAAAGAAATTGTTGTAGAATCCATAGTTTGTCATGGGGAGATGGATGAGCTAGAGTCCACTTTGTCTAACTATCATGGCCAGGTGTCATTTCTGAGTTTAGCTACCTCCTGATGCATTGCTGCTAGACAAGGTTAAGTAGATCATAAGGAACTGGGATTCAGAACTTTCTTTTTACACTTCTGGCATCAGAAAAGGCCATTCTCTTACTTGGAGTTCTGCTATGGGGACAGAACACTAATTTACCAGTTTTCACCCCCTATTCTGATAAAATGAAAACCTAACTAAGTGACTAAAATATTAAAAAGAAGTGTCAACATGAAATGACAGTCAACCATTAGAAGAGTTGAGTTATCGATATACTGCTACTATGGTCTAGTTACTATGGAGAAATTGGTCATTTCTGCGAGTTTGAGCAGATAAACAGTAGGATATAACTAGGCATTTAGGGTCCTAGATAGTTACCTTTGAGGAATGAAAATCTGAGTTTGCTCAGAAACCCATATCTAAATGTTCATAATCAATTTTGTTCATAATATTCCAAACAGGGTACAACACCATTTAAGTGAGTAGATAATATTTATACTTGGAAATCCTCAGACAAAGCAAGATTAATCACACAGTAACAATATGTGTTATTTTAATAACTTTCAGTAGCATTATTTCACTGAAGGAAACAATTCAATCATGAGAGGCCAGGGGCAGTATGACTGATTGATTTTTAAATTCAAAACATATCATTTTAATTGCAACAACATCCTAATCTTAGAAAACAAAATTTTTCTTCTTAAATATCAAACACTTGTTTTAGGTAGAAGGTGATAGAGTCATAGAAGGCACTTCCAAAGATGCTTGTGTTTTTGGGCCTGCCCAGTATTTCAAGTAGTGAGTAAATGAGCTGAACATGATAAAATTGTTTAAAGCTCGATTCACACATATACCCACAAGGACAGATCAACCTGCAGAAAATGTCATTAAGCTACAGTTTATATAGATGTTCTCTGTAATATTTCACTATAGTTTTTGCTAAGTTGTCGTTAAATACATCTTTATAAATTTAACATAAATATAACATGTTTATCATATTCATCAAAACATACAGAAATAAAAATACTAAATAGTATTTATTCAGTGTTTTCCCAAATATTAAATAGGAATTAACAATACCTTATAATTATGTTCAAGAACCTGTGGAGGTACAGAAGGATGACACACATCTTATCTGCATATGGAAATGAAAGATGGGATTTCATAGTTCTTTTTTTTTTTTCAGAACTTAGTCTCAGCTAAGTGAATTAGAAGAGTTCATTTCATCAAAACTGAAACATTTTCGCAGCATTGTATTGTGTTAACTCTTTCTAAGAAAATGGAACAAGAGTCTATTGACCTCCTAAAGTGCTTGGCATAGAACAAATAAGGATCCCATAAAGTTCAACTAAGGAGAACAGTGAGTTTATTGGACTTGTTTACTGAGCACAGGTGCGAGGTTACAGTAGGGTGTGTGACCCCCAAAAAGCCCTCTTACCACAAAGACCTACCTCATCATGGATGATAACCTCATGAACACACATCCTGGAGTCCCACTTGAAAGCTACCTTGCATTAAAAATATAATACGTGCTAAGACCACTTGAAGCTCATAGAGGAGACAGAGTCCCAGAGGAAGATTATATGCCCTTTGCCATCTTCCTTCTACTAAGAATGTCAGTATTACCATTATCATACACTATTTTATCATTGTTTGGTTGCTCTTGATATCATGACTGCCAAACTATGGCAATTTCTACCCTAAGATGGAATCATGTTTTAACTGAAAACTGCCATACAACATATATATATCATAATGTAAATGTTTGACAGATTTTAATTTTAATATCACACTTTTTCATTTCACAGGAATACATTAGTAGAAAAAAGTCTTTATTGAGCATCAAACAATAAGGAAAAGCACACTCAGTCAGAAGCACTTGAATATGGAGTTTAAAGATCAAACTGTGCTTTGTAATCACTCAAATTTATTTAGAGACTTTAAGATGAGCTGAACAATCACTATTTTTGTTTGCTTTTTTATAAAACAGATGTGATTTCCCCTATCCTTCACTTACAAGTCCTTTGTGTTTACTTATTTACTCAACTGACAATGTTTTTTTTTGTTGTTGTTTGTTTTTTGTTCATTTGTTTTCTATGTGACTCTCCCTGCACCAATCCTTGGGATTTGGCAATCAGTTCCCAAGGACAAAGGGAGCAGGAGGCAGGGGCAGTGGTTCAGAGGGCTGTGAGCAAGATGGCTGGATCAACTCTGGGAGGCAGATCAGCTTTATGCCAGAGCCTAGGGGAATATACAGAACCTTGAAGAGGGGTTAGGGAAAACCGAGGTGGCCAAATGACTTTGGCTGAGGGACTAGGGTGCTCTGATGACTCATTTACTTAGGATGGAATTCCAGGAATCCAGGAATCCCAGATGCTTGCTGAATAGGTTCTAGCCAGAGAAAATAAGTTGGCCCTGTAATTAATTTTACTAAGATCTATGTGACATTCTACTGGTAGATGGGGTGGGGATTCAGCTCCCCAGAGGAAGGAGAAAGGAGGGAGGAACTCCACTGACAAAGAGACACTGTCATTTTGCACTGAGCTCAGGGCTTCCCTGACTCTGTGCCAGACTCTGACTATAGAAGCAGGATTTCCTGACAGTTTTTTTTTTTTGTAATTTATTTTGTATTTATTACAATTTATTCACTTTGTATCCCAGCTGTAGCCCTCTCCCTCATCCCCTCCCAATCCCGCTCTCCAAACCTATTCTCCGGGCAGCCTTACCAGGCCACAGAGGAAGCCAATGCAGCCAGTCCTTATTAGTCCTGACACTTTTATAAAGAGATTCCTTCTTTTTTCTGTAAAACAATGATTTCTTGTTTCCTCTCATATCATTCCCTGCTTCTTTTGACACAAAGAGGGCAAGTATTTGTTCAGTTATATGTAACCATTCTGAAATAATTAAATGGTCAAGACAAGCTCTCCCACTCTCAGCATCCTCTTTGCTCATTTTGTGCTGTTTTCTGAACTAGCTGACATCATGTAGTAGATACAGGCTGCATGGCAAAATGCTAGCAGGTGGGAAATAGCCAAGTTCAAATAGCCTGAATTTCAAATGAAATGGTGATGCCACTTTAACCACATGTGTGCCTTCCTCTGTGAGTTTTCCATCCTCTGAGCAGTAGGAAGGCTTGCCTAGTTGAGATATGTTAATTGGTTAGCTAGATGTGTTAGTGTCTTTCTTTATGACAGTGAGAATATTCCTAACATGATTATTGTCAAAATGGATATATATGTATGCATATTATACATGCATACATATATATGTATATACATATAAATTATGTTTTGTTCACTGTTCTTTTGCTGTGAAGAGTCACTATGACCACAGCAACTCTTATAGAGAAAAACATTTTGGGGGGCAGTTTCAGAGGGTTAGTCCATTATCATCATAGCAGGAAACATGGCGGCATAGGCTGACATGGCACTGGGGAACTAGCCGAGAGTTCCACATCTGGATCCATAGGCAGGAGGGAAAAGGAGATCAATAGGTCCTGGCTTGGACTCCTGCAAAGTCGAAGCCCACACCCAGTGACATACTCCCCAAAAAGACCATACCTACAAGCAAGGCAACGCCTCCTAATAGGCAGTGTTGCTCCTGAATGACAAAGCATTCAAATGTATGAACGTATGGGGGCCATTCTCACTCAACTACCACAGACGACAAACAAAAAAATAAGTGTAAAGCAATTTGTTGGGCCTATGTTTTTATTAATGTCATCTAAAATTGCAAAATAGATTAAAATAAAAACTATAAATGGGAATGACAAGAAATTTTTACTGATAATCTTCAAAATTAATCTCCATTGTTAGATATAACTTTCTGGTAATGTTGATAAGATTTAAAAGATAACAAATTATTGAAGTAAATAGTAACATATTTCAGTTGAAGCAGTGAGAGAGTATGGCTAAATAAGCCCTACCAATTCCATGACAGGATTCATTTTCTTTCAAGACAGAACAGGCCTAAGAATTGCAGGAAAACAACAACAAAACAAACAAACAAAGAAACAAACAAACAACAAAACACAGAAAAAGGGCAGCCAATGAGAAACAGCCAAGACATCTGGCCTGGGGAAGATAAAGTTGCTCAATTACTGGTTAGAAAATCACCTAAATCCTGATCATATTCACCGAGCCTCCATGGGTACCAGGCAGTCCCAATCCCAGTTTTGTAGCCACAGTAGGAATTCCCCTTTCTGCTTTTAAAGGGACCTTCCATTCTCCTCAGGGTCTCTGCCATGTTGTAAAGGTGGTGGCCTCAGCATGCAGGACTTCTGAAGAATAAACATCCTTTGTGGCTTGCATGCTATTCAAGTCTGAGGTTGTTCTTTCCATGTATTCTGAACTTTATCAGCAGTTACTATTGACTTCAGTTATGCTAGTATAAGTGTTAATGATCTCCTACAGCCAGATTTTAAAATGCTGAAGGTTCAGGAACTGATTACAAATTATCTTGACCCGTCATAGCCCCTGAATAGTCATTATCCTGTCTGTGACCCTACAACATCCTCAATGGCCATCACCTGAAACATTGTGGCTACATTAGGAGTCTACTAGATTCCACCAAACTAAAAGTCATAGACAGCATCAGAGCCTATTTAGAACAGGTTTTCCTGCTTTGCAGTAATCCACCTACTAGATTTTTTTTGTAATAAATATAATGATGGGTCTTGATTTTTCTTTGTTTTGTTACTATAAAACTTCAAAAGCTGTTACCATAATGAAACACAGAATTTGGGATAGCCAGAATCTATGTTTCCAATCTATGGTTACTCATTTTTTTGCTACAAATAAGGTATCTTCACCCTCCTTGAAGTGAGAGGGTTGTGTCAATGGCATGTGTGTTTTCCTTGTATGTGTGTGTATAGTGTGTATATGTCAGTGCATGTATCACACATGTTGGTCTTCAATCACTCCCTTCTTTGTTTTTGAGATGCTCTTATACAGAACTGTGTCTCACCAGCTGCTTGCATTAGCCGGTCAGAGGGTCCTTGGAATCTGTTTTTTTCTGTCTCCTACCACTGGCTTTACAGTCACATGTAACTGTTTTTTTTTTTTTTTTTTTTTTTCTCAAAGATATTGGTTATTCAAACTCTTGTGCTAATGCTTACATAGTAAAGAGCTTTGATTATGGAGCCATCTTCCCAGACCAATGAATATTCATAATAAATATTCTAAAACCTCTTTTGTTTCAGTGTTCCATATTCTCTATGGTGATGCAAAGAGGTGTCATGGGTCCATCTGACTTGCTGGTTCTTGTTACATGTTTGATACCTGATTACTTCCTCAGTGTTCTGACTGCCTTTCTGCCTTAGCTGAAAAAACAGAAACATTTCTCAACAAAGCTGCCCTGACTTTAGTTTGGTGAAAACAATGTACATAACTTACTTTTATAGCATTAGTCACTGATCATACCATATTTATAAATTTGTTTGCTTATTTCACTGTCAATACATTTAAGCAATTGCATCAATAGTTAGCTACAAAATTTTAGTTGAGAAAAGAGTATTTAGATTTCACTGCTTTCTAACTACTTAAAAATACCAAGGATACTTTGTTTAGCCTTATTTCATAAAGAATTGAAAGACAGACAGACAGATAGATAGATAGATAGATAGATAGATAGATAGATAGATAGATAGACAGACATAGTATTTAAAAATACAACATTAACAGAAAATTCAGGAAAGCAAATGAATTTACACAGCTCTAAAGTGCAGATCACAGCTCAGGTATATAACTGCACATATAGACAAGAACGTCATTTGTAGAACAAGTTTGAACAGAATTAGGCTTCCTAATAGACAAAAGGAGATACATAGTTTAGGGAAACATCTATCCATTATTATTTCTGAATGAAATACTTTGTGCATCATGCTGGAAGAAAACTGTCTAATACAACATAACACTATCTTGGAAGATGTATGGTGAGGTACTTCCTATGATTATTTCTTGTCATTGCATGAAATAAAAATCAAGAAAGCAGCATCAAAATGAGGCTCTGCCAGGTTCTTCAGCAAAATGTAATATTATTTTCTGAAAAACCGACAATAGATGTAACCTGACTATGGCACAAATTGTTTTTTTTTTTTTTCATAAATATTGGTTCAGAGGAGTTATTTTCTGACCTACTCCTGCTATAGATCTTTGTAGCAATCTTCTATGTCACTCTGGCTATTGTGGTACACACTTACATACCAAATATCCACGTATTAAATTACCTAAATTAATACTGTAGTCATGAGTACTTATTTACTTGTCACTTTCATCATCAGACTTACTTAGGTTTACATTATAGATTGCATTGTCTCCCTCCTTATTCATAGGTTTGTGACTGATTCTTCTCTTATATGACTACCACAATTACCATGTAAGTGAATTTTCAGACTGAAAACGCAGGCACTTATGGAAACCTTCTTTCTCCTTACTTCACTTAGCGCATGTGGTATTTTGCTGCTATTTTCAATATCACAGAATACAGCAAACTGCTAGGAAATTTTCCTTCAGTTCTTGATAGCTATGTGAACTTAAATGAGTTATTTTTCTACCATGCAACCTGGTTAACTCACCTGTGAAATGAAAGTGATGACAGTATCTTAAGTGATTTTTAAAGAGAGAAAGGGGCCTGAGTAGGAAATGCTGAGTATGGGACACTTGCTCAGAAATGGCCAGGGTGAATCTCTCTGAGGACAGCTTGACTATACCCTGCCCACTCTCTTTGTGTCAACCAGTCTGAATTGGTTTCCAGATTTTAGATTTCTTGAATTATTGTTCTGCTTACAGTCCTCATTTCCACTGTATTCTCAAGTCATATTTGGACCCTCTGTCCAAACTAGGTCTTCCTCAAATACAAGGAGTAATGATACAAGGAATGAAATGACACATCACACTAAAGCCTTGAGATATATACCTCTATCCTTGAACAATTTCACATACTGTATTATTTCTATGTAAGTAAACTTTATTTTGAATCATTAAAAATAAAATAGAATAGAATCTCTGCATCCAGATACAGAGGCCCACTTCAGTACTCCTAAAACTCAGTAAACAGAGGTATAGGACTCACCATGACTTCCAGGATAGCATTGGCTACAATGTAAGGCCCTGCCTCAATCAATCATTCATCAATGAATAAATCAACCATAAACCAAAATTAGAAGAAATTGTAATGTAAAAGGAAAATCATTAAATCATTGTTAAAATGCTGTACATCATGGAAGAATGGTGGGTTTTTGTTTGTTTGTTTGTTTGTTTGACTTTTTACACTTTTTTTGTATGAAAAGTTCATAATAAAGTTAGACTCTTAGAAACTGTCATAGAAAGAAACAGAAAAAACAGGGTTCCTAGTTCCTGTTCAGAACACCAACCCAGTCATAAAGATTTCTACCCAAAAGTTACCCAACTACAAGATACACAGGTATAAAGACAGAAAGAGATTAGAGAATGTCCAACCAATGACTGACCCAACTTGAGACACACCCCATGGGACCGAGCCAGCCCCTGACTCTATTAATGAGACTCTGCTTTGCCTGCAGACAGGATTCTAGCATGGCTGTCCTCTGAGAGGCTCCACCTAGTACCTGATCAAAACAGAAGCTGAGATTCATAACCAAAGAATGGGTGGACCACAGAGAGACATGCAGAAAAGTGGGGGAAAGACAGAAGGACCTAGAGGGGACAGGAGCTCATAAGAAAACCAACATAGTCAACAAACAAGGGCCAAGAGAGGCTTGTGGAGACTGAATCACCAACCAAGGACCATGAATAGACTAGACCTAGCTCCCATACACAGATGTAGCCTATGAGCAGCTCAGGTTTCATGTGAGTTCCCTAGTAAGAGAAAGAGGGGCTATCGCTGACATGGACTCTGATCCCTTCCCTCTGGCAGGGTTGCCTCTCAAAACCACAGGGGAAGAGGACAAGCTCAGTCCTGATTTGACTTGATGAGCTGGGGTGAGCTGCTGGTGTGGGGAGTCCTCTTTTCTGAGGAGTAGGGGAGGGGAGATAGGGAGAAGAGGACCATAGAGTGGAACCAAGAAGAGAGGAGGGAGTATGTTATGATTGGGATGTAAAGTGAATAAAGAAATAAATTTTAAAAAATTAATAAAAGGATGATATATATCAATCTTGAAAAAAATGTGAACATGGAGGTTACTAGACAAGAATGGCCAAGTGTGTGCATTAGAATTTAAATTTACCCATGCCTAAACCATGCACCATCTTCAGCCAGCAATATGTAGCCAAGTCTTCATAAACCAGTAGAACCAAACAAGATCATTTTAAAGGTCCATCGATGCACATTTTTGTCATAAATCATATAGGTTCCTTCATATGTATAGTTATGAAGACAGAGCTGGTTGAAATATTAAATATGAAAGGTACTCTGCAGTGTTTAACTTAGAACCTTTGTTATTGTGGTTGATCAATCATAATGCAATTATAATTGCATTATGCAATTGGCTTCAAAAGCAAAACAGAAACATGAAATATGTTTGTAGGAACTGTTCTACAATGGGTTTGTGGGTAAGGTCCTTTCCTTTCAGATTGTCAACTGGTTTCAATCACCAGGGCTTTGTTCAAGGAGAGAACCAGCATCTTGTGGTCTCACAATCTTGGCATGTACTGCATACATACACAAATCCTCATAATTATAAATAAATTTGTAAAAACTAAATTTAAAAAGTGACATATAAAGATGAATAAAAGCAACAATGTCTCTTAATTAAACACCAGGACTATACATATCTGTAAATGTTGCTGTAGCATACAGATGAAATAATATTATGTTGATCCTGGCTAGTAGAGACAGCATATTTTTTATGGCACCAACCAAGGAACAAATACTAGCAGAACCAGATGTGACAATAGATAAATTAGAGTTATAAGATATCTCTGTCTAGGAAAAAAGAAAACACACACACATACACAGACAGACACTCTCACCTCTCCTCATACACAGCAGCACATGTCACTGTGCTTAAAACACGGAAAGCATTGAGGAAAATCTGTGCTTCTTGATCAGCTGTGAGAACTCCAAACCATGTTTTGCCTAGAAGTATGCACATCCAAGAAGGCAACTGACTCCTCGTCTGTTAAAAAGAGTAGCCTGCAGCAGACACAAGGGGTGGGCATGCAAGTTATAACACCTCATTTTCATCTCAAGAGTTCAAGAAACTGCTATCTCGTTCAATTAGAACTCATGTGTTCACTATAGCAATATTTGTAATAATAAAGAAAATAAAAAGAAATAGGTGATGTAAAAGTAATTTGTATATTCATCTCCTTCAAGCTGTACCAAAATGTTTCATGATATTAAAATATCTAATGTTCTTGGATATAGTGTTTTCTCAGAACAAAGAGAGCAATAACTTTAGAAATAGATACCACTCTTCATATTTAGTAAAAGTGATTGACTATCTTCACAGATAGCATAGTATTAAATGTTTCTAAAACTATTGGCAAATTTGAGTGCAAGTAGAGTTACAATCATAAACGGACCATTTTTAACAATATGCTAAATATATAACATTGAACTAATTACAAAATCAAGCATACATAAATAATATAAAAACTTTTTGTAATAAGTAGAAAACAGGCTTAGGGAGAAATTCCAGTTACTGAAATCTGAAGAAATCTCACTAATAGCAAAACTTCTTCTACTTCTCTTTGAATGTCACTAGTGTGTGAGTACACGACAGTGAAATCAAAGATCCTGAAAACAACAGCAGTTATACTCTGTAGTGATAACAAAGCAAAGGCATGAAGGAGTTAGCCTTATTTTCTGTGTGTATGGATATTGTGTAAATAGTATTAATGTGGGTGGGTGCATGGGTGTACATTTATATAGAGAAGAAAGGCCTATCCTAGATGTATTTCTTGGTTACTTTTAGCCTTGTTCTTTGAGACAAGGCCTTTCATTACTCCTGGAGCTTGCTGACTTTGCTGGACTGGCTGGGGAATGAGCTGTTAGGTATATGCATTTCTCCATTTCCATTTCACAACATTAGGGTTACAGATATGTGACACCATACCCAGCCTTTATATGGGTGCTAGGAGTCCAGAGAAGTTCCGCATGTTTGTACAACACACATTTATTTATTAAGCCATCTTCCTTGGCCACATGTTAATTTTCTTACAGGCATGCTAATAAATACAAAGTGAATTCATTTTAAATATTTAAAATAGAAAATTCAAAAATAATAAATGTGTGTATGATATGTATGTTTTCATGTATGTGATTTATATAGGTTTACATTTGATTGCAATTATGCAAATTTATATATAGAAACATTGCTAAACACACATATATTCTATCCTAATACACAGGTATGTATTATATTGAGAGATAAATTTTAATTTTTATTCATCTATAAGTTACCAGTTTACAGCTATTAAAATGTTCAGCCACAATATATTACATTGCTATGCTTAATTGGCTAGGTCAGGAAGGTAAATAAGATAAGTTGCAGCTGGGTGAGAGTTAGGAAAGTTGACAACATAAAAGGGAATACATTTGGAAGAAGTAATGGAATGATTACAAGATTCAGAGGCCCAGAACTTCTCCTGTGACATAATGCCTTCTATATATAGCAAGAAAAATACATACAACAAATTTCAAAAGTATTACCATCTAAAGAAGACTCACAAAATAACACCAGTTGATGTGTTGATATGAATGAGGAAATCTTACAGGAATTTATGCCTTAACAAAGTGCTGCAGGCAAGTAATATCTGTTGAAAACAGGGAGAATCAGTGTTCTTCACGGTTGAGGCCCTGATAGGTTATATAACTCCAAGTTGTCAGCCATAGAGATGTATGAGCAGCATCAAGTGGACTCAGCAAGCTGTATGTATACCTATCTAATATCCCTCTCTCTTTCTATTGCTGTCTCTCTCTTTTAATATATCTCAACTATTTTATGAAATATATGGATATAGATTATAAAGATAAATAAGTATACAAAAATATGATAGGTAAATAGATGATAGAGATGATAGATAACAGATAAATATAGGTATTTGACTGACAGCTTATATATACATCAATATAGACAAACAGATATAGATAGCAGAGATACTATGTATGTATGAGTGTCAAAAAGACTAATAAAGAAGAGGCTATGAGGGCAGGAGAGTTGGCACAGTGGATAAGAGCACAGTCTTCTCTTTCAGAGGTCCTGAGTTCAATTCCCAGAAACCAAAAAGTGGCTCACAACCATCAATGCTGGAATCTCTTCCCCTCTTCTGGCATGTATGCATACATGCAAATAGAACACTCAGATAAAATAAATAAATAAAATTAAAAAAAGAAGAGGTCATAATTTGATGAGGAGTCAAGGAAGATACAGAAAGAGTTGGAATGTCAAGAGGAAGAAGTGGAAATTATGGAAATATGATATTCAATTATAAAATCCTAAAATAAATATTGAAATATTTTGTGGCAAAAATGTTTAATAAAAGGAAAATTAATAAATAAATTGTTATTTTTAAAACATATAGTCTCACCGACAGAGAGGAAAATTATAGAAAATATATAAAAGCCTTTAGAATATCAGGAGAAAGGCCTACCATCAACATTGCAGATATAGTAGACTGAGATCAAAGCAAGCAGTGACTATAAATAGGTCAATATTTTATAAGACAGAGGACATGAAGTGACGGATTCTGAAAATCCCACAGGGTATCCATTTCAGCAGAAGGATCAATGTCTCAGGCATACACTACAAATTCATAGAAGACAAAAGAAGGCTTCATGTATTTGTATATACAACTTCGATGTAGAGGAATTTCAATCCAGCAACATGACTGCTCTGGCAAAGGACCACATACAAAGACCTTCTAGGTCTGTGTGATCTAGCTGGAATGACAGAACTTTAATGCCTCTGGCTGGAATAAAAACCCTTAGTACACACCTTAAATCCCAAACAATGACGGTAAAATTAATGTGTAGAAGGAAACAGGCATGTTTGAAAGTGACATCTAAATGAAGGGCAGACAAAGTGAAAAATCAGAGAAAGTTTTGACAAAATAGAATATGCCCAACTTGTACAAAGAAAAAGTGAAACTACTTAAAAACAGTACCATAGAGATGAGAAAGAAGAGTACAGTAAAGAGAGTAGAAAAGACAATACAATAGAGTACAGTATAGAATTCTGTAGAGGAAACAGTAAGTGCAGTAGAGAAAGGAATTGAGTTGAGTTGGGAAACAGTCATTTCACAGTGGAGTTGAGTTCAGTGCATCAGTCAGTCAGGAAGAAAGTTGGGAGTTAATTGAGAGTTATTGAAGTAGAGCTGAGTTTGTGGTAGTTCAGTTAATGGAGTTGAGGAGGCAGGTGGTTTTTTGTTGTGTTTTGTTTTTGTATTTTTTTTATTTTATTTTATTTTTTTAGTTTCTATCAAAACAGTTTTACAGAGATAAGTTTCAGAGAGAACAAATTAGACGTGGATGAAGACAAAGCAAGCCAGAGAATAAGAAGTCAAAAGATAAGAACAAATTTCCAGAATTGATATGAACCCAAGCTAAGCAATTCAGTCAGAAGCTGCGAGAAACCAGTTTGAATCAGTAATCTTGGAGAGGAATTTTGAGCCAGAACAGCAGAGTTGAACTAGTCAGCCAGAGTTCAGAAAGAACTCAAAGGGTGAGTGTAACAAACTAAGCAAAAAAGAGGACCCTAACTAAAATGTTCAATCCCCATCCTGAAAGGCAAAGAGGATGGACATCAGAAGAAAAAGAAAACAGGAAACAACCTAGGAACCTGCTACAGAGGGCCTCTGAAAAGACCTCAGAAAACTTACAATTCCTACATATTAAATAAAAATTCTGTAAAAAACTTAATAAAGACAATTTAAATATATAGTTATTTCAAAGATGCAGTCAATATATACATACATATATTTCATTTCTGCTAACTTGTGAAATCAGCTTAGCAGTCACCAAATCACAGATCACGGCTCTTTACACTTGCTTAGTGCCAGTGTAACATTTAACTATTATGTGGTTTACTCTTTTCTTCTGTCCTATTTCAGTGTTTCTTTTTCTATTAAATTTATAAGTGCTTTTGTAACTTGACAATTTATAGAGAATGAATTCGATCTTTTTAAGCTTTATTCTAAATGAACATCAATACAGAGTAAACTTTGAATGTAATAGAATATATGATGAGCACACTCCAATGACTGGTAAATGTTGACAAGATATTGAATTCTTAAATATATTTAAAGTACATAGACATCACAATAACAGCTAACCATCACCTTAATATGATTTTAAAGGCCAGCATGCAAAACCACAAAGCATAGCCCTGATTATGCCTGACCATTTTCAGGGTTCATTAACATTTGAACCAATTACTACCATTTTAGTCCATTAGCTTTTGATTATAGACTGAGGCCTGCAGGTGAAATTCATTAATCTAAAGGCATGACAGAAGCCTTTCCTCTCTGATCTACCCACTGACTCCCACTTGTCTTCCTCCAGGGAGTGTCTTTCCTGTTAAAGCCAAGTGGTTCCGGACTTCCTCTGACCATGGATGTATTTCCCCCAAATAAGCAATAAAAGCACAAGGATGTGAAGGAAGTAAGATGCTACAGTAACTTCATAGTTACCCAATCCATATTCAGTTTCTATCACTTACGTATTCAGATATAAACAAAGCCAAATCAATCTACAAGAGAACAGCCATTTTTCTGTCCTGCAGTCTGTATTGTTAGCAATGTCAGACTGGAAAATAATGGCCAACAGACTGCATACTGAAATGACAAGGAGTGAAGTATAATTATCATGTTTCAGACGGTAAGCATTGATATCTACTAGTATATCTCATGAATCTGTAGTCAAATAGCATGAGAGTAATTCAGGATCAAACGCTCCACTAATTCACCGTTCTTTTCTTTACGTATTCTAGTACATGGATGAACTAGCTGCTCAAATCTTTCAAAAAATGATAGATAAAATTTATGTTGCTTTCAAAGGACATATATTTAATGTTCATATAATTTTGGAACACTTTTGAAATATAATACATATCTTTTCAAAATGTAGTCTTCAGCAGGGCACAGTGACCAAGGTGGTCCTCTAGACTCCAGATGCAGGCATGTTCACACACACGCACGCACACGCACACACACACTGAATGCATAAAGTAAATATGCTTTTTACTTAAAGCATAAAAGTTTTAGAAAAAGAAACATATTTGTAACTCATCAGCATCTAGTTTATTTATTATTTTAATAAAAAGATTGTGTTCATTCAGTATATTCCGATTGTGGTTTTCAATCCTCCAACTCCTCTGAGAACCTCTCCTCTCCTCCCAATTAAATCTACACTCTTTCTCTCTCTCTCTCTCCTTAAAAAGTAAACAGGTACATACAATGTCATAATAACGTAAGACAAATAAAACAAACAAACTGGTATAGAACAAAATAACAAAGACAAACCTAAGAAAAAGCTCAAGTAAAAGCACAATGAGATTATGTCATGGCTATTGAAAACACATACAGATGCAGAGACACACATGTTCTCCTACACAGACATTTCATAAAACCCTAAATTGGAAACTGTAATATGTGAAAAAGAACTGTAAGAAAAAAAAAAGCATAAGAAAACATTTTAAGACAAAGTACCTTGAAAAACGCCACTGAGTTCATTTTGTGTTGGTCATATACTACTGGGCAAGGGGCCTGGCCTTAAGCCTTGTTTGTATCCGCCCCCCCCCAAAAGAAAACTAATGTTGTCTTTGCAAGCAGTTATCAGTTTGAGAAAAGATTCTGGGTTAGAGGTGGGGGCCTGTGTTTACTTCCCCTCTCAGCACTAGGAGCCCATCTGTGTTACACCTGTGCAGGCCTTGTGCATGCTGGCACAGAGTCTGTGAGTTCATATATGTGTCAGTCCTGCTGTGACTTGCAGTGTTTACTGCCTTGGCATTGTTTAGCCCTTATGGCTCTTACAACCTTTCCACCTCCTCTTTTCCTGAGTTCCCTGACAGGAGGGATTTGATGCAGATATTTCATGAAGGACAGAGCATGGCTAGGTCTCTTACTCTTTGCACATTTTCCATCTGTGGGTTTCTGTATTCATTCCTTTTTCAAGAAAAGAAGCTTCTCTGATGAAGACTGAGCATTGATCTATGCGTATAGTAGAATGTTATTAGGAGTCATTTGATTTCTAAGTCCCAGTAACAGACCAATAGTATATAGTTTTTCTCTATGTCCCTGGGCTTTATCATGCCAGGTTCTTGGTCACAAAAGTAGTGTTAGGGAGGTGTTCCATTTAATGGAGTGGGCCTCTCTTGCAAGCTTTGTATCACTATTGTACCTATGTAGCTTCTGAGTAGGTTACCGTTACAGGATCAAGAGTTTGTAGCTGGACTGGTATTTACATTTTTTCGTAGGTACGTGCAGAACACCTTTCAGTGCTATGAATGCTAGTCAGGAGGGGTGAAGTCTCTAGGTAGGCAGCAGCTTTACCTATAAATGTTCAGTGGATTGTGTAGGTGTTCTCTTCTGCAATAGTGCCTCTATGAGTTGTGGAGAGCAACCAATAGCCATGACATAATCTCATTGTGCAATTTCCATGGGTTCCCTTTGACTAACAACTCAATTAGATGTAACCCATTGTGGGAACTGGCGGTTTCATTTGGTGACAATAGATGTCTAGCTGTGGTCTTATCTCCCCAGTTATTAGGTGATTCCATTTATATTTTTTTCGTATTGTTTTATTTTTTCTTTATTAATTACACTTTATTCCCTTTGTATCCCTCCTATGGTTCCCTCTCCTCCTATCCCAATCCCTCCCTTCCTCCACCCTCTGCATGTATGTCCCTCCCCAAGTCCACTGATAGGGGAGGACTTCTTTTCCTTCTTTCTGATCCTAGTCAATTAGGTCTCATCAGGAGTGGCTGTGTTGCCTTCTTCTGTCGCCTGGTAATGCTGCTTCCCATGAATGGAGATAACCTAAGACCCCTGCACAGATGTAGCCCATGGCAGTTCAGTATCCATGTGGGTTCCATTGTAATAGAAACAGGGACTGCCTCTGACATGAACTGATTGGCTTGCTCTTTAATTTTTTTTTTATTTTAAGAAGGGTTTTCACTATTAGGTTTATTTATGAACCCTCAATGGCCCTTAGTGTTATATCTCTTTCATATTCCCTCATTTCACTCCCTCCAGCTATGTATCCCTTGGACATATGTCCAAAGATTTCATCATCCTACAACAGACGTACTCGCAAAGGTGTATTTAATGATCTTCTATTAATAAAAACCAGAAATTGAAAACTGCCTAGATTTCTGCCAATGGATGCATAAATAAAAACAATGTGATCTATTTCCACAGTGCAGTATTATTTAGCCATTAAAACAGGAAATCATGAAATTCACAGGTATATGAATGGAGCTAGGAAAAAAAAAACAAACACTCTGAGTGAGGTAAATTAGAAACAAAATGACAAATATAGTATGTATTAACTTATATGTAGATTTTATCTGTAAAGTCATTGATATGCAGGTTACAGTTTATAAAACCACCACAAGTTAGGCATACAGTAAGGTATTAATGGGGAGAGATGGATATCCCTAAGAATGGAAATAAAAATAGATAAAAATAGGCCAAATTAACAGCTATCTTTCTTTTAAAATATTAGTCATGAAATTAAATATTAGACTTATTTCATAGATAAAATGTGGAAACATACTAAAGCTATACTTTTAAAATCTTTGGATGGATGGATGGGAAGTGTTCCAGAGACACACAAATTATTGATGCTTTGCCAGTTTACTGAGTGAAATAATGATACAATTGCTAAGTACCAAATAATTAGGATGAATAATTAGGATTTTCCAAATTTCAATTTTACTTTGAATCAGGAATTGATATATGTTGATTAACCATAAAACTAGCAAAAGTCACTTGTGAACTCATTATGATAACACAAACTAAAAATAAAATAAGTACAAAGTAGAATTAGTACATGATTTTAAAATTGAATAAATGGTGGTAATCCGTATTGCCATAACAATTTATGTCTGAAACAAATATTGAATATAGATTTAAGTTGTAGGTAGTTATTGCCTGATCATTTTAATACATGTTAAAAAGTCAAGTTAGAACATTGACCAACTATTGCTAAACACACACACACACACACACACACATATATATATTCACACACACAGAGATATGCTATTAAGTGATGTTCAGATTTTAGATACTAGAAAAGTCAAACATGGATTTCTTTATTTTGAAGATATTTCTTAGGAAAATTTGGCTTACTATTCTTCATTATACATAAAAGAGGTATGTTAATTTCCATAATATATTTCCCTGTGATATGAATGGCTTAAAGTAATTTTTGTAGGTGTACACATGTGAATTCCTATTTTTTCTGGAAATAAATATTTCATAATTAATTTTCAAATACAATTCCATCAGATTTAACATTTTTAGCAATAATGTTTAATATACATTTCACTTCTCAAAGCAGAGAAGCATGATAGCATAATTCATGATCACACACTGAGCACACAGGCACACTATCATAAAGATATCAAGGACTCTAATGATTTCTTCTTTGTTCTTAGCCTTTTGCTACAGAACTAATTTATTTAAATATAATATAGTACATATTATTTTCATGTTAAACCACAAAATTTTGTAAATATATTAACAAAATTCAAGAGCGAATTACTTACAAAAGAATAAAATACAGCCATTTGAATATTGTTTTGGACTTAATTAACTGTTGAACATGTAAAAGGAAATTACCATAAAGAAAGTGTTAATGTTAATTGTTGAGGTGTGTCTGTATGTGTGTGTGTGCATACATATATACATATACGTATTTTTAATGTATCTAAAAGAATGCAAATATGTGATTTGCATGTTTCTAAAAGAATAACATATTCTAAACAATATTATCTAAACCTAACATGCACTTTTAAGCAGTACATTTTTTTACTGTTTTATATTTCAATATGAGTTACACAAGGCCAAATTAACAGCTATCTTTCTTTTAAAATATTAGCCATGAAATTAAATATTAGACTTATTTCATAGATAAAATGTGGAAACATACTAAAGCTATACTTTTAAAATCTTTGGTGCAGATACTTGATCATTTTGGATATCATTTTGTTGAGAATCAGTGACATAAATCTAATTTTGATATTTTACATATAAATTGTCTATTCCCCCCCAAAAAATTTGTATAAATTTTCTATAGGTAGAAGAAGCTGTCTTTTATATACTGTGTGTTTTTGGCATTTTTGATGAAAATTGTGTGCCAGTTCCATGTTTCATTTTGTGCCATTACATGGTATTTATAAGCAAAGGACAGATGATGGCATCAAAGCTGGAAGACAGAAGGCTCAAGTCTAATGATAGTTCCAGAAATATTGTATTTGCCCCAGATTATTTTGATATCTGGTAAATTTCTGCTTCCATGTGCATTTTGAGGTTGTTTTGGGGGAAGATGAAGAGTTTTTCATGGAAAAGGGAGGGCAACGGTGAAGGTAAGGGAGACATATATGCATAAAATTCTCAGAGTAAAAGGAATAATGTTTTTAAAATTACATTTTTTCCTAATGAGATTATTCTATATTTTTAGTTTCAGTTAATTTTTGTACATTCAGCATTTAAAATAAGATATGCAAGCAATACAATATAATGTAGGATTTTTTTCTGATATCTTCTTTTTTTAAAAAAATAATTTTATTACATTTTATTCACTTTGTATCCAAGCTGTAATCTCCTCTCTCATCCCCTCCCAATCCCATCTTCCCTCCCTCATCTCTTCCTTTGCCCCTCCCCAAGCCCACTGATAATGGAGATCTTCCTCCCCTTCCCTCTGACCCTAGCTTATCAAGGTCTCATCAGGACTGGCTGCATTGTCTTCCTCTGTGGACTGGTAAGTCTGCTCAGCCCCCCTCAGGGGTAGGTGATCAAAGAGCTAGTCATTGAATTTATGTCAGAGACAGCCCCTCTGTCCCTTTCAAGGGAACCCACTTGGATACTGAGCTGCCATGGGCTACATCTCTGCAGGGGTTCTAGGTTATCTCCATGCATGGTCCTTGGTTGGAATATCAGCCTCAGAAAAGCCCCCTGTGCTCAGAGATTTTGCTTTTGTTGCTCTGTTTGTAGAACTCCTGTCCTCTCTTGCTACATTTATTCACTGTGAGTGCACTTATTCACTGTGCCTTTCTGAATGAGGATTGATCATCTCAGCTTCCAAACAAAAAATGTTGAAAAATAGATGATAGAGAGACAAATAATGGTAAAATAATAGATATCAAGAGAAACTGATGATAGTGTTAAGAGTCAATTAATTTTTTTTGTATTGATAGGTATATGATTATTTTAAGAGAATACTACATGATTGCTTTTTAATAGCATGAGGTGTTGTGTGTTTATTTGTTTGTTTTTTTTACCGGGTCTCATTACATAGGTCTAAATAACCGGGACATTGCTACCTAAAGAAGGATGACCTTGAACTCACATACATTCGTATGTTTTACCTCTCAAGTGCTGGGATCAAGTTCATGCACAACTGGACCTTTAAAGTTAACATTTTCAGTAAATATACTTCAGTAGAATTTAAATTTGAATATTTTATAATATTTTGGGAAATATTTTAAATAATATTCTTACTGAGCTAAAGAGAGCATGGATTTTGGTTTTCCAACATCTATGGCACTAACTGACTATATTTATAAATATCATCTTTCAAACAGAAAAGTTTTAAGATATCTAGCTATCTAAGTAGATTGCTAATGATAATAGATAGTAAAATATACTGATAAAGTGAAAGAGGGAGAATGCAATTAATTTTTATTTCTTGATAGCTATATTATTATAGTAGTACATTATTGCTTTTTAATGACACATGCTTATGGCTATAATGAATACATTTTTCAAATGGGTGTTTACATGTATAATGAATATACAAAATTAAGAAACATTACATTTGAGACACATTTGAAATATCCACAATTGTTATTTAGGGAAAAAGTCTTCCAGAATAACACAAAAAAGACACCTACACAAAATCTAAGTGGGATTGATGCATAGACCATTTATAAATACATAAGAAATAAAATTACAAACATGTGGGCTGTGAAGATGGTAAAGAAAGAAGCAGAATCCTAAGAAGTGCAAACAAGAAATCTTGGAGGAGTAAGTTTCAGGGTCCTGAACAATTCAGTTAGTATAGTGAGGTTAAGGCCAACAAAAGGCATATAATTAGTACTGTGTCTCCAAAATAAAAATTGATGATTTCAAAGGTAAAATTAAAGGATTAAGATAATATTCGTATTCTATAAACATTCTATATTATAATATTGATTTAGTAATCACATTATTTTTACATCGGTTAAAAGTTTTTATAATATTTTTGAAATTATACTATACTTACATCACTTACATCATTTATATTATTCTGTCTTTCTTGAATCATCTTCAAGCACCCCTATTTCTTACTCTCCAGCACATAGCCTCTTTCCCTTTAATTATTGTGTTTATATATACATAAATAATATGTATATATATATGTATATATAATTATATTATATATATATATAGTATATTAAACAGCCTGCTCTGCCTGAAGGGCTGCCTATAAATATATAGTCACAAGGATGACCACTTGATGTTTGATAACCAACCAGGGACCCTTGGGAAAACTATTTATCCTTTATCCAGCATCCCCCTGTTTCCTGTAGTTTCTTTTCTACTGTTGAAGCTTCTCAGTCTTTCCTCATAAAATGTCATGGTTTCAGGGATCACTACTTGATTCTGGAACTCATTTTTATTTGTATGGGTGTTTATTCTACATGTATGACTAAGTGCCACATCTGTGAAGCCTCTGAGGAATCCAAAATAGGGCACTGGGGGCTCCTTTGAGTGAAGATATAGATGGTTGTTAGCCACCATGTTGATGCTGAGAATCTAACCAATGTCTTCTGGAGAACTATCTCTATGGTCTCCTTTTTTGTTGTTGTTTTATGTCAAAGAGAAGTTATTTAAAACTGTCACAGGCAATAAAGTATGAAGGGAAAGTGCAACGATAAAGATAAAAAGTAGAGAAAATAGCAAATATATTGATGTAAAGAATAGAAAGTTATGGAACTATTATGACTAATGTAAATACTGTTACACAATTGACAAAACATGTTTTTTTAAAATAGCTTAAATTACAACATAATTTTCAATGTGCATATATATATATGTCACTACTATAAAAAGTTTTGTATATAATAATTTGTCATGTAAAAACATGTTGTTTTGAATTTAGGCAATTTATTTGCCATACAACCTTTGACACACCATTACAAATAAAGAAACACTTCAGAGGAATTTGAAATAATTATCTTTTAAAATTAATTACCCAATGTTCAATAGACTATCAATAAATGATTGTACTTCTAAGCATTATTTTATAATGTTAATTATGTGTATGTATTTTTGCATGTAATACTGGACATCACTGGATGTCAGATCTACTGGAACCAGGATTATAGGCAGTAGAGATATGGGTAACAGAGAACTAAATCGTCCGTCAGAACATCTAATACCTCTAACTGCTGAGCTATCTCAATTCAGGCTAAATCTTTCTTAACATCTGCAGTTTGCAGCAGCAAATAAAACCCATGAAAGGCATGTATGAATATTCGTATATTCATCATATGTAAACAATGTTGTATCCTTAAGGAGTGTTTTCTTGTTAGGCATGCAGACTCTGGAATTGGCTGTGGGAGTTCCCTGAAATTGCAGCGCTGCCATTTATAACACACAACCTTGGACATTTCACACTAATCTACATCCCACTTCCATTATTTTTAAATACTAACTGCATATCTATATCATAAATACTATAGTGTCAATATGTAAAAATGATTCATTTAGCACCAATGAAAAAATATGTCAAAGATATTACCTTTTTGTAAATATATGTGCACATAATGTGTTAAACATTTTGTTGCTCAAATTTATTTATTTATTTATTTTTCTTAATTACAATTTAATCACTTTGTATCCCAGCAGAAGCCCTCACCCTCATCCTCTCCCAAGCACTCCCTCCCTCCCTCTTTTCCTTCCATGCTCCTCCCTCTTTCCATCTCTAGAGAAGATCCTCCTCCTCTTCACTCTGACCCTAGCTTATCAGGTTTCATTAGGACTGGCTGCATTGGCTTCCTCTGTGGCCTGGTAAGGCTGCTCCCCATCAGGGGGAGGTGATCAAAGAGCCAGCTATTGAGTTCATGTCAGAGACAGCTCCTGTACCCCTTACTAGGGAACCCACTTGGAGACTGAGCTGCCATGGGCTACATCTCTGCAGGGGTTATAGGTTATCTCCATGCATGGTACTTGGTTGGAGTATCAGTATCAGAAAAGACACCTGTGCCCATTTTTTTGGTTTTGTTGCTCCTGTTGTGGATTTCCTGTCCCCTCCAGGTCTTTCATCTCCCCCTTATTTCATAAAATTCCCTACATACCTCCTCCCTTTCATCTGACCTTAGCTTATCAGATCTCTTCAGGACAGGCTGTAATGTCCTCCTCTGTGGATTAGCAAGGCTGCTCCTCCCTCAGGAGTGGGGGATCAAAGAACCAGCTACTGAGTTTGTGTCAGAGACAGTCCCTGTTCCCCTTACTAGAAAACACACTTGGATACTGAGCTGCCATGAGCACCATCTGAGCAGGAGTTCTAAGTTATATCTATGCATGGTAGAGAGGGTCAGGAAGGAGATGAGGGAGGGAGGGTGGGATCGCAAGGGACTGAAAGAGGGGGCTACAGCTAGGATAAAAATGAAATAAACTGTAATTAATATTAAAAAATTAAAAAATTAAAAAAAATCCCCTATACTCTACCCAAAGTTTGACTATGAGTCTCAGCATCTGATACCCTGCTGGGCAGAGTCTTTCAGAGGACCTCTGTGGTAGAATCCTGTCCTGTTCCCAGTTTTCTCCCTCTTCTGATATTTATCCTATTTGCCTTTCTGAATGAGGATTGATCCTCTTACCCAGGATCTTCCTTCTTGTTTATCTTCTTTAGGTATACAGATTTTAGTATGTTTATAGTATCTTATAGGTCTAGTATCCTCTTATAAGTGAGTATATACCATGTGTGTCTTTCTGCTTCTGGGATACCTCACTCAGGATGATCTTTTCTAGATCCCACCATTTGCCTGCAAATTTCATGATTTCCTTGTTTTTTATTGCTGAGTAGTATTCCATTGTTTGTGCATACCACAATTTCTGGGTTCATTCCTCTGTAGACAGGTATTTGCATTGTTTCCACAAGCTATTGTGAATAAAGCTGCTACAAAATGGTTGAGCAAATATCCTTGTTGTATACATGATCATATTTTAGATATATGCCTAGGAGTGGTATAGTTGGATCTTGAATTAACACTATTCCCAATTGTCTGAAAAAAAAAACACATGATTGATTTCCAAAGGGGTTGTACCAGTTTTCATTCCCACCATCAATGGAGGAGGGTTCTCCTTTCTCCACATCCTCTCCAACATGTATGGTCACTTGAGTTTTTTACCTTAGCCATTCTGATGGGTGTAAATTGAAGTCTCAGGATCATTTTGATTTGTATTTCCCTGATGACTAAGGACATTTAACATTTCTTTAAGTGATTCTCTGCTATTCTGTATTCCTCTATTGAGAATTTTCTTTTTATCCCTGTACTCCATTTTTAAATGGATTACTTGATTTGTGATGTTTAACTTTTTGAGTTTTTTATATACTTCTGATAATAGTCCTCTATCAGATATAGGGTTGGTGAAGATACTTTCCCAGTCTGTAGGCTATCATTTTGTTCTGATGACAGTGTCCTTTGCTTTACAGAAACTTTTCAGTTTCATGAAATCCCAGTTATGTATTGTTTAAATTAGAGCCTATGCTCTTGGTGTTCTGTTCAGGAATTTGTCTCCTGTGCCAACAATGTCAAGGTTCTCCCCACGCTTTCTTCTCACAGGTTTTAGTATGTCGGTTTTTTTGTTGAAGTCAATAATTTATTTGGACTTTATTTTGTTCAGAGTGTTATGTCTGGGTCTATTTGCATGTTTCTACTTGTAGACATCCAGTTATACCAGTAACAGGTGTTGAAGATACTATCATTTTTTCCATTGTATAGTTTAGTATTGGAGAGATCAGGGATACAAGGCACATACCTAAACATAATAAGGCAATATACAGCAAGCATATAGCTAACATCAAATAAAATGGAGAGAAACTTAAATCAATACCACTGAAATCAGGGAGAAGACAAGGGTGCCCACTCTCTCCATATCTCTTCAACATAATACTTGAAGTCCTAATTAGAACAATAAGACAACTGAAGGTGATGAAGGGCATATACATCAGAAAGGAAGAAGTTACCTTATAATTCTTAGCTGATAGTGTAATAGTTTACATGAGTGACCCCAAAAATTCAACCAGAGAAAATCTTCAGCTGATAAACACGTTCAGCAAAGTGGCTGGATATTAAAATTAACTCAAAAATATCAGTAGCACTCCTGCGTACAAAAGACAAAAGGGCTGAGAAACAAATCCTGGAAACTACACCCTTCACAATAGCCACTAATAACATAAAGTACCTTAGTGTGACTCTATCCAAGCAAGTGAAAGAACTTTTTGAAATACTCTTCAAGTCTCTGAAGAAAGAAATTGAAGAAGATTGAAAAATATCCCATGATTATGAATTGGTAAGATTAAGAGAGTGACAATGGTCATCCTGTCAAAAGCAATCTACAGATTCAATGTAATTCCCATGAAAATGCAAACACAATTCTTTAAAGACTTTGAAAGAACAATTCTCAATTCATATGGAAAAATTAAAAACCCCAGATTTGCTACATCTGTCCTATACAACAACGAATCGTCTGGAGTCAGCTTCATCCCTGACCTCATGCTGTACTACAGAGCAATAGTAGCAACAACTGCATGGTACTGGCATAGAAACAGAATGGTGGATCAATGGAATACAATAGAAGACCCAGAAATAAATTCATATGCCTACAGATACTTGATTTTTACAAAGAAGCCAAAATTATTCCCCAACTTTTTATCACTCTCAGATAATGCAATTTCTTTATGAGAATGAATTTTTGGGCTTCATTATACATAGGAAGAACTTAAAGAATATTAGATGGAAAAGGAAAAGAACATAACACATCATTTTACAAAAATAATAATTAATTTGCCTTATTTTCATTCATCAAGAGTTCAATGATATGAACATAACAGACTTTGCATTAATCTTTTATTCAGAGTAGACACTATATAGAATAACATATATATTAAATGTTAAAAATTTATAGACATTTGAAATTGCCTTAAAATAATGAGTTAAAACTAGCTGAATATAGCTAGGATATGTTGATATGCTGAATGCATGACATGTTATGATAAATGAATAATCATTGTAAAAACTATTATAGTTTCATCACTAACACGGGTCAGTTGATGAAGAAAAGCAGACATTTAATCAGCTCTGTTTTCCACTCACTCATCAGTCAATAAAGTAAAAATGTGACAGAGAGCTCAGAAAAGGGTAGGGATAAAAAAATGACAAAATGGATAAACTTTCAATCTGATAAAAGAAATCACCAAGCAGAAACCTCTGCTGGTGAATTCAAGCTTCAGAACGGTCAGAGCTCTTTAAGAACTGATTACTAATCACAAATCATTCTTGCAAAACTAGTAAAACCTGGTGAAAATACTTGGACAGAAGCTTGCAAAATTAACTCATATGTGTTCTGAGATCTCTTGCTCAACTCCAATGAAGAGTTAGATAGATATACAGGAAACAATTGCTAAACCTTTTTGAGAAAATGAAATTAACTTATTGCCTGAATACATACAGTAGTTCCTTTTTAATGTTCCCAAAATGAATAGTTGTTTTCGAAAAAAAAAATTTAATCAAAAGTCTCCCAGGTAAAACAAGATTTGTCAAGCTTTTCATTTACAAACATTCTCACACTAGAAGTTTAGAAATATTGGTTTAGCCAAAATTTCCAGCATGAACACTGTGATAGCTTTATAGCTGTCTCTCCTTCTCTTATGCAGCTTATATTTTCTTTATCAACTTTAGACAATGTAGAATCACCCAATAAAAGAGTCTCAGTGAAGTATTCTCCGGATTAATCTTCACTCTGGGTATACCTACAAGGGATTTTATTCATTGGGTTGAATGTGTTTGGCAGACTCACATTGAATGTAGATAGCATAATTTCCTCCATTGTGTCTTGGAATTAATGGCAAAGAGAGAACATATCAGTGGTATTTACAATACATGCACTTAAAAGAAATGAAATTCAGCTTGGCACTGTAAAATTTGCTAACTATATATGACTGGTGACATAATCGATGGTAGAAGATAATCTACCATATTCACTCTCCTAAAACAGTATGATCCTGAATAGAACTTTAAATACTTATAGCCAAGGAGTATTGATCTCACCGCTCATCTAATAAACTTCCTTTGCTCTAGAAAGAAATATTCAGAGAAAGTCACAAGTAGTCAAAATAGAGAGAAAATCTTAATACCAGGAGGACAATATGACAGGCCTGTAAGCCACTGAGGTAGTCAGGGATCCTGCACATGTGCATTGTGCCTGTGAACAGCACCAGCACGCGCACCCCCTCCTGTGCTCAAGCCACACATTTCAGGTATCTACACCCATCTAGCACCCTGTCCTTCAAGGCACACTTCCATGCACTCTCTGGCACTTGCTCTCCAGACTCATGCATCAGCGCTGTGGGATTCCTCCCTTAGCTACAGCTGAAACACCAACACACACTCTCAAACAAGTGGACCTCTATCATCTTCCCTGAAGAATACCCCAGATACCAGAGAAAGACCCAGTCTAAAGTACAGACTCCAGGAACAAACAGCGGAAGTTACAGAGAAGCAGATGGCTAGAGGTCAGCATAAAAACACATCCAACAAAAAGCATGATATCACGGCCTCACCAGCAACCCCCAAAATCAAATGGATATTTTGATTCACCGGAAACACAGGAAAATTATTTTAAGGCTATGTTTATCCAGTTATTAGAGGCACATAAAGAGAAAATGAACAAATCTCTCAAAGAAATAGCCACACAAATGGAGACAAAGAAATGAACAAAGCTCTCAAAGAAATACAGGCAACTACAGCCAAACAGAGACATGGGTAGATGCACAATTAGTGGCATATAGAGAGGAAAGGAACAAAAGAAAAAAAGAGGCCATCGTGGAAAGATAGGAATCCACATTCAAAAAGATGAAAGAAATGGTGCAAGACATGAAAACATAATTAGAATCAATAAAGAAAACATGAAGAGAGAAAACACTGCAGATAGAGAACTTAAAGATCAGGAACCTCAAAGGTAAGCATCACCAAGTGAATAAAAGGGATGGAAGAGAACATCTCAGGTGTTGAAGATAAGCTTGCTGAAATTTATACATCTATCAAAGAAAATGTAAAATCAGAAAAGTTCCAAACACAAAACATCCAAGAAATCAAGGATGCCATGAAAAGACAAATTCTAAAAATAAGAGGAATGGTCAAAAAAGAATCCAGGTTCCAAGGACAAAAAATATTTTCAAGAAAATCACAGAAGAAAATTTTCCCAACTTAAAGAGATTTCCATAAATATACAAGAGGCTTACAGAACACCAACTAGACTAGATTAGAAAACAAACTCCTCAAGTTCTGTAATAATCAAAACACTAAACCTACAGAACTAACAGAAATATTAAAAGCAACAAGGGGAAAAGGCCAAGTAACATATAAAGGAAGACCTATCAGAATTACACCAGACTTCTCATCAGAAACTATGAAAGCCAGAAGGGCCTGGAGAGATGTCATGCAGACTCAAAGAGACCACAGATGTCCACCCAGACTACTATACCCAGCAAATACTTTAATTAACATAGGTTGAGAAACAAATTATTCCATGACAAAACTAAACTTAAACAAAATCTACACAGCAACCCAGGCCTATAGAAGATACTAGAAGAAAAACTCTAATCCAAAGAAAACAACTACAATTAAGAAAACACAGGATATAGATAACTTCACTGCAAAAAAAATTAAAAGAAAAAAAGCATTGAAATACAGTAAGACCACCAACTCCACCATAAAAGGAACTAACATTCTTTGGTCACTATTAACTATCAACTTCAATGGATTCAACTCACCAATAAAAAGACATAGACTAACAGAATGGTTGCAAAAACAGAATTCAACATTGTGTTGAATCCAAGAAATACACCTCTGCAACAAAGATAAACAATATTTCAGAGTAAAAGGCTGGAAAAAAATGTCTTTCAAGCAAATGGATCCAGAAAACAAGCTGGGGTAGCTATCCTAATATCTAATAGAATAGACTTTCAACAAAAATTAATCAAAAAAGATGAGGAGAGACACTACATTCTTATCAAAGGAAAAATCCACCAACAAGACATCACAATTCTGAACATCTATGCCCCAAATACAAGAGCGCCTACATTCATAAATGAAACATTATTAAAGCTTAAATCACACATCAATACCAATCCTTTAATAATAGGAGACTTCAGCACTCCACACTCTCACAAAGGGACAGATAACCTCGACAGAGGCTAAATAGGGAAATAAAGGCACTTACAGAGGTACTAAGTTAAATGGACCTAATAGATGTCTACAGAACTTTTTGCCCCAACTCAAAAGAGTATACTTTCTTTTCAGCACCTCATTAAACCTTCTCCAAAATTGAGCATATGGTCAGTCACAAAGCAAGCATCAACAGGTACAAGAAGATAAAAATAATCCCTTGTATCCTATCAGACCATTATGGCCTAAAACTAGACCTCAACAACAGCAGAAAAAACAAAAAGCCTACATAAATATGGAAACTAAACAACTCTCTATTCAATGACAGCTTGTTCTGGAAAGAAATAAAAAAAAAAAATGAGAGCCTTCCTAAAATTCAATGAAACTGAAGGCTAAATTTCTCAAACTTATGGGACATAATGAAAGCAGTGCTAAGAGGAAAGTTCATAGCACTAAGTGTCTCCATAAAGAAGTTGGAGACATCTCATACAAGCAACTTAATGGCATACCTAAAAGCCCTAGAACAAAAAAAAAAAAAAAAAAAAAAAAAAAAGCAGACACATCCAAGAGGAGTAGATGATTTGGAAATAATCAAATTCAGAGCTGAAATCAGTGAATTAGAAGCAAAGAAAATAATTCAAACAATCAAAGAGACCAAGAGAGCTGTTATTTTTTGTTTTTTTTTTTTTGTTTGTTTGTTTATTTTTTCCCAGAAAATCGACAAGAAAAACCCTTGACCAATCTAACTAAAAGGCAGAGAGAAAGTATCAAAATCAGCAAGTTTAGAAACGAAAAGGGGGCATAACTACAGACACTGGAGAAATACAAACAGACATTAGGTCTTACTACAAAAGCTTATATGCCGTAAAATTTGAAAATCTAAAGAAAATGGACAATTTTCTTGATAGATTCCATCTACGAAAATTAAATCAAGATCAGGTAAATAGATTGAATAGTCCTACATCCCCTAAGGAAATAGACACAGTCATAAAAAAAAAATCTTTTGTGAAAAAAAAAGCCCAGGGCCAGATGGTTTCAAAGCAGAATTCTACCAAGCCTTCAAAGAAGAGCTGACTCCATTTCTCTTCAAACTATTCCACAAATAGAAACAGAAGGAACATTACCAAACTCATTCTATGAAGCCACAGTCACCTTGAAACCTACACTACACAAAGACCCAACAACAACAAAAAAGAGAATTTCAAGTTTCTTCTTGAAGGCACTTAGTGTGTCCCATAAGTTTGGGTATGTTGTGCCTTCATTTTCATTGAATTCTATAAAGTCATTTAATTTCTTTCCTTATTTTTCCCTAACCCAACTGTCATTGAGTAGCAAGTTGTTCAGTTTCCATTTGTGTATAGGCTTTGTGTTAATTCTGTTATTATTGAAGCCCAGCTTTAATCCATGGTGGTCAGATAGAATTCAAGGGATTATTTCAATCTTCTTGCATCTCTTGAATCTCTGTGAGCAACTATATGGTCTGTTTTGGAAAAGGTTCCAAGTGGTGCTAAGAAGAGCTTACTTAAAATATATAAAAAAGACCTGAACACTTCACCACCAGTTCACATCTCAAAAGATGGGGGAAATCTTGAGGCCAATTCACTAGATAAATTTAAAAGCAAATAACAACTTCAAGGAGATGGAAATGTAGTCTTTCTGGTGGATAAACTCTTTGATTATACAATAAGTAGACATCCCTAGAGACATAAACATGCAGACAACACTGAATGGACTGTGTAGTCTCTAAATGTCTGTTTATTAATTTTTACATATGTGTCACAATGGTTAAAGAAAAGAAGGCTGTGAATTTGAAGGAGGGAGACTTGGCAGTCTACATACGAAAGTGGTAGATGGGGGGGATATAATGATGATATAATTATATTTTAATTAAATTTGAAAATAAGTTTTAAAGTGAAAAGGAGAGAAAAATGGGAACACCAGCACACATACGTTAATTTGTTGTTTTCTGCTCAGTTAGTTACAAATTTATTCAATGTATATATAATGAAATAAGATCATATTTAATCTCTAGTCTCCTTTCCAACTAAATTCCTCAAAGGACCCCTCACGTATATCTTCTTCAAACTCCATATCTTCTATGTTTTCAACATTTTCTGTATTTTCAATAACCTACCAAAGCCAATTAGTTTTCATGTTTGTATGGTATGGACCCAAACTCAGGAGTATTAGCAATTTACCATTGTTCAAAGAAGAGTGGGTCTCCTTACTGACTATTAATTGCCATTTGCTCCCCAGTTTGGAGTGTGATCCTGTGAGTGCCACTCTATTTTGTGCTAGAAGCGTGGCTGACTTGATTTGTTATATCTTTATTTTCTGAGATAATAATGTAATTGCATCATTTCACATTCCTTTTCCCTATACAACCCCTCCCATATTATCCCCATTACTCCCCATATATGGGGAATTTTAATAAGTTTTGTACGCATTTGATAGCAAATGTGTCTGTATATTTCTTAATATATAACTACGACCTGCTCAGCCTGTATAATGTTTTTATATGCTTATGTTTTATGCTTTTGGTATTGGACAGCCACTCGGTTATCTTCCATTTGGAAGACTCTATCTGTTGTTGAGTGAGGTAACACAGTCCTACAGACCACGCCCACTTCACCGTTGCTACATTTAAATATTTTGCTTTGTATGTCTAGCTTAGAGTACAAGTAGAAACCAGGAAATGAGAGAGGAGTAATTTGAGTGGCAGTGAGAATAAGTTAAAGTAGAGAGGCTAGTAGATATAAATAAAAAGAAAAGTGCAGAAGCAAAATATTGGATGTACAAAGGCTTTCTGCGCTTAACTGTGGATATAATGTGACCATCTGCATGTATTTCCTGCCTTGATGTCTCAATGGCAGTCTGCAGCCTGGAATTTTGAGGTAAAATAAACCCTTTCTCTATTAAGATGCTTTTCTTAAGGAATTTTATCCTAGCCAAAAGAAATGAAACTATAATATCTAATGTGTTAATCTGATCACTACCGAAGAGCTCAGTTAGAAGTGCCAAAATTACATTACAAAAATATTTGTCGGTTGTGAAAAACTTGCATAGAAAATGTTTATATATTTAGTAATCTTTACCAAGAAATGACACTGAAAATTGTTTTTCTTTAAAGTTGTATATTACCTTGAATGAACTGTGGTTGTAGGTAGGTGGTTATTACTTATCTTATTACGCAGGACAACCCAATATGTAAATTTCAGGAAATAAGCACACATTAGTGAATGAAATCTCATTTCTGAATTTTAAAGGAGCCAAATTTATAAGACTTAATATTCTTTCTTATTTTTTGTTCATGTCTTTGAACATTTATTTTTATTGGTGTGTGTGTGTGCGCGCACGCACATGTATTGCATTTCATGTCTGCGCACTTGCCTGGAGAGGACAGAAGAGAGAAGAATACCAGATCTACTGGAGTTAGTTGTTGTAGTTACTCTTAACCAAATTCTCATATTTTACAGGAGTCCTGTACACTTTAACTGCTGGGCTATTTGTCCAGCTGTTGTTTTTCTTTTATATCTTACTTAACGTATCTCTTAGTTATGTTGCCCATAATACTTATAAGAACATTTACTCTACCATCTAAATTGATGCATTGATTCATAGCTGAATAAAAGTAACTACCCACTTAGGAATGATTAAAACACAGTTAGCAGCAGCGTTCTGCATTGTTACACTTGTGTAAGCAATTTCACTAGGGTAGAACTGTCCAATTACTTTCAGATAAATACAAGCAAAGCACCGTAAACATTTCAGTGTTCTAGTTTAAAGAGGACAATAAGTATGCATCAATATATATAAATCACCAAGGATTTTTTTTTCTTACTGTTTTCCACATGACTATTTTTAATAGCAATCTCAGGGGTCGAATCAAAGAACACACAATTTGTAGAATATAGAAAAATATAGAATAGAGATTATGCTAGCTTTTCAATTTGCTTCTGAAAGCCAGGGATTTGCAAATTAAAACAAAATCTACTTTCTGAAGGCTGCTTTCTTTCCTAATTATACTTTACACTGTACTTTCCTTTGTAGTACATGAATCACTTTGGCTGCGTTTCAGAAGCCAACCTTTCGTGGAACTGTTTAAAGACTGCCCACATTTGTCAGCCCACTAGCTTCACTATCATTAACCCTATATGAATGCATGCCAAGCTGCCTCTTTACTTAAGCTAGCCTAAGTACAATCTGGACTAGTGGCATAAGAATTTCATTCAACTCACCTATATAGCAAAGGAAATGATTCCCAGATGTCATGCTTTGTCAAGTTGTTTAAGCACATATTTAGGAAGTAGCTTTTTGGAGTTTATACGCTATTTCTATTAAATTATCACAGTTTCAGGTGAAGACAAACTTTGACCTCAACTCTATCTCCTCTCTGCCCCTTTCTTTTTCTCTTATGAAACCTTTTCTTTTTCTTGACTATGTTTTCCTCGCTTTAGTCTTCTCTTTGTATCCCTCTCACACTCCTTTCTTTTGTTGTTTTTTAATTCATGTCTTCTGCCTTTCTGATTGATCTCTCTTGTTCATGTTCTTTTATTTTATCCACCCTATAAACAAAAGAAATGGAGTATTAGGCTAAACAATAATACCATGCTGTAATAACTTACAGTATTTTTTGTTGTTTAGATGTGGAATTGTATCCATTGTATTAAACCACATGTGCAACTGCAACTAAATATTATAAACTGGGCACTTTACCTACAATAGAATTTTATTTTTATCACCTTATTTTATAGACAATGAATTTTCTCATCACCATCCTCTTTAGGTGGAAGTGTTCTCTTGTGTGTTTTTTATAAGGGTGTTAACTTCATTATTAACAGTTCTGTTCACTCATCAAGAATAACTGATTATAGATTTTATTCTAAATAAAGCAAAACTTATTTTATTGAAATAGATTCAATTATGCCATATATCCTAATTATAGTTTCTCCTTCTTCTTCTCCCTCTTTGTCCTCACCTCCCTTCTTATCCTGATCCTTTTTATTTCTGTCTCTCATTACAAAAGAAGGGGCTTCTAAGATATAGCAAAACATAACTAAATAAGATGTAATAAGATAATCCAAAAACAATCACATCAAAGTTGAACAAGGCAAGCCAACAGAAGGAAAGAGACAAGGAGAAGGAAGAGCATCCGGTGCAGATCCATTGTTGCTGTCCTTGATATTTCAGATCCTGTGAGTTCATATGAACTTTATGCGGTTGATTTAGATGCCTGTGTTCTCTTGTTATTCCCCATCGCCTCTGGCTCTTATGTTCCTTCTACCTTCTTTTCTGCCTAAGAAGTTCTGGGTATGGTTTCCATCTCTCAGAGTGGGCCTTAAATTAAACCAGACATTGGTTTGTTACATCCACAAGCGTTGTGAAACATTTATCCTACTATATTTTGCAGGACAGCATTGTAGATCAAAGCTTTTGTGGCTGTCTTGGTGTATAATTTCTCTTCTGAAACTTAGTGGTTTTTTTAATAGCATATAAATATGTTGAAAAAAAGAAAATATGAAGCAAAAAAATGAAATTCCTGTTTGCTAACTAGGGTGTGTTTAAGTACTCACTAGGTGTAAAAATAAACACCATGATGACAATCAGTCAAAAAGAAAAAAAACAATCACAATAACACATAGAACTTAAATGAGTAGGTATTTAAGAAACATATACCTATAATTGTTAAATATAAAAAATGTTTGGAGGCAGTTGTGTGTATGTGTTTATGAGTGTAAGTGTGAATGTGAGTATGTGTGCTTGTATGAGGGGGTGTAGCTGTGTCCTGGAGCTGGAGAGCACACACTGCTCTTGTAATGAACCTGAGTTTGTTTCTCAGCACTCATGCTAAGTGGCTCACAGCTGTGTCTTCTATCTAGAAAATCCTGCATTTACAGTTTCCACACACAGAGCACACATGTGCATATGCAGATCCTCACACATAAAGAAGTGGGTACTAGACCTGTAAGATAGGATAGACATACTGAAATCTGTGCACCTAAAGAAGCTGAGCAAGAAGGAGGACCCTGAGTAGGAGGATCAATCCTCACTCAGAAAGGCAAACAGGATGGACATTGGAGGAAGGAGAGAACAGAAAGCAGTATGGGAGCCTACCTCAGAGGGCCTCTGAAAGACTCTACCTAGCAGTGTATCAAAGCAGATGCTGAGCCTCATAACTAAACCTTCAGCAGAGTGCAGGGAATCATATGAAAGAAGGGGGAGTTAGTACGACCTGGAGAGGACAGGAGCTCTACAAGGACCAAATCTACCAAGGCACAGGTGTCTTTTGTGAGACTGTATCTCCAACCAAGGACCATATATGGATATAACCTAGAACCCCTGCTTGGATTCAGCCCATAGTAGCTCAGTATACAAGTGGGTACCCTAGTAAGGAAGACAGGAACTATTTTTTACATGAACTCAATGGCTGGGTCTTTGACCTCCCCCACAACCCTGAGGAAGGAGCATCCCAGCTAGGCCACAGAGGAGGACATTGCAGTCAATCCTGAAGATACCTGATAAGCTAGGATCAGATGGAAGAGAAGGAGGACCTCCCTATCAGTGGGCTTGGAAAGGGGCAGGGAGGAGATGAGAGAGGAAGTGTGGGATTGGGAGGGAGTGAGAGTGGGGGCTACGGCTGGGATACAAAGTTAATAAACTGTAACTAATATTAATTTTTTTAAATATTTAAAAAAACAAGTAAATCTTTTTTTGGAGCTATAATTCTTTAATGTCATAAATCTTTCAGTTAATTCTCAAATATCTAAATTGTATCTACACATGTATAAGTATATAAACACATATGTATTCTAACTACTATATATTATATTTTCAGATGTTTGGGTCAGAATCTAAGTAACATTTACATACTGTAACTGATTAATAAAGTGTCCTAAAGTTTGTTTTTTTGTATTTTTTAATTTTTATTTTTTATTAATTACGGTTTATTCACTTTGTATCCCCTTTGTTACTTCCTCTCTCCTCCCCTCCCCATCTCACCCTTCCTCTCCTTTCTCTACCCATGCCCCTCCCCAAGTCCACTGATAGGAGAGGTCTTCCTCTCTTTCATTCTGATCCTAGTCTATCAGGAGTGAGGACTAATATCCAAAATGTATAAAGAACTCAAGAAGTTAAACAGGAACAAATCAATTAATCCAATTAAAAAATGGAACACAAAGCTAAACTGAGAATTCTCAATAGAGGAATTTGAATGCAGAGAAACACTTAAAGAAATGCTCAATGTCCTTAGTCATCAGGGAAATGCAAATCAAAACGACCCTGAGATATCTCCTTACACCCATCAGAGTGGCTAAGATCGATAACTCAAGTGACTACACATGCTGGAGAGGTTGTGGAGAAAGGGGAACCCTCCTCCACTGCTGGTGGGAATGTAAACTTGTACAACCACTCTGGAAATCAATCTGGCCCTTTCTCAGACAACTAGGAATAGTGCTTCCTCAAGATCCAGCTATACTACTCCTAGGCATGTATCCAAAAGAAGTAAATCTTAAAGGTAAATAACAAATTATTTAATTAATTAAAGAAAAGCAAGCAGGCCTCTTAAATTCAGCCTGTACCAATGAATGTACATACTCAAAATTACAAATAAAAACAAATCCATGAAGGTAAATGAATGTAAAAGATGATTGTTCAGTTTTGCATTAGTATTTTCAATTATATATATATATATATATATATAGTATTTAAATTATATACTGATATTAAACTTACAAAACTGAATAGTTCCTTAGTAATATGAAAGGTCATTTAGGAGACAGAAGGACACCATTGCAGAAGGGAAAGTTAAAAAGATTAACCAATGGGCAGGTGCTTCAGGACAGAATCTCTTTTTGCTCATCATTAGGCACCCACTACTATAAAAATATAATGACATCTTATTATCATCTTATAATGAATTAACTACTTTGTGGATACCTTAAACGAATAGCATACAAACATAAAGTCAATAAAAGTCAAAAGGAATATTTACGACACGGAATTATGCAAAGCTTAGACACAAAGATTGCTAAAAGAATTGAAGAACTAAGACCTCACAAAAGGGAAGTGAAAAAGTTGTTGCAGGACAAATAGGGGTGAAACTAAGGAGGGACCTTTGTAGAATTTGAATTTAATGGTATGTGCTGTCTGTGGCCAGTGAAGGACTTCAAATTGCTGACTAATTTTTTCAATATGTTGATTTATTTCATGTAGTCCTTGAGTATATAATGATTTGCATGGCTGCTGTAATGATATTCTGGGGCACTGTATAAATTCAAGTTCATAGATGTCAGTGAGTAATATCTCTGCTAATGATGGCACTATCAAAAGCGTGTGTATAATTTACAGCGACATTCAAAGAACTTATTATTGAATAATGAAACATTGCTTAATGTGAAATAGAAGGGGATAGAAAAGTTATTATAAATCTGTGCAGGATTTAGATATTAAAGACAACTTGTATGAGCTCCATTCAGGGGAACTAGTGCCTATCACTTCAGTTGGTATTAAAGTTTACTTCTTGGCTCTTTGACCTCCCACCCCCCTAGGGAGGAGCAGTCCTGTTAGGCCACAGAGGAGGACTTTGCAGCCAGTCCTGAAGATATCTGATAAAACAGGATCAGATGAATGGGGAGGAGGTCCCCTCCTATCAGTGGACTTGGAAAGGGGCAGGGTGGAGATGAGGGAGGGAAGGCGGGATTGGGAGGGAATGAGGGAACAGGATACAACCAGGAAACAAAATGTAACTGATAAGAAAAAAAATAAAATAAAATAAACTGTTAAAAAAAAGTTTACTTCTTTCTTCTAGGTAGCTCAGCTGATACAATAAAATAAAAAGTCAAAGTCTGCAAGAATGATTCATTATATGCAAGATGATTAATATGCAAATAGAAGTTTGCAAATTGATGAAGCACTTGGAAAAAAAAAGATGTCTAAACAGAAAGTGCACTGGCTGTTCCTGTAGCTGGATCAGGCTGGATTCCCAGCACCGATGTGGTAGCCCACATAAATATGGTAAGTCTAGTTCCAGGGGATCTGGTTCTCTCTTTCTTGCCACTGTGGTGCCCACAATTTGAAAACCTCATGCAGAGAAATTTTAAAAAGAATTGTTTTTCCTGTTCTTTGAATAGAAATACAGATTGAAAGTATAATAAAAATGTTTTCAGTGGCTGAAGTGATGGTACAGCGATAGAGCTCTTATTGCTCTCGCAGAGGACCTGGGATGAATTCTCAGTGACTTCATGATATATTAAAACTGTCTGTAACTCATGACTTCAGATTCAGAGAATCCAAGGCCTGATTCTGATCTCCATAAGAACATGTATGATTTGGTGCACATGTAAACATGCAAGTAAAAAACTTCATATACATAGAATAAAATAATAATCTAATAAGAAAAACAAACAAACAAAAACTTATATTAGGTGGTGGTGGCATGTACCTTTGATTTCAGCACATGGGAGGCAGACGGAGGTAGATCATTGTGAGTTTAGGCCAGACTGGTTTATAATGAGAGTTCTAGCACAGCCAGGGCTACATAGGGAAGAAACACTGTCTCAAAAAACAAAAGCAAGGTTGATTAAATCAAACAAGGACCATGCATGGAGAGGACATAGACCCCTGCTCATATGCAGCCCATGAGCAACTCAGTCTCCATGGGGTTCCTTAGTAATGGGAGCAGGAGCAGTCTCTGATATGAAATTGATCACCTCCCCTTGGCTGAGTATCCTTACTAGGCCACAAAATAAAAGAGGGTCCAGACTGTTCTGATGAGACCTGATAGGCTAGGGTCATATAGAAGGGGAGGAGGACCTCCCCTATCAGTGGACTAAGGGAAGGAAAAGGATAAGAGGGGAGGGTAGTATCGAATTCTCCAGTCCAATTACCTAAAATATAGCTCGACAATTGTTTAGACAGATTTGCAGCACAGGAAAAATTCTCATGTTGTATGCTAGTGACACAAAGTCCAGCATACTTTCATTGACAGCCAGGTTGAGCGAGTTGCCATAGGGTATCAATTTGCTCCTGCACGAGGTCACTCCTCTGATTGAACACCATCAAGCTTCCTTTTAGTTGAGCATTAATTCCTTTATGTACAACTAAGGCATGAGCTACATTGGCTAAATGATTATTCAGGGTCTGAGCAGTCTGCCCAGTATGACTCATGGCTAATGCCCTGGTGGTAGCTCCAACAGCCGTCAATGAGATGGTAGTAACAATGGTGGCTGTAGTTCCAAGATCCCTTTTCTGTCTGAAGAGAGTCATAGCGTGAGGGGCATCAATGGGCACAGGCACCCACTGAGGCATGCGAGTAACCAGGGCATACCTAAATTTACTAGCATTCCAGCATTGGGCAAAAAAGCAAGTATCATTACCACAATTACTTGGCTCTGTCTGGCTAATAATGAATAAAAATGGGGGATATAGACAAACAGGTGTGGGCTTATAGGAAATAATATGAGAAGCCTTAGCCCCTCATTGGAACATCCTGCATCAGTTCTAGAACTAGCAGTGGTGGTGTCCGAGGTCTGAGTAGGTTCAGGAGACCATTGCCCCCAGGGGCGAGACGTGCTCCATGCCAATTGACTAACTCCATGTTTTCCTCCAATTTTGAAAGTCATTTAAGGTTCGATACTACGATGGAGCAGCTGAGAGTGGCCATTGTCACGGTAAATTCTACCGGAGTGGACGCAGGACTAGCCACAGGATTATCAACATGGATTGCTGCAGCCATGAATCATCTGAAGGAATGGGCGGGCATGGGAGTGTTAGCAGGCCTTCTGGTGTTGGTCTCCTTGGTTTGCCTGTGGTATATATGCAAGATTAGAGTCTCACAACAGTGTGATGCAGCCATGATCATTCAGGCCTTTACAGCCATTGAAGCAGGACATTCTCCCCAAGCATGGTTGGATACCATAAAAAGCTAAAATGATACGCTCAGGATGCGAGGCTAAGCACTGCACTCAGGGTCAGCCGCTTTGGACCCAGAGAAGAGCATGTCTGATTGCATGCGGGTTGATGCCCCAGGTCCTGCCTCTGAGAAAAAGGTATAGGATGGGTCTGATGCTCTTTGGGTGGATGACACCTAAATGAACATCTGTACAAAGTCCCAATTTATTTCTAATATCAGAGATCAGACCTCTACTCTTGCCTGGTGCGTCTAAAACAAAAAGGGGGAACTGTAGAGAGCTGCGGAATGCTATGCCTTAAAGATGGAGCTGGTTTCCGCCTTCCACCTTCCCGATGGTGAGTGCTCTCTGTCACGAACAACTCCACATTTGGCTAAGGCCGAAGATCTGGCTTGCTTCCATGTATGTGGACCTATCTGCATTGCCCCCGTGGCACGCCTGGGTTGGCTACCCAGAGGCTATTTAAGCTGTGGGCTGGCTTTCCCCGGGGTCCGAGGATTGTTCAATGTTCCTGAATAAACTGCATTGAAAAAAAAAAAAAAAAAAAAAAAAAAGAGGGGAGGGTAGGACCTGAAGGAAATGAGGGAGGGAACTTTAGCTGGGATACAAAGTAAATTGTAATAAACAGTAAAGAAACAATAATAACAATATTTTCAATTTTAAGGTAAAAAACATAGCAATCTCATTATTTATGTTGTTTTATATGATAAAATAATAAAGCAATGCTTTTTTCTTTCTCTTGGATGTGTGTCCTTCCTTTTTTTCTAGGGCATTCAGGTGAGCAATTAAGTTGCTTGTAAGAGATGTTTCAAACTTCTTAAAGGCACTTAGTGTTATGAATTTTCCCCTTAGTACTAGATTCATTATGTCCCATAAGTTTGGATATGTTGTGCCATTATTTTAATTGAATTCTAGGAAGTCTTTAATTTCTTTCTTTATTTCTTCCCTAACCCAGTTGTCATTGAGTAGCGAGTTGTTCAGTTTCCATGTGTATGTAAGCATTTTGTTATTTATGTTTTTGTTGAGGGCCCGGCTTTAGTCCATGGTGATCAGATAAGATACAAGGGATTATTTCAATCTTCTTGTATCTGTTGAGGCTTGCTTTGTGACTGACTATGTGGTCAGTGTACCCTAGTAGGGGAATAACGCTGTCTCTGACATGAACTCAGTGGCAGTCTCTTTGATCACCTCCCCCTAAGGGGGGAGCAGCCTTGCCAGGCCACAGAGGAGGACAATGTAGCCAGTCCTGATGAGACCTGATATCCTAGGGTCAGATGGAAGGGGAGAAGGATCTACCCTATCAGTGGTCTGGGGAGGGGCATGGGAGGAGAAGAGGGAGAAAGGGTGGTACTGGGTGTGGACGAGAGAGGGGGCTACAGCTGGGATACAAAGTAAACAAACTGCATTAAACAAATTTAAAACGTGGATAAATTGTAATAAATAATAAAAAATAAGAACAACAAAGCATATTTTCACTTTTAGAATAAAAAATATTTATTTCCTCTTTTGTTAACCTTCTCCCTTTAATACCTTCACCATGTGAATACTCAAATGATCAATTTCATCCTCAAACACATCAAATTGCTTCCCCTTCTGAAATAATGCAATTTCTTTGTTCTAAGTAGAAAAATCCAAGCTACATACCACTTTCTCATACGCAGAGCTGAAATTCCTTCCTTAGGGAAGAAACAACAACTCCTGCCCTCCAAACTTAAGAGCCCAAGGACAAACTGAGGCATGATACATTCAGAGTTCAGTCTGGGTAATCAATACAAGTGTGCACTCTCCTAACTCTTGAATAGTACATCTCTCCACACTGAAGTCACAACTATGCATTAAAACAAAACAAAACAAAACAAAACAAAACAAAAAACAAAAAACAAAAAACCTCTCTGTCCAGTGTGGCTTGCTATATTCTTTTACATATATTTTACTTATAATCTGAGGTTTCCTCCAAAAATTAGGTCTTCGGTGATTTTTTTTTAAGACAGTGAAGAATTCAGGAGCCTTTAAACTGTATTTTAAGTGAGACTTTTTAAAGCAATCATTGCGGCATTTTAAAATATTCATTTTTATTTCGTTGGTGTGTTGGGGGTGTACATCAATGTCTGTGTGTCTGTGCGAGTGTATATGTTCACTGTGTTTGGAAGCCATTACTGGCTAGAAGACAATATCAAGTGCCTGGGAGCTGGAGTTACAGGTATTTGTGAGCTGCCTGAGTGGCTGCTGGGATTTGAACTCTGGTCCTCATGATAAGCCTGCATGGGTTTTAAATATTGTATTACCTCAAGTTTACCTATTTTTCTGAAATTTCCTTTTCTCTTTCTCTTTTTATAGTCTTTCATGTTTTACATCTCTTCTTCCACTGCATTCTTCTCCTTTATTTTCTTCCTGTAACTTCCATTTTCTAAATACTAGATGTTCAGTAAGTTAAAGAAACAGATTTTGTAAACTATCAAAAAAAAATGTCTTGGCATCTCTATGGCTCATATTCTAAATTAATCTTTTTACATGAAATAATACAGAGTTTAATAACAACTTTTATACAGTACTCTGGTAGCATTTCATTCAAGATATAGCCCAATGCTTATTAACTTGATTCTGTGTCCAGGCTTCCTTGACTCTATTATCACTTTCTTGACAAATGACTGGGAATCTTTTATCTCTCTTGAATGCATGAAGCTAGAGAGCAATTGCCATGAATGCTTATTAATGATGTTTATTCAGTGATATTATTACCATTTTTAAATAAAACTGCAAACAAATTCTTCTAATCCTTTGTGACTATTGTTTTGTATTGATTTTAAAGTTATAAGAACCAGCTCCTTTTTATTCCTACAAAAAATAAACTTTAAGAAAAACTATCATTATTAAAAACTATTCTTTTAAAGACAATTTCACTGAAAACATAATGAGCAAATCTAAGTTTAGGTTACCTGAAATAAGTTTTAAAAATTTTAAATCAAACAATATTTCTAAACATTTGAAAACAGAAAGATAAAGAAATAAGAGTATGTATTTAAGGAGCCTGTAACTGTATTAGAGTTGCAGAGACATAAGCAACAAAATCATTATAATGTTCTAAATATATTTACATAAAATATACAATGGGCAGTACTTTCAGTTTCAACTTAAACATATAAAGGACCTGATAATTCATTAGTTATATTCTTAAAATAAATATTGAAGGAGTCTGAAGTCAATGACTTCTGTTGGACTGGAAAGAACTGATTATAGAATTAATGTACACTGCATAGAGACAGGATCATCAACACAAATAAGAGCCACTAAGATATAGTGAGGCAGAGTGGAAATTTATAAAACCAAAGCTTGTATTAACTAACAGCTATAATTTTTTTAAAGTTACTAAAGCTGTATTTGGACAAACATTAGAGTGAGAAAGTCCTAATTCAATAGACCTAAAAGGCTTCAATATCCTGGGCTTTCAGTAAAACAGGCACATTCTAATGGTTAATATTCAGGAAGAATGACCAATTTGAAAAATACCAGTCTGGTCTACAACACAAAACTCTATGTTGTCATGGTAGGAACTTCACTAGAAAGTCAATATCTTGTAAATGGTGAATGGATAAGCAAACTGTGACTGTAATTCAATAAAAGGATAACAAAATGAATAATTTTATGAACCTTGGATAAAACTCAAAGATACCATGCAAAGTGAAATATGCCAGTATTTAAGTTGGTCTGTTACTGCATTCAATACTCATGGCATTTTCAAAATGATAAGCTTTAGGAATGAGACAAAGAGAACTTTCATTCTGCATCCTTGTCTAGGAATGAACTTGGAAATGCCTATCTGAGGCTGGGGTCAGCACCTCAGAAGAGTCAGTATTTCTGGAGACATAACGGTTTCACCTGGGCTGTGTTCATCAGTTCTAAGGCAATTCTATCTAAGGTGCCCTGTGTTCTCTTTGGCAATATTATCTGACTTAGCTCTCTACTGACCTTGGCTAGTATATCCACTACAATAAGTATATAAGATTCTGTACTTAAACCTGCTTGGTATAAAAAATGTTATGCAAGACCTGACCTCACATGTTATCTTTTCTTTCCTCTAAGTTCACTTTCTTCTTATCCTGGCACCTCTCATAAAGGCACTGTCACTGAAGGATGACCTGCCACTCAAGGTCAGATCCTGGATAGGTCATTTTAATTAATTTATGTATGTTTTAAAAATCATAATAGACTTGTCAATAGAGACAAATCAATTTAATTCATTATACACACAGAGTTTAAGATTCTGAGACTTTGTGAGATGTAAGTGTGTTAGTAGATGAGACAAGCTATAGGAGGGTTCTACTTCTAGAACATCTATATTATAGATGTTGGGAATTGTTCTGTGGCTAGCTAGCACAAAGAACATAAACACTGACATCTGTAGGATAAAGAAGTCAACTGTGAGTGGAACAATTGTGGTGATTGATAGCAATGGACATAGAAGTTTAACATATTCTTCAAGGAAAAAAAAATGGTCAGAGAAGACCAGGTCACCAATCCGTGATAATAGTCCACCTGTGTTTAGAGTTTTAGAAAGAGATTACTTAAGTTAGCAGATTGTTGAAATAAATGTTGTTTGGGGGCAGGTTTAGACATTAACTGAGATGGAAAGTTCAAGAGGTCATATGATGGAGGTATGTCCTGAAAAACTACAAATAAGAGGGTGAAAATACATCACATACTGAGAAATGAAACATAGGATCAACACTAAGTTCTCATTGGGAAGTTGATTTAAGATGCCACTGGAGTCAAGACTGTTATTTAATATGTTAGTTTGATTGGGATTAACAAAAAATAATGGCCACCATATCATGCTGCACAAATCATTTAAATGCCTGAGTGTAGAAATAAACACAAACACAAATCTGAAGTGATATATGTGAAATCACCAGAAGACAGAACGTTATTTTGAAAAGTAAAATGAATGTGAAGACAAGAGTATGGAAGATCATTGGTTCACTTTGTAGGTTCAAGAGCTTCTTCGGCTAGAAAAGGAGAAAAATTGACAGTACTACCCATAGACAAGAGTTAGAAGAACAGAAGGAATACCATTTAATAAGATGCTACTATCTCCAGAGCAGGAAAGGGTAAATGTCAGTATATAAAAATATTCGCAAATCTTCCCCAGAAATAAGTGTGCTGACAGTTGAATGCACTGGCTGAGGAAAAGATTTGTTTTGTTTTCTATTTTTTTTTCAATCCTCTTAGAGGGCAAATGAATATGATTAAGAGTAGGCTGGCTAGTTGGAGAATATTATATTTACTCTTTCAAGTGTGTAGATATTTACTCTTTCAAGTGTATATCAAGCAACAAAAAGACATTTTAAAAGAAACAATACCTGCAGAAAGAAAGATCTGCATCAGTTATTTGCAGGTCCTGAAAAAATGCAGTTATCAATTAATAAATCCAGAAGGAGATAACAAAATTCTGTTAACCACAATATGCTTTGTGTGATTCTAGTCTTTCCCATTATAAAATGAGAATTTTGAACACATCATTAAGATGATACTCCCATTAATGTCTGATAAAGTGTTTCTTTGCCAATATGTTTGGACAAAAGCACATAATCTTTATTAATACTTAACAGATAAGTGAAATTAATCAAAGGAATGATGAGATACTGAAAAATGAGGGAGAGATATATTTCAAAGTTTGGAAAACCATTCCAGAACAGTGGAATGCAGTGCTATTTTTGAGGCAAATGCATTGAGGTATTTCAACACAGAAATGTTATAAAAAATTCTCACTGCCTTCTAAAAATATGTTCTAAATATAAATTGTGTTTACTTATGTATAAGAAACAGATTTCTGGCTATCTACATTTGGATTTCATGCTTTTCAAAGTCACCAGAAGAGCATTATAGTTTGACAATATAATAAATATTATACTATTGAATGCTCATTGTATGTATGAATGACAAACAGGACAGGCTACCTACAGATATTAATCCATGGCCATTGGAGCAGGAATGCTGCCTTTCAAACATTTATACTGTACAAAGTCATTTTGGCAACTAGTCTCTTATCACACATGTAGTTCAATGGAAAGACAGAATTAAGAGTTGACTGTATATTGTCATTAACCCTGATGGAAAAGCTCAGAATCCTGTAAAAAGCTAAGCATACATACATCAGGAATACTTTTTTTTTATTTTTACAGTTAACAAAGGTCAAGTAAAGTCTAAATAGGCTGAAATAATAGCTAAGCTCTTACGTAAGTTAATTTATTCTAATATGATTTAAGTGAAAATGTAAAAGCCATCTAATATTAAAATTTAGTTGTCTATCAGACTAATAAAATAAGACATAAACTATATTATATAGTTCTGCAAAAAAAGGCATTTGAGTAAAGATATTATTTTCAAATGCTCAGACTTCCAAGCACACTTAATTGCTTAAGGGACCTACACACATGAATATTCAATTTTGGAAGTTATACTTCACTTAAAATATTTATTTACACATCAAAAATAATAAACATTTCTAGCTAAAATTGTTATCATGTACTCCCAATTAGAGTTATTTTGCTTATAAGTATAATAACTTTTGAAGGTCAACAATTTTAATTTCAAGATATGACTTTAAAAGTAGAATAATATATAGTGCAATGTGTATAAAACATATGAAATCTATACATCTACAAAAGATAATCAATTGAGCGGACATGGGGTAAGATGATCAATCCTCGTTTAGAAAGACAGATGGGATGTGCATTGAACATATGACAGGAGTCTACTGAGCGCATCTGAAAGACTCTAACTAGCAGTGTTTTCAAAGCAAAGACTCATGACCAAACCTTTGGCAGAGTACAGGGAATCATAAGAAAGAAGGGGAGTTAGTCTGATGGGAAAGGATAGGAGCTCCACAAGGACCAAATATATCTGGGCACAGGGTCTTTTCTGAGACTGACATTCAACCAAGGACCATGTATGGATATAACCTAGAACCTCCACTCAGATGTAGCCTGTGGTAGCTCAGTAACCAATTGGTTTCCCAAAGTGAGGGGAACAGGGACTATTTCTAACAGGAACTCAATGACTGGCTCTTTGGTCTCCCCACCCCCGAAGGGAGGAGCAGTCCTGTTAGGCCACAGAGGAGGGCTTTGCAGCCAGTCCTGAAGATACCTGATAAAACAGGATCAGATGAATGGGGAGGAGGTCCCCCCTATCAGTGGACTTGGAAAGGGGCACGGTGGAGATGAGGGAGGGAGGGAGGGACTGGGAGGGAATGAGGGATCTGGACACGGCTGGGATACAGAGTTAATAAAATGTAACTGATAAAAAAAAAAAAAAAAAAAAAAAAACACAACTGAGACCTCCCCTATTCCCCTATCAGTGGACTTGGGGAGGGGCATGTGTGAAGAAGGCGGAGGGAGGGTGGGATTGGGAGGGGAGGAGGGAGGGGCTTATGGGGGGATACAAAGTGAATAAAATGTAATTAATAAAAGTTAAAAAAAATACAGTTATCCCCAAACCAAAGGAAAAAATAAGACACAACTGAAATGAATAATCTTATAAACACATAGAAAAAAAAAAAGAAAATAAAACAGCATATAAAAGACAGACAAGGAAGTTATTGAGATGTATGTTCCTGGTTGTCACAATGGAGCTATCAGGCAAATGAGAGTTCACCCTGGCATGGCTAATTATTATTTGTCTCATTTTAACATAACAAACAGTACAATGATAGAGGGGCTTTCCTTTAATGCATTACAATACTATGGAAGGTATCGTGTGTTATCAGTGCCACTGAAGAGGAAACTCAAAGTTGTGTGTTTCCATGTGAATGGAAATCGAACAACTTTCTTACTGTAAATGGCTATGATTATTCATTTGATTTTAACTTTAAGTGTTATTAACACTTTTACAGTGTATGAAGTGTTTTATTGCAAGTACTATTAATTTTCTCAAGCTATCACCTTCCTACAATTTAAAAATATGAAACCCTTTTCCTCAGGAGTATAAAATTTCTCTAATGTGATTGACATTATCATGAACTTTCTACCTGAGCTTTGGTTTACTTTGAATTCCAATATGTTACAAAAATGTTTACTCAAATACATCTTCTGGCTCATCAAATACAGTATCAACCTTTTATAATTATGTAATTATTAAATACACATTTTAATCATTTTACCTTTGTCATTACTAATATCTATGTTTTATATATTTTCAAGATGCATTGTTTAATATGGTTTATTAATCTTTACCTGTTAATCCTTTACGGTAATATTGAAGTTGGTTTTTGTGCCAGCTTTTAAGATGTTGACTGCTACCATGAAGTTTAAGATATTGCATAAAACTAATGAATATGTACAGGAACCCAAATCTAATGTCATTCATACACCATTAGATTTCCCAATAGTCTTTACAAGTTTAGGGGTAGGCTCAGAGACGTAGTTGATGGTGACATGCTCAATGCAAATCTCGTCCTTCAACCATACTTCTTCATCTAAAGAATGCCGACTAGGGTCTATTTAATACATTTATGTTTTGATAATTATATGTAAAATTCCTCTGAGATGTAGAATACAACCTGGTTTAACTCACTTGCAACTATTTAAAATATAAAGATGTTATGGGACAAAATACTTTTTCCCAGAAAGAACATAGCTTCTTTAGAATGAAAATACTTCCCATATTATCTGGTTTGAATGTGAAGTGTGGCCCATAGACTCACATATTTGAACACTTGTTCCCCAATAGGCGCACAGTTTTGGAATATTGTAGAATAACGTGATTTGGAGCCTAACTGTCTACCAGAAGTAGGTCATGAAGACAGGCCAGGTTGGAAAGGGATATCTGCTTATTGCTCTCACCTAATCTCTCAGTTTATTGGTCAACCTGCAGAGAGTGGCTGCAATGCAAGATCTCCATGCTACGCCAGGAAGCAAACCAGCTGCTTTGACTGCCCAGATACAATGAACCAATTCCTTAGACCATGAGCCTACAACGATCTTTTAATTGTCTCTCATTCTGTTGCAGCAATGAAACAAACAACTAATGCACTGATAAAAGCTTTTTTTTATCTCATCGCTTGATGATAGTTGTTCGCTCTACAAAATAGTTCCATACCTGTGGTTATAAAAGTCTGCGGTTTTGATTTGTTAAAGTTATTGCAAGCTAAAACACTAAAAGATGAATAAAAGTGAGGAAAATTATTTCTAGAAAAGTTTGGTTTGTCATCTTTATGGCAGTCAGAATAAATATGTAAAAGTAAAATGAAGAGTTTACAAATAATCACTACCCATGATCATCACACTGCAGTGACTCTGCATCCACACACACAGTAAGATCCTGTGTTAAACATGAAGTGAAAATGTAGCTATGACTTACTTTTAAAAAAACTGTCTGTCTATGTTGATAAGTTTGGGCCATTGTTGTTGTTATTTCTATCAGTTGTGAAAAAGGAAAGTTACATCATAATTTATTAGGGTAAATATCTAGATTGTCATCTAGAAAACATGGAAACCTCTAATACTTCCAATTACCTCTTTCCCTCTGCTCATTTTAATTTTATAATATATCATTATTTTTGTGAATGCTGACAGTCAGACTTATTGCATATTTGAGTAGAAAACTTTGCCTTAAAAAAAAACACATTTATATTATCAGCAAAGTTTTGACTCAAAGAGAAGTAACGCTTAAGATTGTAGCATGTGGGCAAAGAAATGAGTTAATAAACCTAATATACTGAGCAGGAATAGAAATCAGATGTTGATACATATCCAATATCTCCATTTGTGGGTATTGTTCCTTTAATTAGTGTGTTGCCTTGTGGATGTGAAGCTAAGCCTCCTGATACAGCCAGGATGGGCTTGAAGTTGGGATACCACCTCAGCTCTCTTGGTGCTCAGATGCCGTGGTTGTTTCACCCTACTAGTTCCTACTATCATTTGTGGAGCATTTTTGAGAGGTTTCCTTATAAGACGAAATTCCAATATTACTTAAACCAGTCTTTGTTATACAAAAAAAGTGCACAGAAAACATGAGAAGAAAAGGACATTCTAGATAAGTTTGGATTCTGCTAACTACACCTGAACTTATGAATATATCTCTTTACTCAAATTTATATTTGTGAATAGTGTAAATGCAGTATTATTTCATAGGTCCACATTATCAAAAATAGACAAACAGAGCCAAAAAAAAAAAAAAAAAATCTGGGACCAGAGGTACCTGCTGAGACTGATGCATCAACCAAGGACTATGCATGGAAAGGACATAGACCCCCTGCTCAGATATAGTCCATGAGCAGCTCAGTCTTCATGGGGTCACCCTTGTAAGGGGAGCAGAGACAGTCACAGGCATAAACTTGGTTGTCTGCTCTTTGATCACCCTCCTTCCCTGGTGAGGTAGCCTTACTAGGCCACAGAGAAAGAGGATCCGGACAGTCTTGATGAGACCTGATAGGCTAGGGTCAGATAGTAAGGGAGGAGGACTTCTTTCAGTGGATGAGGGGAGAACATAAGAGGGGGAAAGGGAGTGTGGGATTGGGAGGAGATGAGGAAGGGAGCAATAGAAGGGAATAAAATGAATAAATTATAAGAAATGATGATAATAATAATAATAATTCCCCACAAAGTGTACAAACCCAGAGAATTGGTAAATTATAATTTAAATTTGATAAAACCAAAATTTGAGACTATTTAAAGACTAAATATGTTTACAACTACCAAATGGCACTTAAGTTTTAAAATAAGAGCTTTCTATGTTGTGATAACATTTAAGATTGAAAAACATTAATTTTCTTACAGTATAGTCTATTTATGCTATCCTGTCTTTACTCCTCCCGTATCCTTTGCACCTATCCACCCACCACACTCCAGGCCTTTTTATCTCTTTTTCTAAGATAGTAAACAAACAGGCAAACAAACATAAACTGTAATTATTTAAAAGATAGAAAAATAAAAGAAGAAAGAGAGCCACAAGAAACACACATACAAACAGACCTCACACACACACACAAAACAAAAACAAAAACAAGACGAAACAGAAAAAACCTTGGAAAACATAATATACAAACAAAAGACAAGGGGAAAAAAAAGAGCCCAGACAAAGCAGTATGAGACAGTCTGAAAAAAGCCTATCCTTAACTGTGCTTAATATACTTATCCATTGGAAAATACGAGGTTTTTTTTTCCTTTCCATGTGGATGTCAATTGCAGATTGCTCTTTGTACCATTAGGGGAAAGAGCTGTGTTTTAATACATAAGTTCTCCATGGTGTCTAGTTTCAAATTCATGCTAAAACTTTTGAAACTGTTTCTATACTCTTATCAATTAAGACAGTCATTTAATTTTAAGGTTTGCTTGAAAGCAGTCCCCCTCTCCTTTTTTTTTTTTCTTTTTGGAAATATAATAGTAAATTTAAATTGAAATTACAGATATCAAAGTAGCCTCAAATAGCGGTATTGTTTTTCTCAACTATTATTTTAATTTGTATTTCATTGCAATATTTAAATGCCAAGGTTTTCTTTACCTGTAATCTCATCACAGGCACACTGGTATAGTATCTTTTTAATTTTTATTTTTTTATATTAATCACAGCTTATTTAATTTATATCCCAGCCATAGCCACATCCCTCATTCCCTCCCAATCCCACTCTCCCTCCCTCATCTCCTTCATGCCCTTTCCAATCCTACTGATAGGCAAGGTCCTCCACCACTTCCATCTGACCCTAACTTATCAGGTAATCTTCAGGACTGGCTGCAATGTCTTCCTCTGTGGCCTAGCAAGGCTGCTCCTCCCTTAGGGATGGGGTGAGGTCAAAGAGCCAGCCATTGAGTTCCTGTCAGAAATAGTCCTTGTTCCCATTACTTGGGAACCCACTTAGATACTGAGCTACCATGGGTTACATCTGAGCAGGGGTTCAAGGTAAGTCTACAGGTTTGCATCAAACAGTTCCATTCTTTTTAAGTCTGCATGTAAAGTCAAATGTGATAACATTAGCTTTAATAGTGTGAGAACCCAACCTTCTCTATGTAAAAGTAGCTATTATTCATCTGATATAATTGTTTAAGAAGCTAATTGCCTCCTCTGGTTACCTAGGCCTAGTCCTGGAAGTTTCTATCCTCCATACAATTTAACCTAGGCAGAAAATCAACTTCTGAGACTAAGCTCACCCTTTCTAGTTCTTTCTGAACTCAGGCTGGCTGGCTCAAATGCCTCTTTAACCTGACTGATTCAAACTGACTTCTCTCAGTTTCTGACTGAATTGCCCTGCTTAGCCTAAAACTAACTCTAGCAATATGCTCTAATATTCTGGCTCCTTCTTATTCTCTTGCTCCTTATGTCTTCACCTGTATCTAGCTTGTTCTCCCTTCAACCTGTGTCTGTAAAACTCTCCTGGTACAACTGTCTTCTCTCTTCTTTCCCTCTGTGCTGATCTCTCTTAAATCACCTTTTTTTCCTTTCTGTTCTCTTGAGAGTTAGGTGTATCCTATTCTGTCAAATCTTTCTCTGATTTGTCACTTTGTCTCTCATTTTAGACATCACTTTCAAACTTGAGTGCTTTCTTTTACAAACTAAACTTACCTACGTTGTTAGGGATCAAAATTGTGTACTAAGGACATGTCTGTATTTCAACGAGATCATACTATAAGTCAAGGCACACTTTCATTCAAGCCAGATAACATAAACCTAGAAAGTCTTTGAATGTAATCCTTTGCCAAAGCAGCCATGTTGATGGATTAAAATTACTCTACAATTCCACGTTTAAAAGATAATGTCAATGATATTCTCTAAAGGCTTATGTCATTTATATTATTGTATTATTACAATTGTTATGTGTGTGTATGTGTGTGCAACCACATATATAATCTCAACATATAATTACATTTTTAGATCTGTATTGTCATCAGCTCTGGAAGTATGGATACAAAGACCAAAGCCTCAATTCAGAAATAAGGTGAAGTTAATCAGAGAACTAAGTGTAGCTCTGACACTTTTAAAGCCAGCATCACTAAGATGTCTTCTGAATCCTTATCTAGTTTCCTCCCAGATATAAAAACTATAATTATAGCCATCAAAAAAAAAAACTGTGTTGCTTATAATGACCGTTTTCTCACAGGTCAATAATCACTACTGAAGAATTTCTGAATACAAAATTACAGCCTCCCTCGATGATTCTAAGGGAAACCTTGACTATGAAGTCGATAAGCTCCCTCTGAATAAACTGCCATTGTATGTACTGTGATTTTTTTGTTGGGAAATGACTGTATTAGAACCTCCAGGTCTGCATTTCCAGTCAAGCCAGTTATAAAATAATCTTAAAGATTTCCCACGGGCTCGCCACACAATGGAAGGTCATATAGGAATCACTTGTGTGCATTTCTGTAATGTGAATGAAACTCTCACTTACTAAGTCTTTTCTTTTATACGTGTTGAGGAAACTCCATTTTGCAAAACTTAAAATGTGAATCTCCATTTTCCTAATATTCTACTACACACAAAATGAAACTTTTCCTAATATTGACTTTTTTCCCTTATCTGTCATGATGTTTTACCATCACCTTATAGACAGGAAGCAAGCATTTGGGAAAAAAAAAGAAAAAAAACCTCCATATTTTGCTAAATTCTTCTACTTTATTACTAAGATACTAGTACTAAAAAATAAATTCCCTTGTTGCCAGACAGCAAAACTTTATGCTGTAAATCAACACTGGGTTCTATTAATTCATTTTTAATATATTTAAATAAAGTATGCTAGATGTCTATTATTGAGATTCGTTGAGTACTAATCTGTAAAATTCCCTATGGGCAACTAAGTGAAAGGTGGCATGGTCTTTTATTAAAACTCACCAACAGCGCAGGCTCTAAGAGCAACAATCAATAAATGGGACCTCATGAAACTGAAAAGCTTCTGTAAAGCAAAGGACACCGTCATCAAAACAAAATGATTGCCTACAGATTGGGAAAGAATCTTCACTAACCCTTTATCTGACAGAGGACTAATATCCAGTATATACAAAGAACTAAAGAAGCTGAAAAGCAGCAAACCAAGTAATCCAATTAAAAAATGGGGAACAGAGCTAAACAGAGAATTCTCGACAGAGGAATATCGAATGGCAGAGAAACACTTAAAGAAATGCTCAACCTCATTAGCCATCAGGGAAATGCAAATCAAAACAACCCTGAGATTTCACCTTACACCCATGAGAATGGCCAAGATCAAAAACTCAAGTGACAACACATGCTGGAGAGGTTGTGGAGAAAGGGGAACCCTTCTCCACTGCTGGTGGGAATGTAAACTTGTACAACCACTCTGGAAATCAATCTGGCGCTTTCTCAGACAACTAGGAATAGCGCTTCCTCAAGATCCAGCCATACCACTACTGGGCATATATCCAAAAGAGGCTCAAGTACACAAAAAGGACATTTGCTCAACCATGTTTGTAGCAGCTTTATTTGTAATAGCCAGAACCTGGAACAACCCAGATGTCCATCAATGGAGGAATGGGTACAGAAATTGTGGTATTTCTACACAATGGAATACTACTCAGCAATCAAAAAGGAGGAAATCATGAAATTTGCAGGCAAATGGTGGGATCTAGAAAAGAACATTCTGAGTAAAATATCCCAGAAGGAGAAAGACAAACATGGTATATACTCACTTATATAGACCCATAAGATATGATAAACATAATGAAATCTATACACCTAAAAAAGATAATCAAGAGAGCAGACATGGGGTAAGATGATCAATCCTCGTTTAGAAAGACAGATGGGATGTGCATTAAATGTATGACAGGAGTCTACTAAGCGCATCTGAAAGACTCTAACTAGCAGTGTTTTCAAAGCAAAGACTCATGACCAAACCTTTGGCAGAGTACAGGGAATCATAAGAAAGAAGGAGAGTTAGTCTGATGGGGAAAGGATAGGAGCTCCACAAGGACCAAATATATCTGGGCACAGGGTCTTTCCTGAGACTGACTATTTTATAACTATTTATTTAGCTTTATTAGATTGTTTTTGCTTTGTTTCTCATGGTATAATATGTTGGATGAATCATATTACTAATCTTATGATCTGTAAGCATTAATTTGTTTCTCAAAAACCATTACGTGTACTAAAACCTTGTACTTAAGATGTATTTAGTCTGTGTTTAGTCTGTGTGTACCAATAATATATTAAAAACTACGTTGTGCCTTCCTTTTTTAAAAATCATTAACAGTGTTCACGATATTCTAAATTATAGATATTAATATTTTGGTAAATCAAATTTTATCATGAAAACATACTTCAAAAGTTAGTTTATCTTTATTTCTTGAGTAAGAATACTAAAATTTCAGAGGAAAAAAATTTGCTTCAAGTCACGCCAGGTATTATTTATCTGTAAACATTGTGAATATTGTAATTCTCGATATTTCCACATTACCCCAATAGTTTAATAAATTTATATTTATCAATTGATTATAAAGTGTTTTAATTATTACTTTATATTTTGTATAATATCTGTCATTTAATACTCATTTATTGAGATTTCTGAAACATATTAAATGATTGTTGTTTTTTGTCTGCTTAACCTGTGCTGGCCCGTGCTGAGGTTTTCTGTCTTACTGTGTTTCTGGCCACCAGGCCACTAGGTAGGAAACCAACATGGTCATTTCTCCCAAAGGCTGATTGAGGCTATTTGCTTCCAGACAGGCACAGAAGAATTCCCAGGATCAAAGTTTCTGTTTTTCTCAGGAATGACTATAGCACTTAGAGCAAAGCACATGAGCTCCAGGTGTACTGAGCCTATAAGACAGCAGAGCTATCAGGAGCAAAGTCAAGAGACATTTTTGGTGACAGTGACTGGGCAACACCCCTAAGACATTGAGAGCTTGTAAGAAAGCAGAGCTGTCAAGGATAAGAAGATATTCGTAGTAAGAGTAACTAAGTAACACTCTTAAGGCAGCTGACGTATGTGTATGCCTGTGAAAGAACGATAAGCAAAGCGGTGCCCCCCAAAATATATAAAAACTGGAGCCTGAGCCCGCAGGGGCATGGCAGGCTAGACTCATGATGAGGAAGCTGATAGACCGCTGATAACCAGCCTATTTCTGAATGGCTGTTTGAAAATCCCAGACCTCCTTAACAAACCGGTTCTGAAAGGACCACCTTATCAGAACGGCCCTGGAAGACAGCTCCTAAGCAACTGCAGCTTCCTTTGCATGAGGCCTGGATGGAGCAGAGAAGCTCTGAGGCCTATCAAGTCATCGGAAGATGTGTCTGAGGTCTGGCTGGAACTGCAAAGTTCCGGGGCCTAGAAGACACACTACGCCGGAGGCAAAAGTGTCCAAGCCCGTACCTGTGGCCAGGTTGTATTCCCCATAAGATGTACAATGTGCTATGCAATTCTTAGATATCTGTGTGATTTGTGTGATTAAAGCAGCATTCAGAAATCATTCTGGCGTTGGCTTTTATCAATAACTTGCCACCGTTTGTGGCATCTCAGTTAAAGTCCTCCAGCATAATCAAGTGGTCGTGACACCAGGGTTCACCAGGGAAGGTGGAAATGGGTTTTCTACTGGGTGTTACAATTAGCTCTTTTATTTTTATTTATCTTTATTTTTTTATTTTTCACATTTTATTCACTTTATTAATTTTATATCCAGATTGTAGGCCCCTCCCTTATCTCCTCCCAGTCCTACCCTCCATCTCTCTTTCCCCCTATCCTCCTTTCCTAATCCAATGAAAGGGGGAATCCTCCTCCCTTTTCATCTGACCCTAGCCTATCAAGTCTCATCAGGACTTGCCTACATTTTCTTTCTCTGTGGCCTGGAAAGGCTACACCTACAGAGAGAAATGATCATAAAGTAGGCAACCGAGTTCATGTCAGAGACAGGTCTGCTCCCCTTGGAGACTGAGCTCCCTATGGACTACATCTGAGCAGGGATTTTAGGTCTTCTTCATGCATGGTCCTTGGTTGGTGCATCAGTCTCTTCAGGCCCCCATGGGCCCAGCTTTTTTGCCTTTGTTGGTCTCCTTGTGGAGCAGATGTCCAGGAGTCTTGGAAGAAGGAGATGGAGATAGAAGGACAGGAGATCCTTTGAAAATGAGATTTCTGGTACCAGATGGCAGTGGAAAGTGGGGCATTCCAAAAGCCTGTGATAATACTGCAGGGTCACAGCCCTTCCTTTAAGCAGCTGTATTAACAGCATGGGTGAGGGGAAACCAACTGGAAGGCAGGTCCACTGAAATGATGTTCCAGTAGGATGAAGGCCATTGGCTGCCAAGGCAGTTCCTCACTCTATTGAACAACATCAGGAAGTTGGCTGTAGCCACCATCAAGTGTCTGAGTAATCAGCAGTCAAGCCCCAGGCAATCCAGAAGCTAGCATCAGCTGGACAGGTGCTCAGGTCATTCAGTGAGTCTTTCCTTACCCTGAAAGAACTCCAGGTACAATTAAAGATCCTTAGCTAAAAGCCAAGAAACTGAAACTGAACCTCTTATTAGCATAGGGTGGGTGTTTCTTGGAATCCCCAGGTGCTTGCTGAATGGATTCCTTATCAGGACAGGATTGGGCTTGTAATCTCCCTGAGGGGGATGTGATGTTTTTAGATCTGGGATTTCCCAGGTCAGGCAAAATGGGTACCCAGCATAGAAAGGGAGTCTGTCCTTATATTCATAGCTCAGAGACTATCTGTAAATGCCAGACTTTGATCTTAAGAGCTGGGTGCCAAAAATTAACAAATACTAAATAGAGTTTGAATACTTTAAGTAGAAAATGATTATTCCATTAATCTCTTGACAACATGTTTTTTTAATGAAAACAATTATAAAATCATTGTCTGTACTATGCATCATTGTTTTCTTTGTCTTTGTAAAGTTGCCAATTTAAGCACTGATCCTTTGCTCTTCATAAGCATGAATTCAAATTTAAATTAATTTCATCTTCACATGACTTTTGTTTATACAGCTGAACCAGAAAAGTTTTGGGTAAAGTGTGTTTACAATGCAGTTGATATTTTTAACATGTCCTATTCAAAACCATCAATAATTTCTCTTTCTGTACCAATACATAAAAATCCCAGATTATAGTACATAAAATCTCAGAAATTTTGCCTCACAATATAGAAACATAAGAAACCCAGGAATTTTGAAGGATATTAATACAGAACACTTCCTCATTTAGCAAATTGAAACTTTTTCTTTCTGAGCATTCATTTTATATCCATTGTGATTTTATCCATTATAACTACATGCAATGACAGCGTCTGAGGACAGTGTTGTCTTATTTATGTGCATTTCTGAAATAAGTGATGTATTACCTGAGGTTTCTGTCATCCAGTGTAGCCATGCAGTCTGTGCCCAGTCACTATGGCCACAACCTTAAGTTAATGATCAATTGCTGCTGTAGAAGCAGCCTCTTTGCCACACAGACTTAGTGATTAATGGACTCCAAAGGAGCATCACCTTCACAATAACCATGTGACACTGTTCTGTGTCTGTGTCTGCCATTTCCCAGACTTGATACCTGGGTGTGTAAATCTGTATTTTGTCTGTGATTTTTGTTGAAACATTTTTCTTCTCTTTATGATTTTTGTCAGCACTAATTTCCCAGAGTTAAAAAAAAATGGTTCTTTCATTAAGGGTCTTTTCCAATACAATTGAATTTTCAAGGCTTTATTTTTAATGTTATGGTCCATATAATTACCCCCAAAAGGTGGCTCATTAATTTTCCTTGAATTTGATTCCAATATAATTTTTTTTATCTTCAGCAAATATTCCAAGGTATCACACAAGGAATAAACATACACTAGCTGTTCTTCTGATTTGGATTCATCCATGAATAGTGTAAGTTGATATAGTCAGATGATTTTCTGATTTTCTATCTATTGATGCTTCTTTTTATTGTGAAAATGCTACTATACAGGAAGTATTCCTTATATAGAAGCCATAATATATTTTGAAAGAGGCCAAAGTTATTAATATATAAGCTATTTACTATAAATTATCTATCCACAAAATAAATATTAAGGGCATCAGCTTTTGTATAATTCCATTAACAGTATATATGGTGGAAATATTTTATGAATTGTTTCAGAAGATGTATTAATATAACTGTTGAATTTTTCTTTCAATAATTAAAATGTTTATTTCTTTGATAATCTCATGAAAGTATACAATGAAATATGATTTATATCCACCTCAACTTTCACGTATTGCTCAAACACATTTGCTCTAGAATTCATGGTCTGACTTCATTTTTTGGAAAAAATTCAGTAAGTCCAATTAGTGTGTTCTTTATATACATAGTTGGATGGTCACTCACTGGAGCATAGGAATTCATCAACATACTCTGAAACATTTTTATAAATATAATTATGTGAAAGTATTTTTTTAAAATATTTCCTTTTTTTTTAAAGATTTCTTTATTTATTATGTATACAGAGCGTTGCCTGCATGAACACCTGCACACCAGAAGAGGACACCGAGCTCATTATAGATGGTTGTGAGCCACCATGTGGTTGCTGGGAATTGAACTCAGGACCTTTGGAAGAACAACCAATGCTCTTAACCTCTGAGCCATTTCTCCAGCCCCCTATGTGAAAGTATTAAACGGCTTATATAAGTAGGACATTGATAAAATTTAAAACAGGTAGAATACTGAGTCAAAGTCTTAAAGCCATATCATTTGTATGGCCGTCTAAATATGACCTAAACAAGATCAACACCAGTAGACATTTTAATATGGGAATGGTAAAACTCAGAAAGCCCCAACTCTACAAAAAGTTATCCTACAGACAACTAATAAATACCTAGATATGAAGAAATAGTCTTCCTCAGGAAAGAGTTTTCAGTTGGTTATTCAATAGCAGTTGATCATCCCTGAAAGCATATACATACAAGTAACATCATAAAAACTGAGAAAACTTTATGTGTATACATATTTACTATTGGGATCCATAGCAGGCTTAGGATTGTGCAGTGAAGTTATACAACAAGCTCATAAATCATGACATGCTACAGATTCCATGTGGGGAGTTTTATTAAAGGAAGGGGTGGGGGTCACAGAGACCATCTCTGGGCAGGGTAGGGGAGAGAGAAAGAGAGTGAGAAGAAGAGGGAGAGAAAGACATGGTGGGGGAGAGGGGCACCGGGACAGAGAGAAGAGCAGGAAAGAGGAAGTAAGCTCAAGAGCAAGAAGGCAAGAAAGAGACAAAGTGGCGAGTTGTTTCTTATGTGGAACAACTTAATCAGACCAGACACATGATGACATCATAGGTTGCTAGGTAACACAGAAGCAGGCTGCCCTAATACTAACATATTTTTTACATATTTATGAATATGCATACATATCTGTTTGTATCAATAATTGAAAAAAAGACCATTAATTTCAAAGAGAACAGGCAGCAGTAAATGGCAGAGTTGGAACTGAGGAAAAGGAAAGGGGAAAAGTTATGATCTTAACTTTTTTAAAGAACCACACAATGATCAAGATAATACAATACCCCTAAAGGTGCAATAGTGGCACACATACTTTGGCAGTAGCCAACAGATCTCTTATTGAACTTAAAACCTGTTTAATAAGAGGAAACCCTTTCCTTGTATTAGAATCTTAACCAACTACTTAATGCTAGTGAAGTCATAGACCTTGAAGGAGACCCTACTATCACCATTTTACTAAACCAGCATAATCCCTAACAACAATGTAAACATTTGTATTATACCTATAGAAAACTGAAGTACTTAACAGGAAAGCCACAGCCAATCAAAATCCAGTGTCCACATTCCAATGGATACATCTACAAAATACTCCTTCACCTAAGGCTCAGACAACATTATAAAGAGGGGGTAGAACAATTTATGAGCCAGATCAGAGAGTTTGCTCTGAAATTATGTCTCCTAACAATGTCAGAAGCTAAAGTCATAAAATCTTATCCAAATGACTGTGATGATATCAAGAAGAATGCCAAAGTTACCTGGGGAAAAATAACAATGCCTCAGGCTACACAGATCAACAAATGAATGCTGAGAGTTTGAGAAAGTCTTCCCTAGTGAAGAAAATACAACTTGTTTACACAGTATCAAATGGTCAGCTTTTAAAGAATGGCATACATATACAAATATGCATGTAACATTAGTTAATGAAAGAAAGCAGTTAACATACAAGTGAGCAAGGAAGGTATATGGAGGAAAGAGATAAGGAGAAAAAAGATGGAAGATTTGATATCAAAAATAGAAGAAAAATAGAAAAGCATTCTTTCAAAAATGCTATGAAGATTTAAAAAATACCCTCAAAATGTCAGCCACTAAGTATACAAGGATGATTACAAGACCATCTTTACTGTACTGTGTTTAATGGGACCTACATTGAAATTTCATTTACTAAGAAAAATCCAGTAACTGAGCACTGAGCTTAGCACAGCCTATATCTTCCTTGACAAATTACCAAGGGCTTAAAGACTATAAGATCAACAACCAATAAATGGGACCTCATGAGACTGAAAACTTCTGAAAAGGACATGGTCAACAGAACAAAACGACAGCCTGAAGACTGAGAAAAGATTTTCACCAACCCTACACCTGACAGAGGGCTAATATCCAAAATATATAAAGAACTCAAGAAACTAAACACAAACAAACCAAACAATCCAGTTAAAAATGGGACACAGAGACAAACAGAGAATTCTCAATAGAGGAATACCAAATGTGGGATAAACACTTAAAGAAAGGCTCAAGGTCCTTAGTCATAAGAGAAATGTAAATGAAAAAGACTCTGAAATTCCATCTCATACCCATCAAAATGGCTCAGATCAAAAACCTAAAGTGATAACACTTGCTAGAGAGGATGTGGAGAAAGGGGAACGCTCCTCCATTCCTGGTAGGAATATGAACTTGTACAACCACTTTGTAAATCAATCTGGTACTTTATCAGACAATTAGGAATAGAGCTTCCTCAAGATCCAGCTATACCGCTCCTAGGCACATATCCAAAATATGCTCAAATATATAACGAGGACATTTATTCAACTATGTTCATAGCAGCTTTATCTGTAATAGTCAGAATCTTAAAACAACCTAGATGCCCTTAATGGCAGAATGGATGCAGAAATTGTGATACATTTACCCAATAGAATAATACTTAGCTATTAAAAGCTAGTAAATAAATAAAAAAAAAAATAAACGAGGAAATCATGAAATTTGCAGGCAAATGGAAGGAACTAGAAAAGACTATTTTTTTTAAAGATTTATTTATTTTACATGAGTGCTGTACACATGCATGCCAGAAGAGAGCATCAGATTTAGGTATAGATTGTTGTGAGCCACCATGTGGTTGGTGGGAACTGAACTCAGGAAGAGCAGACAATGCTCTTAACCTCTGAGCCATTTCTCCAGCCCCAGAAAAGATCTTCTTGAATGAGGTAACCCAGAAGCAGGAAGACAAGCATGGTATGTACTCATTTAGTGGATATTATCCATATAACTTAGAATAACCATACTAAAATGCACAGACCTAAAGAAGTTAAATAACAAGGAGGACCTAGGGAAGATGCTTAATTGTCGTTCAAAAGGGAAAAAAGGATAGACATCAGACATGGTAGAAGAGACTGAACAGAATGGGAACCTACTATAGATGTCCTGTAAAAGACCCCACCCAGCAGGGGATCAAAACAGATGCAGAGACTCATAGTCAAATTTTGGACAGAGAACAGAAGTCTTATGGAAGAAGGGGGAGATAGAAGGACATGGAAGGGACAAGAGACCCATAAGGAGATCAACAAAGCCAAAAAGCTGGGTCCAGGGGGTAGTGCATAGACTGATGCATCAACCAAAGACCGTGCAGAGATGACCAAGATCCCCTGCTTAGATGTAGCCCATGGACAGATGAGTCTCCATGTGAGTTCCCTAGCAAGGGAAGAAGATACATTCTCTGACATGAACTCAGTTGTTTGTTCCTTGATAACTTCTCCCTGGTGTGGTGACCTAGCCAGCCACAGAAGAAGAGGATCCAGGCAGTCCTGAAGGGGCCTGATAAGGAAGGTCGGAAAATAGAGTAGAAGGACTTCTACTTGAGAAGAGAGATAATGGAGAAAGAGGGAGAGAGGGACCAGGAGGAGATGAGAGAGGGGGCTACAATGGGGATACGAAGTAAATAAATTGTAAATAGTAGTAGTAATTAAATAATTTCTCAAAGTTCTTAGTCATCATAGAAATGCAAATCAAAACAACCCTGAGATTTCACCTTACATCCATCAGAATAGCTAAGATCAAAAACTCAAGTGGCAGCACATGCTGTCTAGGATGTTGAGAAAGGGGAACCCTCCTCCATTGCTGGTGGGAGTGCCAACTTGTACAACCACTTTGGAAATCAATTTGGTGCTTTCTCAGAAGAGTGGGAATAGCTTTATCTCAAGACCCAAATATACCTCTCTCTAGGTGTATACCCAAATGACTCTCCACCATAGAAGAACACTTGCTCAACTATGTTCATAGCAGCTTTATTAATAATAGCCAGAATCTGCAAACAACCGAGGTGTTCCTCAACCAAAGAATTGATAAAGAAACTGTGTCACATTCACATAATGGAATACCACTCAACTATTAAAAACAAAGAAATTATGAAAATTGCAGGCAAATGGATAGAGCTAAAATAGATCATTCTGAGTGAGGTAACACAGACCCAAAAGGACACACATGGTGTGTACTCACTTATAAGGAAATTTTAGCTACATAATAAATGATAACACACCTAAAGAAGTTAAATAACAAGGAGGGCCCTAAGGAGAATGCTTAATCCTCATAAAATATATATAGGAAGTGTTTGAAGAGTTGGAAGAGGATGGTAGCCTTCTATAGATATCCTCTGAAAGAAGACCTAAGAGGACCTAGCAGGGAATCAAAACAGATGCAGAAATTCACAGCCAAACTTTGGGCAGAGGGCAAGGAGTCTTATAAAAGAGCCTGGAGGACAGGACATGGAGGACGTAAGTTTCACAAGGAAACCATCAAATCATGGCTCAGGAGTGTTTGCAGAGACTGACGTATCATCCAAGGACCATGCATGGAGAGGACATAGGCAGCCCATAGCCCATAGGTAGCTCAGTCTCCATGAGGGTTCCTAGGAGTCATCTCTGAAATGAACACATTACCTGCTTTTTGACTACTTCCCCCTAGTGGGGCAGCCTTGCCATACCACAGAGGAAGAGGATCCAGTCAGTCTTGATGATACTTGATAGGCTGGGGTCAGATGGTAGGGGATGAGGGTAACCTCTTTCTGTGGTTTAGCTGGGGAGTAAGGATAGGGAAGAAGAGGTGGGGGTGGAACCAGGAGGAAATGAGGGAGGAGCTACAATAGGGATACAAAGAATAAGTTGTAAAAAAATAAAAATAAATATAAAATAAAACAAAATAAATAAAAGATGGGCTGTTTAAACTAACTTTTCTAAGAGCATTGTTTTATTGAATTATATAATGCTAGATGTACACATTCACGAATTTTTATGACAAGCAAATTGTTAGGTTATAGGGAATCAGAGCAATCTGTAGAGATGTATATAGCACAGCATAGTAAAAGACCAGGTTTTCAAGTTTGACTTCAAAAAAATACTGTCTTCTACGTGTACAAGAGGAGATAAGCTGTTTCAATCTTCTTTCTCTTTGAAATGGGCCTCCTCCTAAAAATGAAAAATACCATGATTGTTCTTCAATGGACTGCTGTAAAAACTCATGTCTTAGATGTGTAAACATTCTGGAGGGAGAAGGGATTTATTTTATTCTACACTACGAAGATGTTGGATTTGACTACTCAGTTGCTAAAGTCTCCTTGGATTTGCTTTTATATAAATTCGCACTGTAGCATACTAAGATAAACCTCTGGTACCAGAAACATTTTACATTCGTCAAATCTCATTTTCTACAGAGATTTCCTCCCTAAAGAAGATGTTACAGATGATGCTGTCAAGCCATAGTCATCATCTTACAAACAGAATCATGTCACCGACACTATTTAAATCTTATTTAATTTATGTTAACAATTTTTACAGTTTTAGTTTGCAAATTTTTACTGTATTTTTATACTTAAATATAATTCTTTTCATGGAGACAGTACAGATTGAAAATTTTTTTGTTTTACTTTGAAAAGTATTTTTGACAATCATTCTTATAATTAAATTAATTTATTGAGTTTGTGATTATTAAATTATTGAAATTCATGTTTCTACTATTTTTAATTAATTAACTTTTTTAGTAATTACATTTTATTCACTTTGTATTTCAGTGATACGAGTGTATTTCAGGGCACAAGGGGTACTCATCCCCTCCCAAACTTACCCTTCCTCCCTCATATTCTTATGCCCCTCCCCAAGTCCACTGATACAGTAGGTCCTCCTCTCCTTCTCTTTGACTCTAGCCTATCAGGTCTCAGCAGGACTGGCTGCATAGTCTTCCTCTGTGGCTTGTTCACCCCTCAGGCGTAGATGATCAAAGAGCCAGCCACTGAGCTCATGTCAGAGACATTCCCTGCTCTCATTAAGTGAGTTCTCATAGGGAACTCACTTGGAGACTGAGATGTCATGGGCTACATCTGTGGAGGGATTCCAGGTTATCTCCAAGCATGGTCAAAGGTTGGAGTATCAGTCTCAGAAAAGAAACCTCTGCCCAGATGTCTTGGTTCTGTTGCTCTCCTTGTGGAGCTCCTGTCCCCTCCAGATCTTTCTATCTCCCCCTTCTTTCATAAGATTACCTATACTCCACCCAAAATTTGGCTATGAGTCTCAGAATCTGCTTTAGTACCTTGCTGGGTAGAGTCTTTGAGAGGCCCTCTGTGGTAGGTTCCTGTCTTGTTCTCTGTTTTCTCCCTCTTCAGATATCTACCCTGTTTGCCTTTCTGAATGAGGATTGAGCATCTTACCAGGATCCTCCTTCTTGCTTAGCTTCTTTAGGTGTACAGATTTTAGTATGTTTATCCTATCTTTCAGGTCTAGTTTGCACTTATAAGTGAGCATATACCATGTGTGTCTTTCTGTTTCTGGAATACCTAACTCGGGATGATCTTTTCTAGTTCCCACGAATTGCCTGCAAATTTCATGATTTCCTTGTTTTAAATACCTGAGAAGTGTTCTGTTGTGTAAATGTGCTACATCTTCTGTATCCATTCCTTTGTTGAGGGACATCTGGGTTTTTTTTTCCAGATTCTGGCTATTACAAATAAACCTGCTATGAACATGGCTGAGCAAACGTCCTTGTTGTATACTTGAGCATATTTTTGATATATGCCTAGAAGTGGTATAGCTGGATCTTGAGGTAGCATTATTCCTAATTGTCTGAGAAAGCACCAGATAGATTTCCAAAGTGCTTATACAAGTTTACATTCCCACGGGCAATGGAGGAGGGTTCCTCTTTCTCCACAACCTCTCCAGCATGTGTTGTCACTTGAGTTTTTGATATTAGCCATTCTGGTGGTTGTCAGGTGAAATCTCAAGGTCGTTTTGATTCAATGGTAATGAAAAAATGCATTGTACTCACTTGAAAATGGAATGGTGGATAAATGGAATGGATAGATAACCCAGACATAATCACACACACAGATGGATTCTTGATTTTTTACAAAGAAGCTAAAAGCATACAATGGAAAAAAGACAGCATCTTCAACAAACTGTGCTGGTCTAACTGGATGTCTACATGTATAAAAATGCAAATAGACCTATATTAGTCACCCTGCACAAAAATGAAGTCCAAGTGGATCAAAACCTCAACATAAAAACCGACACACTAAATCTGTTAAAAGAACCGGAGACAACTTACTGAATAGAACACCAATAGCGCAGGCTCTAAGATCAACAATCAATAAATGGGACCTCATGAAACTAAAAAGCTTCTGTAAAGCAAAAGACACTATCATCAGAACAAAACAACAGCTTACAGACTTGGAAAGGATCTCCACCAACCGTATATCTGACAAAGGGCTAATATGCAGAATATATAAAAAACTCAAGAAGTTAAACAGCAACAAATCAAGTAATCCAATTAAAAAATAGGGTATAGAGCTAAAAAGACAATTCTCAATAGAGGAACACTTAAATCTTCAATGTCCTTAGTCATCAGGGAAATGTTTCCACTATTTTAAAGTTTGTCTTCTATAAGTTTATAGTAATTTTCCCTTTCTGCTTTGTATGCATCTTGAAATTTTCAATCATTGAGAAGTAACGGTCAATCTTCATTTCACCCAAACTCAGCAAATGGAAAACAATATTCTATTCTCCATATCTATTAATTTGGCTATCTTGTACACTTCATATGGAGCTTATGAATTGCAGAGATTTTCATAAAATTTCTGCATGTGCTTAAGACCGTTTATTATAAACTTCTAAACTTCCTTAGTGATCTAGCTCTCAAGTTAAATATTCTGATGTCAGTGAAGTTAATTGAAGAGGATTAGAACGGCTCTGATGTAGAGAAATTGCCCACCAAACAGAAGGTCCTAGAAGTAATTCCAAGCCCTCATATAAATAAGCAACAAACATATTTTTGTTAGATTTCCCTTGCAGATATTATATATGATAAATAGAAACTGAGTGGTCAAATCACAAACTCCATAAACAGTGATTCTGTTTCAAAATATTTTAATTGACTGTGATGTTATATTTTGTGGAAAACAAAAAAAATATATCCTTACCTACAACTTATGTTGAATTAGTCTTATATGTCCAAATGCCTTTTAGTAAGGTTGTTTATTTAGTTCTTTTATAAATAGTGTGGAGAAGTAGTTCTCAACCTTTCTAATGTGACTCTTTCATACAGTTCCTCGTGTTGTGATAACCCCAAGCATAAAATTATTTTTCTTGCTACTTCCTAACTATAATTTTCTACTGTTATGAACTGCAATGTAAATATTTTTTGTTATTTGCATTTGTCAAAGGGTTTTAAACCACAGGCTGGGAACTGCAGGTATAAAGTACCTCCTTTTACAATGTATAAATACTTTATGAATAGAATAAATCACCTACTTGTATAAGCTATCAAAGTAGGTATTGTTGATGAGATGACTAAGACTTTCACTTTCATAAAGCACACATTGCATTTTTTGCAAGAAGTATAAATATAAGGATTTTGAATATATATATGTGTATATATATCCTTATATAAATATGAGGATTTTGGAAATATACACACACATATATATGTATATATACACATATATATGTGCATACATACACACACATACATATATATGTATATCTATGTATATATATATATATATATATACAAATATATGTGTATTTGTATATATCATCTCACTAGATAGCTATGACATGCTTGGACCTTGTAAGCCAAGCTGTGTATAAACTCATAGAGACCAGCCTGTCTCTAAATCTGAAGTGCTATAATTAATGATATGCATAACTATATTGAGCATAAATGTTAATTTTATGGAAAACAGAATGTGGGTTATGAATGGTATGAGCAGTGAATTATGCAACTTCCTAAAATGTTTATTTATCCAGCATAAAAGGAAAGCCTAATATCTTATAAAATACAATGAAAACATAGTGTTTTAATAAATACATAGGTATATAAATTCACACATACATACATATACATATATATATACAAATATTTTCAATTTATAATATATATAGTACAACTACTGTAATACAGAAAAGGTAGGTGAGATGGTCCTTGAAATGGTAAGAAAAACTATTTATTTTGTAGAAATAATTTTGGTCCCTTGCTTTAAAAATACCAACAGAAATTTCTATTTTTTTTTTCTAATTGCTCTCTAGATCTTGTTACTCTTATTGGTGTTCCTGGAAAAGTGAACTGTTAAGCAGAGGTGGTGTGATTGTTGCAATATTTTAAAGAACTCACTGGGGGAAAAAACAGAACTCATAAGCTATGACCTTATTACTTAATTATAAGAGAGCCATGCTTGAACCCATTTTCTAGTCTAGAAGGGGTCATATTTTATTCATTATTTTAGCTAAAATAGATAAAGTTAATTTTAAGAGTCACACCCAGCACCTAAGGGGATGGTATTCATAAATTTTTCACTCTCCACAAAGAATGCTCATTGAATTCAGAGGCATTACTGTACATTACTTTTATTAGAGACACTTTTGAATCAGGAAAGTGCTCATCTTTCTGTGTAGAGACGTAGAGATGTAAACATATCTGTATGCTTGTATAAATAGCATTCATGTTTCCATAAAATGAATTCTGGGAGAGAAAACTAGAGATAATAAGTGGTTCATGGAAGAACTATATCACTAATATTGTTTCCTGTGTAGAAAGAATTTGTCTACTACGCTGACACATTCTTGACAGTACCTCTAGCAATCACATTTACTTCCAGCAGTTATTCAAGGACCAAAACCCTCGTGTGAATTACCTGACTTTTTAAATTTCCTATGATATGTTTTTTTTTTTTTTTTTGGCTGCATAGTACCTACTCCCTACCCCCACAAAGTGGGAAGACAGGTGAACATTTGGCTGAAAAAATACATTATTTATTGTCTTTCACAGCATGTGGTATGTAATATATTGCTAAGTGGGCGCTATGAAATGACCATTAGAATATGTTTGCCTCCTGATTTCTCACTAATTTTGGTAAAATATGCATTTTCATGAACATACTACTTTGATAAAACCTTTTCTTTGTCCTGTCTGTTATAAAGTGCTAGATAGAATAAGATTGCCATTTCTTTATAGAATATAAACAAAACAAAACAATAACAACAAAATCAATAAAATATCTAAGTCATTAACATTAAGGAGAATATTATAGTTTCATTATTTTTTAATATAAAAAGTCAATTTGAATATTGCTTGCCATATTTTATAATGTTACTCAATTAAAATATTTGTGATTGATGTATTTGAAAGTACAGATCAGTGTTTGGAAATGTCACAATTTTCAAATAACTAGTAAAGGACTGTTTATATGTCAGTGTAATGTTGTACCTGGAAATCACAAGACACATTTCTGAGAATAAAGAAAAATATTTTTATAAAATTGATTTCTATAAGAATATATAGAGACATATGAAGTAACAAAATGGCATGAACTAGTACAATTTAGTTCCATTCTCATGTTGAATCATCAGTTTTTCATTTCAAAGGAGGGAAACATGTGAACAAAACAGAAGGCCCCTGTAGTTTAAAGGAAATAGAACTAAAAATCCATTAATTCTTGGCAGTCATCAGAAGTTTATATACATTAAATACATTAAAACTCATATAAATATTTCATTATATATTAATCACCAGGCATATGCTAACATCTCCTTATGTGCATATATTTTTTTTTATTTTTGTGATTATAAATTAAATACATTTACCTTTTTTTTTCAACAAACATTCTCATCTACCCTTTACCACTCTCCTAAAAATCCATGGTCACGTTTTTATTAATTGCTATTACATACACACACACACACACACACACACACACACACTGTTCCTAAATATGACTTTTTCCCCCTATATAATGTTATTTTTATGTTTGGCTTCAGTTTTGATCTTTTTGCAATGGACAACTAGTTGGTTTTCTTTTCCCTGAGGAGGGTTACCTTCTCTTAGTTTTCCTTGGTTGCCTGTACTAGTTTGTGTAGAGTTGATTCCTTGTGGACATTTTCTCCTCCAATTTGGTATGTTTATGGTGTCATCCTTGTTCAGCTGACATTTGATCAGACATCTTCTTGGGACTTTATGGGTATGGCTTCTCAAGTTGCTAGGAAAAAGTCTCACAACTAACTCTCTGATCTCCAGCTTTTGCATTTTTCCACTTCCTCTTTTGCAGTTGCTTGAGCCTTAGGGGCAAACATTCTTAAGTATCTCTTCATATAGTCAGAATAAACATCCTCTTGAGAGAAAGCAGAGGCATGGGGTGGGGAGAGAATTCACTCTAGTCAGCTTAAAAGTGACTTTTCCCATATTCTGAGTGTTTTTTTGCTTGCCAGAATGAGAAAACCAATTCATATAGTCAGTTCTGAATTATGAACAGAGAACATTTTCCTGCATAAGACTTGATTTCTGGAAAACTTTCACGAGGAAATTCATTTGATATTCACAACCCAATTATTATAATACTCAGATATTACAGATATAAAAGTCAATATAGACTCTAACACACACTGACTCTCATTAGCAGCAAACCTGAAGACCTGTGATAAAAGTAAAAACTTAAGGGGGAATAAAGAATATAATTTGCTATTGGCAGATGGAATTTAAGCATTGTCATTTAAACTGATATGAGCGAGATAAAGAAACATATTTAAAATATATTTCAGCATCTGTGCTCATGTATATGAAAGTAACCAATAAAATTTGGAATATTAAGAATTACACTATAAAAATCATTATATTTGAGACAGACCAGAATTTAATTGTACTATCCAGAACAAAGAGTTGGCTCAAACATGTGACCCTGGCAAACCATGCAAGATTAGTTTACTATAAAATGCTGACAGGTAGAGATCAAGGGAGCTTCGATTTTGTATTTCCCTTAGGACAAGGCCTACTCATTACTGTTTAAAATGTTGCTTTAAATTTTATTTTAATACTCTCTTCTTCAATGTCAGTAGTAGATGGCTAAAGCCTGCTGATTAGGGCATAGGACATCGGTCCTGTTTTGACCAATGTAGAAGAAAATTAAACCAACCGTTTTCTGTCTGGCAGGTTCCTTGTGCTATACAAGACTATGAGCAAGCATGTGCTAAAAGGCTATTGTCCTTCCTTACATGATGCTTAGGAAATACATGAGAAGCATGGTAACCTTTTTGATCTGGCACCAACTAACAGGTAAAGCAAATGAGAAGTAAGTGGTATGATAAGAAAACTGAGTTATTGAATGAGGTGAATACCACATAAAGAAGGTGCAGGCAGGCAATACAGCCTCTGCAGGGGAGCAGAGGCTGTCTCTATCAGAGTCATTTTGATTGGCATTTCCCTGATGAGTAAAGACATTTAGCATTTATTTCAGTTCTTCTCATCCATTCCTCTGTTGAGACTTCTCTGTTTTGATCTGTATCTCTTTAAAAAAAAAAAAAAAAACTGGATTACTTTGTTTGTTGGTCTTTAATTTCTTGAGTCCTTTATATATTTTAAATATAAGTCCTCTATCAAATGGAGGAATGGTGAATATATTTTTCTAATCTGTAGACTGCCTTTTTGATCTATTGACAGTGTCCTTTGCCTTAGAAAAGCTTTTCAGTTTCAAGAAGTCCCATGTATTTATTGTTGATCTTAGAGCCCGAGCTGTTGTTCTTTTCAGGATGTTGTCTCCTGTGACAATCAGTTCAATAGAGACTTATCTATTTTAAGTCTATAAATAGACTTATCCCTATTTTCTCTTCTAATAGATTTAGTGTATCTGGGTTCAGGTTGAGGTTTTGATCCACTTGGATATGAGTTTTGTGCCCAATGATAAATATAAATCTATTTGTATTTTTCTAGATGAAACCATCCAGTTAGACCAGCACCATTTGCTGAAGATGCTTTTCTTTTTCCACTGTATGATTTTGGCTCCCTAAAATTGTCTAATATCACATAAAATATTATTGATTTTTTAGATTTGCACTTCCACCAGCAATGGAGGTCAAAAAAAAATCAAGGAGGTGTGTGTTTTTATTTCTGGGTCTTCGATTTGATTTCATTGATATTTCTATGCTAGTACATGCAGTTCTTATTACTGTTGCTCTGTAGTATAGCTTGAAGTTAAGAATTGAGATACCTCCAGAATTTATTTTATTGTATAGTTTTTGTTTTAGCTATTCTGTGATTTTTTTTCCATATGAATTTGAGAATTGTTCTTTCAAGGCCTTAAAAGAATTGTGTTAGTATTTTAATGGAATTGCATCAAATGTTTAAATTGCTATGGTAAGATGCCCATTTTTGCTATGTTAATCCTACTCTTCCATGAGCATGGGGCATCTTTCCATCTTTTGATATTGTCTTCAATTTCTTTCTTCAGAAACTCGAATTTCTTATCCTACAAGTCTTTGGCTTGCTTTATTAGAGTTACACCAAGATACTTTATATTATTTGTTTCTATTGCATTGTAAATTCTCTCTCAACCTATTCGTCATTTGTATACAGAAGGGCTACTGATTTTTTAGTTAATTTTGTACCCAGACAATTTGCTGAAGGCATTTATCAGGTATAGGAGTTCATTGGTGGAATTTTGGTGTCACTCATGTATATTATCATATAATCTGCAAATAGCAATATTTTTACTTCTTCCTTTCCAATTTGTATCTGCTTGTTCTCTTGTATTTGTCTTACTGTGCTGGCTAGGACTTCAAGTACTATATTGAAGAGATGTGGTGAGACAGGACACCCTTGTCATGCCCCGAATTTCAGTGTGATTGCTTTAAGTTTCTCTAAAATTGGTTTGATGTTGACTATACACGTGGTATATGTGGAATTTATTGTGTTTGTGTATGTACCTTGTATCCCTGAACTTTTCAAGGCTTTTAACATGAATGAGTGTGGAATTTTGTTGGATGCTGTTTACACATGTAATGAAATGATCATGTTTCTTCTTTTTTTCTTTCAGTTTATTTAAATGGTGGATTATGTTGATGGGTTTTCATATGTTGAACAACTCCTGCATGCCTGAGAAGAATCCTACTTGATCATGATGGATGATGTTTTTGATGGATGATATATGAAGTTTGCGAGTATTGTCTTGAGGTTTTGGCGTCGATGTTCATAAAGAAAATTAGTCTGCAATTCTCTTTGATGGGTCTTTGTGTGGTTTAGGTATCATGGTAACTTTGGCCTAATAGAATGAATTTGACAATGTTCCTTCTGTTTTTATTTTGTGGAATCTTTTGAGTATTGGTACTAGCTCTTCTTGGAAAGTACAGCAGAATCCTTTGCTGAAACCATCTGTTTGGATGGGAGACCTCTCTCCCTCTCTCTCTCTCTCTCCTTTTTTATTAAAAGTAAGTATGTTTCCCACATAATATACTGTGATTACAGTTTACTCTCCATTTACTCCTGCCAGTTACTCCCCATCTCCCCTCTCACTTGGATCAAATCACTTTCTGTCCCTTATTCAAAAGCAATTGGTTCTAAGAGATAATAACAACATATAACAAAGTAAAATATAATAATGTAAAACAAAAACTATCACACCAAAGTTGGACAAGACCAACAGAAGGAAAAGAACCTAGGAATCACAGACCCACTCATCTTCACACCCAGGCATCCAATAAAATCACCATACCAGAAGCATGCAGTGGAGTTGGTGCAAAGGCCCTATGCATGCTGCTTCAGTCTCTAACCAGGATTTCCTTAAGTTGGTCCTAATTAGTTCTTAAAATAGCTACCATTCTTTTAGAAAGTAGATAGTTTATTTGCTCAACTAGATCCCCTTAATATCATTAATTTCTTTGAAGTGACCCATGAAAAAAAATTGCTAAAGCAATATGAGTGAAGTGACCAATAATGTTTGATAAACTGTACCCAAGACCCGGAGCCATTTCTAACTGCCAGGGACTCTCCTAACACTACAACTTTAACTGAAAAACTTCTTCCTTCTGGTTCTTCAAATGGATGAAAACTCTCTGGCCTGGGTAGAAACCTAAAATTTCATGCTACTCAAAAAACTTGGTGTTAGTATTTAGGCAGCCTGCTTCTGGATTTCCTAGCAACCTATGATGTCATCATGTGTCAGCCACCAGTTAGTCACACCTGGCAGGTGTGGTTAAATTGCTTCATAAAAGGACCAACCCAACACTTTGTCTTTCCCTTGCCCTCTTGTCCTCTTACTCTCTAGTTCTCTTGCTTTCTCTCCCCTTTCTCTATCAGGGAGCCATCCTACCTTCCCCCTATCATCTCCCTCTCTCTCTCCTTCTCTCTCTCTCTCTTCATCTCCATCTAATAAACGTCTTTCATATAAAATCTGAGTGCATCATCATTTCATTGGTCCTAACATTGGTGCATTGGCCAGGAAAGGCTTTCTTGGTAGCACCTGGTCTGGTCACACCAGGAACCTGCAACAGATTTTTCTTCTGTTCTGCCTATCACTAAGCACCGTTCAACCATATATGCCTAAAATCTACTCAACTGCCCTGTCCTGTGTCTCTACTCACTGCTGCTTAGACTTGTTGTCCTGCCATGTGCTCTGGGCATCTGAGAAAGGTGGACACTCATGCTGTGCCAGAATTGGTGTTCACACCAGATGCTGAAACTGCTGCTTCATAGCAGACACAGACTGCTTCTAAACTATGGCTTTTAGGTAAGCAATTGCTGTGGACTCTGTGCACACTCAGATGGATTTAGGTTATGCCGCTACCTCAGGCCGCATGGGCAAGGTTTTAAATGTTCCCCTGAAAGCCTGCTGCCGGAAGCTGGCTTGCAGAGGAGGGTTGTCAGTGGCACAGACTTCCCATCAGCTGTGCCACATGCATGGAGAGAGTTTCGAAACTGGCCAAGACAGCCTTCCCTGGTTTCTCTGTGCCACCTTGGTTACACACTGCACATGGCAAGCCACCATGTTGGTTTTAAAATAGAGAAGTCAAGCCATGAGCTTGCCCCTCCCCCACTCCTCACTCCTACAAAACGCAAAGCTGCATATTCTAAACACTGGCTCTGAAAAGATTTCTGATCTCTAAGCCCCTACTTCCTAGCTTTTAAAAACCTTTTCTTCCTGATTTCTGTACACTCCGCACTTAAATTTTTTTTAATGATGTAAATTTTTATCTAATAATTTATATAATTTTCTCATTTAGTTTACACTCATAGACTTCCTTAGTCATAATTAACTCTATTTTATGTCCTTTCAGACTACAAACAAGTCTCATTTTATTTTTATATTTTAAAAATTTTATTAATTACAGTTTATTTACTTTGTATCCCACCTGTAGCTCCCTCCCACTTCCCTTTCCAATCCCACCCACCCTTCCTCTTCACCAGTCCACTGATGGGAAGGTCCTCCTCCCCTTCTTTCTGATCCTAGTCTATCAGGTCTCATCAGGAGTGGGTACATTGTCTTCCTCTGTGGCCTGATAAAGCTGCAGCCCCCTGAGGGGGATGTGATCAAAGAGCAGGCCACTGAGTTCATATCAGAGACAGTCCCTGTTCCCATTATTAGGGAACCCACTTGGACCTTGAGCTGCCATGGGCTACATCTGTACAGGAGTTTTAGGTTTTATCCATGAATGGTCTTTGGTTGGAGTATAAGTCTCATTTTAAATGGATATGGATTTTTATATAAATTTAAAGTTATATTTTTACAGCATACTATATTTATACATGATTCAACCCTGGTTCAAAATAATTTTTATATAATGCTAAAAATTCAAAGTTACTAAGGTCTATTCAAATTAAGCTAATTTAAAATGTCCATGTAACTGCCTATATCTTTATCAACTCCTGGACTGATAAATGTTGTTTCTCCTGCCATGAGCTGCCTGTGATCTGGATTCACCACTGGGCTTTCTGTATAAGAGGTTTGCTAAAATAAATTCAAATATAATTTTAAAATCCATTTATACTGTTCTTCCATATTGTTGCTTTTAAAACTCATAACTCAGGGGTTACTGCGTACAAGTTTTTACCGATACTCTAAATTAAGATCTATTAATTTTAGAGCCATTTATTTATGTTAAAACATGACCATTGTGCTCTATCTTTACTATCAAAAGGTTAAAATATGCTTGTTCTTGTTTTCTAAAAATGTTAGTGTTATTAATCTATAGTATAGCCTTAGACTTTTATAAGCTATGAACTTTTTATATACTAAATCATACAGAAAAGTGTTATCTCTCACTTTAATGGATTATATTTATGACTTTTAAGGCTCATCTACAGAAAAAAGTATGTTATAAACCTTGGCTGCTGCTGTGCAGCTGTTGAAATTTCCACACAGAAATCAAGAGGTCTGCAATGCCCCATCGGGCTGGGGTATAGCCAAAAGTCATGTCCTCCAAGGTAAATGTTTCAAATGCAGTCAAAGGTGATGCTGGTCCCACTGCTGCTTCAACAAGCCATGGCTGCCTGTCAGCAGACTGGCCTCTGGAAGTCAAAATGCTCCCAGGGAGGCTTGTCCTCTGTGACCAGACATTGAGTCTCAACCAGCACAAGAGCCACAGACACTTCCAGCCCTTGAGCTCCTTGGCCTGGTATAGGACAAAATGGCTCCTAGTTTCAGTGACCTCCACCACCCTTGCCCAGCCCAGATAATTTTGCAGGTCTGTTTTGGCTTCACACTGGAGCCCCAAGGAAATATTGCCAATTTCTGTTGTGGGAGGCTTCAGATGCCTCCTCAGTTCTCTTCATATGCAGGAGACCAGGCCTTAAGCTTGAGTCCTAAAGTTGCTGCTATTGTCAGGCCTAGACACAATATGACTTGTTACCAGACTCAAAAGACAGGCCTCAGAATGTAACCATTTACCATCCCTTTAGCTAAAAGACAATAAATGTTCATGGCAGTCTCAACTAAATCTCATGGTAAATAACTATACAAAGGCCTAAGAAAAATGTTGTTTGAGGGTCTAAGAAAGTGTTTTAAGGTTGGTAAATGCCAGTTATAAAGGTTGCAAGGTATAAGGTAACTTAAGGTATCTTAGATATGTAAAAATGCCTAATATTTCCTCCTTTTGCAATGGTACTGTTATATTGACTGTCCAGAGCTTTGACCTTTATCAATAGAGGTCTGATTTGTTAATCTAACTCTAATACAAAAATATTCCACTGTACCACCCATTATCATGTTTCCAAACTCAAGATTTTAACTCTCCATGAGTGTGTAATCATACATTTTGTTGCTATTATTATTTTTCTCTCTCTTATCCCCTTGCACGGCAACCAAGAGCTTCTTCTAATGAACCTACATTAATATATTTTAGCTTGCCTTACATGAGAAGCAGCCCATGATCCTCATTTTTTAATTATAGAAAAATGGAGGAATGTTAGTATTTAGGGGGCCTGCTTCTTGGTTGCCTAGAAACCTATGATGTCATCATGTGTCACCTGCCAGGTAGTTGCACCTGGCAGGTGTGGTTAAGTTGCTCCATAAAAGGACCAACCAGCCACTTAGTCTCTCTCTTGACTTCTTGCTCTTTTACTTTCTCTCTCTGCTCTCTCGCCTTTCTTTTCATATCCATCTAATAAACCTCTTTCACATAAAATCTGTGAGCATAATCATTTTTTGGTCCTAAGGGATCATTGCCTGGCCAAGGGATAACACTTCAGGAGGTTGGAAGACTTGTAATGACTGCTTCTATTTCCTTAAGCATTATAGGATTATTTACCTCATTTACCTTATCTTGATTTAACTTTGGTAAGTGGAATTTATCAAGAAAATTGGATTTTGTTGACTTCTACCATCTTTCTTCTTTTTAGTTATTTTAGCTAAGGGCTTGTCTAGCTTGGTGATATTTCTCAAAGAACTAGTTATTGGTTTTGTTGATTCCTTGTATTGTTCACCTTGTTTCTACTTTATTGATTTCAGCTCTAGTTTGATTATATCTTGCCATCTACTCCTCTTGGTTGTGTTTCCTTTTCTTTTTTTTTTTCTAGAGGTTTTAAGTGTGCTTTTAAATTGCTATTATGAGATCTCTCCAATTTCTTTATGAAGGCACTTAGTGCTTTGAATAGTCTACTGTTTTCATTGTGTCCCAAAAGTTTTGATACTTTGTATCCTCATTTTCATTGATTTTTAAGATGTTTTAATATATATATATATTATTTCTTCCCTGACCCAATGGAAGTAGAGTAGGGAGTTGTTCAGTTTCCATGTGTGTGTGTAGATTTTTGTTATTTCTTTTTTTATTGAAGCCCAGCTTTAATGAATTGTGATCTAATAAAGCACAATGGGTTAATTCAATTTTTTTGTATTGGTTGAGGTTTGCTTTGTGATGGACAGTGTGGTTAATTTTGAAGAAGGTTTGCTGCAGTGCTGAGAAGAACATATATTCTTTTGTGTTTGGGTGAAAAGTTCTATAGATAGCTATTAGGTCCATTTGATTCATGAGCTCTGGTATTTTCATTATTTCTCTATTTAGTTATTGTTTCAATGATCAGTCCATTGGTGAGATTGAAGTTTCCCACTCTTAATGTGTGGGGATCCATGTGTGACTTAAGCTTTAATAAAGTTTCTTTTACAAATGTAGGTGCCCTTGAATTTGGGACATAAATATTCAAGACTGAGATGCCTTCTTGGTGGATTTTTCCTTTAGTGAGAATGGAATATCCTTCCACATCTCTTTTTATTAATTTTAGTGAAAGTCTATTTTATTAAATATTATGATGACCATTCCAGCTTGCTTCTTGGGTCTGTTCTCTTGGAAAACTTTTTCCAGTCCTTTATTCTGAGGTAGTAGCTATCTTTAATGCAGAGGTGTGTTTCTTATATGCAGCAGAATGTCAGGCTCTGTTTTCTCACCCACTCTGTTAGCCTGGGTCTTTTTATTGGAGAGTTGAATCTATTGATGTTGAGAAATATTAATGACCAGTGATTGTTAGTTCCTTTTATTATGATGTGGATGGTGGTAGTGCGTTTGTGTGCTTGTTTTTTGTTTTTTTTTTGTTTTTTTTTTTGTTTTTTTTTTTTTTTTGCTTTTGCTATAATTATTTAAATCCTATATTTTCTTGGGTGTAGTTAACCTCTTTGGGTTGGAGTTTTCCTTCTAGTGTCTTCTGTAGGGCTGGGGTTTGTGCATAGATATTGTTTACATTTGTTTTTGATGTGGGCTATCTTGTTTTCTCTATATATAGTGAATGACAGCTTTGCTTGGTAGAGTAGCCTAGGCTAACATTTGTGTTCTCTTAGAGTCTGCATCTTCCCAGGTTCTTCTGGCTTTTATAATCTCTGTTGAGAAGTCAGGTGTGATTCTGATAGGTCTGCTTTTGTATGTTATTGGCTATTTTTTCTTGCAGCTTTTAATATTTTTCCTTTTTCTGTATATTTCATGTTTTGATTTTTGTATGGTGAGAAGATTTTCTTTTCTGGTCTAATCTATTTGGTGTTCTGTAAGCCTCTGTGTTTAAAAGCACTTCTTTTATTTATTTGTTTATTTTTACTTCTTTCTTTATGCTGGGAAATTTTTCTTCTATGATTTTGTTGAAAATACTTTTTGGTGCTTGGAGCTAGGACTCTTTTCTTTTTCCCTAATAGCCTTAGGTTTCATCCTTCATGGTGTCATTTATTTCCCAGATGTTTTGTGTCAGCATTTAATATTTTTTTGACAGACGTAGCAATTTCTTCAACTGTATCTTTTATGCCTGAGATTCCTCCATCTTTTGTATTCTGTTGGTGATGTTTACCTCTGTATTTCCTGATCTTTTCCCTATGTTTTCCATGTCCAGGATTTCTTCAGTTTGTGTTTTCTTTATTGATTCTCTTTCCATTTTCAGGTCTTCAACCATGTTTTTTTTTTTTTTTTTTTTCAATTCCTTTACCTGTTTGATTTATTTTCCTGTGTTTCATTAAATGATTTATTCATTTACTCTTTAAATTCCTCCATTTGTTTGATTATATTTGCCTGTATTGTATTGTGGGGTTTATTTGTTTCCTGTTTAAAATCCTCTACCATCTTCATAAGCATATACTTAAGGTCAATTTCCTGTGTTTCAACTGTGTTAGGATATCCGGAGCTTGTTACCACATTGCACTGATTTTTTATTGTATTCTTATGTTGACCTTTAGCCATCTGGCAGTCCCTGGCTTTGGCTTGTTGTTCTTGGAACCTGCCGGGCTTCTTGAGCATGCCACGTGGAATCCTGGGTCATAGGCTGTGGCTGGTTTTCTTCAAGTAGCCTACAGCTCTTTTCTGCTGGTTGTGTCCCAGTTGGACCTATAGGTAGGAAACTAGGATGTTGGTTTCTAACCTGTGTGAACCAGAGGTCCTGGAGGTCTCTTCAAGATGGCTAGTAGAGCTATAAATGGTAGGCTGTATCTGAGCCTCTCTGGAATCCAGAGTCTTCCTCAGGTTGCTGGAGTAGCTGGGGCCTCTGAGGGTGGCAGCATGAATGCCTGTCAGCCAGGATACTCTCCTCTCTCTGGGGAAACACAAAGAGACACTGCTGTTTGGAGTCTGCAGCATTGTTGCTTGCTTGTCCCACAGACACTGCACTCCTAGTACTCAGTCTCTTCTGGGCTACATCTTGGGATGAGATGCGGAATGCTGTCCTTGTCCATCTGGTCTCCACAGAGGAAGAAGTCTAACCATGGAACAGAGACTGGGATGGTGTCCCTGGTATCTGGAAGTTGTCCTCAGTGAGGAGTCACTGTGTGGGGTCTGGGATCTGGAGCTATAAGTTTCTGGAACTTGGGAGTTGTGTTAGGGTAGGCAGAAGGCTTTGGATGCCAGAAACCTAGGAGCCTGTGTGTCTTTTGGATCTGGGAGCTGTCCATGGGGGTGGAGGTTGGAGTTGAGGTGGAACTGTGCATCTCTAGCTATAGGTATGCCTCTTCTCATCCTGGAAACAAAGATATTGGAGTTTTGGTTTTTTAGTCAGCAGCCAAGTCACTTGGTACACAGTCTCTGATTTTCTGCTATTCAGATACCATGCATGTTGGGCACTGCCATTTTGGAGATCTATTTCCTGCTCTGTGAGTGAGATATTCCCTGAGCCATGACTGCAGAAGTTGTGTCATATATGTATTTATTGAATCCCAACATCCCATGATCTGTTCAGTTCTGCATTTTGACCAGTTATGGTCTTCTGTTATAGTCTCTGTATACTCTAAAGAGAAGCTACTTTAAATGAGGTATGAGTTAGATTTTTTTAATTAGTATGAGGATATGCTTAAAAATGCATTTAGATGATGTAACATTAGTCCATTTTCCTCAAGAACCATACCTTCACTTAAACCAGTTAGTAAGCTAAGCTTCTGGAACCAGATATGATATTCCTCCCATTCGGTGGGACTTCAGTTCAACTACATAGCTATTAACACAGACATCTGAGTGCCATTATTATACTTTCTTTCTTTATTCTAGACATCAGTCTCTACAAGGATAATTGTTTTATATTCTTTCCAATTATATGAACGTTCTTTTCACTTTACTATTGCCCTGTGAGGAAAAAATTTTTTTTTTAATTCAGGAAAGATCAATTTTTCCTTTTTAGTTGTCTTGCTTGTGCCATGGGAATTGTAAGGGTTTCTATAAACCCCTACTAGTTTCATGTCACAACAATTTGTTTACACTTTTCTGAGAGATTTTGCTTTATTATATCTCTGTATATGGTACAATTTCTGTTATTACCCATAAACAAATTTCAGAAGATAATTTAATTCTTTTGTATATCAAGAAGTAATTTTCAAAGTTCAACATGATTAATCTATTTTGTTCAAAGCTTCAAGTGTTCATTGAATACTCATAAAGAGCACATTTCTTCTAAGTGTATTCATCTGTTATTGTGTTTTATTTCACTGCTTTCCTCAAATTCCTTTTGCTAGGAACTGTGCTAAGTTACTGAAACTTTTCTTTTTGACCTTTTAAAGTTCAGATACATTGATCTTCCAACTGTTTTCCACTATTCCCATTCATTATTGTCTGTTTAGGGTACTTTATGTTCCCACATATACTTTAGAGAGAGTAATCTTTTTGTTGCTACATAGTGCTGGGGCTTCTATAGAAAGTTCTGTAATTATGTAATTAATTCTGTAATTCATGTGTACAGCACTCTTTCTTAAATAACATCAAGTCCTCCAATCTATTAACAAGTGCTGTTTTTCCAATTGCTTAATATTTTTTTCCAATATTTTGGATTGAAGTTCAACAAAAAAAATTCAGTTTTATTAAATTTATTCATAATTGTCTTATTTTTTTCCTTTTCCATAATTTTATTTTTCTCATTAGTTACATTTTGTTAATTCTGTATCCCAGCTGTATCCCTCATTCCCTCCCCAATCCCACCCTCCCTCCCTCATCTCCTCTCTGCCCCTTTCCAAGTCCACTAGTAGGGGAGGACCTCCTCCCCTTTCATATGACTCCCTTTTGTCAGGTATTTTCAAGACTGGCTGCAAAGTCCTCCTCTGTGGCCTAACAGTACTGCTCCTCCCTTGGGAGGTGGGGAGGTCTAAGAGCCAGTCATTGAGTTCCTGTTAGTAATAGTCCTTGTTCCCCTTACTATGGGAAACCAATTGATTACTGAGCTATCACGGGTCACATCTGAGCAGAGGTTCTAGGTTTTATCCTCTCATGGTCTTTGGTTGAGTGTCCATCTCAGAAAAGACCCTGTGCCCAGATACGTTTGGTCCTTGTGGAGCTCCTATCCTTTCCACATCAAACTCCCCTTCTTTCATATGATTCCCTGCACTCTGCCGAAGGTTTGGTTGTGAGTCTTAGTATCTATTTTGGAGCACTGCTAGGTAGACTCCTGTCATACATTCAATGCATATCCCATTTGTCTTTCTAAATGAGGATAGATCACCATACCCCGTGTCTGCTTTCTTGATTATCTTCTTTAGGTGTATAGATTTCATTATGTTTATCCTATCTTTTAGGTCTATATAAGTGAGTATATTCCATGTTTGTCTTTCTCCTTCTGGGATACTTCACTCAGAATGATCTTTTCGGCGGCGAGCAGATACAGTGCATAATTGTCTTATAATATTATGCTATTTACTTAGAGAAATGATTATATTATTTGATTATTGAATTATATATTTTAATGTAGAATTTCACTTATGTTTGTATTTCATGTATGTGCAAATATGTTGTATGTGTGAGTACACATATTCTTGTGATTTATTGCAGATGATCTTACCACAGAAAGTATGTTGAGGTCAGAGGACACTCACCCTTAGCTTTCAACTTTCATGTTGTTTGAGATGGTATCTTTTTCTTATTCTTTTACCATGTATATCAGATTAGCTGTCCAGTGAGTTGCCAGCAATTTTCCTGTTGTCTGGAAGCATTGGAATTATATCCTTACACTACCTGTCTAGTTTTTACATGGGATTTGGAAATTGAAACTTAAGACCTTATGCTTGTACAGTTAATACTTTTCCTAATAAGCCGTCTACTCAGATATGTATCATATCTTACATTCTACCTTATTGCTGGATTTATTAGGTCTCATGATTTCAGTGAGTTCTAACAAATTTGATAGATATAATTACTACTAAAACATATTTTTATTTTCTTTCCAAATGGAATGCATTTAATATTATTTTTATACCTAATTGATCACAGTAGAGTTTCCAGCATGGTGTCAAAGAGAGCTGAGAGAAGACATCTGTTCTTAGTTTTGATATGAAAGAAATAGCTCTTTGAGTTTGACATTTTAGCATGACTTTTACTGTGGGAAATTCATAGATGCCCTTTATGTTATGGTTCTTTAACTTCTTGCCTGTGGATGTTTTTAATCATGGAAGAGTTTGCATTGATAAAACAGTTTTTTAACTACCAAAACACTGATGTGTTTTTTGCATGAAACATAAAACTATATTTCACTATAAGTTCATGTGATAAAGAAATTTGAATTCATAATATGTAAAAATTGCAGTAGTGAACATTTCAATTATTACTTAATTTGATATATTATGATGCTGAAAAATTATAATTTTCTTCATAAATAATACTACTCTCTATTTTTCTTCTGTAATGTATTTTTATTTCATAACCAGATTACTCTTTTCTGTAAGAGGAGTTTAGGGTTGTTCCTTCTTTTTCGCTTTGCTTATATACTCCCTTTTAAATAAATGACATTCATTCTTCCAAAAACATTTGGCAGATCTCATGAGTAAATTCTTCTGAACCTAGTTCAAACTAGTATTCTATCTGAGGATATTTTGAGAGTGCCAAGTTGAGGACCACAGGCTAAACATGCAGCTTCCAATGACTCATTAAGTTGTAATGCCATGCAAAATAACTATGACAAAGACCAGAATGGATTTGTGGACCAATAAAGCCTTAAATTAGACACCAAATGCTAATGCAATCCTTGTATAAATTTATCATCTCTGTTTCCAAATTCAGCAGTCTTTTTCTTTTTTTTTTTCTGAAAATTTTTGTTTCCCTAAGATGAAATATCCAGATATGAAGACTCATACTTTTAGTATTCTCTCATAGACTTTAATTCATGTAAAGTTGGGAGTCATTTTGGTCTTTCAAGACACGGTTTGTCTGGGTAACTCTTGGTGTCCAGAAACCCACTGTGTCGACAAGACTGACCTGAAACTCACAGAAATCCACCGACTTCTGTCTGCTGAGTGCTAGGCTTAAAGGTGTGCAACACCTTGTCCCACTCTGCTTCACAAGCTTAAGTTTAATAATCTAAGTATTAGGTTATTTTTTTCCTGGTCTAATGCTTTTCTAATCTCTATTGCTTTACCATCTTTCCATTATTTATAATGCATGGCTTCTGACTGCTGTGTATTTTATTTACTGTTTACCTGCTAAGAAACTCGAGGAGAAGAATATTTTGGGGTGTTCTTTTTAAGATAAGCACTGGCATTTAAAAATTTTAACTCTTCTTTAAATGAATGTTTTATTGTTTCTCCTAAGCATGTATCTGGACAAATGTATTGTCTCTAAATCAAATAACAAAGTAGTTAAATATCACTCTCTTGTGTTATAGAACAATGCAGTGAACAGGAATACCAGATAGTTCTATAGTATTACTTAGCATTATGTGTCTATCTTCATCCTCTGTAGCTTTCCAGTTTGACATGTCACTGTGTCTAGTTTTCATGCATATATGGATTTACATTAATTTATTTCTTTGGAATGTAAGATCTTTTATATTACAAATGCCATTGAGTTATGAAAAATAATAATTACTTTCCTTTGTCAAATACATAATTAATGTTAATGATAAGATGATAAAAGTGTGACCTAATTATAGTACTGATATCAATTGTAAAATATAACTTTGCCTGACCAGTATAATTCTTCAGTACATTCCACCCTTATACCCACAGTTCAATAAAACTACTACCCTTCAACAAAATCATCTGTCATTACTGTAAACAGATACTATCCCAGAAGCCACAGTGCAGAGTTCAACATATCGTAGTGAACTAACTCTAAAGGAACCATGTATGTCCTGCCTCCTGCAACTTTGGCTCAGGAAACAACTCTAAATAGGAATCAGAGAGATTGTATTAGCCAAAATTCCAGGAGGTCTGCCATGAAAGAGTCCCTCTTAGAAATAGTTGTACAAACAAGACCAGAACATTGGCAGTATCAATAGACAGATTAATGTGGAAGAAAAGGAATTTCACAGAGTCTCACCCATAGACAAAACCTACAGGGAACTAATGAATGGTGGAAAGAGAAAAATTAGCCTCTGCCAGGCATGAGCATACTTACTGGATGTCCAATACAGAGTGTTCAGCCTTGAAACAATATATATCCCCAGAAAAGGACTTAATATATTTATTTTTATATAATTGCACATACACAAACATAAACATGTGAACATATACATACATATATTGCATCATGACAGCATTTTCTCCTCCTTCCCTTTCTCCCCCCTCCCTCCACCAACCACCTCCTCCTTTCTCCTCCATCTCCCCACCCCGTTCCTTCCCATTCATTCCTCCTCTGATTACCTTCAAAATAGGGCAGGCTTTCCAGGGATAGCAACCCAACAGGTCATATCAAGTTGCAATAAGATTAGGTACTTCCCTCATTATAAGTCATGGCAACCTAGCAGGAGAATAAGAATCCCCCAAGCAGGCAACAACAACAGTCAGAAACAGCCCCTGCATCCTCTGTTAGAATCCCACAAAAACACCAAGCTATGCAACTATAAAAATATTAATAGATGGCCTAGGTTGGACACATTCAGGCTTCCTGATTCAGTCTCTGTGTGCTCCTATGAGTAGTAGATTCTGTGAGCCATGTTCTTGTGACGTCCTTGTCCCCGCTGGCTTCAATAAACCTTTCTCTCTCTCTTTCACAGGATTCCCTGAAATCCACCTAATGTTTAGCTGTGGTTATCGGCACATGCTTCTATTCAGTTGTTGGATGAAGCCTCTATAATGACAAGTTTGTTAGGAGCCAATATATGAGTATAGCAGAATATTATTAGGCATCTTTTCTTTTCTTTCTTAGTTTTTATTCTAGTATTTGGTTTTATCCTAGCTCTTTAGGCAATCTGCTGTTTTCTCATCCTCTAGGCAGCCTCAAACATGGACTCCCTCTCATGGCTTAGGACTCAAGATGGATCAATCATTGTTTAGCCACTCCCATGATTTCAGTGCCACCTTTACCCCATCACATCATGCTGGCTATGTTGTACATTTTGTGGCTGGGTTTGTGTCCAAAGCCATCTATTGGAAGTCTTCCCTCGTTTTAGAAAATGGCCAGTTACAATTTTGTATCCTCCATTACTAGGAGTTGTAGCAAGGAAATAGCTTTGACCATACTGGCACAGGAGACAACTTGCTGAATATAAAACCAACATTGTAAGCTCTAAGATCAACAATTAACAAATTGGGCCTCATGAAACTGAAAAGCATTTGTAAGGCTAAACACACTGTCAATAGGACAAAACAGCCATCTACAGAATGGGAAAAGATTTTTACCAACTCTCCATCTGACAGAGGGCTCATTTCTACTATATAGAGAAAACTCAGATATATGACATGGCAAAGTTTTTAAGATTTTGAAAAGCATATTTCTACTGGAATCCCATCAACACTTAACAGCAAAAATAAATCTTCCAATCAATAATTGGGCTAATGACTTGAATAGTCAGATTTCAAAGGAAAAAATTGGTCAGTGAATATATGAAAAGTGTCCAATATCTTTGGTCATCATGAAAATGCAAATTAGAATGACATTTAGAGTCTATCTCAGCTTAGTGATAATGATGACCATCTAGAAAACAATTTATATCAAATGCTGAAAAAAAAATGTGAATAAAGAGGAACCCTTACACAGTTACTGCTAGGAATGTAAATTTACAACAGTAATATGATAATCAGTTTGGAGATGCCTCAAAATATAAAATGATTCAAAAATAAAATCAACAAAGCAAAATTACCTCATATTACCTCATATTACAGCACCATTTCTTTTGTGGATCTGAATATGGAACAACAGGATTCATGAGGGGAGAAGTCAGAGAAGTCTGTGGAAGACAGGCTAGCAATGAACTATTCTCTCCTACAGGTTTTGCAAAGAAATGTGGCCCCAGTGATGCACAGATTTTAGCTCAGAGATTCTCACATCATGTTTCAAAATGATAGAAATTTTAGTGAACCTAACTGAATTGTGTAGCTGAGTAATATGATAAGATTTTAGGAGAAGGATGAACAGTTTTCCTGGTGCTTGCTTATACATCATAAAATTAATTCATATGAGAGAAAACTATCTTATCAGGAGACATCTCTGTTTTCATTAACAGTGTGTATGACTTTAGTGCTCACTAATTCTGTGATACAAATCTATTTCTCTATAAAGAATTCAAGGCACCAGGGAGTGCTGAAGACCCTCACAGAGATTGGATGGCATCTTTTTTTTTTCTTACAAAGGTACCAATTTACCAAGATCCAGAAGTGCTGCACTAAGTCTTCTCTGTTCAATACGTTCTAGTATTTGCCCTTATAGGTTGAATCTCTAGTAGTTTCTTAAGAATTGAAAATATCTAAACATATTTTTACAGGCCTCTCTGTCCACTGTTTGTACAAATAGAGCAGCCTGTTTGCTTCTGAGTTTGATTGGAGCAAATAAAATTGTCTGGAATTCCTATGCTTGGAAAGATGGTTACATATTTTAATAGATTAAAAAAAAGCAGCAGCTTATCAGGATATTCTTGCATATATGAAACAAAGCAAATATATTTTGTCTGCATTAAGGGAGTCGTTTGTTAGAAAATATAATAGACAAAATATTTCGCAATTTTTCGAAATTGAAATACTATGTAGATATAGTACATATCAAAACTGAGAACAAACTAAACTAAACATATTAAACATATTAAATTATGATTTTCAATTATATTTTATCTATAGTTGTAAAGTTCGGTTGCACTTCTAAAAGGCTGTAAGCTGAGTTTTCAAATTGCAACTCACAGTTTTATCAAACATGTTTCCATCCTGGCAGCACTAATTTCTGAAACAGTTGATGTTTATCTAAAACACAATGAAAAGTCATACAAAGGACTTTCCAGAATTCGGAAACCCTGAGCTTGTAATGCACTGCACTGTGTGATTTGTTCTCTTTTCCTTCGCTCATCAGCAAGCATGGAGTGGGATTTTGGCTGCAACTGAGCAAGTTCCTTGTGCCAGTACGTCTTAGAGTTAGCCCTGTCAGAGATGTGATGGGCATATTCTTGAATATTCATTTGGAATATTGCTTTAAATAGTTTACCATTAATTTAACTTTTGAGGTGCAAATTTAAAGATATTTTTGTTGAATTATCCATTGAAATAACTTGAATTATATTCCAAATAGAAAATCAATTTTGGGCTAAAGTCAATCTTGGTTGAGTATAATCATCAGGCAGAAATAGTTTGGGTTTTTTTAATTAACTAATTTATTTTTTATTCACTTTATATCCTCGTTGTAGCCCCATCTCTCCTCCCCTCCCAGTCTCACCCTCCCTCCTTTCCTCTCTCCACCTAACCTCAGAAAAGGAGAGATCCCTTTCTCATCCACCCAGCTCATCCTGTGGCATCAAGAATGATTATGTCCTTTTCTTTTGTGGCCTGAAAAAGTAGTCCTGCCAAAGGGAAGTGATCAAAAAGCTGGCAAGTGAGTCTGTGTCCAATGCATTCCCCACTTCTCTTACTAGAGGACCCACATGGAGCCTGAGCTTTCCATCTGCAACATCTTTGTAGAGAGCCTAGGTCCAGTTCATACATGGTCCTTAATTGATGCTTCAGTCTCAGCAAACCCCTCCAGACTTTGGTTATTTGGTCCTGTTGTTCTACTTGTAAAGCTCCTATCACCACCAGGTCCTTCCTATTTCTTCCAACTTTTCCACAAGACACCCTACACATCACCCAATATTTGGCTGTGAGTCTTAGCAACTATTTTGAGGCGCTGTTGGGTAGAGTCACTCAGAGAACAACTCTGGCTGGTTCCTGTCTGCAAGCTTCACAAAGTATCTTTCATTGTGAAAGGGGTTGGTACTATCCCAAAGGGTAGATCTTTGGTTGTGCCAGGCAATTGTTGGGCATTCCCTCAATCTCTGCTCTATCTTTATCCCTGCACATCTTGTAGGCAGGGTAGATTTGGGGTTGAAGGTTTTGTGGGTGGTTTGGAGTTCCCCTCCCTCTACTAGGAGGGTAATCTAGTTAGAAGGTGTCTCTAGTCTGTATGGCCCCTGCTACTAGAAGTTGCTGCTTGAATCTTCCTCACATCCTCCTAGGGAACTACCCTGACTTAGGTCTCCAGCATGTCAGAGATAACCCCAACTCTGTTTCTCTTTTATCTATAAACCCCTGTTCTCCCTCCCTTGCTCTGTCCAGGTCTGTCCTCCACCCTCTTAACTTGAGTTCCCTCTCCTACCTTGTTCCCTCTCTTCAGCCACTACCTCTGTCTATTCCATCTCCCCTTCCAAGTGAGATTTATGCATCCTACCTTGGATCCTGCACATATGTAGCAGAAGTGCAGCTTTGTCTTCATGTGGATCACTCAAGAAATGGAGCAGTGAAATTCTCTGATTCTGATGCTTGCCTTTGGAGCCTGTTCCCCCAACCAGGCTCCATTGTCTGGACTCAGTGGGAAAGGAAAATGCATCTAGTTCTGTGGGGACATGATGTCATAATGTTCCATGTTGTGCTGATACCCATTGGAGAAAAATGGGGGATAGAGGTGTGTGAGGGTGCTAGGGGAGAGGAGGGAGCTGAAATCAGGATATAAAGTGGACAAATGAATGATTTTTTAAAAAGATGTTCAAGATCTGTTTAAGAACTGGAATTCTTTGAATTTATTTTCATATGTCAAAGGATAGAAATCTATTTTCACTCTTTTACATTTGGGTAATAAGTTTTTATCATCTGTTAAATTAGTTGTCTATTTCAACAAAAATGTTGTCACCATTGTTTAGCAGATTACTTGTAAATGTAGGTTGCTTTCTTGGTCTTCTAAATAGTTTTATTGGTTCATGCGCCTGTTTTTGTTTGTTGGTGCTGTTATAAATATGATTTACTATTATAGTTTTAGTATTATTTGAAATCTGTTTGGAAGTCTCTGCTAGGAAAGAGAGATTCTTGTAGACAACAAAAAAATGGCTTTTTTCCCCCTGTGAGGTGATAAGAAAAATTCCACCATGATAATTAGTAGAATGTACAAAATAATTTTCTTTTTTTCATAATAGATTACTATGGAAGCATAGTAATAATTCTTGATCACATTTGTTATCTATTCTACTATATAACATTTGAAGTTTATTTTTTTCAGAATACACATACAAAGAAACACACAGAAAACTTATTCTGCTTATAGTCTCTCTTTAACCTTATGCACTGCTATCTTTACTGTCTTACTTGTCAAAAATTGCTTAAATTATTACTCATACTGGTAGTTTTTTACTTTGCTTTAGAAAGTTAAAGTAGATAGTAATTTTAGCAGATATTTTGTTTCATGGCTTGAAATGCATGAGTGAATATTCTGAATGTCAGGGCTTCTTCAGAGAAGTTTGCTGTTATTCTGTCAGATCTGAATGTATCAGTAACCTGGCACTTGGGAAGGTTATATCTTTCTCCTGATTCAAGAAATTTTATTGTATATTCATTAAATGGGTTTCAATGTGTTCCGTATAAATGCTGTTTTCATTTCTGTCTTAGGCAATGTTCTAGTGCTGTGAAGAGATACCATGACTATGACAATTGCTATAAGGACAATATTTAACTGGGGCTTGCTAACAATTTCAGAAGTTTAGTCTGTTATCTTCATGGCGGGGAGCATGGCAGCACACAGTTAGCTATTGGAGAAGAAGCTGAGAATTCTACAGATTACGATCTGCAGGAAACAGGATGAGAGACAGAAAGAGAGAGAGAGAGAGAGAGAGAGAGAGAGAGAGAGAGAGAGAGAGAGAGCCACTGAGCCTTGCTTGGGCCCTTGAAAACCCCTAAGCCCTTACTGACACTCCCTTCAAGGCCACAGCTGTTCCCACAAGGCTCAGGGAGATCTCCTGACTTTTCCCTGTTTGCACCACTCCCTGATGATCACACATTTAAACATATAAACCTATAGAGGCCATTCTTATCCAAATGACCAGTGTTTTATATCAGAGTCCTATATCTGGTGTCTTGTGTTTTAGACTTTTTAAAATAACATAGGCTTAATTAAAATTGTTTTTACTCATATTAAAATAAGCAGATGTGAGACTCACAGCCAAATTTTGGGTAGAGTGCAGGGAGTCTTATGAAAAGGGGGGGGGAGATAGACGGACTCAGAGGGGACAGGAGCTACAAGGAGACCACTCAGATGTAGCCCATAGGCAACTCAGTCTCCATGGGACTCAGGGACTGCCTCTGTCATGAACTCAGTTGTCTGGTATTTAATCACTTCCCCCTGGTGATGCAGCCTTATGAGGCTACAGAGGAAAATGATCCAGGCAGTCTGGATGAGACTTGATAATCAAAGGTCAGAAGGTAGGGGAGGAGAATTCCCCCTTTCAGTGGACTAGGGGAAGAGGATAGGGGGAAAGAGGGAAGAAAGGTGGGACCAGGAGGAGATGAGGGAAGGAGCTACAATAGAGATATAGAATGAATAAATTATAAAAAAAAAAGAAAAGAAAGAAAAGAAAAAGAGAAAGACACCTACAAAATATAAGTGTATTAACTTTCTCTAATTAGTGAAATAATTGTTTTTCATGTATTGTAATCTTTCTTTCTTTCTTTCTTTTCTTTCTTTCTTTCTTTCTTTCTTTCTTTCTTTCTTTCTTTCTGTTGTTGAGCCAAGGTTTTTCTGTATAGCCCTGGTTATTCTGGAACTTGCTCTGTATACCAGACTGGCTTTGAACTTAAAGAGACCTATCTACTTCTTTCTTTATCTTTCCTTCCTTCTTTCTTTCTTTCTTTCCACAGAATAGTTTCTTCCTTGATAACCTGACTTTTCTTTCACAAAGTCAAATTCTTCATGATGCCCAAGATACTTCCTCGACAAAGAAGCAATCATTTCAGATGTCAAAGTCTTTTATAAAGCAGAATATTTAAATCTATATCTTATATGAATGTAATTTTGTTATTTATATATGATATATATGTACGTATGTGTCAATTCATGGCAGATATCAATCTTTGATATTTTAAATATTAAAATATTTTATTTATAATAAAATTATTTACTATTTATGAATGTATAAATGTATAAAGCATACATAGTCTTTATTTTCTTTTTTAATGTGATGTAGTGAATGAAAATACAATTTTGCTGGTACATTTGTTTCTAATTGATTTTCACAGTTCTAGGAAGCTTCCTTTTGCATGCCAGGTAGTAAATATTGGAATATGTGGAAATTGTGCTCTTTATAATTATTTATGTTTCATACTGATATAGTTTATACTAAAGTTCCATTAAAAAGTGTTCTGAGTAAAACTTCAATCAATTTACAGGATGTACATTGAATTAACCTAACAACATCCTGTATTGATTAGACGCAATTAAACAAATTGCTTGAAAGCCTACCCCTTGCTCTGAAGCAGAACATCCTGCACTACAATATTATTTCATCCAATATATAAATAACTTAAACTAACACAAATATACACTTAATTTTCTATTAAGAATTACCACTGAAGAGCATTAAGCTGCTGTTTCTGTAATAAAGTGTTCTAACAATGAATACACTAGTTTGGGGTTTGCAACAGTGACTTAATTCTGTTTTTGGGAATACTGAAAATGTGCAGCTTCTTTACAAGTACAAACTAACCTATTCAAAATTTAGTTTTAGAGGTTAAAATAATGCTTCTCTGTTAATTGTAAAGGTGAGCAGAGACAGCTTGATTTTTGTCTAAGATGAGGTATCAGTAAGAGCCTCCTGCAATGGCCATGTGTACAGACATCTTCCAGAGCGCATATATACTGAAATTTTATAATGAGCAAAAGGCGTCAAGCATATACTGATTTGTTCTAATATTTGCTTTCAATTTTCCAAGTTGCTTGGTAACTGTTATGTTACCAAGAATATATAAATGAATAAGAAATAAAAACAGTAACAAGGAAAAGGAACTAGGAGGAAAAATATAGAAACATATAAATTTATCAGGCTCTTCTGCATACAGTGATACAGAAAACTACTCAGATTAACAGTAGATTTGGGAATATGAAAGGAGTAATCAAATATGCGAACAATAAAAGATTACTAATCATTCTCATGTTTTTCCGTTTGTCTTCAGTCCCTTACATATTTGTGTATTATAAATTATGGATTGTCTTAATATGTATTCATTTACTAGAGCAATATTACATATGACTAATTAGTTTATAAGTCGCGGATCTGAATCTTTCAGATCTAGAGGTTGAAGAATATTGGCCAAAGTCTAGATGCGTTGAGGTCAGCTGTGGGCGGATATCTGTATCTAGGGTGTACTTTGCTCCCCAATGTTTAAGACAGAATCAATGCTTTCTCCACTTATAGCAAAAGTGGAATCTCTGTACTCACATGAGAGATAAGCAAGAAAATGAATGCTTACCTATTGATAGGTTGATTTATTAGGCTGATTTTGTGTGCATATACTTAAGTCCATGACCCCCTAAGCAGTTTTTGAGGCTCTTGAATTTTGAACTTTCTAAAAATAATACTTGGTTGTAATGTTTACCTGAATTATCAATTATGAAAATAACATAGATGTATTATATTGTACAAACTTTGATTTAGCTACAAATCAGACTCTAAAATTATAGGTAGATGTTGACAGATATGGTATGGTGATTTGTAGGTCCCTGGCTAACTAACATGGTTTTAAATTTCTTATTTGCTTGTTTTTATAATTCTCTAGGAAGGACAACTGAACTAATGCAAAGTATAATACCTCAAATTATCCATGCCTATTGTTATGAATTCCCAGTTTCCTACTCATCTGAGAAAGAGATGATTTTCTCCTAAGAAATTATTATAAGCTTGATGGAGCAGTAATTCACACATTCAGAACAATGAGCCCATAAGAAGCAAATTAAATGTTCCTTATAGTCAGATTTTGTGTCAGTGAAAGTCATCGGTTCAGTACATTGTTGCATAGCTATGTTGATGCTGGTTCTTTTTTTATTAAATTTTTATTTCTTATATTAATTAGAGTTAATTCACTTTGTATCCCAGCTGTAGCCCTCTCCCTTCTCCCCTCACAATCCTACCCTCCCTCCCTCATTTTGTTGGTAGAAAAACCAGTGGTTCTCCATCTTGGTAAATTTTAGAGAATTTAAAGTAATTTTGCTTGATTTCTGTCAATCTTTTCACAAAAACTTGATATTGAGTCACCACATCACTATGATTAATGATCTTTATTCTCCTGTAATTGATTTTTACTCTGGACAAAGAAAGGCATACGAAGGTGATCACAATAAAACAACTGTGGTGCTCACTCTGTCTACCTACATTGTGAAGAGATTAGCAAATTGATCTCGGAAAAGCTTCAGATTTTTTAAAAATTTAAAAGTAATTGATATTTTTATGAATCAGAAATTTTATCTAAGTATGTTGTAAGGAGTGCTCAGTAGTTATAGTGTGAAAGAAAAATTGTAGCTAATTTAATTTGATAATACTTTTCAAAGACTTGTTCTAAGTTACATCATGTAATAGTTAAATGATTGAATACATATAAATCTAACAAATTGAGGGGATATAAATTATGAGTTCACTTAAAATTATTCCAAATAAAAACAACAGGATAGATACAAATAAGCATCAACATTTTGGGACAAATTCAAGATTAGAAATATAAATAATTTTTATAAAACAGCTTTAAACCAGGCAACTTGCACTTATGAAGTTTACTTATAAGAAAACTATATAAGATTTTAAAACAGAGGAAATCTTTTAAGACGAGAGGCTTCACAATAGTTGTCACTTCATCTCAATAAACATATGTAATACAGTCAAACAGCCTTGTCAAGAAAACCAGCTAGCTACTTATGCTAACATCATCCACTCACCAAAATGATTTATTATTCTATTAAAACCGTGAAATGCTTGGGAATCATTAAAATTCATGTATGAGAGATAAAAACAGCAATCAAGGTTGTAAAAATTATTGGAAGCAAGAGGTAGATAGAAACGCAACAAAGGGATTTATAAACAATTAATTTTACTCAAAGATTGCAGTGACAAAAGATCAACAGATGGCAAAGTGTTAACAACACAGAAAGACGTCTAAAATCGGCCGATAGCTGTATGAGGTGCCTACGGACCTTAGAGTTGGTTAAGAGGTTGAGGCAATCACCTAGAAAGCCGTAAGATAACCATCACCTCTCCGGGCAGGGAAAGACACTGCAGCAAACAACCTCAAACTGGGATGTGCACATGGTGCTGTGAAAGATAAGCTCGTAAAGACGGTGGCACCTGCTCTTAGTGTCCTTCGTAAAACAAATGAGAAGCGAGGGACTGGCTGAGCAGCAGTGAAAATCAATCCACATCACACAGCCGCAACAGCCAGACAAGAAAGGGCAGGAGCGGAGACAAGATCTGCATTCTCGCACACAAATGTTAGGCTGGCACGTGTTGGAAACTGTCCAGGAAGAAAGATAAACTGAGAGTCAGGACATAATGCAGTCGAGAGAAGAGAGAATAAAATAACGATATTTTAATCTGATGTGATAATCCCATTAGGTTTTCAACTGGATTTTCATTGATTCTAAAGGTCTTATGTCATTAAATGAAAACTCAAAGAGTTTTTTAATGATTTACAATGATAACATGATTGTAACAGTGCAGACAACCAAATTTCCAGAAACAAAATACCCTGAATAAATATCTAATAATAATCCAGGTTGGGTTAAGATTAAATGCCTTATAAAAATTAGGGATTTGATAAATATCTGAAAATTTGGACACTGTTATCCTTACACAGTAAGAAAGAACAGCTATATGCAACAAAAGAGGTACTTGAAGGTTTTCTTTAAAAGATCTAGATGTATTTTGATATAAAACTGGTATGAAACCATACTATGTGTTTGATACAATGGCTCTTTAATACTGCATTTTTGGTTTTCTTCACTGTGCTTGCTGGCGGGAGAGTTGAGAATTCAGTGGCATGGAGGAGATTGTTCTTTTCTAGTTCCCTTTAACATTTGCTGCAACAGAAACAATACATACAAGAGGAGTGTGGAAAATCTCTTGTGAAGGACTTAGAAAGCAATGTTGAGTCAGGGAGAAGCAAAGAAAGCTAGAAGAACCAGAAGACTCATGAGAAACATTCTAATGGGAACCCTTTGAATGTATCAGCAGTTCCATAACATATATACAGATAAATTAGATAGACCAAGAACTTTCAACCTTTATAGTTTGTGAAGGTTTGCCAAGATCTAAGTGAAAAACAAAAAGGAAAAATAAATCCTCAGAGACATCAATATACAACCAAATTTCAGACATATTTATAGCTTAAAAACACAATACTGTATATTCTTAATTTTAGAGTCATTACAGTGGAAATAGCTTAAAGTAATTGTTTGTATATGCAAAGTGATACATTTTAACTTTATCATGCCATTGAGGTAAGAACATTTATTTTTTTTAATATCAGAGAGCACTATGGCCTCTTCACATAGAGAAATTTATCTTTCACGTTACAAAGTTCTTGTTGTTTTTCAGCTGCAAACAAGTCTTTTGCATATTTCACCTGCACACACACACACATACACACACACACACACACACACACACACACACACACTCACTCACCAAAAACCTTAAAAAGTGTTTAAGTGAGAGCAGATGTTATGCTTGCTGAAGCTAGTGTGTACGTAGCTTCAGGTTATATTATAGAGGGTTACTTATGACAGGATGGTAATTTTGAACTCATTTGGAGGAGAGGAAGCTAGAGTCAATTAAAATTAATGCTTCAGACTTCAGCAAAATATTCAATATTTTTAGTAGTTCCCATTGGGTGATAAAGATAAACTACGGTAGATTAGAGGGCAATTACCAGAAATGCAATTAGATAAAATAATCCTACCATTGAAAACAAGTGGATCATATTACAATATTCTTTTTTAAGAAGGAAAAGGGCTTGGGTTGTTCAAAGAACAGAGTTTATAATATATTAGGCATTTTAAATTTTTATCTCATGATTCCTGACTTTATACTTAAAATTTTGAATAATGACTTAAAATGAACTCTTAATATTTGCTTGCATATATATATATATATATATATATTTATATATATATATATGAATCCATGTGGGTTACTGTGTATATAAAAGCAACACAAATTAAATAGGAAGACTGTGGATCCAAACTTATTTGACACACAAATTACACAAAAGCACTTTATGACTTTGTTTCTCATAAAGTTGGCTGGATATAATAATAACTTCTCATTGTCCACTGTTGATACAGAGCTAACATGTAGAACCTTCGATATTCTCATTATTTCGTTTGTTTTGTTTGTTTGGTTTTTTTTGCATAGCCATAGGATATTGTGCATATTTAATACTTGTAATTGGCATTTAAAATGTAACAGCAAATTATTATTTTTTTCTTTCAGAATGAAATATTTCAATGGGACAATTCCTCCCTTCTTTTAATTTTGTTATTTACAGCCAGGCACTAATACCGCCTGAATGTCAGCTGGTCAGTCCTCTTTAATTTTTAGAATGGGTATGCTATGATATCTAAACATAGTAAAGGCAATATACAGCAAACCTATAGCCAACATCAAACTGAACGGAGAGAAACTTAAAGCAATCCCACTGAAATCAGGGACAAGACAAGGCTGCCCACTCTCTCCATATCTCTTCAACATAGTTCTGGAAATCCTTGCTAGAGCACTAAGACAGTTGAAGGAGATCAAGGGGATACAAATTGGAAAGGAAGAAGTCAAATTATCACTATTTGCAGATGATATGATAGTATACCTGAGTGACCCCAAAAACTCTACCAGGGAACTCCTACAGCTGATAAACACTTTCAGCAAAGTGGCCAGATACAAAATTAACTCAAAAAAATCAGTAGCCCTCCTGTATACAAAAGACAAAAGGGCTGAGAAAGAAATTAGGGAAACAACACACTTCACAATAGCCACAAATGACGTAAGGTACCTCGGAGTAACCCTAACCGAGGAAGTCAAAGACTTGTATGAAAAAAATTTCAAGTCTCTGAAGAAAGAATTAGAAGAAGATATGAGAAGATGGAAAGATCTCCGATACTCATGGCTTGGCAGGATTAACATAGTAAAAATGGCTATCTTACCAAAAGCAATCTGCAGATTCAATGCAATTCCCATCAAATTACCAACACAATTCTTCACAGACCTGGAAAGAAAAATTCTCAACTTCATATGGAATAACAAGAAAAACAGAATTGCTAAAGCAATCCTCTACAATAAAAGATCTTCTGGAGGTATCTCCATCCCTGATCTTAAGTTGTACTATAGAGCAACAGTTTTAAAAACTGCATGGTACTGGCATAGAAACAGAATACTGGATCAATGGAACCGAACAGAGGAACCAGAAATAAACCCACACACTTATGAACACCTGATCTTTGACAAAGACGCCAAAACCATACAATGGAAAAAAGATAGCCTCTTCAACAAATGGTGCTGGTCCAACTGGATGTCTACATGTAGAAAAATGAAAAAAGATCCATACTTATCACCCTGCACAAAACTGAAGTCCAAGTGGATCAAAGACCTCAACATAAAACCAGACACATTAAATCAGCTAGAAAAAAAGGGGGGAATACCCTAGAACTCATTGGTACAGGAGACAACTTCCTGAACAGAACACCAACAGCACAGGCTCTAAGAGCAACAATCAATAAATGGGACCTCATGAAAAAGAAAAGCTTCTGCAAAGCAAAGGAGACCATCACCAAAACAAAGCGACTGCCTACAGATTGGGAAAGAATCTTCACCAACCCTTTATCTGACAGGGGACTCATATCCAGTATATATAAAGAACTAAAGAAGCTGAAAAGCAGCAAACCAAGTAATCCACTTAAAAAATGGGGAACAGAGCTAAACAGAGAATTCTCTGTAGAGGAATACCGAACGACAGAGAAGCACTTAAAGAAATGCTCAACCTCACTAGCCATTAGGGAAATGCAAATCAAAACAACCCTGAGATTTCACCTTACACCCATGAGAATGGCCAAGATCAAAAACTCAAGTGACAAAACATGCTGGAGAGGTTGTGGAGAAAGGGGAACCCTCCTCCACTGATGGTGGGAATGTAAAATTGTACAACCACTCTGGAAATCAATCTGGCGCTTTCTCAGACAACTAGGAATACTGCTTCCCCAAGATCCAGCCATACCACTCCTAGGCATATATCCAAAAGAGGCTCAAGTACACAAAAAGGACATTTGTTCAACCATGTTTGTAGCAGCTTTATTTGTAATAGCCAGAAGCTGGAAACAACCCAGATGCCCCTCAACTGAAGAATGAATGCAGAAATTGTGGTACATCTACACAATGGAATATTACTCAGCAATGAAAAATAAGGAAATCAAGAAATTTGCAGGTAAATGGTGGGAACTGGAAAGGATCATCCTGAGTGAGTTGTCCCAGAAGCAAAAAGACACATATGGTATATACTCACTCATATAGACATACAGCATAGGACAAACCCACTAAAACCTGTGCATCTAAAGAAACTAAGCAAGAGAGAGGACCCTAACTAAAATGTCCAATCCCCATCCGGAAAGGCAAAGAGGATGGACATCAGAAGAAGAAGAAAATAGGAAACAACCTAGGAACCTACCACCAAGGGCCTCTGAAAGCCTCTGCCCTACAGACTATCAAAGCAGATGCTGACCCTGATGGGCAACTGTCCGGCAGAGTGAATGGAATTTTATGTAAGAACTGGGAAATAGTAAGAGCAGGAGAGGACAGGGGGATGCAGAATGAATAAAGTGTGGCATTAGCCATGAGTCATACTGTTCAGACTGCTCAGACCCTAAATAATCTTTTAGCCAATGTAGCTCATGCCTTAGATGTACAAAAAGGAATTAATGCTCAACTAAAAGGAGGCTTGATGGTGTTCAATCAGAGGATTGACCTCGTGCAGGAGCAAATTGATACCCTATGGCAAATCGCTCAACCTGGCTGTCAATGAAAGTATGCTGGACTTTGTGTCACTAGCATACAACATGAGAATTTTCCCTGTGCTGCAAATCTGTCTAAACAATTGTCTAGCTATATTTTAGATAATTGGACTGAAGAATTCGATACTATGATGGAGCAGCTGCAAGTGGCCATTGTCATGGCAAATTCTACCAGAGTGGACGCAGGACTAGCCACAGGATTTTCACCATGGATTGCTGCAGCCATGAATCATCTGAAGGAATGGACGGGCATGGGAGCATTAGCAGGCCTTCTGATGTTGGTCTCCTTGGTTTGCCTGTGATGTATATGCAAGATTAGAGTCTCACAACAGCGTAATGCAGCCATGATCATTCAGGCCTTTACAGCCATTGAAGCAGGACAGTCTCCCCAAGCATGGTTGGATACCATAAAAAGCTAAAATGTTACGCTCAGGATGCGAGGCTAAGCACTGCACTCAGTGTCAGCTGCTTTCAACCCAGAGAAGAGCATGTCTGATTGCATGTGGGTTGATGCCCCAGGTCCTGCCTCTGAGAAAAAGGTATCGGACGGGTCTGATGCTCTTTGGGTGGATGACACCTAAATGAACATCGGTACAAAGTCCCAATTTATTTCTAATATCAGAGATCAGACCTCTATTCTTGCCTGATGCATCTAAAACAAAAAGGGGGAACTGTAGAGAGCTGCGTAATGCCGCACCTTAAAGATGGAGCTGGCTTCCGCCTTCCACCTTCCAGATGGTGAGTGCTCTCTGTCACAAACAACTCCACATTTGGCTAAGGCTGAGGATCTGGCTTGCTTCCATGTATGTGGACCTATCTGCATTGCCCACGGGGCACTCTGGGGTTGGCTACCCAGAGGCTATTTAAGCTGTGGGCTGGCTTTCCCCAGGGTCAGATGATTGTTCAAGGTTCCTGAATAAACTGCATTGAAAAAAAAAAAAAGAAAAGAAAAGAATGGGTGTGCTACGAGCATCCTCTGTTGTCAGCACCACAGTGCCTTAAAACCCCACTTGAACAATGTGCCTTCCTTATACTGATATCATAAAGCCTTTTACACACGCACAAACTCACACACAAACACACACACACAAACACATACACACACACACACACACACACACACACACAACCTGGTATAGACTTGTGTAGTCCCTGTGATTGCTGCTTCAGTCTGTGAATTCATATGAGCTTTGCTCATTTGTTTTAGAAGGCTTTGTTTCCTGGTTTCCCCTTTTCCCTTGCTTTCTCCATTCCTTCTGTCTCTTCTCTCATGTAGCTTCCTGTGCTCCTAGAGATGGATTTGATGGAAACATATGGTTTAGAGATGTGTGTTCCAAGGTACCCCCACTCCCATGTCTCTGTGTGTGTGTGTGTGTGTGTGTGTGTGTGTGTGTAGGTGTGGATGTGTGTGTGCACATGCATGCAAATAAAAAATTTTAACTTACAGTCTCAGGACAATATTCAGAACACTGAGTGTGTGGAGTAAGAAGTCTTTTGAGAGTCCAGTAGCCTTTAGCTGAAATAACTTCTGTATACATGATTACATGTATAAAGCTATAACACTGCTTTTTCTCAAAATCATAATCCCACTAGACAAATACTTCTTTATTTTTCTCCATGTCTACTAGTATTAGAGACAAATATATCCCATTAGTAATGAGTGCTTCACTCAAGATTAAGTCTACTCTTTTTATCAGATTCATAGAGAATATAACCAAACTAATTAAGGAATATAGACCTTGGTCTTCTTATTTTTTCCTCAAAATCTAAAACCTCTTTACAGACCATATGTACCTAATACAGCCAACCAGTTCTTGTTCACAGAGGTATTGCGTATCTATGTTACAGAAGAAGCTTATTAGCATGAAGATCACAGGGACTGTATTGTTCTCATTCATAAACATCTTTGAACACATCACAGGATCAGCAAACAAGTAATTACTATCTCATAGCTGCATTTATACCCTGAAATTTCTTTATTTGGACATAATGGTTTAGCAGCACATGAAAACTGGGTATCTTAAAAGTAAAAGAAAGAACCCACTAAAATCTGTACATCTAAAGAAACTAAGCAAGAGAGAGGACCCTAACTAAAACGGTCAATCCCCATCCTGAAAGGCAAAGAGGATGGACATCAGAAGAAGAAGAAAACAGGAAACAACCTAGGAACCTTCTATAGAGGGCTTCTCAAAGCCAGAAGAAGAAAACAGGAAACAAACTAGGAACCTACCACAGAGGGCCTCTGAAAGCCTCTGCCCTACAGACTAACAAAGCAGATGCTGAGCCTGATGGGCAACTGTTGGGCAGAGTGAATGGAATTTTATGTAAGAACTGGGAAATAGTAAGAGCTGGAGAGGACAGGGTCTCCACAAGGAGAGCAACAGAACAAGAAAATTTGAACACAGGGAACTTCCCAGAGACTCATACTCCAACCAAGGACTATTCATGGAGATAACCTAGAACCCCTGCTCAGATGTAGCCCATGGCAGTTCAGTGTCCAAGTGGGTTACATGGTAATGGGAAGAGGGACTTCCTCTGACATAATCTGATTGACCTGCTCTTTGATCACCTCCCCCTGAGGGGGGAACAGCCTTACCAGGCCACAGTACAGGACAATGCAGCCACCTTTGATGTGAACTAGTAGACTAAGAGCAGAAAGGAGAGGACAACCTCCCCTATCAGTGGACTTGGGGAGTGGCATGCATGCAGAAAGGGGAGGGAGGGTGGGATCAGGAGGGGAGGAGGGAGGGGCTTATGTGGGGATACAAAATGAATAAAGTGTAATTAATTTAAAAAAAAGAAAAAAAATGTTCAAAAAAATGTTCAAATGTTCAAAAAAATGTTCAAAGAAATGTTAAAAGCCCCTGCACTGCACACCCAGATGAGTAGTGGTATCTTCTCCTGCGATGTGGCAGGCTGCAACCAACACCTCACACATGTTACCCAACTGCTGTACTACACGATTTTACCTTCAGTTTTTAAATAAGCATGGTTTTACTTGGTTTTCCTTTTTATCCTCTTGTATGCTGCTTCTCCTCAGCTTCTGAAAGGGTTCCATCTTGATAAAATTGCAAATGAATCCAGTACTCCAGAAGCCATGGCTTGGTGACTCCCTGTGCTCCAGAAAATATTGGCTATTGAGCTTTTTTGTAACACATGAAGCAGAATAAGACCTGCAGCTCACCTCTAATTCCCCATAGCACAAGAAAATAATGGATCCTTTATCTAAATTGAGGAAGGATTGCAACTCCAAATTCAATGGACACTATCCATCACATGTGCTTTGTTCTTGGATATGATCATATTTTATTGTATGAAATTCTCAAAGAATAAAAACATAGAAATTGGAATTAATCAAAGTAACAGAAATAAGAATAAAATTGACTCATCAAACGCATTTAATAAGGTCACCAACAACTGAAAAATAATTAAAATAAATTTCACAATCAGACAATAGGCTGTACTACAATAAAAATGACCATGAATAGATGTCTTTTACTCTCATTTCTCATTTTTTTCTTTTTTCTTTTTTTTTTATTAATTACAGTTTATTCACTTTGTGTCCCCTCCCTCATCCCCTCCCAATCCTACCCTCCCTCCATCATCTCCTCCCCTGACCCTCCCCCAATTCTTATCTTCCTTTGTGGCCTGGTAAGTCTGCTCCCACTCAGGGAGAGGTGGTCAAAGAGCCATCCACTGAGTGCATGTCAGAGACAGTCCCTGTACCCATTACTAAGGAACTCACTTAGGGACTGAGCTGCCATGGGCTATGTCTGTGCAGACCCATGCACGGTCCTTGGTTGGTCATTTTTTATGGCACAATAGGCAGAAGATCATGTGCTGAACCACTTCCAGTGTGGGCTCTTTATATTTATTGTACGAGAACAGTGTTAAGCCTTGTCATCTTTATGCTAGAATGCTTTTTAAGGAAAATAAAAAGTTGGTGGTGGAAGAAATTATACATGAAAATGCCCAGATGTTAAATTTCATTCTCTGTGAAATTTTATGCCTCTTACTTCTTGGCTTGAAGGTTAAATAAATAGAACCAGTTCCATGAGAAATGAGAAAAATCTTACTAGTTCAAAGAGTCCAAGTCTTAAAACCCAAGAAACCTGTGCAGGGATGACAAATTGTAAAAGACTGTTGTAAAACATGACAGCTAGGCTTTCGCCCGTGTTGGATATGGATATTTTGTTTGTCTTGGTAGACATAAAAACACACCACTTACAATAATTTCTTAGGAAAATGCTTTTAGAATTCAAGCACAATTGAGGAAAAATCCAAAAAAAAGTAACACATAATGTTTCAAAAGTGGTCAGTTTAAAACCCTGATCAATTCTTATGTATGTTGTGTTTACAGGCACCAAAGTGTTATCTCTCATTGTTTAAAAATGGCTAAGTGCTAATCCCTGCTACGCTGACACTGAATAACACTAGTTGAGTGGTATCTAACACTTTTACTAAATGCACCCCACTACCTTTTTTAATTGTTCTGGGTGGAAAACACGTATGTGCATTTTTGCACACACACACACACACACACACAGAAATTCAAATGAAAAACAGAGTCAGATACTCTGTCAACATGTAAATAAACTTTAATTGCTAAGACAACAATAATAAATATCTCAATTGTACCTATATTCTTAGGATTTTTATAAAGATCAATATATAGCACTAAATTTTATTTCTAGTTCTTTATTTTATATATTTTTTGTTAATTTTTTGTTTTCTATATTACTCAAAGGTTATTTACTTTGTATCCAAGCCGTAGTCCCATCCCACATTCCCTCCCAATCCCACCCTCCCTGCCTCATCTCTTCCTTGCCCCTTTCCAAGTTCACTGCTAGGGGAGGTCCTTCTCCCCTTCCATCTGACCCTAGTTTATCAGGTATCTTCAGGACTGACTGCCATGTCCTCCTCTGTGGCCTAGCAAGGCTGATCACCTCTACTTTTAATTTTTTAAATAAAATTTCTTTCTCTAAAGCAAAGCAACAAAACTACATAGAATGGCATGTTTTGCCCCATGGCTTATTTGCCCCTTGTAAACAAGCAAGGCCTTGTTATATGTGTTGACTGTGAGGGAGAGTCAGGCTGTTCAAGTCATGAGTGTTTCCCTAAGTACCTATTTGCTACATGCATGCAGCCCAGACTAATTACAGACTAATGAGAAAATGAGAAAATGAATGGAATTCTGAGTGTCTTTATTAAGAACTAAACTTGAAAGTAACAATATGCCTCTATTTTTCTTCTTCTAAACATTCTAGCTGAGATGAAACAAGGATTAATTAAATTTACATATTAATCTAATAAGCAATATTTTTAGCTTTTAACTAAAATAAATGCTTGGTGTTTAAAATAAAAAGAAAGATTGCCAATGAAAGGAGACATTATTTCTTTTTACATTGTTATATAATATTTGTATCTTTTATTTCAAATAGGAAACAATAAATTAGAGTTTGGTGACAATTTTACAACTTGGTTACTGATTTGCAAACACTTTTATTATATAATAATGTGTTTTAATTCTCAGCGGTGTTTCCCAAATAAAAAACAATGCTCAAAGTAATTGCAAAAATTGAATTTTGAAATAGTGTTAAGTGGTTGTACAAGTCTACATTCCCACCAGGAATACAGGAGGGTTATCCTTTCTCCACATCCTCTCCAGCATGTCTTATCACTTGAGTTTTTGTTCTTAGCCATTTTGATGGGTGTCAGGTGAAATCTCAGGTTCATTTTAATTTGCATTTCCCTGATGACTAAGGACTTTGAGCATAAACTTATACAATCACTTTGGAAATCAATCTGGTGCTTTCTCACACAATTAGGAATAGTGCTTCCTCCAGATCCAGCTATACCACTCCTAGGCAGATATGCAAAAGATCCTGGAGATCCTCTGCCTAATCACTCATAGCAAGGAATCCCGAAGCCTATGGTTTGAAGGAACAGGATCATTAATATGTAAATGATATCACTGTTCATATTCTGTTTTTCCCCTTAATTGTATATTTAGCTTACAGAGCAGTATTTTTTTTTTTCGTATAATATTCTGGTACGTCCTTTATTTGGCTTCATTTTCTGTATCCACATATTTAAGGGATGTATAAATAGAAAAAGAACATGATTCATCTTAATGGAGGTTGTCATAATTTCATCCAAAATTATGTAAGAAATCTCCTTGATTTTTCAAACATTTCAATGCCAAAGAAATTATTACATTATCATTAATGACATGAGTGAGTATGGGAAAAGCAAAACAGTCAGACAAAATTAATTTTGTAAATAAATTGAAATAGGAAGTTCAGTGAAGAACACTGAAGCAGAAATTAAATTTCTAGACTAGGAAATCATTAGATATGATCACTTAGAGTCCACAAGTTTAGATGAAGATCCATGGTTAGTTTATCTGGGGGAGAAGCAGTTCTGGGAATTGAAACTCAGTCATTGTATATACTCTCTACTGCATCTTTATTCTTCATTTCTTGAAGTGGGACCTCATTATATAACCTAGTTTGACCATTAATGGGATATCTAGTCCAGACTGGATGTATTTATTCTTCTTCTACTCCTCGTGAATTAGAATTACACCTGTGTACTTTATCTTTGATCAAATATTATGAGTCACTATTCACCTACAATTCATTGTGTGTGATGTAGTACTTTTTCAAGATTTACTGTAATTACCTTGATTAGAGCTATTATATTGATAATACAAAAGAAAATATATCAGTGGTGTTAATGTGTTCCTATATATGTCATATAGTCAGTTACTGGTTTTGGACAACAATAGTATTTTTTAAAAGGTTGCTGGTAGAACTACATATATATATATATATGTATATGTAGTAGGTGATATCTAGAAATTGATTTCATATCACTGGAAAAATTAGATCAAATAATTTAATATTTATAATTTTAAAAGTGAAGACACATAGCCAAACAAAAAATGTTATCATAAAATGCAAAGTCACCTGCATTTTCTTCCACATTGACCTCTGAGAGTGGTATAATTTTGTATTTCTTTATCTATAATTCTCTTCATAATTATTGAGACACATAATTTTAATTGTGCTAATTAATGGAATTCATTTCTGCTAGTTAATAATACATTCATTCTGTTCAGTAGACAGTTTTCATAAGCTGTTACTAATTGCCTTCTGAGTCCCTAAGTGTCCTTCTTAATTACAACTTTCTTCACTACCTTTGCTCTTTTGCTTCTATAATGACCATTGTTCCTGCTGATTTAAGTCCTTAAGTGATTGCAAGCTTTAGGTTTTGTGTTTGTATCTCAGTTGTTCCACTCACCCTAACACAAACAGTACATCAATAAAAGAAAACAAAACCATGGCTAGGAAGAAAATAATTCATTGTTTTCTTAATTGTGGGGAATAAAAACTGCCACGGACCGGCCCAGCCGGGAGTCCCTCACCAGCGGGAGAACAGGGATCCAGATATCAGGTTAGACACAGGTAGGTGAAATGACAGAGACCACACCAAGTAGTATTGGTTTGGATCTACTGTGCTTTACTGAAGTCAAGCCAACACTTATATACTGATTACATAAAGAAGCACCTGAAGTTGACATATTTCCCGGAACATTTACAAAGTTTATATTTTAACTGAAGGCGATCTGGTAAAAGGCAGTGTCTTCAAAAATCTTGGCCTAAAAGCCTCTTAAGCAGAGCAAACATAGAACTAGCTTTATTGCTGCTAATTTAGTGAGTAGAGGGCCAGAGGCTGTTGAGCTAAGTCAGCTAAAGATTTACAACCCCCCTAGAGTTAAGCTCTTAGGGGAATTCCTCCTGTTTGTCTTGCTAAGGATCTACAACCTTTCCTTAGAGATAAGATGTTTGAGCTAGCCTGTCCGTAAAACTCATAGTATAATATAAAACTCTCTGACCTCCTATGTTTGCCTATCTTCTTTCTGCCTCACCATAAATACCTGTGTGAAGCTCTTACTCTTTTATTACCTACAATGTTTGGATATTCTACAAGCAATTTCTGATACTGAATCCGACTCATTACTTTTTCTAAGATTTTATTTCTCTCTTACTCTATTCTTTCTAAAGCTTTTAATAATCTATCAGAAATCTGTTTTCTTGAATAGTTAACTGTGATGTTCCAAGAATCATAAACAGAAAAAAGGCTCATCAATCCAATCTTGCAACCGAGTAAGCGTGGGACTTTCAGAATACGTCTTTTGGCTTACATGGCCAGAGGAAGCATTTTTTTGCCAGTGACTTTCAGGAAGCTGATTCCCATAGGAAACGTATCTTCCATCTGGCAATATAATTTTATGCTTACATCACACATTTTTATGTTTATACAGACGACTCTGGAGTTAGTGTGGCAAAAACCTTTTTAAGTGGATGGAAAAACAAGATTACAAAAAATAAAACATTTGAAGTACTATCTCCTATAGCACTGATACTCAAATTTAAAATTGCTACATATTTGAATGATATCTTTGCCTAAGTAGATACACAAATATCACATGCTCTAATGCTGAATATGTCATAGATGTGTAAGGAGATTAGTATTAAAAACAATAATGAGATATCTACATATTGTTAAAAGGACTAACAGTGAGGGCATGCCCACAATCAATGCAGACCAATAGATATAGACTAATAGAGCCAATATAATTTTTGAGAGCATAAAATGATAGTTTTAAGCATTTTTCTCATTAATTATTTTTATTTATTCACACTGCATCCCAATGAAAGCCCCCATTCCTTCTCTCCTTCTAGTTCTACCCTCTCATTCCCCCATTGACAATTCCCTCAATCTCTGCTCCATGCGTTGCTCTGCATATCATGTAGAAAGGACAAACATGGTCTCAGTTTTTGTGGGTACATTGATTCCACCTCCCTCCACTAGAAGGTCCTGAATACAGGAGGTGGTCACTTCAGGCTCCATATCCCTTCCTGCTAGGAGTCTCAGCTATGGTCATCCTCCAGGATCAGGTCTCAAGTCCCCACATCTGATTGCCACTCCCCATCACCTCTCCCACCCAGTTCCCTATCTCCATCCACCTGTAAAGTCTATTTTTTTCCTTCTGAGTTATATTTAAAAAAATCTTCCCTTGGAACTTCCTTGATACCTAACTTTTTTGAGTCTGTGGATTGTAGCATGGCTATCCTGCACTTTATAATTAATATCCACTTATTAGTGAGTACATGCTATGTGGGTGTTTCTCAATATGGGTTACCTCACCCATGATGATATTTTCCAGTCCATCCATATCCTTGCAAATTTTATGGCATCCTTGTTTTTAATAGCTCAATAATGTTGCATTGTGTAAACATACAACATTTTCTTTATCCATTCCTCAGCTGAGAGACATCAAGGTTATTTCCAGTTAATAACTAGTACAAATAAAGCTGCTATGAGCAGAGTTGAGCAAGTGTCCTTGTGGTATGATGTGTGCTTAAGAGTGGTATAGCTGAGATTTGAGGTAGAACTACTTACAATTTTCTGAGACACTACCAAATTGATTTCTAAAGAAACCAAAACTATGCAATGGAAAATGGATAGCATCTTCAAACAAATGGTGCTGGTCTAATTGGATGTCTACATGCAAATAGATCCACGTTTACTACCCTGCACTTAATTAAATTCGAAGTGGATCAAATACCTCAACATAAAACCAGACACACTCTATCTGTTAGAAAAAAAAAGTGAGGAAGAGTCATGAACTCATTGGCACAGGGGACAACTTCCTGAAAAGAACACCAACAGCACAGGCTCTAAGATCAACAATCAATAAATGGGACCTCATGAAACTATAAAGCTTCTGTAAAGCAAAGGATACTGTCAATAGAACAAAACTCTAGCCTACATATATTTTCACCAACCCTTTATCTTACAGAGGGCTAATATCCAGAATATATAAAGATGCAAAAATATTTTCACCAACCCTATATTTTACAGAGGGCTAAAATCCAGAATATATAAAGAACTCAAGAACTTAAACACCAACAAACCAAATAATCTAATTAAAAATGGGGCAAAGTGCTAAATATAGAATTCTCAAAAGAGGAATATTGAATGCTGGAGAAACACTTAAATAAATGCTCAATGTCTTTAGTCATCAGAAAAATGAAAATCAAAATGACTCTGAGATTCCATCTTACACCCATCATAACAGCAAAGATCAAAAACTCGAGTGAGAACAGATGCTGGAGAGAAAGTGGAGAAAAGGGAACCCTCCTCCATTCCTGATTAGAATGTGAACTTGTACAAACTCTTTGGAAATCAATCCAGAGCTTTCTCAGAAAACTGGGAATAGTGTTACCTCAAAATCCAGCTATATGATTCCTGGGCATATATTTAAAAGGTTCTCAACCATACAACAAAGATATTTGCTCAACTATAATCATAGCGGCTTTATTCACAATAGCCACAATATAGAAACAACCTAGATTTTCTTCAACAAAAGAATGCATACAGAAATTGTGGTACATTTACACAGTGGAATACTACTCGCTATTAAAACAAGAAAATCATGGAATCTGCAGGCAAATGGATGGAATTAGAAAATTTCATCCTGAATGAAGTAACCCAGAAGTAAAAAGACATGTGTGGTATATACTGACTTGTAAACAGATGGTATGTGTATAATATAAGATAAACATACCAAAATCTGCAGGCCTACAGAAGCTAAACAAGAAGGAGGACCCTAGGAAATAGGCTTAATTCTCATTCAGAAGGGGAAACAGAAGAGACACTGGAAGTGGTGGGAGAGAACAAGATGGGAGCCTAACACAGATGTCCTATGAAATACTCCACCCATTAAGGAATTGAAACAGATGCACTGAGAGACTCACAGTAAACTTGGCAGAGTGCAGGAAATTTTATGAAAGAAGGGGGAGATAGGAAGATCTGGAGGTGACAGGAGCTCTACAAGGAAACCAACAAAGCCAAAAACTCTGGACCCATCAGGGTCTCAGTGAATGATGTATTGACCAAAGTCCAAGCATGGAGATGACCTCGACCCCCTGCTTTGATGTTCACTATAGGCAGCTCAGTCTGCATTTGGATAACCTAGGAAGGGGAGCAAGAACATTCTCTGACTTGAACTCAGTTGCTTGCTCTTTGATCAGCTCCCCAAAGGTTCTCCTAATAAGACCTGATAGGCTAGAGTCAGATAGTAGGGGAGGAGGACTTCTATCAGTGAATGAGGGGAAGGTGATGGGAGAAGGTTAAGGGAAAGAGGGGAGGACAGGGAGTAGATGAGGGAGGGATCTACAACCGGCATACAAAATGAATAAATTATAAAATAATAATGATGATGATGGTGATAATAAAAGTTTCTCTACATTTAATCTGATGTTGGCTATTGGTTTGCTGTATATTACCCTTACTATGTATCCCTGCTCTCTCCAATACTTTGAACATAAAGGGTGTTGGATTTTTTTCAAAGGCATCTAATGAGATGATTATTTGTGTTTTTTCTTTCAGTTTGCATATATGGTACATTACTTTGACAGATTCTTGTATGTTGAACCATCCATACGTTACTAGGATGAAGTCTACTTGATCATGGTGGATGATATTTTTTATGTGTTCTTGGATTCAGTTTATTAGCATTTTATTGTGTATTTTGCACCAATGTTCATAAATGAAATCGACCTAAAATTATCTTTCTTTGTTGAGTCTTTGTGTGGGTTAGGTATTAGGGTGACTAATTAGGCCTCATAGAATGAGTATGGCAATTTTTTTTCTGTTTCTATTTTGTGAAATAATTTGAAGAGTATTGATACTATTTCTTCTTGAAAAGTATGGCAGAATTCTGCTCTAAAACCATCTAGCCCTGGGCTTTTAAGGTTAGGAGACTTTTTATGACTGCTTCTATTTCCTTACAGTTCATAGGTTTATTTAAATTGTTTAGCTGATCTTCACTTCATTTTGATAAATTGTAACTATCAAGAAAAACATCCATTTCATTTATATTCTCCAATTTTGTGGAGTATATGCTTTTGAAGTAAGACTTAATGATTTTTGGAATTTCCTTCTTGCATTGTTATGTCCCCCTTTTCATTCCCTGCTACAGTTATTTTTATATAATTATTTTAGTTTCCCTTGTTTTCACTCTTAACCCGGCTATCATATAAATAATTGGGACTCTTTATATTTGTTAATAATTTGCTTCACAGCAGAAGAATTAAGCAGTTACTACTCGATTTTTAACCCTCTAGGCTAATTTGGTTTTCTCCCAGTGTATATCCCAGGATACTTACATTTTGTAGCTTTCCTGCTCCAGCTCCACTCTCCTCATTTATCCTGGACATCTACTATGGCTGAATTCCCTCACTGAATCCCCTACTTCCTCTTCTAATTCATCCTTCCCTGGATGGCAGGATGTCCAGCCCTATTGCCTCCTTCTGGTTAGTGATTGGCTGTAAGCTGTTTTATTGACATATCAGGGGAACATTGGGGTGCAAAGCGTTTACAACATTAAGATAGGAGATTCTCAGAACAAGGCTTGCAACCAGATATGGGATGATACAAAAATAATCATTTTTATTTCACAATAATCTTATGCCTACAATTTCTGATATTGTTCATTTGGATACTGTTTGCTTTTTAGTTAGTTTTACTAAGGGTTTGTCTATATTTTTGATTTTCTCGAAGAACCAGCTCTTGTGATCCTTGTTTCTTTATGGTGTTCTCTTTGTTTCTAATATATTGATTTTAGGCCTGAGGTTGATTATTTCCTCCCTTCTATTCTTTGTGGGTTTGTTTTCTTCTTTTTGTTGTAGAGCTTTCAGGTGTGCTTTTAAGTTGCTAGAATGGTATCACTACAAGTTCTTTATGAAAGCACTTAGTGTTATGAACTTTTGCCTTAGCTCTGCTTTCATTGTGTCCCATAAGTTTGGGTATGTTGTGCCTTTCTTTTCACTGAATTCTAGAAAGACTTTAATTGATTTATTTCTTCCCTGACCCAGTGGTCACTCAGTAAAAAATTGTTCAGTTTCCATGAGTTTTAGGCTTTCTATTGTTTCTGTTGTTGTTGAAGTCCAGCTTTAATCCATGGTGATCTGATTAAGTACAGGGATTATTTCAATATTGTTGTATATGTTGAGACTTACTTTGTGCCCGAATATATGGTCGGTTTTGGAGAAGATTCCCTGAGGTACTGAGAAGAAGATGTATTTTGTTTTTGTGTGAAATGTTGTATACTTATATATTAGAATCTTTTGATTCAAAATGTATTTCAGTTTTATTATTTTTCTGTAAGTTTCTGTCTGGATAATAAAACTCTATTAATTTGTGGATTTCATTGTGTGATGTAAGATTTAATAATGTTTTTTTATGAATGGGTGCCCTTGAATTTGAAACATATATATTCAGCAATGAGAGGTCACATTGGTGTCTTTTTTTTTTTTTTTTTTTTTGATGAGTAGAAAGTGTCCTTCCCCATCTCTTTTTTCTTTATATTTTATTTTTTATTAATTACAGTTTATTCACTTTGTATCCCCCCATAAGCCCCTCCCTCTTCCCCTCCCAACCCCACCCTCCCTCCCCCTTCTTCTCGCTTGCCCCTCCCAAGTCCACTGATAGGGGAGGTCCTCCTTTCCTTCCTTCTGATCTTAGTCTATCAGATCCCATCAGGAATGGCTGCATTGTCAGATTCTGTGGCCTGGTAGGGCTGCGCTCTTTTTTTCCAATTTTTTTTTTAATTTAATATTAGTTACAGTTTGTTAACTTTGTATGCCTGCTGTATCCCTCTTCTTCTTTCCCTCCCAATCCCACCCTCCCTCCTTCATCTCCTCCCTGCCCCTTTCCAAGTCCACTGATAGGGGAGGACTGCCTCCCCTTTCATCTGACACTGGTTTATCAAGTATCTTCAGGAATGGCTGCAAAGTCCTCCTATGTGGCCTAGCAGGGCTGCTTTCCCTGGTGTGTGTGGGGGGGTCAAAGAGCACGCCATTGAGTTCATGTCAGAAACAGTCCCTGTTCCCCTTATTAGGGTGCCCACTTAGATACTGAGCTAAGAAGGGCTACATCTGAGCAGAGGCTCTAGGTTGCATCTATACATGGTCCTTGTTTGGAGAAACAGTCTCATAAAAGACCCCTGTGCCCAGATATATTTGGTCCCTGCAGAGCTCCTGTCTTCTCCAGGTCACATTAACTCCCCCCTTTTTTTATGATTCCCTGCACTCTGCTGAAGGTTTGGTTATTATCTTAATATCTGAGATATTAAGATATTAAGATATTAAGAGTCTTAATATCTGCTTTGATACGCTGCTACTTAGAGTCTATCAGAGGCCCTCTGTGGTAGTCTCCTATCCTGTTATTTGTTTGCTCCTACATCCAATGTCCATCCCATTTGTCTTTCTAAGTGAGGATTGATCATCATATCCTGGGTCCTCTTTCCTGTTTATCTTGTTTAGGTGTATAGATTTCAGTATGTTTATCCTATCTTATAGGTCTATATAAGTGAGTATATACCATGTGTGTCTTTCTGCTTTTCGGATAACTCACTCAGGATGATCTTTTCTAGGTCCCACCATTTGCCTGCAAATTTCGTGATTTCCTCATTTTTAATTGCTGAGTAGTATTCCATTGTATAAAAGTACCAAAATTTCTGTATCCATTCCTCAACTGAAGGACATCTGGGTTGTTTCCAGGTTCTGGCTATTACAAATAAAGCTACTATAGACATGGTTGAGAAAATGTCCTTATTGTGCACTTAAACATCTTTTGGATATATGCCTAGGAGTGGTATGGCTGGATCTTGAGAAAGCACTATTCCTACTTGTCTGAGAAAGCACCAGATTGATTTCCAAAGTGGATGTACAAGTTTACATTCCCACCAGCAATGGAGGAGGGTTCCCCCTTCTCCACAACCTCTCTAGCATGTGTTGTCATTTGAGTTTTTGATCTTAGCCATTCTGGTGGGTGTCAGGTGAAATCTCAGGGTCTTTTTGATTTGCAACCCTCTGATGCCTAAGGATGTTGAGCATCTCTTTATGTGTTTTTCTGCCATTCTGTATTCCTCTACTGAGAATTCTCTGTTTAGCTCCTTACCCCATATTTTAATTGAATTATTTGATTTATTGTTTTTTAACTGCTTTAGTTCTTTATATATGCTGGATATCAGCCCTCTGTCAGATATAGGGTTAGTGAAGATCCTTTCCCAGTCTGTAGGCTGTTGTTTCATTTTGATGACTATATCCTTTGCTTTACAGAAGATTTTTAGTGTCATGAGGTCCAATTTATCAATTGTTGCTCTTAGAGCCTGTGCTGTTGGTGTTCTGTTCAGGAAGTTTTCTCCTGTGCCAGTGAGTTCCAATGTCTTACCAACTTTTTCTTCTAACCGATTTATTGTATCTGGTTTTATGTTGAGACCTTTGATCCAGTTGGACTTTAGTTTTGTGTAGGATGATAAATATGGATCTATTTTCATTTTTATACATGTAGACATCTAGTTGGACCAGCACCATCTATTGAAAATGTTGTCTTTTTTTTCCATTCAATGGTTTTGGTTATTTGTCAAAAATCAAGTATCCATAGGTATATGGGTTTATTTTGGGTGTTCTGTTCGGTTCCATTGATCCACTTTTCTGTTTCTATGCCAATACCATGCAGTTTTTATTACCATTGCTCTATAGTACAGCTTGAGATTGGAGATGGAGATGCCTCCAGACAATTTGTTGTTGTACAGGATCTTTTGGAAATTGTGGGTTTTCTGTTTCTCCATATGAAGTTGATAATTTTTCTCCCAAGTCTTATGAAGAATTGTGATGGTATTTTGATGCGAATTGCATTGAATCTGTAGACTGCTTTTGGCAGAATGGCCATTTTCACTATGTTATTCCTACTAATCCATGAGCACGGGAGATCTTTCCATCTTCTGATACCTTCTTTAATTTGTTTCTTCAAAGACTTGAAGTTTTTCTCATTCAGATCTTTCACTTGCTTGGTTAGAATCGCTCCAAAGTACTTTATGTTATTAGTGGCTATTGTGAAAGCTATTATTTCCCTAATTTCTTTCTCAGCCTTTTAGTTTTTGCTATACAGGAGGGGGTCTGTTTATTTTTTTTTGTATTATTTTTTTTATTTTTTATTTTTTATTTCAGCCACTTTGCTGAAGCTGTTTATCAGCTGAAGGAGTTCTCTGGTTGAATTTTGGGGGTCGCTCTTGTATACTATCATACACAAAGCAAGCTCAACTGATACAATGAAATTGAAATAATCCCTTGTATTCTATCTGACCACCATGGACTAAAGCTGGACCTCAACAACAATGGAAATATCAAAAAGCCTACATGCACATAGAAACTGAACAACTTGCTACTCAATGACAGCTGGGTTAAGGAAGAAATAAAGAAAGAAATTAAAGAATTCCTAGAATTCAATGAAAATGAAGACACACCATACACAAATTTATGGGACACATTGAAAGCAGTGCTCAGAGGAAAATTTAGAGCACTAAGTGCCTGCAAGAAGAAATTTGTAACATCATATACAAGCAACTTAATGGCCCAACTGAAAAACCTAAGAAAAAAAAAAAGTAGATACACCCAAGAGGAGCAGATGGCTGGAAATAATCAAACTCAGGGCTGAAATTAATCAATTAGAAACAAATAAAACTATTCAAAAAACCAATGAAACAAAAAGCTTGTTCTTTGAGAAAATCAACAAGATAGACAAACCTTAGCCAAACTAACTAAAAAGCAGAGAGATTCTATCCAAATCAGCAAAATCAGAAATGAAAAGGGTGACATAACTACAGACACTGAGGAAATCCAAACAATCATTATTAGGTCATACTACAAAATCCTATATGCTACAAAATTTAAAAATCTAAATTAAATGGACAATTTCCTTGATAGAGTCCATGTACCAAAATTAAGTCAAGATCAGGTAAAAAGACTGAATAGCCCTATATCCCCTCAAGAAAATTGAAGCAGTCATCAACGGTCTTCCCTCCAAAAAAAGCCCTGGGCCAGATGGTTTCAGTGCAGAATTCTACCAGACCTTCAAAGAAGTGCTAACACCAATTCTCTCCAAACTATCCCACAAAATAGAAACAGAAGGAACATTACCATTCTATGAAACCACAGTTACCTTGATACCTAAACCACACAAAGACCAAACATAAAAAGAGAACTTCAAACCTATCTCTCTTATGAACAATGATGCAAAAATACTCAACAAAATACTGGCAAACCAAATCCAAGAACACATAAAAGATATCATCCACCATGACCAAGTAGGCTTCATGCCAGGCATGCAAGGGTGGTTAAATATATGGAAATCTATTAATGTAATCCACCATATAAACAAACTGAAGGAGAAAAACCACATGATCATCTCCTTAGATGCCAAAAATTATTTGACAAAATCCAACACCCATTCATGTTTAAAGTCTTGGAGAGATCAGGGATTAAAGACACGTACCTAAACAAAGTAAAGATAAGATACAGCAAGACTATAGCCAACATCAAACTCAATGGAGAGAAACTCAAACAAATCTCACTGAAATCAGGGACAAGGCAAGGCTGCTCATTCTCTCCATATCTCTTCAACATAGTACTTAAAGTCCTAGCTAACGCAATAAGACAACTAAAGGATATCAAGGGAATACAAATTGGAATGGAAGAGGTCGAAGATTCACTATCCCTATCTCTTTTGATTTATTTTGGTTGAAAGTCAATTTAAACGATATAACAATGGCTATGACAGGTTGCTTCTTGGGTCCATTTCCTTTGTTTTGAAAACCTTTTTTTTTTTCTTTTAATCTGAGGTAATTTCTATCTTTGATGCTAAAGTATTTGTTTGTTTGTATGCAACAGAATGATGGATTCTATTTATGCATTCATTCTATTAGCCTGTGTCTTTTTATGGGGGGGGGGGGGAATTGAGTCCATTGATGTTGAGAGATACTAGTAACCATTGATTATTATTTCTATAAATTATTTATTTATGTTGGTGGTGGTAGTGAGTGTGTATCTGTGTGTGTTTCCTTCCCTTGTATTTGTTTTGATGCTGTGGATTTTTTTCAATTTTTGTTTTATTGACCTCTTTGGGTGAGAGTTTTCCTTCTAATACCATCTATGGGGCTGGATTTTTGGATAAATTTGGTTTTGTTATTAAATGTCTTGTTTTCTCCATCTAGAGTAATTGAAAGTTTTAATTGGTATAATAGTCTCAGTGGACATGTGTGGTTTCTTAGTCTGCAAAACATCTGCATAGGACCTTCTGGCTATAATTCTGTAGTTCAGCGTAATTCTGTTATGTCTGCCTTTATATGTTATTTGGCTATTTCCCCTTGTATCTTTTAATATTATTTCTTTGTTTTGTACATTTAGAGTTTTGATTATTATACAGTGGGAGAATTTTTCTTTTCTTATTTAATCTCTTTGGTGTTCCGTAAGCTTATTGTATGTTTATAGGCATCTCTTTCTTTATGTTGTAGAAATTTTCTGCTTTTTTTCATTAATTTTTTTTTTCTGCGTATTGGAGCTGGGAGTCTTCTCCTTCTCCTTCTTCTACTTCTATTATTCTTAGGTTTGGGCTGTTCATAATGGCACAGATTTTTTGGATGTTTTGTGCCAGAAACTTTTTGTTTTATTAAGTAGGATTTTAGAGTGAGATGAGCACGTTCAATAATACCCTGGCCTTGAGGGTTATATGGGAGACCCGTTAGGTGGGTCACTCCCATTTGATGACAAAACTGTCCAAATTTTTGAGAAGTATAGGCTGGCCCATTGTCAGTTTTTAGAATTTTGGGCTTTCCCCAGGCACTCCATGCCTCCAGGCAATGTTGAATAACATGGGCTGCCTTTTCTCCAGTCAGGGAGAAGCAAACATAACTCCAGAGCAAGTATCAACAGAAACATGCAAATATTGAAGTTTACCAAAAAATGAAATGTGGGTAACATCCATCTGCCACACTTGTAGTGGACGGATTCCTCTGGGATTAATCCCAACATGAGGCATAGGTAAGAGCTGACAACAATTTTGACATTGGGTAACAATATCTCTAGCTTCTTTTCTAGTTATGTCAAATCGATGACGCAATGTCTCAGCTGTAACATGAAATTTTTTATGAAACTCCTTAGCCAATTCTAAATTTGAAAGGAGGGCAAATACAATCATCTTTGTGGCTCGATCTGCCAGGTCATTTCCATGGGACATGGGCCCCGGTAGACCCGGAATGAGCCCTAATATGTGTAATAAAAACAGGGGATATTCTGGTAATTAAGGCAAACTGAATCCTTTGAAAAATTTTTGCAAGCTTTCTAGATGGTTTAATCAATCCAGCAGCCTCTAAGATTTTGGTTGCATTTACCACATAACTAGAATCAGAAACAATATTTAAAGGACCTGGAAGTTTTTCCAAAACTTTTAGCACTATTAAACATTCCACAATTTGAGGCGAGGTCTCATGATATTGCTTAGAAACAACTTTATTATTAACCACATAAGCTCCCACTCCTGTTTTTGACCCATCTGTATAAACCACCAGTCCATCCCGAAGTGGTTCCTGGGATGTTACATGCGGGAAGACTACCTCTTGAGTTAAAGCAAATTGTAAAATAGGGTGTCGAGGGTAATGATTATCAATTAAACCACTAAAGGAGGTAACTAGCACCGCCCAAGTATCAGAGGTAGCAGTCAATACCTGAACTTGGTGAGCTGTATAAGGCAATATTAAGAACTTTGGCTCCTTCCCAAAGTATGTAATGGCTGTTTTTAACCCACGAAGTGCAAGTTGAGCGACTGCATCCGGATACCATTCAATAATTTTTGTAGGAGAAGCATTGGGATGAACCCACAATAAGGGTCCATCTTGCCATAATACAGCAGTTGGTAAATGTTTAGTTTTAATGACACACAGGTCAAAGGTCTTAGTTTCATCTACATGTTTTAATTGGGCATCTTGTAAAGCGTTTTCTACCACTTGCAGGGCACGGCTTGCAGCCGGTGTTAAGGCTCTGGGTGAAGAAATATGAGCATCCCCTTCCAAAATATCAAATAGGGGTTTTAATTCAGCAGAAGGAATCTTTAAAAACGGCCTAAGCCAATTTATATCACCTAATAATTTTTGAAAATCATTTAAGGTATGCAAATGATCCCTGCGAATTTTTATTTTTTGAGGAACTATTCGTTCCGGATAAATAACAGTCCCTAGAAAGGAAACTACTTCTGAAATTTGGACCTTTTCAGTGGCAATATGCAATCCCCATCGTTGCAGGGTTTTTTGCAACAAAGGATACGCATCTTGCAAGATGGCTAACTCCTCATGGCACAAGAGAATATCATCCATATAATGAATCAGCAACAAGGAAGGAAATTGCTGTCTAACTGGTTCAAGAGCCATCTGCATATACAATTGACACATGGTGGGGCTATTAGCCATGCCTTGAGGTAAAACCATCCATTGATATCTTTTGTCTGGCTCATGATGATTAACAGCAGGTAGGGTAAAGGCAAATCTCTGTCTGTCTCGTGGGCACAATGGAATGGAGAAAAAAACAATCCTTGATGTCTATTATTATAATTCTCCATTGCTTAGGAAGGGCTGAAAGCAGAGGCAAGCCTCGTTGCACTGTTCCAAATAATCGCATCTGTGCATTAATAGTCCTCAAATCATGGAGAAGCCTCCATTTTCCTGATTTCTTTTTTATAACAAAAATGGGTGTATTCCAGGGGGAAGTAGATGGTTCCAAATGACCAAGCTGTACCTGTTCTTTAACCAGCCTTGTAGCAGCTTCTAGCTTTTCAGAGGAAAGGGGCCATTGAGGAACCCATACGGCTTCCTCTGTGAGCCAAGATATGGGTATGGAACCCTCAATGGCAGTTAATGAAAACCCAGGCCTTGTTTTACTGTATTATTTTCCTGTGAAATCGGGTGTAATCTCCCTTGTTCCTGTTTATCAAGGCCTTTTCCTTCCTTATAACCCATCCTTTTTATTATATCAACCGCTTGTTGAGAGTACTCTTTGGTCAATGCTAATCCTAAATCCTGCAAAATAGCTCTTCCCCAGAGATTGACAGGGAGAGGAAGAACATATGGTATGAAACTTCCTGTTTGACCTTCCGGTGCTTGCCACCTCAAAGAACGTGAACTAACTGCAGGGCTGGCCTCATATCCCAACCCTTGTAAGGAGTGGGATGATTGTGTAACAGGCCACGCCTTAGGCCACCAGGTGGAAGAAATAATGCTTTTATCAGCCCCTGTGTCCAAAATACCAGTAAAACTTTTTCCTTCTATTTGTATTTGTAAGGTAGGTCTAGTCTTAAGATCAACTACCAAATGAGCAAAATCTGTTTCTGTGGAACCGAGTCCTTTTGTGCCCCTTGGTGTTCCAGTAGATGGAAAACAGTCATGAAGGCTTGGGAGGACAACTAATTGAGCAATCCTATCTCCAGGAGAAATAGAAAATACACCTTGGGGGCAGGAACAAAGCACCTGGAGCTGTCCCGTAAAATCCTGATCTAAAATTCCAGGATGGACCATAAGTCCTTTTAAAGTGAGAGAGGAGCGACCCAAAATAAGACCGACACTTCCTTCAGGCAGGGGACCTTCAAACTCCACTAGGACAGGTTGCACCCCCATGTGTGGCATTAATAAGAATTGGGAGGTGGAACGGAGGTCCAGGCCTGCTGATCCTCTTGTTGCTCTACAGCTGCATAAACCCTTCTGTTGTCTGCCTGTGTCTCATTTTTGGGGGGGCCCTGAGACTTGGGGCCCTGAAATCCGTTTTTTGGAATATTTTCATTCCTCTCATTAGGGGGGGGGGGTTCATGCTGGATAAGTTTGTCCTGAATATCTCTAATTGAACGGCATTCATTAGCCCAGTGATTGCCTTTTTTACACTTAGGGCAAAGTCCAGGAACTTTCTTTTGCACAGACACACGACAGTCTCTTTTAAAATGACCCATTTTGCCACAATTAAAACAAACTTTATTGTTTCCAGAACTTGGGCGGTTATTGCTCTGTAATATGGCTGCCACCAGGCTGGCATTGGTAAGTGGGCCTCCGAGTCCTCGGCAAACTTTTATCAAATCTGTCAGTCCTTTGTTCCTTCTGGGGGTAATGACTGCCTTGCATTCTGGTGAAGCATTCTCATACACCAGTTGCTCTATCATTGGTCGGACCCTTTCCGGGTCTCCAAATATCCTGCCTGCTGCGTCCATCATTCTGGCCACAAATTCTGGGAATGACTCCTGAGGACCCTGGATAATTTTTGTTAAATGGCCCTCGGTCCCACCCTTCTTTGAAAGGGCCTTCCATGCTTTAATTGCAGCAGCAGATATTTGGCCGTACACTCCCCAATCATAATCTGTCTGTTGCTGAACATGTGGACCTTGTCCTGTTAGTAGCTCAAATGTCCAGCGTCATTGATTGTCTTCTGCATTGGTATTAGCCCTAGCTTGGGATTGACAGGCATCATGCCATAGGCTTTCCATTCCAAATACACTCCCATATTAGGGAGGGCAGCTTTCACTACAGTCTGCCAATCATTTGCAGTCATTGCTGTAGAGCCTAGCCTCTCAAGCTGCATAATTGTGAAATTAGCATCCAACCCATACTTATTAACTGACTCTGCCAGTTCCTTGACTAGAGGGTAATCTACAGGTACGTGGACACGGCCTCCCTCCACATCTTCAAATACTGGAAAAGTCTGAAAATTTTTGTGTCTATCTTTTGTTGAAAAGAAGGAATCAGGACAGTGCCTCCTGGTGTAGGATGGGGGAGCACTAGAGACAACGGGAGCAGCCGACTGAGAAAGTGCGCCCTTCTTGTTCCTCATACTACTTTGCTTCTGATACAACAGTAATGGCCGCTCATCCGGATGGTATCGTTTTTCCTCATAGCGGGCTGCTTCCCCCTCCAAGTCCTCTTCCTCAGAGGGCTTTAGCTGCTCAGATTCAGAGCTTTCAAGCCCCAAAGCCTCTAATTCTTTTACCAGATAAAGAGGCTTTTCTTTTAGGTTTTTCCTTCCCTTCTCACCTTTCTCCCCCAGGGCGTCTTTTCCCTTACCTCTCGCTTCTGTGGCTTTAACATCCACAGAAAGGCCTTTCTTCTTAGAGACGTCTCTATTTCTATCCATTGGGGCCCCTAATCTTTTGTCACGTTCTGTTTCTGACATGCCATCTTGTATCTCCTCTAACACTCCCTTATTGCCTACTCTTAGCCTTTTGTTAATCTCTTTCCTTCCGAGGCCGCCCTCAAGCTTGCATGAAACCAAAAGAAAGAGGACGAGGGCAACGATCACAACAGGGAAAGCAATAAGGGCTTCTGCTAGCTGAAATGAAAAATGAGATAAATCAAGATCGAACATGCCTCTCAGAACTAACCTCGATGTTGCAGTTCTGAATCCTCCCCACAAACGGGGGCTCTCCTCGATACCAGCGGTGGCAGGCTCCCTGCTTCCGGGTGGTTCGTTCCCGGGTTTCAGCACCAGATGTTGCGAGCCACGTGATCGTCTCCCCAGCAAGAACGCACACAGACAAATGGATCCTTCTGCAACAGGCTTTATTACAGTCAAGCGATGAAAGGAGGAGAGAGAGAGCCCCGATGTGGCGCTGTTTATATAAGCCCTGGTCACACCTACATGACGTGTCATACCCTGATTGGCTGCTCACTCTTTACCCCGTCCGACGGCTCGGGCTTGGGCAGTGGCTTGGCGCGCTTACGCAACCTGCACATGTGCTCTAGAGGTTCTTTACAGTTCTGAGGGCAGATGTCAGCGCCACTAGATGGCGTCTGAGTCTCAGCTCTCCACAAACATTTCCTTTGACCAATGTGTAAATGTCTTCAATCACATCTTCCACACCCTAGATTTTCTCTTCTGTCTTGTATTTTGTTAGTATGTTTGTGTCTCTAGTTCTTGTTTTCTTCCTTAGGTTTTCCATTACCAGAATTCACTCAGTTTGTGTTTTCTTTGTTGCCTCTATTTCCATCTTCAGGTCTTGAACAATTTATTAATTTTCTTCACCTACTTGACTGTATTTTCTATTATTTTTAAAAGGGATTTATTCATTCTTCTTTAAAGGTCTCCATAATCCTAATAAGATTAGATTTAATGTCACCTTCTTGGATTTTGGCTGTGTTAGCATATCCACAGCTTGTTGTAGTAGGATCACCATATTGTTCTGGTTCATGTTGGTTGTATTTTTATCCCTAGATTTAGCCATCTGGTTGTGCTTAGTATTACCTGTA